>NC_142438.1:105696785-106945000 GCF_059453495.1 Arachis ipaensis | reverse complement strand
ACGCATTAGAGGAATCACCCACCGCAGGTTCTATCGTTGGGGTTGTAGGGGGTAGAGGGGTGTAGCAGAAGGAGCTACATAGTTCGGGTTTGAAATGGTCCAATGGACCGCCTATGATGTCACAGGGGTTGACAGGCTAGTCAGGATAGAGGGCGATGACTGAGCAGTCCCTGGGAATCTGGTGAAAATCTTGCCTCTACCACGATCACAGACCCACTCATTCTACCTCTGCTACCTGTCGTCATGTCTGCAAGAGAATATATTATTAACACTAAGCAGCATATATACAACACAAATCCTTCAACATTTATATTATGTCAAAAAAATCTTGACTTAACCTCCTCTAAAATTAGACATATATCCACCTTTGCAGTTCTCACAAATCCAACCAACCTCAATCGACAACATCACTCAAAACTCAATTAAATTCACAACACGCCTAGCAGAATATATTAACTTATTTATACATTGAAAAGGCAACATTATTGTTTGAGTTATGCTCAGAAATTTCAGCAAATAATTGTTATACATGTTCATCCAATCATCATGTTTATTTTGCAATAATGACTTCATAATATAATACTTTATATTTATTTATAATAGTTTCATAATTTCTATGCATTCATATAGATTAACATAATGGATACTCAATTAGAACTAACCCTTTACGTTTTCATTAATTCATATAAATTATTACATTGCATAAATTGCAAGATATAAGTACTAGCATAGACAATATATAATGATTTAGGTACAATGTATAATTAATACAATTTATATAATATTAATTTTATATCTTCAAATATCATAAGCAAGTAAATTAAACTTAATAGCTGAAATAATATTTGATATAGTCACATAGAAAATGTTAAATATTAATTATTTAGGCTTTAACAAAGGGATTTATTTCAATGGCCTAAACCCACCCAATGCTAAACATGAAGTCTCCACCCTAATTAACATTCCATTCTTCTAAGGCATGCAATTAGCACATGATAACCAATGATAACCAATTTCACTTACTAACTACAAATCAATATAAAACTAAATCCTAAATTAACTTAAACAAAGAAAAGAGTGATCATGGAACCTGAGCTTGGAATAGAGAAAGAAGAACTCGGGGGAGGGAGATGCAGTGGCAGCAACAGCCACTGTTGGTGGAGTGCCGTGGTAGTTCTGGATGATGACGGTGAGACACGATCAAAGAGGGAGAGAAGGAGTTGAAGCTGGCAGAGGGGAGAGGATGAACGGGCTAGTTTCGGTGAGGGGGAGAGGAGGCGGCAACTGGAAGTGCTAGTGCCAGCGGGGCTGATGGAGCGGTAGGAAAAGGAGAGGGTTAGAGAGAGAATAGGAGAAGAAAGGTTAGAGAGAGAGAGAGAGAAGGGATTTCGAAATGAAGGGGGAGAGGTTCGCTCTTCGAATTTTAAGGATTGTTACTGTTGGATTTACCGTCGGATGTATTGCGAGTCACTAAAACGTAACGTTCCACTAATTGGGTTTACCGATGAAAAAATCCGCTGGTAAATCTCACGCTACATTTCGCGCCTATTTTCTTTGTTTTCCCTCCAATTATTACTGGCAAATTTACCGTCGAAAATGGAAATTCGTTGGTAATATTTAACCTGACGAAGTCCACACCAAAACCATCAATAAATCCATCGGTAAAGTCGATGCTAATGTGCGACGGTAAATCCGATGGTATTTAGCGTTTTTCTTGTAGTGTGAATGATACGATGAGATCGGTGTTGAGAAACGGGTATTGTCATTTGACGAAGGTCATTTTTGGGATCATATTACGACGAATCTGTTAAAGTACTTAAATTCGGTCCTTACGGGTGCACGCAACCTTCCTGTGACTGTTATAGTTAGAGTTACTTTCTATTAGCTAAACAAATTGTTTTTTCGGAAGAGTGTTGAGACTCATGAGTGCGTTCGCAATGGATTCACATATTTGGAGTTTGCCACTCGACGAGTTGAAGGAAGTTTTCGACGTGCAAGAAACATAGTTGTCAATAAGTTTGACAGGCACAATGAGGTGTATGAGGTTCGTGAAATGTGTGACAGTTCGATATACATTGTTTATCTTGTGCAACGATTTTGGGATTGTGGTCATTTTCAGGCTGAGTGACTTCCATGTCGCCACATACTTGCATGTTGCGGCATCCAACGTCTTGACTGGCAAGTATATGTACATGATGTGTATAAGATATTAGAAATTTGCAAAAATTACAGAGACAAGTTTGTGCCGATAGACGACCCAGATTCGTGACCTAGATATGATGGTCTGAAGATTATCTCGCCAATTGGACATTGAGGTGTGTGGCTAAAGGACGATCGAAAATCAACCCGCTACTTTAATGGGATGGATTTGCGGGATATGTGCGCTCTTTGCCGGTATATTCTATATGTAACTTTTTTTTTTATGTATTTATGCATGCGAATCCTTTTATGTATGTATTTTTGTGTTAAATATTGTTATTAGAAAAGTAGTCAAATATGATAATAATAATAATAATAATAATAATAATAATAATAATAATAATAATAATAATAATAATAATAATAATAATAATAATAATAATAATAAGAGAAAATTTCCAAATCAGTCACAAAAAATTTTAAAGGTGGATATTTTAGTCCTTAATAAAAATTAATACACAGATCAATTCCCAGTGTTTTACTCCGGTAGACAAATCAGTCCCCAGTTCATTTTCAGCAGAGTAATTACCCAAATCAATTCCCAATATTTTTTTTCGTCAGACATAACAGTCCTCCATCCAAAAAAGATAAAATAAAATAATTATTATTATTAATTGCATAATAATATTGTACCATAATTTTTTTGTATTTTTTGGATAAAAATAATAATAAATTTAATCATTAGATTCTTATGTATGTATTTCTAACATAAAAAGTATATATATATATATATATATATATATATATATATATATATATATATACATAGTCACTCAATAATAATAATAATAATAATAATAATAATAATAATATTCAATAAAATTATTAGAGATTATTCTACAAAAAATTCAAGGTTAAAATTATTTGATATTTTTTGTATTTAATATAATCAAAAGATGTCCTGCTTTAAAATTATGTTTGTATTAAAAGAAAATGTTTTAATTTGGATTTCAAAGCATCATTATTAACTTAGCTTTGTGCATGTGGACGACGACACTAGCATATTAATACACTCTTTTTGTTAGAAACAAGTAAGATGAATAATGATGCTTTGAAATCCAAATTAAAACATTTTCTTTTAGTACAAACATGTTTTTTAAAGTAGGACATCTTTTGATTATATTAAATACAAAAATATCAAATAGTTCAACCTTAAATTTTTTGTAGAATAATCTCTGATAATTTATTATTATTATTATTATTATTATTATTATTATTATTATTATTATTATTATTATTATTATTATTATTATTGAGCAACTATGTATGTATATATATATATATATATATTAGAAATAGATACATAAGAATCTAATGAATAAATTTATCATTATTTTTGTCCAAAAAATACAAAAAATTATGGTACAGTCACTACTAGAAAATTACTTATACAGACGGATATTTTCAACAGATTTCATCCTACAAAAATACAGGTAGATTTTGCGAGGAAATTTTCGTCGGAAACAAAGGAAAATGAATTAACATGAATTACAGACGGAAAAGAAATTGTGGATAATTCTGTCAGAAAAATTGGTTTTTTTCGTGAGAAATAGTTACTGACAGAAAATTTGTCTATATTTAAATGGATAAAAATATTATATTTTATTAAATTGTTTTAGACAAAAAATCTGTCTGTAATTTAAAATATTCCGTCTGAAAATATTGAAATAAAGGTTTTGCTTTAAGCGTGTCTCCTCATTTCACATGACACCTCTCCATGCCTCCACACCACTCTCCTCTAGATGCTCCATCGACGGCGCCTATCCGCCTTGCACTGCCGTCGCACTGAACTTCCGTCACACCGAAGCTCCGTCACATCCCTTCCTGGCTCTTCTTCGTGTGTTGCTCGCGTCGCTTCGTATCGAACCCTAATGTGCAGAAATCGCTCCGTTTTGACCTCGCCTCAGCTTTGCAGGTAACCCTAATCTCTTCCACGCCTTTATCACTCTTCCTATTCGCTGCTACACTGACGCCAGCCTCTCCTCCTGTTCGCCGTTTTCCGTCGAGCTTTTCTGCATATCGTCTGATTCACCACCTCTCCTCGAACTTTGCAACACACTATCATCGTTCTAGTCCTGGTATTGTTTCTGTCATCCAAATCTTATTGTTTTTGCTGTCCTCTTACGCATCCATAGCTATTTTGTTTTATATTTCTTTTGCTTTGTTTCTTTTTTTTTCTTTCTCCTTTGTTTTCCTTCTCGCACTTTGATGAATGAATTTTCATATGGTTTAGAATTCCACAAATAAATTCTCGTTATAAGTATAGTTTCTAATCCAACAAATAATCTTTTCATGCAAAAAATTGTTTGTCACAAGTACAAACCCCAATAAAAATAACCGAAGTATTCAAACCTCGAGTCGTCTCTCAAAGGAATTGCAGGGAAGTGTTCTTGCTATTGGTTTGGATTGTATATCTTTGGGGTTTTGGATAAGAAACATGAAAGATAAATTGCAAAAGAAGTAAACTAATAACTAAGAAAGCTCTTGGCAAAAAATGAGAATTAGAAGTCCTATCCTCATTATCATCATCAATTGTGATGAGAATTGTCCATTGCTCCACTTAGTCAATCTCTAACTATGAAGGAAAGTCAAGTAGAGATAATCAATTTGAGTCCATAAGTCCTAGTCAAATCCTAAGGAAAGACTAGAGTTAGTGTCATTCAAATCAATTAGCAATGTCCAATTATCAATCAACAAAAGGCTTTGACAATTCAAGTGTCTCCAATTATCCAACCCCTAAGCCAAGACTGAAAATATATTCCATAGCTATAGTTGACATTTTCTCAAACAATTGGTGAACAAGAATGAAAGACATTGTGAAATTGAGAAGAGAATTGGAATTCAAGCTATCTAATACAAGCAATCAACAACAACAAGCAACTCACAACAATGAACATGAAATTCCCCAATGCATTAATAGAAATCAAAGTAACAAGATCCAAATCCAAGATCTACAATGCTAGAGTAACAAAAACACTAAATTGAGAATAGAAGAGTGAGATCTACAAACTAGAACAATGTAGAATTGAAATTGAATTCAGATCTAACCAAAGGATCCAAGTGAAATTGAGATTGAGAAAGCCAAAACCTAGAGAGAAGTTAGAGTTTCTCTCTCTAGAAACCTCCAAAACTAACTACCAAAAAATCTAAAAGTGTGTAATGTGTGAATCCCCTTCAATCCTTGGTCCTTTTAGCCTTTTCCCTCCAAAATTCAGCTCAAAACTGGGCCAGGAGCTCTTCTGAAATCGCCAGGCACGATTTCATTAAAGAAGTCACGTGCTGCGCGTCATGCGTACGCGTCGATGAGAATTCAGCCCAGCCACGCGTATGCATCTACGTTTGCGTGCCTATCCCAGATTTCAGCTCCCACGCGTGCACGTCGATGCCAATGCTCCAAAGCTCCATTTTTCATGCTCCTTCCACTTATGCATGCTTGCTTCCTCTCTTCTAGGCCATTCTTGCCCCTATAAACTCTGAAATCACTCAATAAACGGATCACGGTATCGAATGGTAATAGAGGGAGATAAAAATATAGTACAATTAAGGCCTAAAAAGCATATTTTCAACCATCAAGCAAAATTAGGAAGGAGACATAAAATCATGCATTTTATATGGATAAGTGTGACAAAATGTTGATAAAATCCTCTAAATTCTACACAAAGTGAACCTAAGATTGTGGTTCATCACACTTCTAGATCTGTTACCACTCATAGAATTTTCTTGTTCCAGAATATCGAGAATCTATCCTCAGATTCGGTTAATTTATGAACTTATCACTTTTAGTTTTTTGGATTTTTATTTTCATATTTGAAATACTGATTGTGTAGATTTTGTTATTCAATTACTTCATTCTTTTTTCAGTTACTGAGATGATTATATGGCTTTAAGTCTAAAACATGATCAATACAATTTTGTTTGTAAAATATTTTCCACTGTAACATTTTAGCTTGGAGTGTTCTATTTTACTCACTCTGAATTCTACATGCATCATAGATTAGCTTATTTTTCAATCCTGTGCAGAACAAGAGCTAATAAAATAGCAGTAATGTCTGTGAATATTTTACATAGGACTTAGAATGTGTAGATGGCATATGCAACATTAAGATGAAATTATATTTATTAACTTGATGACCTTTTTCTTTAGGAATCATTTGAGATCCCACGTGGCCAAGGTCGTAGTGGTGACCACCATTAATAAACTTTTCTTTCTTTTTTCCCCCTCAATTTTGTAAAATTAGAGAATGACTTTAAAATCCATGTTCAATCATGGTCATCTAATGGAATGTATGGATTTTCTCTCTTTTCTTGTAGATTCAAGAGCTCGATAAACAATATGCTAAGCTGGAAATGCTTTTGAGAAGGCTCCAGGTAAGCATTCTCACCCTTAAACACACCTGTAACAAAAAATTTACATTGATAATGAATCAGTTTTGTTGTTTTTATGATGAACACTAAGATATACTTGTACTAGTGTCTTAACATAAATATGATAAATACAGAAATGGTCAGTCCAGGTAAAATATCGATATTAAGGGTTATACAACCATAGAAATACTTTTCTTCTTGAATTTATCCCAATACACAGCATATTTTTGTGGATATAGGGTTGGGATTCCATGTTGAATTTACTTGGTCTAAAGCTTTGAACTACATACAGAAAAGGGAAGAAACGATAGCTAAGTAAGATATTCACTTAACATATTTTGTATAGCTAAAACATCAAGATCAATATGCCTTATTATGCCTTTCCAGGTTTGCTTTTGAAATTTTAAGCAACAATATATGCCTTACTTAAATGGAGTGGTTTAAAGGACAATGGATTGAAACAAAATCTTTAGTAAAATTGTTGCCCAAGATCCTCATGTTTTCTGTGCTGAACATCGTCTGCATCAATAACCACCATGAGTGTTTTATTATACATCTCAAATTAAGTGATAAACATGAACTAAACTACTCGATTTTACTTAGACATTGACATTAGTATTGTGGCTTGAAGCTGAACGGAACTGAACGTGCTTAGACTGAAAGGTCGCAGTTGATAATTGATAAGTGTATAGAATTACTGATAAACCACTATTTTATGGTTTATCTTGTGTTTAATTGAGTGGTTTCATCAAGCCTTTACTTACTTATTCAATGATTTGCATGATTTTATAATCCCTTCCTAGTATTATTTTATGATTGAAAACTTGCTTCCTAAAGATCTTTAATTAGTATAATTTACTTCTCCTTTATACCATTCGATGTCGTGATCCATGTGTTAAGTGTTTCAGGCTTTATAGGGCATGAATGGCTTAGAGAATTTAGAGGAAGCTTGCAAAAATGGAAGGAACACAAGAAACCAAGGAGATGACCAGCGAACACCGACGCGCGCGCATGGCTCACGCGAGCGCGTGGAATAGAGAAAATTGCATCGACATGTGCGCGTGCCTGACGCGTACGCATGGATTGGAGTCTACACAAATGACACGAACGCGTGGACGACACGCTATCGTGACAAGAAAAATTGCTGAATGACGCGAACGCGTGGATGACACGAACGCGTGACCTATGCGATCTGCAGAATTAACAGAAAATGCTGGGGGCGATTTTAGGCCGCGTTTTGTCCCAATTTTCAGTCCAGAAACACAGAATAAAGTCAGAGAACATGCAGAGACTCAACACACAACTTTACACGACTTCACATATTCTCATTAGGATAGTTTTAGGTTTTTAGATCTGAATCTAGAGTGAATTACTCTTCCTCTAGGTTCTCTGTACATTCCCAGTTTATTGCTTTTGCTTTTGGATATTGAAGCGTCATTACCTCCATTGAAGATACTATTCTAGTTTGTTTCCTTACTTACTCTTTTATTTATTCCATATTCTTAATTCTTGTTTAAAGTAGTAATTGGATTATTTTCATGAATTGTTAGTGCAAAGGATTACTTTTATTTTTAAATCAATTTTGAATTCTTATTTTACTTAATTTATCATGTCTTCTTCTATTATTTTTATGAGGATTATATTCATGTCAATGGAGTAGATTCCATACTTGACATGGGGGCTGATTAGGAGGAGACACTTGAGTTGGAAGGCTTAGGTGTTGATTAAACTGGAAGTTGTTGGCTAGTTCTGTATTTACTAACGCTAGACCTTCCCAAGGGAGAAGACTAGGATTTGCGAATAAGAGTTAGCTCAATCGCTTGACTTTCCTTTATTTAGTAAGGGTTAACTAAGTGAAAACAACAACCTTTTTAATACTACACTTAAGAGATCCTAACAAGGATAGAACTTCCAATTAATCATTCTCCCAGTCAAGGCTTTTTATTTAGAATATTAATAATCATTCTTAGCTTTTGTTGCTTTAATTTACAATTATTTAATTGCTCATTATTCAACTCTCAAACTCTCGTGGAAATTCCTAATTAATAAAATAGCATCCTTTCTTACAACTCGTTGGGAGATGACCTGTGACTCATACTCCCAGTATTTTTCTATTCTAAATTTTTGTGACACCCTTTTTAAATTGGTGAGGCGGATTTTAGCTGGTTAAGAGCTATACTTGCAACGCTGTTCTCTTATTAAAAATCTCTTAATTGGCCTAACTTCTGTCACGCACCAATTACTCTGGCTTGTAAGTTAGAATACTTGGTCACTTACCAAGTCCTCATTAAAAGAAATTATAGCCTGAGCATTTTGAGCATTGTTGTGTTATAAAAGGATGGTATCTAATCAGCGGGTGGTTCAAAATTTTGAAACTATGTCACATCATTTTGGCTTGGGAACAATTATATATGTATGCACTATGTAGATACTTGTGAATGTTAGTTATGTAATTGATTATGTGAAGATTTTAACTTCTTTGTTCTACTTTAGCAATCAATTTTGAAAATTCTTTGCCCTTTTATTCTCTTTTCTTTTTGTCTAGACGGGGGGGGGGATGAGTTTCTCTTATTTGCCTTTCCATTTGAAGTTTGAAAATAATGCTAATTGGTTTTAATAATAATAATGTTGCAAATTCAAATTTAGGACATGGCTTATTTATTTTAGGCAAATAGATGAGTACAATCAGTCATTTCATTAATTAAAGCGCAGATCAAGCTGGTATGTTTTGTTGAAGGTTTCCCTGTTTATTATTATTATTATTATTATTAAAGATCCCTAGTCTCCTAGTCCTTATTCATTATGGCCATTCTTCCCACTAAAGGGATGGTACTTGTCCCGTTATATTCTGTGAAGTATCAGCAATGTTGGCTAGTGTACGTCAAGATTAGAGAGATGACGTTTATCCTAAGTTTTGATCAAGAAGCTGGGAAGAGCGTAACGTGTGTGATTCACTTAAGTCCTGCTTCTGTTGTAAGTTCTTCATATTACCAGAAATGGATGAAGAAATTTGGTTTTGCACAGCATATCATGGCTGGGCATGAAAAGTAAGTTGCTAGTTTTTTTGGGAATCGCTCATTTTTTGTTTTTACTACAACACATTATTTATTACTCTTGTTTGCTTCTATTGTTCTCAGGAAGAATGTAGAGATTCCTATCTTGAAAGCTAGTGCAAGAATTGCATCTCGACTTAATTATGTTTATCCTCAGTTCTTTCCAGCTCCAGGATTTAGTTCCCGTAGCAAATCAGACAAAGAAGGATTTAGTTCCCGCAGCAGATCAAAATATGATGATTGAGGAACCTTGGTTGTGTGATTCTACTGTTCCTTCTTGTTTGGAAAATATAAGGAGAGATGACTTGGAGATAATTCTTCTTGGAACCGGTTCATCCCAACCATCCAAGTACAGAAACGTGAGTTCAATATATATAAATCTTTTCTCAAAAATAGGTTTGCTCTTGGATTGTGGTGAAGGAACCTTGGGACAACTCAAAAGAAGGCATGTCCATCTGTATTCTTTAAACACATTTTTACTGTACTGCATTTGTTTGCTATTTTAATCTGAATAACTAATTAACACATCCTTCGAAAACAGATATGGCACAAGTGGTGTTGATGATGTTGTGAGAGCTTTAAGATGCATTTGGATTTCACATATCTATGCTGATCACCACACTGACTTGGCTAGGATCCTTGCTCTGTGCCGTGAATTGCTGAAGGCGGTGCCTCATGAACCAGTTATTGTCGTAGGGCCAAGGCAGCTTAAGAGATATTTAGATGCTTACCAAAGACTCGAAGATTTGGATATGCTATTTTTAGATTGCAAGCACACCACATCAGCTTCATTGGATGCTTTTGAGGATGGCTGTGACCTGAACAATAATAATAGACTTAGGGGGTAATCTAGGAAGCTAGTCTGAAGTCCATGATGAGTCAAGATCTGTGACCAAGGCTCCTGCCATGAAGGGTTAGTATAATTTTGGTCTGTTTTCTTAGTTTTTTCCTATACAATTCTTTTGCATGGTTTATTTCATGTGCTTCTTTTGAGCTAAAGATTGGATTTAGTTTCATTATCATAAATATAAATTCCATACTGAATAAATAAATGAACAATAAGCATGCTAATGCTTATTAATCCACTTTTCTTTTTATTTATATTATATTTTGATTCCATTGATTTTCTTTGACGTGGAGTTAAATTTTTGGTATTCCCTGTTTTTCATGGTTGTTAGTAACGAGCACAAGAACTGATGAGGAGGTATTTTCATTTTCCCCTAAAACTTTTTTTTTTTGAGATAGGAAACTATATGCCTTTGAGAAGTTTTTCTTCTAATCATTTAACAATATACATACAATTAACAGATTAATTGAGACTGGAGACAGTGAGCAAATCTTTCAGAAGGCAATTCAGGAACAAGGAAGAGGATAGGTTTGTCTCATTTTGATACTTTCTCCATCTCTTCCTCTTCGTTTTCTTATTTAATTTTCTAGTTTTTTATGTCTTATTTAAGTTTTTTTAACTCTATAAGATATATGTTATTTTTGTTAACATACTTGAAAGTTCATGAAAGAATAGATTTTCCATGTTTTGATTGCAGATTACCTATAGTGTTCCTTTTGCTGTCACAGCGGAGTTGACTGCTGATTCTGGTGGTGGCCAAGGTTAGTATTCAATGCTGAAGATGTGTGCTTAATATTTGATCAGCTAAGATAAGTTTCTGATTTCATGACATCCAATTGGATGTGCAGGATTGGTTATATGAGTTCTAAATCTTTCAATCATTGTTCCACAGGTAATTTATTATTCTCAAATATTGTTGTTATGAGTGCATTCATGGGTTAGACTCTTGTGCAAGGTCTTCTTGATTTTGTTTTGTTTTGCATGAGATAAAATCAGTTTTAAAAATTAAATTTAAATTAATTTATTTGATTTGCTAAAAATATGTTTAAAGCGGAAAAAATTAGCTTCCAATTTTGTTGCAATCAATATTGATTATGCTAACTTTATAATAGTTTGTTACGTAAGCTAGACGAGATGAAATCAGTTTTAAAATTTAAATTTAAATTAAATATTTCTGTGGAAATTGAGTATTCTGGGTTTATTTATGTGGAAATTGAGTGATTAGAGTTGTGAGGAAGTAAGACTACAATAGCTTGGGGGTAGTATTAAGCTGTATCCACTTGCCCTTTTTCTTTGTTTTCTCTTGTTTTGGAGATTTGATTTTTGTTCTTTTTCATGTACTTTGCAGAAAATCAATACTCTTTTGAGTCAATTTTCTCCATATATTAGGATGCATTCTACATATTGTACTGGTCATGGTTAGTCCTTATGGATTCAATTGACATAATTTTTATTAGAATGTTGTGTAATGAGTTTTTTGTGCCATAACAAAATGAATAACTTTCATTATTGACATTTTTTTCATGTATTTTTCTCTGCTGTGTACTTTTACTGACATGCAGTACTTTGAAATTTTTGTAGCCAAGAAGTGTAGCCCTTTTTCTAATTGCATAAAGAGATATAGAGTAGCACGACATTACTCAAAACATGCACGGGATACTGGTTGATTGGCTTGTAGAGATTTACATAATGTAATTTTTCTCGTATAATAATGTTATGAATTATACCTGATAAATTTAGTATGGTTGAACAATACACTGAGGATTATAGTTGATGTATCAATACACTTTGTTTATGTTTTGAATTATATTGACTTTCTTGTTTACAGTACTTTTCTTTTAGTTTGATAATACGATGAATTTGTTTATTTTTTGAAATATTATAAATATTCGAATACAAATTAGATAAAAATTTGTATTTATTAAATTTATATTTATTTATATGAAAACAGGTTTATTTTGCAATGGAAAAATCTAAAAAAAATTCTATTTTACCTTACTGACGGATTTACAGATAGATTTTCTGTCTGTATTTAGAGTTTGGAATGATTTTCCAAAGCTCTAATTGTCGACGAAAAATTTGTCGAAAAATCTATTGCTAACTACCGACAGAAAATCCGTCGAAAAATCTGTCTCTAATTACCGATGAAAAATCCGTCGGAAAGTTTGACGTTCCAGGAAAAAGGAGGGGAGAATTTATCGAGGAAAAATATGTCGGTAACTGGTAAAAATTTGTCGGTAAATTATCGACGGAAAAAAATATGTCGGTAAATAATTTTCGACGAGGCTTTTACAGAGGGACGAAATCTGTCAGTAATTTTGTCGGTAACCAAAAATCATCTGTAATAAAGACCAAATCTATCTGTAAATCTGTCTGTATTAAGTAATTTTCTAGTTGTGAGTATTATTGTGCAATTAATAATAATAATAATAATAATAATAATAATAATAATAATAATAATAATAATAATAATAATAATAATAATTTTTTGGATGAAGGACTGTTATGTCTGACAGAAAAAAATGTTGGGAATTGATCTGTATATTTAATTTTCTTTGGGGACTAAACTGTCCGTTTTTTAAATTCTTAGGGACTAATCTGGGTAATTACTCTGCCGGAAAATGAACTAGAGACTGATTTGTCTGCCGGAATAAAACCTTAGAGATAATGTGTGTATTAATTTTTCTTAAAGATTAAAATATCTGCTTTTAAAATCTTTAGAGATTCATTTGGGTAATTGCTCTAATAATAATAATAACCACTAAATAATAATAATAAACATATAGTATAATAATAATAATAATAAATATATAATATAATAAAAGTACAATAATATAATGATAATAACAATAACATCCGTAATAATAATAATAATAATAATAATAATAATAATAATAATAATAATAATAATAATAATAATAATAATTATTATTATAATATTAATAATAATAACAACCGTGTAATAATAATAATAATAATAATAATAATAATAATAATAATAATAATAATAATTTCAAAACAACAGCAACAGTGTAATAATAATAATAACAATTAAATAATGCTAACCATAATAACAGAAAAATTCAAAATAATAATAGTACTAATAACAAGTTAACAATAATTAAATAATAATAACAATAATAACAGAAAAGTTTTAAATAATAATAATAATAATAATAACTAACAGTAACATTAATATACTAACAACTATAATAATAACAATAAACAAATAAAGTTATCTATAATTAAAATAAAAAATACTTATATATTAAGTATTATTCGGGTGTTTAATAATATACTCTTGAGCTAACATAAAATCAATCATTTTAGTACAAATAAATTTATATAACAAAAAAAAATCTCCCACAATCTTTTTTGATTTTCTCTCCTCACACACAAGTTTTTTCTTTTTCCTTTTGAAGAACACTTCTTCTTCACCAACTTGAGCAAAATGCAAATGAATATGTAAAGCATATAAAAGGCTAGCTTGTATACATGTCAAACATGCAATATCTCTCTCTTACAAAACGCAAGTTGGCATTTGCCCAGCGCTCCTAAAAAAAGTGGTCAAAGTGGCAGATTTTGTCTACATGTAAGAGACACATTTCGATGCATGCTTTCATTTCTTGGCAAAATGCGAAAAAGCAAGTTGCATTTTGCATAATCATTTTTCTTTTTTTTTTCTTTCTCTTCTCCTAACAAATGCATGTTGCATTTTGCAAGTCTGTGAGGATTCAGATCTACATTTTTGTATAACACACTATAATACAATATACTTGAATTAAACTACTTTTAAATTTATTTTTAAATTAATTTCTAAAAAAATTTCATTATTGTTATATTTTTTAATCAAATTCAACCGCAAATATATTTATCGTCGGATGAGATCCCAATAAAAATTATTCAACAAAAAATAATTATTCTAATTGATGCAAAACAAAACATCATTATAGTTGGATTTCTTCGAAGAAAAGTGTCATGGTTGACTAATAAAAAAAAAGGCTTTTTTATTATACAATCGAATTTTCCAAAACTAAATTTTGCGGTAATATTTGCAATTTTTTTTCAATTACCTTAGAAAAAATTGAAAGTAATTAAAATTTTTAATAAATAATATTTTCTATTATTTTAATTTTTTATTCGTAATCATATGATAAAATTCACTATTTAACAAATTCGAATATAAATAATATTATGTATTACCAAATAACAAAAATTGTTAATATAAAGTTCTCAATCAAGTACTATGAATCCTAACTAATAAAATTAACGGTGGTTATCGATTCACATAATCATTTGTGTTATTCTTGTCACCGTCTTTTTCCTCTTATGTTGGCAATATCACGATTAATGATGAATCCTCCATAATAGAGTTGTCTCTTACAGGAATTTGTTGATAGTACATCATAATATCCTCTGTTATCTTATGGTTCTTTTTTCTATCCCTCAAGATTATTTCAACATCGGTCGCTAAAATGACTTACCTATCCGCCTCTACTATTGACTCATGTTCATCTAAGTGAGCAAGTATGGCGTGAATCCACTCCTCAACTTCATTCCATGGTGGCCTTAATCATGCAAGTTTTACTTGAGATTGTGATTCGTTAATATAACTTTGTGATGGTCTCTTGAAAACATAGAGGTGTATTTGTAGTTGTGAAAGATGTCGCTAAATGACCTGACCAGAAAGTTTTAGAAAAGAAAGATCATTTTCCAGAAATGCTATTTTTGATTGGCTCTTCAAAAGTCTCCAACCAACTACATTAAGATTCACTTGCATAATAAACTCCAGCTGCTACGTCCTTCCCCGTCAATGATCTGCTCTGTCATGTGGCTCCCGCATGCAAAAGGAAAGTGGAAGGGCTTGAAACCATTGTTCTTCGCTCCATCGTGCACTTCCGTGTCGTTGTGGAGTCGCGTGGATGCTCATCTGTCATGATATCGTTGTTGTTGTGCTTCCCCCTTGCCCTATTGTGTGCTACTAGATTGCTCCCTCTCCCCTATCTGTAGTTCATTCTTCCCCCTTGCCCTGTTGTTCCAATTTATTTCCTTTGTCTTCTTACTTTTGTTCCGATTTAATTTGTTTGCTTGTTGATCTATTAATTTTGCTCCAATTTCATCCCTATTGTTTGAATTTATTTATTCTGTATTTTGCTTGTTCGAATTTTGCGTGAGAGCACCCTCTACTCCCTCCTCCGGTATGGGTGTGCCCCCTTATTTTCAGGTTTGTTCCCTTAATTATTTTGTTAATTTGTATTGATTTGTTTTAGATTTATATGTTTAGTGCCTTTTTCTTCTTTCCTTATTCCTTGTTGTTGTTCTTGTATTTTGTGTGAATTTATAATTTTGCCAAGGGAAAAGAGTGAACAAAAAATTCATGATGAGATGTGTTTGTTACAGAGACCACTATTGCAATTATTAGTCATTGTCTCTCATTAGTACTCTTTACAGTTACAAAAAAAATTAGCATGGTTATTGATTATTATTAGTATTAGTATTAGTTAGTATCAATTAATTGATTGAACTTGCTAGTTGTGATTCGAAAGGTTAAGGATTTGTATGGTTTTATAATGACAGATTTTTATTTTTACTACCCAATCATATCCTCATTGAAATTGGCTAAGTAGTTAATTCTGTTATTTTGCAGATACCTAGTACACTATGCTTTAGTATGTATAAATAGCTATTTGTCTTTCCTTGTTGCACTTATCTTTCAATTCAATACTTACCAACTTGTGAGAATTATTGCTTAGCATGATTTAATAGTACAGCTTTTGGTTTCTGTTAGTATATTATTTTTGTTTAATTCTTAGTTTCTCTTCTCTATTGTAGTTAGCTTATTGAACCTACCATTCTCACAATGTGACCCCAATAATAATAACCATGCCTACACAGTTCAATATCTCTCTATACTAACAATAATTTAAGTGGACCTTACCTCATACAATGAATTGAACCATTGGATGAATATGAACACATTAAGTTGCTTTTGTTTTGTTTTGATCCACATTTAGCTCAATGAAAATATTTTTTCTGAATATGTAATATCATAATTTTTAAATATGTAATTAAAGGAGTAGTGTCAATAATACATATTAAAGAAATTTGGGTTAGTGTGTCACACAAACAATTAGTAGTATACACTTATTTTTCTGTTTAATTAAGTAGGACTTGAATAATGCTATGGTGGATTAATTAGTTAGTAATTATCACTATATTTGAGTAATTAAGTATTATTGAGTAATTAAGTATTACTGGGAACATAGATAAGATTCTGTACCTAGAATTAAGAATTTAATATTACCACTATATTTTTTATTTCTTTTATGTTTCTCAACATTAAACTATCCTATGTAATTTAAAGTTTGTAATAACTCTTTTGCCTTTAACAATGTAGTGAGTATACTATAATTCTACTATAGATATTTGCTTCCGTTCTTCTATTAGAGAACTAATATGTCTGCTACAAGGGACAAAATCTAAATTTTTTGTTGGTGTGGATTACTCATCCACCTCTAGTTTAGTGAACTACCGAGTGAAGCAACTTGTGTATTCTTGTATTTGTGCACTACATCAGAATAGGTTAGTTTCATGGTCTCTTACTATTATTTTCTAAGCCTTTGGCTCTTTTAAATCTAGCTAATTGTTCTCTTTAATATAATTTTGATGCCATTGATATGCATTTATTTTAAGTCTATTATTATTATTATTATTATTATTATTATTATTATTATTATTATTTAAACATGACTAATAGGTTATTATTATTCTTAACATTAGACAAATAAAGAAACAGATATTGAATAACAAAAAAATCATGAAATCAACAAAGTCATAAGAATTAGAATATTGATTGACACCAAAGTCCAAATAGTGTTTGAGTATGGAAACACAACTATAGTTCACACATAAATCTTATGATTATCACAAGGTTACTAAAAAACCTTAGTTAAGGAAAAAGGTAAATGTCAGGAGTTAAGTCCAAAGGAAATTTGTAATTATAGTGTAACATATGTTTCAAACTCTGTCTTTGCTTGTACTTGTAATCAAAATAGTTGTTTATTTGTTTGTTTAGTTTTTATATTTGTACCTAATTATTTCTCTTTCTTTATGTGCATCTATGACATCGCTTTAATGCTTGCACTTATTTATAATTCTTTAAAGAAGGGTAGTATTTGTTTTCTTCACTTATATCATTATCATGATTATTTATACCCTTTTTCTTTGGTTTTCCATTTTCTATCTTCCATGGCTACACCTTTTAATATGCAAGCATCAATTGTTTCATCACTTGTAAGCATCACTTTCTCCTTTATGTATTACTTTAGTTATATGCTTCGAAATTACAGTGTTGACCCCTATAATATATAAAGTTTATAAATCATATCATATTCTTTATTGTATATTAGATACATTGCATAATGATGTGGAGTTGAAGTGTTTCCTGAAATTGGTTTTCATGTATTATTGTGAATAAAAGTTTTTGTATGAATATTACTTTTCCTAAGTAGAGTGATGATGAATAGATTTGGGTGCTGCTTTCTGATACTGTTTAGTTTTTTCCATCTTGTCCATGCTATACTATACTTTGTATCTTTTGATAAAGAATTGCTGTTGTTTTTGATTCTAGATTGTCCTTTCTTATATTTGTTTATTTTATGTCTAGCTCGTAATTTATGTGCTCTAGCTTGTAATTGCTTATGTTTGCATATTTATGTTTGTAGAAAAGAATTGTGGAGATTGAAGAACATGATGAATCCTCTAAACTATTGTCTTAAAATGATTTACTTGCTCAAACTCTCAAAAAAAAAAAAAAAAAACACGCGACTAGAGTGCGTGGCATAAGCTTCAAACCAACTTTTAGTCAACTCTTTGGTAGGAATTCACATTAGCCGAAAAATGGAGCTCAAACAAAGGGGTGCTTCTTGAACTATAGGCAGAGGTGGCAACCTAGAAATTGAAAAGAAAGGTAGTGGAGGATGAAGTAGCACTACAAAAATATCGACAGATGGCGGTGCCTTTTAGATGCCCACATGTTGAACCAGCAGAAAAGTACATTTCCTTGATTCCTACATTCAATGAGGAGCATAGGCTTCCCGGAGCACTTGAAGAAACAATGAAGTATGTGGAAGCACTTTTGATTTCTCTTAATTGAATTGTTTCAAATTCTCAAGCATTTCGGGTGTTTTATGAAATGCTTATTTGTTTTTCTTCTTATTGAATGCAATAATTCATGTTATTTAAGAATAGATTATCAATTTGTGAGGGAGGACCAAAATATGGGTGAGAATGATGACAATGATTCCTCAAATATGGTGATTTTACCATTTTAGATTTTGGAATTAGTTTATTTTATGGATTTTTATGAGCTTTGGATTTTAGCTTATTTTACTTAATATTGTTTATTTAGTGTTCTTTAATGCTAATATTTTAAGTTTAATAAAATATGATATAAATAAAATAAGTTACAGAAAAAAATGGTATAAACTATTGCAATTAGTCATTTTTTTAAATGTCATGTATGAAACTGCGGCCGTTCAAAACAGTCACATCTTTTATAAAAACCACATAAATTTGCTACTTTCAAAACCGCTGCAAATTATTTTTAAAATCCATTTACTAAAATGGCAGCAGTTTTGCAACTGCCGCAAAATCATTTATTTGATTTGTAGCGATTATATTAGCGATTCTTGTAAACTGCCGCAAAATCACATGCCCATGCCCTAAATCGCATCGCTTTTTGAACTGTTGGTATGTATTCTGCGGCAGTTCAAAACTGCCACAATTTTCCAAAAAAAAAAAACTGCCGCTATTCGACGTGTCTCTTGTAGTAATAATCTTATATAATCTACCAAAAGTCGCCTCTAAATAAAGAATTTTTATTTAAATAAAACTTTTTATTTACTAATTTATGCAATGGTCGGAAGAATTATATTTTTATGTATTATATCTCAATTTTGCAGGGTTAGACTGCAAAAATAAAGTAGAAAGCAATTTTGAAGTCACTTTCTCCAGAAAATCGAAGGAAAAAGATATGATATGAATAATGTGTTACACTACACTGCTCTTCAAGAGCTTATTGACATTTCTACTCTCTAAGAGCTACATTTCTTATTTACTCTAAAAAAAAGTATTAATAAAGATTCAAATAAAACAAAAAACAAAATTAACACTAATAAGAAAAAAATTTAAATTATGTTTTAGTTCAAATTTTAAAAATTTTGTATTTTGATAAATTTATAAATTTATAGTTAAAAATTATACTTAAAAATAATTAAAAATTATATTTTAATTCATTGGCATCAATATTATTATAGAGATTTTTTATATTGAAAAATTTAATTTAAAATATAACTTTCTAAGGTTGCAAAAGGGTTCAAACTTAGTTTTTCAAAGTTTGAAATAACTAACAACGGCATCATGATATTTTTATATAACTATTAATTTTATAAATTAAATAATAATTTCATTGGCATGTTTTAATTATTTTCTAACTCACATGTTGTATAGATTTAGTTAGTCTCTTTATATTTTTTTATTATGACTATCTTTTACTTTTAATTTTAACTTTATTTTTTAGTGAATATTATTCTAGTGAATAAGTATATTCTTATATTGGTGTTAAAGTAGTGTCAATTAAAATTAAAGAATGTACACATAGTAGAATCATCTAAAATTAGTCAAAGTTCTAATACAATGAATTTTTAATAAGAATATATATATATATATATATATAATCAGTCATAGTGTATTTATATATAAATATATATAGCTTAATTTATTTTTAATATATTTTATATTTTAATATGTATTTTATATTAATGGTTAATTTTAGTGTACATCTAACATGATTAATTTTTAATATATTATAATGTAATCATATCTATCTCAAAGTATATATTTGGGTAAATCACACAAACAAATCAAATAGGATCAATATTACACAAATATCTTAAAATAAAATGGCTTATATGCATGTCTGATTTTATTTCTATATAAATCAAATAAACTAAATTCGATTTATATTTTTTCAATGTAAATCGAATCAACTACTTCTGCAACAGATATATGTCGATTTAGTAGTGATACAGATTATTGACATTTTCATATTACTTTTAAAACATAAATGTTAATAAAGAAATACCCCCATTTAGATTCAAATAAAATATATAAAAAAAAAATCAAAGCGAATAAGAGTAGAAATTCAACTTTTGTGTTTTAGTTCAAATTTCAGAAAATCTACATATTTATAAACTTATGAATATAAAACGGAATATTAAATGATTTCTAAAAATTCATTAAAATCATCATTTGACTCATTAGTATCTAAAAAATTATTATTGGGACTTTTGATGTTGAAAAAATTAATATAAAGTATAGCCCTCCAAAATGGCATAGGAGTTAAAATTGAAATTTTTTCAGAGTAAAAAATAACAGATACTTATACAATATATAAATTGACCAACTATATTTATACAATATCTTACAGAAACAATTAAAATACTATATCAATTAAATTATCATTTAATTTATGAAATTAAGTATAAAACTTATGTTTTGATGATTTTATGCTCTGAAAAAATCCAAGTTAGAAGTAACGTCATCAAAGCAATAAGTTCTATACTTAATTTTACAAATTAAATGATAATTTAATTGATATAGTATTTTAATTATTTCTCAAATTACATATTGTATAACTATCAGTTACTTTTAATTCAAGTTTATATTCAAGTTTTAACTTCTATGCCACATTGAAAGACTATACTTTATATTAATTTTTTTACATCAAAAATCCCGATAATAATTTTTTAGCTGCCAATGAGTCAAATTATGAATTTTAATGAAGTTTTAGAAATTGTTTAATGTTCTGTTTTACATTTATAAATTTATAAAAATGTAACACTACAAGAATTTGACAAATTAGCGACGACTTTTTGCAAGAAATATTTTTTGTCACTAATCCGTCACTAACTTACGAGGAATTAGTGACGCACTAACGTCAAAAATAATGAGCGGTCTCATACTATCCGAACTTGAGAAAAGTGACTGAGTAGCGAGAGATTCACGAGTAAGTTTATTTCTCGCAAATTGGCTTTTGTAGCTAAAAAAGAGCGAAAAAATTTTCTCGCTAATTTGTCACAAATTAATTAGCGAGTGACAATGTTCTAGCAAATTAGTCACTTAGAGGTTCAATTGAATAAAAGTAAAGTAGTGAGGGATATTATTGTCACTGTTCCGTCGCAAATGTTTGATATACAATTAGCGAGAAACAATTCACACACTAGTTCGCGCTAAATAAACTTTCTGCGAAAAGGCTAATTAGTGAGGAACAATGTTCCTAGCTAATCCGTCTCAAAGACTTGAAATATATTTTGTGATGGACAATTTTCTAGCTAATTTGTCACCAAAGTTTTTATTTTTTAGTGAGCAACTAGTTTCTCGCTAATTTGTCGCATGAGATTGTAAAATTCAAAATTAGGGTAGCAACAGAAAATAGTCGTCACTAACTCGTCGCAACAGATAAATCATTCAGCTAGGGAAGTGTTCCTTGCTAATTAGTCGCTAAAGTGGAAATACGAATATTAAGCGCCTAGGACCTAAGCAGTGAGAAATTTGCGACCGTTTAATAACTGACATACTTCATTCGCTGATTTCAAGTCATTGATTAGCAGGCAAAATACACTTGTCGCAAGTTTAATTTAGCGAGCGACTTGGCAACTGCAATCTTGTCGCAAAGCAAAAGCTATATCCTAGCTATTTTGTAGTAAATTACTCGCTAATCTCGTTGGAGATCCTCGCAGAGTTATAACAAATCCAAAGCTAATCAAGAATTTTTTAGAAGTAACTGGTTGCAATTGAGTCACTAATCAAAAGCTTATTTAGTGAGGAATTAGCGACCGCTTAACAACTGATAGATTTTCTTTGCTTATTTCATGTTGTTATTAATTTGTGAGGAAAAACGTTAGTCCTTATTCCGTCATTACTTTAACTAGCGGCTCACCAGATACTATCGTACCTGTTCAGCCGTTTTTCTATTGAGTTTAAGAAATTAATTTGATATTTTTATTTTAAAATTATAAACTTAATATTAATAATTAAAAATAAATTTATAAAAAAGATAAAATATATTAAATTATTTAACATGTAAAATCCATAAAATAAATAAATTTAAATTAAAAACTAAGATTAAAAAAAATATTAGGTTGTTATTATATGTAACAAAATCAATATAAACACTTACTAATATTATTTAAAGATTAGTTACTTATAAATATTATTACATTTATTTATTTTCTCAATCCTATTTAATTAGAAACAAATTTAAAAATTTATATGCAAATCATTTTTTATCTCCGTCTATAATTCTAATAGATAAAAAAATGTATTTCTTCAATCTTATCTTAAACATCTTTAATTATCTTTAATTTTATTATTTTTTAAAATTATTAATTTTTATTTTGATTATATCATCTCATCATATTATACACTATCCTTTTCTCTTTTTATTCTTTATATATGTATAATTATTATTGTCTTTGATTAATATAACTGTCATTTTAAAAATTGGTCAAAAATATAATTATCAGTTAATTTTCCTTCCTTCTCTTTACAGTTACCTTTTTATTTTACACATAGCTTATATCCTTATTGTCTTCATTATTCTACTGAGTACATGTAGTACTCTTTTTCTATCTTTTTTCCACTTAATAAAAAAACATAATGATAGATATGTGTATGGAGAATGAAAATAATGAAAATAAAAATAAAAAATTTTAAAAGAATAATGAAACTAATGATGATAATAAAATATTAAATATAAAATTTAAAAAAATTAGCAATTAAAATTATGCGAAAAAAGAGTTATTTAAATTTAAATTTTTACATCTGCTTCAAATTAAATAAGATTGAGAAAATAAATAAATTTACAAATATTTATAAATTTTTATCTTGATTGTTACATATAATAACAATGTAATGATAATGTAATTTGTCACAATTTTTTTACTAATCTAAAGCTATTTTAAATGAGAGAATAATTAAAGTCCCAAAGTCGTGACTAATAATTAGCTAACTAATTTTTAATAACTAATAACTTACAATATTCTAGCAAGATGTTAATTCTAAAAACTTTCACAAACAACACAAATTAAAAGCTTTTTTCTTAAAAAAGATTTTTTTCCAATTATATCACAAATTTGTTGTTATTTTTAATGAGAAGTTTACTGTTTGAAATTAATATAATTTAATGACAAGTATAAAAATTTAATATTTTTAGAAAATGTGACATAATATTGATAATTTTCAACCACAAACTATACTAGAAAAATATATAATAGATAAGATAATTAAATTATTATATATGAGGATTTATTTGCATATAATTGTACAAATTTTATTATTAATTAGAATTATTTTGGAATTCATTCAATAAAGATTAATCTGAGTTAGCTCTTGTATTAATTAGGATCGTCAAAATGAGCCAAATCCGTCGAACTAGCTCGTATACTTGACTTAAATAGATGAGTATTTGACTCTAAAATCAAACTCGTAAAAATACAAGTCTAAACAACTTAGTTCAATTAACTAGAAAAATAGCAAATTAAGCTAGCCGACTCCCAGACCAAACTGATGCCTCTTATGTTTTTTTTTTTTTAAATAAACTAATATATTTATTTTTGTGAATTCGACTTGAAATCCGACCAACTCCTAAAAAAAAAAGTAACACGGTAAACTTAAAATATTTTTTTGTGGCTAATTTTTTTTTTTAAATTGTTCACCCCCAAAAAATTGGAGTTTTTTCCAATATTCTTTGCTCAGGTTCAATGTGATCAAAACCTATTAGAGCTTTCAGAAGCTTGATTGCTGTTCCAAAATTCCAAATTTTTCAAATTAAGCTTGTTATTATCGTCTTCGTGAGGATGTTGGGAGTCCGTCAAAGTTATAGGAGGTCTAGTAGATCTAAGTCACATGAAACCTAGACAAGGAACCCAAATCTTAACAAATTAATGTGCAAAATTAACATGTTGTTCATAGAAATCATTGAGAGATTAATGTGAGTTACTATTATAAATTTTGGGGTTCTTAACTCAAATATATCTTTACCATTTTTATTTTTTTTTATGGTATTTCTTAACTCGACAAGTTAAGAATTAATATGTTACGTATCTGAGTTATGTTTAATAGTTTGTCACTAGTCAATGAATTGTTGCATACACGAGATGTCGAGATGAGATTCGAATAGTGAATACTTACTATTTGTTTATGTAATATATATTGTTCTATAAATTATACTTTAAATAATTTTTTATATACAAAGTATCTAATAATGTATATTTAAATTGAGATGATTTATGAGATTTTAGTTATGGATACATAAATTATAAAATATAAAAATATTTTTAAATTAAAATAATAATACAAATGATTTTAATTTATTTATTTTAATATAAAATCATTGACATTTATATAAAATATTTTTCTATTTATTAAAAAATTTTTATTTATCCTATAAAATATTTTTTAAAATTTAAATTCGTTTTTAAAAAAATCAAAATAAAAATTTGAAAACAAAAAAATTATAATGACTCAAAATTAAAAAAAAGCGCTTAATTTCAAAAATAAAAAATACACGTATAAGTGCCTTTTTCATTATTTCATATACGTACGAGCGCCATCTTCAATACTTTAAACCAAAAATGGAAAATTTTATTATTTTAATAGTAATTTTCTTTTGTCATTATCATTGTAGCCACTTTCTTAAAAACAGAAAGACAAATAAAAAATATTGCTTAAAACAACTCAAAATGACCTAACCCTCGTTGATATTGTCTCCTCCATACCTCCTGTGCCGAAAATCAGTCTCCCACATCCAGTCAAAGACTCAGCGTCCCCTATCGTCCTCCTGTTGTTCCGCCATCGGCGCTGCCAGACAGCACCAACCCTGGCTTGCATCCCGTGACCCTTTCCTTTTCCTCTCCCTTCCTCTTAGCGCTTCTTTGTCTTCGTCGTCCTCTCCGGCAAGGCTCCACGCAGTAACAGGCCAGCAGCAACTCAAATTTCAGGATCCCCAACCGAGAAGGCAATTCTTTCTTGGGCCGTGAAGGTTGGTCCTACTAATTAGTTAGCTTGTTGGTATATATGTATGTATTGATGTATTGGTTTTGAAGATGAACTTAATTAATCGATTCATGGCAATTGGGGATGAATTTTGATCTTACCAGATCAAATTCGACAGTTCTCCATGTCTTCCCCTTCAATTTTGAGAAAAAGCGAGGCAGTCTTCCATCTTTGGATCTTTAATTGTATATTTTTTTGCTTATACTTATAGTTCAAGACCGTCTTTTGCTATGTTCCTTTTAGGCAGATAATGGTCTTTCTATGAGCATCCAAGAAACTGAAGTTGCAAAAGAAAGCTATGATATTATAATTCTTGATGATAACTTGGCATCAGTAGTAAAGGTAACTAACCCAAACCACATGCATGATCATCTGTTTATAATTAATTAAACTGTTTTGTGTGTTTGTGCGGGTAATTTCATTCAGTTCCAGCTCACTGTTAACATTGCTGCTCTTGTAATGAATGTTGTGGCCACGGTATCTGCTGAAGAAGTTCCTTTAAATGTAGTTCAAGTGAACCACCATTTCCTCACTCTTTAATTTGCAGTTATATGTTAAGTTTAGTTTTGGTTTAATTTGCTTACATGCAACTTTTGTGGGTTAACCTGATCATGGACACTCTTGGAGCCCTTGCACTAGCTATGGAACCACCAACTGACAGCCATATGCGCATATCACCAGTTGGCTGAAGGTTTGTATTGCTTCATTTGGATCTGATTTCTGCATTTTAGAATGTCTCTCGCCTTAATTTCACACCCTGTGCTCTTGCTCGATCTTTTAGGGAATCTCTTAAAACTAATGTCATGTGGAGGAACTTAATCATACAGGTAGTAGCTAGAGTACATCATTCTTAATACTGTGCCGAGAAATTAAACTTGCACACTGTCCTGTTGTAGATCATCATTCATTTGTGTGTAGCCTGGAAACATATTACATATGCCTCTTTGGATCCTGTCACTTTATGATCTTTTATATATTTGCTTTCCCGGGCTATCTATCAAGTGACCATTCTTCTCATTCTTAATTTTGGTTGGCAAAGTATTAATCTAGGTGATGATCAATATTCTAAATCTCACTCCTTACAAGTGAAGAATACTTTAATATTCAACACATTCATTCTATGCCAAGTAAGTAGTGAAAACCTATTTAATTAATTATTTAATTTGGAGATAAATCTGCGATTTCTTTATACAATGTGTCTCTGTCCCAACCCCTTCCCTTGCAACAAAATAACTTTATAGTGCAATATTATACAGAATACCAGATTCTTATTGGGATAGTTGTTGTTGTAATGTTTTGACTCAGATATTTAACGAGTTCAATGTAGAAAAATAGATCAAATGAATGTCTTCAAGGGAGTGACTAAGAATCGTCTCTTCATGGAAATTGTTGGAGTGACATTTGTTCTTCAGGTGAACAGGCATTCAATTGTTATTCTAAATTAATCAACAGTGCTATTGAGTCCTTAGATGGCGCGGTAAACATGCATATCTACTCCTATTATTCCGTTTGCTAATCACAAATAACAATTTAATGAGTTTGAACTTGTCCATTTGTATGTTACATTGTAAGTGTAATGGGTTGCCGTGGTATCTACTTTTCATCATATCATTGTTTGATTATTTTGTATTTAGTTATTTATTCTTTTGTTCTTGAAAACATGATGAAGTTAATATTTCTGCATTTTCTTATTGCTATATGTATATACTTTTCTTTTATTTTTTTTTGAACTAAAGAGCTCAACACTTAGGTGGAGCAAAGAAACAAACAGCAAAATAAAAAAATAATTTCAATGTCATCTTTGGCATAGCCATCAACAACATGGATTATCTACCATACCATGCTGCAGCACATGAGAAAGTTTGAGCCACACAATCAATGACTCCTGTTGTCTTGCTCTGAAATATAGCATCATTCCAACGTAACCAAATGTTCCATATAGCTGAGAAGAACCCAACTAGCCAAAACTTATGCCTCTCTTTTCTCATCGACATTGATCTCTAACTCTCAAAGTGCTCTTTTAGAGTACCGGAGGCAGTCCACACCTGTCCAAATTCTGAGATCCATGCACACCACACCTGCCAAGAGTACTCACAAGTAATAAACAAGTGTTGTATATTTTCAATATCTTTCTTGCACAACACACACATTATCATTCTGTGGTAAGATTCCCAACCGATTTAGCCGGTCCTTTGTATTGACTCGGCCTACCAACACAAACCAAGTGAACAACTCGACTCGAGGTGGAACTGAACCTCTCTAAATTTTCTTTGTGAATCTGAATCTCAGAAGCTCCGCATCCAACGTCTCTTCCTGCACGACTTGCACAAATGAGTTAGTTGAATAAACACCTTCCTTGTCAAATTTCCACACGACTCTATCCTGCACTTCTGCTATCAATTTAATAGATTGCAAGACAAGAAGCATCTGGTCCAAAGTATCTATCTCCCATTGACGTAGTTCCCTCCTCCATTGAAAGTGCCAAACCCACTCAATCCCATCCTAGAACTCGCAATCCTCAATTACTGATCCTTTTTAGTTTGAAACCAAGAAGAGTCTCTAAAAGGAGTCTTTCAACTTTTCCACTTGGAGCCATGTATCCTCCCAAAATATGGTAGATCTACCATCCCCTACTTCCATAGCAAGGTCATCAATCATCTTCTGCCTTACATGTTACTCTTTTATTTGCACTTGACATATGTCTCTCCACGGTTCTCCTCTTTCTGGTAGTTTCTGAGTTGACAGCAAGTGATTTGGGTTCAAGCTATTACAAGAGCATACAATCTTCTTCCATAGGGGACAATCCTCCTTTGAAAAATGCCACCACCATTTAAACAGTAAAGCTGCATTACGGATTACCGCATCACCCACCCCCAATCCTCCTAGCTTCTTAGGTGCCTGAATCATCTCCCACTTCACGAGAGCCATTCCAGGCCGTCCATCCTCCTTTCCCTAGAAAAACCTCCACTGTAGAGAAATGATTCTTTGAGCAACTGCATTTGGCATCTTATACAAGCTCAAGTAATAAACAGGCAGGCTATTGATTACCGACTTAATGAGTACCAACTTTCCAGCCTTACTTAGAACCTTTGCTTTCCACAAGCTGAGTTCCTCTTCCACTTTATCTATAACCAGCTTCCAAGTTTTTACCAGCCGCGGATTTTCTCCTAGACTAATACCAAGATTCCTCACCGGTAAGGCTGCCTCCTGACTACCAAGTAACTGACACATTCGTCTTACCCACTCCTGGCTGCAGTTCACCGGTATCAAGTTGGATTTCTCAAAGTTAATGCTCAACCTAGACATCATTTCAAAGCACCTCAGCAACCTCTGATAGAGTTAGCGATGAGTCTGCTGCGATAGAGTTTGTCATTAATCAGTGACTACCTTTTAGTCTATTTCTTTTATGGAATTAGCTTTTAATTTAGTGATGTATTTGCGACTATCTATTCAGTCGCTAAAAATTTTTTCGAACGAATTAGCGACTATTATGTTTGCATCACTGATCTGCAACTTGTAATTAGCGAGGAAAGCATTGGTTGCTAGGCAGTAGCTAATCCATCACAAATTATATTTTGCGTCAGATTAGCGATGATTTTACGACTCTTTTTGTAGTAGCTAATCGGCCATATTTTTGTAGTGTAGATTTTTTGAAATTTAAACTACAACACAAAAGTTAGATTTCTATTCTTATTCGTTTTGATTTTTTTGATATTTTATTTCAATCTAGCTAAATGGGGGTATTTTCTTATTGACGTTTATATTTTAAAGTTAATATACGATATGTCAATAATTTGTATCAGTAGTAAATTAAATCAACTAGATTCGATTTACATGTATATGTTGCAGAATAGTAAATTAAATCAAATTAATTCGATTTACTATTGATATAGCATATATAGTAAATTAAATCTACATTGAAAAAATATAAATTTATATAGATTTATTTTAGAACATACATGTAAGCTAATTCACTTTAGGATATTTGTGTGATTTTAATCCTCAAATGATTGAATTACCTTATATATTTTCCATTACTTTTTATGGTGCTTAATTTCTTTTTTTTTAAATTATCTTTTTTAATGCATTAAAATATCACAAAACATGCTTTATTGTTTTAAAATATCTAAATTTAAGGCTAGTTAATAAAACGTTAAAATATTTACCAATCTTAACCAATTTTATATTTTCTTTGTAGGATTTAAATTTAATATGTGACATTTGTACTCATATTAAAATTATTATTAATAAAACTTTTAAACTTTGTATATTGTTCATATAAAAAATTTTAATAGATACTCTTAGAATATATATTAACTAAATTCTTAAAATTTTTACCAACATCTCCTAATGATATATGTTAAGAGTATCATAAGAAAAAAAATTAATAATGAATTTGCTTAATCAAAATGGAAATGGTTGTTGAAGTAATTATGGAGTATTAGTCGAGTTGAAACTTGAAAGTGGCACAACTTGCGGTTACCTCTTTTCAGTCAAAGGAAGTGGAAGACTGATATGATACAGAGAGTGTCATGTCACGTGATTGGTATGCCTTCTGTCGACTCCACGTGTCATCTGATTATTGGATGTATAAACTGCTGCGTTTCGTAAATGTCTATCGTCCGGTATCTACTTATCTCATCAGTCATCACCCATCACCTCACCAACCGGTAACAAATAAAAACAAACTGCATGCTTTTGTTTTGTTTAAATACATAATTTTTATGTTACAGAGATTAAACGGTGGTTAACAAGTAGGGCCGTTAGAGTTAGATTTTCAGAGTTTCAGAATTCAGAGTTTGATGATAGAATATCTCGTATCATTTCTCCTTCCATTTCAGTTGCTTTTCCTTCGCAAATAGTACACACAGACTTGGCGATTTTTGCTGAAATTAGTCAAATTACACCTGCTAGAATTGAAGCACAAGGTTCTCTCAGTTCATTCGGTTCAAAACTTATATAGTAGTAAGGAATATATGAACAAGAAGCGCAGTTATTCGATTTCGGCACTATTTACTTAATTTATTTACCCTTCTTTTTCCGGTAAAGGTGCCGTTAAAATCATTATTTTGACGTGTTATTATTTTTTTAATTGTGCCTACAAACTTTTTCCGGAAAATTTGTTTCTCCTTTTGTTCCATTGGGCTCCCTCCCACTTGCGCTGCTGTGTTCTTCTGAGGTCTGTCTGTTGTCTTTTGTGTGTCCACGCTTAAACAGTGGTATCTGTATCTAGTCATGCACGCTCTTATATGTTATTCTCTTCCCTTTTGAACCCCATACCATACCATAACTTTTCTTGGAATTTAATTTTCGCTTTTTATTAAATTATTTAACTAAAGCGAATTTTAATTATATTTTTTAAAAGAGTTAAAATGAAAAACTCTAACAAAAAAAAAAACGTTTATCTTTTTAATATTATTAATGCATTGAATATGTTTTTTATTAAGGCTTTTGGAAGCAAAAACAATCAGCAGTGTTAAGCTAGTATTTAAATTTAAATTGATAGATTCATGGATGGTATGGGAAGTATGTGTGAAGTGTGATTACTGATTAGTCTCACCTTTTAAGCATCTCTCTCCGACGTGTTCTTTCTTAGCTTTCTCCTCTCCTTTGGCCCCCTTTCCTCTCCTTTATTATCTTCTTTTCTTTATTCTCTCCATTCTCCAAGGAATCTATCTCACATTCACACTCACACTCGCTCACAAACACATAACCTTTTCTCCTCTTCTTCCATTTCACTCTTCCAGACTACTCACCCCTCTACACTCTCAACACTGCATACAACAACAACAACAAACATATACATGGCTGCAACTACTGCTTTTTCTTGTTCTGCTTCTTCTTCTTCTTCTTCTTCTTCTTCTTCTTCTTCTTCTTCTATGAAGCACACTACTCAGCACCTCAACCGAACCAAACTCCTCATGGAACAACAACACCCAACCAAGCATCCATATCCTAAACTCATACGAATACGCGTCACCGATGCCGACGCCACCGATTCGTCCAGCGACGACGAACCACCTACCCACTCCTCCACCCGCCGCCGAGTCAAGAACTTCGTCAACGAGATCACCATTGCCTCCTCCGCTCAAGAAGCCAGCGCTACACTCGCTTCCAACAAGAGAAAGAAGAAGGCCAAGTCTACCGCTGCCATCGCAGCTCCGCCCAGCCGCCGGCGTCAGTCAAAGGCCTTCTCCGGGAAGAAGTTCCGGGGAGTGAGGCAGAGACCATGGGGCAAGTGGGCTGCTGAGATAAGAGACCCTTCTCGCCGCGTTAGGTTGTGGCTGGGAACCTACGACACCGCCGAGGAAGCCGCCATGGTGTACGACAACGCTGCCATTCAGCTTCGTGGCGCCGACGCTCTCACGAACTTCATCATTCCGCCGGCGCAGTGCTTGGCGGAGGATAACAATTCCAGCGAAGAAGAATGCACTCCAATCAGCAACAAGAAGGAGAAGAACATGTTGTCTCCCACTTCGGTTCTTCTTCGGTGTTGTTCGGAAGAAACAGAATGCGCAACCGCCACCAGTGAAGAATATGAGTATCAGAGCGAGTCAATGTTTCCGATTCCGAACGATTCACTCTTTGATTTCCAAACAGAGGAGCTTTTCAGCGATGATTTTTCAAGTGTGTTTTTGAGCTCGATTGACGAGACTCTTTTGGATTTCGGTTTCAAGAGTAGTAGTCCTTGGTACATAGATTATGATGGCACTTTCCAAGAGATTGCGGATTTCTTTGTCTCCGATCCTCTTGTGGCTCTCTGACTACTCACTCTTATTCCATTCTTGTTCTTCCTTACTTGCATCGCCATTTCAAAGAAGAACGGGCAAGTTTTGTATCGGCGGGAAACAAATGTTGCAACTTGCAAGCAGTTTTGTTTTAATTAATTTCACTTAGTCCAACATCAATGTATGTATTATTAGTCTTCACTCTTCAGTTTGGTTGTATCTGTGTTCTAGTGTAGTGCGGTCCACCCTAAAATATGTATGTTTTGATTTTAGTTGTGCAAATTCATGATTTTGGCAATTTGAAGGGTCTATTTTTGTGTTAATTGGTAAATGAATCATAGATGAAATGAAAGGCTCACACGCACATCTACCGTGAGCAGTGAAGTTGTACGTATGTCCTCCGTCCAGAGTACTTGAGATGAGGAATTTATCTTTTCAGTTTTCTCCGTATTTATTTGTGTTGCGGCCTCTACTTAATGCCTTCAGCTACAAACTCACCAAATATTCAAATCTTGCCAACAACTTTAATTTCTTACCAGAAATTTTTGCTGGGGGTCGTTTCGTTAATCAGGGTAAACTCACAACTACCCATGGTTATTATTTACATGCCCATTCAATTCATCGCTACGTTTTAGGGATTCAATTCCGACATAAAAAGGTTAATTTGAACATCTACAGCTGGTAATAATATTCAGAGACTGTACTCTGTCAGTTGTTTTCTCATTTTTTTAGTGTTTTCAGATTACCACAAGATGAAGTCATTTTGTTTACTTTCTTTTATAAAAGAGAAGATGAAACATTTTTATTTTTGGCACCACTCGAAGGGAAAGCCAAATTTAACATATTAATGTGCATCTTTTCCGTTTCTATTTTCTGTTTCGGCCAGATTGAGCCTTGTCCCGAACTTCCCAGAAAAAAGCAAAAGGGGAAAAAAAAATCTGAGAGGATCATTGAGATGCCAAGTGGCAAATAAAACCGTCATTTGAGGTTGAAACTTGAAAGAGACCGTAGAAAGTTGGAACGATGAAATTCTTATTCTTATTCAAATTGAATATTGTTACCCTTAAATTATGTATAATCGCCTGTGCTTTATTTATTATATTTTATTTTGCGCATCTTGTATATTTCATTTTAGTTTATTGTCGAAAATCAATCGTAATTGAAGAAAAATAGGGTTAGCAAAATATAAAATAAGAAATTTGTTCCAAGCGTTATCTGAAACGTTGATTTGGGCCTAGACATGAGGTTCATATCTCTTTGTATGGCAGCGTCCGACTTGTTGATGTCGAGATGCCGCCTGTCTGAGTTTCTTGTGAGGAGGTGAGGGTGGTACCTGTAAGAGACTTCGATCCTTAAGTTAGCAAGAGTTTTAGGCAGATTTTTAGTAGAGTCGATAACCACCTTTGTTTGGAGTAATTCCATCTTTATTGATGGATAACTATTCACTTTATCTTGGGAGTTTGCTGGCATCTATCTTTTAGAGGAGATAGAGATTGTAGGAGAGATTTCTGAAAGGCAATTACCTGTTTGGACAGTTAGAGTTGGGCTCCTTTGCAGTATTCGACCTCTTTAAAGAGGTTGGGTGAGGGAGGAGATCTTTTCCTGGATTGGGCTGACAATCCTTATTGGACATGGCTTTAATTTATTGGGTCAGGGTAAGAATAGTGCCCTTGCTGGAGTCCGAGCTTTATACTAAGTCGGGCTCGAACATTATGTGGCTTCTTCTTGGACATCAGGTACCTCGCCTTTCCAGAGGCCAGGTACTTGACGTGTTTTGAAAATTTGAACGTTTTCCTCTTCAAGTGAGGGGCAAATGTTGCACGGCAGTTTTTCTTGAAATTCGTGCACGTTTTAAAGAGGAGTTAAGAGTCATTATGCCCCTTTGTTCCTTATAAAAGCGTTTTTGGCTCTTCTTCCCTTTTTCAAACTGTTGAAAGCTTTTCATTTTCTTCTCTCTTCGCAAAAACCTTTCTTCTTCTGTTCTTGCCTTCTAGTCGTTCTTGATTCCAAGATTTCTTCATCTTGGATCTTTTAAAGATTTTGCTTTGTGGAGAGGAATGTTCGTGACTTGCGGTGTTGACGTGCCCCTTCTTCTTTGAATTTTCATCAAGGTTAGTGCTTCTGTTTATGTTATCAGTAGTTTTACGTTTTATTTGTGGTGTGGCTGTTTTGAATGAATAGAGATGCTAGCAATGTGCTTCTTGGATTTTGGTGGTAGTCTTACTTGTTTTCTTTGGGACTTTTGTTGATTATCGTCGTTTACTCTGAAGGATTTTTTGTAACCATTTTTGTTGACTGCGTCACAACAGCTTTTTGTTGATTGAATCACCGTTGGTTATTTGGGACTTTTCTGAGTTTTTGTGAAACTATACTGCAATTGTTTGTTTGCTGTCATAATGCCACCAATGGTGTTGCTGCTATGTTGTTACTGATAGCATAGGAAGGACGCCGTTTTGGCGCTTTTTGTGGAAATATATTAAAAATGGCTTTTGTTGGTTTTTACTTGCTTTTGACCGACCTCTTTTGGACGACGTCTGAGTTGTTGGAGTAACGACTTCTTTATTTTGCATCTGTAGGTATAGCTTATATGTCGCATGCTGTAGTTCATGTAGACCAAAGTTCTCGCTAACCTCCTAAATTGGGTAGATACCACTATTCTTTCCTATGTTCCCGTAGTTGATAAGGAATATTGCGATACCTTCCATAGGCATCATAAGATCTGTGAGAACAGAGAAGATGGGAGGAACTATGAGTTAGTAGTACCCAATCCCGAAGAGAGGATTTGCTTTCCTCTTTTAGACAAGTCGGACCGGCCTTTCTTCTATGCCTACGATTGTTTTTTTTACCAAATTAGGTGTTTCAATCCCTTTCACTGATTTTGAGATAAATGTTCTTTGCGCTTGCAATGTTGCCCCTTCCCAACTTCACCTGAACTCTTGGGCTTTCTTAAAAATTTTTCAGCTTCTATGTCGAGAGTTGGGAGTCCGACCTTCCACGAAGGTCTTCTTTCATTTGTTTGTTTTGATCAAACCCGGGACGATGAAAGGTAAGGCATCCTGGTTTTTCTTTCGTGCCGTCCATGTTAAGAAAGTTTTTGCCATCTTTGATGAGTCTTTTCATGATTTTAAGAATTACTTCTTTAAGAAAGTTTTTGCGCTCCTTTCTTTCCTTTCTTAAAAACGAAGTGCTTAGCCATTCTGGATGATCCCACTAGGTGATTGCCACATATACCATTGTGTACGTCTTCCAGGATTTCCTGTGTGTGGGGAGTCGAAGCGTACTTCAAGAGGGGTGTTGAGATCCCTCTTTTGTATAGGACATTGTGTACCAATGTGTATTTTGCGCCTCTTTTACGAGTTTTCTGGCCTCTTTTTCATCATTGGGGAGGATATCGAATTTAAGGGAGTTGACTATGGGGGTCATCCATCCTAAATTTTGATTTGATATGGTAATTACCTCCGAATTGTCTTCCCCTTTTGATATTGATGGTGCTTATAGAGTTTTCTGAATAAGGTTTCTATTGTTGCCCCCTGGCTTGGTGCTGTTAGTTTGGAGAGGGTGTCAACTTGGACGTTTGATTATCGGGCTATATGTCAGACATCTCCTTCTGTGAAGTGTGCCAACTGATATCGGGCTTCATCCAATTACTTTTTCATAGTGGGATCTTTGGCTTGATAGATGCCGTTAACCTACGAAGTGATTACTTGAGAATCACTGAACACTATCAACCTTTCAGCCCCCACTTCTTTAGCTAGTTTCAAGCCAGCAAGTAAGGCTTCATACTCTACTTGATTATTAGAGGCAGGGAACTCGAATCTTAGCGAAAGTTCTATTCGAGTTCCTTGGTCACTTTCTAAGATGACACCAGTCCCACTGCTGGCTTTGTTGGATGACCCATTGATGAGCGGATATTTTATACGCTTTTTGGGGTTAATTTCATATAGTTTTTAGTATTATTTGGTTAGTTTTTAGTATATTTTCATTATTTTTTAGGCAAAATTCATATTTCTGGATTTTATTATGAGTTTGTGTGTTTTTATGTAATTTCAGGTATTTTCTGGCTGAAATTGAGGGAGCTGAGCAAAAATCTGATTCAGGCTGAAAAAGGACTGCTGATGCTGTTGGAGTCCAATTGGCAGGCTACAGGAATGGATTTTCAGAAGCTACAGGAGTCCAATTGGCGCGCTTCCAATTGCGTTGGAAAGTAGACATCCAGGGCTTTCCAGCAATATATAATAGTCCATACTTTGCTCAAGGATAGACGACGTAAACTGGCGTTCAACGCCAGTTCCATGTTGCAGTCTGGCGTCCAGTGCCAGAAACAGGTTACAAGTTGAAGTTCAATGCCAGAAACAGGTTACAACCTGGCGTTGAACACCCAAAACAGCCCAGGCACGTGAGAAGCTTAAGTCTCAGCCCCAGCACACACCAAATGGGCCCCAGAAGTGGATTTCTGCACTATCTATCATAGTTTACTCATTTTCTGTAAACCTAGGTTACTAGTTTAGTATTTAAACAACTTTTAGAAATTTATTTTGCATCTCATGACATTTTAGATATGAACTTTGTAATCTCTGACGGCATGAGTCTCTAAACTCCATTGTTGGGGGGGGTGAGGAGCTCTGCTGTGTTTCGATGAATTAATGCAACTATTTCTGATTTCCATTCAAACATGCGTGTTCCTATCTAAGATATTCATTCGCGCTTAATTATAGAGAAGGTGATGATCCGTGACACTCATCACCTTCCTCAATCCATGAACGTGTGTCTGACAACCACCTCCGTTCTACATCAGATTGAATGATTATCTCTTAGATTCCTTAATCAGAATCTTTGTGGTATAAGCTAGATTGATGGCGGCATTCATGAGAATCTGGAAAGTCTAAACCTTGTCTATGGTATTCCGAGTAGGATTCTGGGATTGGATGGCTGTGACGAGCTTCAAACTCGCGAGTGTTGGGCGTAGTGACAGACGCAAAAGGATCAATGGATCCTATTCTAGCATGAGTGGGAACCGACAGATGATTAGCCGTGTAGTGACAGCGCACGTGGACCCTTTTCACTGAGAGGACAGATGGTAGCCATTGACAACGATGATCCACCAACACACAGATTGCCATGAAAGGAACTTTGCACTTTTTCATGCATGAGGGAAGAGGAATACAAGAGAAAAGTTGAAATTCAGAAGACAAAGCATCTCCAAAACCCCAACATATTCTCCATTACTGCATAACAAGTAACCTTTAATTCATGCTCTCTTGTTCATTTGCAAGTCAACTAATAACCACAAATTAATATCCTGACTAAGAGTTGCAAGATAACCATAGCTTGCTTCAAACCAACAATCTCCGTGGGATCGACCCTTACTCACGTAAGGTATTACTTGGATGACCCAGTGCACTTGCTAGTTAGTGGTACGAGTTGTGAAAAGTGTGATTTACAATTCGTGCACCAAGTTTTTGGCGCCGTTGCCGGGGATTGTTCGAGTTTGGACAACTAACGGTTTATTTTGTTGCTTAGATTAGGAAAAATTTTTCTTTTTGGTTTAGAGTCTTCTATTATTGTTTTTGGCTGAAAATTTCTTTTTAAAATCCTTATTTTCTTTTTTTTTTAAATTTTTCAAAAATTTTATAAACTGATAATTGAGTTTTTTTCTGTTTGAGTTTAGTTTCATATTTAAGTTTGGTGTCAATTACATATTTTTATTTTCTTTTTTAAAAAAAAAAATAAAATAATAATTTTTCTTAGTTATTAAAAATACTTCTTCAAAACAAGTGTTACATTTACTGCCCAATTGGCTAGAGCATTGGTCTATGTTCTTGGTAATTGGGTATCTTCTTGTTAAAATCTTTTTTTTTCAAAAATAATTTTTCTTTGATTAAATCTTGTGTCAAACTTTAAGTTTGGTGTTTTCTTGTTAATCTTTCTATAATTTTCGAAAATTTTAGTTTGGTTTGCTAAAAATTTTAAGTTTGGTGTTCTACCTTCATGTTCTTGTGGTTCTTGTGATTCTTCAAAGTGTTCTTGAGTTTTCCTTGTGTCTTGATCTTAAAATTTTTAAGTTTGGTGTTCCTTGGTGTTTTTCCTCCAAAATTTTCGAAAATAAGGAGCATTAGATCTAAAAAATTTTAAATCTTGTGCTATTTTATTGTTTTTCTCTTTTCTTATTAAATTCAAAAAAATATCTTTTCTAACTATTTTTAAGCTAATATTTCGAAATTCTTCATAAAAATTCAGATTTCAATTTCAAAAATTTTATCTTATCATATCTTAGTTGTCAAGTTTTTAAAAAAAAATCATATCTTTTTCAAAACCTCCTAACCACTTATTCTCTCTCTTCATTTTTTCAAAAATCCTCATAAAATATTTTCAAATTTTTTTTATTATAGTTTTTATTTTATTTTATTTTATTATTTCGAATTTTTTTAATATAATAAAATAAATAAAATAAAGCCACATCATCTCCCTTTCTCCATCATGGATCTAAGTGGAAATGAACAGTCCAGAAGGACTTTGTGGTCATATGCTAACCCCACTACTGCTTCATATGGGAGTAGTATCTGTATACCCTCCATCGGAGTCAGTAGCTTTGAGTTGAATCCTCAGCTCATTATCATGGTGCAGCAAAGTTGCCAGTATTCCGGTCTTCCACAGGAAGAACCTACAGAGTTTCTGGCATAGTTTTTACAAATTGCTGACACAGTACATGATAAAGAAGTAGATCAGGATGTCTATAGATTATTACTGTTTCCATTTGCTATAAAAGATCAAGCTAAGAGGTGGTTAAATAACCAACCTAAGGCTAGCATAAGGACATGAAAACAGTTGTCAGAAAAATTCCTGAATCAATACTTTCCTCCAAAATGGATGACACAGCTAAGGCTGGACATCCAAGGCTTTAAACAAGAAGATAATGAATCTCTTTATGATGCCTGGGAGAGATACAGAGAGATGCTAAGAAAATACCCCTCTGAAATGTTTTCAGAGTGGGTTCAGCTAGACATCTTCTATTATGGATTTACAGAAAGAGCTCAGATCTCTCTAGATTACTCAGCTGGTGGATCTATCCACATGAGAAAGACAATTGAAGAAGCTCAAGAGCTCATTGATACAGTTGCCAGAAATCAGCATCTGTGCCTAAGTAGTGAACCTTCCATGAAAGAAGAGGCTAGAACAGTAACTGCTGAACTCAGTCCTGCAGAATAAGCTACTGAGTTCAATCAGCAATTGGATTTTCTAACAAAACAGTTAGCCGAATTCAAGGAGAGACTACAAGAGACAAGAATGGCTAATATAAATATGGAAGTACAATTAAAGCAAACAAAGCAGCAGCTGTCAAAACAAATAACAGAAGAGTGCCAAGCAGTTCAATTGAGAAGTGGGAAAATATTAGATGCCCCACCTCAAGGTAGCAGAAAGCCAAGAAATGAGCAAACTACCCAAAATCCATCTGAGGACAGTAAGAGCACGGAGAGGAATAATTCTGGCAATCAAACGCCAGAAATTGGGTGGAAAGCTAGCGTTGAACGCCCAAACCATGCTCAGTCCTAGTGTTCAACGCCAGAAACAAGCAAGAAATTGGCGTTGAACGCCCAAAAGAAGCACAGTTCTGGCGTTCAGACGCCAGGAACAGGTGAGGAGTTGGCGTCCAACGCCACTCTAGCTTCTAACCCTGGCATTCAAATGCCAGTGAGGGATCAGACACACACAAGTGCTGATAACAACCCCTCTAAAAAGGCTTCTCCAACCACCTCTGTAGGAAATAAACCTACAGCAACTAAGGTTGAGGAATATAAAGCCAAGATACCTTTTCCTCAAAAACTCCGCCAAGAGGAGCAGGATAAGCAATTTGCTCGCTTTGCAAATTATCTCAGAACTCTTGAAATAAAGATTCCGTTTGCAGAGGCACTTGAGCAAATACCTTCTTATGCCAAGTTCATGAAAGAGATCTTGAGTCATAAGAAGGATTGGAGAGAAACTGAAAGAGTTCTCCTCACTGAAGAATGCAGTGCAGTCATTCTGAAAAGCTTTCCTGAAAAGCTTAAAGACCCTGGGAGCTTTCTGATACCATGCATATTAGAAGGTAATTGCACCAAGACAGCTTTATGTAATCTTGGGGCAAGCATCAACCTAATACCTGCATCCACTATCAGAAAGCTTGGTTTAACTGAAGAAGTCAAACCAACCCGGATATGTCTCCAACTTGCTGATGGCTCCATTAAATACCCATCAGGCGTGATTGAAGATATGATTGTCAGGGTTGGGCCATTCGCCTTTCCCACTAACTTTGTGGTGCTGGATATGGAAGAGCACAAGAGTGCTACTCTCATTCTAGGAAGACCTTTCCTAGCAACTGGACGAACTCTCATTGATGTCCAAAAGGGGGAAGTAACCCTGAGGGTCAATGAGGATGAGCTCAAGTTAAATGCTGTCAAAGCCATGTAGCATCCAGACACACCCAAAGACTGCATGAAAGTTGATCTTATTGACTCTTTGGTAGAGGAGATCAACATGGCTGAGAGTCTCGAATCAGAGCTGGAAGACATCTTTAAAGATGTTCAGCCTGATTTGGAGGATTCAGAAGAATTAAAAGAACTTCTGAAAATTCCTCAGGAAGAGGAAACACCTCCTAAACCTAAGCTCAAGCCATTACCACCATCCCTGAAATATGCATTTCTGGGAGAAGGTGACACTTTTTCAGTGATCATAAGCTCTGCTTTAAATCCACTGGAAGAGGAAGCACTAATTCAAGTGCTAAGGACACACACGACAGCTCTTGGGTGGTCCATAAATGACCTTAAGGGCATAAGCCCAGCTAGATGCATGCACAAAATCCTATTGGAGAATGATGCTAAGCCAGTGGTTCAACCACAGAGGCGGCTAAATCCAGCCATGAAGGAAGTGGTACAGAAGGAGGTCACCAAGTAGAGGCTGGGATTATTTATCCTATTTCTGATAGCCCTTGGGTGAGCCATGTTCAAGTTGTCCCCAAAAAGAGGGGTATGACAGTGGTTCATAATGAAAAGAATGAATTGGTTCCTACAAGAACAGTTACAGGGTGACGCATGTGTATTGACTACAGAAGGCTCAATACAGCCACTAGAAAGGATCATTTTCCTTTACCATTCATAGACCAGATGCTAGAGAGACTAGCAGGTTATGAATACTACTGCCTTTTGGATGGCTATTCAGGTTATAACCAAATTACAGTAGATCTCCAGGATCAAGAGAAAACAGCATTCACATGTCCATCTGGAGTGTTTGCTCATAGAAGGATGCCATTTGGGCTGTGTAATGCGCCTGCAACCTTTCAGAGATGCATGCTCTCTATTTTCTCTGATATGGTGGAAAAATTTCTGGAAGTCTTCATGGATGACTTCTCAGTATATGGAGACTCATTCAGCTCCTGCCTTGACCATTTAGCACTTGTTCTGAAAAGATGCCAAGAGACCAACCTGGTTTTAAACTGGGAAAAATGTCAATTTATGGTGACTAAAGGGATTGTCCTTGGGCATAAGATTTCGAACAAAGGAATAGAGGTGGATCAAGCTAAAATAGAGGTAATTGAAAAATTACCACCACCTGCCAATGTTAAGGCAATTAGAAGCTTTCTGGGGCATGCAGGATTCTATAGGAGGTTTATAAAGGATTTTTCAAAAATTGCAAAACCTCTAAGCAACCTGCTAGCTGCTGACACGCCATTTGTGTTTGACACAGAGTGCCTGCAGGCGTTTGAAACTCTGAAAGCTAAGCTGGTCACAGCACCAGTTATCTCTGCACCAGACTGGACATTACAATTCGAATTAATGTGTGATGCCAGTGATCACGCCATTGGTGCAGTACTAGGGCAGATGCATGACAAGCTTCTGCATGTCATTCATTATGCTAGCCGTGTTCTAAATGATGCCCAGAAAAATTACACAACTACAGAAAAGGAATTACTTGCATTGGTCTATGCCATTGACAAGTTTAGATCATACTTAGTAGGATCAAAAGTGATTGTGTACACTAACCATGCTACTCTTAAATATCTAATCACAAAGCAGGATTCAAAACCCAGGCTCATAAGATGGGTGTTGCTTCTGCAGGAGTTTGATATAGAAATAAGAGACAGAAAAGGGATAGAAAACCAAGTGGCTGACCATCTGTCTCGGATAGAGCCAGTAGAAGGGGTGTCCTTTTCTTCTATTGAGATCTCTGAAACCTTTCTGGATGAGCATTTGTTTGCCATTTAGGAAACACCATGGTTTGCAGACATTGCAAACTATAAAGCTGCAAGGTTCATACCCAAGGAGTACAGCAGGCAACAAAAGAAAAAATTAATTACTGATGCAAAGTACTACTTGTGGGATGAACCCTATCTCTTTAAAAGATGTGCAGACGGAATAATCCGTAGGTGTGTGCCTAGAGAAGAAACACAGAGGATCTTATGGCATTGCCATGGATCACAATATGGAGGCCATTTCGGAGGTGAGCGAACAGCCACCAAGGTCCTCCAATGTGGCTTCTACTGGCCTACCCTCTATAGAGATTCCCGAGAGTTTGTACTTAACTGTAACAGTTGCCAGAGAGCTGGTAATCTACCTCATGGTTACGCCATGCCTCAACAAGGAATCTTGGAGATTGAGTTGTTTGATGTATGGGGAATTGACTTCATGGGGCCTTTCCCACCATCATACTCAAACACTTATATTCTGGTGGTAGTCGATTATGTATCAAAATGGGTAGAGGCCATTGCCACACCCACTAATGATACTAAGACAGTGCTGAAGTTCCTCCAGAAACATATCTTCAGCAGGTTTGGTGTCCCTAGAGTACTAATCAGTGATGGGGGCACTCACTTCTGCAACAAACAGCTTTACTCTGCCATGGTCCGGTATGGGATTAGCCACAAGGTGGCCACTCCATATCATCCACAGATAAATGGGCAAGCTGAAGTCTCTAATAGAGAACTAAAAAGAATCCTGGAACGGATTGTCAGTACCCTTAGAAAGGATTGGGCAAGAGGGTTGGATGATGCTCTGTGGGCTTACAGAACAGCATTCAAGACTCCTATAGGAACCTCTCCATACTAGCTTGTGTATGGTAAGGCCTGTCATCTGCCCGTGGAACTGGAACATAAGGCCTACTGGGCAACCAGATTCCTGAACTTTGATGCCAAATTAGCCGGAGAAAAAAGATTACTCCAGCTAAATGAGCTAGATGAATTTAGACTCACTGCTTTCGAAAACGCCAAGCTTTATAAGGAGAAATAAAAAAGATGGCATGACAGAAAGTTATCATCAAGAGTCTTTGAACCAGGAAAAAAGGTTCTGCTGTTTAACTCTAGGCTCAGGCTATTTCCTGGAAAACTGAAATCCCGGTGGAGGGGACCATATGTCGTTACAAGTGTATCACCATATGGTTATGTGGAGCTTCAAGACATTGATTTTGATAAGAAGTTCATTGTTAATGGATAGAGAATCAAACATTATCTTGAAGGCAATGTTGAGCAAGAGTGCTCAAGGCTGAGGCTAGATTAAAAGCTCAGCAAGGTCCAGCTAAAGACAATAAAGAAGCGCTTGCTGGGAGGCAACCCAGCCATTGGGAAAACTTTTTCTGTTATTTTGCCCTATTCTTGATTTTATTTGTTTATATAAAGTTCATTGTTAATAAGGTAAAGAGTCAATTGCATAAGTTCACAGGGTTACAGAAGGATTCAGCACACAAAACAGAGAGAAAGAGCACACTGGCAAAAAAACACCAGTAAGAGGCACAACTGGACGTTAAACGCCCAAAAGAAGCATCTACTGGGCGTTTAATGCCAGTAATGATAGCCATTTGGGCGTTAAACGCCAGAAAGAAGCAACTTCTGGGCGTTTAACGCCAAATTGACAGCATCCTGGGCGTTCAGAAAAACGCCCAGTGACAAAAGATTTCCTGGCGTTCAACGTCAGAAAGAAGCAACAGCTGGGCGTTGAACGCCCAGGAGAAGCAGCATTTGGACGTTAAACGCCCAAAACATGCAGCATTTGGGCGTTTAACGCCAGGATGGTGGGGAGGAGGTAAATTCGTTTTTATTTCACATTTTTTTATTTTAATTTTAATTTTCATGTTTCAATTCATGATTTTTGCATAAACAAGTTACAAACCCTAATTTCTAAAAACCCTAATTTCTAAAAACCCTACTTTAAAAATATCAAATGTATCTTAATCCATAAACACAAATCCTTTTTCAATCCAATCCAACTCTTTTTCAAATTTTCCAAAACAAATCTATCTCTTTTCCTTCTAAAATCTTTTCAACTCATCAATATCTTTTTCAAATCTCCACATTATCTTTTTCAAAATCCAAATTTATCTTTTTCAAATATCTTTCATATGTTTTCAATTTTAAATCACATCTTTTCATATCATACTTATTTTTTATAAATCATATCTTCTATCTTATCTTTTTAAAATTTTTGAAAACCCACCCCCCTTTCCTTTTAAATCCACATTCAGCCTCCCTCCTCTCATCCACCATCCGACACTAGCTCTCCTTCTATCCTTCTCCTTTCTTTTCTTTTGCTTGAGGACAAGCAAACCTCTAAGTTTGGTGTGTTTATCCGTGATCACTAAATTATACCCACTAAGATCATGGCTCCTAAAGGAAAATAACCCACTCCAAGAGGCAAGAAAGAGAGTATTCCAAAACCACTTTGGAATCAAGGGAAGTTCTTAACCAAAAAATATTCAGACCATTGCTACAAAATAATGGGTCTAAGATCAGTGATCCCGAAAGTCAAGTTCGATCTGAAAGAAGATGAATATCCGGAGATCCAAGAGCAGATTCGAAACAGGAACTGGGAAGTCCTAGCTAATCCTGAAACAAAAGTGGGAAGGAATATGGTTCAGGAGTTCTACGCTAATCTGTGGCAAACAGACAGGCAGAGAATATCTGGAACTGCCCTCTATGACTATCGGACTATGGTCAGAGGAAAGATTGTTCACATCCACCCTGACAAAATCAGGGAGATCTTTAAGCTACCTCAGCTGAAAGATGACCCAGACTCCTTCAATAGGAGAATGATGAGAATAAACAAGGGCCTGGATAAGATTCTAGATGATATATGCATCCCTGGAGCCAAGTAGACCACCAGCAGCAAGGGTGTCCCAAATCAACTCAAGAGAGAAGATCTCAAACCAGTCGCCAGAGGATGACTGGACTTTATTGGGCGTTCTATATTGCCCACTAGCAACCATTCTGAAGTCACCGTTAAAAGAGCAGTGATGATCCATTGCATTATGTTGGGAAAAGAAGTGGAAGTTCATCAACTGATTCCATCTGAATTTTACATACTTGCAAACAAGAACTCCAAGGATGCCAGGCTGGCTTATCCAAGCCTAATCTCTATGCTCTGCAAGGATGCTGGAGTAAGGATGGGAATAACGGAGTACATCTCAGTGGAGCAACCAATCACTAAAACCACAATGGAAAAATAACAAGTGCAGGATGACCCCATCAAGAGGAGGGCACAAGAATTTCTCCCGGAAGTCCCTCAATTTGAATATTGGGAACAGCTTGAAGCATCTGTTACCAAGTTGCAAGAATCTATGGACCAAATAAAGGAAGAACAGCAAAATCAAAACAGTATGCTCTGCAAACTGCTCAGGGAACAAGAAGAGTAAGGGCGTGACTTAAAGGAACTGAAGCGTCAGAAGTTATCTCTTGAAGGACCAAGCACCCCACAGACTAGAGGAACATCCACATCCCAAACTCAAGGTTGTTGAGTTCTAATCTTAGCCTTAACTCTGTGATAATTGTTCTTATTTGAGTTTTACCTTAGAAGTTATAGTAGTAATTAGTAGTGATTTTATCTCCAATTAAGCTATAATTTATTTTTCTCATCATCATTAAACATGAATAAAATAGAAGATTTTCTTTAGAATAAGGAGGCAATATTTTTTTCAAATTCTTAATAAAAGAAATTCTAATTATTTACATGTGGTGGCAATGCTTTCTGCCTTCTGAATGAATGCCTGAACAGAGCATATGTCTTTGGAATTTGATGTTCTTGAATGTTAAATATGTTGGCTTTGGAAAGAATGATGAACATGAGACATGTTATTGATAATCTGAAAAATCAAAAAAATAATTCTTGAAGCAAGAAAAAGCAGTGAATACAAAGCTTGCAAAAAAAAAAAAAAGCAAGCAGAAAAAGCCAATAGCCCTTAAAAACCAAAAGGAAAGGGTAATAAAGGATCCAAGGCTTTGAGCATCAGTGGATAGGAGGGCCTAAGTGAATCAAATCCTAGTCTAAGCGGCTAAACCAAGCTGTCCCTAACCATGTGCTTGTGGCGTGAAGGTGTCAAGTGAAAACTTGAGACTGAGCAGTTAAAGTCAAGGTCCAAAGCAAAAAGAAGAGTGTGCTTAAGAACCCTGGACACCTCTAATTGGGGACTTTAGCAAAGCTAAGTCACAATCCGAAAAGGTTCACCCAATTATGTGTCTGTGGCATTTATGTATCCTATGGTAATACTGGAAAACAAAGTGCTTAGGGCCACGGCCAAGACTCATAAAGTAAATGTGTTCAAGAATCAACATACTGAACTAGGAGAATCAATAACATTATCTGAATTCTAAGTTCCTATAGATGCCAATCATTCTGAGCTTCAATGGATAAAGTGAGATGCCAAAACTGTTCGGAAGTAAAAAGATACTGGTCCCGCTCATCTAATTAGAATCTGGGCTTCACTCAAGAACTTTGAGATATTATTACTTCATGACTTATTTGTATTCTATTTTATTTGTCTAGTTGCTTGGGGACAAGCAACAGTTTAAGTTTGGTATTGTGATGAGCGGATATTTTATACGCTTTTTGGGGTTAATTTCATATAGTTTTTAGTATGATTTGGTTAGTTTTTAGTATATTTTCATTATTTTTTAGGCAAAATTCATATTTCTGGACTTTACTATGAGTTTGTGTGTTTTTCTATAATTTCAGGTATTTTCTAGCTGAAATTGAGGGAGCTGAGCAAAAATCTGATTCAGGCTGAAAAAGGACTGCTGATGTTGTTGGATTCTGACCTCTCAGCACTCGGAATGGATTTTCAGGAGCTACAGAAGTCCAATTGGTGCGCTTCCAATTGCGTTGGAAAGTAGACATCTAGGGATTTCCAGCAATATATAATAGTCCATACTTTGCTTAAGGATAGACGACGTAAACTGGCATTCAACACCAGTTTCATGTTGCAGTCTAGCGTCCAGCGCCAGAAATAGGTTACAAGTTGGAGTTCAACGCCAGAAACAGGTTACAACCTGGCGTTGAACGCCCAAAACAGACCAGGCACGTGAGAAGCTTAAGTCTCAGTCCCAGCACACACCAAGTGAGCCCCAGAAGTGGATTTCTGCACTTTTAGAAATTTATTTTGCATCTCATGACATTTTAGATCTGAACTTTGTAATCTCTGACGGCATGAGTCTCTAAACTCCATTGTTGGGGGGTGAGGAGCTCTGCTGTGTTTCGATGAATTAATGCAACTATTTCTGTTTTCCATTCAAACATGCGTGTTCCTATCTAAGATATTCATTCGCGCTTAATTATAGAGAAGGTGATGATCCGTGACACTCATCACCTTCCTCAATCCATGAACGTGTGTCTGACAACCACCTCCGTTCTACATCAGATTGAATGAGTATCTCTTAGATTCCTTAATCAGAATCTTTGTGGTATAAGCTAGATTGATGGCGGCATTCATGAGAATCCGAAAAGTCTAAACCTTGTCTGTGGTATTCCGAGTAGGATTCTGGGATTGGATGGCTGTGACGAGCTTCAAACTCACGAGTGTTGGGCATAGTGACAGATGCAAAAGGATCAATGGATCCTATTCCAGTATGAGTGGGAACCGACAGATGATTAGCCGTGTAGTGACAGCGCACGTGGACCCTTTTCACTGAGAGGACGGATGGTAGCCATTGACAACGGTGATCCACCAACACACAACTTGCCATGGAAGGAACTTTGCACTTTTGCATGCATGAGGGAAGAGGAATACAAGAGAAAAGCTGAAATTCAGAAGACAAAGCATCTCCAAAACTCCAACATATTCTCCATTACTGCATAACAAGTAACCTTTAATTCATGCTCTCTTGTTCATTTGCAAGTCAACTGATAACCACAAATTAATATCCTGACTAAGAGTTGCAAGATAACCATAGCTTGCTTCAAACCAACAATCTCCGTGGGATCGACCCTTACTCACGTAAGGTATTACTTGGACGACCCAGTGCACTTGCTGGTTAGTGGTACGAGTTGTGAAAAGTGTGATTTCCAATTCGTGCACCACCCATTGACGAACGGATTACTGCTAGTAAAGAAATTCACAAATATAATCGCGTTGTAAGTATAGTTTCTAAACTAACAAGAATCCTTTCATACAAAAGTTTTGTTTGTCACTAAAGCAAACCCAATAAAATTAATTAACCGAAGTATTCAAACCTCGGGTCGTCTTCTCAAGGAATTGCAGGGAAGTATGATTTATTATTGGTTATGTAAAATAGTATATTTTGGGTTTTTTTTAATGTATAAGATAAAAAGCAAGAACAGTAAATGGCAAGAAAGTAAATTGTAAGGAATTAATTTAAATAAATAATAAAACTCTTGGCAAGGTATAAGAAATTGAAGTCCTATCCTAGTTATCTTTATCAGGTGTAATGAAAATTGGATTTTGCTCCCACTTTTAATTAACCCTTACTAAATAAAGGAAAGTCAAGTGGACAAATTTATTTGATCCTCAGGTCCTAATCAACTCCTATGGAGAGACTAGAGTTATTGGAGTGCAAATTAACCAGCAAAGAATTCCAATTTCAATCAACAGCTAAGTTGATAACTCAAGTGTTATAAATTACTTAACCAAGGCCAAAAGGGAAAAATAAATCTAAATTAAATTGAAAGCATCATAAATAAAACAATCATTAATCTGGAATACCTCAAATTGAATTTAAACATAAATTTAAATCCTAACATGGAAAGTTTGTAAATCAATAATGAAAAGATAAATGACAATTAAAGTAATGGAATAAATAAAAGTAGAAAATAAACTAAAGGAATATTGAACCTGTAATTGAAGAGATCATAGCTTAAACATAATAGAAATCCTAAATCCTAATCCTAAGAGAGAGGAGAGAACCTCTCTCTCTAAAACTACATCTAATCCTAAAATTGTGAATATGAATGTTGTTCTACGTCTCTCTTTTGATTCTTCCATTCTCTGGCTTATATTTTGTGTTTCTGGTTTGGATTTGGGCCGAAAAAGGGTCCAAAAATCGCTAGGGGCATTTTCTGTAGATTCCTGTACGTGGCGTCTGTCACGCGTACGCGTCATTTGCGTTTTGCTTAAGGCGCGTGTCCGCGTCGTCGATGCGTTCGCGTCGCTGCATTTTCGCGCTAGGCACGCGTTTGCATCGTCCATGCATTCGCGTCATTGCCTTTTCTTCGAAACTCAATTTTTGTGTTTTCCTTCCATTTTTGTATGTTTTCTTTTTGTCCTTTAAGCCATTCCTGCTCCATGAGATCTGGAAATACTGAACACACAAATCACGGCATCGAATGGTAATAAAGGATAATTAAAATTAATATTTTTAAAGCATAGGAAACATGTTTTTCACATATATCATAAAATAAGGAAGGGAAAATTAAACCATGCAATTTACATGAATAAGTGGGTGAAGAATTGATAGAAACACTCAATTTGAGCACAAATTATATCATGAAATATGGGTTTATCAACCTCCCCACACTTAAACAATAGCATGTCCTCATGCTAAATCCAAGAGAAAGGGTAAAGTTAGAATGGTGGAATCTCATGCAATGCAATCTATTCTAAATGCAAACTACCTACATGAATCATGCAATTTTAATTATCATCCACCAATATATATAGAGCTTACATGTGGTTAAATTGTTTCATATTCTCAAGGAATCATATATGCATAGCTAAACCTAGATCATGTTAAAGCACTTTCACAATTGAGTTGGGTAAAGATATTTCACAAACTTGCAAGACAATTAACAATTAAGCAGAGATATATGGTGATGAGCTATTGAACCCTCACTGGATTTGTGTTTACCTTCTAGTCACTCAGTGTTTGGGGTTAATCACTCTATTCTTTTCTATTCATGCTTTCCAAAACTTTGTTCTTCATCTAACCAATCAACAAATATTGAATATAGACAAACAAAAATCATGAGGTCTTTTAAAGGTTGTAATGGGGCCAAGGTAAAGGTAGGGGTATATATATAAGACTAAGTGAGCTATAAGTTGAATGCTTAATTAGCAAGGTTCTAAAAACCGGACCGGACCGGCTGGTTGAACCGATTCAACCGGGAATCGGCGACGCAAGCGGTCCGGTCCTCTTCCTCTAACCGCTTAGAAAAAACCGTTCAAAAATTGGCGAACCGGTCGAGAACCGGCCGGTTGGGCCGGACCGGTAACTGGCCGGTTCCCTTAAAACGACGCCTTTTTTACTTTTTTAAAAAAAAAACCTAACACTCGTTCTCCAACCCCCCTTTCCCATTCATTCAGATTCATTCACCTAATCACCCACAGCTCACTCCAAAGACTCCATCGTCGCTGAACCCTAGCCCTAGGAACGCCGAACCGTAGCCCTCCATCGTCGCCGCCGTTCAGAGGTTGTCAGCGCCGCCACCATTCCCAAGTCCTCAGGAACCCAGTAAGTCAGCAGGTCTCTTCGTCTTCGCTAGCTTCTCGAACCCAGGTGAGTGCTCCTCGTCTTCATCTTCTCTGAGCTTCTTCTTCAATTTTTGATCCATATTGCTTCAATTCTTCTTGGGTCTTTGCTTGAAGTTTGGTTCTTCTTCTCCTTCGGTCTTCAGTCTTCGTTCTTCGGACTTCAGTCTTCGTTCTTCGTTCTTTGTTCTTCGGTCTTCCTTGTATGTATGGTTCTGATTACTATGAAAATTCGTTCTTTGTTCTTCAATTCCTTGTATCTATGGTCTTCCTTGTATGTATGTTTGGATTGGTTGCTAATGCTGAAAACTGTCTCTGTTATGTGATTTGTATCCAGAACACCTAATAGGCTACTATTGCTGTTTTAGTGTTTTGCTGTTTTGTAATTCTAACTGTTACTCTGGAAACTTGTAATGTTTTGCAATATTGTTGAATGCTGTAGGCAGAATTTAGATATGGTCTTGTTAATTTCATATCTATTTTTAATGCTAAAAACTTATTCTGTTTTGCTATTTTGTTAATGCTGAAAACTTACTCTTCTTGGGTCTTGGCTCCTGTTTTTAATTGCTGATGGCTCCTGCTTTAGGTTAAGAACATGGTTAATCATTGTGTTGTGGCTCCTGTTTTTAATTGCTGATGGCTCCTAACTTGTTATTGTTCATTGTGTTGTGGGGCTGTTTTTTATTTCATATCTGTTTTTCATTGTGTTGTAGTTGCTGGTTATGCTTTGATTTGTAGTTGCTGGTTGTGTTGGTTTTGCTAGTTTTGTTTGTAATTGCTGGGTGAAGGTTTAGTGTTTTGTAATTGCTGGCTTTGTTTTCTAATTGCTGGTTTTGCTGATGGCTCCTAATTTTTTTGTTCAAATTTGCTAATGGCTTTGATTTGTAGTTGTTGGTTGTGCTGGTTTTGCTGGCTTTGTTTGTAATTGCTGGATGAAGGTTTAGTGTTTTGAATGTCTGATACTCTGATTTGTGATTTTTGAATCTGAAATTAGTTAAATTATTGATTTTGTGTTGTTGAAATTGTTGATTAAAATGGATTTGTTATGCTGCTGTTGCCGTTTTTTAATTTTTAAGTATGATGTTTTTGAATTTTTGTTGAAATAGTTATTGATTTTAGGGTTTAGAGTGATTATTTGTTGCTGGTATTTAACTTTTGTTACTGTTAAGTTCTGTTAAGTTGCTACATTCAAACTTGTTCATTGGCCTATTCATCTTCACTTGCAATAACAAAAAGCTTCTCATTTGATGATCCATTAACTACCTCATTTTCTGGTACCATTTCTTTTGTTATGACTTTAGTTGAAGAAATTGGAGGAGCTGGATGAAGAGACATTGATGCCTCAGAAGACACCACCATCATCAACATATCCTTGTTACTTGAAGGTTTCTTTAGCACAATAGTTGTAATCACAATCATAATTACATAATATGTTTAAATAATTATCCCCAAAAAAAAGAAACTCACAAGAACATCTTGAGGTTTTGATGATTGATAAATCTTTATGTTGACATTTAATATTTGAAATTTCTTTATACTATTTAACTTGAGTTTGATGACCGGTCCGATTTTTCGAACCTTGTTAATTAGTCTAAGATCTCACCTAACATATACTTTATATAATTTGAAATGCTTTACCTAGCTACCCAAATTTTTTCACTTTTTTATTACATACTCATGTACTAACTTTGCTTTGATTTTCACCTTATGTGCATTGATTTCTTTACTAAGCTTATTATTGGGATAATTTTGTCCCCTTATTTACTTATTTAACTAAAAAGATTTTTTTTTGAAACATAAACAGAACATATATCAATGCACATGGTATTTTAATTTTAAATTTGTTTTACATGAGCATGCTCCCAAAATCCTTATTACTTTATTGAATTAATCCTTTCCTATCAACCCATGTTCCCATGTTTTTCCACACTTAGTGGATACACAATCTCTATCTTAAGCTAACCAAGGATTCAACTTGGGATTTTTAATTTATTTTCCTGCTTAAGGCTAGTAATGTAGTTATAGAACAAGAGGGGATTAAAAGCTCAAGGGGGCTAACAAGGGTGATGTAAAAGGTAAGCTTATTTGGGATAAGTGAGGAAAAATTTAAATGATGGCCTCAATCATCTCTTGGTATGTATCTATATTCTATATTGGACATATAGATTGAAACAAAGTAAAGATCACCAGAATAAAAAAGAAGGGCGAACACACAAGAATGAAATAATTATGGTTAAATAATGTAACCCTACAAATAAGCTCAAAAACTCACAGGCTTTGTGTTCTTTGGCTCAAAAATCATATATCAGTTATGTATGCCATGCAAGTAGAAATCAAAGGTTCCCATTATTCTCAATGTGAATCTTAGGGTGGCTCTTAAAATCTTAGTGTTCTTCCTTGAAAAATATTGTGTAAATTAACCAATCAATTATTGCTATATATATACAGTGTGTGGATTGTTGTGATTCTGTTATACTAAAGTTTCTAGTTTATTCTTTTTATTTTTAATTAATCCAAATTATCATGTGCTAAAAAGGGTAAACTAAACTAATATATATATATATATCACAACTTAATAACTAAAATTGCAACTAGACTAAACTAAATATCTAAGATAAATATATAAACTAAAGTGTAAAATGTAGAAATAAAGTGAAAATACAGAAAAATGTGCAAGTACTGAAAGATAAAAATAAAAATAAAAATACAAAAAAATAAGCAAAGTAGGATAAAAAGAGTCTGAAAAGTGGTTCACCAAAATAAAGTATGCCAGAGATGGCGACCTCCCCACACTTAAATAATAGCATCGTCCTCGATGCTCACTCAAGCTGGGTGTGAGAAGTGTCATCTCCGGAAGGATGGGTTGCTGGTGTCTCTGCAGTAGGCTGAGGGTCTGCAGTCTGGATAAGTGTCGGAGGAGCTGCCTGCTGAAGCGGAGGGTCTGTCTGTAGAGGAATCTTCGGATCTGCGGCCTGGATCTGGTGGGACTCCTCATGGTGTGGTGCAGCCTGCTCAGGTCCTCCCTGCTCATCCTGGGCATGTGCCTTCTCCTTATGATCATTCGCCTCCACATCAGATGGCTCAGAAGCGGTGTTAGGCTCGGAGGGGATGTTGCTGCCGGATCAGATCATCAACTTTAGGTGCTCACAGCGTCACTTGTGGCGACGCTCCATACGATCCAGGCATGCGAAGAGGCGGTGCACTAGATGATAAATGGGCTCAGGATTAGGTGGAGGTGCAGTGGATGGGGCTGGTGCAGCAGTGGATGCAGAAGGGGCAGCTGAAGATGTGGCTGCCTCACCCGAGGCAGTGAGAAAAGGAGGTCTGTACCCTAATACCAGAAACTTCATGCTGTGAAGAATAATCTTCTTGCAGTCTGTAGCAGTTGGCTTCTCATCAGCGAGCTCCCAAGGCACGTCAGCTCGGCGGCCTAGCTGGGTGATCAGATAAGGGAAAGGGAGAGTGCCTCTGACATGGACCCTGGCCATATAATACCTGATGAAACGTGGAAGATACAGGTCCTTGCCCTCCATCACACACTAGATGAGGGTGATCATAGCAGTGGGCACCTCTGTCTCATGAGTGCTCGGCATCACGTAATTACTCAGGATCTGCTGCCAAAGCCGAGCCTCATCATTCAAATATATCAGCTTGATTCCCTTAGGCATCACTGTATTCTTTTCCATTACCCATAGGGCAGTAGGATCAAGGGCTATTCTCTGCTTGATTGTATCCCAATCAAATCTCATGTATCACATATCCTCTTCAGCCTTTTGGTAACCGTCAGGCTGATCTGACTTAGGCTGAAGCCGGAGGATATCCTCAATAGCTTCCTCAGTGACTAAAATGTGTTTCCCTCTGAGGTGCACTGCATCCAGGGAAGTCTTGAAATAGTTACAGTAAAATTCTCTGACCCAGGATGCATTGACCTCTGTCAAGTTCCTTTCCATGAAGAACCAGCCTCTTTGTTTTATCTGTTCGGAAGTGTACTGGGTGAGTTCTTCTGGAATTTTAAGATTCTTTCCAGGTAGAGGTTCCTGGAAGTGGCAAACACTGGAAACTTTAGCTCACAGTATCTGTTTACAAATTTGACTTGATCTGTGGCAGTGACGAGCTGGTTGGCCTTTTCCTGCGGGGTAAAGTTCTTTTCCCGCCAGGAATCATCGTGAAGGAAATCAAGGATAGAGGTAGAAGATTCTCCTCTTTTCCATTTTCCTGTAGTTGCCTTGCCTTTTCCCGTACTTTTGGGATCAGACATCCTGAAAAGCAGAAGTAGCAGGATATAATTGAAGAACTAAAGCAGGAAAACAAGTAGGCAAGTAGGATTTTGTCAATGTAAGCATAAAGGCAAAAAGAACAATAGGAGCATGAAATGAGGTAAGTATATGTATATTTTGGATTGAATTCGAGTTAAAAATCTGAGAGTAAAAATCACAATCCAAAATATAATAGAAGTGGAATTCAAGTTAATTAGGAAAAACAGTAATCATGCCTTGAGTTAGGAAATTAAAGGAGTTAGGTAAAAACCAAAAAGAGAAGTTAGAAAGCTAAACTGGTTAGGAGTTAAAAAGGAAGTTAAAGTGAGTGGCATGAGAACGGTTTTCCTAGTTACCAAGAAATTCACAAACTTGAAGAACAATCAACTCATATTCAAGCAAGGATTGTGATGAGCGGATAATTGATACGCTTTTTGGCATTGTTTTTTTTAGGTAGTTTTTAATATGTTTTAGTCACTTTTTATTATATTTTTATTAGTTTTTAAATAAAAATCACATTTCTGGACTTTACTATGAGTTTGTGTGTTTTTCTGTGATTTCAGGTAATTTCTGGCTGAAATTGAGGGAGATGAGTAAAATCTGATTCAGGCTGAAAAAGGACTGCAGATGCTGTTGGATTCTGACCTCCCTGCACTCGAAATGGATTTTCTGGAGCTACAGGAGTCCAAATGGCGCGCTCTCAATTGCGTTGGAAAGTAGACATCCAGGGATTTCCAGCAATATATAATAGTCCATACTTTGCTCAAGGATAAATGACGTAAACTGGCGTTCAACGCCAGTTCCATGTTGCATTCTGGCGTTAAACGCCAGAAACATGTTACAAGTTGGAGTTAAACGCCAGAAACAGGTTACAACCTGGCGTTTAACTCTGGAAACAGCCTAGGCATGTGTAAAGCTCAAGTCTCAGTCCTAGCACACACCAAGTGGGCCCCAGAAGTGGATTTCTGCACTATCTATCTTAGTTTACTCATTTTCTGTAAACCTAGGTTACTAGTTTAGTATTTAAACAACTTTTAGAGATTTATTTTGTACTTCATGACAATTTAGATCTGAACTTTGTACTCTTTGACGGCATGAGTCTCTAAACTCCATTGTTGGGGGGTGAGGAGCTCTGCTGTGTCTCGATGAATTAATGCAATTATTTCTGTTTTCTATTCAAACACGCTTGTTTCTATCTAAGATGTTCATTTGCACTTCAATATGATGAATGTGATGATCCATGACACTCATCATCATTCTCAATCTATGAACGCGTGCCTGACAACCACTCCCGTTCTACCTTCGATTGAATGAGTATCTCTTGGATTCCTTAATCAGAATCTTTGTGGTATAAGCTAGAATCCATTGGTAGCATTCTTGAGAATCCGGAAAGTCTAAACCTTGTCTGTGGTATTCCGAGTAGGATTCAGGGATTGAATGACTGTGAAGAGCTTCAAACTCACAAGGGTTGGGCGTAGTGACAGACGCAAAAGGATCAATGGATCCTATTCCAGCATGAGTGAGAACCGACAGATGATTAGCCGTGCGGTGACAGCGCACCTGGACCATTTTCACTGAGAGGACGAATGGTAGCCATTGACAACGGTGATCCACCAACACACAGCTTGCCATAGGAGGAACCTTGCGTGCGTGAAGAAGAAGACATGGGGAAAGCAGAGATTCAGAAGACAAAGCATCTCCAAAACTCCAACATATTCTCCATTACTGCATAACAAGTAATTATTTCATGCTCCTTAATTTTTCGCAATTCAAACTGATAATCATAATTAATCTCCTGACTAAAATTTACAAGGTAACCATAGATTGCTTCAAGCCAACAATCTCCGTGGGATCGACCCTTACTCACGTAAGGTATTACTTGGACGACCCAGTGCACTTGCTGGTTAGTTGTGCGGAATTGTGAAAAGTGTGAATCACAATTTTGTGAATCACAATTTTGTGAATCACAATTGTGAAACGGGGCGACAGCAGTGGGGGTGTGGTCGTGGAGGGAGGAGGATAGGGGAAGAGGGGAAGGGGAGGGAGGAGAAGACGGAAAAGAGGAAGAAGGGAGGGGCGTCGGCGGTGTGGTGCGGCGCGGTGGTCGGGGTTGGGCGGCTAGGAGTGGTGGTGGTTGGGTAATGGGAGAAGAGAGGTTGTAGAGGGGGTGGGGGGGGGGTTTTTGGGTGACATGGAATGGTAGGGTTTCGCGTGGGTTGGGGTTAAGGATTTTGAATCCACGCGAACTCGTGGAGCACGCGATCGCGTGATTTGGGTGAAAAGGGGAGTGACGCGATCGCGTGATTGTGGGATAATGAAAGTGACGCGTACGCGTGGGGCACGCGAACGAGTCGCACATAATTGTGCTAAACGCACGATTCCAGCATCACAACTCTCTGTTTCCATGAGGTTCCCTAAAATCCATGCGATGTGTACGCGTCGCTCACGCTTTCGCGTGGGACTTGCGTAGTGCAAGTGACGCGTTTGCGTTAGGAATGCGAACGCGTGGGCCGATTTGTGCTAAACGCACACCATCCGTACTATTCCAGCCCAACTTTTCGGGCATTGGATCTTTATGCCAATTTCCATTCGACGTCCACGCGTGGCCTACGCGCTCGCGTGGGGTGATTTTTTTCTTTTTTTATATGTAGTTATGCAGTATGCAATATGCAATGCTAATATAGGGGATATGAATAATTCCAGGTTCAATGAAAATAAAATAAAATAAAAACAAACAAAATGAAATAAAATTGAAAAAGGAACGATCATACCATGGTGGGTTGTCTCCCACCTAGCACTTTTAGTTAAAGTCCTTAAGTTGGACATTTGGGGAGTCCTTTGTTATGGTGGCTTGTGCTTGAATTCATCCAAAAATCCCCACTACTGTTTAGAATGCCAACAGCCTCCGGGGTCCCAAACTAGGCATGTAAAGTCCTTGAGTAAATTCAAACAGGTTCTCAGGTTCACGGGATGTTGAATGTCAGAATAGATTCCAGGATCCCACACCTTGCTACTATATCCGCCTTTGTCTTGATTTTTACTTTTCCAGCCGGGCGGTTTGGAAGTTGCATTCTCACCAAGATGACCAAACATTTTCCGAGACCCATTCAATTGAACTCGAAACTAATCCTCGCACTTCAGATTGAAGCAAGGAACCTTATTGAATCTTGCATACCAGCCTTGAGCATGAACCATTTCCCTTTTACTCTTAAAGCCGCAAAGAGCTCTAAGCTGGCCATCTGTTTCAAGCAAACCATATTCAAGTGGAAAGTAAAGATAAAAGCTAAGGATTTTACCGACTTAAATTTAGTATTGGGCGGTAATGGCCATGGGTTAGGTTTTTCCAGTGGTTTTGCAAGCTCTACTCCCTTGTATTCTTCTGTGAATTCATCTACTTCCTTGCAGGCTTCTTTGGTTTCAACCACATCTTGATCCAAGTCTTCGATATCTTCCTCATCACTCAAGTCATAAGTTGGAGGTTGTGAAAAATCTATCTCCGCATCATCTTCGTATTCACTTGGGGAAGATTCTCCCATCTCAAAGAGTTCACTTGCGTATGCAAGTTCATTAGTAGGAGAACTTAGTTCGGGATTATCATTATCAAGAAAACTTGCTTGTTGAGTTATTCCGTCCAGTTCTTCATAAGATTCCTGCTTTGGAGGTTGTGCACTATCCTCCTTAGCATCGATTGTAAATTTCTTGACGGAATTCTCCACAGTTCTGGATTCCCATGGAGGTTCAGCGTGTCCTAAGTCTTCAACCAATTCTTCTTCTTCTATAATTTTAGCTTCCTCCACTTGTTCCAGCATAAAATCATGCTCTTTACTGTCCAGTGCGGTTTCTAGTATCTCCTTCATGCTGTGTTCTTCATTAGATTGTCCACATAAAGCCATGGGGGTTCCTTGAGTGTCCGAACGTCGGGAAGGTAGTCTATTTATCGCTTGATTCAATTGGTGAAGTGTGGCATGAAATTTTTCAAATGTTTCCTTGAGTTGCTCCTTTGATTCTTGGAGTGATGGATATGGACATGGTGCATAGGGAAGTAGTGGTTCTTGAGAGTAATCGGGTTGGAATTGGGGTGGATAAGGGTTAGGGTCATATGGAGGTGAATGGTGGTAGTTGGCTTGTGAGTGTGGTGGTTCAAAGCTGCGTTGAGGAGGTGGTTCATAGGCATATGGCGGGGCTTGTCGGTAATTACAAGTAGTTCCACCATATATATCATCTTGGTATGCACCTCGGAATGGTTTCTGACTATAGTAATTTGGTGGGTGATGGTTATCACGGAAGGGTCCACCATAACTATTGTCTTAACATGCATTGTTAAATGGTCGTCGTCCATGGTAGTTTGGAGGGTGTTGTTGCCCAAAGGGTTGATTAGATCCTCGTGGCTCCTTCCATCTCTGATTGTTTTGACCCTGATGCATGTTCCTGTTATAACTTCCATTCCTTGCAACAGCATTGGAACCAAACTCAAAGCGATAGGGGGTGAGAGTTCATAGTGACTAATAAAAATTAGAAACAAAGATAAAATCAAATAAATAAGCAAAATAAAATTTTTACAATAACCAATAATAAGGCACACGTTTGCAATTCCCCGGCAACGGCGCCATTTTGACGAACAGATTTCTGCTAGTAAAGAAATTCACAAATATAATCACGTTGTAAGTATAGTTTCTAAACTAACAAGAATTCTTTCGTACAAAAGTTTTGTTTGTCACTAAAGCAAACCCAATAAAATTAATTAACGGAAGTATTCAAACCTCGGGTCGTCTTCTCAAGGAATTGCAGGGAAGTATGATTTATTATTGGTTATGTAAAACAGTATATTTTGGGTTTTTTTAATGTATAAGATAAAAAGCAAGAACAGTAAATGGCAAGAAAGTAAATTGTAAGGAATTAATTTAAATAAATAATAAAACTCTTGGCAAGGTATAAGAAATTGAAGTCCTATCCTAGTTATCTTTATCAGGTGTAATGAAAATTGGATTTTGCTCCCACTTTTAATTAACCCTTAGTAAATAAAGGAAAGTCAAGTGGACAAATTTATTTGATCCTCAGGTCCTAGTCAACTCCTATGGAGAGACTAGAGTTATTGGAGTGCAAATTAACCAGCAAAGAATTCCAATTTCAATCAACAGCTGAGTTGATAACTCAAGTATTATAAATTACTTAACCAAGGCCAAAAGGGGAAAATAAATCTAAATTGAATTGAAAGCATCATAAATAAAACAATCATTAATCTGGAATACCTCAAATTGTATTTAAACATAAATTCAAATCCTAACATGGAAAGTTTGTAAATCAATAATGAAAAGATAAATGACAATTAAAGTAATGGAATAAATAAAAGTAGAAAATAAACTAAAGGAATATTGAACCTGTGATTGAAGAGATCATAGCTTAAACATAATAGAAATCCTAAATCCTAATCTTAAGAGAGAGGAGAGAACCTCTCTCTCTAAAACTACATCTAATACTAAAATTGGGAATATGAATCTTGTTCTACGTCTCTCTTTTGATTCCTCCATTCTCTGGCATATATTCTGTGTTTCTGGTTTGGATTTGGGCCGAAAAAGGGTCCAGAAATCGCTGGGGGCATTTTCTGTAGATTCCTGCACGTGGCGTCTGTCACGCGTTCCCGTCATCTGGGAATTTTCCGTGTCACGCGTACGCGTCGGTCACGCATACGCGTCATTTGCGTTCGGCTCAAGGCGCCCGTCCGCGTCGTCCATGCGTTTGCGTCGCTGCATTTTTGCGCTAGGCACGCGTTTGCGTCGTCCATGCGTTCGCGTCGCTGCCTTTTCTTCAAAACTCCATTTTTGTGTTTTCCTTCCATTTTTGTATGTTTCTTTTTTGTCCTTTAAGCCATTCCTGCCCCATGAGATCTGGAAATACTGAACACAAAAATTACGGTATCGAATGGTAATTAAGGATAATTAAAATTAATATTTTTAAAGCATAGGAAACATGTTTTTCACATATATCATAAAATAAGGAAGGAAAAGTAAAACCATGCAATTTACATGAATAAGTGGGTGAAGAATTGATAGAAACACTCAATTTGAGAACAAATTATATCATGAAATATGGGTTTATCACCCATCCACATATAGGCTCCATGTAGTCGGGTCTTCCTGGCTTTCCGTGTATTCAGCTATGAAGTCGGTGAGATACTGTGACTTAATTGCTATCCGAACTTCATATCTTAGGTCAAACTCGAACAGTTCCACGACCCATTGTAGCATCTGTCCTGCCAGATCCGTCTTTTGTAAAATATGTTTTATTAGTTGATTAGTATGGACTTTGATGGTATGAGCCTGGAAATAAGGCCGAAGTCTTCGAGATGTGAGGATAAGGGCATAAGCAAACTTTTGTATCTTTTGATAGTTCAACTCTGCCCCCTGTAAGGCTTTGCTAACAAAGTAGATAGGTTGCTGCCCCTTTTCATCTTCTCGGATCAGGGTTGAGGCTATAGCTCGGCTTGCTATTTCTAGGTATAGCACGAGCACTTTGATAAACCCATATTTTATGATGTTTTTTTTGCTCAAATTGAGTGTTTTTATCAATTCTTCACCCACTTATTCATGTAAATTGCATGGTTTTACTTTCCCTTCCTTATTTTATAATATATGTAAAACACGTTTCCTATGCTTTAAAAATATTAATTTTAATTATCCTTTATTACCATTCGATGCCGTGATTTGTGTGTTAAGTATTTTCAGGTCTCATAGGGCAGGAATGGCTTAGAGGACAGAAAGGAAACATACAAAAAATGAAAGGAAAGCACAAAAATGGAGTTTTGAAGAAAAGGCAGCGAAGCGAACGCATGGACGACGCGAACGCGTGCCTAGCGTGAAATGGCAGCGACGCGTACGCGTGGACGACGCGAACGCGCACCTTGAGCAGATTGCAATTGACGCGAACGCGTGACTGACACGTACGCGTGACAAGGAAAACTCCCAGATGACGCGAACGCATGACCCACGCGAACGCGTGACAGACGCCACGTACAAGAATCTGCAGAAAACACCCCCAGCGATTTCTGGACCCTTTTTCGGCCCAAATCCAAGTCAGAAACACGGAATATAAGCCAGAGAATGGAGGAATTTAACTTAACAACCTAGTGACATACACAATAGTCATAATTTTAGGATTAGATGTAGTTTTTAGAGAGAGAGAGAGGTTCTCTCCTCTCTCTTAGGATTAGGATTTAGGATTTCTATTATGTTTAAGCTATGATCTCTTCAATCACAAGTTCAATTTTCCTTTAATTTATTTTCTACTTTTATTTATTTTATTACTTTAATTGTTATTTATCTTTTCAATTTGGCTTATGAACCTTTCCATGTTAGGATTTGAATTTATGTTTAAATGCAATTTGAGGTATTTCAGATTAATGATTGTTTCATTCTATTTATGATGCTTTCAATTTAATTTAGATTTATTTTCCCCTTTTGGTTTTGGTTAAGTAATTGGTAACACTTGAGTTGTCAAACTCAGCTGTTGATTGAAATTGGAGCTGCTGATTTATTTGGATTACTCTAAAGCTAGTCTTCCCACATGAGTTGACTAGGACTTGAGGATCAAATTAATTATTTCACTTGACTTCCCTTTATTTAGTAAGGGTTAACTAAGTGGGAGTAACAACAATTCTCATCACACCTTATAAGGATAACTAGGATAGGATTGCCAGTTCTTATACCTTGCCAAGAGATTTTTCTTTATAATTATTAATCTATTTTTTCTTGCCATTTAAATTACTTGTCCCTTATTTTAAAAACCCAAAAATATACAATCTTCCATAACCAATAATAAATCATACCTCCCTGTAATTCCTTGAGAGATGACCCGAGGTTTAAATACTTCGGTTATAAATTTTATTGGGTTTTGTTACTTGTGACAACCAAACTTTTGTACGAAAGGATTCTCTGTTGGTTTAGAAACTATACTTACAATGCGATTATTTTTATAAATTTCTTTACTGGCAAGAACCAGTTCGTCAAAATGGCACCGTTGCCGGGGATTTGCAACTGTGTGCCTTGTTATTGGTTATTGTAAATATTTTATTTTTGCTTGTTTATTTGTTTTTATTTTTGTTTTTAATTTTTATTGGTTACTATGAGTTCTCATCCCCGTCGCTTTGAGTTTGGTTCGAATATTGTTGAAAGGAATGAAAGCTTTAACAGGAACATGCATCAAAGTCAAAGCAATCAGAGATGGATGGAGCCACGAGGATCTGATCAACCCTTTAGGCAACAACACCTTCCAAACTACCATGGACGACGACCATTCAATATTGCATGTCAAGACAATAGTTATGGTGGACCTCTTCATGACAACCATCACCCACTAAAATACTATAGTCAAGACCCATTCCGAGGTGCATACCAAGATGATAGATATGGTGGACCCCCTTGTAATTACCGACAAGCCCCATCATATGCCTATGAACCACCACCTCAACACAGCTTTGAACCACCACACTCACAAGCCAACTACCACCATTCACCTCCCTATGACCCTAACCCGTATCCACCCCAATTCCAATCCAATTACTCCCAAGAACCACCACGTCCCTATGCACCATGTCCATATCCATCACCCCAAGAATCAAGGGAGCAACACAAGGAAACATTTGAAAAATTTCATGCCACACTTTACCAATTGAATCAAGTGATAAATCGACTACCTTCCCGATGTTTGGATACTCAAGGAACCCCCATGGCTTCATGTGGGAAATCTAATGAAGAACACAGCATGAAGGAGATACCAGAAACCCCACTGGGCAGTAAGGAGCATGATTTTGTACTAGAACAAGTGGAGGAAGCTGAAATTATCGAAGAAGAAGAATTGGTTGAAGACTTAGGAGATGTTGAACCTCCATGGGAATCCAGAATTGAGGAGAATTCCATCAAAAAATTTGCAATTGATGCTAAGGAGGATAGTGCACAACCCCCAAAGCAGGAATCTTATGAAGAGCTGGACGGAACAACTCCAGAGGCGAGTTTCCTTCACAATGATAATCACGAGTCAAGTCCTCCTAGTAATGAACTTGCATCCGCAAGTGAATTCTTTGAGATGAAAGAATCTTCCCCAAGTGAATACGAAGATGATGCGGAGGTAGACTTTTCGCAACCTCCAACTTATGATTTAAGTGATGAGGAAGATATCGAAGACTTTGATAAAGACATGGTTGAAATTAAAGAAGTTCGCAAGGAAGTGGAGGAATTCATAGAAGAATACCAGGGAGTAGAGCTTGCAAAACCACTGGAAACACATATCCCAAGGCCATTACCACCCAATACAAAATTCAAGTGGGTAAAATCCTTAGCCTTGATCTTTACTTTTCCACTTGAATATGGTTTGCTTGAAACAGATGGCCAGCTTAGAGCTCTTTACGGCTTTAAGAGTAAAAGGGAAATGGTTCGTACTCAGAGCTGGTATGCAAGATTCAATAAGGTTCCACACTTCAATTTGAAGTACAAGGATTGGTATCAAGTTCGATTGAATGGGTCTCGGAAAATGTTTGGTCATCTTGGTGAGAATACAACTTCCAAACCGCCCAGCTGGAAAAATGTAGATCAAGAAAAAGGCGGATATAAAAGCAAGGTTTGGGATCCTGGAATCTATTCTGACATTCAACACCTCGGGAGCTTGAAAACCTATTTGAATTTACTCAAAGGCTTCACATGCCTAGTTTGGGACCCCGGAGGCTGTTGGCATTCCAAATTGTGGTGGAGATTTTTGGATGAATCCAATCCAATTACTCCCAAGAACCTGGAATTATTCATAGCATCCACATTAGCATTGCATATTGCATACTGCATAATTCCATAAAAAAAACACCCCACGCGAGTGCGCAGGCCACGCGTGGGCGTCGAGTGAAAATTGGCATAAAGATCCAACGCCCAGAAAGTTGGGCTGGAATCGTGCGCCTGTTGTGCGTTTAGCACAATTCTGAGCGACGCATACGCATGCCCCACGCGTACGCGTCACTTTCATTATCTCCCAACCACGCGATCGCATCAATGACGCGTTCGCATCAGAGCCCTCTTTGTCCCATTCACGCGATCGCGTGCTCCACGCGTTTGCGTGGATTCAAAATCAATAATCCCAACCCACGCGAAACCCTACCCATTCTGCGTCACCTTTTTCCCCCCAATCTTCCTCTGATCTCTCTGCCTTCTCCCCCCAACCACCACACCACCACCATCGCCGCCCAGGACCGCTACCACCCAGCCCCGCCGCGCCGTACCCAGACCGCCGAACCACCCTTCTTCCCTCTTCCCTCTCCTCCTCCCTCCACGACCCCCAGCCGCCACCGAATCGCCACTGTCCCCACCCAGGACCACCCACCAGCCACCACGCCCCCCCAACCCTGCCTCCTCACCTCCTCTTCCCCTTCCCTCCCCCATAACCCCCTTCAACCCACCACACAGCACCCTGCCCCGCCACCGAACCGCCACCGCTCCACTACCCATCGCCGCCGCGTCAGCAACACCACCACCACACTCCCACCATCTCTCTGTTCCATACATTTGTTCCTCTACATACCAGGTTCCGCCAAACTGCGATTCCTCTTCTCGAATAGTTAGTTAGTTTTTAAATTCTTGTTCAAATTAGGATAGTTAGAGATGTATGATCGTAGTGGATTTTAGGTGGTTAGGTAGCTAGGATGTGGTTAGTGGATTTAGGCCTAATAATTGCACCATTCTTGCTACCTGTTTTTATCTGATTCGCAGTTCTGAATTTGCTGTGATGATATCGTGTTCATATGTTGTTCTTTAATGTTGATGCTGCTGTTACACTGTTCTCTCATGTTATTGATATTTGTTAATCTTTTCAGCACTATTTACTGTTATATGAACTGATTTTATTGCTTTTTATTACCCGAGAACATCCAATTTTAGCCGGAATGCTGCCCAAATTTTTTCAAATTGTTTCACTCAACTCCCATTCATGAACTGGTTTTAGCAAATTCAAGTTTTGTGCTGTTTGGTTTCAAGCTAGCCTAGTCATGAATGAATGGGCTAACATTCTCACTCTTTCTGGTTCCGAATTACTAAATTGAATTATTGATGATTTCCTTCTCCTTTTGCAAATTTCATAAGTTATCATCAATAAACTGCATATTTTTGCTTGAATATGAGTTGATTGTTCTTCAGGTTTGTGAATTTATTGTTAACTAGGAAATTCATTCTCATGCCACTTACATTAACTTTCTTTTTACTTACTAACTGCTTTAACTTTCTAACTTCTCTTTTTACCTAACTACTTTAACTTTCTAACTCAAGGCATGATTACTGTTTTTCCTTATTAACATGAATTCCACTTATCATATATTTTGGATTGTGATTTTTACTCTCAAACTTTTCATTTGCATACAGTCCAAAATTTACTTATATTTAACTCATTTCTTGCTTCTATTGCTCTTTTGCCTTTATGCTTATATAAATCAATCCTATTTGCTTACCTGCTTTCCTGCTTTAGTTCTTAAATTATATCCTGCAATTTCTAATTTTCAAGATGTCTGATCCCAAAAGTAAGGGAAAAGGCAAAGCAACTACAGGCAAAAAAAAAAAAAAAGAGGAGAAATCTCTACATCTATTTTGGATCTCCTCCATGACGATTCCTGGCGGGAAAAGAATTTCACCCCGCAGGAAAAGGCTGATCAGTTGGTGCCCACCACTGACCCAGAAAAATTTGCAAACAGATACTGTGAGCTGAAGTACCCAGTTTTTGCCACTTGCAGGAACCTATACCTGGAAAGGACACTCAAAATTCCAGAAGAACTTAAACAATACACCTCAGAACAAATTAAACAGAGAGGCTGGTTCTTCTTGGAGAGAAACTTGACTGAGATTAACTCATCCTGGGTCAGAGAATTCTATTGCAACTACTTTAAAACCTCCCTGGATGCAGTTTAGCATAGAGGCGAGTAGATTCTGGTTACTGAGGAAGCAATCAAAGAAATCTTCCATCTCCTACCTAAATCAGCTCAGCCAGATGGCTACCAAAAGGCTGAGGAGGATATGCGATTTATGAGATTTGACTGGGACGCAGTCAAGAAGACTATAGCTCTTGATCCTACTCTCCCCTGGGTCATGGGTAAGTCTGCAGTGGCCCCCAAAGGAATTAAAATTATTTATTGATGAGGCTCGGCTCTGGTAGCAGATCCTGAGTAACTACGTGATGCTGAGCACTCATGAGACAGAGGTGCCTGCTGCTATGATTACCCTCATCTAGTGTGTGATGGAGGGAAATGACTTATATCTTCCCCGTTTCATCCAGTATTACATGGCCAGAGTCCATGTCAGAGGCACCCTCCCATTCCCATACCTAATTACTCAGCTAGGCCGCCGAGCTGAGGTGCCCTAGGAGCCGACAGATGCGAAGCCAACTGCTGTGGACTGCAAGAAGATTATTTCTCACAGCAAGAAGTTTCAGGCTTCGGGGTACAGACCTCCTTTTCTCATTGACTCTGCTGAGGCTGCCACATGTTCTGCTGCTCCTTCTGCATCCACTACCGCACCAGCCACCACTACTACACCCTCACCTACTTCTGAGCTCATCTACCACCTCGTGCATCGCCTCTTTGACCGGTTGCACCAGATGGAGTACCGCAACCAGTGGCGATATGAGAGATCTGAGCGTCGTAACAAGTGACGCTATGAGCACTTAAAGTTGATGATTCGATCTGGCCGCCACGACATCCCCTCCGAGCCTGACACCCCTTTTGAGCCATCTGAGGAGGAGGCACATGCAGAGGCTGAGCAGGCAGGAGCTGAGCAGGCTGCACCACAGCATGAGAAGCCCCACCAGATACAGCCAGCTGATCCAGAGATCCCCCTTCAGGCAGAGCCTCCACTACGGTAGGCAGACCCTCCGACACTCCTCCAGACCGCAGATCCTCCTATCACCACAGAGACACCTACTGCCCATCCTTACCGGAGATGACACTTCTCACACCCAGCTTGACTGAGCATCGATGATGATGCTATTATTTAAGTGTGGAGAGATCGCCATCTCTGGTGTACTTTATTTTGGTGAACCACTTTTCAGACTCTCTTTTTATCCTATTTTGCTTATTTTTCTGTATTTTTATTTTTATTTTACCTTATCTTATTTATCTTCCGGTATTTGCACATTTTTATTTTGCTGTATTTTTACTATATTTCTACATTTTACACTTGGGTTTATTTATTTATCTTGGATATTTAGTTTAGTCTAGTTGCACTTTTAGCTTATTAAGTTGTGATATAGAATATATGGATTAATTAGTTTAGTTTACCCTTTTAGCATACGATAATTTGGATTAATTAAAAATAAAAAGAGTAAACTAGAAACTTTAGTTTAACAGAATCACAACAATCCACACATTTTATATATATAGCAATAAATGTTGGTTAATTTAAACAACATTTCTTCAAGGAAGAACACTAAGATTTTAAGAGCCATCCTAAGATTCACATTGAGAATAATGGGAACTCTTGATTTCTACTTGCATGACATACATAATTGATATATGGTTTTTGAGCCAACGAACACACAACCTGTGAGTTTTTGAGCTTAATTGTATGGTTATATTCAACCATAAATTTCATTACTGTGTGTTTTGCACTTCTTTTCTATGCTTGTAATCTTTACTTTGTTTTAATCTATATGTCCAATATAGAATGTAGATACACCCACACATATGATTGAGGCCATCATTTGAATTTTTCCTTACATATCCCAAATAAGCCTACCTCCTACATCACCTTTGTTAGCCCCCTTGAGCTTTTAATCCCCTCTTGTTCTATAACCACATTACTAGCCTTAAGCAGAAAAACAAATTAAAAATCCCAAGTTGAATCCTTGGTTAGCTTAAGATAGAGATTGTGTATCCACTAAGTGTGGGGAGACGTGGGAACATGGGTTGATAGAAAATGATTAAATCAATAAAATAATAAGGATTTTTGGGAGTATGCTCATGTGAAACAAATTTAAACTAAAATACCATGTGCTTTGATATATGTTATATTTATGTTTCAAAAAAAATCTTTCCTTTTTAATTAAATAAATAAGGGGACAAAATTACCCCAATAATAAGTTTAGTGAAGAAATCAATGCACATAAGGTAAATATCAAAATGAAATTGGTACATGAGTATGTATTAATAAAGTGGAAAATTGGGAATCCCAAGAAAGTTATAAATTATATAGAGTATGTATATGTTAGGTGAGATCTTAGACTAATTAAGGATTCAACTTATAGCTCATTTAGCCTTATATATATACCCTTACCTTTACCTTGGCCCCATTACAACCTTGAAAAAGACCTCATGATGTTTGTATGTACACATTGTATATTTGTAGATTGGTTAGATGAAGAACAAAGTTTTAGAAAGAATGAATAGAAAAAGGATAGAGTGATTAACCCCAAACACTGAGTGACTAGAGAGTAAACACAAAATTCAGTGAGGGTTCAATAGCTCATCACCATATATCTCTACTTAATTGTTAATTGCCTTGCAAGTTTGTGAAATATTTTTACCCAACTCAATTGTGAAAGTGCTTTAACATGATTTAGGTTTGGCTATGCATATATGATTCCTTGAAAATATGAATCAAATTAACCACATGTAAGCTCTATATATATAGGTGGATAATAATTAAAAATTGCATGATTCATTTAGGTAAGATTGCATTTAGAATAGATTGCATTGCATCAGATTCCACCATTCTAACTTTACCTTTTTTCTTGGATTTAGCATGAGGACATGCTATTGTTTCAGTGTGGGGAGGTTGATAAACCCATATTTTATGATGTATTTTGTGCTCAAATTGAGTGTTTCTATCAATTCTTCACCCACTTATTCATGTAAATTGCATGGTTTTACTTTCCCTTCCTTATTTTATAATATATGTAAAACACGTTTCCTATGCTTTAAAAATATTAATTTTAATTATCCTTTATTACCATTCGATGCCGTGATTTGTGTGTTAAGTATTTTCAGGTCTCATAGGGCAGGAATGGCTTAGAGGACAGAAAGGAAACATACAAAAATAATGGAAGGAAAGCACAAAAACGGAGTTTTGAAGAAAAGGCAGCGACACGAACGCATGGACGACGCGAACGCGTGCCTAGCGTGAAATGGCAGCGACGTGTACGCGTGGACGACGCGAACGCGCGCCTTGAGCAGAACGCAATTGACGCGAACGCGTGACTGACGCGTACACGTGACAAGAAAAACTCCCAGATGACGCGAACACGTGACCTACACAAACGCGTGACAGACGCCACGTACAAGAATCTGTAGAAAATGCCCCCAGCGATTTCTGGACTCTTTTTCGGCCCAAATCCAAGTCAGAAACACAGAATATAAGCCAGAGAATGGAGGAATTTAACTTAACAACCTAGTGACATACACAATAGTCATAATTTTAGGATTAGATGTAGAGAGAGAGGTTCTCTCCTCTTTCTTAGGATTAGGATTTAGGATTTCTATTATGTTTAAGCTATGATCTCTTCAATCACAGGTTCAATGTTCCTTTAATTTATTTTCTACTTTTATTTATTTTATTACTTTAATTGTTATTTATCTTTTCAATTTGGCTTATGAACCTTTCCATGTTAGGATTTGAATTTATGTTTAAATGCAATTTGAGGTATTTCAGATTAATGATTGTTTCATTCTATTTATGATGCTTTCAATTTAATTTAGATTTATTTTCCCCTTTTGGTTTTGGTTAAGTAATTGGTAACACTTGAGTTGTCAAACTCAGCTGTTGAATGAAATTGGAGTTGCTGATTTATTTGGATCGCTCTAAAGCTAGTCTTCCCACATGAGTTGACTAGGACTTAAGGATCAAATTAATTAGTTCACTTGACTTCCCTTTATTTAGTAAGGGTTAACTAAGTGGGAGCAACAACAATTCTCATCACACCTGATAAGGATACCAAGGAAAGGATTTCCAGTTCTTATACCTTGCCAATAGATTTTTCTTTTTAATTATTAATCTATTTTTTCTTGCCATTTAAATTACTTGTCCCTTATTTTAAAAACCAAAAAATATACAATCTTCCATAACCAATAATAAATCATACCTCCCTGCAATTCCTTGAGAGACGACCCGAGGTTTAAATACTTCGGTTATAAATTTTAGAGAAAAGGACAAATATGTCTCTGACCTTTTGTCCTGCGGACATTTTTGTTTCTGACCATTGAAAAATACTTTTAAGTCCTTGACTTTCACAAAATTTGGATGGATCAGTCCCTTCATTCAAATGCCTCCGTCAGGGACTGATCCGTCCAAATGCTTCCGTTAGGGACTGATCCGTCCAAGTTTTGTGAATGTCAAGGACTTAAAAGTAATTTTCAATGGTCAGGGATGAAAATGTCCGCGAGGCAAAAGGTTAAGGACCTATTTGTCATTTTCTCTAAATTTTATTGGGTTTTGTTACTTGTGACAACCAAACTTTTGTAAGAAAGGATTCTCTGTTGGTTTAGAAACTATACTTACAACGCGATTATTTTTATAAATTTCTTTACTGGCAAGAATCAGTTCGTCACTCTTCCCTTTCGACAGGTCGGTTAAGTGTGGGAGGTTGTCCCAAGAATGCTTTGAAGTCCTGAAAGGCTTGTTTGTATTCTGGGGTCCATTCAAATTGCTTCCCTTTTCTGAGGATTGAGTATAAGGGGAGTGATTTCAGGGCTGATCTAGCTAGGAATCTGGATAGAGCCACTAACCTTCCATTTAATTGTTGGACCTCTTTAACATAAGTCGGGCTCTTCATGTTGAGTATAGCCTGACACTTGTTTGGGTTTGCTTCTATGCCTCTATGGGTTAACATGAAGCCCGAGAACTTTCTTGCTTCTACTGCAAAGGTGCATTTTGAGGAATTCAGCCTCATCTAATGCCTCCTTAATATAGAGAATACCTCAGAGAGGTCGGATCAGAGCGTTGAATTTTCCTTGGTCTTGACGATCATGTGTCTACATATGCCTCCATAAGTTTCCCTAAGTGGGAAGAAAATATTTTATTCATCAGTTGTTGGTATGTAGGTCCAACGTTCTTTAACCTGAAAGGCATGACTATGTAGCAATAGTTAGTTTTTGGGGTTATGAACGAGGTCTTTTCTTGGTCCAGTTTATACATCGAGATTTAGTTGTATCCCGAGTAGGCGTCCATGATGGAAAAATACTGATAGCCTGAGGCCGAGTCAACCAGAGCATTAAGGGTAGCGAGAGGATATGGGTCCTTGGGGCAAGCTTTATTGAGGTTAGTGTAATCAACGCACATCCTCCACTTCTGCTTTATTTCTTTACTAAAACGACATTAGCTAGCTACAATGGATACTTTATCTCCCTTATAAACCCTGCTTCCAGCAAGGCTTGCACTTGTTCCTCTACGACCTGTGTCCGTTCAGGTCCGAGCTTCCGACGCTTTTGCTGAATAGGTCGTGAGCCCAAGTATACTACGTCTAACACCCTAATTACCCTAAGCCTTACCTCGCGTCGTAAAGCAAAGGTTAATCAAAGGTTGCGACAAGTCTAAAGCTTATGCATATCGTATATAGAAGAAGTAATATATTCTAGAAGCCTGATAAAGGATGCAACTCAAAAATATGATTTGAAAAGCGCAAAACATACACATGAAGCTATAAACTTAACACATTTGAAATAGATATAATATAACAAAATATAAGAGTATAACATTATAAAGATCTAGCCACGGCTCGCGGAGTTTAAGCCGGCTAGCTACATATAGAAAATATAGAATTCTGAAAGTTAAAAACAGCTTATACAAGTTTCTCTTAAAATAAGTGGTGTGCGAAATTGTGATCATTCCATTCCTTGGTAACGGCGCTAAAAACTCAATACGCACGTTCATGATCTTATATCTGTTTCACAACTTCGTACAACTAACCAGCAAGTGCACTGGGTCGTCCAAGTAATAAACCTTACGTGAGTAAGGGTCGATCCTACGGAGATTGTCGGCTTGAAGCAAGCTATGGTTACCTTGTAAATCTCAGTCAGGCGGATTAAACTGATTTTATGAATTGATAAGTAAAAGATAAATAAAATATAAAATAGGATAGTGGTACTTATGTAATTCATTGGTGAGAATTTCAGATAAGCGTATAGAGATGCTTTCGTCCCTCTGAACCTCTGCTTTCCTGCTGTCTTCATCCAATCCTTCCTACTCCTTTCCATGGCAAGCTTTATGTAGGGTATCACCGTTGTCAATGGCTACATCCCATCCTCCTGTGAAAATGGTCTAATGCGCTGTCACTGCATGGCTAATCATCTGTCGGTTCTCGATCGTACTGGAATAGAATTTACTATCCTTTTGCGTCAGTCAGTACGCCCAGCACTCGCAAGTTTGAAGCTCGTTACAGCCATCCCTTCCCAGATCCTACTCGGAATACCACAGACAAGGTTTAGACTTTCCAAATCTCAGGAATGGCCATCCATGGGTTCTAACTTATACCACGAAGACACTAATAACTCGGACTCGGTCCCCTGTATTAGATATCCAAGAGATATCCATTCAATCTAAGGTAGAACGGAAGTGGTTGTCAGGCACGTGTTCATAAGTTGAGAATGATGATGACTGTCACGATCATCACATCCATCATATTGAAGTGCGAATGAATATCTTAGAAGCGGAATAAGTTGAATTGAATAGAAAACAGTAGTATTTTGCATTAATCTTAGAGGAACAGCAGAGCTCCACACCTTAATCTATGGTGTGTAGAAACTCTACCGTTGAAAATACATAAGTGATGAAGGTTCAGGCATGGCCGAATGGCCAGCCCTCACAAAAGTCTAAGATAGCATAAAACTACTCAAAAACTCCTTACAAAGATAGTAAAAGTCCTATTTATACTAAACTAGCTACTAGGGTTTGCAGAAGTAAGTAATTGATGTAGAAATCCACTTCCGGGGCCCACTTGGTGTGTGCTTGGGTTGAGCGTGAAGCTTTCACATGGAGAGGTCATTCTTGGAGTTGAACGCCAGTTTGTAACGTGTTTCTGGCGTTGAACTCCACTTTGCAACTTGTTTCTGGCGCTGAACGCCAGACTGCAACATGGAACTGGCGTTCAACACCAGATTGCATCATCTAAACTCGGGCAAAGTATGAACTATTATATATTTCTGGAAAGCCCTGGATGTCTACTTTCCAACGCAATTGGAAACGCGCCATTTGGAGTTCTGTAGCTTCAGAAAATCCACTTTGAGTGCAGGGAGGTCAGAATCCAACAGCATCTGCAGTCCTTCTTCAACCTCTGAATCTGATTTTTGCTCAAGTCCCTCAATTTCAGCCAGAAAATGCCTGGAATCACAGAAAAACACAAAATCTCATAGTAAAGTCCAGAAATGTGAATTTAGCATAAAAACTAATAAAAACATCCCTAAAAGTAACTAGATCCTATTAAAAATATACTAAAAACAATGCCAAATAGCGTATAAATTATCCGCTCATCACAACACCAAACTTAAATTGTTGCTTGTCCCCAAGCAACTGAAAATCAAATAGGATAAAAAGAAGAGAATATACTATAAATTCCAAAATATCAATAAAACTTAGCTCCAATCAGATGAGCGGGACTTGTAGCTTTTTGCCTCTTGAATAGTTTTGGCATCTCGCTTTATCCATTGAGGTTCAGAATGATTGGCATCTATAGGAACTCAGAGTTTAGATAGTGTTATTGATTCTTCTAGTTCAGTATGTTAATTCTTGAACATAGCTACTTTATGAGTCTTGGCCGTGGCCCTAAGCACTTTGTTTTCCAGTATTACCACCGGATACATAAATGCCACAGACACATAACTGGGTGAACCTTTTCAGATTGTGACTCAGCTTTGCTAAAGTCCCCAATTAGAGGTGTCCAGGGTTCTTAAGCACACTCTTCTTTTGCTTTGGACCTTGACTTTAACCGCTCAGTCTCAAGTTTTCACTTGACACCTTCACGCCACAAGCACATGGTTAGGGACAGCTTGGTTTAGCCGCTTAGGCCAGGATTTTATTCCTTTAGGCCCTCCTATCCACTGATGCTCAAAGCCTTGGATCTTTTTTATTACCCTTGCCTTTTGGTTTTAAGGGCTATTGGCTTTTTGCTCTTGCCTTTTGGTTTAAAGAGCTTTTGGCTTTTTCTGCTTGCTTTTTCTTTTTCTTTCTCTTTTTTTTCGCTATTTTTTTTCTGCATGCTTTGTATTCACTACTTTTTCTTGCTTCAAGAATCATTTTTATGATTTTTCAGATTATCAAATAACATGTCTCCTTGTCATCATTCTTTCAAGAGCCAACATATTTAACATTCTTAAACATCAAATTCAAAAGACATATGCACTGTTCAAGCACACATTCAGAAAACAAAAGGTGTTGCCACCACATCAAAATAATTAAACTAGTTTCAAGGATGAATTCGAAACCATGTACTTCTTGTTCTTTTGTTTTTAGAACAGTTTTCATTTAAGAGAGGTGAAGGATTCATATTCATAACTTTAAGGCATAGACACTTAGACACTAATGATCATGTAATAAGACACAAACATAAACAAACATTTAACATAAAAGACGAAAAACAGGAAAATAAATAAACAAGGAGATTAAGGAATGAGTCTACCTTAGTGTGGGTGGCGTCTTCCTCTTCTTGAAGAACCAATGGTGCTTTTGAGCTCCTCTATGTCTCTTCCTTGTCTTTCTTTCTCCTCCCTCATAGCTCTTTGATCTTCTCTAATTTCATGGAGGATGATGGAGTGCTCTTGATGTTCTACCCTTAATTGTCCCATGTTGGAACTTAATTCACCTAGGGAAGTGTTGATTTGTTCCCAATAGTTTTGTGGAGGAAAGTGCATCCCTTGAGGCATCTCAGGGATTTCATGGTGTGGAATTTCCTCATGCTCATGTTGAGGTCCATGCTCTCTTGTTTGCTCCATCTTTTTCTTAGTGATGGGCTTATCCTCTTCAATGAGGATGTCCCCCTCTATGTCAATTCCTGCCGAATTGCAGAGGTGACAAATGAGGTGAGGAAAGGCTAACCTTGCCAAAGTGGAGGACTTGTCAGCCACCTTGTAGAGTTCTTGAGGTATAATCTCATGAACTTCCACTTCCTCCCCAATCATGATACTATGGATCATGATGGCCCGGTCTATAGTAACTTCAGACCGGTTGCTAGTAGGAATGATTGAGCGTTGAATGAACTCCAACCATCCTCTAGCCACTGGTTTGAGGTCAGGCCTTCTTAGTTGAACCGGCTTGCCCCTTGAGTCAATTTTCCATTGAGCTCATTCCACACATATGTCCATGAGGACTTGGTCCAACCTTTGATCAAAGTTGACTCTTCTAGTGTAGGGGCGTGCGTTCTCTTCCATCATTGGTAGGTTGAACGCCAACCTTACATTCTCTGGACTGAAATCTAAGTATTTCCCCCGAACCATGGTGAGCCAATTCTTTGGGTTCGTGTTCACACTTTGATCATGGTTCCTGGTAACCCATGCGTTTGCATAGAACTCTTGAACCATTAAGATCCCGACTTGTTGAATGGGGTTGGTTAGAACTTCCCAACCTCTTCTTTGGATTTCAAGTCGGATCTCTGGATACTCATTCTTTTTGAGTTTGAAAGGAACTTCAGGGATCACTTTCTTCTTGGCTACAACTTCATAGAAGTGGTCTTGATGGACCTTAGAGATGAATCTCTCCATCTCCCATGACTCAGAGGTGGAAGCAATTGCCTTCCCTTTCCTCTTTCTAGAGGTTTCTCTGGCCTTAGGTGCCATGAATAGTTATGAAAAAACAAAAAGCTATACTTTTACCACACCAAACTTAAAATGTTTGCTCGTCCTCGAGCAAAAGAAAAGAGAAAGAAGTAGGAGAAGAAGAAAAATAGAGGAGATGAAGGGAGAAGGTGGATTCGGCCAAGGGGAAGAAGAGATGGTTGTGTTGTGTGAAAATGAAGAAGGAATGAAGGGTTTATATAGGAGTGGGGAGGGGTTAGGGTTCGGCCATTTAGGGTTGGGTTTGGGAGGGAAATTATTTTGAATTTAAAGGTAGGTGGGGGTTTTTGGGGAAGAGAGGATGGATGTGAGTGGTGAAGAGGTGATGGGAAAGAGTGATTGAGTTGATTGGTGAGAGGTATTTGGGGAAGAGAGTTATGAAAATGTGTGAAGAGGAGAGAAGAAGTAGGTGGGGATCCTGTGGGGTCCACAGATCCTGACGAGATCATGTGGGGTCCACAGATCCAGTGGGGCCAAGGACTTTAATCATCCCTACTCCAATTAGGCGTGTAAATGCCCTCTGTACGCAATCCTGGCGTTTAACGCCAGATTGCAGCATGTTTCTGGCATTAAACGCCACTTCCATGCTTGTTTTGGGCGTTCAACGCCAGTCTGTAGCATGTTTCTGGCGTTGAACACCAGTTTTCCTTTGGGGTGCATTCCTGGCGTTTAACGCCAGCCAGATGCTCCTTACTAGCGTTTAAACACCAGTAAGCCTTTTCTCCAGGGTGTTCTATTTTCAATGCTGTTTTTCATTCTATTTTTGAATTTTTTTTGTAGTTTTTGTGACTCCACATGATCATCAACCTGGTAATTCATGAAATAACAAAGAGAAAATAAAATAAAATATATTAAATAACATTGGGTTGCCTCCTAACAAGCACTTCTTTAATGTCAATAGCTTGACAGTGGGCTCTCACTGAGCCACACAGGTGATCAGGTCAATTTTATAGAGTCCCAACACCAAACTTAGAGTTTGGATGTGGGGATTCAACACCAAACTTAGAGTTTAGCTGAGGCCTCTCCACACCAAACTTAGAGTTTGATTGTGGGGGCTTTGTTTGACTCTGTACTGAGAGAAGCTTTTCATGCTTCCTCTCCATGGTTACAGAAAGAGGACCTTGAGTTTTAAACACAAGGTAGTCCTCATTCAGTTGAAGGACCAACTCTCCTCTATCCACATCAATCACAGCTCTTGCTGTGGCTAGGAAGGGTCTTCCAAGGATGATGGATTCATCCTCTTCATTCCCAATGTCTAGGATTATGAAATCAGCAGGGATGTAAAGGTCTTCAACCTTTACTAACATGTCCTCTACTAGTCCATAAACCTGTTTTCTTGAGTTGTCTGCCATCTCTAGTGAGATTCTGGCAACTTGCACCTCAAAGATTTCCAATTTCTCCATTACAGAGAGGGGCACAAGGTTTATCCCTGACCCAAGGTCACATAGAGCCTTCTCAAAGGTCATGGTGCCTATGGTACAAGGTATTAAGAACTTTCCAGGATCCTGTTTCTTCTGAGGCAATCTCAGTTGATCCAGATCACTCAGTTCATTGGTGAGCAAGGGAGGTTCATCTTTCCAAGTCTCATTACCAAATAATTTGGCATTCAGCTTCATGATAGCACCAAGGTACTTGGCAACTTGCTCTTCAGTAACATCTTCATTCTCTTTAGAAGAAGAATACTCATCAGAGCTCATGAATGGCATAAGGAGGTTCAATGGAATCTCTTTGGTCTCTAGATGAGCCTCAGATTCCTCTGGTTCCTCAGAGGAAAACTCCTTATTGATCTCTGGACGTCCCAGGAGGTCTTCCTCACTGGGGTTCACGTCCTCCTGCTCTTTTGTGGTTTCGGCCATGATGGTCATTTCAATGGCCTTGCACTCTCCTTTTTGATTTTCTTTTGTATTGCTTGGGAGAATACTAAGAGGGGTTTCAGTGATTCCTTTACTCAGCTGGCCCACTTGTGCTTCCAAATTTCTAATGGAGGACCTTGTTTCATTCATGAAACTTAGAGTGGCCTTAGATAGATCAGAGACTATATTTGCCAATCTAGATGGATTCTGCTCAGAATTCTCTGTCTTTTGCTGAGTGGATGATTGAAAAGGCTTGCTATTGCTAAACATGTTTCTTCCACCATTATTAAAGCCTTGTTGAGGCTTTTGTTGATCCTTCCATGAGAGATTTGGGTGATTTCTCCATGAGAGATTATAGGTGTTTCCATAGGGTTCACCCATGTAATTCACCTATGCTATTGCAGGGTTCTCAGGATCATAAGCTTCTTCCTCAGAAGATGCCTCTTGAGTACTGTTGGATGCAGCTTGCATTCCATTCAGACTCTGAGAAATCATATTGACTTGCTGAGTCAATATTTTATTCTGAGCCAATATGGCATTCAGAGTATCAATTTCAAGAACTCCCTTCTTCTGAGGCGTCCCATTACTCATAGGATTCCTCTCAGAAGTGTACATGAACTGGTTATTAGCAACCATGTCAATGCGTTCTTGAGCTTCTGCAGGCATTTTCTTTAGGTGAATGGATCCACCTGCAGAATGGTCCAATGACATCTTTGATAGCTCAGGCAGACCATCATAGAATATATCCAGGATGGTCCATTCTGAAAGCATGTCAGAAGTATACTTTTTGGTCAGTTGCTTATATCTCTCCCAAGCTTCATAGAGGGATTCACCTTCTTTCTGTATGAAGGTTTGAACATCCACTCTAAGCTTACTCAGCTTTTGAGAAAGAAAGAACTTGGCTAAGAAAGCCGTGACCAGCTTATCCCAAGAGTTTAGGCTATCTTTGGGTTGAGAGTCCAACCACACTCTAGCTCTGTCTCTTACAGAAAATGGGAAAAGCATAAGCCTGTAGACCTCGGGATCAACCCCATTGGTCTTAACAGTATCACAGATCTGCAAGAATTCAGTTAAGAACTGAAAAGGATCTTCAGATGGAAGTCCATGAAACTTGCAGTTCTGATGCATCAGAGAAACTAATTGAGGTTTCAGCTCAAAGTTGTTTGCTCCAATGGCAGGGATGGAGATGCTTCTTCCATGTAAATTGCAATTAGGTGCAGTAAAGTCACCAAGCATCCTCCTTGCATTATTATTATTTTCGGCTGCCATCTCCTCTTCCTGTTCAAAAATTCCTGTAAGGTTGTCTCTGGATTGTTGCATTTTAGCTTCTCTTAGTTTCCTTTTTAGAGTCCTTTTCAGGTTCAGGATCTGCTTCAACAAGAATGTTCTTGTCCTTGCTCCTGCTCATATGACAAAGAAGGGAATAACAAAGAAAATATAGAATCCTCTATGTCACAGTATAGAGATTCCTTTGTGTGAGTAGAAGAAGAAAAGAATGTAATGTAAAGAAGAGAAGTGGAAAAAACTCGAACACAGAGAGGGAGGTGGTGTTCGAATTTTTTTTGGATGGAAGAGAAGTGTTAGTAGATGAATAAATAAATAGAAGGAGATGAGAGAGAGAATTTCGAAATTTAATTAAAATAAAAATTTAAAATTGAAAGTTAGATTTCGAATTTTAGATACTAAGAATTCAAGAATGCATATGAAAAACAAGAAAAGACACAAAACAAGAAAATATGAAGATCAAACAAGAAGACTGGCCAAGAACAACTTGAAGATCATGAAGAATGCAATGCATGAAACTTTTGAAAATAATTTTCTAGAAAATTAAAAAAAATGCAATTGACACCAAACTTAAAACTTGACTCTAGACTCAAACAAGAAACATCAAATTATTTTTGGATTTTATGATTTTGTAAATTTTTTTTTTATTTTTCGAAAATTAATTGGGAAAAACGAAATTTTTTTTTGTATTTTTCAAAAATAAGAAATAAAAAGCTTAAAATTAAAATAAAATTACCTAATCTGAGCAACAAGATGAACCGTCAGTTGTCCAAACTCGAACAATCCCCGGCAACGGCGCCAACAACTTGGTGTGCGAAATCGTGATCATTCCATTCCTTGGTAACGACGCTAAAAACTCAATACGCACGTTCATGATCTTATATCTATTTCACAACTTCGTACAACTAACCAGCAAGTGCACTGGGTTGTCCAAGTAATAAACCTTACGTGAGTAAGGGTCGATCCCACGGAGATTGTCGGCTTGAAGCAAGCTATGGTTACCTTGTAAATCTCAGTCAGGCAGATTAAACTGATTTTATGAATTGATAAGTAAAAGATAAATAAAATATAAAATAGGATAGTGGTACTTATGTAATTCATTGGTGAGAATTTCAGATAAGCGTACAGAGATGCTTTCGTCCCTCTGGACCTCTGCTTTCCTGCTGTCTTCATCTAATCCTTCCTACTCCTTTCCATGGCAAGCTTTATGTAGGGCATCACCGTTGTCAATGGCTACATCCCATCCTCCTGTGAAAATGGTCCAATGCACTGTCACTGCATGGCTAATCATCTGTCGGTTCTCGATCATACTGGAATAGGATTTACTATCCTTTTGCGTCTGTCACTACGCCCAGCACTCGCGAGTTTGAAGCTCGTCACAGCCATCCCTTCCTAGATCCTACTCGGAATACCACAGACAAGGTTTAGACTTTTTGGATCTCAGGAATGGTCATCCATGGGTTCTAACTTATACCACGAAGACACTAATAACTCGAACTCGGTCCCCTGTATTAGATATCCAAGAGATATCCATTCAATCTAAGGTAGAACGGAAGTGGTTGTCAGGCACGCGTCCATAAGTTGAGAATGATGATGACTGTCACGATCATCACATCCATCATATTGAAGTGCGAATGAATATCTTAGAAGCGGAATAAGTTGAATTGAATAGAAAACAGTAGTACTTTGCATTAATCTTTGAGGAATAGCAGATGTCTACACCTTAATCTATGGTGTGTAGAAACTCTACCGTTGAAAATACATAAGTGATGAAGGTTCAGGCATGGCCGAATGTCCAGCCCTCACAAAAGTCTAAGATAGCATGAAACTACTCAAAAACTCCTTACAAAGATAGTAAAAAGTCCTATTTATACTAAACTAGCTACTAGGGTTTACAGAAGTAAGTAATTGATGTAGAAATTCACTTCCGGGGCCCACTTGGTGTGTGCTTGGGTTGAGCATGAAGCTTTCACGTGGAGAGGTCATTCTTGGAGTTGAACGCCAGTTTGTAACGTGTTTCTGGCGTTGAACTCCACTTTGCAACTTGTTTCTGGCGCTGAACGCCAGACTGCAACATGGAACTGGCGTTCAACGCCAGTTTGCGTCGTCTAAACTCGGGCAAAGTGATGACAAGTCAACTTAGCCTAGTTTCACTAGCCTTTTTCTTTTGTTTTCACTTGAATTGTACACTTTCTTGAGCCACAAGTAAGCTAATTTGGGTAGATTTTCATGTTTCCTTTGATTGAATCAACCATGTATGAATTCATGCTATTTCATGAGGTTTTATACTATAATTGTCACATATTATGAAAGAATGAATATCTCATGATTTTAAGCATAGCTTTGATGTGTTTGGTTGATTAATGATAGGTGAAGAAAGCTTGGAGAAAGGTTGAAGCAAGAAGGAATAGCTAGGAGTAAAGAGAAGACAATGGAATAAGTGAAATTGAACCAGGAAGCAAAAAGCTGGACCTAAAGTTAGCCTCAAACTTTTGCACAAACTTTTGGGTGAAAAGTTAGCCCCAACGTTAGCCCCTAACTTTTGGGCTAACGTTGGAACTTGAAAATCACTCCCTGGGTACCAAAAGTTTGCGCCAACGTTAGCCCCTAACTTTGAGGCTAACGTTGGCACATGAAAATCACCCCTGGGCACCAAAAGTTTGCGCCAACGTTAGCCCCTAACTTTGAGGCTAACGTTGGCATGAGAAAAACACTCCCTGGGCACCAAAAGTTTGCGCCAACGTTAGCCCCTAACTTTTGGACTAACGTTGGCACATGAAAACTACAAGGGGAGGAGCAAAAGTTTGCGCCAACGTTAGCCCCTAACTTTTGGTTTAACGTTGGCGCCACAAGTGCACTAAGGAAGGCCAACGTTGGAGCAAAAGTTAGACCCCTAACTTTTGCCCCAACGTGGATAGCAGCAAGTTATGGTGGCTGATATGAAAAGTTGGACCAAAAGTTAGACCCTAACTTTTGCTCCAACTTTTGGTCCAACTTTTGCAAAACTCCAACCCGGTTCATTTGGTTCACTTTGGTTCTTCTCCAAACCCCAAGAGCAATCAACCAAGGCCTCTTTCAACCCAATTCCACCAAGAGCAAAGGCCCAACTCAAGGCTTGAAGATCATTTGAAGAAAGTGTATAAATAGGATAGAATTCAAGTTTTCGGGGAGCTTTCCCTTTGAATTTTCATAATAGTTTTCAGAGAGCTTTGGATATTGAGTGATCTTTAATTTCTTAGTCTTGGGGAAGGAGAATTCACTTCTCTTCCTCTTAGTTTTATTGCTTTCAATTTCAATTACAATTGTCTTGGATCTTGGGTTGGAGAATTGAAGAAATTCTGTTTCAATCTCATCCTTGGATCTCTCTGTTTTATTTACTGCTTGATTGAATTTAATTTCTGTTAATTGCTCTTCATCTACTTTTCTTGCAATTTACAATTCCCTTGCAATTGTTCTTGTTGGATCTAGGAAGGCATTGAGATCTAGACTCGGTTTTCTAGTCTCTGGGTCCTGAGATCTGAACTTTCAATTTCTAATTCTCTGTTTACTGTTTTCATGTTCATTTACTTTTCTGCTTCAAGATCCGATTTAACCCAAACCCTCTTCTACTTCTCTGCTTGATGCAAATTTACTTTTCCTTGTTTAAATTTCTGCAAATCCAAGTCCCAATCCCCTTTACAATTCAAGTCATTTACATTTCTTGCACTTTAAGATTCCGCAATTTACATTTCTTGCATTCTAAGTTTCTGCCATTTAATTTCTTGTTCTTTAAGATTCAGCAATTTATTTCCTGTTCTCTTTAATTCCATGCAATTTAATTTCTGCAAATCACAAAACACTCAACCAAATCTTGATTCGCTTGACTAAATTAACCACTAAGCTAAAATTGCTCAATCCTTCAATCCCTGTGGGATCGACCTCACTCCCGTGAGTTTTTATTACTTGATGCGACCCGGTACACTTGCCGGTTAGATTTGTATGTTTTGGGAGAAATTCACTTTTCCACCAAAATACTCATCAAGTTTTTGGCGCCGTTGCCGGTGATTGATTAGATTGACAATGATTAAGTGAGGTGGTAATCTAGATCAAGCACTTTCTCTTTATTTTTCTCTAATTTTGACTAACCCACTAACTGTTTGATTTTTTGCTTAAACTAACTAACACTTCAATCTAGCAGTAGATTGAAGTGTCACTGGTTTTGTGCATTTCTCATGCTCTGCTTGTATGTCAGGTACAAGAAGAACCACACCCAATTTTCATGAACAAGACGAAAGAACTCTCAGGAGGTTAAGAAGAGCTGAAAGAGGGAAAAACATTGTTGGAGAAGAGGAATCAGACGAAGAATTCCAAGAGATGGAGGAACATTCAACCAATCCACCAGGTGGAGCAGACAACAACAATGACAACCCACCCCAGAGGAGAGTTTTGGCTTCCTATACCTTTGCAAATCCTAGACATTGTGGGAGCAGCATCTTGGCTGCAAATGTCAATGCAAATAATTTTGAACTCAAGCCACAACTCATCACTTTGGTTCAGAACAATTGCTCTTTTGGTGGAGGACCACTTGAAGACCCGCACCAACACTTATCTACTTTCTTGAGGATATGCAACACTGTCAAAACTAATGGAATGCCTCCTGACAGTTACAAACTGATGCTATTCCCATTTTCTCTCAGGGATAAGGCCACTCAATGGTTGGAATCTTTTCCAAGGGACAGCATCAACAACTGGGATGATTTGGTAACCAAGTTTCTTCCCAAGTTTTACCCACCTCAGAGGATTATAAGGTTGAAGGCTGAGGTACAAACATTTACACAAATGGAGGCTGAACCCATCTATGAGGCATGGGAGAGGTACAAGGCTCTAATCAGGAAATGTCCCCCTGCCATGTTTAATGAGTGGGAGAAGCTGCAGAACTTCTATGAAGGCTTAACACTGAAATCCCAGGAAGCTTTAGATCATTCAGCTGGAGGTTCCTTGCAACTCATGAAAACTGCAGAGGAGGCTCAAGAACTCATTGATATGGTGGCCTGATGCCAAGGCATCTTAGGCTAGTTTCACTAGCATTTTTTATGTTATTTTTAGTTGTTTTATGCATTTTCTTGAGCCTTAAGTAATCATTTGGGCCAAATAGTCATGCTTGTCTTAAATCATTTAAACATGAAGATTTTTATGCAAATTCCATGAGTTTTTAGTTATATTCCTTGAATGCTATGAATGGAAGAATTCTCATGAATTTTAGCAAGACTTTGATGCAACTGTTTGGATGATTTCAGGGAAGAAGAGGCTAGGCAAGGAAGCAACAAAATCAATAAAGGAAGCTTGAATATCACATGTGGAGTTTAAGTTCCAGTTTAAGCCTAAACTGGAGCTTAAACGCCAAAAATCATGAAGGATAAGAAATGCTGGAATTGAAGTTTAACCTCCAGTTTGACCTCAAACTGGAGGTTAAACGCCAGAATGAGTATGCCACCCAGGGAGGAGTTCCACGTTTAACCTCCAGTTTGACCTCAAACTGGAGGTTAAACGCCAGAACCAGGAAGAGTACCAGGGAGCCATTCCACGTTTAAGCTCCAGTTTGACTCAAACTGGAGCTTAAACGTGTTCGACAGCTTTTCTCCTCCAGGGTTGCTCTCTCCATTTCCACGTTTAACCTCCAGTTTGACCTCAAACTGGAGGTTAAACGTGTTCGACCTCCAGGGCTACCATTCTAAGCTTCCACGTTTAACCTCCAGTTTGACCTCAAACTGGAGGTTAAACGTGTTCGACACCTCCAGGGCCACCATTCTAAGCTTCCACGTTTAACCTCCAGTTTGACCTCAAACTGGAGGTTAAACGTGTTCGACCTCCAGGGCTACCTTTTCCATTTCCACGTTTAAGCTTCAGTTTAACCTTAAACTGAAGCTTAAACGTGTTATATGGAACAGCTTGACCATGCCTTCTTTAAACATAAATAACTTGAGCTACAAAACTCCAAATGAGGTGATTCAAAATGCATTGGAAAGAAGACATCTAGAGCTTTCCAAGCATATATGGCATGCATGGTGGATACTAAAAATTGAGGGAGAAAACAGCCCCGTAATGTGCATAGAAGAGCATAGTACCAACATGCAATCAGGCCAGCTGACCTCTTCACCTTCCATGGAGTATAACTCGAGTTGTAGAGATCCAATTGAGGTGCTTCCAGTTGCGTTAGAAAGCTGACATCCATAGCTTTCCAACGAGGTATAATAGTCTATATTTGGCATCAAATTGGCAAGGTTGACAAGAGAACAAAGTGACGACTCAAGAAAGGGGGTGCAACATTTGAGTGTATTTTAATGGATCATTATCCTTTTTGGATCAATTATGTCACTCAGCCCTTCAAGCAAGCAAGGCCCATCAACAACACCAAATCAAGGCCACAAGAATCATCTAGAATAGTTTATTTTCATTTGATTGTAATTTGCTTTGAATTTCATTTTCATTTTGTAATTTAGGGAGCCTATTTAAAGGCCTTAGTTTTTGCATTTGTGAAGGGGGATGGAAGGGGAATCCAGCCCCTGATGGGGACCTTGGACTTTCACTTTTAGCTAGTTTTCCTTTTCTTTGTAATTGAATTCAGAGCTATGATTCACTAAACCCCCTTTCATTGGGTTAGGGAGCTCTATTGTAATTCAATGAATCAATAATAGTTTATCTTCTTCTTCAATCTTTTCTCTTGAATTTTGTTAGAAAGCTTCTCGATCTAATTCCATTGAGTAGTTGTCTTGGGAAAGAAACTACTCATACTTGGAATCCTTCGGAGCCTTGGGAAAGGAATGGAGGATTCATGCTAGAGAAGCTTTCTCACAGTGGATTGGATTGGGGTTTGGATGGATATTGTGACATGTAATCCTACCAAATTGTGGTTCATGAAATTGTGTGGTATAATCAGTGATCAAGCATCATCTCTTCTTATGAACATTTAAACCAAGGGATTGGGAATTTGTTTGTTTTTAGAGAGCATTGGTGAGCCAAGGAATTGGGATCCAATCATATAAGATTGCCAAGCAAAATTCAATGAATGCATTGGTTGAGGAAGAGATATACATGTTTTGATTCGGAGATTTCAATATCTCCTATAACCCAATGAATTCCCCATTTCTGATTTCCCCTTTCTCTTTACATTCTGCAATTCAATTCTTGCAATCATCCCCATTCCCTTTTAATTTCAGCAATTTACATTCTGCTCTTTAATTCATGCAATTTAAGATTCAGCCATTTAATTTTCTTGTCATTTACTTTTCCCGCCAATTTTACATTCCGCAATTCTCATCTCAAATCTTGATTCCGCTCAACTAGAACACACTTCTAATCCGAATTGCTCACTCAACCAATCCTTGTGGGATTCGACCTCACTCTATTGTGAGTTTTTACTTGACGACGATAACCGGTGCACTTGCCGGAAGGAATTTTGCCGATCGTGCAATTTCCTAAATCGTAGCATAACTAGTTTATGCGCATCAAGTTTATGGCGCCGTTGCCGGGGATTGGTTTTCGATTGACAATTCTCCAATTGGAAGTTAACTAGATTGAGCAATTTTTCTTTTCTTTTGTTAATAGTTTTTGTTTCAGTTTATTACTGCTAATTTCTGCAAATTTTAATTTGTTTTCTTTGCTTATTCACTTGTTAGCATACTAACCACTAGCTGTTTGTAATATTGCCTCACTATGGAATTTCCACTATCTTTGGATGAGTATTGTTTGAGACTGAGCACATTGCAAAAAAGAAAGGAGTATCCATCATCTTTTGGTCAATCAAAATTCATGAGAAACTCTCCACCACCACAGAATGATTCATGTTATTATGCTCATGGTGGGTGGGAGTATCAGGAACAGGAAACGGGGTACTTCCCAGAGCCACAAAATGGTCCATGTTTTGGTGAATTTGATCACTACTCAAGTTGTGGCTGGGAAGATCAAAACCAAAGAGATTTCACTTATTCACACCCCATTCATCAAGCGCCATCACCTCTGAATTATCCAACCTCACCTCCTAGTTTTACATATCCAAATTCTTCATCACTTGAGCATTTCTCAGCACAAAATTCCTTCTCAAATTCATACAATTCATTTCACTATCCACAAGACTCATTCCACTACACACAAGAGTCATACCACTACCAACACGCCAACCAAAGACTCTATCAACCCACACAAAACACATACTCCCAGCCACCATATCACAGCCAAGATAATCAACCTCATCAACCTAATCCGAACCAACAATTTCAAGATCAATTAGACAGGATAGAAGGAATGCTTGCAACCATGAGTCAAGACATAACCGATTTGAAAGGCTTTAAGGAAGAATTGATATCCAACTTACAAAATCAAGGTGCTGCCATTCAAAAGCTAGAAGAACAAATTGGATATCTATCAAAGCAAATCCCTACCCACAATTCTTCTAGTGAGACCATGGCAAACCCAAGGGAGGAATCAGAAGAACAAGAAATGGAGAAGGTTAATCAAGGGAGATCACACTCCAATGAAACAGAGAGTTGCAAAGAGGAAGGGTTCATTGAACCACAAATTCAGGAAGATTTTGATGAACAGGATACTCCAACTGTCCAACAACAACCAAGTTCTGAGATCAAGGATGTGAAGGCAGTAGAAACAAGCACCAAAATGAGGATTGTGACCGAGAAACAAAGGACCATATCCATGAAGAAGAGAAGGTCGAAGAACAATCCAACTCCTGAGCCAACAAGCAAGTTCACTCAAGCCAATCACAAGGGAAAGCTTGCTGGAAAGAAGCATTCACAACAAGGGGCACTAACTAGCTCCTTTATCCACTTGAAGTCATTCCTCTTAACAAACTGGAGGAAGAGGAAGAAAGTCAGGAACAGCATGTCAAGCTAATGACGTTAAAGAAGCGCTTGTTGGGAGGCAACCCAACCAAAGGTAGTTTTTCTTTTCTAGTTATTTCAATAAAAGAGTTAAGTAGATTTATCTGTATTGCAAGGAGCTAAGTTTGGTGTTGCACACCAAAACAATTCAAGGGTGAATGTGAGATTCTAAGTTTGGTGTTCCACCAAAAACTTCATTAAAAGCACATTTCTACCTCAGCATGACTAGTCACTAGCTCCAACCAATCAGGGAAACTACTTAAACAATAGTTTAATTTCTAGTTCATAGTTTCTTTTTCTAGTTCATAGTTATTTTCTTAATAAAAGCACATGAGGTTTTCTGCATATGATCCAAATTGCTGCATATGGCAAGAAACTAAACCAATCTAAGTTCAGAGGCCTACAAACATACATGCATGCTAACCAATTCTCAAAGTGCTTGGGGAACAAGCAACTTCTAATAGCTTTGCAGGAAGACAATCAATCTCATGGAAGGAATATACATCATCATCAAAGAGAACACCAAGGCTAGGAAGGATGATGAACAACAAAGAAGATGCTAAAAGGTTGTATTGTCACTTAATTGCTCGTACTTTGAATTGCTGATATTGGAAGTTTGCATGCACCCCTGCTTTAAGTTTGAGTCATTACAGTTTTTGTTTGTCTGTTTGTTTAATTTCCAAATAAGTGATAGTCTAAGTGTCTGGATAAACTTCACTTGCTTAAATGTATGCTTGCCATGCTTGTTCTGTTTCCATAAAATAAAAGAAATGTTTGAACAAAAGTAACTCAATTCCATTTGGTAAGAAATCAAATAAGATTAAGTGGTGGTATGCATGTTTGATTGAATAGTCAGCTCACTAAGAAATAAAGTTAGAATTGTCACTTTTAGTGGAAATTAGGATGCTGTCTATGGATCTTGATGAATAAATGTCTTTGGCCATGAAAAAGAAAGAAAAAGAAGAAGAAAAAGCCACTGAAAAAGGGAAACCAAAAAGCAAAAAAAAAATTGAGAAAATAAGCTAGGCACCAATGGTTTGAACTTCTGAGACAAATGCCTGTGGTGTTTATGTATTAAGGATATGCTTGGATGAATAGGTTCTGAGGAGTGTTTCAACACTTGGTAACTTGGGTTAACTAACCCGGGATTATCAACCAAAAGTCCATTATCAAGAGCAACCTAAATACAAAACATTTAGTCACACAAAGAGGTGCTGGGCACCAATGTCTCAAGAAGAAATGTGAACTAAAATGCCTGTAGTGGATATGTGTAGTGCACTGATAAGAAAAAGAAAATGCCAAAGGCTTGTGCAACACATGACACTGAGCAACAAGGAGCAAATAAGCTCAAAGAAAAAGAAAAACAAAGAAAAGAAACTTGCCAAGGATATGTGAATAACAAGAGGCCATAGAAGTGTTTTAGTGGAAACATAAAAAGTGACATTCTTACCTAAGAAACAATAAAGTGATGCTGCAACAACTTTCTACATGAACACCCCATTAATCAATGTCAATTACTTACTGATATGGCTAATGAATTTACTTTCTGTTTCATTCTTTCTTCTCAATAATTCAGAACTTGCTTAGGGACAAGCAAGTATTAAGTTTGGTGTTGTGATGCCAAGGCATCTTAGGCTAGTTTCACTAGCATTTTTTATGTTATTTTTAGTTGTTTTATGCATTTTCTTGAGCCTTAAGTAATCATTTGGGCCAAATAGTCATGCTTGTCTTAAATCATTCAAACATGAAGATTTTTATGCAAATTCCATGAGTTTTTAGTTATATTCCTTGAATGCTATGAATGGAAGAATTCTCATGAATTTTAGCAAGACTTTGATGCAACTGTTTGGATGATTTCAGGGAAGAAGAGGCTAGGCAAGGAAGCAACAAAATCAATAAAGGAAGCTTGAATATCACATGTGGAGTTTAAGTTCCAGTTTAAGCCTAAACTGGAGCTTAAACGCCAAAAATCATGAAGGATAAGAAATGCTGGAATTGAAGTTTAACCTCCAGTTTGACCTCAAACTGGAGGTTAAACGCCAGAATGAGTATGCCACCCAGGGAGGAGTTCCACGTTTAACCTCCAGTTTGACCTCAAACTGGAGGTTAAACGCCAGAACCAGGAAGAGTACCAGGGAGCCATTCCACGTTTAAGCTCCAGTTTGACTCAAACTGGAGCTTAAACGTGTTCGACAGCTTTTCTCCTCCAGGGTTGCTCTCTCCATTTCCACGTTTAACCTCCAGTTTGACCTCAAACTGGAGGTTAAACGTGTTCGACCTCCAGGGCTACCATTCTAAGCTTCCACGTTTAACCTCCAGTTTGACCTCAAACTGGAGGTTAAACGTGTTCGACACCTCCAGGGCCACCATTCTAAGCTTCCACGTTTAACCTCCAGTTTGACCTCAAACTGGAGGTTAAACGTGTTCGACCTCCAGGGCTACCTTTTCCATTTCCACGTTTAAGCTTCAGTTTAACCTTAAACTGAAGCTTAAACGTGTTATATGGAACAGCTTGACCATGCCTTCTTTAAACATAAATAACTTGAGCTACAAAACTCCAAATGAGGTGATTCAAAATGCATTGGAAAGAAGACATCTAGAGCTTTCCAAGCATATATGGCATGCATGGTGGATACTAAAAATTGAGGGAGAAAACAGCCCCGTAATGTGCATAGAAGAGCATAGTACCAACATGCAATCAGGCCAGCTGACCTCTTCACCTTCCATGGAGTATAACTCGAGTTGTAGAGATCCAATTGAGGTGCTTCCAGTTGCGTTAGAAAGCTGACATCCATAGCTTTCCAACGAGGTATAATAGTCTATATTTGGCATCAAATTGGCAAGGTTGACAAGAGAACAAAGTGACGACTCAAGAAAGGGGGTGCAACATTTGAGTGTATTTTAATGGATCATTATCCTTTTTGGATCAATTATGTCACTCAGCCCTTCAAGCAAGCAAGGCCCATCAACAACACCAAATCAAGGCCACAAGAATCATCTAGAATAGTTTATTTTCATTTGATTGTAATTTGCTTTGAATTTCATTTTCATTTTGTAATTTAGGGAGCCTATTTAAAGGCCTTAGTTTTTGCATTTGTGAAGGGGGATGGAAGGGGAATCCAGCCCCTGATGGGGACCTTGGACTTTCACTTTTAGCTAGTTTTCCTTTTCTTTGTAATTGAATTCAGAGCTATGATTCACTAAACCCCCTTTTATTGGGTTAGGGAGCTCTATTGTAATTCAATGAATCAATAATAGTTTATCTTCTTCTTCAATCTTTTCTCTTGAATTTTGTTAGAAAGCTTCTCGATCTAATTCCATTGAGTAGTTGTCTTGGGAAAGAAACTACTCATACTTGGAATCCTTCGGAGCCTTGGGAAAGGAATGGAGGATTCATGCTAGAGAAGCTTTCTCACAGTGGATTGGATTGGGGTTTGGATGGATATTGTGACATGTAATCCTACCAAATTGTGGTTCATGAAATTGTGTGGTATAATCAGTGATCAAGCATCATCTCTTCTTATGAACATTTAAACCAAGGGATTGGGAATTTGTTTGTTTTTAGAGAGCATTGGTGAGCCAAGGAATTGGGATCCAATCATATAAGATTGCCAAGCAAAATTCAATGAATGCATTGGTTGAGGAAGAGATATACATGTTTTGATTCGGAGATTTCAATATCTCCTATAACCCAATGAATTCCCCATTTCTGATTTCCCCTTTCTCTTTACATTCTGCAATTCAATTCTTGCAATCATCCCCATTCCCTTTTAATTTCAGCAATTTACATTCTGCTCTTTAATTCATGCAATTTAAGATTCAGCCATTTAATTTTCTTGTCATTTACTTTTCCCGCCAATTTTACATTCCGCAATTCTCATCTCAAATCTTGATTCCGCTCAACTAGAACACACTTCTAATCCGAATTGCTCACTCAACCAATCCTTGTGGGATTCGACCTCACTCTATTGTGAGTTTTTACTTGACGACGATAACCGGTGCACTTGCCGGAAGGAATTTTGCCGATCGTGCAATTTCCTAAATCGTAGCATAACTAGTTTATGCGCATCATGGCCAACAACCAATATTTCTTTGCTCATCAAAGAGGCCGCCAACCATCACAAAGGAGAGGAGTAATGGAACTAGAAGGAGTGGATTCAATCCTGGCTCAAAACAAATTAATGCAGCAGCAAATTCAACAACAATTTGAGCAAATGACCAAGAGGATTGATGGCCTCCAAGTTGCAGCAGTTAACACCAGCCAACCATCAGCCACATGGGGGCAAAATGAAGAAATCCAAGAGGAGCAACAGCAGGAACAAGTCCAGTACATGCATTCAAGTCCAAATGAATTCTATGGTGATACCTACAACCCCTCATGGAAAAATCACCCCAACCTCAGATAGGGAGACACTCACAACCAAAACCAACACCCATGGCAGAGGAACTCAAACCAAAATAACCCAAGAAATAACCAAAACTACAACCAGCAGCAGACTAACCAAAACACATACAGAAAACCTCAAAACAACTACCCTAATCTCAACCAGTACCAATCCAACAACCATTCCACCAACCAAAATGTTTACCACCCACCACCCACATCTCACAACTCACCACAAGCACCACCTGAACCTCAAAGACTCACCAATTTAGAGACCTTGATAGAAAAAATGATGAAGCACCAGGAAATAACAAACAAAAACCATGAAGCATCATTAAAGAGCCTAGAGAGGCAGATTGGGCAGCTCTCCAAGCAAGTATCTGTTGAGAGACCTTCAAACTCACTACCAAGTGACACAATCCCAAATCCCAAGGAGGAATGCAAGGCAATACAATTAAGGAGTGGGAGAGCATTGATAAGCAACAATGACACTACAAAGAAACAAGCAGAGAGCATCAAAGAACCAACAGAGGATGAGAAGCAAGCAAAGGACGATGAAGCTAAGGAGCAAGTTGTGATGCCAAACAAAAGCACTGAGAAACTTAAATAGAAGGACAACCAGCCACATAGCTCAAAGAAAGTAACCCAGGGACAGCAGCAAATAGGAAAGAGCATCACACCTCCACTGCCTTATCCCCAGAGGTTCAACAAAGAGGTTAAAGACCAGCATTTTCACAAGTTTCTTGAGATTTTTAAGAAGCTAGAAATCAATATTCCCTTGGCTGAAGCACTTGAGCAAATGCCTCTATATTCCAAGTTTCTGAAGGATCTTATCAACAAGAAAAGAAGTTGGCTTGAGAAGGAAACCGTATTACTCACCGAGGAATGCAGTGCTGTGATTCAACGGGGTATTCCACCAAAACTTAAGGATCCGGGAAGCTTTGTAGTCTCATGCACTATTGGCAAGATAATTCTCAACAAGGCTCTCTGTGACCTGGGTGCCAGCATCAATTTAATGCCTCTCTCAATGATGAGAAAACTTGCAATAGAAGAGCTTAAACCCACCAGGATGTCACTAGTCATGGCTAACAGATCAATCAAGACACCCAGTGGAATTGTGGAGAATCTGTTAGTGAAGGTTGGGGAGTTTATTTTCCCAGCAGATTTTGTAATTTTGGATACTGAAGAAGAAGGAAACGACTCAATCATTCTGGGAAGGCCATTTCTACACACAGCAAGGGCCATCATTGATGTAGAAAAAGGAGAAATGATCTTCAGGGTCCATAATGAACAAATGGTCATAAATGTGTTCAAATCAATGCAACACGTTCCTGAGCAAGAGGATTACGTAAGAGTGGATATGATAGAAAGTTTGGTGGAAGAAATATTGGAAGAAAATTTTCAAGAGCAAGAAGGAAATCAAGGGGCAACAGAGGAACAAGTGGCTGAGACCTCTACTGAGCAAGATAAAAGACAAGACAAGAAGGAAGATGTACGAAAACAAGAACTGAAACCTTTACCAACCCATCTCAAATATGCATTCCTTGGCACATCGGAAAGCTTTCCAGTGATCATAAATTCATCCCTGACAAAGAAGGAAGAGGGAGAACTTCTTGATGTACTCAAAGCCCACAAAGATGCTTTGGGATGGACCATTGATGACCTGAAAGGTATCAGCCCTGCAGTGTGTATGCATAAAATCCTCTTGGAAGACAATTCCAAACCAGTGGTTCAACCTCAAAGAAGGCTAAATCCCACAATGAAGGAAGTTGTCCAGAAGGAAGTAATGAAGTTGTGGAATGCAGGGATAATCTTCCCCATATCTGACAGCCCATGGGTGAGCCCGGTTCAAGTTGTACCAAAAAAGGGAGGAATGACGGTCATCACTAATGAGAAGAATGAGTTGATTCCTACTAGAACAGTGACTGGATAGAGGATGTGCATAGACTATAGAAGGTTGAATGATGTGACCAGAAAGGACCACTTCCCTCTCCCATTCATTGATCAGATGCTGGAAAGGTTGGCCGGCCATGCATATTATTGCTTTTTGGATGGATATTCTGGGTATAATCAAATCGTGGTGGACCCCAAGGATCAAGAGAAGACTGCCTTTACATGTCCATTTGGAGTCTTTGCATACCGAAGGATGCCCTTTGGGCTTTGCAACGCCCCTGCCACATTTCAAAGGTGTATGCTATCCATCTTCTCTGATATGGTCGAAAAGTTTCTAGAGGTTTTCATGGATGACTTCTCTGTTTTTGGTGATGATTTCAATGCTTGCCTAAACCATTTAACCCTTGTCTTGAAACGGTGCCAAGAAACTAATTTGGTTTTAAACTGGGAGAAATGCCATTTCATGGTACCCGAAGGGATTGTTCTTGGCCATAAAGTTTCAAGAAAATGGATAGAGGTTGATAAGGCAAAGGTTGAGATCATAGAAAAACTCCCTCCACCAATTAATGTGAAATCTGTTAGAAGTTTCTTGGGGCATGCCAAATTTTACAGAAGGTTTATCAAGGACTTTTCAAAAATAGCCAAACCTTTGAGTAATCTGTTAATGCTTGATAACCCTTTTGTTTTTGATGAAAACTGCCAGCATGCCTTCGAAACTTTAAAAAATAGACTCACAACAGCACCAATCATCACACCTCCAGATTGGGAATTACCTTTTGAACTCATGTGTGATGCAAGTGACCTTGAAATTGGTGCTGTACTTGGGTAAAAGAAGGGAAATTTGCATCATGTCATATATTATGCAAGTAAAGTGTTGAATGAGGCCCAAAGAAATTACACCACAACAGAGAAAGAGTTGCTAGCTGTAGTCTATGCATTTGATAAGTTTAGATCATATTTGATAGGATCCAAAGTTGTGGTTTACACTGATCATGCTGCACTTAAGTATTTGATGTCAAAGCAGGATGCTAAACCAAGACTCATCAGGTGGATACTGCTCCTTCAAGAATTTGACATTGAGATAAGAGATAGGAAGGGCACTGAAAATCAGGTCGCTGATCATCTGTTGAGGCTACCACATGAAACAAGTCAAAAAGCATCCCAGCCCATAAATGAAAGCTTCCCAGATGAGCACCTTCTGCAGATCCAGCAAGCACCTTGGTTTGCTGACATAGCAAATTACAAAGTGGGAAGGAAGATACCGCAAGAGTTCTCTAAGCAACAAGTGAAGAAGTTGATCAATGAAGCAAGGAAATTTTCATGGGATGAACCATTCTTGTTCAAGAGATGCTTTGATGGAGTAATCAGAAGGTGTGTTCCTGAAAGTGAAGTGAGGGACATCTTGTGGCATTGTCATGGTTCAGCTTATGGTGGACATTTTGAACCAGAAAAAATAGCCGCAAAAATACTGCAGAGTGGCTTCTATTGGCCAACTATCTTTAAGGATGCCAGAGAATATGTACACCAATGTAATGAATGCCAGAAAGTAGGAGGATTAACAAAAAGGAATGAGATGCCTCAAAACTTTATCTTAGAATTAGAATTGTTCGATCTATGGGGAATTGATTTCATGGGGCCTTTTCCTCCTTCTTATTCTTTTAGATACATCTTGGTAGCAGTGGAGTATGTCTCAAAGTGGGTGGAAGCCATAGCCACAACCACCTGTGATGCACAGATTGTCCTCCAATTCCTTAAAAAGCACATCTTCACTAGGTATGGAGTGCCCAAGGGTCTTGTTAGTGATGGTGGTAGTCACTTTTGCAACAAACAGATGGAGAAACTCCTCCACAAATATGGAGTAATTCACAAAGTAGCCACACCTTACCATCCTCAGACTAACGGCCAAGCTGAACTTGCAAATAGGGAATTAAAGAAGATCCTAGAGAAAACAGTGGGAATCACAAGAAAAGATTGAGCTAGAAAGCTAGAGGATGCATTGTGGGCGTATAGGACAACTTTTAAAACTCCTATTGGCAAGTCACCTTTTCAGCTATTGTATGGCAAATCCTGCCACCTCCCTGTAGAGCTTGAACACAGAGCTTTTTGGGCCACTAAACTCCTCAACCTTGATCCCCGAGCTGTAGGAGAAAAAAGGTTGTTACAACTAAATGAGTTAGATGAATTTAGACTAGAAGCTTATGAAAGTGCTAAGATATACAAGGAGAGAGCTAAGAAGTGGCATGACAAGAAGATCACAAAGAAGGAATTCAAGCCAGGACAGCAAGTGCTCCTGTATAATTCGAAGCTTAAAATTTTCCCTGGCAAACTGAAGTCTAAGTGGACTGGCCCATACTTGGTTACAAAGATTTTTCCCTATGGGAATATTGAACTGCTAGATGAGGCAACAAAGAATCAATTCACAGCAAATGGTCACAGAGCAAAGCTGTATTTGGGAGGACAATGGGATAAGGAAAAAGAGGTTCAACACCTACAGCCCTCTTAAAAAGAATTGAAAGATGTCAAGCTAGTGACAATAAAAGAGCGCTTGTTGGGAGGCAACCCAACCTGAGGTAGTTTTCTTTTCATAACTTTTTCAATAAGAGTGTTGGATAACTGCTATGTATTGCAAGAAGCTAAGTTTGGTGTTGCACACCAAAAACAATCGAAGGGAGAATACAGGATGCTAAGTTTGGTGTTCCACCAAAACTTCATTTAAAATTACATTCTAACTTCCTGCACATTGCTAGTTCCAAGCAATCAAACAGATTATTCAAACAACTTAACTGTTTTTGTTTAGTCTCAATTTCATAACCTTTAGCTAGGACACAAAAGTTTGCCCAGAGTTAACCTGTTGAATCAGAAGAAGTAGCAAGGAATTAAGTCTGGGAGTTAACCACCAATTGAAGATACTATGCATCAAGACTCAAAAAGGGGCACAGCAGAAAGAAGAACAAAAGAAATGCAAACCAATAGGTTGTATCTATACTTAACCTTTGCTGTTGAGAAATACTTTTGATTGATGTCTTGTTAAAGTGTTCATTTAGTTCAAACAGATTCAAATTTCTTTTAAAATAAGTAAGCTAGTTTATGTGTGTGCTTGTGTGTTTACTTTCACTTGACAAGGAGCATGTTTTGTCCCCTGCATCTTTAAGTTCAATAAAAGAAATGTTTGAATGTGAAGCAAGATAGTCTCTGTTAGATAGAAGTAGAATAAAAGTAAATGGTGGTATGTGTGTGGTTGTATAATAGCTCACTTTTAGTGAATAAAGAGCTAGGATATCTCATTCTAAGTAAAGAGTGGCCTACTGTCTATGAATCTCAATTAAATAAAAAAAAATTCCTTGGTTAGAAAGAAAAACAAAAAGAAAGAAAGAAAAGAGATAGCCAAAAAGTGGCAGAACAAAAGGAAACAAAAAGAAACAAAGCTGGACACCAATAGCTTGAACTTTAAAATATATGCCTGTGGTGTCTTTGTACTAGGATCTGCTTGGATTAGTAAGCTCTTAGGAGTGCATCAACACTCGGTGACTTGGGTTAACTAATCCGGGATCATCAGCTGAAAGTCCACTATCAAGAGCAACCTAACTACAAGGCATTTAGTAACCTAAAGAGGTGCTGGGCATCAATGTTTTAAGAAGGAATGTGAGCCAAGTGTCTATGGTGAATAATGTGTCAAGTATAAAGAAAAGGAAATGAACTTGCTACACATGACACTCAGATAAAGCTTATAAACAAAGTAATAGCCAAGGATAAAGGAATAATGAGAGGTCATAGCAGTATGTTACTTGAAGCTTGAAGGAGACTTTCTAGGCCTAGGAGTCAATAAGAAGTGAGTATTTACATATCCACACAAAATCCCATGAACTATCAATAATACTCTGCTAGCATGAACATCCTCTTCCATTTCATTCTTTCTTCTCAATAAATCTTTTCTTGCTTGGGGACAAGCAAGCTTTAAGTTTGGTGTTGTGATGACAAGTCATCTTAGCCTAGTTTCACTAGCCTTTTTCTTTTGTTTTCACTTGAATTGTACACTTTCTTGAGCCACAAGTAAGCTAATTTGGGTAGATTTTCATGTTTTCTTTGATTGAATCAACCATGTATGAATTCATGCTATTTCATGAGGTTTTATACTATAATTGTCACATATTATGAAAGAATGAATATCTCATGATTTAAGCATAGCTTTGATGTGTTTGGTTGATTAATGATAGGTGAAGAAAGCTTGGAGAAAGGTTGAAGCAAGAAGGAATAGCTAGGAGTAAAGAGAAGACAATGGAATAAGTGAAATTGAACCAGGAAGCAAAAAGCTGGACCTAAAGTTAGCCTCAAACTTTTGCACAAACTTTTGGGTGAAAAGTTAGCCCCAACGTTAGCCCCTAACTTTTGGGCTAACGTTGGAACTTGAAAATCACTCCCTGGGTACCAAAAGTTTGCACCAACGTTAGCCCCTAACTTTGAGGCTAACGTTGGCATGAGAAAAACACTCCCTGGGCACCAAAAGTTTGCGCCAACGTTAGCCCCTAACTTTTGGGCTAACGTTGGCACATGAAAACTACAAGGGGAGGAGCAAAAGTTTGCGCCAACGTTAGCCCCTAACTTTTGGGCTAATGTTGGCGCCACAAGTGTACCAAGGAAGGCCAACGTTGGAGCAAAAGTTAGACCCCTAACTTTTGCCCCAACGTGGATAGCAGCAAGTTATGGTGGCTGATATGAAAAGTTGGACCAAAAGTTAGACCCTAACTTTTGCTCCAACTTTTGGTCCAACTTTTGCAAAACTCCAACCCGGTTCATTTGGTTCACTTTGGTTCTTCTCCAAACTCCAAGAGCAATCAACCAAGGCCTCTTTCAACCCAATTCCACCAAGAGCAAAGGCCCAACTCAAGGCTTGAAGATCATTTGAAGAAAGTGTATAAATAGGATAGAATTCAAGTTTTCGGGGAGCTTTCCCTTTGAATTTTCATAATAGTTTTCGGAGAGCTTTGGATATTGAGTGATCTTTAATTTCTTAGTCTTGGGGAAGGAGAATTCACTTCTCTTCCTCTTAGTTTTATTGCTTTCAATTTCAATTACAATTGTCTTGGATCTTGGGTTGGAGAATTGAAGAAATTCTGTTTCAATCTCATCCTTGGATCTCTCTGTTTTATTTACTGCTTGATTGAATTTAATTTCTGTTAATTGCTCTTCATCTACTTTCCTTGCAATTTACAATTCCCTTGCAATTGTTCTTGTTGGATCTAGGAAGGCATTGAGATCTAGACTCGGTTTTCTAGTCTTTGGGTCCTGAGATCTGAACTTTCAATTTCTAATTCTCTGTTTACTGTTTTCATGTTCATTTACTTTTCTGCTTCAAGATCCGATTTAACCCAAACCCTCTTCTACTTCTCTGCTTGATGCAAATTTACTTTTCCTTGTTTAAATTTCTGCAAATCCAAGTCCCAATCCCCTTTACAATTCAAGTCATTTACATTTCTTGCACTTTAAGATTCCGCAATTTACATTTCTTGCATTCTAAGTTTCTGCCATTTAATTTCTTGTTCTTTAAGATTCATCAATTTATTTCCTGTTCTCTTTAATTCCATGCAATTTAATTTCTGCAAATCACAAAACACTCAACCAAATCTTGATTCGCTTGACTAAATTAACCACTAAGCTAAAATTGCTCAATCTTCAATCCCTGTGGGATCGACCTCACTCCCGTGAGTTTTTATTACTTGATGCGACCCGGTACACTTGCTGGTTAGATTTGTGTGTTTTGGGAGAAATTCACTTTTCCACCAAAATACTCATCACAAAGTATGGACTATTATATATTTCTAGAAAGCCCTGGATGTCTACTTTCCAACGCAATTCGAAACGCGCCATTTGGAGTTCTGTAGCTCCAGAAAATCCACTTTGAGTGCAGGGAGGTCAGAATCCAACAGCATATGCAGTCCTTCTTCAACCTCTGAATCTGATTTTTGCTCAAGTCCCTCAATTTCAGCCAGAAAATACCTGAAATCACAGAAAAATACACAAACTCATAGTAAAGTCCAGAAATGTGAATTTAGCATAAAAACTAATAAAAACATCCCTAAAAGTAACTAGATCCTATTAAAAATATACTAAAAACAATGCCAAAAAGCGTATAAATTATCCGCTCATCAATAAGCCTATAGGAAAAAGTAAATACAAGAGATGAGAGATCTTAGCAAAATAATCAAAATATTTCAAAATATATCCAGGATCCTCTGCTCTGTCACCACCAAGCAACTCACTGGGGTGGGTTGTGATCTGCATCTGAAAAACAACAACTGAATATAGTATGAGAATCGGAGGTTCTCAGTATGGTAACAGTGCCCAGTGATGTAAGATATAAGACTCTGGGATACTAGAGGCAATCCTAGAACTTCATATCCATCACAAGATTTATCTTAAAGCATAACTAAAACATTAAAGCATAACTTAAGACCATAACATGATAAAGGGTAATCTAACTTAGTGGATTTTCTAACTAACAACTCTCCACTGTCCCACAGCCATCACCAACCTATCTTCTATGCGATCCCATCGCCACCGCCTTCCGAGCCTCCTTAATCCCAGTAGAATACACAATTAATACAATGCAAGTAAAACACAAGTATAGGCATATATGGCAAGTAATTCAAGTAGGCAATTAGGCATGTTATACAATTAGGCAAGCAATTACAAGTCGGCAAAGCAAACAAACAAGTAAAAGATGCACATGATGAATGCTTGTCCTATTGGCTGTGATATCACATTGTCGGTTCAACTGCCAACCCGACACATCTCCATGGAGATGTCGCCCTTCGGAATCATAATGTGAACCCCCGAGATATGGTGCTCGGAATACCGTCCAGGATTTTGTGACTGCACACTCTAGTAATCCGAAGGGATGCAAGCGGTATACTCTTGCCATGGACCTCACATCTCAACGTAAGCGGGACAAACCACCGCCCTTACGCCGCCGCCGCTACCTCGACAGGCGGGATCCAACCACCGTCCCTGTCGGGTGCATAGCATCTCAACGATCTCAATTTAAAAATATTACATCAGTGGTTTTTCAGAAATTCATCATTTCAGTATACCAACGATTCATCATTGCAATTCCGAGTTCTCGACTCATCTCAACCAGTGTCAATTCATAATTTCCATTCCGAACTCATTAGTTCATCAGTTTCTCAATTCATATATTATTCTTCTTTCTCTCTCCACTAAACCCATCATCAGTACACCAGAAACCTAAGCCTCCGTTCTTTAACCTTTCAAGGTTATACCAAATAATTCCACCCAAGACCTTCTCTATGTTTTAACATCCAAAAACAAGCCAAAAAGTCTTAAATAGGTGGCACAGAAGTTTACAAGCTTGTTGGGAAGGCGAAACAATTAAAAACAAGATTTTAGTTGAAAAATAGGGCATGTGCGTTCGCACAGGGGTCTGCGTGTGCACGCCCAGGAGGATTTTCAAAATGTGTGCGTATGCATAGAGGTGTGCGTACTCACAAGCATAAAATTTTCCAATTCTGTTCTGATGGGCGGATAATTTATACGCTTTTTGGCATTGTTTCTACATAGTTTTCAGTATAATTTAGTTAGTTTTTAGTATATTTTTATTAGTTTTTAAATAAAAATCACATTTCTAGACTTTGCTATGAGTTTGTGTATTTTTCTCTAATTTCAGGTATTTTCTGGCTGAAATTGAGGGACTTGAGCAAAAATCAGATTCAGAGGTTGAAGAAGGACTGCAGATGCTGCTGGATTCTGACCTCCCTGCACTCGAAGTGGATTTTCTAGAGCTACAGAACTCCAAATGGTACGCTCCCAATTGCGTTGGAAAGTCGACATCCAGGGCTTTCCAGAAATATATAATAGTCCATACTTTGCTCGAGTTTAGACGATGCAAACTGGCATTCAACGCCAGTTCCATGCGGCATTCTGGAGTTAAACGCTAAAAACAGGTTGCAAAGTGGAATTAAACGCCAGAAACAGGTTACAAACTGATGTTCAACTCCAAGAGAAGCCTCTACACGTGTAAAGCTCAATTCTCAGCCCAAGCACACACTAAATGGGCCCTAGAAGTGGATTTCTGCATCATTTACTTTTTTCTGTAAACCCTAGTAACTAGTTTAGCATAAATAGGACTTTTTACTATTGTATTTACATCTTCGGATCATTTTAAGTCTTGGTGACTCCGGTTCCCCTCTGGGGCCGAGACCAATGAACTCCATTATCACTTATCTATTTTCAACGGTAGAGTTTTTACACACCATAGATTAAAGTGTGGAGCTCTGCTGTTCCTCATGAATTAATACAAAGTACTATCATTTTTCTATTCAATTCAAGCTTATTCTGATTCTAAGATATTCATTCGCACTTCAATATGAATGTGATGATCGTGACAGTCATCATCATTCCCAACCTATGAACGCGTGCCTGACAACCACTTCCGTTCTACCTTAGATTGAATGAGTATCTCTGGGATTCCTTAATCAGAATCTTTGTGGTATAAGTTAGAATCCATGGACGGCCATTCTTGAGATCCGAAAAGTCTAAACCTTGTCTGTGGTATTCCGAGTAGGATTTGGGAAGGGATGGCTATGACAAGCTTCAAACTCGCGAGTGCTGGGCGTAGTGACAGACGCAAAAGGATTAATGGATCCTATTCCAGTATGATCGAGAACCGACAGATGATTAGCCATGCAGTGACAGCGCATTAGACCATTTTTACTGAGAGGACAGGATGTAGCCATTGACAACGGTGATGTCTAATATACAGCTTGCCATAGAAAGGAGTATGAATGATTGGATGAAGACAATAGGAAAGCAGAGGTTCAGGAGGAACGAACGCATCTCTATACGCTTATCTGAAATTCTCACCAATGAATTACATAAGTATCACTATCTTTATTTTATATTTTATTTCTCTTTTAATTACTAAATCTGCATAATCAATTGAATCTGCCTGACTGAGATTTACAAGGTGACCATAGCTTGCGTCAAGCTGACAATCTCCGTAGGATCGACCCTTACTCACGTAAGGTTTATTACTTGGACGACCCAGTGCACTTGCTGGTTAGTTGTGCGAAATTGTGACAAAGAAATAAGATTATGAACGTGCGTATTAAGTTTTTAGTGCCGTTACCAAGGAATGAACCGTCTCGATTTCCGCGCACCATGTTCACTCGCACAAGGTGTGCGAATGCCCTAAAAAAAATGCACCTTCCAAGGTGTGCATGCGCACAGCTTGCAGAACATCATTGGTTGTGTGTGCGCACAGAGCGTGCTAGCGCTCCCATCAGTAGCCATGTCCCCGTGTGTGTGTACGCACAAGGCTGTGCGTGCACACAGGTTCAAAAATCCACGGGGTGTGCGTGCGCACAAGGCTGCACGTGCGCACAAAAACGAGAAATCACAAATTTTGCAGCATTCACAGAATTCAGATTTTGACACCAAACTTTGAATGATCATAACTTCCATTAAAAAAACCCATTTTCTACAAACTTTATATCCATTTAAAGATTTTTCATTGAAATTTAATTTAAAACAAATTTTAACAAATTTTGAAAACTGAGGCTCAAGTTATGATCTGTCAAAGTTCACCAAAAGTCCATTTTTACCAAAATTTCACAAGGTTCTCAATTTTTTAATTTCACAACCAAAACCACATTAACTCCATCCCACATCAGATTTTACCTTTTATGCTACAATCCACTACTCATATCATCAAATTCTCAAACCCAATTATCCAAGATTTCACGCTAAAATCTCTTCTCATCCAACAAACTTAACAATAATCATTTTACCACTTTCGACCATCAACATCAACCTCACTCATTCTCAATATCAATAATTCAACATTGTTTAACAACATCAATAATATTTCTCATTCAAATTCATCACACACATCATACATCAACAACATTATTCAACAACATCAACAATGTCAATTCCTCAGACATCATCAACCAACCAAATTCAACAATCATATCAATCCAAACCTATCCTATGGGTCATCACTAGCCTAAGTGTCCAGAAATATTATATATTACATAGAGGAAACCGAAACCATACCTTGGCCAATTTCCAATATGCACAAAAACCCAAATTGAGTGAGATTCAAGCTTCCAATCACAACTAAGTCACCAACCAACTCCAACAAGCATCAACAATCACTCCAAAGCTCCAATTAAATGCCAACAATCACAATCTCAATCTATATACACATAATTTACAACAATTCAACCTAGGGTTCATCAAATCCACAAAACCACAAGAGATTTGAATTTACTCACCTTACCAAATGATGATTGGGGCAAAACCTAGTAGTAATCAAGTGCTAGAGTGTACCTAAACACCAAAAATCACAAAATTTCACTCAATACAAAACCCTAAAATTTCTATTTTTTGGAAGGAATAACTAAGAGATATTTCGTGATTTCGTTATTAGTTCTTGGGTTAGTTTTGTAGAGCTCTCTGCGAGGATCACGTGGCCACAAACGGTGCGGCGATCGGAGCTCCGTAGCTCAAGTTATGAGCTTGGGAAGTTGAAGATGAATAGTAACAATGGGGGTTTGTCTCCTTCTTCCATTTTTCATCTGCATGTGTTGTGTTTGTGTATGTGATGTGCTGAATGGGTTCATTTAATGAACTTATATTTGTTGGGATTGGGCCGAACTTGGGCCTGATCCAACCTGTTAGCGTTTTTAGCCTGTTTAGCCCAACTTTGGGCCAAACTTTTAAATTAAATGCCCGATTTTTGAATTCTAATATTTTCCTGAGGTTTTCTACTGTTTTTAATTATTCCCGCACAGCACCGGATACACTTAAACCGGTTTGATCGATTTGGGTGCCGGTTTGCGGTTTTACTCGGTTTTTCGCAGAAAATACATTTTTTGACTCAGAAAAATCTACTGAGTCCAAAAATCATATTTAAATCCTCCAATTCTTATTCTAAATTTTTGGATCCAACTTTGGACAATATTAATTATTTAATGAAACAGTTAATTAGTTGCAGTTCTTACATTCTCCCCACCAAATAAGAAATTCTGCCCTCAAAATTTAGTGATTACCTGAGAATAACTTGGGGTAATCCTTACACATCTCAGACTCCAATTCCCAAGTATGCTCTTCCACTCCTGCTCGCTTCTGATGCACCACTATTTTATGATATATTTTGGACTGAATTGAGTGGGTTTGTGTCACCTAATCTCACATTTATTCATGTAAATTGCATGTTTTTCATTTCCTTCCTAGATTGTTAATTTGTAATTCTACTTTATACCATTCGATGCCGTGATATGTTTGTTAAGTGTTTTCAGGTTTATAGGGCATGAATGGCTTAAAGGATGAAGGGGAAGCATATTAAAGTGGAAGAAACACAAGAAACTAAGGAGTTGAGAAGCAAGGAGCAACACGTACGCATGGCTGACGCGTGCACATGAATTGGCGCATCTCACAGTGACGCGTACGCGTGACTGACGCGTACGAGTGACAAGCGCAGAAGTCCAGCGACGCGTACACTTGACTGACGCGTATGAGTGGTAGAGCGTCACGTGCTACACTCATCAGAACTCGCTGGGGGCAATTTCTGGGCTATTTTGGATCCAGTTTCAAGCCCAAAAACACAGACTAGAGGCAGGGGTGTAGCTGAGATTGAAGACACTGCACTTTTCATTTTAGTTTTAGTTTTAGTTTTGAATTTTAAAGAGAGAAACACTATTTCTCCGAGGGTTCTCAGCGTTCTTAGTTTTTCTTTGGATTGGATTTGAAAAAGCTGCTACTACCTTCTATTGAAGTCATCAACTCTATAGTTTGCTTTTCCAATAACTCAACTACTCTTTTCCATTTAATTACTTCATGTTCATATTTGGATATTGTTATTTTTGAGTTCTATTAATGCATTGAAGTATTTTTATATTTAATTCTACTGCTTGTTTAATCCCTTTTAATTAATCGTCATTGTCAATTTTGATTTTATTAATTTAGTTTAATTGCCATGTTTTTTATTTACTCCCTTTACATGTTTGTGAAAATGGCACTCATGTCAATGGAGTAGATATTCCAACTTGGCTTTGGAGTTGATTAATTGGAAACCCTTGAGTTGGAATACTCAGGTATCAATTTGTAATTGGGAATTACTGGCTAACTCATATTTCACTAACTCTAATCCTTCCCTAGGAAGTGATTAGGGCTTGTGAATCAGAGTTAGTACTACCCACTTGACTTTCCTTTATTAGTTAGAGGATAACTAAGTGAAAGCAATAAACTTTTACTATTATACTTGGGAAAAATCAACAAGGATAGGAACTCCAATTTTCACTTCTAGCCAATACGTTTTATTTCAAATACATAACACCTCTTGTCATTATACATTGCTTTAATTTTTGGTTATTTATTTTTTCTGCTCTCAACCTAAAAATATTAAGAAAAGTCCTGATCAATAATTTACATCACTGTGTCATCTCTTTAGAAAATGACCCGGGATTCCACTTCCGGTTATTTATTCTTAATTGTGACACACTTCTAAATTGATAGTGAAAATTTTGTCAGTTAAGACTGTGCTTGCAATGCCATTTTAGAAAATAATTTTTGGAAATTCTTAACTGGCATTTTTCCACCCATCAGCTTCCAAGCAACTTTAACCAACTGAACTTCTTTTTCACGTAACTTCTTTACATTGGTGTCGTCAATACGCACCGGCGTTACTTGAAAAGTCAAGTTCTCCCTCAACTCAACCGACTCGGGATCCAACACATGAGCCGCATCCGACGTGTACTTACAGAGTTGTGACATGTGGAATACGTCATACAAGTTAGACAAGTGAGGCAGCAAAGCTACTTGATATGCCACCGGCCCAAATCGCCTCAGAATCTCAAACGGTCCTATATACCTCGGATTCAACTTCTTTGTTTTGATTGCTCTTCCAATCCCAGTTGTTGGTGTAACTCTCAGAAATACATGCTCTTCAAATCCCAATGGTTTCCTTCTCTAATCCGCATAACTTTTTTGTCGACTCTATGCAGTTAAAATCTTCACCTGAATCTTCTTAATCTTCTTAGTAGTCTCTGCTACCAAATCAGGAGCCAAAACACTTGCTTCAGTAGTCTCATACTAACAAAGTGGAGATTGGCACTTCCGTCCATACAAAGCCTTATAGGAAGCCATCCCGATGCTCGCATGAAAGCTATTGTTGTACGCAAACTCCACCAATGGCATGTAACAGTCCCAACTTCTGGGTTGATCCAAAACACACGCCCTCAGCATATCTTCCAACATTTGAATAGTCCTTTCCGACAGGCCATCCGTTTGTGGATGATATGCAGTGCTGAGACATAGCTTCGTACCGAAAGCCTTTTGGAAAGCTCCCCAAAACCTTGTTGTGAATCGGGGATCACGGTCTGACACTATGCTCGATGGCACACCGTGCAATCTCACAATCTCCTTGATGTACAATCTTGCCAATTCCTCCATAGAATAGTTTACTCGGATAAGCAGAAAATGAGCGGATTTGGTTAAGCGATCCACGATCACACAAACCGTATCAAATCCTGACCTAGTCCTTGGTAAACCAGTCACAAATTCCATTGCAATTCCTTCCCACTTCCACTGAGGAATATCAAGTGGCTGTAACATTCCTGACGGTTTTTGATGCTCTATCTTTACCTTCTGACAAGTCAGGCACTTAGACACAACTGTAGCTGCATCACCTTTCATCCCAGGCCACCAGAACATCTTCTTTAAGTCATAGTACATCTTCGTACTTCCTGGGTGAATGGAAACCCACTTTTGTGAGCTTCCGACAACAATTCTTGTCTCAGACTCCCGACATTCGGCACACAAATTCTCCCTTTATACCTCCAAATTCCTTCACCATCCCTAGTGAATTCTCCATGCCTCTTCTTACCAATTGGTTGAAATAATTGTTGAAGCTTTTGCTTATCTTGCTGAGACCTCTGAATCTCTATTTTAAATGTACTTGAAATCTGTAACTGATTCAAACAAGCTCTTCCGGCAACTTCACCAATATCTAGCTTAAGATCCACAAACTAATCCACTAACTCCTCTTCCTTGATTCTCATCCAAGCTACTGTTAAAGACTTCCAACTCAATGCATCCGCCACCATATTCGCCTTCCCAGGGTGATAACTCAATTCAAAATTATAATCCTTTAGCAACTCCATCCACCTCCTCTGACGCATATTGAGCTTTTTCTGATCAAAGATATACTTGAGACTCGTATGTTAAGAAAAGAAGCTAAACCTCACTCCGTACAAGTGGTGCCTCCAAATCTTCAATGCAAACACAATTGCCGCTAATTCCAAGTCATGAGTTGGGTAATTTACCTCATGCAGTCTCAGCTGACGCGATGCGTATGCCACCGCATTCTGGTGTTGCATCAACATGCAACCCAAACCCTTCAGTGATGCATCACAATACACCTCAAACTGTTCATGCGGTTCCGGTAAAATCAAAAGAGGCGTTGAAGTTAACCTTTGTTTCAAGGTCTGAAAACTTTCTTCACATTCTGATGTCCACACAAACGGCGCCTCCTTCCTTGTCAACTTGGTCATCGGTAGGGCAATCCGGGAAAATCCTTCAATAAATCTCCGGTAATATCCGGCTAAGCCCAAAAAACTTCTGACTTCCATCACCATCGTTGGTCTTTCCCACTCCATCACCGCCTCTACTTTCAAAGGATCCACCGCTATTCCTGCTTTGCACACCATGTGACCTGATGAACAGATTTTTGATGGTATAGAATTTCACAATAAGCTTGCGTCGCTTGGCAATTTTGCTTCCACGCGTATGTGTCATGTACGCGTACACGTCGCCACGCGACTTCCAATTCATGCGTGCGCGTCTGCTGCGCGTGCGCGTCGATGAATGCATCCCAAATCCTTAATTTTCCATGGTTCCTCCACCTTGCATGCTTTTCTCTTCATTCCTTTGATCCATTCCTAGCCTTTTGAACCTGAAATTAGTAACACACACATCAAGACATCTAGTGGAATCAAAGGTGAATTAAAATTAACCAATTAAGGGCCTAAAAAGCATGTTTTCACTCTTGAGCACAAATTAGGAGGAAACTATGAAACCATGCCATTTCATGGAATAAATATGGGAAAAGGGTGATAAAATCTCCTAAATTCAGCATAGAATGCACCGAAATAGTGGTGCATCAAATCTCCCCACACTTAAACCAAGCATGTCCTCATGCTTAACTCAAGAAAGAGACAAGGGTATCATCATTTATTCAAATGTAAACTAACTATATGCAATCTATCTAAATGCAACTATCTAAATGAATGCAATTACTTGGTCAAAATAAATCAATTCTCAAGAAAACCAATATAAGCATAAGGGCTAAGGGTATTAACAACCAAGCCAAACCACCATTGAAAAGATGATCATAGGAGGAAATAGGTAATTGAGCAATCGAACCCTTACCGGATGTGTATCCGCTCTAATCTCTCAAGTGTATAGGGATTGATTCACTCAATTCTCCCCTAATCATGCTTTCCAAGATTTATTTTTCATCTAACAATCAACAATTATTTCATGCATGTATACAATTATAATGAGGACTTTCCATAGGTTGTAATGGGGCTAGGGTCAAGGTAGGATGCATATGTCTAAGTGGACTTGAAATTTGAATCTTTGATAAGCTTAAACTTCCCACCTAACCTATATAACAACCTATAAAAATTCAAAGCTAACCTAACTACCCATTCTTCACTTTTTCACACATGCATTCTTTTCTTGATCACAACTCATATGCATTGATTATTATTGGACGTTACTTTGGGACATTTTGTCCCTTTTTTATTATTTTTCTTTTTCTTTCTTTTTCTATTTTTTCTTTTTTGATATATATTTTTTTTCTTTTTATTTTCTCATTTTTTTCTTTTTAAAAACCAAGATATATACAAAAGTATCAATACATATGGTTTTACATCTAATTGACACATGAGTATGTACCCGATTCCCAAGATCTTCAATGAAAATACAAAACACACCTTCTCAACCAATGTCCCAAGTTTTTCCACACTTGAATGATATACACACTCACTAGCCTAAGCCAATCAAAGATCCAAATAAAGGATATTTATTATTTTTTGCTTTAAGTCTTGTAATGTGCTAATATTAGAACAAAGTGGATTAATCGTAGGCTCAAAGTTGGCTAACAATGGAAGATAAAAGGTAGGGCTATTTGGGTAAATGAGCTAAATGAAATAATGGCCTCAATCATATAAATGCATGTCTACACAAAATAATGAACATAAAGAATCAAACAAATCAAAGATCATAATCATAGAGAGAGAATAATGCACACAAGAAGGAAGATAAGTGGTTATAAGATATAACCACACAATTAGGCTCAAAACTCACATGCTTGTGTTCTTAGCTCAAAACATGTTCCACAAGATATAATTCAAGCAAGTTCAATGAAAAATTTTTACTCAAATCAATTGGGGTGCCCTATAGATAAATTTCTTGAAAAATTCATTATTTTGACTAAGCTTAATATTATATATATGCAAAAATAAGAAAATGGAACTAAAAATCCTAAAAGACCTAAAAAATGAAATGCAAAAGTATTGGGATTAGAAATTTGTCACCCAAGAATGCCGACTGGTCGGACGACCTCCCCACACTTAAAAGTTTGCACCGTCCATGGTGCATGCAAAGATGAGCAATGGGGTATGGCCACTCTCCGGATTGCCACCTTCAGCTGGTAGGCCAACCGGTTGCTGCATGTTCTTTGTCCCGCTTCTATTTTAGCTTATAATGACTCATCCTGAAAATAAAAGACAGGATAGTAAGGAAAGTAAATGCAAAAGCAAGGAAGCATACATTGTTGGAATGAGGTAATAATCACTAGAATTGAGTGAGTGACCCAATGTGTGACATTAATAAAACAGGTGTGTGAGTTCTAAGATGCATGCAGTCTAGAACATACACTAACATAAAAAGAACTATGTCACAGTTACACAAAGAAAGTATGTACTTCACTCATCCTAATGTGCTTGAGATGCTCTAAACTCGTGGTATATGTCAACCAAACAAGCAATAAAGAAGCATGAAAGCATTCAAGCCAAAAACATGTGGATGCATATGATCAAGAAACATACTGCATTAAGATAAATGCATAACATCCATCAAGAAATTACCTAATTAAAAAAGAGGATTCAAATCACATGGTGGCCAAATCATGCAATTCAAAAGATTTAACATGCTTCAAGGCAATGTCATTCACTTGGTATACACAAACATTAAGCATTAAAACTCACACCAAGTAACAATTTGTAACCTCAACAAAGAATCCCACAACGAATAACAACAATGATTATGCTAAAATACTTCGGTTAGTAATAAGTAGCAATATATAGTAAACAAAATCAATAATCCAACACTTATTATGAAAAATAGAAAATTAAACAAAAATAAAACTAACTAAATTGCTAACTAACTAAACTAGCTAATGGTTAATGGTATTTGGTAGTGTTGGATGAGGGTTAAGAGAATGGAAGAAGAGAAAGAAGGAAAGAAATGGATAGAAGAGAAGAAAAGAAGAGTGATGAAACAGGCAATCCACGTGTGCGCGTGTAGCGACAGCGTACGCGTGGTGATGGTGAAATGGGTGCCACGCGTACGCGTGAGTTGCGCGTACACGTGAGTGAAGGCACAAAGTTCGCACACTTCACGCACAACTCTCGGGTTTTTGGCTGGGAGGTAAAATTTTTGAATCCACGCGTACACGTGGGTGACGCGTGCGCGTGGATTTTCGAAAAAACTTGGGTCACGCGTACGCGTGGGTTGGTGCTCTGTTTTTCAAAATTTTTCTATGTTCTTGCACCAAACTGATGAGATATTTTGGTGAGAAACGAATCTCTCACTAAACATCACAATCCAACTGGCAAGTGTACCGGGTCGTATCAAGTAATAAAAACTCACGGGAGTGAGGTCGATCCCACAGGGATTGAAGGATTGAGCAATTTTAGTTTAGTGGTTGATTTAGTCAAGCGAATCAAGATTTGGTTGATGATTGTGTGATTTGCAGAATGTAAATTGCATTGAAGTAAAGAGAACAAGAAATAAATTGCTGAAACTTAAAGAACAAGAAATTAAATGGCAGAAACTTAAAGTGCAAGAAATGTAAATTGCGGAATCTTAAAGTGCAAGGAATATAAATTGCTTGAAATGTAAAGGGAATTGGGGAATGGATTTGCAGAATTTAAACAAGGAAAAACTAAATTGCATCAAACAGAAGAGGGCAAGGGAATTGGGACTGAACCGGAAATAAAGCAGAAGAGTAAATGAACATAAGAAGCAGTAAACAGGGAATTGAAATGAGAAATTCAGATCTCAGGACCCAGAGACTAGAAAACCAAGTCTAGATCTCAATGCCTTCCTAGATCCAACAAGAACAATAGCAAGGAAATTGTAAATTGCAAAGAAAAGAGATGAAGATCAAGTAACAGAAACAGAAATGCTAATTCAATTAACAGTAAAGGAAACAGAGAGATCTAAGATTGAGATTGAAACAGAATTTCTTCAACTCTCCAATCCAAGATCCAAGACAAAAGTAAAATGAAATTAAAAGCAATGGAAACAAAGAAATTAAAGTTCACTCAAGTTCAAAAGCTCTCCGAAAACTATATTGAAAATTCTAAAAGGAAAGCTCTCCGAAAACTATATTGAAAATTCTAAAAGGAAAGCTCTCTGAATAACTTGAATTCTATCCTATTTATACACTTTCCAAAATGATCTTCAAGCCTTGAGTTGGGCCTTTGTTCTTGGTGAAATTGGGTTGAAAGAGGCCTTGGTTGATTGCTCTTGAAGTTTGAAGAAGAACCAAAGTGAACCAATAGAACCGGTTTTGAAGTTAGCCATAGTTGGACCTAACGTTTGAGCCAAAGTTAGGGGTCTAACTTTGGCTCCAACTTTTCATAGCAGCAAGCAACATTCTACTGGTATGAACGTTGGTGCCAACGTTAGGGGTCTAACTTTGACCCTAACGTTGGCCTTGTTTAGTGCTAGTGGCGCTAACGTTAGCCTCCAAGTTAGGGGGCTAACGTTGGCGCAAACGTTGGCCTTCTCCCCCTTTGTAATTCAGGTGCCAACGTTAGCCTCCAAGTTAGGGGGCTAACGTTGGCGCAAACGTTGGCTGGCCCAGGGAAGAAACTCTCAAGTTCCAACGTTAGCCTCCAAGTTAGGGGGCTAACGTTGGAGCTAACGTTGGCCTCTTCCTTGCATGTTCATGTGCCAAAGTTAGCCTCCAAGTTAGGGGGCTAACGTTGGCTCAAACGTGGGGAGCCCAGGGAGTAAACTTCATGCCCAACGTTAGCCTCCAAGTTAGGGGGCTAACGTTGGGGCTAACGTCATGCCTCCAGGTTCAACTTCCATTCTTCACTTCTAGCCATTCCTCTTTGCTTCAACCTTTCTCCAAGCTTTCTTCTCCTATCATTAATCAACCAAACTAATCAAAGCTATGCTCAAAATCATGAGATATTCATTCTTTCATAATATGCAACAAATATAGCACAAAACCTCATGAAATGGCATGAATTCATATATGGTTGGTTCAATCAAGGGAAACATGAAAATCTACTCAATTAGCTTGCTTGTAGCTCAAGAAAGTGCATAATTCTAATGAAAACAAAAGAAAAAGACTAGCTAAAATAGGCTAAGATGACTTGTCATCACAAACCAAGCATTTCAAACCTCCAAACAGCTACCAAAACACCATAAAACCTTATTTAACATACCAAACTACTAACTAAACTCAATAAACTAATCAAAACATGAAATTAAACCAATTCTACCAATATGTACAAAAGGGAAAAAGGAAAGATGTTACCATGGTGGGGTGTCTCCCACCTAGCACTTTTGTTTATTGTCCTTAAGTTAGACTTTTGGGGAACTCTTCATCAAGGTGGCTTGTGCTTGAAGCTATCCGTGAACATCCACCAACGCTTGAGTCTCCAATAAGCTCCATTCTTCAAAATTAATATCTTCAAGCTTTGATGGAGTTCTTCACAAACCATGAGCTCCCAAAATTGATTCTCCTTGTGCGATCTGGGATCCCACACTTTGTTTTGACACCCGTCTTTAAATTGATCATCATTAATCCAACCGAGTGTAGAGCAAGATGAATTCTCAATGAAGCACCAAAATCTCCTTCTAGACCCCTCCAATTGAGCACTAGTCCAACCTTTGTACCTAACATTCTTCTCTTGCGCTTAATCCCACAAAGTTTCCTAAGTTGTCCATCCATTTCAAGCAAGCTGTAACGACCCAATTTTTAATATGTCTAGATCATACCGAAAACTGAGTGCTATCAATTTGTCTTCCTAATTATTATCTATTATTTATCATATGAGCCTGATTCGTTGTTAAACGCGTAGTTAATTTGCGTGGTGTATATTTTTTTTTTTTTGAAAATGTTTGGATTAATAGGCAGAATCATTTAAAATCAATTCACAAGTAATAACAGATAAAACAGTTATAAACAACCACACAAAAATACGTCACAAGTAGTTGATAACATTCGGTGACTCAGCCTTTATTAGCATATAGACTGTTAGTTAGAACACCCCTAGATATAGCTAAATAATATCTATATACATATATGTACATACAACATCCCAGGTCCTGACCTGTTCAAGAGGTCCCTAAGCTGGCACCTAGGCTAGCCTAGACTCTATACTCACCTAGTCCCTCTAAACTACTAAAGCGAGGGAAAGTACGTTCTAGGTCTTCAAAACTCAAGTCAAGTGGAATGTCATCAAAAGATAGAACATCATCTGCTACTCCTCTACACGATCAGAATTTTCTATAGGACGTGTCTCTGGTACCTCATGAAGTAGCCACACAATAGGAATCTCGTACACAGGATTTAGGTTAAAGTGCGCTTAGGAACGGGGTGCAGACGTTGGCTGGTCTCACAGTATATACATATAATCAGAGAACGATAATCACCCTAGACTAAGAAGACTATCTAGAGCAGAATCCTCTTCTTGCGAACGGTCCTCAGCGAACTATGGTAAGGTACTCTTACTTCCATCTGAAGGGGAAAGGGTGAGAGAAGGGGTAAGAACTGGGGAGTTCTTAGTAGGGTCGGGGTTATTAGTTACATTCATTTATTTGGGGTCGATTAGTAGACGAGTAACATAATATAGTGAAGCAGTAAACAGAAGATAAAGATAGAACGAGAAAGTAGAGACAACAAAAAGCAGAACACAAACAAAGAATACAAGAAAATAAAACACAGAAATAGCATACGAGCAGACAAACATAAAGAAGTAGATCACACACAGAAAGGAATGCAACAGAGAATGATGCGCAGACAAGAATGATGCATGTCTAGCCCTAGCGCAGGCCATGAGCTCATGTGTCGGTTGGCTGCCCGCAATCCCGACATTTATCCGGTCCGGAGTAATCCCGATTTCCCAAATACGATTTTCCGTTCCTAAATAAATGCGCATATAATAATAGCCGCTCATTTGAGATAGCCTCTGCTTACTGCAGGAAAATATATATATACTCTACTCTGCTCTGGGGAAGCGGAAAATAGTTGTAGGTAACTTAGTTTCCCTACCGAAGCTCTGGGTTGCATTAAGCAACTAATATATATTAAATATAGCTCTGGGTTGCATCAAGCAACTAATATATATTAATATCTCTTTATTATATTACTTTTCTCTTTATATCTCTTTACTCTGTTCTGGTTTCTCTTTTCTCTATATCTCTTTACTCTGTTTTAATTACTCTGTTCTCTGTATCTCTTTTCTCTTCTCTGATTACTCTTTTCATCTGTATCTATGTTACTCTTTTTCTCTTTATCTCTTTACTTTATTCTGGTTACTCTGTTTTCTGTGTTTCTCTACTCTGCTCTGATTTCTCTGCTTAACGTATGTATTTAAAGTTTATGTAAATTTCGGTATGAATAGTTTGCCAGTCCCAAGTATAGGTTCATTAAGTCTATACTGAAACGGTTTAACTTTTCATATTATACCTAACCCTAGTCGCAACTCAAGGACTAACTATGTTGCCCTAGTTCGTTCACTAATTTCTGTCTGTTTTTCTGTTATTAAAACTTTACAGACTTTTCTTTAGTTTTTATCTTTTCTTCAAATTTTTATCTTTCTTTTATCTTTGCCTCACTAATATGTTCTTACCACTCCCTAAGTGTTTTATGAAGGTAATTATGAGATTCTGCGCTTAAAGTTGTCTTTCTAAAGCTTTTACAGAAAACTGCCTTTTCTGCATTATTTTATTATTTTTATTAAAATATTATTTTTAATTAAATATTATTATTTAATATTTTATTATTATTTATTATTTTATTATTAAATTTTCGAAAATTAACTTTACTTTAACCTTTAACCTTTAAAATTCACTTTTTACCACCCGTAACTTTTAATATTTCTACTTTTACCACCCTAACTTCCAAAAATTACCATATAACCCCTTAAACACCAAAAATTTTACTCCCTTGCCCTTTCTAAGATCTAAAAGGTGTTCTTCAATGTTCTTCACCACACTCAAAGTGTTCTTCATGTTCTTCATAAATTCTTCAGATTCTTTCTCTGTTTTTACCCGTTTTTCAGTCTTTTCAGCAACCGATTTTTACCATAATTCAAAATAAAATTGCAGCCACTAAAACCCCATCTTTTCTACATGATTTCAACACCAATTGAACCTCAATTTATGCTTAGGGTTTCATTTTTCCAGCTGCCCAAGAACATGAACTTTAAAGCTTGAATTTCATCAAATTTCATCAAAAAATTTCACCAAATTTTCACCAAGAATCAGTCATATATGCAACCAATTTTTAGCACAGCCAAATAATACAACATTCACACCACTCAAACACAAATAATCAAGATTAATTTCGTGACACCCTACCTGGTTTTGCTGCTCCTAATTCGGTTAAACTTTCAAGTGGTCCTTAAGCCCTTTTTCCTCCTAAATCACATCAAGAACAACTTTAAATCCAAAAACTCTCAACTGACCAAATCTCACTCAGTATGTTAGGAAGAGATATCTCACCTTAGACTTGCTGGAAATTCACGTTTCTTGGCCCTCAAGTCAAGTTAAGCATGATTCCTAAGGAAGAACATCAAGAAAACACATGTTTTGCATGGTTTTCCTTGAAAACCGAATTGAAATGGGAGGGAGACAGCCATCTCACCTTATTTCCATCCTTGATAAGTTACATGGTTATGTAGAGGAAGAAGAGAGGATCATTTTGGTAAAATCGGAGTTTTGATTTGAGTTTTAGTTCAGAAGAAATCAAGCTTTGAAGATTAAGTGTTCATGAAAGTTTCTCTCTTTTCTCTCTTGTTATTTTTGGCCAAAACGATGAAATGAGACAGCCTTGGAGTTCTTGGGGGTGTAAGGTGAGTTGTGATTGGTTGGCTTGGAGGTGGATTAAAATAATATTAAAATATCTCTGGTGTACAACTATTAAACTAGGTGTACCGGAACACTCGTAAAAACATCTCTAAAAATTTTTTTCTGAGCTACTAGCATAAATGACACTAGTAATATATTTATTATGAGAATAGAACATGTATAATGAGGCCTCAGCATTGCTAAATTCATCAGAGAGTGCTGGTGCTAAGCTGCACCAGTAAACCGTAAACCCGGTTAAACCGATTTTCTATTTTTAACAAAAACAGACCAGGTAACCTTATAATATCATTCAAGCATATTCTTATACTAATATAATGATAATATTATACTATTATCTCTCTCCTCTCATGAATCGAGTCCGATTCATCAAACAGAGACTATTTACGAAAATCAGAATCAAAACTGCCAACCGATACGGTTCAAAAACTAGGTTCTTCGCGATTGCATTATCAAGCTTGCCTCAGAGGAGGTTCTAGCTTAAGGATGACATAATGATAATTAGGATTGAGATGCTTGATGATATAGCAGAGGTGTTCCCTTTACTGATCTTCCGGAGAAATCCGTACTTTCAGAAAAGATCTCATGTACTCGAAAATCAGGGTTGTTACACAAGCCATATTCGAGTGGGACAATGAAACTAATAGAAATAACTTTTATCCACTCAAATGTAGGAATAGAAGATAACCTAGGCAAAGAAGCTTCCAAAGATCTTGACAAAGCATTTTCAACTCCCGTCCTTCTTTTTCTAAGGACCTCCACCGCCTCACAAGACTTTTTAAATTCAAACCTTTGTTCATCAATTTCATCCAACTCTTCTCCATCACTCAAATCATAAATGGGAGGATGAGAAAAATCTACCTCCACAACACTTTCAAATTTACCGGGAGAAGGTTTTTCAATGTCAAAGGATTCACCACCAAGAAGTTTTGATGCTTGATCTTTATCACCAAGGGAACTCAACTCTTGCTCTATCCCGTCTAAGTCTTCATATAGAATATGCCTTGGAGGTTGTGCACTTTCCTCCTTAACATCAACTTCAATCTTCTTGGAGGGGTTTTCTTCCACTCTAAGTTCCCATGGAGGTTCTGCATCTCCTAAGTCTTCCACCACTTCTTCTTCTTCTTGAACAATCATCGGTTCCTCTAATTGTTCTAATACAAAATCCCACTCCTTATTCTCCACCGGAGTTTGTAACCTCTCCTTCATACTATTCTCTTCATTTGATTCTCCATATGTAGCAATGGGAGTTCTTTGAGTGCTCAAACATAGAGAGGCGAATCTATTTGCCACCTCGATCAAGGCGACCGTGGATTCTAGCACCTCCCTTTGCATTTCTCTTTGTCCTTGAAGTAGCAAAGTGAGAGAATCATCCATTGGGGCTTGGGGTGGATAGGAGGGTTCATTATTTTAGAGGAAGGGGTCATGATAGGATGGTGGTTCTTCTTGGTAAAAATATGGAGGTGTATATGAAATTTGTGGTTCTTGGGAGTATTGATGTTGGACTTGTAGTGGCTCTAAGGATTTTCTAACATAATGGTCACAAGGATGAGGTAAGGGTGATTGGTTATATAATGGATAAGGGTCATAGGAAGGCATTTGGTGAAGAGGGGCTTGTGAGTATGGTTGAGGGCTATGTTGAGGATGAGGCTCATAGGCATGTGGTGGTTATTGACAAGTACAATAAGGACTACCACATCCACTAGATTGATATGCATAAGGAGTGGAATTATACCTATACGAAGCCGGAGGAGGCAGTTGCCATGAAGATTGAGCATATGCTTGAGGCTCCTCCCACCTTTGATTGTTCCATCCTTGATGCCTATTCTCATTGAAATCTCCTCTTCCTACAACATAGTTTGAACCAAACTCATAGCCAAAAGGATGAGAATTCATGATAGCAAGAGAGAATAAGAATAAAAACTAGAAACAATCTCTTATGCCGCCGCCGCTACCTCGACAGGCGGGATCCAACCACCATCCCTGCCGGGCGCATAGCGTCTCAACAATCTCAATTTAAAAATATTACATCAGTGGTTTTTCAAAAATTCATCATTTCAGTATACCAACGATTCATCAATGCAACTCCAAGTTCTCGACTCATCTCAACCACTGTCAATTCATAATTTCCATTCCGAACTCATTAGTTCATCAGTTTCTCAATTCATATATTATTCTTCCTTCTCTCTCCACCAAACCCATCCTCAGTACACCAAAAACCTAAGCCTCCGTTCTCTAACCTTTCAAGGTAATACCAAATAATTCCACCCAAGACCTTCTCTATGTTTTAGCATCCAAAAACAAGCCAAAAAGTCTTAAATAGGTGTCACAGATGTTTACAAGCTTGTTGGGAAGGTGAAACAATTAAAAACATTATTTTAGTTGAAAAACAGGGCATGTGCGTACGTACAGGGTTGTGTGTGCGCACACCCAGGAAGATTTTCAAAATGTGTGCGTACGCATAGAGGTGTGCGTACGCACAAGCCTAAAATTTTTCAATTCTGTTTGCTCGCACAAGGCATGCGAATGCCCTCAACAGAATGCACCTTCCAACGTGTGCGTGAGCACAAGGCTGTGCGTGCGCACAGCTTGCAGAACTTCGTTGGTTGTGTACGTGCACAAAGTGTGCTAGTGCTCCCATACCTTGGCTGATTCCCAATATGCACAAAAATCCAAATTGAGTGAGATTCATGCTTCCAACCACAACTAAGTCACCAACCAACTCCAACAAGCATCAACAATCACTCCAAAGCTCCAATTAAATGCCAACAATCTCAATCTCAATCTATATACACATAATTTATAATAATTCAACCTAGGGTTTATCAAATCCACAAAACCGCAAGAGATTTGAGTTTACTCACCTTACCAAATGATGATTAGGGCAAAACCCAATAATAATCAAGAGCTAGAGTGTACCTAAATACCCAAAATCACAAAATTTCACTCAATACAAAACCCTAAAATTTCAAATTTTTGGAAGAAAGAACTGAGAGATATTTAGTGATTTCCTTATCAGTTCCTGGGTGGATTTTTTTAGAGCTCTCCGTGAGGATCGGAGCTCCGTAGCTCAAGTTATGAGATTGGGAAGTTGAAGATGAATAGTAACAATGGGGGGTTTCTCTCCTTCTTCCCCTTTTCAGCTGCATGTGTTGTGTTTGTGTATGTAGTGTGCTGAATGGGTTCATTTAATGAACTTATATATGTTAGGGTTGGGCCCAACTTGGGCCCGGTCCAACCCGTTAGTATTTTTAGCTCGTTTAGCGAAACTTTGGGCCAAACCTTTAAATTAAATGCCCGATTTTTTATTTCTAATATTTTTCTGAGGTTTTCTAATGTTTTTAATTATTCCAGCATAGTACCGGACAAACTTAAATCAGTTTGACCGGTTCGGCTGCCGGTTCGCAATTTTACTCAGTTTTTCGCAGAAAATACATTTTCTTACTCAGAAAAATCTATCGAGTTCAAAAATCATATTTAAATCCTCCAATTCTCATTGTAAATTTTTGGATCCTATTTTGGGCAATATTATTTAATTAAACGGTTAATTAGTCGCGGTACTTACACTACGAGTTTCTGGGACATCAGGTCGGGGTCTATGCTAGGCATGTCGGAGGCTTTTTAGGTGAAGAGGTCGGAGTTTCTTCTTAGTAGATTAATGAGTTGTTCTTTCATATTTTCCTCCAAGTTAACCCCTATGTTTGTTGTTTTTTCAGGTTGTTCTTCGATTTGTACTTCCTCCACTTTGCCTCCTGGATGGGGGTGTAGTTCTTCTCGAGTTTGGACTCTGCCCAGTTCAATTGTGTTGACCTCTTTGCTTCCAAGATTGACTTTTAAATTAAAACTTTCATTGTAGCACTTATGTGGTAGCTTCTGATCCCTTTTAATAGTGGCAATTCTTTCTGCTGTGGGAAACTTCATACAGAGGTGAGGTGTGGAGACAACAGTTGCAAGTCGGTTCAAGGTTTTTCGACCTATTAGGGAATTTTATGTCGAGGCAATGTGAACCACAATATAAACAATGCCGAACCTCTTCGACCTTGCACCTTTTTTAAAGGTAGTGTACAAGGAAATGTATCCAAGATGTCAGATTGGCATGTCTTCCAGTCTGAAGAGGTTGTTGAGGTATTCCTTTAGATCCTTTTCTTCCAGCCGGAGTTTGTCGAAGGAGGGTTTGAACAAAATGTCTGCTAAGCTACCCTAATCTATCAAGGTTCTATGGAGGTTGGCGTTTGTGAGGATCATTATTTTCACCACGGGATCGTCATGCCCAACTGTTATCCCTTGAGCATCTTCTTTAGTGAACGAGATGGTGGGTAAGTCGGGCAGTCTGCTATCTTCCATGACTTGGTACAACTCTTTGAGGTGCTTCTTCTGTGATAATTTTGACATTCCTCCTCTAGTGAATCCCCTATTGATCACGTGTATGTGTTACTCTGGGGTCTGTGGTGGACGCTCTTATCGTCCTCCTTCCTCTTCCCTCATTTTCTTCCTTGGGTCGTGTGATCTGTCAGCCATGTATCTATCTAGTCGGCCTTCTCTGGCTAGCTTTTTTATGACATTCTTCGAATCGTAGCATTCGTTGATGGAATGTCCATAGATTTTGTGGTTGGTAGCATGAATCTGACTCCGTACGTTTCGCACAGATAGACCGGTAAGTATACCAGGTCGTCCAAGTAATACCTCAGGTGAGTGAGGATCGATCCCACGTAGATGGTTGGTTTGAGCAAGGAATGGATACCTTGCAGATCTTAGTCAGGAAAATAGAAAATATAGTTGTCACGAGAAAACGCATAAAACAGATAAATAAATAAAATGTTACTAGATAGGTGTGAAATCAATGGTGATAGAATGGTTGAGGCTTCAGAGATGCTACTTCCTTCTGGATCAACTTTTCTCACCATCTACCCCAAATTCTGATTGATTCATTCCATAGCAGGATGTATATGATTAACCCCGGGTAAGCAGTCATTAATCTCCTTTGCTTCAGATCAAAGGCCGGGTTAGTGGTCATCCAATCTAAACGGGGGTGAAACTCTAGCAGTCCATTCCCTTGGTGATCCTACTCAAAACTCCACAGACAAGGTCGGATCTTCCAGATCAGAGAATACTACTTCCTTGGTTCTAGCCTATACCACAAAGGCCCTAATCTCCCCGCACCTCAGCTAACTGATGTCTCGAGAAGTCCCAAACAAAGCCGTGGATTAGCCGTCTAAGAGATGTATAATCAAGCTTGTGGTTCAGTAATATCCCATCAAGGACTCGCAAGAACCCATGTGAATAGGGATGACGGTCAAGTTACACTCCCAATTCGTTAGGATGAAGAACGAAGATACATCTTAGAATAGAATCAAGCATAGTTTGAAATAGAATAGTGATATTATTAATCCATAAGAATCAGCAGAGCTCCTAACCTTAACGATAGGAGGTTAGTAACTCATACGGTACAGAAAGTAATGTTCAAAAATAAGATATTCTGGAGAGATCCTAAACATGGTTGATCTTCTCCTATATATACTAATCTGCTAACTAAGAATTACAGAAAATGAGATAAACTAGTCTTGGCCGTGACCCTAAGCGCTTTGTTTTCCAGTATTACCACCGGATACATAAACGCCAAAGACACTTAACTGGGTGAACCCTTTCGGATTGTGATTCAGCTTTGCTAGAATCCCCAGCTAGTGGTGTCCAGAGCTCTTAAGCACACTCTTTGCTTTTGATCACGACTTTAACTGCTTAGTCTCAAGCTTTTCACTTGACACCTTCACACCACAATCATATAGTTAGGGAAGCAGCTCATTTGAACTGTTCAAGCTAAGATTTTATTTCTTTTAGGCCCTCCTAACCATCGATGCTCAAAGCCTCGGATCCTTGCTCTTGCTTTTTGGTTTAAAGAGCTATTGGCTTTTTGCTCTTACCTTTTGGTTTAAAGAGCTATTGGCTTTTTCTTCTTTTTATTTCCTTTTTTTTCGCCATTTTCTTTCTCTTTTTTTTTCTCGCTGCTTTTTCTTGCTTCAAGAATCAATTTTTGGATTTTTCAGATCACCAATAATACTTCACTTTTATCATCATTCTTTCAAGAGCCAACATTCTCAACTCCAACATCAAATATGCACTGTTCATTTATGCATTTAGAAAATAAACGCAATGCCACCACATCAAATAATTGAACTATTCTTATTATATAACTCGAAATTTATGCATCTTACTTTTGTTTTCCAAATAAAATTTTCTTTCAAGCAAGGTGTGAGATGCATGGAATATTTCATAGCCTTAAGACATAGATAAATATGATCATGCACTAAAAATAGACAGTAAGATAAAATACATGGAAAATAGAAAAGATAACTTAAGCAAACAGGAGATAAAAGGAACGGATCCACATTAGTGACGGCGACTGCTGCTCCCTCTAGAGAAGACAATGGACCGCTTGATCTCTTCTATGTCACGCCCCTGCCTTTGTTGTTCTTCCCTCATAGCTCTTTGATCTTACCTCATGACTCTTTGATCTTCTCTTATTTTGTAGAGGATGGTGGAGTGCTCTTGATGTCCCATCCTTAGTTGATCCATGTTGGAGCTTGATTCTCCTAGAGAAGTATGCATTTGGCCTCAATAGCCTTGGGGAGGAAAATGCATCCCTTGAGGCATCTCAGGGATTTTTTGTTGAGGCAGCTCCATATGCTCTTGTTGAGGTGCATGTGTAGCCTCTCTAGTTTGCTCCATCCTCTTCTTAGTGATGGGATTGTCCTCCTCAATGGGGATGTCTCCTTCTATGACAATTCTGGCTGAATTGCATAAGTGACAGATAAGGTCGGGGAATGCCAACCTTGCTAAGGTGGAAGGCTTTTCAACTTTCTTTTACAACTCTTGAGGTATCACCTCATGTACCTCCACCTCACTTCCAATCATGATGCAATAAATCATGATGGCTCTGTCAATGGTCATTTCTGGCTGATTGCTAGTAGGGATGATAGAGCGTTGGATAAATTCCAACATCCTCTAGCTACAGGCTTGAGGTCAAGCCTTCTTAGTTGGACTGGGTTGCCTCGAGTACCCCTTTTCCTTTGAGTTCCTTCCTAAAATATGTCTGAAAGGACTTGTTCCAGCCTCTGATTAAAATTGACTCTCCTATTGTAAGGATGTGGGTCTCCTTGCATAATTGGCAAATGGAGCGCCAACCTTACACTTTCTGGGCTGAAATCCAAGGGTCGCCCTCGGACCATGGTGCTCCAATTTTTGGGATGTGTGTTCACACTAGTGTCATGATTTTTAGTGACCCATGCATTAGCATATAACTCTTGTACCATCAAGATTTCAACTTCTAGAATAGGATTGGTTAGGACTTCCTAACCTCTCCTTCGGATTTCTCGTCGGATCTCCCAGTACTCATTCTTTTTTAGCATAAAGAGGATTTCGGAAATTACCCTTTTCTTTCCCACTACTTTATAGAAGTGGTCTTGATGAGCTTTGGTGATGAATCTCTCCATCTCCCAAGGTTCGGAGGTGGAAGCAATTGCTTTCCTTTTCCTCTTTCTAGAAGATTCTCTGACTTTGGGTGCCATAAGTGTGAATGGAAAGAAAAAAAGTAAGGGTTTTCCAACACCAAACTTAAAAGCTTTGCTCGTCCTCGAGCAAGATATGAAGAAAAGAGTAGAAGAAGAAGAGATTTGGTAGAGAAAGGGGGAGAGGAGAATTCGGCCAAGTGGGGCTTTAGTGTATGAATGGTGTATGTATGAAGGGTTGGAAGAAGGGGTATTTATAGGGGTGAATTAGGGTAGGGTATGAATGAATGGGTGGGAATTAGGTGGGAAATTTTGAATTTGAAGTGGGTATGGGGTTGGTGGGAGTTATGATGGTTTTAGGAAGAGATATGGATGTGATTGGTTGAAGGTTTATGGGGAAGAGTGTGTATGGAAGAATGAAAGTATAAGAGAGGAAGGTGGGATAGGTGGAGATTCTGTGGGACCCACTGATCCTGAGGGGCTAGGGAATTCAAATTCCCTGCCCCTTGTGGGCGTTGAATGCCCAACTCCTGCTCCTGGCTGGCATTCAACGCCAGCTATATGCTCCTCACAAGGTGTTGAATGCCTATTGGGGTCCTCCTTCTTGGCATTCAATGCCAAGTCTATGCCTTTGTTGGGGCGTTGAACGCCTATTCTCTACTCCCTGGCTGGCGTTCAACGCCAGCAATGCTGCTCCTCATGGGCGTTGAACGCCCACTCTAGCCCCCTTGTCTGGCATTCAACGCCAGCAAGGTAGCTGCTGTAGGGTATTCTGTTTCCAGTTCTGACTGTTTCTGTTTCTGTTGTAGCTACTACACTTGATCACAAACTTAAACAAATATAAAAATTAAACTGATATAACTGAAATAAACTTAATAAAAAATAGAAATAAGTTTAATTATGGTTAGGTTGCCTCCCAACAAGCGCTTCTTTAACGTCACTAGCTTGACGGTTAGCTCTTTACAGAGATGGAAAGGGGCTCAGAATTTTGCCCCTTACAGTGCACTTCTTGCATGTGCTCTCATGGATGAGTTCCACATGCTCAGAAACAGGATCTTGTTCACAGTATGTGGAATGACTGGGTTGTCAGTGAAGACAACTCTCATGCCAGGTGAGAGGCCTTCATTGGGGATCTTCTTGTCCCTCCAGCCTTTGGGTACCTTTTTCTTAGTACCAGTGTTTTCAATGCTTGATAATGGCTGGCAAGACCAAACTTAGAATTGGTATCTGGGGGCTCTATATAGCTTTGCACACAGAGAGAGGTTTGGAACACTAAGTGTTGCACAACTGCCTCTCTTTTGTCAGAGGGAGAGTTGGGGTTAGGCATCTTGAACAAGATGTGGTCCTCCCATAGCTGTAGAATCAGCTCTCCCTTTGCTACATCAATGATGGCATTGGCAATGGCTAGGAAAGGTCTTCCAAGGATGATGGATTCATCCTTGTCTTCTCCAGTATCCAAGATTATGAAATATGTAGGGATGTAAAGGTTCTCAACCTTTACTAAGACATCCTTTACCAGACTATATGCCTTTTTCATTGACTTGTTTTCCATCTCTAGTGAGATTCTTGCAGCTTGCACCTCAAAGATTCTCAGTCTCTCCATTACAGAGAATGGCATAAGGTTTATGCTTGACCCTAGGTCACACAGAGCCTTCTCAAAGGTAATGGTGCCTATGGTACAGGAAATTAGGAAGCATCCGGGATCAGACAGCTTTTGAGGTAGTTTCTATTGAACCAAGGCATTGAGTTCCAAAACAGAGTCGATGGTCACGGTTTTTTACAGTAACCAAAAAGGGTTTATGGTCACGATTTTTCAAAAAAGGGTGACCTAAAAGGGTCTATGGTCACGATTTTGGGGGGTGACCTAAAAGGGTCTATGGTCACGGTTTTGGAGGGTAGCCTAAAAGGGTCTATGGTCACAGTTTTGGGGGTGACTTAAAAGGGTTTATGGTCGCGATTTTTTACAGTGACCAAAAAGGGGTTATGGTCACAGTTTTTCAAAAAAGAGTGACCTAAAAGGGTCTATGGTCACGGTTTTTGGGAGGAGGGGGGGTGATAAACCACTATTTTATGGTTTATCTTGTGCTCAATTGAGTGGATTTTATCAACTCTTTACCCACTTATTCATACTATTTGCATGGTTTTACAATTCCTTCCTGATTTTGTACTATAATTGAAAACATGCTTCTTTGATCTTATATTTTCTTATTATTAATCCTCTCTTATTACCATTAGATGCCTTGATATGTGTGTTAAGTGATTTCAGATATTATAGGACAGGAATGGCTCAGAGGATAGGAAGGAAGCATGCAAAAGTGGAAGGAATACAAGAAGTTGGAGAAATTGCTAAGCTGTCCAGCCTGACCTCTCTGCACTCAAACGGCTATAACTTCAGCTATAGAGGTCCAAACGACGCGGTTCCAGTTGCGTTGGAAAGCTAACATCCAGGGCTTCGATATGATATATAATATGCCATATTTTCCCTGACGCTAAGCGACGCGACCGCGTGCTCCATGCGGCCGCGTCGCAGTGACGAAAATCAGCGTGTTTGAATTTGCAGCCAGCGAATTCTGGGCTGTTTCTGACCCAGTTTGCGGCCCAGAAAACACAGATTAGAGGCTATAAAGTGGGGAAATGCATCCATTCATCCAAAAGCTTTTCATATTCACAATTTTAGTTTTAGATGTAGTTTTTAGAGAGAGAGGTTCTCTCCTCTCTCTTAGGATTAGGATTTAGGATTTCTCTTAGTTTTAGGAGTAACTCTCAATCCCAGGTTCAATGTTCTTTTACTTTATATTTATCTCTTATTTTCAGATACTTTAATGCTTATACTAGTTATGTTGCCTATTTGGCTTATGCTACATTCACGTTATGATTTTCTTTGAATTAATATTATTTGAGGTATTTCAGTTATTATTGCTTTCTTTTATTTACATGATTATTGCTTCCCATCTGAAGGCATTTTTATTCCAGTAGATTTACTTTTTCCCTTTTGGTTTTGGTTAAGAAATCAGTAACTCAGGAGTTATCCAATTCAACAGCATAATTGATACTTGTTATCTTGCCAATTGAGTTGAACTTCAATAATCCCAATCTTTTCTTAGGAAATAAATAGGATTCGAAGATCAAACCAATTTGTCCCTTGACTTTCCTTTGCTTTAGTAAAGGTCAACTAAGTGGAATTAAGATTCAACTTTCATTATTATTGATAAGGACAACTAAGTCTGGACTTCCAATTTCTTATACCTTGCCAAGAGATTTTATTATTATTATTTTATTTTACTTGTCATATAACATATTCCCTCCTTACTTCCAAAACCCCCAATTTACAATCTTCATAACCAATAATAAGAACATACTTCCCTGCAATTCCTTGAGAAGACGACCTGAGGTTTGAATACTCGGTTATCAATTTCAAAGGGGTTTGTTACTTGTGACAACCAAAACGTTTGTATGAAAGGACTTTTGAAGGTTTAGAAACTATACTTGCAATGAGGATTTATCCGCAAATTTCTAGACCACGCAAAAGTCCTCTCATGAAAATGGCGCCATTGCCAGGGAATTGCAAACGTGTGCCTTTTTATTGGTTATTGTAAATATTTGCTTTTAAATTGATTTATTTTCGAAAAAAAAAATCAACTTTCAATTTTCAATTTAAAAAAAAAAATTCAATTTTCAAAATTTAAAATTCAAATTTAAAAAAAAATTTCAAATTTTAAACTTCAATTTTCAAATTTAAAATTCAAAATTCAAATTTTAATTTTTAAATTCAAATTTTTTTTTCAAATTTACTTTTATTTTTTTTTGTTTTTAAATTTTTATTAACTAACTATGAATTCTCACCCCTCTCGCTTTGAGTTTGGTTCTAATAATGTTGAAAGGAATGGAAGCTACAGCAGGAACATGCATCAAGGTCAAAACAGTCAAGGATGGATGGAGCCAAGAGGATCTGATCAACCTTTTAGGCAACAACACCCTCCAAGATATCATGGGCAAGGACCACTCAACAATGCATACCAAGTTGATAGATATGGTGGACCCCCTTGTGGTTACCAACAAGCCCCACCCTGTGCTTATAGACCATCCTCTCAACATAGCTTCAAACCACCACACTCACAAGCCACCTACAACCATTCACCTCCATATGACCCTAACCCGTATCCACCATACCAACCACCTTATGAGCCAAATGAACCATACACAAAACCACCACCTTTCCAACACAACTATTCTCATGAACCACCTTCCTATTATGAACCCTCTCTCCCAACCAATGAATCCTCATATCCACCCCAACCTCCAATGGATGACAGACTTCGTGTTATTCTTCAAAGGCAAGAAAGGATGAATAAGAGTGTGCAAAATTTTGCGGCCACCTTCGGCGAGTTAGTAAATATAATAGCTTCCCAATATCTGAGCACTCAAAGAACTCCCATGGCTACATGTGGAGAATCAAAAGAAGAGCAAAGCATGAAGGAAACACTAGAAACTTCGGCAGACAATGAGGAACATGGCTTTGTATTGGAACAAGTGGAGGAAGCCATAATAGTTGCAGAGGAAGAAGTGGTTGAAGACTTAGGAGATGCAGAACCTCCATGGGAAAGTCCAGTTATAGAACCCCCTTCCAAGACGTTTGAAATTGATGCTGAGGAGGGTGTACAACCTCCAAGGCATATCACAGTTGAAGACTTGGAAAAGGTTGATCAAGCAATGGAGATTCAAGAAGAAGAAGCACAACCTCCCATGCCCTTGGAAAGCAATGAAGAGGAGATGGAATTGGAAGAAAGCTACCAAGAGGAAGAGGTTGAAATTGAAGAAGCTTGCAAAGAGGTGGTAATTATCAGAGAAGAGCAAAAGGGAGTGGAGCTTGCAATTTCATTAAAAATACCTCCCTCTAAGTTGCCATCATCCTTCACAACATTCAAGTGAGTAAAATTCATATCCCTTAGCATTCTAATTCCACTTGAATATGGGCTACTGGAGATGGATGGTCAACTTAGAACACTTTGTGGCAGTAAGAGTAAGAGGAAGATGGTCAGTGGTAAGAACTATCCTGCAAGGTTCATTATGGTTGGAAGCTTTAAGTTTAAACGCAAAGGTTGGTGTAAAGCTCAATTGAATGGGTCTAGGAAGCTGTTTGGTAGCTGCAGTGAGAATTCAAATTACTTATCACTTAGTTGGAAAAATACAGATCCCGAAAAAGATGGGTGTAAAAGCAAGATTTGAGATCCTGGAATCTGTTCTGACACTTGTTACCCCGGGAGCCTAAGAATATGTTTGAAGCTTCTTAAGAGCTTACATGCTTAGCTTAGGACCCCGGAGGTTACTGGAGATACAAACATTGGTGGAGATTCCTGGATGAGTTCAAACACAAGCCACCATAACAGGGAGCTCACCAAATGTCCAACTTAAGGACTTTAACTAAAAGTGCTAGGTGGGAGACAACCCACCATGGTATGATCGTTCCTTTTTCATTTTTATTTTTATTTTTATTTGTTTTCGAGTTTTATTTTATTTTATTGAACCTGGAGTTTTGCATCACATTCATATTAACATTGCATTCTGCATTTTTTTAAGATTATCAAAAAAAAAAAGGGATTTTCGCACGCGACGCGACAGCGTCGCCGACGCGTCCCCCATATGTGCGTTGTGAAGAAAAGAAAGTAAAAAGAAAGTCATGCGAAAGCATGGCTGGAGGCGCGCTAATGGCACAAACTGATCCACGCGACCGCGTCGCTGATGCGGCCGCGTCATTTGAAAAATAGCTTCCCCACGCATCCGCGTCACCCACGCGAACGCGTGGCTCTGTGGAATCGACGTAAATGGGTGTATGGCAGAAAGTTGAGCTGGAGTTGGGCTGGACTCGTGCTGAAAGCCCAAGCCTCACCACGCGAATGCATGCCCCACGTGAACGCGTGCCCCACGCGTCTGCGTCGTTTTTAAAAGATGGCCATTCACACGATCGCACGCCCCACGCGATCGCGTCACCCAGATTTTTGGCAAAAGAGTTTCGAACAGAGAGTTGCGCGACCGCGAAGCTGCACTCGCGGCAATCACACAAAACAGGCCACGCGATCGCGTGACCCACGTGTCCACGTCACCTGACTTTATCACGCACCACGCGACCGCGTCACTCACGCGTCCGCGTCACAAGCGGCGCACAGAATATCCAGATCAGCCAATTTTCTTATCTTTTCTTCTCTAATCCTTATTTTTCTTATCTTTTCTTATTTCCTTCTTTTTCCTTTCTTATTTTCTTTCACTTCCATTCTATTTTATTTAATTTATTTGCATATTTCATTCATTGCATCTTAATTTTGTGCATACACCTGTATTACTTTTACATTGACATGAATTTTTATTTTCTCTCCTTGCCCACACTCTCTTCCCTATTTTTGCACTCTTGATTTGCCATGTACTTCTACTGTTTTCTCATTTGCATGTTGTAGCTACCATGTAATTGAGACCCTTATTATTTGGCATTAACACCCTTACTATTCTTCTTTTTCTCTTCTTTCAGGCTGGCCACCGAAGACGGAAAAAGGGAGAAACTTTTAAAAGGGAAGACAAACAAGTCCATCTGCACAATCCTTGGAGAAAAGCATCAGTTGGAGAGACCCGTCCACTTGTACATCTTAGCATGCACCAAGGACGATGCAATCTTTAAGTGTGGGGAGGTCGATACCGATTGATAAACCCATATTTTATGATATATTTTGTGCTTAATTTGATTGATTTATTCAATCCTTCACCCACTTATTCATGTTAATTGCATGGTTTTACTTTCCCTTCCTTATTATGTAATGTATGTGAAGAACATGTTTCCTAAGCTTTAAAATTAATCATTTTAATTACCTTTATTTCCATTCGATGCCGTGATTAGTGTGTTGAGTAGTTTCAGATTTTCTAAGGCAGAATGACTTAAAGGATGGAAAAAGAAACATACAAAAATGGAAGGAAAGCCCAAAACGGAGATTCTGAAGAAACTGGCATCCACGCGATCGCATGGACGAAGCGATCGCGTGCCAAGCGCAAATCAGCAGCGACGCGGCCGCATGACTGACGTGACCGCGCGCCTTAAGTAGAACGCACATGACGTGGTCGCATGACTGACGTGACCGCGTGGCAAGGAAATGCTCTGAATGACGCGACCGCGTTACCCACGCGGACGCGTGACAGAGGCCACGCACCAGAAATTGCAGAAAATGCTCATAGAGAATTCTAAAGCCCTTTTTGGCCCAAATCCAAGTCCAGAAGGCATAGACCAGAGGTTACAAAGTGAGGGAACGCATCCATTCAGAGAGAGCTCGCCAATTTTCACTTTCCATGATTTAGATTTAGTTTGAGAGAGGTTCTCTCCTCTCTCTCTTTGGATTAGGATTAGGATTTAGGACTTCTCTTAGTTTGTAAGAGTGACTCTCGATCCAGGTTTAATATTTACTTTAATGATTTTATTCGTTCCTATAAATGTTGCCAACTTGACTTATGAACCCTTTCCATGTTATGATTTGAATTAATGATTATTTGAGGTATTTCAGTTATTGAGTGCTTTCTCCTTAATTTGTGTTACCATTGCTTTCCATCTACGGACATTTTTATTCCAACAATCTTACTTTTCCCCTTTTGGTCTTGGTTAAGAAATCAGTAACTCAACATTATTAAACTCAGCATAATTGATAATCGTTATCTTGCTAATTGAACTGAACTTCAATAATTCCAACTTTTTCTTAGGAAATAAACAGGATTCGAAGGTCAAACTAATTAGTCCCTTGACTTTCCTTTACTTTAGTAAAGGTTAACTAAGTAGAATTTAGATTCAACTTTCATTATTGTTGAGAGAGATAACTAAGTTGGACTTCCAATTTCTCTTACCTTGCCAAAAGATTGCTTTACAGTATTTATTTATTTTAATTGCCATTTAAATTATTTGTCATATCTACTCTTCACTCCCAACCCCGATTTCACAACCTCCATAACCAATAATAAGAACATACTTCCCTGCAGTTCCTTGAGAAGACGACCCGAGGTTTGAATACTCGGTTAACAATTTTTAAGGGGTTTGTTACTTGTGACAACCAAAACGTTTGTATGAAAGGATTTTTGTCGGTTTAGAAACTATACTTGCAACGAGGATTTATCCGCAAATTTCTAGACCACGCAAAAGTTCTCTCATCAAAATGGCGCCGTTGCCGGGGAACTGCTAACGTGTGCCTTATTATTGGTTATTGTAAATATTTTTCTTTTGCTTGTTTATTTATTTTTGTTTTTCCTTTTCATCTTTATTTGCTACCATGAATTCCCACCCCTCTCGCTTTGAGTTTGGTTCTAACTTTGTTGAGAGAAATAGAAGTTACAGTAGGAATCTGCATCAATGTCAGACCAATCAAGGATGGATGGATCCAAGAGGATCTAATCAACCCTTTAGGCAGCAACACCCTCCAAGATATCCTGGACAAAGACTATTCTACCATGTATACCCAGCTGAAAGATATGGTGGACAACCTTGTAACTACCAACAAGCCCCACCCCGTGCATATAAACCATCCTTTCAACATAACCTCGAACCACCACACTCACAAGCTTCTCTTCACCATTTGCCACCATATGATCCTTCCTTACCCCAGTACCAATCCAATCATTTCCAAACACCACCACTTTCCTTTGTATCATGCCCAAGTCCGGCAACCTGAGAAGCAGAGGTTCGCCTAAAGGAAACAGTAAATAAACTTCAAACAACCATTCGACAACTGGAGCAAACAATAATTCAATGGGTTTCTAGGCGCTCAAATACACAAGGATCAGCCACAGCCCCATGTGAACAGTCTAACGAAGAGCGTAGCATGCAGGAGATACCAGAAACTCCAGTGGACAAGACAAAGAATGAATTCGTACTAGAACAGGTAGAAGAAGCTGTCAATGTTCAAGAAGAAGAGTTGGTTGAAGATCTAGGAGATGCTGAACCTCCATGGGAATCCAGAACTGAAGAGAACTCCGTCAAGGACGCTACAGTTGATGCTAAGGAGGATATTGTACAACCTCCAAGGCAAGTTGTTTATGAAGAATCAGACGGAATAACCCAGGACACAAATTCCCTTGATGATGACAGTCACAAGTCTAGCTCTCTTAGTAATGAACTTGCATCCGCAAGTGAATTCTCTGAGATCGAAGAATCTTCCCCAGATAAATACGAAGATGATGCAGAGGTAGATTTCTCTCAACCTCCAATCTATGACTCGAGTGATGAGGAAGACATAGAAGACTTTGACCAGGGTGATACTACATTTGAAGACTCTTGCAAGGAAGTGGAGAAATTCACAGAAGAGCATAAGGGAGTAGAACTTACAGAACCACCGGAAACACCTATCCCAAGGCCATTACCACCTAATACAAGCGTCAAGTGGGTACAATCCTTAACCTATAACTTTACTTATTCACTTGAATATTGTTTGCTTGAAACAGATGGCCAGCTTAGAGCTCTTTGCGGCTTTAAGAGTAAGAGGGAAATGGCTCGTACTCAGAGCTGGTGCACAAAGTTCAATAAGGTTCCACGCTTCACCTCGAAGTACACGGATTGGTATCATGCTCAATTACATGGATCACAGAGAACGTTTGGTCACCATGGTGAGATTCTACTTTTTAAACCGCCCGGATGGAAACATATAGATCAAGATGGAGGTGGATTTAATAGCAAAGCTTGGGATCCTGGAATCTATTCTGACATTCGTCACCCCGGGAATCTGAAAATCTGTTTGAAGCTGCTCAGAAGCTTTACATGCCTAGTTTGGGACCCCGGATGCTATTGGCATTCCAAGCACTGGTGGAGATTTTTGGATGAATTTAAACATAAGCCGCCATAGCAGGAAGCTCCTCCAATGTCCAACTTAAGGACTTTAACTAAAAGTGCTAGGTGGGAGACAACCCACCATGGTATGATTGTTCCTTTTGCAATTTTAATTTTTTTTTAGTTTTGTTTTTTTTCGAATTTTATTTCATTTTATTGAACCTGGAATCATACATAGCATTCATATTAATCATTGCATTCTGCATACTGCATTCTGCATTAAAAAAAAAGGGGATGCACGACGCGACCGCATGCCCCATGCGATCGCGTCATACTGCGAATATACTATCCACGCGACCACGTCATCCACGCGGCCGCGTGCCTTGGAGATCAGCGTCAAAAATCCAACGTCCAGAGAGTTAGGCTGGAATCGTGCGGCCCTTGTGCATTTTGCACAAATTGGCCCACGCGATCGCATGCCCCATGCGATCGCGTCACTTGCACAAAACCAATCCCACGCGACCGCGTGAGCGACGCGATCGCGTCGCATGGATTGCACAACACCCTAGGACGAGACTGAGAGTTACGCTGAAATGGTGCTAGAGTCGTGCGTTTAGCACAAAGTCCAGCGACGCGATCGCGTGACCCATGCGATCGCGTCATCCCCTCTTCCACTCCTTTCATGCGATCGCGCGACCCACGCGATCGCATCACCCCCTCTCCTACCCCTCGCACGCGATCGCGCGACCTACGCGATCGCGTCACCCCCATTATCACCGCCAAGTGTCTATAGTGAATAATGTGTCAAGTATAAAGAAAGAAATGAACTTGTTACACATGACACTGAACTAAAGCTTATAGAAAAAAAATAATAGTCAAGGACAAAGGAATAATGAGAGGTCATAGCAGTGTGTTGCTTGATGCTTGAAGGAGACTTTCTAGGCCTAAAAGTCAATAAGAAGTGAGTGTTTACTTATCCACATAAAACCCCATGAACTACTAATAATACTCTGCTAGCATGAACATCCTCTTTCATTTCATTCTTTCTTCTCAATAACTCTTTTCTTGCTTGGGGACAAGCAAGCTTTAAGTTTGGTGTTGTGATGACAAGTCATCTTAGCCTAGTTTCACTAGTCTTTTTTTACTTATTTTCAATTGATTTATGCACTTTCTTGAGCCTTAAGTAAGCCAATTGGGTAGAATTTCATATTTCCTTTGATTCAATCAACCATGGATGAATTAATGCAAGTTCATGAGATTTTGTGCTATAATTGTCATATATTATGAAAGAAACACAATCTCATGATTTGGAGCATAGCTTTGATTGTTTTGATTGATTGATGATAGGTGAAAAGAGTTTTGAAGAAGGTTGAAGAAAGAAGGAATGGCTAGGAGCAAGAGAGAACAAAAAGTTTGAGCCAAAGTTTGCCTCAAACTTTAGCTCAAACTTTTGGAAGAGTTGAAAACACCCTAGAGGAAAAAAGCTTGAGCCAAAGTTTGCCTCAAACTTTAGCTCAAACTTTTGGAAGAATTGAAAACACCCTGGAGGAAAAAGCTTGAGCCAACGTTTGCCTCAAACTTTTTGGCAAACGTTGGCATCACAAAAACAACACCCTGGAGGAGAAAAGCTTGCGCCAACGTTTGCCTCAAGCTTTTTGGCAAACGTTGGCGCCACACTTGCACACCCTGGAGGAAAAAGCTTGAGCCAACGTTTGCCTCAAACTTTTTGGCAAACGTTGGCATCACAAAAACAACACCCTGGAGGAGAAAAGCTTGCGCCAACGTTTGCCTCAAGCTTTTTGGCAAACGTTGGTGCTACACATGTACACAAGGGGATCCACGTTTGAGCAAAAGTTTGACCTCAATCTTTAGCTCAAACGTGGATATCAGCAAAAGGAGGGCAGCTGGTATAAAAAGCTTGAGCCAAAGTTTGCCTCAAACTTTGACTCAAGCTTTTATGATTCTTGGCCCGGTTCACAATGGGTTTCTCTCCAACTCCAAGAGCAATCAACAGAGGCTTTTATCAACCCAATTCCATCAAGAGAAAAGGCCCAATTTAAGGCTTGAAGACCATTTGAAGAAAGTGTATAAATAGCTTAGGATTTAAGTTTTTAGAGAGCTTTTCCGTTTTAGTTTTTACTAAGTGATTTTTGGAGAGCTTTTGGTTTTGAATTGTTTTGAGTTTCTGAGTTTCAGAGTTGGAGAATTGAATTCTCTTCCTCTTAGTTTTCTTGTTTTCAATTTCATTTACAATTTGTCTTGGATCTTGGGTTGGAGAATTGAAGGAATTATGTTTCAATCTCATCCTGAGATCTCTCTGTTTTAATTACTGCATAATTGAATTTCAATTTCTGTTCATTGCCTCTTCTTCTACTCATTCTGCAATTTACTTTTCTTTATTTCTTGCAATTGAATTCTACATTTGGATCTAGGAAGGCATTGAGATCTAGACTCGGTTATCTAGTCTCTTGGGTCCTGAGATCTGGAGTTTTCATTTTAAATTCTCTGCTTAATGTTTTTTTTCAAGTTCATTTACATTTCCGTTTTAGATCCGGTTCAACTCAATTCTTCTTCTACTTTTCAGTTTAGTGCAATTTACTCTTCCTTGTTTAAATTCTGCAAACCCACTTCCCAATTCCCTTTATAATTTAAGTAATTTACATTTCTTGCAATTTAAGATTCAGCCATTTACATTTCTTGCAATCTAAGTTTTTGCAATTTACATTACTTGTTCTTTAAGATTCAGCTTATTTACTTTCTTTGCTCTTTAATTTTCTGCAATCTACCTCTCCCTTTTAATTTCTTACAATTTAGCTTCTGTCAAACACAAACCACTCAAATCAACTCTTGATTCGCTTGACTAAGTCAACCACTAAACTAAAATTGCTCAATCCTTCAATCCCTGTGGGATCGACCTCACTCCCGTGAGTTTTATTACTTGATGCGACCCGGTGCACTTGCCGGTGAGTTTTGTGTTTTTGGAAAATCGTTTTTCCACAAATTTCCCCATCAAGTTTTTGGCGCCGTTGCCGGGAATTGAAATAGATTGACAATGATTAAGTGAAGTGGAGATCTAGATCTAGCATTTTTATTTTTCTCTAACTTTGGACTAACCCACTAACTGTTTGAAATTTTGCTTAAGCCAACTAAACTTCATTCTAGCAATAGATTGAAGTGTTACTGGTGGTGTTTCTTTTGTTTTGTTTGTATGTCAGGTACAGGGAGAGCCACTCCTGTTTTATCTGAAACTGGCCAGAAAACTCTTAGAAGGTTAAGAAGAGCTGTAAGAGGGAAAAATATTGTTGGAGAGGAAGAATCTGAGGAAGAATATCACGAGATGGAAGGAGATCCATCTAATCCAGGAGGAGGGGTTAACAATAACCCACAACAGAGGAGAGTACTGGCCTCTTATACTTTTGCAAATGCAAGACATTGTGGAAGCAGCATTCTCACCCCTAATGTCAATGCAAATAACTTTGAACTAAAGCCACAACTCATCACATTGGTCCAAAACAACTGCTCGTTTGGGGGAGGACCATTGGAGGATCCGAATCAACATTTATCCACTTTCTTGAGAATTTGTGACACAGTTAAAAGAAATGGAGTGCACCCTGACATATACAAGCTGTTGTTATTCCCATTCACCCTCAGGGACAAGGCCACTCAATGGCTAGAAACATTTCCGAAGGAAAACATTAACACATGGGATGATTTGGTGAGCAAGTTTCTTGCCAAGTTTTACCCCCCTCAAAGGATCATCAGGTTGAAGACTGAGGTGCAGACATTCACGAAATTGGATGCTGAAAATCTGTATGAAGCATGGGAGAGATATAAGGCTCTGCTGAGGAAATATCCACCAGAAATGTTCACTGAGTGGGACAAGCTATAGAACTTCTATGAAGGACTCACTCTAAAGGCTCAAGAAGCACTTGATCACTCAGCTGGAGGATCATTGCAACTGATGAAAACTGCAGAAGAAGCTCAAAATCTTATTGACATGGTGGCTAATAATCAGTATTTCTTTGCGCATCAAAGGCAACACCAACCATCACAAAGGAGAGGAGTAATGGAGCTAGAAGGAGTGGACTCAATCTTAGCTCAAAACAAAATGATGCAGCAACAAATTCAACAACAGTTTGAACAAATGGCCAAAAGGATTGATAGCCTTCAAGTAGCAGCTGTGAACACAAGCCAACCATCAACTGTATGGGTGCAGAATGAAGAAAGCCAAGAAGAGCAACAACAGGAGCAAGTACAGTACATGCATAACCAAAACTCTGGACAGAATGAAGTGTATGGTGACACATACAATCCATCCTGGAAGAACCACCCAAACCTCAGATGGGGAGATAATCACAACCAGAACCAACAACCATGGCAGAGGAACTCAAACCAAAACACTTCAAGAAATAACCAAAACCACAACCAGCAGCAAACTAACCAAAACCTTACAGAAAACCTCAAAACAACTACCCCAACCCCAACCATTACCAATCCAATAACCAACCCACCAACCAAAATGCCTACCATCCACCATCCACATCTCACAACCCACCACAAGCATCACCTGAATCTCAAAGACTCACTAACTTGGAAACCTTGATAGACAAAATGTGGAAACACCAGAAAATGACAACCAAGAACCATGAAGCCTCCATGAAGAGCCTAGAGAGGCAGATTGGGCAAATCTCCAAGCAGATTTCTGTTGAGAGACCTTCAAGCTCACTGCCGAGTGACACAATCCCAAATCCTAAGAAAGAATGCAAGGCGATACAATTAAGGAGTGGGAGAACATTGATGAGCAACAATGACACTACAAAGAAGCAAGTAGAGAGCAGCAAAAGACCAATAGAAGATGAAAAGCAAACAAAGGCAGATGAAGCCAAGGATCGAATTGTGATGCCAAAGAAGAGCACTGAGAAACTCAAAGAGAAGAACAACCAACCACACAGTTCAAAAGAAGTGATTCAGGGACAGCAGCAAGTAGGAAAGAACATCACACCTCCACTGCCATATCCCCAGAGGTTCAACAAAGAGACTAAGGACCAACATTTTCATAAGTTCCTTGAGACTTTCAAAAAGCTGGAGATCAATATTCCCTTGGCTAAAGCACTTGAGCAAATGCCTCTATATGCCAAGTTTTTGAAGGAGCTTATCAACAAGAAAAGAAGTTGGGATGAGAAAGAGACCATACTACTTACTGAGGAATGCAGGGCTTTGATTCAAAAAGGGCTTCCTCCTAAGCTTGAAGACCCCGGGAGCTTCTTGCTGCCTTGCACTGTTGGGGAATTAACTATCACTAAGGCAATGTGCGATCTAGGAGCAAGTATTAGCTTAATTCCCTCCTCTTTGGTGAAAAAGCTGCGTATAAAGGAAGTTAAACCAGTACAGATGTCTCTAGAGCTGGTAGATAAGTCAATGGTATACCCCAGGGGTGTGATTGAAAACCTTCTAGTCAAGGTAGACAAATTCATATACCCTGCAGATTTTGTAGTTCTAGATTCAGATGAGGATGAAAGTGACTCCATCATATTGGGGAGACCTTTCTTAGCCACTGTTAGGGCCATCATAGACGTAGAGCAAGGTGAATTAACTCTTAGAATACATGATGAGAGTGTCACTCTGAGAGTATTACCAGAAACACAGCTCAGTGATGAGAAGAAAGATTATATGGACCTCGGCAAGGAAGACTCACAGTTGAAGGAAGGAAGTAATAAGACAAGTAACAGCAACCTCCCAAGGCAAGAGATTGTGCAGAATGATGCAGAAATTCAAGAGGATGTTGGAGTATTAGCCACCAAGAATAGAAATCTCCAAAGTAAGCCTACGGCCAAAGAAGAAAGATCAACAAAAGAAAGGAAGAAGCGCAGAAACAAAACAAAAAAGGGTAGGAAGAACAGAAAAATTCCAACAGAAGGGCTTTCCAAAGGTGATAAAGTGCAATTGATTTATCAACAACTAGGAGCAAGCCAACAGACTGATGATTACTACACTGTCAGTAATATACCCTCATTAGAGCATGCTGAAATTGAACACCAAGGAACAAAGAGGAGGATCACAGTCAGGGGAGACAAGTTGAGGCACTACAATCATCAACCACCATAAAAGAAAGCCCCAGTGTCAAGCTAGTGACAATAAAAGAGCGCTCCATGGGAGGCAACCCATGATTTAAGATTTATGTCATTTTAAATTCAATAAGCTATGATCACCTGAGCATGATTTTTTTCTTTTCATGAACGTACTTAATGAATGCATGCACTGTTTTGAAACATATGCTAAGACTTCTAAAGTTTGGTGTGCCTTCAAGCACACCAAACCAGTGTAACAAACATTTTCATACCATATGCTTAGTTATCCTGATGAAGCATATGACCAAACACTAAGTTTGGTGTTTTTCTTTTCATGAAAATTAAAAATCATGCACCAATGATCATACGCTGTCACTTTCTGAGACTTTTCAATTGAGAAGAAATCATATTCTGTGATGAAGGCATTAATTGTGATTAGCTACTGGCATCTCACACTTACCCCTTAACAAGAGACAAGTTTGGTGTTCATCAAACCTTGATGCACTGATTAAGGGACACAATTGATCCTTCATGAAAAAAAAAAGAGAAAAAGAAAAATTATAATGAAAGCATTTCTTATAAATATTTAACCAAGAGTGACATTGGGATTTCAAGAACACTAGTTGGAGGAAGAAACATTTTTAAACTATATGACCAAACATTAAGTTTGGTGTCCTCCAAGAAAATTCACGGTTAAAATGGATATAAGGAATGAGAGTTCACATAGTTGTTAATAAAGGAAGTATTCTTGCCACGGTTTGATAATGTTGATCTGTGTTGTTTTGTTGTGATGGTTAGGTGGTCAAAGAACACTCAATGAAAGAGACAAGACAAAGGGAGAGCATAGCATGAGGACAAAATTCCATCACATGCCTCAAAAAGTGAATCTGCCCACTTCTTGGAATGATCACGTTGAAAATCATTGAAGAAACAAATTTTGTCCTCATTCACCTTCACATGCACACGTTTGATTCGCATAGTATCCAATTGCATCCCAGCCCTCCATTGTTCATTTAAGTAACTATAACACACCACCTTCAAGCCATGAACATAACCGAAGAGTTGCACACTCCCTGCACTCCAACCATTCAAACTCCATTTCATTTATCACTTTTCATCATATAAGCTCAGCCTCAAACATTTTCCTTCTCAAGAGCAAATCAAAACCTCCAATATTCTTCACAAACCCATTAACCTCTAAGAATATCAACCAATCAAGTGATCATGGCCTCTTCCTCAAGAACCAAACGGAGAAAAGGAAAAGAACCTGAGGTGGAAGAGAATACACCGGAATATGACCGATGGAGATTTAGATCTTGGTACCATCAATTACAACTTCAATGGATGAATGAGAAGAAGATATATTCAGAGGTTCCACTCTTGCTACCAGATGAAGGGTGCCAAGAAATGAAGGACAAGATTAGAAAGAGAAAATGGGAAGAACTTGTCTCACCTATCACTCGGGTCAATGCAAATATCATAAGAGAGTTCTATGCCAACATCCCAAGACTTAACACGGGTGAAGCCCCAACGTACAAGAGCTATGTACGGGGGATGGAAGTAGACTTTAGTTCAGATGCCATCAAGAAAGTCTTGGGACTAAAATCAGTCCGCTTTGGTGAACCGGGATACCACCAAAGGGTAAATGGAGATCCGGATTATGATAGAATTTCGAGAGATATTTGTATGGTGAACTCAGAGTGGGAAGGAGATGCCAAAAACAAATACAAGTATCTGAGGAGAGGAAACCTTACCCCGGAAGCAAAGGGATGGTATGAGCTATTGAAAAGATCAATTCTAGGCACAGTAAACACCTCAGAAGTCAACAGGAAAAGAGCTGTTATGTTGTATTGCATCATGGTGGGAGGAGAGGTGAAGGTGCATGAAATCCTTGCAAAGGATATTCAAAAACTGGCAGAGAAAAACTCGGCTGGGTCTTGGTTATACTACCCAAGCACCATTTTGAGGTTGTGTGCAAAAGCTAAAGTGCCAATGGAGGAAGATAACCCAACATGGTTGAACCCGGGCATGCCTATAACCATTGAAAGAATGATGATGGTTACTGAAGCGCAGCAGAGCCGAAGACCACACGGAAGAAGGCAAAGAGAAGAACCAATGGAGGAAGAAGAGTTACAAGAGGAGGAAGAGCCACAAGAGGAAGAGGAACAGCAACACATTCCACCACATAACACTCTGGATATGACTCAGATGCAGGAAGCAATTGGAAGATTATCACAACAGTACATGAGAATTCAAGAAAGGCAAGAGGAATACCATTCACTGTACATGAAAAACCAACAAGAGCAAGAGGAACGACAGCTAAGAATGATGAACAGACAAAGTGAGTTTGAGTCAAAATTCTTCGTGATGCAAGAAGAGCATGCCTTTCAATCTCACGAATCATTTGGAAAGTTGGCACAAATGCAAGCTGAAAATATGAGGGCTCTCAAAGAGTTCACAACCCTCCAAGATGCAAGATATGAAGTCCAAGCTGACTACAACATAAATAGTCAAATCAAAATGAACTATATTGGAGAGCATCTGCACAACATAGATCCAGCATTTCCAACTTTCGATGAATTCTTCAAAGGGAAAAGTGAGATAGAAGTAAGCAAGGCTATGAGACTTAAAGATAGAGTAGAGGAGGCGATGAATAGAGCTGGGTTCTGGCGGGGTCAACAAACAACAGACATGGACACAGAGAACACCAACAACCAAGTGTATGAAAGAAGAAAGAAAAAGCATGACAAATAAAAGGTGGACTTGCTCCTTGTTCATCACTACAAAAAAAAAACATGCATCTTATCTGTTTAAAATAGTCTTTGCATTATGTTTGTTTCCCTTAAAATAAGTAAGCTAGTCTAAGTGTGTGCTTGTATGTTTACTTTCACTTAACAAAAAGCATGCTTTGTCCCATGCATCTTTAATTCAATAAAAGAAATATTTGAATGTGAAGTAAGATAGTTCTCTGTTAGATAGAAGTACAATAAAAGTAAGTGGTGGTATGTATGTGTGATTGTATGATAGCTCACTTTATGTGAATAAGAGAACTAGAATGTCTCCTTCTAAGTAGAAAGTGGCCTACTGTCTATGAATCTCAATCAAATAAAAGTTCTTGGTTAAAAAGAAAAACAAAAAGAGAAAAGAAAAAGCCAAAAAGTGGCAACAGAACAAAAGAAAATAAAAAGAAACAAAGCTAGACACCATTAGTTTGAACCTTAGAATATATGCCTATGGTGTCTTTGTACTAGGATCTGCTTGGATTATTAAGTTCTTTGGAGTGCATCAACACTTGGTGACTTGGGTTAACTAACCCGGGATCATCAGCTGAAAGTCCACTATCAAGAGCAACCTAACTACAAGGCATTTAGTAACCCAAAGAGGTGCTGGGCATCAATGTTTTAAGAAGGAATGTGAGCCAAGTGTCTATAGTGAATAATGTGTCAAGTATAAAGAAAGAAATGAACTTGTTACACATGACACTGAACTAAAGCTTATAGAAAAAAAAATAATAGTCAAGGACAAAGGAATAATGAGAGGTCATAGCAGTGTGTTGCTTGATGCTTGAAGGAGACTTTCTAGGCCTAAAAGTCAATAAGAAGTGAGTGTTTACTTATCCACATAAAACCCCATGAACTACCAATAATACTCTGCTAGCATGAACATCCTCTTCCATTTCATTCTTTCTTCTCAATAATTCTTTTCTTGCTTGGGGACAAGCAAGCTTTAAGTTTGGTGTTGTGATGACAAGTCATCTTAGCCTAGTTTCACTAGTCTTTTTTTACTTATTTTCAATTGATTTATGCACTTTCTTGAGCCTTAAGTAAGCCAATTGGGTAGAATTTCATATTTCCTTTGATTCAATCAACCATGGATGAATTAATGCAAGTTCATGAGATTTTGTGCTATAATTGTCATATATTATGAAAGAAACACAATCTCATGATTTGGAGCATAGCTTTGATTGTTTTGATTGATTGATGATAGGTGAAAAGAGTTTTGAAGAAGATTGAAGAAAGAAGGAATGGCTAGGAGCAAGAGAGAACAAAAAGTTTGAGCCAAAGTTTGCCTCAAACTTTAGCTCAAACTTTTGGAAGAGTTGAAAACACCCTAGAGGAAAAAAGCTTGAGCCAAAGTTTGCCTCAAACTTTAGCTCAAACTTTTGGAAGAATTGAAAACACCCTGGAGAAAAAAGCTTGAGCCAACGTTTGCCTCAAACTTTTTGGCAAACGTTGGCATCACAAAAACAACACCCTGGAGGAGAAAAGCTTGCGCCAACGTTTGCCTCAAGCTTTTTGGCAAACGTTGGTGCCACACTTGCACACCCTGGAGGAAAAAGCTTGAGCCAACGTTTGCCTCAAACATTTTGGCAAACGTTGGCATCACAAAAACAACACCCTGGAGGAGAAAAGCTTGTGCCAACGTTTGCCTCAAGCTTTTTGGCAAACGTTGGTGCCACACATGTACACAAGGGGATCCACGTTTGAGCAAAAGTTTGACCTCAAACTTTAGCTCAAACGTGGATATCAGCAAAAGGAGGGCAGCTGGTATAAAAAGCTTGAGCCAAAGTTTGCCTCAAACTTTGACTCAAGCTTTTATGATTCTTGGCCCGGTTCACAATGGGTTTCTCTCCAACTCCAAGAGCAATCAACAGAGGCTTTTATCAACCCAATTCCATCAAGAGCAAAGGCCCAATTCAAGGCTTGAAGACCATTTGAAGAAAGTGTATAAATAGCTTAGGATTTAAGTTTTTAGAGAGCTTTTCCGTTTTAGTTTTTACTAAGTGATTTTTGGAGAGCTTTTGGTTTTGAATTGTTTTGAGTTTCTGAGTTTCGGAGTAGGAGAATTGAATTCTCTTCCTCTTAGTTTTCTTGTTTTCAATTTCATTTACAATTTGTGTTGGATCTTGGGTTGGAGAATTGAAGGAATTCTGTTTCAATCTCATCCTGAGATCTTTCTGTTTTAATTACTGCATAATTGAATTTCAATTTCTGTTCATTGCCTCTTCTTCTACTCATTTTGCAATTTACTTTTCTTTATTTCTTGCAATTGAATTCTACATTTGGATCTAGGAAGGCATTGAAATCTAGACTCGGTTATCTAGTCTCTTGGGTCCTGAGATCTGGAGTTTTCATTTTAAATTCTCTGCTTAATGTTTTTTTTTTCAAGTTCATTTACATTTCCGTTTTAGATCCGGTTCAACTCAATTCTTCTTCTACTTTTCAGTTTAGTGCAATTTACTCTTCCTTGTTTAAATTCTGCAAACCCACCTCCCAATTCCCTTTATAATTCAAGTAATTTACATTTCTTGCAATTTAAGATTCAGCCATTTACATTTCTTGCAATCTAAGTTTCTGCAATTTACATTACTTGTTCTTTAAGATTCAGCTTATTTACTTTCTTTGCTCTTTAATTTTCTGCAATCTACCCCCTCTCCCTTTTAATTTCATGCAATTTAGCTTCTGTCAAACACAAACCACTCAAATCAACTCTTGATTCGCTTGACTAAGTCAACCACTAAACTAAAATTGCTCAATCCTTCAATCCCTGTGGGATCGACCTCACTCCCGTGAGTTTTATTACTTGATGCGACCCGGTGCACTTGCCGGTGAGTTTTGTGTGTTTGGAATTCGTTTTCCAAAAATACACATTAACCACGACCCAGTCGCCGCCGCCGCCCAGACGCCGCCGCCACCTGTCACCCCTTCCTCCCTCCCCTTCTTTCTTCTTCTTTCTTCATCTCTTCCCACCGCCACTGCCCCCCCTCTGCGAACCACCACCCACCACCACCGGCCCTCCGCCACCCACACGCACCCCCCTCCCTTCCTCTATCAATTACCCTAAACCCTATCCCCATTACCCCCTTCTCCACTGCCCCCTCAGCCGCCACCGCACCGCCGTAGCCACCACCCAGCCGCTTTCTTACCCCGTTCTACTCCTCACGACTACCAGGTTCCGATGCATGCCGCCTTTCTGTCCTTCGAATTTATTTTACAATTTTTTTTTCTGTTTCTGTTCATAATTAGGATAGATAGATATGCATGCTGTAGTGGATTTTTAGGTTGTTAGGTAGCTTAGGCTGTAGTTAGTGGATCTAGGTCTGTTTACTTGCACTGTTCATGCTTTTGTTTTATCAAAACTGCAATTCTGCTGTTTCTGTGACCTTGTTCATATGCTGTGATTTCCTGCATTTGCTGTTTGTTACTCTGAATTTTCCTGTTTCTATTAATTATAGGTAACTGCAGCAAGTTTTTTTTAATTCATATGAACTGCCTTGTTTGCTGTTTATTTTCCGGGACAATCCAACTTTAGCCGGAATGCTGCCCAAATTTTTTTGAATTATTTTCATTCATGTTTTGGTTTGGCAATCTGAACTCTGTTGTCCTCTGCTTTACCCAAACCATTTCATGAATGCTTTGGCAGACTTTCTTATCCTCTTTGATTTCCTGGTTTATAAACTGCATCTGTGATATTCTGATTCCAACTCTTGCTTTCTTTATATCTGTTTGAATCAACATCACCCTGTTTTCCTTGTTTGGTTATGAGTCACTATAGTTCCTACCTGTGAATCCTTGTTACATGAAATATTTTCTTTATGCCACTTACCTTAACCCACATTCTACTGCTTTACAAATTTTAATTTACTAACCCCTCTTTCAACTTCTAACCATACTAACCTTTTTAAAATCTCGTTTCTGATTTTTTTCACTTTCCTCTAACTTTCTAACCATGGCATAATGACAATTTTTCTATTTAACTTAAATTCTGATACATTTTGGATTGTAAATTATTCCTTTCCAAATTTTAAACTACTAAACGATCCTTCATGCACATTTACTTGACTCATTTACCTCATTCTAATTCTCCTTTGTCGCTTTGAGTTTTCTTTGTTTAATTGCCTATTTGCTTCCCTATTTTTATCCATATCCTGGTTTCCCATTTTTCAGGATGTCTGCCTCACAAAGGAAAGGAAAAGGCAAGGCTACTGGCAAGCGCAAGAGAGGAGATTTCTCCCAGTCCATCATTGCCCTCATGCATGATTCCTCATGGCGGGAGAAGAACTTTACACAGCAGGAAAATACTGACCAGCTGCTCCCTGCAAATGATTCAATAAAATTTGTAAACCGGTACTGTGAGCTGAAGTATCCGGCATTTGCAAACTCCAGGAATCTATACCTGGAGAGAACTCTGAAGATTCCAGAAGCACTCCAGCAGTACACCACTGAGCAAATCAAGCAAAGCGGCTGGTTCTTTCTGGAGAGAACACTGACAGAGGTCAATGCATCTTGAGTCCAGGAATTCTACTGCAACTTCTACGTCGCCACCCTAGATGCAGTAAACCTGAGAGGAAAACAAATTCTGGTCACTGAAGAGGCCATAGAGGACATTCTCCAGCTCCCAGCCAAGTCGGATCAGCCTGATAGTTATTCAAAGGCTGAGGAGGACATGCGCCTGATGCAGTTTGATTGGGATGCTGTAAAGGCACGGATAGCTCTCGACCCGACTGTTCCTTGGGAGATGGGTCAGGACACCACCATGACTAGAGGGATCAAGAGGGCGTACTTAAATGATGAGGCTCGGTTATGGTACCAAATCTTGAGCAATTATGTCATGCCGAGTACTCATGAGACGGAGATCCCAGCTGCTATGATCACCCTCCTATGGTGTGTGCTGGAGGGTAAGGACCTTTATCTACCACGCTTTATCTGGCATTATATGGCCAGGGTCCACGTCCGAGGCACCCTCCCTTTTCCGTACCTGGTTACGCAACTAGGCCGTCGAGCTGACGTGCCATGGGAGGATGCCGATGAGAGACCACCAGCGGCGGACTGCAGAAAGATCATTCCTCACAGCAAAAACTTCCTAGCTTTGGGCTACAGACCACCACCCTTCATTGCTACTGATGAGACAGCCCCACCGTCTGCTGGACCCTCTTCATCCACGGCTGCCCCTGCTGCCACCACTGCACTTCCACCGGCCTCTGAGCCCATATACCGCCTTGTGCACCACCTATTCCAACAGCTTGATCAGATGGAGCACCGTAACCCGCGCCGGTTTGAGAGATTGGAGCGTCGCAGCCAGCGACGCTATTCGCATCTGAAGCTGATGATCCGACAGGGTGGTGACATCCCCTCCGAGCCCGACACACCATCTGAGCCATCAGAGGAGGAGGAGGATGAGCCCGAGGAGGAGACTCATTTCCAGGAGGAGACCCATCAACAGGCAGCCACAGAGCAGGCTGCCCCGCATCAGGAGGTTACGCATCAGATCGAGGCTACAGATCCGGAGATCCCAATCCAGTCAGCACCGCCTCTATAGCAGCCAGACCCTCAGCCCACCACCACCACAGAGCCTCCAGCTACCATCCCTACCAGTGATGACACCCCTTCACACCCGGCTTGACTGAGCATCAGGGCCGATGCTTCATTTTAAGTGTGGGGAGGTCGCCATCTCTGCGTTTTATTTTGGTGAACCACTACATCTCTTTTTCTTTTTTTTGGATATTTTTTTGTATTTTTCTTTTTTTTTCTGAGTACTTATACATTGCTGCTTTTATGTATTTTTACTCTATTTTTGCATTTTGCATTTTTAGTTCATATTTTTAGTTATTTAGTTTAGTTTGCAATTCTGACTTATTAGTGGATTAATTAGTATAGTTTACCATTTTTAGCATAAGATAGCATAGTTAAATTGAAAAATATAAAAAGGAAGTAAGCTAGGAAATTGAACATAACAGATTTAAATCCATAAACCTTGTATATATAGCATTACATCATATAGTTAAGTTGATAACATTTCATCAAGGAGGAACATTAAAACTTTAAAGGCTACCCTAAATAATTTTTTTATGAGAATAATGGAAATTTTTAACTAAACCTGCATAACATATATGAATGATATATGATGCTTGAGTTAGAGAACACACAGCCTGTGAGTTTTGAGCTTAATTGTATGGTTGCATTCAAACCATAATTTCATTCCTGTGTGTTTCGCTTCTTTTTATTCTGATGTTCTTTACTTTGCTTTTGTAACAACCCTGATTTTCGAGTACGCGAGATCTTTTCTAAAGGCACGGATTTCTCCATAAGATCAGTAAAGAGAACACCTCTTCTATATCAACAAGTATCTCGATACTCATTGTCATTATGTCATCCTTAAGCTAGAACCTTTTCTGAGGCAAGCTCGATAACGCGGTCACGAAGAACCTAGTTTTTGAACCGTAATGGTTGGCAGTTTCGATTCTGATTTTTGTAAATAGTCTCTGTTTGACAAACCGGACTCGATTCATGAGAGGAGAGAGATAATAGTATAATATTATCATTATATTAGTATTAGAACATACTTGAATGATATTATAAGGTTACCTGGTCTGTTTTTGTTAAAAACAGAAAATCGGTTTAACCGGGTTTACAGTTTACTGGTGCAGCTTAGCACCAGCACTCTCTGATGACTTAGCAATGCTAAGGCCTCATAATACATGTTTTATTCTCATAATAAATATGTTACTAGTGTCATTTATGCTAGTAGCTCAGAAAATAATTTTTAGAGATGTTTTTACGAGTGTTCCGATACACCTAGTTTTAGTAGTTGTACACCAGAGATATTTTAATCCACCTCCAAGCCAACCAATCACAACTCACCTTACACCCCCAAGACCTCCAAGGCTGTCTCATTTCATCATTTTGGCCGAAAATAACAAGAGAGAAAAGAGAGAAACTTTCATGAACACTTAATCTTCAAAGCTTGATTTCTTCTGAACTAAAACTCAAATCAAAACTCCAATTTCACCAAAATGATTGATAAACCCATATTTCCTGAGTTCTTTTGTGCTTAATTAGAGTGATTTATTCAACTCTTCACCTACTTATTCACATTAATTGCATGGTTTTACTTTCCCTTCATTATTATGTCATATTGTGAAAAATATGTTTCCTAAGCTTTAAAAATTAACTATTTTAATTACCTTTATTTCCATTCGATGCCGTGATTAGTGAGTTGAGTAGCTTCAGGTTTCCTAAGGTTGAATGACTTAAAGGATGAAAAAGGAAACATACAAAAATGGAAGGAGAAGGCAAAACGGAGCTTTAAGGAAACTGATATCCACGCGATCGCATGGACGACGCGATCTCGTGTCAGAAGCAAAGAAGCAGCGACGCGCCCGCATGACTGATGCAACCGCGCGCCTTGAGTAGAACACCCACGACGCGGACGCGTGACTGACGCGACCGCGTGGAAAGAAAAAGCTCCAGATGACGCGACCGCGTGACCCACGCGGACGCGTGACAGAGGCCACGTATTAGAATTTACAGAATACGCCCCCAGTGATTTCTGAAGCCTTTTTTGGCCCAGATCCAAGTACAGAAAGCATAGATTAGAGGTTATAAAGTGGAGGAATGCATCCATTCAGGGAGAGCTCGCCAATTTCTAGTTTTCATGATTTAGATTTAGTTTAGAGAGAGATTCTCTCTCTCTTAGGATTTAGGACTTTTTCTTGTTTTGGGAGTAACTCTGGATCTAGGTTTTAATGTTCTTTTATTTCAATTTTACTTTTATTTATTTGATTCCAATATTTGAATTGATTATTATAATTTAAATTATGAATTTTTCCATGTTACAGATTTCTATTTGAATTAATGATATTTAAGGTATTTTCAGTTTATGATTGTTCTCTTTGATTTAAGTTGCCATTGCTTCCCATCTAAGGACACTTTTATTATTCCAGCAATTTACTTTTTCCCCTTTTGGTCTTGGTTAAGAAATCAGTGACTCAACATTATCGAACTCAGCATAATTGATAATCGTTATCTTGCTAATTGATCTGAACTTCAATAATCCCAACTTTTTCCTAGGAAATAAATAGGATTCGAAGGTCAAACTAATTAGTCCCTTGACTTACCTTTGCTTCATAGGTTAACTAAGTGGAATTAAGATACAACTTTCATTATTGTTGAGAGGGATAACTAAGTTGGACTTCTAATTTCCCTTATCTTGCCAAAAGTTTTTTTACAGTTATTATTTATTTTTAATTGCCATTTAATTCACTTGTCATTTAAATTACTTGCTTCTCACCTTCTAAACCCCGATTACATCCTTAATAACCAATAATAAGAACATACTTCCTCGTAGTTCCTTGAGAAGACGACCCGAGGTTTGAATACTCGGTTAACAATTTTTAAGGGGTTTGTTACTTGTGACACCCAAAACGTTTGTATGAAAGGACTTTTGAAGGTTTAGAAACTATACTTGCAACGAGAATTTATCCACAAATTTCTAGACCACGCAAAAGTTCTCTCATCAAAATGGCGCCGTTGCCGGGGAACTGCTAACGTGTGCCTTATTATTGGTTATTGTAAATATTTTTCTTTTGCTTGTTTATTTATTTTTGTTTTTCCTTTTTATCTTTATTTGCTACTATGAACTCTCAGTCCTCTCGCTTTGAGTTTGGTTCTAATATTGTTAAAGGAAATAGAAGTTACAGCAGGAATGTGCATCAAGGTCAGACCAATCAAGGATGGATGGAAACAAGAGGATCTAATCAACCCTTTTGGCAGCAACACCCTCCGAGATATCCTGGACAAAGAGCATTCTACTGTGCATACCCAGCTGAAAGACATGGTAGACAACCTTGTAACTACCAACAAGCCCCACCCCGTGCATATGAACCATCCTTTCAACATAACCTCGAACCACCACACTCACAAGCTTCTCTTCACCATTCGCCATCATATGATCCTTCCTTACCCCAATACCAATCCAATCGTTCCCAATCATCACCACTTTCCTTTGTATCATGTCCAAGTCCGGCAAACCGCGAAGCAGAGGATCGCCTAAAAGAAACAGTAATTAAATTTCAAACAACCATTCAACAACTGGAGCAAGCACTAATTCAATGGGCCACTAGGCACTCAAATATACAAGGATCAACCACAGCTCCATGTGGACAGCCCGATGAAGAGCGTAGCATGAAAGAAATACTAGAGACTCCAGTGGACAAGACAGAGAATGAATTCGTACTAGAACAAGTGGAAGAAGCTGTCATTGTTCAAGAAGAAGAGTTGGTTGAAGATCTAGGAGATGCTGAACTTCCTTGGGAATCCAGAATTAAGGAAAACTCCGTCCAAGATGCTACAGTTGATGCTAAGGAGGATACCGTACAATCTCCAAGGCAAGTCGTTTACGAAGAATCAGACGGAATAATCCAAGAAGCAAATTTCCTTGATGATGATAGTCACAAGTCTAGTTCTCCTAGTGATGAAGTTACGTCCGCAAGTGAATTCTCTGAGATCAAAGAATTTTCCCCAAGTGAATATGAAGATGATGTGGAGGTAGATTTCTCTCAACCTCCAATCTATGACTCGAGTGATGAGGAAGACATAGAAGACTTTGACCAGGATACAGATACAATTGAAGACCTTTGCAAGGAAGTGGAAGAATTCACAGAAGAGCACAAGGAAACGGAACTTGCAGAACCACCAAAAACACCTATACCAAGGCCATTACCACCTAATACAAGCTTCAAGTGGGTACAATCCTTAACTTATAATTTTACTTATTCACTTGAATATGGTTTGCTTGAAACAGATGGCCAACTTAGAGCTCTCTGCGGCTTTAAGAGTAAGAGGGAATTGGCTTGTACTCAGAACTGGTGCACCAGGTTCAATAAGGTTCCACGCTTCACCTCGAAGTACACGGATTGGTATCATGCTCAATTGCATGGATCACGGAGAATGTTTGGTCACCACGGTGAGATTCTACTTTTTAACCCGCCCGAATGGAAACTTACAAATTAAAACGGAGGCGGATCTAAAAACACAGCTTGGGATCATGGATTATATTCTGACATTCGTCATTCCGAGAGGCTGAATATCTGTTTGAAGCTGCTCAGAAGCTTTACATGCCTAGTTTGGGACCCCGGAGGCTATTGGCATTCCAAGCACTGGTGGAAATTTTTGGACGAATTTAAACATAAGCCACCATAACAGGATACTCTTCCAATGTCCAACTTAAGGACTTTAACTAAAAGTGCTAGGTGGGAGACAACCTACCATGGTATGGTCGCTTCTTTCTCAATCTATTTCTTGTTTATTGTTTTCAATTTACCCTTTTTTTTTATTTTAACATTAACCTGGAATCATGCATAGCATTCATGTTAATCACTGCATCCTGCATTTTTTAGTAAAAAAAAAAAGGGGTTGCACGACGCGACCGCATGCCCTATGCGATCGCGTCATATCGCGAAAAACACCACCCATGTGACCGCGTGACCCAGGCGGCCGCGTGATATATATATCGGTGTAAGGATCCAACGAAGAGAAAGTTGGGCTGGAATCGTGTGGCTCTTGTGCGTTTCACACAAATTGGCCCACGCGATCGCATGCCCCATGCGATCGCGTCACTTACCCAATACCAATCCCACGCGACCGCGTCGCATGGATTGCATATCACCCCAAAAGGAGACAGAGAGTTGCGCTGAAACGGCGCTGGAGTCGTGCGTTTAGCACGAATTCCAGCGACGCGATCGCGCGACCCAGGCGATCGCGTCACCCCTCTTTCCCCCCTCTCATGCGATCGCGCGCCCCACGCGATCGCGTATCCCCCATTTTCACCCCAACCACGCGACCGCGTGCCCCACACGGCCGCGTGGGTTCGATAATATAACCCCCCAGCCACGCGAACCCTATTAGTCGCGCAGCCCCCCCTTCACCCCCAACCCTCTTCTCCTTCTCTATTCTTCTTCCCCCTGCCACCGCCACCCCGACACCGCCGCCTCCCAGACGCCGCCGCTGCCCAGACGCCGCGCTGTACCACCCCCTCCCCTTCTCTCTTCTTCCTTCTTCCTCTCTCCTCCCCTCTCCACCACAGCCACCTCCGCGAGCACTGCCCAGCCACCGCCGGCCATCCAGCCGTGCCCCCCTCTCCGCCACCCACCCCCTTCAGCCAGCAACAACCACTGCCCTCCCTTCCCCTATCCTCTTCCTCTCTCACTAACCCTAATACCTCCCTCCGCCACTGCCCCCTCAGCCGCCACCGCGACGCCGTGCACCACCACTGCACCGGACGCCGCCGCAGCCACCTTCTTCCCTGTTCCACCCCTTCCGCTTACCAGGTTCTGCAACACGCAACCCTTTTTATCCGTTCGTCACTTTTCTGTATTTTTATTCCGTTTATGTTCATGATTAGGATAGCTAGACTTGCATGTTGTAGTGAATTTTTAGGTTGTTAGGTAGCTTAGGCTGTGGTTAGTGGATCTAGGTCTGTTTACTTGCACTGTTCTTACTTCTATTTTATCCTATGTGCAAATCTGTTGCTGCTATAATCATGATTCGTATGCTGCTTTCTTGTATGTTGCTACTGTTTACATTGAGTTTTTATGTTTATTTTATATCTATGTACATGCAGCTTGATTTTTTTAATTCATATGCACTGATATGATTGCTGTTTATTTTCCGGGACAATCCAACTTTAGCCAGAATGCTGCCCAAATTCTCTTTGAAAGTTGTTTTCATTCTTGTTTTGGTTTGGCAACTCTGTTTTACTCTACTTCCCCCAAACCATTTCATGAATGCTAGGGCCACCTTCTTTTCCTCTTTGATTTCCTGGTTCATAACCTGCATTTATGATTCACTGATTCCAATTTCTGATTTCTTTATTTCTATTCGAATCAGCATCACCCTATTTTCTTTATTCGATTATGAGTACTTCTATTCTTACCTGTGAATCCTTGTTATATGGAATTTTTTCTATGCCACTTACTTTCCTAACTCACTAATTTTAATTTACTAATTTCTTTTTACCATACTAACCCTCTTGATCTCTTTTCTGATCACTTTCACTTCCTCTAACTTTCTCACTATGGCATATTGATTTTTTTCTTTCCATTTAACATTAATTCAATCACATTTCAATTACTCATTTTCCTTATTCTATTTCTCCCTTACCGCTTTGAGTTTCCTTTGTTTAAATTGCCTATTTGCTTTCCTATTTTATCCATTTCCTGGTTTTCTATTTTTTCAGGATGTCTGCCTCACAAAGGAAAGGCAAAGGCAAGGCTATTGGCAAGCGCAAGAGAGGAGATTCATCCCAGTCCATCATTGCTCTAATGCACGATTCCTCATGGCGGGAGAAGAACTTCACACAGCAGGAAAAAGCTGACCAGCTGCTCCCTTCGACTGATCCTATAAAATTTGCAAACCGGTACTGTGAGCTGAAGTACTCGACTTTTGCAAACTCCAGAAATCCATACCTGGAATGTACCTTGAAGATTCCAGAAGCCCTCCAGCAATACACCACTGAGCAAATCAAGCAAAGGGGCTGGTTCTTTTTGGAGAGACCACTGACAGAGGTCAATGCATCTTGGGTACGGGAATTCTATTGCAACTACTACCTTACTACCCTAGATGCAGTGAACCTGAGGGGAAAGCAAATTCTGGTCACTGAGGAGGCCATAGAGACCATTCTCCAGCTCCCAGCCAAGTCCGATCAGCCAGATGGTTATGCACAGGCTGAGGAGGACATGGGCCAGATGCGGTTTGATTGGGATGCTGTGAAGGCACGGATAGCTCTCGACCCTGCTGTTCCTTGGGAGATGGATCAGGACACCACTATGCCTAGAGGGATCAAGAGAGTGTACTTGAATGATGAGGCTCGGCTATGGCATCAGATCTTGAGCAACTATGTGATGCCGAGTACTCATGAGACTGAGATCCCGGCTGCCATGATCACCCTCCTCTGGTGTGTGCTGGAGGGTAAGGACCTGTACTTACCTCGTTTTATCCGGCATTATATGGCCAGGGTCCACGACCGAGGCACCCTCCCCTTTCCTTATCTGGTTACACGCCTAGGCCATCAGGTTGATGTGCCTTGGGAGGATGCCGATGAGCGACCACCAGCAGCGGACTGCAGGAAGATCATCCCTCACAGCAGGAACTTCCTTGCTTTGGGCTACAGACCACCACCTGTCACTGCTACTGATGAGACAGCCCCTCCGTCTGCTGGACCCTCTTCATCCACAGCTGCCCCAGCTGCCCCTGCTGCCACCACTGCACCTCCACCCGCCTCTGAGCTGGTTTATCGCCTCGTGCACCGTCTATTCCACCAGCTTGATCAGATGGAGCACCGTAACAGGCACCGGTATGAGAGATTGGAGCGCCGCAGCAGGCGACGCTATTCCCATCTGAAGCTGATGATTAGACAGGGCACCGACATCCCCTCCGAGCCCGACACACCATCAGAGTCATCAGAGGAGAAGAAGGATGAGCACGAGGAGGAGTCTCATTCCTAGACGGAGACTCATCAGCAGGCAGGCACCGAGCACGCTACACCACAGCAGGAGGCCCCACATCAGCTTGAGGCTGCAGATCCGGAGATCTCGATCCAGTCAGTCCCCCTTCTACAGCAGCCAGATTCTCAGCCCACCACCGCCATGGAGACCCCAGCTACCATCCCTACCAGTGATGACACTCCTTCACACCCGACTTGATTGAGCATCGGGGACGATGCTTCATTTTAAGTGTGGGGAGGTCGCCATCTCTGGCGTTTATTTTGGTGAACTACTACATACTTTTTCTTTTATTTTGGATATTTTTCTGTATTTTTCTCTTTTTCTTTTATTGTTATTTTCTGAGTACTTATACATTGCTACTTGTGTATTTTACTCTATTTTCTGCATTTTGCATTTTTTTGTTCATATTTTAGTTATTTAGTTCATTTTAGTTATTTAGTTTAGTTTGCAATTCTAGCTTATTAGTGGATCAATTAGTATAGTTTACCCTTTTTACATAAGATAGCTTAGTTATAGCTTAGTTTAAATTGACAAATATAAAAAAGAGTAAGCTAGGAACTTGAACATAATAGATTTAGATCCATAAAACCTTGTATATATAGCATTACATGATGTAGTTAAATTGACAACATTTCATCAAGGAGAAACATTAAAACTTCAAAGGCTACCCTAAATTACTTTTTAAGAGAACAATGAGAATTTTAAACTAAACCTGCACGACATACATAAGTGATAAATGATTTTTCAGCTAGAGAACACATAGCCTGTGAGTTTTGAGCTTAAGTGTATGGTTACATTCAAACCATAATTTTTATTCCTGTGTGTTCCAACCTTCTTTCTTATTCTGGTGTTCTTTACTTTGTTTTAGTTTATATGTCCGATTATAGAATATAGGTACATCTCAAAATAATGATTGAGGCCATCATTTGATTTTAGCTCACTTACCCCAAATTAACCTATCTTTTACATCACCCTTGTTAGCCCCCTTGAGCCTTTTAAAACCCCTTTATTCTATTTAGCCAAATTACAGCCTTAAGCAGAAAAATAAAAGAAAATCCCAAGTGAATCCTTCATTAGCTTAAGATAGAAAATCCTTAATAGAGTTAAATGTGGGAAACCTTTTGGGAACATGGATGATAGAAACAAAAGGTAGAAAAGTTAAAAGAAATAAAATAAATTTGGGAAGCATGTTCATGAGAAAATCAAAGTACTTTAATTGCCATGTGCATTAAAAAAAAAGTTATTTTTCAGCATTTAAATAAAAAGGGGATACAAAAAGAACTCCCCAATGCAAAATAAAAAGCAATGCACATGGGATAAAAACAAGAATTGAAACATGAGCATGTGACATCAAAAGCGAGAAAATAGGGAGAATAGGTAAAGAAGCATTGTTTTACTAAGTATGTATGTTAGGTGAGATCTTAGTCTAATTAAGGATTCACTTATTAGCTCACTTAGCCTTATACATATATCCATACCCTTTGCCTTGACCACATTACAACCTTAATTAAAGACCTCGTGAGTTTTGGTATGACTATGTTCTATAATTGTTGATTGGTTTGACGAAAAACAAGGTTATAGAAAGGAAGAATAAAAAGAAGAATAGAGTGATTAACCCAATAAACACTGAGTGATTAGAGAGAAAACACAAAATCCAGTGAGGGTTCAAAAGCTCATTAACATTTATCTCTGATTGTCTTGCAAGTTTCTTTTCTCTCATGTCATTTGCAAAAAAAAAGTGCTTTATTATTTGAGGGTTAGCTATATATGTATATATATCTCCTTGAGAATGTGAAATAATTTGACTACATGTAGGCTTTATATATATGAGTGGATGAATTAGAATTGCATGACTCATTAGGTAGATGTATTTAGCATAGGTTGCATTTCATAACATTCCATCACTTTAACCTTAATTATTTACTTTGGATTTAGCATGAGGACATGCTAGTGTTTAAGTGTGGGGAGGTTGATAAACCCATATTTCATGAGTTCTTTTGTGCTTAATTAGAGTGATTTATTTAACTATTCACCTACTTATTCACATTAATTGCATGGTTTTACTTTCCCTTCCTTATTATGTCATATTGTGAAAAACATGTTTCCTAAGCTTTAAAAATTAATTATTTAAATTACCTTTATTTCCATTCGATGCCGTGATTAGTGTGTTGAGTACCTTCAGGTTTCCTAAGGCTGAATGACTTAAAGGATGAAAAAGAAAACATACAAAAATGGAAGGAGAAGGAAAAACGGAGCTTTAAGGAAACTGGTATCCACGCGATCGCATGGACGACGCGATCGCATGTCAGAAGTAAAGAAGCAGCGACGCGGCTGCATGACTGATGCGACCGCGCACCTTGAGTAGAACACCCACGACGCGGACGCGTGACTGACGCGACCGCGTGGAAAGGAAAAGCTCCAGATGACGCGACCGCGTGACCCACGCGGACGCGTGACAGAGGCCACGTATCAGAATTTACAGAATACGCCCCCAGCAATTTCTGAAGCCCTTTTTGGCCCAGATCCAAGTACAGAAAGCATAGATTAGAGGTTATAAAGTGGAGGAATGCATCCATTCAGGGAGAGCTCGCCAATTTCTAGTTTTCATGATTTAGATTTAGTTTAGAGAGAGATTCTCTCTCTCTCTTAGGATTTAGGACTTCTTCTTGTTTTAGGAGTAACTCTGGATCCAGGTTTTAATGTTCTTTTATTTCAATTTTACTTTTATTTATTTGATTCCAATATTTGAATTGATTATTATAATTTAAATTATGAATTATTCCATGTTACAGATTTCTATTTGAATTAATGATATTTAAGGTATTTTCAGTTTATGATTGTTCTCTTTGATTTAAGTTGCCATTGCTTCCCATTTAAGGACACTTTTATTATTCCAGCAATTTACTTTTTCCCCTTTTGGTCTTGGTTAAGAAATCAGTGACTCAACATTATCGAACTCAGCATAATTGATAATCGTTATCTTGCTAATTGATCTGAACTTCAATAATCCCAACTTTTTCCTAGGAAATAAATAGGATTCGAAGGTCAACCTAATTAGTCCCTTGACTTACCTTTGCTTCATAGGTTAACTAAGTGGAATTAAGATACAACTTTCATTATTGTTGAGAGGGATAACTAAGTTGGACTTCTAATTTCCCTTATCTTGCCAAAAGTTGTTTTACAGTTATTATTTATTTTTAATTGCCATTTAATTCACTCGTCATTTAAATTACTTGCTTCTCACCTTCTAAACCCCAATTACAACCTTTATAACCAATAATAAGAACATACTTCCTCGCAGTTTCTTGAGAAGACGACCCGAGGTTTGAATACTCGGTTAACAATTTTTAAGGGGTTTGTTACTTGTGACACCCAAAACGTTTGTATGAAAGGACTTTTGAAGGTTTAGAAACTATACTTGCAACGAGAATTTATCCGCAAATTTCTAGACCACGCAAAAGTTCTCTCATCAATGATCCTCTCTTCTTCCTCTACATAACCATGTAACTTATCAAGGATGGAAATAAGGTGAGATGGCTGTCTCCCTCCCATTTCAATTCGGTTTTCAAGGAAAACCATGCAAAACATGTGTTTTCTTGATGTTCTTCCTTAGGAATCATGCTTAACTTGACTTGAGGGCCAAGAAACGTTAATTTTCAGCAAGTATTAGGTGAGATATCCCTTCCTAACATGCTGAGAGAGATTTGTTTAGTTGAGGGTTTTTGGATTTAAAGTTGTTCTTGATGTGTTTTAGGAGAAAAAAGTGCTAAAGGACCACCTGAAAGTCTAACTGAATTAGGAGCAGCAAAACCAGGTAGGGTGTCACAAAATTAATCTTGATTATTTGTGTTTGAGTTGTGTGAATGTTGTATAAATTGGCTGTGCTAAAAATTGGTTGCATATATGATTGATTCTTGGTGAAAATTTGGTGAAATTTTGATGAAATTTGATGAAATTCAAGCTTTAAAGTTCATGTTCTTGGGCAGCTGGAAAAACGAAACCCTAAGCTTAAATTGAGGTTCAATTTGTGTTAAAATCATGTAGAAAAGATGGGGTTTTAGTGGCTGCTAATTTATTATGAATTTTGGTAAAAATCGGTTGCTGAAAAGACTGAAAAACGGGTAAAAACAGAGAAAGAATCTGAAGAATTTATGAAGAACATGTAGAACACTTTGAGTGTGGTGAAGAACAATGAAGAACACCTTTTTGATTCATAAAAGGGCAAGGAAGTAATTAATTTGGTGTTTGGGGGGTTATTTTGTAATTTCTGAAAGTTAGGGTGGTTAAAGTAGAAATATTAAAAGTTACGGGTGGTAAAAAGTGAATTTTTAAAGGTTAAAAGTTAAAGTGGGGTAATTTTCGAAAATATATTAATAAAATAATAAATAATAATAAAATATTAAATAATAATATTTAATTAAAAATAATATTTTAATAAAAATAATAAAATAATGTGAAAAAGGTAGTTTTCTATAAAAGTTTTAGAAAGACAACTTTAAGCACAAAATCTCATAATTACCTTCATAAAACACTTAGAGAGTGGTAATAACATGATAGTGAGGCAAAGATAAAGAAAAGATAAAAAGTTAAAGAAAATATAAAAACCAAAGAAAATTCTGTAAGGTTTTAATGACAGAAAAATATACAGAAATTAGAGAATGAACTAGGGCAACATAGTTAGTCCTTGAGTTGCGACTAGGGTTAGGTATTATATGAAAAGTTAAACTGTTTTAGTATAGACTTAATGAACCTATACTTGGGACAGGCCAACTATTCATACCAAAATTTACATAAGCTTTAAATACATACGTTAAGCAGAGAAATCAGAGCAAACACAGAGAACAGAGTAACCAGAGAAAAGTAAAGAGATACAGAGAAAAGAGTAATCAAAGCAAAGTAAAAAGACAAAGTGAAAAGAGTAATATGATAAAGAGAAATGGTTTGAGCCAAGATATTGTGAAATTGAAAGATGTAAAGTTTGTATAGTATGATTGAATAGAGAAAGAAAGAAGTACTGCATAAGAATGTGAAAGTGATGATGAATAATGAGAATGATATTGAATGATGATAATGAGAAAAGAGGGGAAGAGTATAAAAATAAAGAGTTAAGCCTTGTGGCATGATATTCTATTATATGTTCATCTGATGCTTTTCTATTGGCCCTAGAGGTCCTGTAGGCCCAAGTTCACCTACAGTAAGTTGTTATTCCTGTAGGCCGAAGTTCACTTGCAGTGAATATCAATTGTGTATCTCAGGGTGTTGCTCTTGTAGGCCGAAGTTCACCTACAGAGAGTTGTGATACCTGTAAGCCGAAGTTCACTTACAGGGGCGCTATTTCTGTAAGCCGAAGTTCACTTACAGAGGTGTCATTTCTGTAGGCCGAAGTTCACCTACAGAAAGTTGTTGTGTTGTGTTTAGACTATTCCTGTAAGCCGAAGTTCACTTACGGGAGTGCTATTTCTGTAGGCCGAAGTTCACCTACAGAAAATAAGCCATATCTAGGACTAGTTCCTAGGTAATGTCGGGCTGCAGGGTGTAAACCGACACGTGAGCTCATGGCCTGCATAGGACAGACATGCATCATACTTGGTTGCGCATTTCCTCTGTTATGATTGTTGTTTGAATGTTTGCTTTCTTTGTTTTCATTCTATTCTCTGTGTCTGTGTTTTATTTTCTTGTATTCTTTTGTTTGTGTTTTGCTTTCTATTTTCTCTATTTATCTATTTCTTCTATCTACTACTTCTCGGTATTCTGCTATTTATCTGCTAAACAACACAGAATTAATGAACTTAACTAATAACCCCGATCCTACTAAGAACTCCCCAGTTCTTACCCCTTCTCTCTCCCTTCCCCCTTCAGATGGAAGTAAGAGTACCTTACAGTAGCTCATTGATGATGGTTCTGCAAAGAAGATTCTGCTCTAGATAGTCTTCTGAGTCTAGGGTGAATAATGTTCCCTGTTTATATGTATATACTGTGAGACTAGCCAATGTCTACACCCCGTTTGTTCTTGAACTTTAACTTAAATCCTGTGTACGAGACTCCTGTTGTGTGGCTACTTGATGAGGTACCAGAGACACGTTATATGGCAATGTCTGATCGTGCAAAGGAGTAGTAGATGATGTTCTACCTTTTGCTGATGTTCCACCTGACTTGATTTTTGAAGACTTAGAATGTACTTTTCCTCGCTTTAGTAGTTTAGAGGGACTAGGTGAGTATATAGTCTAGGCTAGCCTGGGCGTCAGCTTAGGGACTTCTTGAACAGGTCAGGGCCTAGGATGTTGTATGTATATATATGTATATAGTTATTATCTAGCTATATCTAGGGGTGTTCTAACTAAAAGTCTATACTTAAATAGAAGTTGGATCACTGAATGTTGTTGACTGCTTGTGACATATTTATGTGTGGTTATTTATAACTGTTTTATCTGTTATCAGTTGTGAATTGATTATGAATGATTCCGTCTATTAATCCAAATGTTTTCAAAAAAAAAAAATACCCCACAAATTAACTACATTTTTAACAACGAATCAGGCTCATATGATAAATAATAGATAATAATTAGGAAGACAAATTGGTAGCGCTCAGTTTCTGGTATGATCTAGACATATTGAAAATTGGGTCGTTACAATTTGGTATCAGAGCAGTTCGTTCCCAGTAGATCCTGGGGAGTGAACTGACTATGCTTCATTGCATACTCTGCTTGATTGTCTCATTCTGTTAGGGTATGTTCAAGATACATTTGGCATGAATGTCTATGAGTGCTCATTTTGGGAATGTTTGTGCCTAACTTGAGATATTAAAACTGATCACCTTAATATTGATTATTTGGTGCGGATAAGACCTCAATGACTGTGAATAGGTGATGTGCGGAAAACGATCCGACACAAAACTCACCGGCAAGTGTACCGGGTCGCATCAAGTAATAAAACTCACGGGAGTGAGGTCGATCCCACAAGGATTGAAGGATTGAGCAACTTTAGTTTAGTGGTTGAATTAGTCAAGCAAACAAGTATTGATTGTGTGAAATTGTGTTGACGGGAATTAAATTGCATAGAATGTAAAGGGGAGTGGGTGATTTGCATGAAATTAATGGGAACAAAAAAAAGAAAAAGAGCTGAATCTTAAAGAACAAGAAATTAAATGGCAGAAACTTAGAACGCAAGAAATATAAATTGCAGAATCTTAAAGTGCAAGAAATGTAAATTGCTTGAATTATAAAGGGAATTGGGAAGTGGATTTGCAGAAATTAAACAAAGAAAAGTAAAATTCAACAAACAGAAATATAAAAGATAGATTCAATTAAACTGGATCTCAAATGAAAATGAAAATAAACTTGGTGTAGCAACAAAACAAGGAAATTAAAATTGAAAAATGTAGATCTCAGGACCCAAGAGACTAGATAACCAAGTCTAGATCTCAATGCCTTCCTAGATCCAAATTGAAAATTCGATTGCAAGAAAAGTAAAGATCAAGTAGTAGAAGACAAGAAATGAAATCGCAAATTCTTAATGATGCAGTAAATCAAAACAGAGAGATCTCAAGGTGAGATTGAAATAGAATTTCTTCAATTCTCAACACTCAAGACTCAGACAAAGTGTGTAGAAAAGAAAACAAAAACAAACCAGAGGAAGAGAATTCAATTCTCCTTCCCAGGAACTCTCAAATTCTCAAAGCAACTACTCAGGTGAGCTCTCTACTGCAAGTATTAAAAATTCTAAAAAAGGAAGCTCTCTTGAAACTTCAAATCCTAAGCTATTTATACACTTTCTTAAAATGATCATTAAGCCTTGAATTAGGCCTTTAGTCTTGATGGAATTGGGTTGATAGTGGCCTCCGTTGATTGCTCTTGGTGTTGAGAAGAAATCCATTAGTGAACCGGGCCATGAACCATTCACGTTTGAGTCAACGTTTGAGGCAAACGTTGACTCAAACGTCCCTTGTGTGACATTATGTAGCTCGGCCAAGTTGCTGTCTTCCACGTTTGAGCCAACGTTTGAGGTTAAACGTGAGCTCAAACGTGGTTCCCCCATGCTACTCCTTTGGCCAACGTTTGGCCCAACGTTTGAGGCAAACGTTGGCGCAAACGTGGCTCACTTAATGCATCAAACAGAGGTGCTCTTCTTTGCTTTTATGGCACCAACGTTTGACCTCACGTTTGAGGCAAACGTTGGCGCAAACGTTGGTTTGCTCCAGGGGTGCTTCTCCTTGCTAATATGTGGCCGACGTTTGACCTCACGTTTGAGGCAAGCGTTGGCTCAAACGTTGCCATGCCCAGAAGTGCTCTTTCTCTTCTCTTTGGCGCCAACGTTTGACCTCACGTTTGAGGCAAACGTTGGTGCAAACGTTGCCTTCCCTTGCTCCTTCTTCAGCCAACGTTTGCCTCAACATTTGAGGCAAACGTTGGCGCAAATGTTGGCTCTTCTCCAGGGTGTGGTTGCACTCTTCCTCACGTTTGAGTCCAAGTTTGAGGCAAACTTTGGCTCAAACGTGAGTCCTTCCTCTTGCCTCTTGCTATCCCCTTTTCCTTAACCTTCTTCCAAGCTTTCTTCCACCTATCATCAACCAACAATTACATCAAAGCTATGCTCTAATAATGAGAGTTATTCTTTTTCTTGTCATATAAACAATTATGGCATAAAACTCATGAAAATGCATCAATTCATCCATAGTTGATTGAATCTAAGGAAACATGATATTCCACCCAATTGGCTTACTTGTGGCCCAAGAAAGTGCATAAAAACTAATGAAACAAGTGAAATTAGCTTGAGAAATGGGTATATGATGACTTGTCATCACAACACCAAACTTAAATCTTGCTTGTCCCCAAGCAAGCACTAAACATAAGAGAAGATAGAATGAAATAGAAAAGCATATATGTCCTTATTAGGCAGATAGTTGAATTTGGTTTATGGGGTTTTATGCAGATCAATAGTAGTTCATTTATTACTCGCTGTCAAAACAAACAATGTCTCCTAAAGGGTTCACCGAGGTTGCTGCTACAATACCTTACTTTTTGTTTATTTCCCTTGTTAGCTTTTTCTTCTTTCTTTTGCATTACAGCTTATTATTGATTGAAGGCTTGGTGGCAAATGTTGCAGTGGCCTTTGGCTTAATTTTACTCAACATTTCTTCACCACAGACACATGGCTCACCTTTTTCTTCCTAGGATCATTGATGCCCAACATCTCTTTGGATAACTAAATGCTTTGTAACTAGGTTGCTCTTTATTACGGACTTTCAATTGGCCATCCCAAATTAGTTGATCTAAGTGGCCATGTTTTGAAATACCCCTTAGAATCTACTTGTCCAAGCATATCCTAGTACAAGAACACCACAGGCATGTGTCCTAGGGTCCAAGCTATTGGTGTCTAGCCTTATTCTTTGTTTTTCTTGCCACATTGGCTTTTTCTCCTTCCTTTTCTTTCTGTGTTATTTTGTTCTCAAGGGATTTTTATTAATTGAAGGATCATAGTAGCAAACCAGCTTAAGCTTCAAGTAACATGTCATTATGCAGCAATTATTCTATGAACTAACAATTGAATCAAACACATACCACCACCAATTTCCATTCTAACTTATGCAACATTGGATATTTACTTTCTAATTCAAACATTTCTCTTTTATTCAAGCATATGGGAAACAAAACAGAATTCAAAGCTAAGTGATGAATAACAAGCATTATGCAGATCAGCATACTTAACAAACAACTCCACTTGCAACCAGATAAACACTTTAGCAAGATACATAAGGGTTCCCGGATTCAAAACAATTTATAACAGCAAGGATTAAGTTTAGATACAACCGTTGAAGTTGCATCCCTTTGGTTCTTCCTTCCGTTGTGTTCTTTTTGAGTTATGATGCATAATGTCTTCAAATGGTGGTTAGTTCCCTGCACAATTCTCAAAAGTTGCTTGCTTCTCAAGCCCTTAGGTGACTGGTTAGTATGCATGAATTGAGTGTGGCTTTTGGATTTAATTTGGTATGGGAACACCAAACTTAATTCCTTGCCACTGTCTCTAATGCAACAGGTTGTTCACTTATGAATTCTTTTGGCCTTGCTAAAGGTTATAGAACCAAAACTAAAAAGCAATTAAATGGTTGAATAATTTGTCTGATTGCTTGGAGCTAGCATTATGCAGGAGGTGAGAGTATGCTTTTAAATGAGATTTTGGTGGAACACCAAACTTAGAATCCTTCATTCTCCCTTAAATTGTTTTGGCGTGCTACACCAAACTTAGCTCCTTGCAATACATACTTAATTATTCAACATTTTTATTGAAAAAACTATGAAAAGAAAACTACCTCAGGTTGGGTTGCCTCCCAACAAGCGCTTCTTTATTGTCATTAGCTTGACATTGATCCCCTTAGGGTGGTTGATGACTGAAATGTCGCAGCTTATCCCCCCTCACTGTAAGCCTTCTTTGTGTGCCTTGATGCTTAATTTCAATGTGCTCGAGAGAGAGTACTTGGTTAACAGTGTAGTGATCCTCAGTTCCCAGTTGTTGATATACTAATTGCACCTTGTCGCCTTTGGAGAATCCTTCAGTTGGGATTTTTTTATTCTTCCACCCTTTGTGAGCCTTCTTCTTGTTTTTCTTCCTTTTTCTTGTTAACCTTTCTTCCTTGACAGTAGCTTTAGTTGTGGCACTTTCCTTCTTGTTTATCTTCCAAATTTCTTTTTGAGTACCTTCTTTTCCTTGCATATGTTCATTCTTCTGCTTTACTGAATTGTTGATTGCTTGCCTTGGGAAACAGTCATTGATTACTTGGCTTCTTTCTTCAGAATTTTGTTGTTCTGGAAACACTTTCAGAGTAATGCTTTCCTCATGCATCCTGAGAGTTAGTTCTCCTTGCTCTACATCTATGATGGCTCTGGAGGTAGCTAAAAATGGCCTTCCCAAGATAATCGAATTGTTTTCTTCTTCTTCTGTTTCCAAGATTACAAAATCCGCAGGATAAATGAACTTGTCAACCTTAACTAAAAGGTTTTCGATCACTCCTTTGGGATGTACTACTGACTGGTCCACCAATTCCAATGACATCTGTATTGGTTTCACCTTCTCTATGCCAAGCTTTTTCACTAAAGAGGATGGAATCAGATTTATGCTTGCTCCTAAATCGCACATCCCCTTGTTGATAAATAGACTTCCAATGGTGCAAGGTAGGAAGAAACTTCCTGGATCTTCCAACTTGGGAGGGAGTCCTTTTCTGATGAGTGCACTGTATTCTTCAGTGAGAAGTACAGTCTCCTTCTCCAGCCAGCTCCTTTTCTTGTTAATGAGTTCCTTCAAGAACTTGGCATATAAGGGCATCTGTTCCAATGCTTCAGCCAGGGGAATGTTGATTTCCAGCTTCTTGAAAGTTTCCAGGAACTTGCGGAAGTGTTGATCCTTGGTTTCTTTGTTGAACCTCTGAGGGTATGGTAGTGGAGGTGTAATGCTCTTCTCCACTTGCTGCTGTCCCGGAATTGCTTCCTTTGAACTATGTGGCTGGTTGTCTTTCTCTTTAAGCTTCTCTGGGGCATTTCTTCTTGTTGTCATGTCTTCCTTGCTGGCTTCCCCTTTCTCTGATGATTCTTTGTTGCTATCCAAAGGCTTCTTGGTTACCTCCTTGTTGTTGTCTACCAATGTCTTTCCACTCCGTAGTTGTACAGCTTTGCACTCTTCTTTTGGATTAGGAATGGTGTCACTTGGTAGTGAGCTTGAAGGTCTCTCAACAGAAATCTGCTTGGAGATTTGCCCAATCTGCCTCTCTAAGCTCTTCATGGAGGCTTCATGGTTCTTGGTTGTCATTTCTTGGTGTTTTCACATTTTGTCTATCAAGGTTTCCAAGTTAGTGATTCTTTAAGATTCTGGTGATGCTTGTGGTGGGTTGTGAGGTGTGGATGGTGGATGGTAGGCATTTTGATTGGTGGGTTGGTTATTGGATTGATAATGGTTGGGGTTGGGGTAGTTGTTTTGAGGTTTTCTGTAAGGGTTTTGGTTAGTTTGCTGCTGGTTGTTGTTTTGGTTGTTTCTTGAAGTGTTTTGGTTTGAGTTTCTCTGCCATGGTTGTTGATTCTGGTTGTGATTGTCTCCCCATCTGTGGTTTGGGTGGTTCTTCCAGGATGGGTTGTAGGTATCACCATAAACTTCATTCTGTCCAGAGTTTTGGTTATACATGTACTGCACTTGCTCCTGTTGTTGCTCTTCTTGGCTTTCTTCATTCTGCACACATACAGTTGATGGGTGGCTTGTGTTCACAGCTGCTACTTGAAGGCTGTCAATCCTTTTGGCCATTTGTTCAAACTGTTGTTGAATTTGTTGTTGCATCATCTTGTTTTGAGCCAAAATGGAGTCTACTCCTTCCAGTTCTAGTACCCCCTTTCTCTGTGATGGTTGGCGGGTTCTTTGATGAGTAAAGAAATATTGATTGTTGGCCACCATGTCCACAAGATTCTGGGCTTCCTCAGCAGTTTTCATCAGTTGTAATGAACCTCCAGCAGAGTGATCTAATGCCTCTTGAGATTTCAATGTTAGGCCTTCATAGAAATTCTGCAGCACATCCCATTCATTGAACATCTCCGGAGGACACTTTCTGATTAAGGCTTTGTACCTCTTCCATGCTTCATACAAGGATTCGGCATCTAATTGTGTGAATGTCTGCACCTCAGTTTTCAGCCTGATGATCCTTTGGGGTGGATAGAATTTGGCTAAAAATTTAGTCACCAAATCATCCCAACTAGTGATACTTCCTTGGGGAAAAATTTCAAGCCATTGTGCAGCCTTGTCCCTTAATGAGAACAGGAACAGCAGAAGCTTGTAAGTTTCAGGATTCACGCCATTGGATTTGACAGTGTCACAAATCCTTAAGAAGGTAGATAGATGCTGGTTGGGATCTTCCAATGGGCTGCCTCCATAGGAACAATTATTCTGGACAAGTGTAATGAGTTGTGGTTTTAACTCGAAGTTGTTTGCATTGACATTGGGAGTTAAGATGCTGCTTCCACAGTGTCTGGGATTTGCAAAAGTGTAGGAAGCCAACACTCTCCTCTGTGTTGGATTGGGATTAGATGGATCTCCTTCCATCTCGTGATATTCTTCCTCAGATTCTTCCTCTCCAACAATACCTTTCCCTCTCTCAGCTCTTCTTAATCTCCTGAGAGTTCTCTGGTCAGCTTCGGATAAGATAGGAGTAGCTCTCCCTGTACCTGACATACAAACAAAACAAGAAACACACAACCAGTGATACTTCAATCTATTGCTAGAATGAAGTTTTAGTTAGCTTAAGCAAAAATTCAAACAGTTAGTAGGTTAGTCAAAATTAAAGAAAAAATGCTTGATCTAAACTACCACCTCACTTAATCATTGTCAATCTATTCAATCCCCGGCAACGGCGCCAAAAACTTGATGTGCGGAAAACGATCCGACACAAAACTCACCGGTAAGTGTACCGGGTCGCATCAAGTAATAAAACTCACGGGAGTGAGGTCGATCCCACAAGGATTGAAGGATTGAGCAACTTTAGTTTAGTGGTTGAATTAGTCAAGCAAACAAGTGTTGATTGTGTGAAATTGTGTTGACAGGAATTAAATTGCATAGAATGTAAAGGGGAGTGGGTGATTTGCATGAAATTAAAGGGAAAAAAAAAGAAAAAGAGCTGAATCTTAAAGAACAAGAAATTAAATGGCAGAAACTTAGAACGCAAGAAATGTAAATTGCAGAATCTTAAAGTGCAAGAAATGTAAATTGCTTGAATTATAAATGGAATTGGGAAGTGGATTTGCAGAAATTAAACAAAGAAAAGTAAAATTCAACAAACAGAAATATAAAAGATGGATTCAATTAAACCGGATCTCAAATGAAAATGAAAATAAACTTGGTGTAGCAACGAAACAAGGAAATTGAAATTGAAAAATGTAGATCTCAGGACCCAAGAGACTAGATAACCAAGTCTAGATCTCAATGCCTTCCTAGATCCAAATTGAAAATTCGATTGCAAGAAAAGTAAAGATCAAGTAGTAGAAGACAAGAAATGAAATCGCAAATTCTCAATGACGCAGTAAATCAAAACAGAGAGATCTCAAGGTGAGCTTGAAACAGAATTTCTTCAATTCTCAACACTCAAGACTCAGACAAAGTGTGTAGAAAAGAAAACAAAAACAATCCAGAAGAAGAGAATTCAATTCTCCTTCCCATGAACTCTCAAATTCTCAAAGCAACTACTCAGGTGAGCTCTCTACTGCAAGTATTAAAAATTCTAAAAAAGGAAGCTCTCTTGAAACTTCAAATCCTAAGCTATTTATACACTTTCTTCAAATGATCATTAAGCCTTGAATTGGGCCTTTAGTCTTGATGGAATTGGGTTAGTAGTGGCCTCCATTGATTGCTCTTGGTGTTGGGAAGAAATCCATTAGTGAACCGGGCCATGAACTATTCACGTTTGAGTCAACGTTTGAGGCAAACGTTCACTCAAACGTCCCTTGTGTGACATTATGCAGCTCGGCCAAGTTGCTGTCTTCCACGTTTGAGCCAACGTTTGAGGTCAAACGTGAGCTCAAACGTGGTTCCCCCATGCTACTCCTTTGGCCAACGTTTGGCCCAACGTTTGAGGCAAACGTTGGCACAAACGTGGCTCACTCAATGCATCAAACAGAGGTTCTCTTCTTTGCTTTTATGGCGCCAACGTTTGACCTCACGTTTGAGACAAACGTTGGCGCAAACGTTGGTTTGCTCCAGGGGTGCTTCTCCTTGCTAATATGTGGCCAACGTTTGACCTCACGTTTGAGGCAAACGTTGGCTCAAACGTTGCCATGCCCAGGAGTGCTCTTTCTCTTCTCTTTGGCGCCAACGTTTGACCTCACGTTTGAGGCAAACGTTGGCGCAAACGTTGCCTTCCCTTGCTCCTTCTTCAGCCAACGTTTGCCTCAACGTTTGAGGCAAACGTTGGCGCAAATGTTGGCTCTTCTCCAGGGTGTGGTTGCACTCTTCCTCACGTTTGAGTCCAAGTTTGAGGCAAACTTTGGCTCAAACGTAAGTCCTTCCTCTTGCCTCTTGCTATCCCCTTTTCCTCAGCCTTCTTCCAAGCTTTCTTCCACCTATCATCAACCAACAATTGCATCAAAGCTATGCTCTAATAATGAGAGTTATTCTTTTTCTTGTCATATAAGCAATTATGGCATAAAACTCATGAAAATGCATCAATTCATCCATAGTTGATTGAATCTAAGGAAACATGATATTCCACCCAATTGGCTTACTTGTGGCCCAAGAAAGTGTATAAAAACTAATGAAACAAGTGAAATTAGCTTGAGAAATAGGTATATAATGACTTGTCATCAATAGGCATGGTTTAATCGAGTTCCGAATGACAAATTCGTGAGAGTGCCAACTATTCTTATAGCTATTATGATCTCCATGGCCATGGCTATGTGATATTTAGATGCTGTAAGGAACAGACCGATCTCTTCGTCAGGATGGCTTGAAGGAAATAGACCGCTTGAAGAAGGATTCTTGCACGTGGCTGAAATTTTGAGGGCAAAATTTTCTTTTAGGTGGGTAGAATGTAACAACCCTGATTTTCGAGTACGCGAGATCTTTTCTAAAGGCACGGATTTCTCCGGAAGATCAGTAAAGAGAACACCTCTTCTATATCAAAAAGTATCTCGATACTCATTGTCATTATGTCATCCTTAAGCTAGAACCTTTTCCGAGGCAAGCTCGATAACGCGGTCACGAAGAACCTAGTTTTTGAACCGTAACGGTTGGCAGTTTTGATTCTGATTTTTGTAAATAGTCTCTGTTTGACAAACCGGACTCGATTCGTGAGAGGAGAGAGATAATAGTATAATATTATCATTATATTAGTATTAGAACATACTTGAATGATATTATAAGGTTACCTGGTCTGTTTTTGTTAAAAACAGAAAATCGGTTTAACCGGGTTTACGGTTTACTGGTGCAGCTTAGCACCAGCACTCTCTGATGACTTAGCAATGCTAAGGCCTCATTATACATGTTTTATTCTCAAAATAAATATGTTACTAGTGTCATTTATGCTAGTAGCTCAGAAAATAATTTTTAGAGATGTTTTTACGAGTGTTTCGATACACCTAGTTTTAGTAGTTGTACACCAGAGATATTTTAATATTATTTTAATCCACCTCCAAGCCAACCAATCACAACTCACCTTACACCCCCAAGACCTCCAAGGTTGTCTCATTTCATCATTTTGGCCGAAAATAAAAAGAGAGAAAAGAGAGAAACTTTCATGAACACTTAATCTTCAAAGCTTGATTTCTTCTGAACTAAAACTCAAATCAAAACTCCGATTTCACCAAAATGATCCTCTCTTCTTCCTCTACATAACCATGTAACTTATCAAGGATGGAAATAAGGTGAGATGGCTGTCTCCCTCCCATTTCAATTCGGTTTTCAAGGAAAACCATGCAAAACATGTGTTTTCTTGATGTTCTTCCTTAGGAATCATGCTTAACTTGACTTGAGGGCCAAGAAACGTTAATTTTCAGCAAGTATTAGGTGAGATATCCCTTCCTAACATGCTGAGAGAGATTTGTTTAGTTGAGGGTTTTTGGATTTAAAGTTGTTCTTGATGTGTTTTAGGAGAAAAAAGTGCTAAAGGACCACCTGAAAGTCTAACTGAATTAGGAGCAGCAAAACCAGGTAGGGTGTCACAAAATTAATCTTGATTATTTGTGTTTGAGTTTTGTGAATGTTGTATAAATTGGCTGTGCTAAAAATTGGTTGCATATATGATTGATTCTTGGTGAAAATTTGGTGAAATTTTGATGAAATTTGATGAAATTCAAGCTTTAAAGTTCATGTTCTTGGGCAGCTGGAAAAACGAAACCCTAAGCTTAAATTGAGGTTCAATTTGTGTTAAAATCATGTAGAAAAGATGGGGTTTTAGTGGCTGCTAATTTATTATGAATTTTGGTAAAAATCGGTTGCTGAAAAGACTGAAAAACGGGTAAAAACAGAGAAAGAATCTGAAGAATTTATGAAGAACATGAAGAACACTTTGAGTGTGGTGAAGAAAAATGAAGAACACCTTTTTGATTCATAAAAGGGCAAGGAAGTAATTAATTTGGTGTTTGGGGGGTTATTTTGTAATTTCTGAAAGTTAGGGTGGTTAAAGTAGAAATATTAAAAGTTACGGGTGGTAAAAAGTAAATTTTTAAAGGTTAAAAGTTAAAGTGGGGTAATTTTCGAAAATATATTAATAAAATAATAAATAATAATAAAATATTAAATAATAATATTTAGTTAAAAATAATATTTTAATAAAAATAATAAAATAATGTGAAAAAGGCAGTTTTCTGTAAAAGCTTTAGAAAGACAACTTTAAGCGCAGAATCTCATAATTACCTTCATAAAACACTTAGGGAGTGGTAATAACATGATAGTGAGGCAAAGATAAAGAAAAGATAAAAACCAAAGAAAATTCTGTAAGGTTTTAATGACAGAAAAACAGACAGAAATTAGAGAATGAACTAGGGCAACATAGTTAGTCCTTGAGTTGCAACTAGGGTTAGGTATTATATGAAAAGTTAAACTGTTTCAGTATAGACTTAATGAACCTATACTTGGGACAGGCTAACTATTCATACCGAAATTTACATAAGCTTTAAATACATATGTTAAGCAGAGAAATCAGAGCAGAGTAAAGAAAACACAGAGAACAGAGTAACCAGAGAAAAGTAAAGAGATACAGAGAAAAGAGTAATCAAAGCAGAGTAAAAAGAGAAAGTGAAAAGAGTAATATGATAAAGAGAAATGGTTTGAGCCAAGATATTGTGAAATTGAAAGATGTAAAGTTTGTATAGTATGATTAAATAGAGAAAGAAAGAAGTACTGCATAAGAATGTGAAAGTGATGATGAATAATGAGAATGATATTGAATGATGATAATGAGAAAAGAGTAATATAACAAAGAGAATAAAGGAGAAGAGTATAAAAATAAAGAGTTAAGCCTTGTGGCATGATATTCTATTATATGTTCATCTGATGCTTTTCTATTGGCCCTAGAGGTCCTGTAGGCCCAAGTTCACCTAGAGTAAGTTGTTATTCCTGTAGGCCGAAGTTCACCTGCAGTGAATATCAATTGTGTATCTCAGGGTGTTGCTCCTGTAGGCCGAAGTTCACCTACAGAGAGTTGTGATACCTGTAAGCCGAAGTTCACTTACAGGGGCGCTATTTCTGTAAGCCGAAGTTCACTTACAGAGGTGTCATTTCTGTAGGCCGAAGTTCACCTACAGAAAGTTGTTGTGCTGTAATTAGACTTTTCTGTAAGCCAAATTTCACTTACAGAAGGTGTTATTTCTGTAGGCCGAAGTTCACCTACAGAAAGTTGTTGTGTTGTGTTTAGACTATTCCTGTAAGCCGAAGTTCACTTACGAGAGTGCTATTTCTGTAGGCCGAAGTTCACCTACAGAAAATAAGCCATATCTAGGACTAGTTCCTAGGTAATGTCGGGCTGCAGGGTGTAAACCGACACGTGAGCTCATGGCCTGCATAGGACAGACATGCATCATACTTGGTTGCGCATTTCCTCTGTTATGATTGTTGTTTGAATGTATGCTTTCTTTGTTTTCATTCTATTCTCTGTGTCTGTGTTTTGTTTTCTTGTATTCTTTTGTTTGTGTTTTGCTTTCTATTTTCTCTATTTATCTGTTTCTTCTGTCTACTGCTTCTCGGTATTCTGCTATTTATCTGCTAAATAACACGGAATTAATGAACTTAACTAATAACCCCGACCCTACTAAGAACTCCCCAGTTCTTACCCCTTCTCTCTCCCTTCCCCCTTCAGATGGAAGTAAGAGTACCTTACAGTAGCTCGTTGATGATGGTTCTGCAAAGAGGATTCTTCTCTAGATAGTCTTCTGAGTCTAGGGTGAATATCGTTCCCTGTTTATATGTATATACTGTGAGACTAGCCAATGTCACCCCGTTTGTTCTTGAACTTTAACTTAAATCCTGTGTACGAGACTCCTGTTGTGTGGCTACTTGATGAGGTACCAGAGACACGTTATATGGCAATGTCTGATCATGCAAAGGAGTAGTAGATGATGTTCTACCTTTAGCTGATGTTCCACCTGACTTGATTTTTGAAGACTTAGAACGTACTTTTCCTCGCTTTAGTAGTTTAGAGGGACTAGGTGAGTATAGAGTCTAGGCTATCCTGGGCGCCAGCTTAGGGACTTCTTGAACAGGTCAGGGCCTAGGATGTTGTATGTATATATATGTATATAGTTATTATCTAGCTATATCTAGGGGTGTTCTAACTAAAAGTCTATACTTAAATAGAAGTTGGATCACTGAATGTTGTTGACTGCTTGTGACATATTTATGTGTGGTTGTTTATAACTATTTTATCTGTTATCAGTTGTGAATTGATTATGAATGATTCCGTCTATTAATCCAAATGTTTTCAAAAAATAAATACCCCGCAAATTAACTACATTTTTAACAACGAATCATGCTCATATGATAAATAATAGATAATAATTAGGAAGACAAATTGGTAGCGCTCAGTTTCTGGTATGATCTAGACATATTGAAAATTGGGTCGTTACAGCTTTAATCTATATGTCCAATTATAGAATATAGATACATACCAAGAGAATGATTGAGACCATCATTTGATTTTAGCTCACTTACCCCAAAATAACCTACCTTTCACATCACCCTTGTTAGCCCCCTTGAGCCTTTAAAATCCCTTTTATTCTATTTAGCCACACTACTAGCCTTAAGCAGAAAAACAAAATAAAATCCCAAGTTGAATCCTTGGTTAGCTTAAGATAGAAAATTATAAATAGATTAAAATATGGAAAACCTATTGGGAACATGGATGATAGAAACAAAAGGGTAGAAAAGTTAAAAGAAATAAAATAAAATTTGGGAAGCATGCTCATGAGAAATCAAAGTGATTCAATTACCATGTGCATAAAAAAAAGAAAAAAAAGTTATTTTTCAACATTTAATAAAAGGGGATATATAAAAAAAAATTCCCCAATGCAAAATAAAAGCAATGCACATGGGATAAAAATAAAATTGAAACATGAGCATGTAACAACAAGTGGGATAATATGGGAAAATTGGTAAAGAAAGTTTTGTTCTACTAAATATGTATGTTAGGTGAGATCTTAGTCTAATTAAGGATTCACTTATTAGCTCACTTAGCTTTATACATATATCCTTACCTTTACCTTGGCCCCATTACAACCTTAGTTAAAGACCTCATGACTTTTGGTATGACTGTACTCTATAATTGTTGATTGGTTAGATGAAGAACAAAGTTATAGAAAGTAAGAATAAAAAGAAAGTAGAGTGAATAAACCCAATAAACACTGAGTGACTAGAGGGTAAACACAAAATCCAGTGAGGGTTCAATAGCTCATCAACATATATATGTGCTTAATTTACTAATTATTTTGCAAGTTTGTACAATATTTTTATTTCCCATCTCATTTGCTAAAATGCTTTATTATTTAAGGGTTAGCTATATATATATATATATATATATATATATATATATATATGACTCCTTGAGAATGTGAATTAATTTGACTACATGTAAGCTTTATATATGAGTGGATAAATTGGAATTGCATGACTCATTTAGGTAGATGCATTTAGAATAGGTTGCATTGCATAACATTCCACCACTTTAACCTTACTTTTTACTTTGGATTTAGCATGAGGACATGCTATTGTTTAAGTGTGGGGAGGTTGATAAACCTATATTTTATGATATATTTTGTGCTTAATTTGAGTGATTTATTCAATCCTTCACCCACTTATTCATGTTAATTGCATGGTTTTACTTTCCCTTCCTTATTATGTAATGTATGTGAAAAACATGTTTCCTAAGCTTTAAAATTAATCATTTTAATTACCTTTATTTCCATTCGATGCCGTGATTAGAGTGTTGAGTAGTTTTAGATTTTCTAAGGCAGAATGACTTAAAGGATGGAAAAGGAAACATACAAAAATGGAAGAAAAGCACAAAACGGAGCTTCTGAAGAAACTGGCATCCACGCGATCGCATGGACGAAGCGATCGCGTGCCAAGCGTGAATCAGCAGCGACGCGGCCGCATGACTGACGCGACCGCGCGCCTTAAGCAGAACGCACATGACGCGGTCGCATGACTGACGCGACCGCGTGGCAAGGAAATGCTCCGTATGACGCGACCGCGTGACCCACGCGGACGCGTGACAGAGACCACGCACCAGAAATTGCAGAAAATGCTCATAGCGAATTCTGAAGCCCTTTTTGGCCCAAATCCAAGTCCAGAAGGCATAGACCAGAGGTTACAAAGTGAGGGAAGACATCCATTCAGAGAGAGCTCGCCAATTTTCACTTTTCATGATTTAGATTTAGTTTGAGAGAGGTTCTCTCCTCTCTCTCTTAGGATTAGGATTAGGATTTAGGACTTCTCTTAGTTTGTAAGAGTGACTCTCGATCCAGGTTTAATATTTACTTTAATGCTTTTATTCGTTCCTATAAATGTTGCCAACTTGACTTATGAACCCTTTCCATGTTATGATTTGAATTAATGATTATTTGAGGTATTTCAGTTATTGAGTGCTTTCTCCTTAATTTGTGTTACCATTGCTTTCCATCTAAGGACATTTTTATTCCAACAATCTTACTTTTCCCCTTTTGGTTTTGGTTAAGAAATCAGTAACTCAACATTATTAAACTCAGCATAATTGATAATCGTTATCTTGCTAATTGAACTGAACTTCAATAATCCCAACTTTTTCTTAGGAAATAAACAGGATTCGAAGGTCAAACTAATTAGTCCCTTGACTTTCCTTTACTTTAGTAAAGGTTAACTAAGTGGAATTTAGATTCAACTTTCATTATTGTTGAGAGAGATAACTAAGTTGGACTTCCAATTTCTCTTACCTTGCCAAAAGATTGCTTTACAGTATTTATTTATTTTAATTGCCATTTAAATTATTTGTCATATCTACTCTTCACTCCCAACCCCGATTTCACAACCTCCATAACCAATAATAAGAACATACTTCCCTACAGTTCCTTGAGAAGACGACCCGAGGTTTGAATACTCGGTTAACAATTTTTAAGGGGTTTGTTACTTGTGACAACCAAAACGTTTGTATGAAAGGATTTTTGTCGGTTTAGAAACTATACTTGCAACGAGGATTTATCCGCAAATTTCTAGACCACGCAAAAGTTCTCTTATCACTGATCTCCATGGGTTAGTATTTTTTTCTCAACACCAATACTCTTATTTTCTTTATTTGTTCATTGTTGCATCTGCATATTTGATTGCATATTTGTTTGATTTTTTTGCATATTTTACCACTTGGTTGAAGTAATATTTTCTTTTTCAAGAAAATTTTTAGAAAATTTCACTAATTTGAATAAAATTTAATGTTACACTTGTTTGAAGAGATATTATACTGGAACATGATTTAGAACTCGAACACACAAAACCTGTGAGATTTTTGAGCCTATTTGAATTGGTTGCATTTTATCAACCAAAATTCTGTTTTAGTGTGTATTTTTCTCTCTAAAATTGTGATCTTTGTCTTGCTTAATTCTATATTTCCATTATTTGATGTATGCATACACTTACATGATTGAGGCCTTTGTTTCACTAAGCTTACATACCCATATGGCCTTACCTTTCATTATCCCTTGCAAACCAATTTTGAGCCTATTTTACCCCTTTGTTCTTTTTATTTAGCACATCATTAACTCTAAGCGAAAAAAATAATGTCCTTAATTTGAATCCTTGGTAAGCTTAGACTAGTGAGATGCTTATGATTTAAGTGTGGGAAAATTGAATTTGGAAACAATTGGTTTAAAAATTGAGTATGTTAGAATTTTCTGAAAATGTGAAAAAAAAATGTTTAGGACATGATTCATGCATCCAATAATTTAATCATATGCATTGAGAAAAAAACAAAAGAAAAAAAAAAAATATATATATATATATATATAAAAGAAGTGAGAAAAAAGAAAAGAAAAAGAACAAATAAGAAAAAGGGGACAAAATGCCCTAAAGTAAGTAGTGAAAGCAATGCATATGTACTGTACTTAAAATTAGGATGCATGAATATGTGGAAACATGGTTAATGGATAGTTAAGGGTGGTATTATGATTACATGGATTGTCTAAAGTTAGGTGGAAAGTTTAAGTTAATTAAGGATTCAGATTTTAGTCCACTTGGCCAAATACAATCCTACCTTAACCCCAACCCCATTACAACCCTTAAAAGACCTCTTGATATGTGTATCTGTGCATTAAATTTTTTTTGATTATTAGATGAAGAGCAAGCCTTAGAAAGCAAGGTTAGTAGAGAATTGAGAGAATCGAACCTTAAACACTTGAGTGATTAGAGTGTATACACCACCAGTGAGGGTTCGATGCTCAATTCCTTGTTCCCTGCTTTCATGAGCTATTTTCTTCTTGCAAGTCTATTTGTACTTCATTTTCATGATTGAATTAGTGAAATCCAGTTCATATTTCTTCTTGAAGGATTTGTTTACTTTTAACTAAGTAGGTAGAAACATTTTGCATGTAGTTGCATTCATATAGATAGGCTGCATTTCATACATTCTATCATTCCTCTTTCTTCTTTATAGCTTCTCTTGAGCTTAGCATGAAGACATGCTAATGTTTAAATGTGGGGAGGTTGATAAACCACTATTTTATGGTTTATCTTGTGCTCAATTGAGTGGATTTTATCAACTCTTTACCCACTTATTCATACTATTTGCATGGTTTTACAATTCCTTCCTGATTTTGTGCTATGATTGAAAACATGCTTCTTTGATCTTATATTTGCTTATTATTAATCCTCTCTTATTACCATTAGATGTCTTGATATGTGTGTTAAGTGATTTCAGATATTATAGGGCAGGAATGGCTCAGAGGATAGAAAGGAAGCATGCAAAAGTGGAAGGAATACAAGAAGTTGGAGAAATTGCTAAGCTGTCCAGCCTGACCTCTCTTCACTCAAACGGCTATAACTTCAGCAATAGAGGTCCAAACAATGCGGTTCTAGTTGCGTTGGAAAGCTAACGTTCGGGGCTTCGATTTGATATATAATATGTCATAGTTTCCCTGATGCTAGGTGACGCGATCGCGTGCTCAATGCGGCCGCATCGCAGTGACAAAAATCAGCGTGTTTGAATTCGCAGCCAGCAAATTCTGGGCTGTTTCTGACCCAGTTTGCGGCCCAGAAAACACAGATTAGAGGCTATAAAGTGGGAAAATGCATCCATTCATCAAAAAGCTTTTCATATTCACAATTTTAGTTTTAGATGTAGTTTTTAAAGAGAGAGGTTCTCTCCTCTCTCTTAGGATTAGGATTTAGGATTTCTCTTAGTTTTAGGAGTAACTCTCAATCTCAGGTTCAATGTTCTTTTACTTTATATTTATCTCTTATTTTCAGATACTTTAATGCTTATACTAGTTATGTTGCCTATTTGGCTTATGCTACATTCACGTTATGATTTTCTTTGAATTAATATTATTTGAGGTATTTCAGTTATTATTGCTTTCTTTTATTTACATGATTATTGCTTCCCATCTGAAGGCATTTTTATTCCAGTAGATTTATTTTTTCCCTTTTGGTTTTGGTTAAGAAATCAGTAACTCAGGAGTTATCCAATTCAACAGCATAATTGATAATTGTTATCTTGCCAATTGAGTTGAACTTCAATAATCCCAATCTTTTCTTAGGAAATAAATAGGATTCGAAGATCAAACCAATTTGTCCCTTGACTTTCCTTTGCTTTAGTAAAGGTCAACTAAGTGGAATTAAGATTCAACTTTCATTATTATTGATAAGGATAACTAAGTCTTGACTTCCAATTTCTTATACCTTGCCAAGAGATTTTATTATTATTATTATTATTTTATTTTACTTGTCATAAAACATATTCCCTCCTTACTTCCAAAACCCCCAATTTACAATCTTCATAACCAATAATAAGAACATACTTCCCTTTAATTCCTTGAGAAGACGACCCGAGGTTTGAATACTCGGTTATCAATTTCAAAGGGGTTTGTTACTTGTGACAACCAAAACGTTTGTATGAAAGGACTTTTGAAGGTTTAGAAACTATACTTGCAACGAGGATTTATCCGCAAATTTCAAGACCACGCAAAAGTCCTCTCATCAGGGGGTGACCTAAAGAGGTCTAGGGTCACGGTTTTGGGGGTAGCCTAAAAGGGTCTATGGTCACGGTTTTTCGGAAGGGTGACCTAAAAGGGTCTATGATCACGGTTTTGGGGGGTGACCTAAAGGGGTCTATGGTCACGGTTTTTTACAGTGATAAAAAATAGTCTATGGTCACGGTTTTTCAGAAGGGTGACCTAAAAGGGTCTATGGTCACGGTTTTGGGGCTTGACCTAAAGGGGTCTATGGTCACGGTTTTGGAGGGTGACCTAAAAGGGTCTATGATCACAGTTTTAAGGGATGGCCTAAAGGGGTCTATGGTCACAGTTTTAATCATTTGAGTTTTAATTAATCAAGATTTTTATGTATTTTTTATAGTTTTAAATATGTTATCTTTTTAAAATTTAAAAATTTTAATAATTAAAAATTAATAATAATTTTATATGATTTACTTTAAACATTAAAATTTTAAATTAAAAAATGATTTAGAATTTAATAATATAAAAAATGATTTAATAACTTAATAATAGATGAAAAATTAGCCCATCATCACTGACCACTTATAATGCCAAATTCGATTATTAAGTTTAAGTATGGTACGGTATAAGATAATTGGAACAATATAAAAATTAATTTTGTACACTAAAAATTTAACCATTAAATCAATTATTAAGTTTTGTGCTTTAGTTAGAAAAAAACGTGAAAACCCTAAAAGGCTAAAACTATAGAACGAAGCTAAGGAAACCAACACTAACCATACACCCACTCACCCAGCACAACTATCCACTCCTCTCCGAAACCACAAAGCATGAACTAAACCTAGCCCCCAGCCACCCAGCACGGTAGCCCGTCCTCTGCAGCCACCGCAGTCTTTGCAGCCACTGCAGCCAGGCACCCCCGCATCCGACTCCACAGCCACTGCAGCTCCCCACAACCCCCCACAGCTGCGTAGATCCGCAATGGCATAGCCATCGCAGCCCCCACACCCACGTAGCCTCCACCGCCACTGTAGGAAGATCCGTCGTCATCGTAGGAAGCTGGGTCGCCGTGATTAGAAGCTCTGTCACGCTCTCTCTCTCTCTCTCTATCTCTCTCTCTCAGTAATTTAACTCTCTCTCTGTCACGCTCATATTTGCGTTTGGTTGCTTGCATTCTGTTGTTTTGCTTTATTAATTTTCCCTCTTTAATTTTTTTGAATCATGTATATAAAATTCTTGTTCACAGGTCTACTTCATGAGTCTTTACCTCCACAAATTGATGATGTTTTTGGTTTCTTAAGTCTAATCTGTCTCTTTTTGAGCTCGTCAGTTTTACAACATTGACTCGGTAATTTAAAGCTCAACCTTATTCCCCATTATTATACTGCATTATTAGTTAGCACTTAGCACTGCTACTATATACTATGAGCATACTCTTTTCTGTTGGAATTATTTTTGCATAAAGGTAACAAGAACATATTATTTTGCCTATTTTAGATTTAAAATAATTCCCATTAGTGTCCATTAGATTTAAATCATATTATTATATTTTTCTTGTTATTGGGTTGTTGTTATTTGATTTCACTTTGATTCATATTAGATGCTATTATTGGAAAAATCACCATTGTTTTCTCCATTCCGTTATGTTATATGTGACAGTGAGACATTGCCACTTTGGTAGTATTTAGAATCAGTTACTTGGGTTGTTTTCTTTCATCTTCCTTAAAATCTTTTTACATATTTGAATAGAGCGTATATATTATTTCATGATGTTGAAGTATTGATTCCCAAAGTATTCCGAGGAACTTGATGGCCAAGAACCCAAATTTGGATATTATTGATGAGGGAAAAACGATTCCACACAAACTCACCGGCAAGTGTACTGGGTCGCATCAAGTAGTAATAACTCACAAGAGTGAGGTCGATCCCACAGGGATTGATGGATTGAGCAATTTTAGTTAGGCGATGAATTTAGTTAAGCGAATATTTGATGATTTCGTTGGAACTTGATTAACAGAAGTAAAATTGCAGGAAAATAAAAGTGCAAAATAAAAATTAGCTGAATCTTAAAGTGCAGAAGAAGTAAATTGCAGAAACTTAAAGAGCAAGAAAGTAAAAGAGCTGAAACTTAAATTGTAAGAAAGGTAAATGACAAAAACTTAAAGTGCAAGAAACTTAAATTGCTGAATCTAAATTGTTGGGAAACTTAAATTGCATCAAGAATAAAGGGAATTGGGAACTGAGATTCAAAATTTAGCTGAAAAATGTAAATTGCAGTATACTAAAGATCAATCATGATTCGAAAATGAAAAAGTGCAGTAAACTTAACGAAACAGGAAGGGAGATAAAATCTCAATTACTCTCTTAACAAAACCTAAAAGCGTAAATTGCAGAAGAAAGAAAACACACAGAAAGCTAAGATCAGATCTTCAATTCATAAAGCTATCAAAGGAAAAAGATGAAAAAGAACTATAAGATGAAGAAATTCAAGAGAATTCTCCAATCTCAAGTTGAGAACCCAAAACTGAAAGTAACAATTGTAGAGAAGAGAAAGCAAAAACAGAAAGAAAAATTTCAGATCTGATCCCCACTCTCAACTCTCTAATGAAAACTAACAGAAAGAGGCAAAAAAAAAAGTAAAAATCGAAAAATGACAAAAGGTCCTTATGAAATCAAATTCCTAGCTATTTATACACTTTCCAATTATGGCTTCAAGTACTTGGAGTGGGCTTTGTGGCCTTCTAAGAAGTGGATCAAAACATCCATTTGTTGCAGATCCCAGTGGAACGTTGCGTTCTCTAAGTGAGCGCATCGTTCACTTTCCACGCGTACGCGTCTCTGATGCGCATAAACTAGTTATGCCACGATTTAGGAAATTGCACGATCGGCAAAATTCCTTCCGGCAAGTGCACCGGTTATCGTCAAGTAAAAACTCACAATAGAGTGAGGTCGAATCCCACAAGGATTGGTTGAATGAGCAATTCGGATTAGAAGTGTATCTAGTTGAGCGGAATCAAGAATTAGATGAGAATTGCGGAATGTAAAATTGGCGGGAAACGTAAATGACAAGAAATTGAAATGGCGGAATCTTAAATTGCATGCATTAAAGAGCAGAAGCTAAATTGCTGAAATTAAAAGGGAATGGGGGTGATTGCATGAATTGAGTTGCAGAATGTAAAGAGAAAGTGAAAATCGGAGATGGGGAATTCATTGGGTTATAGGAGATATTGAGATCTCCGAATCAAAACATGTTTATCTCTTCCTCAACCAATGCGTTCATTGAATTTTGCTTGGCAATCTTATATGATTGGATCCCAATCCCTTGGCTCACCAATTCTCTCTAAAAACAAACAAATTCCCAATCCCTTGGTTTAAATGTTCATAAGAAGAGATGATGCTCGATCACTGATTATACCACACAGTTTCATGAACCACAATTTTGTAGGATTACATGTCACAATATCCATCCAAACCCCAATCCAATTCACTGTGAGAAAGCTTCTCTAGCATGAATCCTCCATTCCTTTCCCAAGGTTCCGAAGGATTCCAATTATGGGTAGTTTCTTTCCCAAGACAACTACCCAATGGAATTAGATCGAGAAGCTTTCTAACAAAATTCAAGAGAAAAGATTGAAGAAGAAGATAAACTATTATTGATTCATTGAATTACAATAGAGCTCCCTAACCCAATGAAAGGGGGTTTAGTGAGTCATAGCTCTGAATTCAATTACAAAGGTATGAAAACTCGCAAAAATGAAAAGGTAAAAGTCCCTCCTAACTTAAATTCTATCCTATTTATACACTTTCTATATTGAGCTTCTGTTGTGTTTCTTGGGCTTTGAGGCCTCTCCCTGCTTTCCTTTTGCTTTGGGTTTATGATCCATAATCTTGATGAGGCTGCTGATCCACATTCTGTAACATTCATTGAGCCAACTTAGTGATAATCAAGTAATGACACATGACTCAACAAATTGAAATTCCAGACTCATCAATCCTTCAGGCCCAATCCCATAAACCATGATATTCAATTGGGTTTCATACCAGAGTAAGTTTAAGTTAATGTTTGTGCTCAAAAGCTAACTTAAACTGCAATATTTTTGGCCCAGAAACCTTTTCCAATAGTGGTGTTTAAGTTGCAGTTTAAGCTTAAACTGCAGCTTAAACGCCAGACACTTCCAGTGATGCCTTTTGTGGAAGCACGTTTAAGCTTCAGTTTAAGGTTAAACTGAAGCTTAAACGTGGAAATGGAAGAAGGCAGCCCTGGAGGGTAACGTAGTCGAACACGTTTAAGCTTCAGTTTAAGGTTAAACTGAAGCTTAAACGTGGAGATAGGGAAGGCAGCCCTGGAGGTCGAACACGTTTAAGCTCCAGTTTAAGGTTAAACTGGAGCTTAAACGTGGAAGCGGAGAAAGGTAGCCCTGGAGGTGTCGAACACGTTTAAGCTCCAGTTTAAGGTTAAACTGGAGCTTAAACGTGGAAATGGAGAAAGGTAGCCCTGGAGGTCGAACACGTTTAAGCTCCAGTTTAAGGTTAAACTGGAGCTTAAACGTGGAAATGGAGAAAGCAACCCTGGAGGAGAAAACTTGGTCGAACACGTTTAAGCTCCAGTTTAAGGTTAAACTGGAGCTTAAACGTGGAAATGGCTCCCTGGTGCATTCCCCATTTCTGGCGTTTAACTTCCAGTTTAAGGTTAAACTGGAGGTTAAACGCCACTTTCACCCTTTCCTCAGCTTTCATGATTTTGGCCGTAGCTTAAACTGGAACTTAAACTCCACATGTGATATTCAAGCTTCCTTTATTGATTTTTGTTGCTTCCTTGCCTAGCCTCTTCTTTCCTGAAATCATCCAAACAACTGCATCAAAGTTTTGCAAATTTTCATGAGAATATTCCATTCATAGCATTCAAGTAATATAACTAAAAACTCATGAAATTTGCATAAAAATCATACTGTTTGGATGGTTCATTGCTTTGTTATTCATTTAACCATTCTTGGTTACTTTAAGCTCAAGAAAGTGCATAAAACAACTAAAACTAACAGAAAAATGCTAGTGAAACTCGCCTAAGATGCCTTGGCATCACAACACCAAACTTAATACTTGCTTGTGCCTAAGCAAGTCCTGAGTTATTTGAGAAGAAAGTATGAAACAGAAAGTAATTACATTGGCTATATTAGTAAGCACTTGAAGTTCATCAGAAGGGTTTTATGCAGAAAGTTGCAGTATCACTTTTTCATTCTTATCAGGTAAGATTATCACTTTTTTTATTGCATTCATCAACCACTGCTATGGCCTCTTGTTATTCTTATGTCCTTGGCACTTTTCTCTTCTTTGTTTTTCTTTTCTTTTTCTTTGAGCTCCTTTGCTCCTTGTTTGCTTAGTGTCATGTGTTGCACAAGCCTTTGGCATTTTCTTTTTCTTCTCAGTGCACTACACATATCCACTGCAGGCATTTTAGTTCACATTTCTTCTTGAGACATTGGTGCCCAGCACCTCTTTGTGTGACTAAATGTTTTGTATTTAGGTTGCTCTTGATAATGGACTTTTGGTTGATAATCCCGGGTTAGTTAACCCAAGTTACCAAGTGTTGAAACACTCCTCAGAACCTATTCATCCAAGCATATCCTTAATACATAAACACCACAGGCATTTGTCTCAGAAGTTCAAACCATTGGTGCCTAGCTTATTTTCTCAATTTTTTTGCTTTTTGGTTGCCTTTTTTTCAGTGGCTTTTTCTTCTTCTTTTTCTTTCTTTTTCATGGCCAAGGACATTTATTCATCAAGATCCATAGACAGTTTTCAATTTCTACACAAAAAAATGATAATTCCACACTTTAATTCCAGTGATCTGACTAAACAATCAAGCATGCATACCACCACTTAATTCTACTTGATTTGTCACTAATTGAGCCAAGCTACTTTTGTTCACACTTTTCTTTTATTTTTGGAAACAGAACAAGCACGGCAAGCATTTGTTTAAGAAGGTGAAGCTATATCCAAACATCTAGGTATTCATTTTATTCAAAGCAATAAACAGACAATCATACTAAAAACTTCACATTCCAGAAAGATTCAACAATTACAGTTTAAATCAGAACAAGCATGCTTTTGTTTGCCCTTTTTAAAGAATTGTCAAGGAACAATACCACCTTGTGAAATTCCTTGTTTTCTCTTTGTTGCCAGGAAACAATTTGATTTCTCCTTCTTTTCCTAGTTGTTGTTTCATGCTCTTTCTAAGATCCTTGTTTCCTTTCCTGCAAAGAGTGATGAAGTTGCTTGCTTCTCAAGCACTTGAGTGGTTAGCTCAACTATGTATGGGCAAGTGTCTGAGTCTTAAGTTGGTGTGTGAACACCAAACTTAGTCTTCTACTTACTCCTCTGCTCTTTGAGTCCTTGAATTCTCCTTGGAATGAAGTTGCTGCTAAGGATTTTAAGCATTTCTGTGATTGCTTAGAATGGTTGTTCCTTTCATATAATTCAAAGGTTGTTGTGTTCAGTTAATCTGTGTGGTGGAACACCAAGCTTGGAGTCACACATTCCCCTTTGAATTATTGATCCACGAATTCATTGTTTGGTGTGAAACACCAAACTTAATTCCTTGCAATGCACAGAAACTACTTCACCTTTTTATTGAAACAAATAAAAGAAACAGCAAGGTAGTATTACCTCAGGTTGGGTTGCCTCCCAACAAGCGCTTTTTTAACGTCATTAGCTTGACGGTCAGCTGCCTCAGTTGAGGTGATATTTAACTTTGTCCTTCTCCTCCACATCTCCCAAGTAATGTTTGAGTCTTTGACCATTCACCGTGAAGGTTCGTTGTGACTTTTCTTCCATGATTTCTATTTGTCCATATTGGGAGACCTTGGTTACAAGGAATGGTCCAGACCACCTTGATTTTAGCTTCCCTGGAAATAGCTTCAGCCTAGAATTGTAGAGCAATACTTTTTGTCCCTCCTCAAATTTCCTTGGGGCTATGTTGCTGTCATGCTTCTTCTTTGCTCTTTCTTTGTAAATTTTGGCATTCTCATAAGCTTCAGCTCTGAATTCTTCCAACTCTTGAATTTGCAACATCCTTCTTTCTCCAGCAGCTTTGCTGTCCAAGTTCAAGAGTTTCAAGACCCAGAATGCCTTGTGCTCCAACTCCAGTGGCAAATGGCAAGCTTTTCCATATACTAGTTGGTAAGGAGACATTCCAATTGGTGTCTTGAAAGCTGTCCTATATGCCCAAAGAGCATCATCTAGCTTAATCGACCAGTCCTTCCTTGAAGTTCCCACAGTCTTTTCCAGGATTCTTTTGAGTTCCCTATTAGATATTTCGGCTTGCCCACTCGTCTGTGGATGGTATGGTGTGGCTACCTTGTGTTTGACTCCATATTTTAGAAGCAATGCCTCTAATGGTTTGTTGCAGAAGTGGCTTCCTCCATCACTGATGATTGTTCTTGGAACCCCAAAACGGCAAAAAATGTGTTTTCTGAGGAAGTTCATGACTACCTTATTATCATTGGTTGGAGTTGCTATTGCTTCAACCCATTTGGAGACATAGTCTACTGCTACAAGGATGTAATTATTTGAGTATGAGGTGGGAAAGGGTCCCATGAAATCTATCCCCCATACATCAAACAATTCAAGTTCCAGAATGAATTGTTGTGGCATTTCATTTCTTCTTGGCAGGTTCCCCGCTTTCTGGCATTCATGGCAGTGCTTCACTAGTTCCCTTGCATCTTTGAAGATAGTGGGCCAATAAAAACCACACTGCAACACCTTAGCTGCTGTTCTTTCTCCTGCAAAATGTCCTCCATAAGTGGAGCCATGGCAGTCCCATAAGACTTCCCTTCCTTTTTCCTCTGATATGCATCTTCTGGGTATGCCATCCGAACATTTTTTGAACAAGTATGGTTCGTCCCAGATGAAGTATTTGGCATCATTTACCAATTTCTTCCTTTGATGCTTGTTGAATTCCAACGGCAAACTCCCAGTGGCCTTGAAGTTCGCTATGTCTGCAAACCAGGGTGCTTTGTGAATTACCATGAGTTGTTCATCAGGAAAGCACTCATTTATATGTGTGCTTTGTGCGCTTCCTTCTTCACATGGTATCCTTGATAAATGGTCTGCCACCTTGTTCTCTACACCCTTCTTGTCTTTGATTTCAATGTCAAATTACTGCAACAAAAGAACCCATCTAATAAGTCTTGGTTTGGATTCTTGTTTAGCAAGTAAGTATTTTAAAGCTGAATGATCAGTGAAGACAATGACTTTAGATCCAATGAGATAGGATCTAAATTTGTCAAATGCAAAGACTATTGCCAAGAGTTCTTTTTCAGTGGTTGTGTAATTCCTTTGGTTATCATTCAAGACCTTACTGGCATAATAAATCACATGTACCAAATTGTCTTTCCTTTGTCCTAACACTGCCCCAACAGCAAGGTTTGATGCATCACACATCAGTTCAAAAGGTAAGTTCCAATCAGGTGGGGCAATGATAGGTGCAGAGGAAAGTTTTTGCTTCAAAAGTTCATAGGCTAGCATGCAATTTTTATCAAATACAAAGGGTGTATCAGAGACAAGCAAGTTACTCAAAGGTTTGGCTATTTTAGAAAAGTCTCTAATAAACCTTCTGTAAAAGCCAGCGTGTCCCAAAAAACTCCTAATTGCTTTGACATTACTTGGTGGAGGTAATTTTTCAATGAGTTCCACCTTAGCTCTGTCCACCTCAATGCCTCTATTCGAGATTTTGTGGCCAAGGACTATTCCTTCTGTGACCATGAAATGACACTTTTCCCAGTTTAATACTAGGTTGGTCTCTTGGCATCTCTTAAGCACCAAGGCAAGGTGGTGTAGGCAGCTAGGAAAAGAATCTCCAAACACAGAAAAATCGTCCATGAAAACCTCAATAAATTTTTCAATCATGTCTGAAAAGATGGACAGCATGCATCTTTGGAAAGTGGCAGGTGCATTGCACAATCCAAAGGGCATGCGTCTATAAGCAAAAACTCCATATGGACAAACAAATGATGTTTTCTCTTGATCTCTAGGATCAACTACTATCTGATTATAGCCTGAGTATCCATCCAGAAAGCAATAGTAAGCATGTCCTGCAAGCCTTTCAAGCATCTGATCCATGAATGGGAGTGGGAAATGATCTTTTCTGGTGGCTTCATTGAGCTTCCTGTAGTATATGCACATCCTCCACCCAGTGACAGTTCTTGTGGGTATGAGTTCGTTCCTCTCATTTGGCACCACAGTTATGCCACCTTTCTTGGGTACTACATGGATGGGACTAACCCATGGGCTATAAGAAATGGGGTAAATTACCCCTGCTTGCCATAACTTCATGACCTCCTTTTGTACCACTTCTTTCATGACGGGATTCAATCTTCTCTGAGCTTGAATGTAGGGTCTAGCATCCTCTTCTAACAAGATTTTATGCATGCATATGGATGAACTTATCCCCTTCAAATCAGCTAGGGTCCATCCAATGGCGTCTTGATGAGTTTGTAGCACATTGATCAATTTTTCTTCCTGTTCTTGGCTCAGGGCAGAGCTAATGATAACAGGATAGCTCTCATTACTACCCAAGTATGCTTACTTGAGATTAGGGGGCAATGCTTTGAGCTCAGGTTTTGGTGCTTCCTTCTCTTCTTTCACTCTCTCTGGCATGCTTGGTATGGTTGTTTCAGCAGCCTTGATGTCACTATCTTCAATATCCTTGGTGAACTCCTCCTCTGCCACTTCCTTTGTTGTTTCCTCAAAGGTTTCTTGTACTGCAATGTCCACTACATCCACCCTCATGCATTCCTTTAGTGATCTGATGGATAGCTCATTGCCTTGAATACGTTAAACACCAATTGCTCATCATGCAGTCTGAGAGTGAGCTCACCCTTTTGGACATCTATGATGGCTCCAGCAGTAGCCAGGAAGGGTCTTCCCAGAATTATTGAAGCTTCGGCTTCTTCCTCCATATCTAACACCACAAAATCGGCAGGGAATATGAAATCTCCCACTTTTACCAACAAATCCTCAACTATCCCATGAGGGAATTTAAAAGTTCGATCTGCCAATTGGAGGGCCATTCTTGTTGGTTTGGCTTCCTCAATCTCCATTCTTCTCATCATTGTTAGAGACATCAAATTGATACTGGCCCCTAAGTCACACAAGGCCTTCTCCACCATGACTTCTCCTATGATGCAGGGGATTTGAAAACTGCCTGGATCCTTCAGTTTCTGAGGCAATTTGTGTTGAATGATGGCACTGCATTCTTCAGTCAACAACACAGTTTCCTCATTTCTCCAGCTTCTCTTTTTGGTCATTAATTCCTTTAAGAATTTTGCATAGAGTGGCATTTGCTCTATTGCCTCAGCAAACGGGATGTTGATTTGAAGCTTCTTGAAAATCTCCAAAAATCTGGAGAATTGGCCATCCTTTTCACCTTTCATCAAACGTTGAGGATATGGTGCTTTGGGTGTATACGGCTTCAGGACCTCTTTTTCTTTTTCTCTTGTTGCAGACGGTGTAAAGGATTGTCCCTGTTCCTTGTCTCTCACATTTTCCTTTGCTTCGTCCTCTGTGGTTTCCCTCGAGATCTCCTTTAGCTTTTTTCCACTTCTGAGGGTTATGGCTTTACATTCTTCCCTTGCAATAGCCTTGGCAGCTTGAGAAACGCTTGGCCCCGGGATTTGCTTATACAAATACCCAATTTGATTTTCTAACTTCTGGATGGCAGCTCCTTGGTTTTGCAAGTTAGAAATTACTTCTTCCTTAAAAGCTTTCAATTCGGTTATGTCTTGACCCATGGTTGCAAGCATTCCTTCTATCCTGTTTAATTGATCTTGAAATTGTTGGTTCGGATTAGATTGGGTAGGTCGATTATTTTGGCCATGATATGATGGTTGGGAGTAAGTGTTTTGTGTGGCTTGGTATGATCTTTGGTTGGAGTTTTGGTATGTGGACTTGTTATGTTGGTTTTGCTGGTTTCCCCACCCAAAGTTTGGGTGGTTTTTCCAGCCTGGGTTGTAAGTGTTGGAATGTGGATCATATGGTTGCCTTTGTTGATTTCCTACATAATTGGCCTCTTCCCAATCACCTCCTTCAGTGCTTTCTTCCTCTTGCTCTTGTGTGTGTATTGCAGCCACTTGCTTTGTTTCTAATTTCCTGGTGAGCTCTGCTAGTTGCTTAGCAAACACCTTGTTTTGGGCTAGAATTGTATCAACATGGTTCAGCTCCATGACTCCCTTAGTGTTGTGTCTCTCTGATGCATAGTAGTACTCATTCTCAGCCACTGTCTCAATCACTTCAATGGCTTCTTCCACAGTCTTTTTCCTGTTCAATGAACCTCCTGATGAATGGTCTACAGCCTTCCTTGATTCATAAGAAAGTCCATCATAGAAAATGTGCAATTGCACCCAGTCATGGAACATGTCTGGTGGGCATTTCCTTGTCAAATCCTTGAACCTCTCCCATGCTTCGTAGAGAGTTTCACCATCTTGTTGTCTAAAAGTCTGAACCTCAGATCGAAGCCTATTGACCTTTTGTGGGGGGTAGAAACGTGCCAGAAACTTGATTTCCACCTCATCCCATGTTGTTAGGCTCCCCCTGGGGAATGATTCCAGCCACTTAGCTGCCTTGTCCCTAAGGGAAAATGGGAACAAAAGCAGTTTATAGGCATCTTCCTGGACTCCATTGGACTTCACAGTGTCGCAAATTCTCAGGAATTTTGTGAGATGTTGGTTTGGGTCTTCATTAGCACTCCCACCAAATGAACAATGATTCTCCACAAGTGATATTAGCTGTGGTTTGAGCTCAAAATTGTTGGCCTGAATGGGTGGTTTCTGAATGCTGCTACCACAATTCCCAGATGTTGGGTTTATGTATGAACCAAGAACCCTCCTCTCGGGAATGGCATTGTTTCCATCAGCTCTCCCATGGTTATGAACTTCTCTTTCCATGTTGAGATCTAGAGCTTCCTCAAAATTGTCCTCAAATTCTCCTTCAGATTCTTCTTCTCCCAGTACTCTCTTCCCTCTTGCTTCCCTTCTAAGTCTATGAAGGGTCCTCTCTGGTTCGGTATATGGAGGAGTTGATGTCTCTCCTCTCCTACCTGTCATACAAGAACACAGCACAGGCAACAAACAAGTAAAATACTCTTGGTTAATGGAAGAGTATGGTTAGAGCAGTTGAGGAATTAATTCAAATAGTTAGTGAGTCAGTGAGTTAGTTGCTTGAATTTAAAGGCATAAAGAAAGAAAGCATGTAACAGAGTGCAGAAATTAAAATTCAACAAGTAACTTGAACTGAATTAACAAAGCAAAAAAAAATTGCTCAATCTAGTTAACTTCCAATTTGAGAATTGTCAATCGAAAACCAATCCCCGGCAACGGCGCCATAAACTTGATGCGCATAAACTAGTTATGCCACGATTTAGGAAATTGCACGATCGGCAAAATTCCTTCCGGCAAGTGCACCGGTTATCGTCAAGTAAAAACTCACAATAGAGTGAGGTCGAATCCCACAAGGATTGGTTGAATGAGCAATTCGGATTAGAAGTGTATCTAGTTGAGCGGAATCAAGAATTAGATGAGAATTGCGGAATGTAAAATTGGCGGGAAACGTAAATGACAAGAAATTGAAATGGCGGAATCTTAAATTGCATGAATTAAAGAGCAGAAGCTAAATTGCTGAAATTAAAAGGGAATGGGGGTGATTGCATGAATTGAGTTGCAGAATGTAAAGAGAAAGTGAAAATCGGAGATGGGGAATCCATTGGGTTATAGGAGATATTGAGATCTCCGAATCAAAACATGTTTATCTCTTCCTCAACCAATGCGTTCATTGAATTTTGCTTGGCAATCTTATATGATTGGATCCCAATCCCTTGGCTCACCAATTCTCTCTAAAAACAAACAAATTCCCAATCCCTTGGTTTAAATGTTCATAAGAAGAGATGATGCTCGATCACTGATTATACCACACAGTTTCATGAACCACAATTTGGTAGGATTACATGTCACAATATCCATCCAAACCCCAATCCAATTCACTGTGAGAAAGCTTCTCTAGCATGAATCCTCCATTCCTTTCCCAAGGTTCCGAAGGATTCCAATTATGGGTAGTTTCTTTCCCAAGACAACTACCCAATGGAATTAGATCGAGAAGCTTTCTAACAAAATTCAAGAGAAAAGATTGAAGAAGAAGATAAACTATTATTGATTCATTGAATTACAATAGAGCTCCCTAACCCAATGAAAGGGGGTTTAGTGAGTCATAGCTCTGAATTCAATTACAAAGGTATGAAAACTCGCAAAAATGAAAAGGTAAAAGTCCCTCCTAACTTAAATTCTATCCTATTTATACACTTTCTATATTGAGCTTCTGTTGTGTTTCTTGGGCTTTAAGGCCTCTCCCTGCTTTCCTTTTGCTTTGGGTTTATGATCCATAATCTTGATGAGGCTGCTGATCCACATTCTGTAACATTCTTTGAGCCAACTTAGTGATAATCAAGTAATGACACATGACTCAACAAATTGAAATTCCAGACTCATCAATCCTTCAGGCCCAATCCCATAAACCATGATATTCAATTGGGTTTCATACCAGAGTAAGTTTAAGTTAATGTTTGTGCTCAAAAGCTAACTTAAACTGCAATATTTTTGGCCCAGAAACCTTTTCCAATAGTGGTGTTTAACTTGCAGTTTAAGCTTAAACTGCAGCTTAAACGCCAGACACTTCCAGTGATGCCTTTTGTGGAAGCACGTTTAAGCTTCAGTTTAAGGTTAAACTGAAGCTTAAACGTGGAAATGGAAGAAGGCAGCCCTGGAGGGTAACGTAGTCGAACACGTTTAAGCTTCAGTTTAAGGTTAAACTGAAGCTTAAACGTGGAGATAGGGAAGGCAGCCCTGGAGGTCGAACACGTTTAAGCTCCAGTTTAAGGTTAAACTGGAGCTTAAACGTGGAAGCGGAGAAAGGTAGCCCTGGAGGTGTCGAACACGTTTAAGCTCCAGTTTAAGGTTAAACTGGAGCTTAAACGTGGAAATGGAGAAAGGTAGCCCTGGAGGTCGAACACGTTTAAGCTCCAGTTTAAGGTTAAACTGGAGCTTAAACGTGGAAATGGAGAAAGCAACCCTGGAGGAGAAAACTTGGTCGAACACGTTTAAGCTCCAGTTTAAGGTTAAACTGGAGCTTAAACGTGGAAATGGCTCCCTGGTGCATTCCCCATTTCTGGCGTTTAACTTCCAGTTTAAGGTTAAACTGGAGGTTAAACGCCACTTTCACCCTTTCCTCAGCTTTCATGATTTTGGCCGTTTAAGTTCCAGTTTAAGCTTAAACTGGAACTTAAACTCCACATGTGATATTCAAGCTTCCTTTATTGATTTTTGTTGCTTCCTTGCCTAGCCTCTTCTTTCTTGAAATCATCCAAACAACTGCATCAAAGTCTTGCAAATTTTCATGAGAATCTTTCATTCATAGCATTCAAGTAATATAACTAAAAACTCATGAAATTTGCATAAAAATCATACTGTTTGGATGGTTCATTGCTTTGTTATTCATTTAACCATTCTTGGTTACTTTAAGCTCAAGAAAGTGCATAAAACAACTAAAACTAACAGAAAAATGCTAGTGAAACTCGCCTAAGATGCCTTGGCATCACAACACCAAACTTAATACTTGCTTGTCCCTAAGCAAGTCCTGAGTTATTTGAGAAGAAAGTATGAAACAGAAAGTAATTACATTGGCTATATTAGTAAGCACTTGAAGTTCATCAGAAGGGTTTTATGCAGAAAGTTGCAGTATCACTTTTTCATTCTTATCAGGTAAGATTATCACTTTTTTTATTGCATTCATCAACCACTGCTATGGCCTCTTGTTATTCTTATGTCCTTGGCACTTTTCTCTTCTTTGTTTTTCTTTTCTTTTTCTTTGAGCTCCTTTGCTCCTTGTTTGCTTAGTGTCATGTGTTGCACAAGCCTTTGGCATTTTCTTTTTCTTCTCAGTGCACTACACATATCCACTGCAGGCATTTTAGTTCACATTTCTTCTTGAGACATTGGTGCCCAGCACCTCTTTGTGTGACTAAATGTTTTGTATTTAGGTTGCTCTTGATAATGGACTTTTGGTTGATAATCCCGGGTTAGTTAACCCAAGTTACCAAGTGTTGAAACACTCCTCAGAACCTATTCATCCAAGCATATCCTTAATACATAAACACCACAGGCATTTGTCTCAGAAGTTCAAACCATTAGTGCCTAGCTTATTTTCTCAATTTTTTTGCTTTTTGGTTGCCTTTTTTTCAGTGGCTTTTTCTTCTTCTTTTTCTTTCTTTTTCATGGCCAAGGACATTTATTCATCAAGATCCATAGACAGTTTTCAATTTCTACACAAAAAAATGATAATTCCACACTTTAATTCCAGTGATCTGACTAAACAATCAAGCATGCATACCACCACTTAATTCTACTTGATTTGTCACTAATTGAGCCAAGCTACTTTTGTTCACACTTTTCTTTTATTTTTGGAAACAGAACAAGCACGGCAAGCATTTGTTTAAGAAGGTGAAGTTATATCCAAACATCTAGGTATTCATTTTATTCAAAGCAATAAACAGACAATCATACTAAAAACTTCACATTCCAGAAAGATTCAACAATTACAGTTTAAATCAGAACAAGCATGCTTTTGTTTGCCCTTTTTAAAGAATTGTCAAGGAACAATACCACCTTGTGAAATTCCTTGTTTTCTCTTTGTTGCCAGGAAACAATTTGATTTCTCCTTCTTTTCCTAGTTGTTGTTTCATGCTCTTTCTAAGATCCTTGTTTCCTTTCCTGCAAAGAGTGATGAAGTTGCTTGCTTCTCAAGCACTTGAGTGGTTAGCTCAACTATGTATGGGCAAGTGTCTGAGTCTTAAGTTGGTGTGTGAACACCAAACTTAGTCTTCTACTTACTCCTCTGCTCTTTGAGTCCTTGAATTCTCCTTGGAATGAAGTTGCTGCTAAGGATTTTAAGCATTTCTGTGATTGCTTAGAATGGTTGTTCCTTTCATATAATTCAAAGGTTGTTGTGTTCAGTTAATCTGTGTGGTGGAACACCAAGCTTGGAGTCACACATTCCCCTTTGAATTATTGATCCACGAATTCATTGTTTGGTGTGAAACACCAAACTTAATTCCTTGCAATGCACAGAAACTACTTCACCTTTTTATTGAAACAAATAAAAGAAACAGCAAGGTAGTATTACCTCAGGTTGGGTTGCCTCCCAACAAGCGCTTTTTTAACGTCATTAGCTTGACGGTCAGCTGCCTCAGTTGAGGTGATATTTAACTTTGTCCTTCTCCTCCACATCTCCCAAGTAATGTTTGAGTCTTTGACCATTCACCGTGAAGGTTCGTTGTGACTTTTCTTCCATGATTTCTATTTGTCCATATTGGGAGACCTTGGTTACAAGGAATGGTCCAGACCACCTTGATTTTAGCTTCCCTGGAAATAGCTTCAGCCTAGAATTGTAGAGCAATACTTTTTGTCCCTCCTCAAATTTCCTTGGGGCTATGTTGCTGTCATGCTTCTTCTTTGCTCTTTCTTTGTAAATTTTGGCATTCTCATAAGCTTCAGCTCTGAATTCTTCCAACTCTTGAATTTGCAACATCCTTCTTTCTCCAGCAGCTTTGCTGTCCAAGTTCAAGAGTTTCAAGGCCCAGAATGCCTTGTGCTCCAACTCCAGTGGCAAATGGCAAGCTTTTCCATATACTAGTTGGTAAGGAGACATTCCAATTGGTGTCTTGAAAGCTGTCCTATATGCCCAAAGAGCATCATCTAGCTTAATCGACCAGTCCTTCCTTGAAGTTCCCACAGTCTTTTCCAGGATTCTTTTGAGTTCCCTATTAGATATTTCGGCTTGCCCACTCGTCTGTGGATGGTATGGTGTGGCTACCTTGTGTTTGACTCCATATTTTAGAAGCAATGCCTCTAATGGTTTGTTGCAGAAGTGGCTTCCTCCATCACTGATGATTGTTCTTGGAACCCCAAAACGGCAAAAAATGTGTTTTCTGAGGAAGTTCATGACTACCTTATTATCATTGGTTGGAGTTGCTATTGCTTCAACCCATTTGGAGACATAGTCTACTGCTACAAGGATGTAATTATTTGAGTATGAGGTGGGAAAGGGTCCCATGAAATCTATCCCCCATACATCAAACAATTCAAGTTCCAGAATGAATTGTTGTGGCATTTCATTTCTTCTTGGCAGGTTCCCCGCTTTCTGGCATTCATGGCAGTGCTTCACTAGTTCCCTTGCATCTTTGAAGATAGTGGGCCAATAAAAACTACACTGCAACACCTTAGCTGCTGTTCTTTCTCCTGCAAAATGTCCTCCATAAGTGGAGCCATGGCAGTCCCATAAGACTTCCCTTCCTTCTTCCTCTGATATGCATCTTCTGAGTATGCCATCCGAACATTTTTTGAACAAGTATGGTTCGTCCCAGATGAAGTATTTGGCATCATTTACCAATTTCTTCCTTTGATGCTTGTTGAATTCCAACGGCAAACTCCCAGTGGCCTTGAAGTTCGCTATGTCTGCAAACCAGGGTGCTTTGTGAATTACCATGAGTTGTTCATCAGGAAAGCACTCATTTATATGTGTGCTTTGTGCGCTTCCTTCTTCACATGGTATCCTTGATAAATGGTCTGCCACCTTGTTCTCTACACCCTTCTTGTCTTTGATTTCAATGTCAAATTCCTGCAACAAAAGAACCCATCTAATAAGTCTTGGTTTGGATTCTTGTTTAGCAAGTAAGTATTTTAAAGCTGAATGATCAGTGAAGACAATGACTTTAGATCCAATGAGATAGGATCTAAATTTGTCAAATGCAAAGACTATTGCCAAGAGTTCTTTTTCAGTGGTTGTGTAATTCCTTTGGTTATCATTCAAGACCTTACTGGCATAATAAATCACATGTACCAAATTGTCTTTCCTTTGTCCTAACACTGCCCCAACAGCAAGGTTTGATGCATCACACATCAGTTCAAAAGGTAAGTTCCAATCAGGTGGGGCAATGATAGGTGCAGAGGAAAGTTTTTGCTTCAAAAGTTCATAGGCTAGCATGCAATTTTTATCAAATACAAAGGGTGTATCAGAGACAAGCAAGTTACTCAAAGGTTTGGCTATTTTAGAAAAGTCTCTAATAAACCTTCTGTAAAAGCCAGCGTGTCCCAAAAAACTCCTAATTGCTTTGACATTACTTGGTGGAGGTAATTTTTCAATGAGTTCCACCTTAGCTCTGTCCACCTCAATGCCTCTATTCGAGATTTTGTGGCCAAGGAATATTCCTTCTGTGACCATGAAATGACACTTTTCCCAGTTTAATACTAGGTTGGTCTCTTGGCATCTCTTAAGCACCAAGGCAAGGTGGTGTAGGCAGCTAGGAAAAGAATCTCCAAACACAGAAAAATCGTCCATGAAAACCTCAATAAATTTTTCAATCATGTCTGAAAAGATGGACAGCATGCATCTTTGGAAAGTGGCAGGTGCATTGCACAATCCAAAGGGCATGCGTCTATAAGCAAAAACTCCATATGGACAAACAAATGATGTTTTCTCTTGATCTCTAGGATCAACTACTATCTGATTATAGCCTGAGTATCCATCCAGAAAGCAATAGTAAGCATGTCCTGCAAGCCTTTCAAGCATCTGATCCATGAATGGGAGTGGGAAATGATCTTTTCTGGTGGCTTCATTGAGCTTCCTGTAGTCTATGCACATCCTCCACCCAGTGACAGTTCTTGTGGGTATGAGTTCGTTCCTCTCATTTGGCACCACAGTTATGCCACCTTTCTTGGGTACTACATGGATGGGACTAACCCATGGGCTATAAGAAATAGGGTAAATTACCCCTGCTTGCCATAACTTCATGACCTCCTTTTGTACCACTTCTTTCATGACGGGATTCAATCTTCTCTGAGCTTGAATGTAGGGTCTAGCATCCTCTTCTAACAAGATTTTATGCATGCATATGGATGAACTTATCCCCTTCAAATCAGCTAGGGTCCATCCAATGGCGTCTTGATGAGTTTGTAGCACATTGATCAATTTTTCTTCCTGTTCTTGGCTCAGGGCAGAGCTAATGATAACAGGATAGCTCTCATTACTACCCAAGTATGCATACTTGAGATTAGGGGGCAATGCTTTGAGCTCAGGTTTTGGTGCTTCCTTCTCTTCTTTCACTCTCTCTGGCATGCTTGGTATGGTTGTTTCAGCAGCCTTGATGTCACTATCTTCAATATCCTTGGTGAACTCCTCCTCTGCCACTTCCTTTGTTGTTTCCTCAAAGGTTTCTTGTACTGCAATGTCCACTACATCCACCCTCATGCATTCCTTTAGTGATTCTGATGGATAGCTCATTGCCTTGAATACGTTAAACACCAATTGCTCATCATGCAGTCTGAGAGTGAGCTCACCCTTTTGGACATCTATGATGGCTCCGGCAGTAGCCAGGAAGGGTCTTCCCAGAATTATTGAAGCTTCGGCTTCTTCCTCCATATCTAACACCACAAAATCGGCAGGGAATATGAAATCTCCCACTTTTACCAACAAATCCTCAACTATCCCATGAGGGAATTTAAAAGTTCGATCTGCCAATTGGAGGGCCATTCTTGTTGGTTTGGCTTCCTCAATCTCCATTCTTCTCATCATTGTTAGAGACATCAAATTGATACTGGCCCCTAAGTCACACAAGGCCTTCTCCACCATGACTTCTCCTATGATGCAGGGGATTTGAAAACTGCCTGGATCCTTCAGTTTCTGAGGCAATTTGTGTTGAATGATGGCACTGCATTCTTCAGTCAACAACACAGTTTCCTCATTTCTCCAGCTTCTCTTTTTGGTCATTAATTCCTTTAAGAATTTTGCATAGAGTGGCATTTGCTCTATTGCCTCAGCAAACGGGATGTTGATTTGAAGCTTCTTGAAAATCTCCAAAAATCTGGAGAATTGGCCATCCTTTTCACCTTTCATCAAACGTTGAGGATATGGTGCTTTGGGTGTATACGGCTTCAGGACCTCTTTTTCTTTTTCTCTTGTTGCAGACGGTGTAAAGGATTGTCCCTGTTCCTTGTCTCTCACATTTTCCTTTGCTTCGTCCTCTGTGGTTTCCCTCGAGATCTCCTTTAGCTTTTTTCCACTTCTGAGGGTTATGCTTTACATTCTTCCCTTGCAATAGCCTTGGCAGCATGAGAAACGCTTGGCCCCGGGATTTGCTTATACAAATACCCAATTTGATTTTCTAACTTCTGGATGGCAGCTCCTTGGTTTTGCAAGTTAGAAATTACTTCTTCCTTAAAAGCTTTCAATTCGGTTATGTCTTGACCCATGGTTGCAAGCATTCCTTCTATCCTGTTTAATTGATCTTGAAATTGTTGGTTCGGATTAGATTGGGTAGGTCGATTATTTTGGCCATGATATGATGGTTGGGAGTAAGTGTTTTGTGTGGCTTGGTATGATCTTTGGTTGGAGTTTTGGTATGTGGACTTGTTATGTTGGTTTTGCTGGTTTCCCCACCCAAAGTTTGGGTGGTTTTTCCAGCCTGGGTTGTAAGTGTTGGAATGTGGATCATATGGTTGCCTTTGTTGATTTCCTACATAATTGGCCTCTTCCCAATCACCTCCTTCAGTGCTTTCTTCCTCTTGCTCTTGTGTGTGTATTGCAGCCACTTGCTTTGTTTCTAATTTCCTGGTGAGCTCTGCTAGTTGCTTGGCAAACACCTTGTTTTGGGCTAGAATTGTATCAACATGGTTCAGCTCCATGACTCCCTTAGTGTTGTGTTTCTCTGATGCATAGTAGTACTCATTCTCAGCCACTGTCTCAATCACTTCAATGGCTTCTTCCACAGTCTTTTTCCTGTTCAATGAACCTCCTGATGAATGGTCTACAGCCTTCCTTGATTCATAAGAAAGTCCATCATAGAAAATGTGCAATTGCACCCAGTCATGGAACATGTCTGGTGGGCATTTCCTTGTCAAATCCTTGAACCTCTCCCATGCTTCGTAGAGAGTTTCACCATCTTGTTGTCTAAAAGTCTGAACCTCAGATCGAAGCCTATTGACCTTTTGTGGGGGGTAGAAACGTGCCAGAAACTTGATTTCCACCTCATCCCATGTTGTTAGGCTCCCCCTGGGGAATGATTCCAGCCACTTAGCTGCCTTGTCCCAAAGGGAAAATGGGAACAAAAGCAGTTTATAGGCATCTTCCTGGACTCCATTGGACTTCACAGTGTCGCAAATTCTCAGGAATTTTGTGAGATGTTGGTTTGGGTCTTCATTAGCACTCCCACCAAATGAACAATGATTCTCCACAAGTGATATTAGCTGTGGTTTGAGCTCAAAATTGTTGGCCTGAATGGGTGGTTTCTGAATGCTGCTACCACAATTCCCAGATGTTGGGTTTATGTATGAACCAAGAACCCTCCTCTCGGGAATGGCATTGTTTCCATCAGCTCTCCCATGGTTATGAACTTCTCTTTCCATGTTGAGATCTAGAGCTTCCTCAAAATTGTCCTCAGATTCTCCTTCAGATTCTTCTTCTCCCAGTACTCTCTTCCCTCTTGCTTCCCTTCTAAGTCTATGAAGGGTCCTCTCTGGTTCGGTATATGGAGGAGTTGATGTCTCTCCTCTCCTACCTGTCATACAAGAACACAGCACAGGCAACAAACAAGTAAAATACTCTTGGTTAATGGAAGAGTATGGTTAGAGCAGTTGAGGAATTAATTCAAATAGTTAGTGAGTCAGTGAGTTAGTTGCTTGAATTTAAAGGCATAAAGAAAGAAAGCATGTAACAGAGTGCAGAAATTAAAATTCAACAAGTAACTTGAACTGAATTAACAAAGCAAAAAAAAATTGCTCAATCTAGTTAACTTCCAATTTGAGAATTGTCAATCGAAAACCAATCCCCGGCAACGGCGCCATAAACTTGATGCGCATAAACTAGTTATGCCACGATTTAGGAAATTGCACGATCGGCAAAATTCCTTCCGGCAAGTGCACCGGTTATCGTCAAGTAAAAACTCACAATAGAGTGAGGTCGAATCCCACAAGGATTGGTTGAATGAGCAATTCGGATTAGAAGTGTATCTAGTTGAGCGGAATCAAGAATTAGATGAGAATTGCGGAATGTAAAATTGGCGGGAAACGTAAATGACAAGAAATTGAAATGGCGGAATCTTAAATTGCATGAATTAAAGAGCAGAAGCTAAATTGCTGAAATTAAAAGGGAATGGGGGTGATTGCATGAATTGAGTTGCAGAATGTAAAGAGAAAGTGAAAATCGGAGATGGGGAATCCATTGGGTTATAGGAGATATTGAGATCTCTGAATCAAAACATGTTTATCTCTTCCTCAACCAATGCGTTCATTGAATTTTGCTTGGCAATCTTATATGATTGGATCCCAATCCCTTGGCTCACCAATTCTCTCTAAAAACAAACAAATTCCCAATCCCTTGGTTTAAATGTTCATAAGAAGAGATGATGCTCGATCACTGATTATACCACACAGTTTCATGAACCACAATTTGGTAGGATTACATGTCACAATATCCATCCAAACCCCAATCCAATTCACTGTGAGAAAGCTTCTCTAGCATGAATCCTCCATTCCTTTCCCAAGGTTCCGAAGGATTCCAATTATGGGTAGTTTCTTTCCCAAGACAACTACCCAATGGAATTAGATCGAGAAGCTTTCTAACAAAATTCAAGAGAAAAGATTGAAGAAGAAGATAAACTATTATTGATTCATTGAATTACAATAGAGCTCCCTAACCCAATGAAAGGGGGTTTAGTGAGTCATAGCTCTGAATTCAATTACAAAGGTATGAAAACTCGCAAAAATGAAAAGGTAAAAGTCCCTCCTAACTTAAATTCTATCCTATTTATACACTTTCTATATTGAGCTTCTGTTGTGTTTCTTGGGCTTTGAGGCCTCTCCCTGCTTTCCTTTTGCTTTGGGTTTATGATCCATAATCTTGATGAGGCTGCTGATCCACATTCTGTAACATTCATTGAGCCAACTTAGTGATAATCAAGTAATGACACATGACTCAACAAATTGAAATTCCAGACTCATCAATCCTTCAGGCCCAATCCCATAAACCATGATATTCAATTGGGTTTCATACCAGAGTAAGTTTAAGTTAATGTTTGTGCTCAAAAGCTAACTTAAACTGCAATATTTTTGGCCCAGAAACCTTTTCCAATAGTGGTGTTTAAGTTGCAGTTTAAGCTTAAACTGCAGCTTAAACGCCAGACACTTCCAGTGATGCCTTTTGTGGAAGCACGTTTAAGCTTCAGTTTAAGGTTAAACTGAAGCTTAAACGTGGAAATGGAAGAAGGCAGCCCTGGAGGGTAACGTAGTCGAACACGTTTAAGCTTCAGTTTAAGGTTAAACTGAAGCTTAAACGTGGAGATAGGGAAGGCAGCCCTGGAGGTCGAACACGTTTAAGCTCCAGTTTAAGGTTAAACTGGAGCTTAAACGTGGAAGCAGAGAAAGGTAGCCCTGGAGGTGTCGAACACGTTTAAGCTCCAGTTTAAGGTTAAACTGGAGCTTAAACGTGGAAATGGAGAAAGCAACCCTGGAGGAGAAAACTTGGTCGAACACGTTTAAGCTCCAGTTTAAGGTTAAACTGGAGCTTAAACGTGGAAATGGCTCCCTGGTGCATTCCCCATTTCTGGCGTTTAACTTCCAGTTTAAGGTTAAACTGGAGGTTAAATGCCACTTTCACCCTTTCCTCAGCTTTCATGATTTTGGCCGTTTAAGTTCCAGTTTAAGCTTAAACTGGAACTTAAACTCCACATGTGATATTCAAGCTTCCTTTATTGATTTTTGTTGCTTCCTTGCCTAGCCTCTTCTTTCCTGAAATCATCCAAACAACTGCATCAAAGTCTTGCAAATTTTCATGAGAATCTTCCATTCATAGCATTCAAGTAATATAACTAAAAACTCATGAAATTTGCATAAAAATCATACTGTTTGGATGGTTCATTGCTTTGTTATTCATTTAACCATTCTTGGTTACTTTAAGCTCAAGAAAGTGCATAAAACAACTAAAACTAACAGAAAAATGCTAGTGAAACTCGCTTAAGATGCCTTGGCATCAGTCTCCGACGCGTGCGCGTCCTTTTTTGCTTTTTGTCCATCGACGCGTACGCGTTATGTACGCGTACGGGTCACCATCAGTCTTCAGCCCAAACATGTTCGCGCGCCATGATCATGCAGACGCGTACTCAGTAGCGTTAACTTAGTGAGCGCTACGTTGGGTTAGTGAGCACTGCCCACGCGTGCGCGTCCTTTACGCGTATGCGTGGGTTGCGAAATCCTCAACACAGGTTCAAGTGCCAGCCTCGTGTTCGCGTGCTCTGTTCCAGTGACTCATTGATGCGTGCGCGTCATGCGTGCATGCGCGTTGATTTAAAAACTTTGCCTCCAACTTTGAATCGTGCACGAAAACGTTGAGTTAGTGAACATAGCGCTCTCTTTTGAAATGAGCACCAAACACACCCACGCGTATGCGTCTTGCACGCGTACGCGTGGATCTTCAAATTTTGTTGACTAACGCATGCGCGTCCCGTATGCATGCGCGTCGTAAGTGAACGTGGTGCTCTCTATTTGAACGCAACGTTGCCCTGTGCTGAACCTCTTTCTCTTCATTTTATCACCTAAAATCAACCAAATAAGCAATCAAAGTTCTACCAATATCATAAGAATTTGTACCATTCATAATAATCACTAAATTCTTGCATAAATCTCATGCTTTTGTATAAAATAAATGATGTTTGATTGAATTACAATAATCATGAAATTCCACTCCAATCACTTACTTATTGTGCAAGAAAGTGCATAAAACCTAATGAAATAAGTGAAAAATGCTTATAAAACTAGCATAAGATGACTTATCATCAATTATAGCTTAAATATATAACGTACTAAGCGCATTCTATATTTGAGAATGTATTCATCTAACAAATTGAAACCTATTTTCAGGCCAAACAAACATCATCTAGGCGGTTGTCTGGACAAGCTTCTGGATGTGCAAAGGATGAGGTAACGGTGTTGGAGCTGCTGTGTGCATTGTTGACTTCTTTTGAACATGTATGGCATGGCTAGTAACTTATTTGTCGCTGCAGCATAGGGAATGGCAAGATGCATGGGATGAAAGGGATATAAATTTCGAGGACCAAGGAAATAACCCACGTGAGTATCACATATAATCCTTGTTATTGAACGAATTTAACCTCTCTATTAACTTTGCAATATTTTGGTCAACTTTAACTGTCTAGAATCAACATCAAAGTTCATTGAATTGTTTCTGTAATACTTGTAAATTGTAACAATCTACTGTGTTATGCTTTTGAAATTTTTGTCCTTTTTGTAACAACCTACAGTTTCATTTTGGAGCAAGCTAAAGTCAGAGGCTGCTAAGAAGGTAATAAGAAATATATTTTGCCTAATGATATTATTTTAAATCTATTTTAAATCTAATGGACACTAATGGGAATTATTTTGCCTATTTTAAATCTATTGGCTTTAAGCAAATTTACAATAGAATCTAGTTTGTTAGCAAAAGATTGCTAGTTCTTATTATACTTAGTCTGTCCTTTTTATGTGGCTCAAAATCTTAGCAAATGCTCCTTGTTGTTTAGTAGTTGAAATTTTCATGTTGATTTACTTATTAAACTTGTGATCCATATTCATTACTCAACTGTACTGCATCATCAAAAATATTTTTGCTCTGTTCTAACATTAAGTGGGTTCTTTGCATAGTTGGCATAAGGAGAGAGGGTGGAGGCTTGAGATTTCTTCCTCTTTTTTGAGGTAGTAGCCTTTGTTTTTCCTTTATCGGCCATCTAAAAGCAAATATGATATGATATAAACAACTAGGCAAATAGGGGCATGGAAAGCAAGGAATGGCATATTTAACATGAAGTGAGCTAAAAATAAAGAAAACTTTGAATATAAGCAACAGGAAGTAGCATTCAACACAAAAGCTATAAACCAAGAATTCAAGCAATATATGCACAATGCTTGTTCATTAAGCTTAATGAGCATCATACCCAAAAAGAATGGTTAGAGAGTTAGTTGAAAACTAAAAAGAGAAATTAGCATGTTAGGCAAGTTAGAAGTTAGAAAACATGGTTCAAAGGTTAGGGGGATGATGGTCATTTGCTTAATCACAATGAATCACAAGTAATAGTAACAAGCATACTCATAAACATGGGGAGGAAGCAGTCATTGATGATGAAATATGCCATTGCATAAAAGCAACTAATATAAGAGCAAGTCATCAATCAATGTCGCGGTCATTGATTATGCAAAAATTGGTGTTTGACAACACGAAAGTGCATTTTGTGTAACTTGACAAGCTAGAAATAAATTTGAGTGAAGGAGAGTTACACAGGTTGAATTTACCAATTGTTGCTAATGCAAGAACCATATTCAACAAAATGGCAAGTTAAATCAAATGGTGAGTGAAGCACAATCCAAAGGCATTTGATTAACTTGAATGGTAAAAGCATGTGAGGGTTCCAAGTAAATCACAGGAAACATAATAACCATGGAAGAACCAACCCAAAGTTACCTAAGAATTGAGCTTCGTGTAATCAGATGAGTACTCAATTCCAAAAGCACGAAGTTCAGTTATAGGTAACATGTTTAAAACCAAAAACAATTTTTAGAAAATTGGGCAGCGATGAGCGGATAATTTATACGCTTTTTGGCATTGTTTTTAGTATGTTTTTAGTAGGATCTAGTTACTTTTAGGGATGTTTTCATTAGTTTTTATGTTAAATTCACATTTCTGGACTTTACTATGAGTTTGTGTGTTTTTCTGTGATTTCAGGTATTTTCTGGCTGAAATTGAGGGACTTGAGCAGAAATCAGATTCAGAGGTTGAAAAAGGACTGCTGATGCTGTTGGATTCTGACCTCCCTGCACTCAAAGTGGATTTTCTGGAGCTACAGAACTCGAAATGGCGCGCTTCCAATTGCGTTAGAAAGTAGACATCCAGGGCTTTCCAGCAATATATAATAGTCCATACTTTGGCCAAGAATTGACGATGTAAACTGGCGTTCAACGCCAGTCTTCTACCCAAATCTGGCGTCCAGCGCCAGAAAAGGATCCAAAACCAGAGTTGAACGCCCAAACTGGCACAAAAGCTGGCGTTCAACTCCAGAAAGGACCTCTACACGTGTAACACTCAAGCCCAAGCCCAAGCACACACCAAGTGGGCCCCGGAAGTGGATTTGTACATCAATTACTTACTCATGTAAACCCTAGTGACTAGTTTATTATAAATAGGACCTTTTACTATTGTATTAGAGATCTTTGGTCTCAGTTTTATTCCATTGTTCATCTTAGGAGACTATTGATCTCGTTTAGGGGGCTGGCCATCTCGGCCATGCCTGGACCTTGATGAGATATTTTGGTGAGAAACGAATCTCTCACTAAACATCACAATCCAACCGGCAAGTGTACCGGGTCGTATCAAGTAATAAAAACTCACGGGAGTGAGGTCGATCCCACAGGGATTGAAGGATTGAGCAATTTTAGTTTAGTGGTTGATTTAGTCAAGCGAATCAAGATTTGGTTGATGATTGTGTGACTTGCAGAATGTAAATTGCATTGAAGTAAAGAGAACAAGAAATAAATTGCTGAAACTTAAAGAACAAGAAATTAAATGGCAGAAACTTAAAGTGCAAGAAATGTAGATTGCGGAATCTTAAAGTGCGAGGAATATAAATTGCTTGAAATGTAAAGGGAATTGGGGAATGGATTTGCAGAATTTAAACAAGGAAAAATTAAATTGCATCAAACAGAAGAGGGAAAGGGAATTGGGATTGAACCGGATCTTGAAGCAGTAAAGTAAATGAACAGAAAAAGCAATAAACAGGGAATTGAAATGAGAAATTTAGATCTCAGGACCCAGAGACTAGAAAACCAAGTCTAGATCTCAATGCCTTCCTAGATCCAACAAGAACAATAGCAAGGAAATTGTAAATTGCAAAGAAAAGAGATGAAGAACAATGAACCGGAAATGGAATTCAATTAAGCAGTAAATAAACAGAGAGATCCAAGATTGAGATTGAAACAGAATTTCTTCAATTCTCCAATCCAAGATCCAAGACAAAAGTAAATGGAAAATGAAAGCAATGAAAGCAAAGAAATTAAAGTTCACTCAAGTTCAAAAGCTCTCCGAAAACTATTATGAAAATTCCAAAAGGAAAGCTCCCTTAATAACTTGAATTCTATCCTATTTATACACTTTCCAAAATGATCTTCAAGCCTTGAGTTGGGCCTTTGTTCTTGGTGGAATTGGGTTGAAAGAGGCCTTGGTTGATTGCTCTTGAAGTTTGAAGAAGAACCGAAGTGAACCAATTGAACCGGTTTTGAAGTTAGCCAAAGTTGGTCCCAACGTTAGGGCCAAAGTTAGGGGTCTAACTTTGACCCTAACTTTTCATAGCAGCAAGCATAATTCTCTGGTTTGGACGTTGGTGCCAACGTTAGGGGTCTAACTTTGACCCTAACGTTGGCCTTGCTTAGTGCTAGTGGCGCCAACGTTAGCCTCCAAGTTAGGGGGCTAACGTTGGCGCAAACGTTGGTGCCCCTCCCTTTGTGATTCATGTGCCAACGTTAGCCTCCAAGTTAGGGGGCTAACGTTGGCGCAAACGTTGGCCTTCTCCCTCTTTATAACTCATGTGCCAACGTTAGCCTCCAAGTTAGGGGGCTAACGTTGGCGCAAACGTTGGCTGGCCCAGGGATGAGTTTCAAGTTTCTCTTGCCAACGTTAGCCTCCAAGTTAGGGGGCTAACGTTGGCTCAAACGTGGGGAGTCCAGGGAGTGATCTTCATGCCCAACGTTAGCCCCCAAGTTAGGGGGCTAACGTTGGGGCTAACTTCATGCCTCTAGGATCAACTTCCATTCTTCACTTCTAGCCATTCCTCTTTGCTTCAACCTTTCTCCAAGCTTTCTTCACCTATCATTAATCAACCAAACTAATCAAAGCTATGCTCAAAATCATGAGATATTCATTCTTTCATAATATGGAACAAATATAGCACAAAACCTCATGAAATGGCATGAATTCATATATGGTTGGTTCAATCAAGGGAAACATGAAAATCTACTCAATTAGCTTGCTTGTAGCTCAAGAAAGTGCATAATTCTAAGGAAAACTAAAGAAAAAGACTAGCTAAAATAGGCTAAGATGACTTGTCATCACAACACCAAACTTAAAGCTTGCTTGTCCCCAAGCAAGAAATAGATTTATGCTCCAAGGTTCTTTCAATTAAGATGGATTGAGGAACACTTGTAAAGTGCAGTGAGTGAAGTGATCAAGTATCAGTGGGATAAATTCTAAATCATATGCTCATGCAAGGGCTTCAGTGCTCACTAGTCCTTACATATTGGGAGTCGTAGGTCTTAGGATTTTCATCCAAATGGTGTCATGGAGATCTCTTTATATGTAATCACCTTGAAGCAGTTTATAGTTTCTGTGCTTTGGCCTCGACTCTAAGTATCATGTCTCAAGGCGGCTCTTTAGATAAGCTTTCAATCAATACTCCTAAACCAGTTGGTTTTAAGGTATTAGGTGTTGAAGCACCCCTGAGGATTTACTTGCTCAAGCCTCTTTCCTTGACACACTTCAACCACAAGCATTTTACTAGGCTAACAACTCTTTGAGTCATTGTTTCTTCTTTCTTTTCTGCCTAGTAATTGATGCTCAGACCCTTGGACCATGTTCATTTTGTTTTTGTACTTTCTTTTCTTTCTTTTGTTTTGTTTGCTACTTCTCGGATCAATAGATTTTTGAGAATCCCCACAATACTTCTTTGAACTTCATGTCCCGCCTATGAGCTCCCATGCAAGTTTTCACAAGCATGCAACCTCAATACATTATCACACAACCAGAACCACCACTTCTCTTAATCTTTTGCTTACCTCAAAATTGTTTAATTCCTCAATCTTTCTTCTCAAAGAACTTTCATGTGATACATTTCTTGGAAATTGCGTGCAAAGAAGTTTTGAAATTGAGAATGTTGTGAATGATCAAACATCTTGCTTATTGAATTACAAAGAAAGACTTATGCTATGCAGGTAGGCAGGGCAGATCAGAATACAATCCAACTTTCAATTTCAGCAATATTTGATGTAAAACAATGACTTAACAATACAACCTGTTGGAGTTCACTTGCTCTCCTATTTCTCATCATCATCATTGCTGGCCTTTAGGTTCATCTTTTGTTTCTTTGGTTGATGATGCTTAGTCCTTCCAACAGCTTGTATGGACCGCTGCAATGATATTGAAAGTTGCTTATTCCCCAAGCACTAAAGAAATGGTTAGCTTGCATGATTTATTTGTGGGCCTTTGTACTTACTTTGGTGTGGGAACACCAAACTTAGTACCTTGCCAATGCATCGGATTAACCATGTGTAAAACTCTTTTTCTTTTTCAAAAATGACAAAACTGAAAACTAGGAAACAGTAGAATAGTTAACTAGTTCATCCATCATGCTTGAAGCCATCATTATGCAGAGAGTGAGAATGTGTTTTATAATGGGATTTTGGTGAAACACCAAACTTAGAATCCTTCATTCTCCTTTATATTGTTTTGGTGTGTACACCAAACTTAGCTTCTTGCAATATAGATAAAACTAATTAACCCTTTTATTGAAATAGATATGAAAAGATAGTTACCTCCGGTTGGGTTGCCTCCCAACAAGCGCTCTTTTATTGTCACTAGCTTGACATCCTTCACTCTGTGCTCATGGAAGTTGAGGCTTCTGTTGCCTCAGGTTTCCTCCTCTTGCTATGGGCTTCCTTCCCTCTGTTTCTCTTTCCATAGCCTTCTTATTTTCCTCCATGACTCCCTTCTCTTTTAACACAGCATCCTTTTCATGGCTCTTTGGGTTCAGAGTCCCCTTTTTTTCACCCAATTCAGCAAGGTTTTGCACTAATTGTTCCACCTGCCTTTCAAGTCTTCTGAGTGAAGCCTCCTGGTTCTTGCTTATCATCTCTTGATGCTTCTTTATTTCTTCCCGCTCTATTACCATCATTTCTTGAATTCTTATGGATCTCTCCATCAGCATTTCTAGAATATAGATCCTTTGAAAGGTTGGAAGTGGTTGTGGCAGTTGTGGTGGTTGATGAAGGTCATTTTGAGCAAATGGTAAGGTAGGACGGGGTTGGAAGTGTGTGTGATTGTTGTTGTGGGGGTGTGTTTTAAGTTGATTTTTGAAGTTGGGGTTATTGCAGTTGAAGTCCCTTGGTCTTTGGTTTTGGTTCTCAACCCCCCTCCCATTAGAATGAGTCCTCCAAGGTAGATTGTACACATCATTCTGAGGTCTGTTCTGGAGCATGCTAGAGTGATTGCTAGGAGCTTGCTGTTGCTCATAGCTTTGTTGCTCATGGTTAATGGCCCCAAAGCTTTGTTCAGCTTGATTACACCCATATGAGCTTTGAGTCAGGTTGTATGTATGTACTACAGCATGTCTCAACTCAATGATTTTTTTAGCCATCATATCTAATTGTTGTAGAGTCTGCTGATGCATCTGCTTGTTTTGGCTTATTACTGCACGAGCACCTTCAATTTCTTTCTCTAATGGATGCACTTCTGCCTCTTGCTTAACAATTCTTTCTGATGGGTTAAATTTGACTAGGAGTCCATTCATCAGTTCTTCCCACCCGATAATGCTTCCTTGTGGAAAAGCTTCAAACCATTGGGCAACATTATTCATGGCTGTGGATAGTTGCTTCGAATCATGGGTTACATTACCATCCAAGGTGGGGGTATTACTCTCATGATTGCTAGAATTTGTTGAATTCCCTTCCATGATTTGCACAGTCACAACCAATTCAAGTGAAGATAGAGCATATTCAGGCCAGGATATGATTGAAGGATCAGTTGAAACAAAGTATCAAACAGTTGGCAAAATTGAGAGAGTGATGAACGAAAACCACTCCTCTCGTTTGTTTTTCAAGCTATGAAAATCATATTCAGCAGGATGAGCCAAGGAAATTTCACTCTATTGCTAGAATGAGGTTTCTATTAGCTCAGGCAAAACTTCAAACAGTTAGTGGGTTAGTCAAAAATTAAAGAAAAAGTGCTTGATCTAGATCACCACCTCGCTTAATCATTGTCAATCTAATCAATCCCCGGCAACGGTGCCAAAAACTTGATGAGATATTTTGGTGAGAAACGAATCTCTCACTAAACATCACAATCCAACCGGCAAGTGTACCGGGTCGTATCAAGTAATAAAAACTCACGGGAGTGAGGTCGATCCCACAGGGATTGAAGGATTGAGCAATTTTAGTTTAGTGGTTGATTTAGTCAAGCGAATCAAGATTTGGTTGATGATTGTGTGACTTGCAGAATGTAAATTGCATTGATGTAAAGAGAACAAGAAATAAATTGCTGAAACTTAAAGAACAAGAAATTAAATGGCAGAAACTTAAAGTGCAAGAAATGTAGATTGCGGAATCTTAAAGTGCGAGGAATATAAATTGCTTGAAATGTAAAGGGAATTGGGGAATGGATTTGCAGAATTTAAACAAGGAAAAATTAAATTGCATCAAACAGAAGAGGGAAAGGGAATTGGGATTGAACCGGATCTTGAAGCAGTAAAGTAAATGAACAGAAAAAGCAATAAACAGGGAATTGAAATGAGAAATTTAGATCTCAGGACCCAGAGACTAGAAAACCAAGTCTAGATCTCAATGCCTTCCTAGATCCAACAAGAACAATAGCAAGGAAATTGTAAATTGCAAAGAAAAGAGATGAAGAACAATGAACCAGAAATGGAATTCAATTAAGCAGTAAATAAACAGAGAGATCCAAGATTGAGATTGAAACAGAATTTCTTCAATTCTCCAATCCAAGATCCAAGACAAAAGTAAATGGAAAATGAAAGCAATGAAAGCAAAGAAATTAAAGTTCACTCAAGTTCAAAAGCTCTCCGAAAACTATTATGAAAATTCCAAAAGGAAAGCTCCCTTAATAACTTGAATTCTATCCTATTTATACACTTTCCAAAATGATCTTCAAGCCTTGAGTTGGGCCTTTGTTCTTGGTGGAATTGGGTTGAAAGAGGCCTTGGTTGATTGCTCTTGAAGTTTGAAGAAGAACCGAAGTGAACCAATTGAACCGGTTTTGAAGTTAGCCAAAGTTGGTCCCAACGTTACGGCCAAAGTTAGGGGTCTAACTTTGACCCTAACTTTTCATAGCAGCAAGCATAATTCTCTGGTTTGGACGTTGGTGCCAACGTTAGGGGTCTAACTTTGACCCTAACGTTGGCCTTGGTTAGTGCTAGTGGCGCCAACGTTAGCCTCCAAGTTAGGGGGCTAACGTTGGCGCAAACGTTGGTGCCCCTCCCTTTGTGATTCATGTGCCAACGTTAGCCTCCAAGTTAGGGGGCTAACGTTGGCGCAAACGTTGGCCTTCTCCCTCTTTATAACTCATGTGCCAACGTTAGCCTCCAAGTTAGGGGGCTAACGTTGGCGCAAACGTTGGCTGGCCCAGGGATGAGTTTCAAGTTTCTCTTGCCAACGTTAGCCTCCAAGTTAGGGGGCTAACGTTGGCTCAAACGTGGGGAGTCCAGGGAGTGATCTTCATGCCCAACGTTAGCCTCCAAGTTAGGGGGCTAACGTTGGGGCTAACTTCATGCCTCCAGGATCAACTTCCATTCTTCACTTCTAGCCATTCCTCTTTGCTTCAACCTTTCTCCAAGCTTTCTTCACCTATCATTAATCAACCAAACTAATCAAAGCTATGCTCAAAATCATGAGATATTCATTCTTTCATAATATGCAACAAATATAGCACAAAACCTCATGAAATGGCATGAATTCATATATGGTTGGTTCAATCAAGGGAAACATGAAAATCTACTCAATTAGCTTGCTTGTAGCTCAAGAAAGTGCATAATTCTAAGGAAAACTAAAGAAAAAGACTAGCTAAAATAGGCTAAGATGACTTGTCATCACAACACCAAACTTAAAGCTTGCTTGTCCCCAAGCAAGAAATAGATTTATGCTCCAAGGTTCTTTCAATTAAGATGGATTGAGGAACACTTGTAAAGTGCAGTGAGTGAAGTGATCAAGTATCAGTGGGATAAATTCTAAATCATATGCTCATGCAAGGGCTTCAGTGCTCACTAGTCCTTACATATTGGGAGTCGTAGGTCTTAGGATTTTCATCCAAATGGTGTCATGGAGATCTCTTTATATGTAATCACCTTGAAGCAGTTTATAGTTTCTGTGCTTTGGCCTCGACTCTAAGTATCATGTCTCAAGGCGGCTCTTTAGATAAGCTTTCAATCAATACTCCTAAACCAGTTGGTTTTAAGGTATTAGGTGTTGAAGCACCCCTGAGGATTTACTTGCTCAAGCCTCTTTCCTTGACACACTTCAACCACAAGCATTTTACTAGGCTAACAACTCTTTGAGTCATTGTTTCTTCTTTCTTTTCTGCCTAGTAATTGATGCTCAGACCCTTGGACCATGTTCTTTTTGTTTTTGTACTTTCTTTTCTTTCTTTTGTTTTGTTTGCTGCTTCTCGGATCAATAGATTTTTGAGAATCCCCACAATACTTCTTTGAACTTCATGTCCCGCCTATGAGCTCCCATGCAAGTTTTCACAAGCATGCAACCTCAATACATTATCACACAACCAGAACCACCACTTCTCTTAATCTTTTGCTTACCTCAAAATTGTTTAATTCCTGAATCTTTCTTCTCAAAGAACCTTCATGTGATGCATTTCTTGGAAATTGCGTGCAAACAAGTTTTGAAAATGAGAATGTTGTGAATGATCAAACATCTTGCTTATTGAATTACAAAGAAAGACTTATGCTATGCAGGTAGGCAGGGCAGATCAGAATACAATCCAACTTTCAATTTCAGCAATATTTGATGTAAAACAATGACTTAACAATACAACCTGTTGGAGTTCACTTGCTCTCCTATTTCTCATCATCATCATTGCTGGCCTTTAGGTTCATCTTTTGTTTCTTTGGTTGATGATGCTTAGTCCTTCCAACAGCTTGTATGGACCTCTGCAATGATATTGAAAGTTGCTTGTTCCCCAAGCACTAAAGAAATGGTTAGCTTGCATGATTTATTTGTGGGCCTTTGTACTTACTTTGGTGTGGGAACACCAAACTTAGTACCTTGCCAATGCATCGGATTAACCATGTGTAAAACTCTTTTTCTTTTTCAAAAATGACAAAACTGAAAACTAGGAAACAGCAGAATAGTTAACTAGTTCATCCATCATGCTTGAAGCCATCATTATGCAGAGAGTGAGAATGTGTTTTATAATGGGATTTTGGTGAAACACCAAACTTAGAATCCTTCATTCTCCTTTATATTGTTTTGGTGTGTACACCAAACTTAGCTTCTTGCAATATAGATAAAACTAATTAACCCTTTTATTGAAATAGATATGAAAAGATAGTTACCTCCGGTTGGGTTGCCTCCCAACAAGCGCTCTTTTATTGTCACTAGCTTGACATCCTTCACTCTGTGCTCATGGAAGTTGAGGCTTCTGTTGCCTCAGGTTTCCTCCTCTTGCTATGGGCTTCCTTCCCTCTGTTTCTCTTTCCATAGCCTTCTTATTTTCCTCCATGACTCCCTTCTCTTTTAACACAGCATCCTTTTCATGGCTCTTTGGGTTCAGAGTCCCCTTTTTTTCACCCAATTCAGCAAGGTTTTGCACTAATTGTTCCACCTGCCTTTCAAGTCTTCTGAGTGAAGCCTCCTGGTTCTTGCTTATCATCTCTTGATGCTTCTTTATTTCTTCCCGCTCTATTACCATCATTTCTTGAATTCTTATGGATCTCTCCATCAGCATTTCTAGAATATAGATCCTTTGAAAGGTTGGAAGTGGTTGTGGCAGTTGTGGTGGTTGATGAAGGTCATTTTGAGCAAATGGTGAGGTAGGACGGGGTTGGAAGTGTGTGTGATTGTTGTTGTGGGGGTGTGTTTTAAGTTGATTTTTGAAGTTGGGGTTATTGCAGTTGAAGTCCCTTGGTCTTTGGTTTTGGTTCTCAACCCCCCTCCCATTAGAATGAGTCCTCCAAGGTGGATTGTACACATCATTCTGAGGTCTGTTCTGGAGCATGCTAGAGTGATTGCTAGGAGCTTGCTGTTGCTCATAGCTTTGTTGCTCATGGTTAATGGCCCCAAAGCTTTGTTCAGCTTGATTACACCCATATGAGCTTTGAGTCAGGTTGTATGTATGTACTACAGCATGTCTCAACTCAATGATTTTTTTAGCCATCATATCTAATTGTTGTAGAGTCTGCTGATGCATCTGCTTGTTTTGGCTTATTACTGCACGAGCACATTCAATTTCTTTCTCTAATGGATGCACTTCTGCCTCTTGCTTAACAATTCTTTCTGATGGGTTAAATTTGACTAGGAGTCCATTCATTAGTTCTTCCCACCCGATAATGCTTCCTTGTGGAAAAGCTTCAAACCATTGGGCAACATTATTCATGGCTGTGGATAGTTGCTTCGAATCATGGGTTACATTACCATCCAAGGTGGGGGTATTACTCTCATGATTGCTAGAATTTGTTGAATTCCTTTCCATGATCTGCACAGTCACAACCAATTCAAGTGAAGATAGAGCATATTCAGGCCAGGATATGATTGAAGGATCAGTTGAAACAAAGTATCAAACAGTTGGCAAAATTGAGAGAGTGATGAACGAAAACCACTCCTCTCGTTTGTTTTTCAAGCTATGAAAATCATATTCAGCAGGATGAGCCAAGGAAATTTCACTCTATTGCTAGAATGAGGTTTCTATTAGCTCAGGCAAAACTTCAAACAGTTAGTGGGTTAGTCAAAAATTAAAGAAAAAGTGCTTGATCTAGATCACCACCTCGCTTAATCATTGTCAATCTAATCAATCCCCGGCAACGGCGCCAAAAACTTGATGAGATATTTTGGTGAGAAACGAATCTCTCACTAAACATCACAATCCAACCGGCAAGTGTACCGGGTCGTATCAAGTAATAAAAACTCACGGGAGTGAGGTCGATCCCACAGGGATTGAAGGATTGAGCAATTTTAGTTTAGTGGTTGATTTAGTCAAGCGAATCAAGATTTGGTTGATGATTGTGTGACTTGCAGAATGTAAATTGCATTGATGTAAAGAGAACAAGAAATAAATTGCTGAAACTTAAAGAACAAGAAATTAAATGGCAGAAACTTAAAGTGCAAGAAATGTAGATTGCGGAATCTTAAAGTGCGAGGAATATAAATTGCTTGAAATGTAAAGGGAATTGGGGAATGGATTTGCAGAATTTAAACAAGGAAAAATTAAATTGCATCAAACAGAAGAGGGAAAGGGAATTGGGATTGAACCGGATCTTGAAGCAGTAAAGTAAATGAACAGAAAAAGCAATAAACAGGGAATTGAAATGAGAAATTTAGATCTCAGGACCCAGAGACTAGAAAACCAAGTCTAGATCTCAATGCCTTCCTAGATCCAACAAGAACAATAGCAAGGAAATTGTAAATTGCAAAGAAAAGAGATGAAGAACAATGAACCAGAAATGGAATTCAATTAAGCAGTAAATAAACAGAGAGATCCAAGATTGAGATTGAAACAGAATTTCTTCAATTCTCCAATCCAAGATCCAAGACAAAAGTAAATGGAAAATGAAAGCAATGAAAGCAAAGAAATTAAAGTTCACTCAAGTTCAAAAGCTCTCCGAAAACTATTATGAAAATTCCAAAAGGAAAGCTCCCTTAATAACTTGAATTCTATCCTATTTATACACTTTCCAAAATGATCTTCAAGCCTTGAGTTGGGCCTTTGTTCTTGGTGGAATTGGGTTGAAAGAGGCCTTGGTTGATTGCTCTTGAAGTTTGAAGAAGAACCGAAGTGAACCAATTGAACGGGTTTTGAAGTTAGCCAAAGTTGGTCCCAACGTTACGGCCAAAGTTAGGGGTCTAACTTTGACCCTAACTTTTCATAGCAGCAAGCATAATTCTCTGGTTTGGACGTTGGTGCCAACGTTAGGGGTCTAACTTTGACCCTAACGTTGGCCTTGGTTAGTGCTAGTGGCGCCAACGTTAGCCTCCAAGTTAGGGGGCTAACGTTGGCGCAAACGTTGGTACCCCTCCCTTTGTGATTCATGTGCCAGCGTTAGCCTCCAAGTTAGGGGGCTAACGTTGGCGCAAACGTTGGCCTTCTCCCTCTTTATAACTCATGTGCCAACGTTAGCCTCCAAGTTAGGGGGCTAACGTTGGCGCAAACGTTGGCTGGCCCAGGGATGAGTTTCAAGTTTCTCTTGCCAACGTTAGCCTCCAAGTTAGGGGGCTAACGTTGGCTCAAACGTGGGGAGTCCAGGGAGTGATCTTCATGCCCAACGTTAGCCTCCAAGTTAGGGGGCTAACGTTGGGGCTAACTTCATGCCTCCAGGATCAACTTCCATTCTTCACTTCTAGCCATTCCTCTTTGCTTCAACCTTTCTCCAAGCTTTCTTCACCTATCATTAATCAACCAAACTAATCAAAGCTATGCTCAAAATCATGAGATATTCATTCTTTCATAATATGCAACAAATATAGCACAAAACCTCATGAAATGGCATGAATTCATATATGGTTGGTTCAATCAAGGGAAACATGAAAATCTACTCAATTAGCTTGCTTGTAGCTCAAGAAAGTGCATAATTCTAAGGAAAACTAAAGAAAAAGACTAGCTAAAATAGGCTAAGATGACTTGTCATCACAACACCAAACTTAAAGCTTGCTTGTCCCCAAGCAAGAAATAGATTTATGCTCCAAGGTTCTTTCAATTAAGATGGATTGAGGAACACTTGTAAAGTGCAGTGAGTGAAGTGATCAAGTATCAGTGGGATAAATTCTAAATCATATGCTCATGCAAGGGCTTCAGTGCTCACTAGTCCTTACATATTGGGAGTCGTAGGTCTTAGGATTTTCATCCAAATGGTGTCATGGAGATCTCTTTATATGTAATCACCTTGAAGCAGTTTATAGTTTCTGTGCTTTGGCCTCGACTCTAAGTATCATGTCTCAAGGCGGCTCTTTAGATAAGCTTTCAATCAATACTCCTAAACCAGTTGGTTTTAAGGTATTAGGTGTTGAAGCACCCCTGAGGATTTACTTGCTCAAGCCTCTTTCCTTGACACACTTCAACCACAAGCATTTTACTAGGCTAACAACTCTTTGAGTCATTGTTTCTTCTTTCTTTTCTGCCTAGTAATTGATGCTCAGACCCTTGGACCATGTTCTTTTTGTTTTTGTACTTTCTTTTCTTTCTTTTGTTTTGTTTGCTGCTTCTCGGATCAATAGATTTTTGAGAATCCCCACAATACTTCTTTGAACTTCATGTCCCGCCTATGAGCTCCCATGCAAGTTTTCACAAGCATGCAACCTTAATACATTATCACACAACCAGAACCACCACTTCTCTTAATCTTTTGCTTACCTCAAAATTGTTTAATTCCTCAATCTTTCTTCTCAAAGAACTTTCATGTGATGCATTTCTTGGAAATTGCGTGCAAACAAGTTTTGAAAATGAGAATGTTGTGAATGATCAAACATCTTGCTTATTGAATTACAAAGAAAGACTTATGCTATGCAGGTAGGCAGGGCAGATCAGAATACAATCCAACTTTCAATTTCAGCAATATTTGATGTAAAACAATGACTTAACAATACAACCTGTTGGAGTTCACTTGCTCTCCTATTTCTCATCATCATCATTGCTGGCCTTTAGGTTCATCTTTTGTTTCTTTGGTTGATGATGCTTAGTCCTTCCAACAGCTTGTATGGACCTCTGCAATGATATTGAAAGTTGCTTGTTCCCCAAGCACTAAAGAAATGGTTAGCTTGCATGATTTATTTGTGGGCCTTTGTACTTACTTTGGTGTGGGAAATAGGAGAACGTGATTAATGCATGGAGCTCTGCTGTTCCTCAAAGATTAATGCAAGTACTACTGTTTTCTATTCAATTCTTCTTATTTCGCTTCTAAGATATCCATTCGCACCCAAGAACGTGATAAAGATGATGATTATGTGTGACGCTCATCATCCTTCCCCCTTATGAACGCGTGCCTGACAAACACTTCTGTTCTACATGAATTAAGCTAGAATGAGTATCTCTTAGATCTCCTAACCAGAATCTTCGTGGCGTAAGCTAGAATGATGGCGGCATTCAAGAGAATCCGAAAGGTCTAAACCTTGTCTGTGGTATTCCGAGTAGGATTCAATGATTGAATGACTGTGACGAGCTCCGAACTCGCGATTGCAGGGCGTTAGTGACAGACTTAAAAGGATAGTAAATCCTATTCCAGCATGATCGAGAACCGACAGATGAATAGCCGTGCCGTGACAGGGTGCGTGAGCAGATTATTCACTGAGAGGATAAGATGAAGCCATTGACAAAGCTGATGCCTCCAGACGATTAGCCGTGCCGTGACAGGGCATTGGATCATTTTCCCGAGAGATGACCGAAAGTAGCCATTGACAGTGGTGATGTATCACATAAAGCCAGCCATGGAAAGGAGTAAGACTGATTGGATGAAGATAGCAGGAAAGCAGAGGTTCAGAGGAACGAAAAGCATCTCCATTCGCTTATCTGAAATTCCTGCCAATGAATCTACATAAGTATCTCTATCCCTTTTATTGTTTATTTTAATCTAATAAAATATCATGTTTAAATCCGCCTGACTGAGATTTGCAAGGTGACCATAGCTTGCTTCAAGCCAACAATCTCTGTGGGATCGACCCTTACTCACGTAAGGTTTATTACTTGGACGACCCAGTACACTTGCTAGTTAGTTGAACGGAGTTGTGTCCACACATAGTAAAGAGCCACAATAATGATTCCATACAATAACAAAGAGTACTACATTAATGTGATCACAATTTCGTCCACCAAGTTTTTGGCGCCGTTGCCGGGGATTGTTTGAGTTTGGACAACTGACGGTTCATCTTGTTGCTCAGATTAGGTAATTTTCTTTTTATTTTATTTTCTTTTCAAAAATCTTTCAAAAATATTTTCAAAAATCTCTCATATGTTTTCGAAAAAAATAAAAATGTTTTCAAAAATTTTATTCAAAATTTTTAAGAATGAATTCTAGTGTTTCATGAAGCATGTTGAAGCCTGGCTGGCTGTAAAGCCATGTCTATTCCTTTGGGAATGAGTATGTCAGGCATGTCATATCTGAATTACATGCTGAAGCTTGGCTGGCCATTGGCCATGTCTAGTGTTTTGGACTGGAGCTTTCATTGAAAGCTTGGCTGGCTAGTGAGCCATGTCTAATTCCTGGACTGAAGCTTTAGACTAAGAATGCAAGATTCCTGGAATTCATATTAAAAATTTTGGAATCCTAATTTTTTTCTTTTTCATATAATTTTCGAAAAAAAAATTACCAAAAAAATTAGAAAACCATAAAAATCAAAAAAAATATTTTTTTGTTTCTTGTTTGAGTCTTGAGTCATATCATAAGTTTGGTGTCACTTGCATAAGCATCTTGCATTTTTTTCGAAAATATCATGCATTCATAGTGTTCTTCATGATCTTCAAGTTGTTCTTGGTAAGTCTTCTTGTTTGATCTTGATGATTTTTTGTTCTGTGTCTTTTCATGTTTATCATATGCATTCTTGAATTCTTAGTGTCTAAGCATTAAAGAATTCTAAGTTTGGTGTCTTGCATGTTTTCTTTGCATTAAAAATTTTTCAAAAATATGTTCTTGATGTTCATCATGACATTCAAAGTGTTCTTGGTGTTCATCTTGACATTCATAGCATTCTTGCATGCATCACATGTTTTGATCTAAAAATTTCATGCATTGCATATTTTTCATGTTTTTCATAAAAATTCAAAAAATCAAAAAAATATCTTTCCCTTTTTCTCTCATCAAATTCGAAAATTTGGATTGACTTTTTCAAAAATCTTTAAAATCAAATTGTTTCTCATGAGTCAAATCAAATTTTCAATTTGAAAATCTTATCTTTTTCAAAATCTTTTTCAAAAATCAAATCTTTTTCAAATTTCTTAGTTATTTTCGAAAATTCCAAAAATATTTTTCAAAAATCTTTTTCTTATTTTTATACCAAATTTTCGAAAATAACATAAACAATTAATGTTTTGATTCAAAAATCTGAAGTTTGTTACTTGCTTGTTAAGAAAGATTCAAACTTTAAGTTCTAGAATCATATCTTGTGATTTCTTATGAATCAAGTCATTAATTGTGATTTTAAAAATCAAATCTTTTTCAAAACTAATCCTATCATATCTTTTCAAAATATCTTCTTATCTTATCTTGTTCAAAAATATCTTTTCAAAATATCTTTTCTAACTTCCCAACTTCTTATCTTTTCAAAATTTGTTTCAACTAACTAACTAACTTTTTGTTTGTTTCTTAACTTTTTCAAAACTACCTAACTAACTCTCTCTCTTCAATTTTCGAAAATATCTCTCCCCTTTTTCAAAATTTCTTTTTAATTAACTAATTATTTTTAATTTTTATTTTTGATTTCAAAAAAAAAAAATTTCGAAAAAAAAAAAATTTACTAAACATTTTTCAAAAAAAAAAAAAAACTATTTTCAAAAATCATTAACTCCTTTTCAAAATAATTTTCGAAAATTATACCTCCCCCATCCTATTCTATTTATTCATTCATATCCTAACATCTCATCTCACATCTCTTCCATTCGTACAGTTGCATTTCTTCATTTACATTACATTCTTTGTCTCCCCATTCTCTTCCACTCACAAAGGGATCCCTATACTGTGGTATAGAGGATCTCTATTATTATTATCATTTTTCTGGCCATTCTTCCTTGTCATTTGAGCAGGAGCAAGGATAAGAACATTCTTGTGGAAGCAGATCCAGAACCTGAAAGAACTCTGAAGAGAAAATTAAGAGAAGCTAAAATACAACAATCCAGAGATAACCTTTCAGAAATTTTCGAACAGGCAGAGGAGATGGCAGGCGAAAATAATAATAATATAAGGAAGATGCTTGGTGACTTCACTGCACCTAATTCCAATTTACATGGAAGAAGCATCTCCATTCCTGCCATTGGAGCAAACAACTTTGAGCTTAAACCTCAATTAGTTTCTCTAATGCAGCAGAACTGCAAGTTTCATGGACTTCCATCTGAAGATCATTTTCAGTTCTTAACTGAATTCTTGCAGATATGTGATACTGTTAAGACTAATGGAGTAGATCCTGAAGTCTACAGGCTCATGCTTTTTCCTTTTGCTGTAAGAGACAGAGCTAGATTATGGTTGGATTCTCAACCCAAAGACAGCCTGAACTCTTGGGATAAGCTGGTCACGGCTTTCTTAGCCAAGTACTTTCCTCCTCAAAAGCTGAGCAAGCTTAGAGCTGATGTTCAAACCTTCAGACAAAAAGAAGGTGAATCTCTCTATGAAGCTTAGGAAAGATACAAACAGTTGACCAAAAAGTGTCCTTCTGACATGCTTTCAGAATGGACCATCCTGGATATATTCTATGATGGTTTATCTGAGCTATCAAAGATGTCACTGGACACTTCTGCAGGTGGATCCATTCACCTAAAGAAAACGCCTGCAGAAGCTCAAGAACTCATTGACATGGTTGCTAATAACCAGTTCATGTACACTTCTGAAAGGAATCCTGTGAATTATGGGACGCCTATGAAGAAGGGAGTTCTTGAGGTTGATACTCTGAATGCCATATTGGCTCAGAATAAAATATTAACTCAGCAAGTCAATATGATTTCTCAGAGTCTGCATGGAATGCAAGCTGCATCCAACAGTACTCAAGAGGCATCTTCTGAAGAAGAAGCCTATGATCCTGAGAACCCTGCAATAGCAGAGGTAAATTACTTAGGTGAACCTTATGGAAACACCTATAACTCAACATGGAGAAATCATCCAAATTTCTCATGGAAAGATCAAAAGCCTCAACAAGGCTTTAATAATGGTGGAAGAAACAGGTTTAGCAATAGCAAACCTTTTCCATCATCAACTCAGCAACAGACAGAGAACTCTGAACAAAACGCTTCTAATTTAGCAAATCGAGTCTCTGATCTATCTAAGGCCACTGTAAGTTTCATGAATGAAACAAGGTCTTCCATTAGAAATCTGGAAGCACAAGTGGGCCAGCTGAGTAAAAGGATCACTGAAATCCCTCCTAGTACTCTCCCAAGCAATACAGAAGAGAACCCAAAAGGAGAGTGCAAGGCCATTGACATAAGCGCCATGGCCGAACCTGTGAGGAGAGGAGAGGACGTGAATCCCAAGGAGGAAGACCTCCTGGGACGTCCAGTGATCAATAAGGAGCTTCCCTCTGGGGAATCAAAGGACTCTGAAGCTCATCTAGAGACTATAGAGATCCCATTGAACCTCCTTATGCCCTTCATGAGCTCTGATGAGTATTCCTCTTCTGAAGAGAATGAGGATGTCACTGAAGAGCAAACTGCCAAGTTTCTTGGTGCAATCATGAAGCTGAATGCCAAATTGTTTGGCATTGATGCTTGGGAAGTTGAACCTCCCTTGTTCATCAATGAACTAAGTGATCTGGATCAACTGACATTGCCTCAGAAGAGACAGGATCCTGGAAAGTTCATAATACCCTGTACCATAGGCACCATGATCTTTAAGGCTCTGTGTGACCTTGGTTCAGGAATAAACCTCATGCCCCTCTCTGTAATAGAGAAACTGGGAATCTATGGGGTGCAAGCTGCTAAAATCTCACTAGAGATGGCAGACAGAAGACAGGCTTATGGACAAGTAGAGGACGTTTTAGTAAAGGTTGAGGGCCTTTACATACCTACTGATTTCATAGTCCTGGATACTGGAAAGGAAGAGGATGAATCCATCATCCTAGGAAGACCTTTCCTGGCCACAGCAAGAGTTGTGATTGATGTTGACAGAGGTGAAATAGTCCTTCATTGGAATGAGAACTCCCTTGTATTCAAAACTCAAGGATCTCCCTCTGCAACCATGGAGAGGAAGCTTGAAAAGCTTCTCTCAAAGCAGGGTCAACCAGAGCCCCCACAGTCAAACTCTAAGTTTGGTGTTGGGAGGCCACAACCAAACTCTAAGTTTGGTATTGAACTCCCATATCCAAACTCTAAGTTTGGTGTTGGAGAGTCTCAACAAAGCTCTGCACATCTGTGAGGCTCCATGAGAGCCCACTGTCAAGCTATTGACATTAAAGAAGCGCTTGTTGGGAGGCAACCCAATGTTTATCTAATTCTTATTTTTCATGTTTTCTTAGGTTCATGATCATGTGGAGTCACAAAATAAACAAAAAAATCAAAAACGGAATCAAAAACAGCAGAAGAAAAATCACACCCTGGAGGAGCATCTGTCTGGCGTTCAAACGCCAGAACAGAGCATAGTTCTGGCGCTGAACGCCCAGAATGGGAGCATCCTGGCGCTGAACGCCCAGAACAAGCATGGTTCTGGCGTTCAACGCCAGAAATGGCAGCAAATGGGCGTTGAACGCCCAAAATGGGCACCAACCTGGCGCTGAACGCCCAGAGTTGTGTGCAAGGGCATTTTGCATGCCTAAATTGGTGCAGGGATGTAAATGCCTTGACACCTCAAGATCTGTGGACCTCACAGGATCACCTCAGGATCTGTGGACCCCACAGGATCCCCACCTACCTCCACTCACTCTCTTCTCTCTTCTCAATCATCCTCTATTCCCAATAAACACTCTTCCCTAATTAACCCTTTACCAAACACCCACTTTCCTTCAAAATTCAACATCTCTTTCCCACCCAATCCCACCCATATGGCCGAATACACATCTCCCTCCATCTCCTCCATATCTTCTTCATTCTTTCTTCTTTTGCTCGAGGGCGAGCAACATTCTAAGTTTGGTGTGGTAAAAAGCATAGCTTTTTTGTTTTTTCCATAACCATTGATGGCACCTAAGGCCAGAGAAACCTCTAGAAAGAGGAAAGGGAAGACAAAAGCTTCCATCAAGGGTCTATAGCTCAGTGGTAGAACATTTGACTGCAGATCAAGAGATCCCTGAGATACCTCAGGGGATACATTTTCTTCCACACAATTATTGGAAGCAACTAAGGATGGAAAATTAAGAGCACTCCATCATCCTTCATGAAATCAGAGAAGATCTAAAAGCAATGAAGGAGGAGCAGCCAAGGCAAGGAAGAGACATAGAAGAGCTTAAGGACATCATTGGTTCCTCAAGAAGGAAACGCCTCCATCACTAAGGTGGATTCATTCCTTGTTCTTATTTCTTCTGTTTTTCGTCCTCTATGTTATGTGCTTATCTGTGTTTGTGTCTTCATTACATGATCATTAGTAGTTAGTAACTATGTCTTAAAGTTATGAATGTCCTATGAATCCATCACCTCTCTTAAATAAAAACTGTTTTAATTCAAAAGAACAAGAAGTACATGAGTTTCGAATTTATCCTTGAACTTAGTTTAATTATATTGATGTGGTGACAATGTTTCTTGTTTTCTGAATGTATGCTTGAACAGTGCATATGTCTTTTGAAGTTGTTGTTTAAGAATGTTAAATATGTTGGCTCTTGAAAGAATGATGACTAGGAGACATGTTATTTGATAATCTGAAAAATCATAAAAATGATTCTTGAAGCAAGAAAAAGCAGCAAAGAATAAAGCTTGCAAAAAAAAAAAGGCGAAAAAAAAAATAGAAAGAAAAAGAAAAAGCAAGCAGAAAAAGCCAATAACCCTTAAAACCAAAAGGCAAGGGCAAAATAAAAAGGATCCCAAGGCTTTGAGCATCAGTGGATAGGAGGGCCTAAAGGAATAAAATCCTGGTCTAAGCGGCTAAACCAAGCTGTCCCTAACCATGTGCTTGTGGCGTGTAGGTGTCAAGTGAAAACTTGAGACTGAGCGGTTAAAGTCAAGGTCCAAAGCAAAAACAAAGAGTGTGCTTAAGAACCCTGGACACCTCTAATTGGGGACTCTAGCAAAGCTGAGTCACAATCTGAAAAGGTTCACCCAATTATGTGTCTGTGGCATTTATGTATCCGGTGGTAATACTGGAAAACAAAGTGCTTAGGGCCACGGCCAAGACTCATAAAGAAGCTGTGTTCAAGAATCATCATACTGAACTAGGAGAATCAATAATACTATCTGAACTCTGAGTTCCTATAGATGCCAATCATTCTGAACCTCAATGGATAAAGTGAGATGCCAAAACTATTCAAGAGGCAAAAAGCTATAAGTCCCGCTCATATGATTGGAGCTATGTTTCATTGCTAGTTTGGAATTTATAGTATATTCTCTTCTTTTTATCCTATTTGATTTTCAGTTGCTTGGGGACAAGCAACAATTTAAGTTTGGTGTTGTGATGAGCGGATAATTTATACGCTTTTTGGCATTGTTTTTAGTATGTTTTTAGTAGGATCTAGTTACTTTTAGGGATGTTTTCATTAGTTTTTATGTTAAATTCACATTTCTGGACTTTACTATGAGTTTGTGTGTTTTTCTGTGATTTCAGGTATTTTCTGGCTGAAATTGAGGGACTTGAGCAGAAATCAGATTCAGAGGTTGAAAAAGGACTGCTGATGCTGTTGGATTCTGACCTCCCTGCACTCAAAGTGGATTTTCTGGAGCTACAGAACTCGAAATGGCGCGCTTTCAATTGCGTTGGAAAGTAGACATCCAGAGCTTTCCAGCAATATATAATAGTCCATACTTTGGCCAATAATTGACGACGTAAACTGGCGTTCAACGCCAGTCTTCTACCCAAATCTAGCGTCCAGCGCCAGAAAAGGATCCAAAACCAGAGTTGAACGCCCAAACTGGCACAAAAGCTGGCGTTCAACTCCAGAAAGGACCTCTACACGTGTAACACTCAAGCCCAAGCCCAAGCACACATCAAGTGGGCCCCGGAAGTGGATTTGTACATCAATTACTTACTCATGTAAACCCTAGTGACTAGTTTATTATAAATAGGACCTTTTACTATTGTATTAGAGATCTTTGGTCTCAGTTTTATTCCATTGTTCATCTTAGGAGACTATTGATCTCGTTTAGGGGGCTGGCCATCTCGGCCATGCCTGGACCTTCACTTATGTATTTTCATACGGTAGAGTTTCTACACTCCATAGATTAAGGTGTGGAGCTCTGCTGTTCCTCAAAGATTAATGCAAGTACTACTGTTTTCTATTCAATTCTTCTTATTTCGCTTCTAAGATATCCATTCGCACCCAAGAACGTGATGAAGATGATGATTATGTGTGACGCTCATCATCCTTCCCCCTTATGAACGCGTGCCTGACAAACACTTCTGTTCTACATGAATTAAGCTAGAATTAGTATCTCTTAGATCTCCTAACCAGAATCTTCGTGGCGTAAGCTAGAATGATGGCGGCATTCAAGAGAATCCGGAAGGTCTAAACCTTGTCTGTGGTATTCCGAGTAGGATTCAATGATTGAATGACTGTGACGAGCTCCGAACTCGCGATTGCAGGGCGTTAGTGACAGACGCAAAAGGATAGTAAATCCTATTCCAGCATGATCGAGAACCGACAGATGAATAGCCGTGCCATGACAGGGTGCGTGAGCAGATTATTCACTGAGAGGATAAGATGAAGCCATTGACAAAGGTGATGCCTCCAGACGATTAGCCGTGCCGTGACAGGGCATTGGATCATTTTCCCGAGAGATGACCGAAAGTAGCCATTGACAGTGGTGATGTATCACATAAAGCCAGCCATGGAAAGGAGTAAGACTGATTGGATGAAGATAGCAGGAAAGCAGAGGTTCAGAGGAACGAAAAGCATCTCCATTCGCTTATCTGAAATTCCTGCCAATGAATCTACATAAGTATCTCTATCCCTTTTATTATTTATTTTAATCTAATAAAATATCATGTTTAAATCCGCCTGACTGAGATTTGCAAGGTGACCATAGCTTGCTTCAAGCCAACAATCTCTGTGGGATCGACCCTTACTCACATAAGGTTTATTACTTGGACGACCCAGTACACTTGCTGGTTAGTTGAACGGAGTTGTGTCCACACATAGTAAAGAGCCACAATAATGATTCCATACAATAACAAAGAGTACTACATTAATGTGATCACAATTTCGTCCACCAAGTTTTTGGCGCCGTTGCCGGGGATTGTTTGAGTTTGGACAACTGACGGTTCATCTTGTTGCTCAGATTAGGTAATTTTCTTTTTATTTTATTTTCTTTTCAAAAATCTTTCAAAAATATTTTCAAAAATCTCTCATATGTTTTCGAAAAAAATAAAAATGTTTTCAAAAATTTTATTCAAAATTTTTAAGAATGAATTCTAGTGTTTCATGAAGCATGTTGAAGCCTGGCTGGCTGTAAAGCCATGTCTATTCCTTTGGGAATGAGTATGTCAGGCATGTCATATCTGAATTACATGCTGAAGAAGTGGTCGAAGACTTAGGAGATACGGAACGTCCATGGAAAAGCCCAGTCATAGAACCCCTTTCTAAGGAGTTTGAATTTGTTGTTGAGGAGGGTGTACAACCTCCAAGGCCTATCATGGTTGAAGACTTTGAAGGGGATGATCAAGAGATGGATTCAATCATTGATGAATTCTTATCTACATTTGAATCCTCTCCCATTGGACTTGACATGGAGATTAAAGAAGAAGAAGCACAACCTCCCATGCCCTTGGTGAACAATGAAGAAGAGATCAAATTGGAAGAAAGCTACCAAGAGGAAGAGGTTGATATTAAAGATGCTTGCAAAGAGGCGGAAGTTGTCAAGGAAGAGCTCAAAGGAATGGAGCTGGAAATCACCTTGCCAAACTTGTTGGAGACCTCTCCCCCAAAGCCATCACCGTCCATTCCTTCATTCAAGTGGGTAAATCTTTCATCTCTAAGCTTAATTATCCCACTTGAATATGCTTTGCTTGAGACGGATGGACAACTTAGAGCTCTTTGGGGCTATAAGAGTAAGAGGGAGATGGTTAGTGGTAACAGTTGTCATGCAAGGTTCAATATGGTTGCATGCTTCAAATTGAAGTATAAGGGTTGGTATAATTCTCAAATGAATGGGTCTAGGAAATTATTTGGATGTCTCTGTGAGAATTCCGACTGTTCGCCACCCAAGTGGAAAAATGATGATCAATAAGAAGACGGGTGCAAAAGCAAGGTTTGGGACCCCGGAATTCATTCTGGCAATCAACACTCTTGGGGCCTTGTCACTTGCTTAAACTTGCTTGAAGGATTTATGCAACTAGTGTGGGATCCTGGAGGATATTGGAATTGCAAACATTGGTGGGGATTCCTGGATGAGTTCAAGCACAAGCCACCATAACAGGGAGCTCATCAAATGTCCAACTTAAGGACTTTAACTAAAAGTGCTAGGTGGGAGACAACTCACCATAGTATGATCTTTCATTTTTATTCTTAATCTTATTTTATTTTATTTTTACTAGTATTCATTCATAATTTCTGCATATTCACCTGCATTCTGCATACACATAGAAAAAAAAGAAGCACACGACGCGCAAGCGTCGCTGACGCGCACGCGTCATGTGTGCACAAGAAGTAAAGAAGAAAGAAACAGAGAGTTGCGCGGGAGCGTGGCTGGAGGCGTGCCTTAGCCACAAACACGCCCACGCAAATGCGTCCCTGACGCGTCCGCGTCAAATTGCAAAATCAGCCTTCCACGCGTACGCGTCGCCCACGTGTACGCGTGACCCTACAAATCAGCAAAAAAATGTGTTTAGACAGAAAGTTGTGATGGTGTGGTGTTGGAATGGTGCTAGGAGCACAAGCAACATCACTCGCACGCGTCCCTGACACGTACGCGTCATTTTCTCATCCAGCCCATCCATGCGTGCGCGTCCCTCACGCATACGCGTCATTTGAATTTTCGGCAAATGTGCGAATTGAACAGAGAGTTGTGCGTACGAGAGGCTGCTCTCGCACCAATTGCACAACCCCTGTCACGCGTACGCGTCCCTGACGTGTACGTGTCGCTTGAAAATATTGCGATCCACGCGTACGCGTGATGCACGCGTTCGTGTCGCAAGCAACGTACAGCTAAACCATCTCAGCGCCTGATTTCAAACCTCTCACCCTCCAATCCTACTTATCTTTCTATTATCATTCCTTCTTTTTTCTTCCCTCCTTTCTACTTATTTCTTCTTCCTTTCTTACTTTCTTCTTCTTCATCTCTTTAACTTCTCATCCTTCTTCACTTTCATTCTATTTTACTTAATTTATTTGAATACTTTCATTCATTGTATTTTAATTTTGTGCATATTTTTATTTTCTTTTCTAAATTTATTATTTTTCCGTTGGTGTTAAATTTTCTTATTCAACTGTTACATCTTTTCTTGAATTATTTTGGTGCTTCATGACTTGTTTTATTCTGATTTGGTATTATTATTCATAAGTCAATGCTATTCTTTTATGATACTTGCATTCCATTTGCATTGATATGCACTTATACTATCTTGCATTATCCACACTCTCTCCCCCATTGTTGCAACTTTTGCACTCTTAATATACCATTTGCTTCTTCTATTTTCTCACTTGCATGATGTAGCTACCATGTAGTTGAGACCCTCATTATTTGGCATTAACCCAACCATATTTTATTTATTTTCTATCTTTGTTTTTGGGTTACCTTTCTTCCTTTTTCTCTTCTTTCAGGATGGCCACCGAAGAAGGAAAAGGGAAAGCTTCTCAAAGGGGCAACAAACAAGTCCATCTGCACAATCTTTGGAGAAAAGCATCAGTTGTAGTAGCCCACCCACTTGCACATCTCAGCATGCACTGAAGACGGTGCAATCTTTAAGTGTGGGGAGATCGGTACCGACTTCCGTGGGTTAGTTATTTTCTTCTCAACACCAATGTTTTATTTTCTTTGTTTTTTCATTGTTGCATTTGCATGTTTGATTGCATATTTGTTTGATTTTGTGTATATTTTACCACCACTTGGTTAAAGTAATATTTTCTTTTTCAAGAAACTTTTTATAACATTTCACTAATTTGATTTAAAATTTTTGATAACTTGTTTGAAGGAATATTATATTGGAACATGGTTTAGAGCTCGAACACACAAAACCTGTGAGATTTTTGAGCTTATTTGAATTGGTTGCATTTTATCAACCAATATTTTATTTTTGGTGTGTGTTGTTCTCTCAAAGATTGTGGTCTTTGTCTTACTTAATTCTATATTTCTATTGTTTTATGTATGCATGTACTTATATGATTGAGGCCTTATTTCACTGAGCTTACATACCCATATGGCCTTACCTTTTCATTATCCTTTGCAAACCAACGTTGAGCCTATTATACCCCTTCGTTCTTTACTTTAGCTCATCACTAACTCTAAGCGGAAAACAATAATGTCCTTAATTTGAATCCTTGGTTAGCTTAGACTAGTGAGAGTGCTCATGAATTAAGTGTGGGAAAAGTGGGTTTGGAAACATTTGGTTTTGGAAATTAGGTATGTTAAACTTCTTTATGAAAATGTGAAAGAAATGTTTAGAACATGTTCATGCATTCAATAATTTAATCATATGCATTGAGAAAAGCAAAAGAAAAAAAATAAATATAAAAATAAAGTTGAAAAAAAGGAAAAACGAGAAGAGCAAATAATAAAAAGGGGACAAAATGCCCCAAAATAAATGGTGATAGCAATGCATATGTACTGTACTCGAAATTAGGATGTATGAATATGTGGAAAATATGGTTAATGGATAGTTAGATGTTGTATTATGATTACCTGGATTGTCTAAGTTAGGTGGAAAGTTTAAGTTAATTAAGGATTCAGGTTTTAGTCCACTTGGCCAAATACAATCCTTCCTTGACCCTAATCTCATTACAACCCTTAAAAGACCTCTTGATATGTGTATCTGTGCATTAAATTTTTGTTGATTGGTAGAAGAAAAGCAAGCCTTAGAAAGAAAGATTAGTAGAGAATTGAGAGATCGAACCTTATACTGTAACACCCTACCATACAGAGTCTTATGCTTAAGTCATAATTCAGAGATGGCAAGGTATTATGACCTCTAAAACAAAAATTTAGTACGTATAGTAGTATGAATAATTGATTATAACTAGGAGCCTGTGCAGAAAAAGGGGTAAACAAAAACCGTAACTCGAAAGCGCAACACTCCGATCGATAACGTAACGAGTAAAGGATAAGCGAACGCGAGATCATATATATAAAGGAGTGTCAAAAACAGGAATATCAAGACTCAAAATCCGGCTGCGAAGATAACCGGTCCGAGCATAGCAATATATACATATAATAAAATAAGGAAAATCCCAAGGAAAACCCAAAGGGGACACAAATACAGAAACCTATTCTCCAAAACCTCCTATAAGAGGAGTCATCACAGTTTGTATTATTTAATGGAGATAAAAGTATCTAAACAAGATATATAAACCAAAACAGAGTCCCGAGAACAAAGATCTTCGCTAATCCAGAAGTCTCCAGCATGCCTCAACGAGAAGCCTCGCGTCCTGCATCTGAAAACCACAAAATCCGCATGGGTGAGAACCAGAGGTCCCCAGCACGGTAACAGCTTCCACATATATAATACATAATAATAGAGGAAAGCCAAAGGCAATCCTAGAAATTCTTCCAGATAATATCAAAGCTTATAAACAAGCTAAACCGTAAGTGGCAACTGACTAAAGATTCTTCAGTCTAACAAATACTTCCCTTTCCAATTCCTTCAGACCTCCCAACCACCAACAGGAGTATAATATAGCAAACACAGTTATATCAGACAGGAGATATACAAATAAGAATAGTTAAGGCATTTAGACAAATAGCAAGTAATATGCAGTCAAATAGGCAATCTCAAACAATTCATGTAGTATGCTTATGATGCATGCCTGTCCCTAGTGGTTGATGATATCATCTGTCGGTTATAGAGCCAACCCGACAAGTCCTGGTAGCTAACCATTGGACTGTCCCTCTGTCGCGCATCCCCAACTCGAGTTATACTCATCATAAACTTGATCATAATCATGATCCATATCCATCACCCTCCCTGGTGAATATTTAATCGCCCTACCTACTCCTGTGGTGGGAGTAACCTTAAGGAAAACATGATCTCCTTTTTCAAATTCCAAGGGCTTCCGCCTCTGATCGGCATAACTCTTCTGGCGACTCTGCGCCGTAAGCATCCTATCTCGGATTTTCTTAACTTGTTCAGTGGTCTCAGATATCATTTCCGGCCTCAACAAGCCTTTCTCTCCAGCTTCATACCAACATAGCGGAGATTGACATTTCCTCCCATACAATGCCTCATACGGAGCCATTCCGATGCTTGCATGGTAACTATTATTGTATGCAAACTCCACTAACGGCATATACCGATCCCAACTCATTGGTTGGTCCAAGACACAAGCTCTCAACATATCCTCTAGGGTTTGGATCGTCCTCTCGGATTGACCATCTGTTTGAGGATGGTAAGCTGTACTCAAGCTTAATCGGGTTCCAAAAGCTTTCTGAAATGCACCCCAGAACCTCAAAGTGAAACGAGGATCTCTACCAGAGATTATAGTAGCAGGTACACCATGAAGTCTCACAATTTCCTTTATGTATAACCGTGCTAACTCCTCAAGGGTGTAAGTCATCCGAATGGGCAAAAAGTGAGCTGACTTGGTCAGTCGGTCCACAATCACCCAGATAGCATCAAAACCAGTCCTAGTCCTTGGCAATCCCGACACAAAGTCCATTGCAATACTTTCCCACTTCCATTGCGGAACCTCTAAAGGTTGCAACATCCCGGAAGGTCTTTGATGTTCAATCTTTACCTTTTGACAAGTTAGGCACTTTGAAACATATTCCGCCACATCATTCTTCATACCCGGCCACCAAAACATCGCCTTTAAATCATGGTACATCTTAGTACTTCCCGGGTGAATGGAGAATCCGCTTTTGTGTGCCTCCTTTAAGATATCTTGCCTCAAAGTGCCAACATCCGGCACAATGATCCTACCCTTGAATCTCCATAACCCATCCTTTTCTTCCGACACTCTCCACTGTTTTCCTTGCTCGATAGCCGGTAACACCTTCCATAATGCTTCATCGTTTTCATGAGCCTTTAGGAGTTCGGACTTAAAGTCACTTGAGATTTCTAATCGGCTCAAACACAAGGTTCCAGATACTTCTCGAACACCAATTTTTAGACTCTCGAATCCCTTGAGCAACTTCTCCTCTTGAAGCATCATCCAAGACGCATATAACGACTTCCGACTTAACGCATCCGCCACTATATTCGCCTTTCCAGGATGGTAATTTAACTCAAAGTCATAGTCTTTCAACAATTCCATCCACCTCCTTTGCCTCATATTAAGCTCTTTCTGATCAAAGAGGTATTTCAAGCTCTTGTGATCGGAGAAGACTCGGAACTTAACCCCATAGAGATAATGCCTCCACACCTTCAAGGCAAACACGACCGCAGCGAGTTCCAGATCGTGCGTAGGGTAACTAACTTCATGAGGTCTTAACTGTCGTGAGGCATACGCCACTACATTATGATGCTGCATCAGCACGCATCCTAGACCCTTTAGTGAGGCATCACAGTACACCTCAAATGGTTCATTCGGTTCAGGTAACACTAACACAGGTGCAGTGGTCAACTTTTTCTTCAATGTCTGAAAGCTCTCCTCGCACTCAGGAGTCCAAACAAACGGGGTATCTTTGCGGGTTAACTTTGTCAACGACAAGGCTAATTGCGAAAAGCCCTTGATGAACCTTCGGTAATAGCCAGCTAAACCCAGAAAACTCCTTATCTCAATTACTGTGGTTGGTTGCTTCCAATCCATCACAGCCTCCACCTTAGTTGGATCTACGGCTATTCCCTTCTTACTCACCACGTGACCCAAAAACTTCACCTCCTCCTTCCAAAACTCACACTTAGACAATTTTGCATAGAGTTTCTTCTCCTTTAGAATTTGCAACACGGTCCTCAAGTGTTCCGCATGCTCTTCTTCAGTCTTGGAGTAAATTAGTATGTCGTCAATGAAGACAACAACGAATTTATCCAGAAACGAACGGAACACTCTATTCATGTAATCCATAAACACTGCAGGAGCGTTCGTCAACCCAAAAGACATTACAGTGTACTCGTAATGACCATAACGAGTTCTGAAAGCGGTCTTAGGGATATCCTCACCCCTCACCCTTATCTGGTGATAATCGGGTCGCAAATCGATCTTAGAGAAAACCCCAGCTCCTTGTAACTGATCCATAAGATCATCAATCCTCGGCAATGGGTACTTATTCTTTATGGTGACCTTGTTTAGCTGCCTGTAATCCACACAGAGCCGCATACTTCCATCTTTCTTCTTTACCAGTAACACTGGAGCACCCCACGGGGAAACACTTGGTCGGATAAAGTTCTTACCCAACAATTCCTCTAACTGAGACTTTAGCTCGGCCATCTCTAACGATGACATCCTATAAGGAGCACTTGAGATTGGTCCTGTCCCAGGCACCAATTCAATAGCAAACTCGACCTCTCGGTTAGGTGGAAATTCCTCAATATCATCGGGAAACACTTCCGGAAACTCACACACTACCAGAATCTGATCCAACCTTTGATCATCACCCGAAACACCAGCGGTTAACAACAGGATACCCTGACATTCGATTCCAGAACAGTTCACCATCATCGAATTCAAGTAATAATTATTCACCACGACCGGCCCTTCTGTATCTTCCGGCATAAAGTACACCGACTTTGTAGAACAATCAAGCAGGACATGGTTCTCAGATAACCAGTCCAATCCCAAGATAAGATCAAGACCGATCATCGGTAAGCAGATTAAATTATGGACAAAATCACGCTGCTTGAACCTAAACGAAACTTTCGGGCATCCTAGCCTAGTTACCATGGCTTCATGGGTAGCATTATACACTTTTAAGTCATAACCTAAGGTTACGATCTTCAATCCTAACTCATGGGCTTTTTCAAATGCAATGAATGAATGCGATGCTCCCGAATCAAATAAAGCGTTTAAAGTTTGACTAGCCATTTCACAGTTACCTCGAATGAGTGTCTCGGATCCCTCTACACCCACAGCTGAGGTGGTGAACACCCGACCAGTCTGTTGTACTTTCCCAGCACCTTGCTTCTGCTTCTCCGAATAACTTGCGGCTTTATGCCCCGCCTTTCCATAATTGTAGCACAAACCCCATCCGACCATGCATGGTACTCCCGGATGGTGACTCCCACACCTAGTACAAGCTTGATCATTCTGAGGCTGCTTCCCAAACCTTTTCCCTTGGGAGTAGTTGTTGTTGGGCCTCCTAAAGGAACCTCCTTTTTTGAAAGGCGAACCTCTAGGTGCAAAGCTCTTCCCTCGGTTTGGTGGAAATGATCCTTTGTGACTTCCTTTCTCAGTGGTTGCCCTCTTCACACACTCCTCAGCAACCCTAAACTTGTTCACCAATTCGGAGAAAGTCCTAATCTCCATTGGTCCCACTGAACTGAAAATATCGCTCCGGAGTCCTCCTTCGTACTTAACACACTTTCATTCCTCATATTCCACCGGAGTCCCTTGACACATACGAGAAAATCTGAACAGCTCCTCAAACTTGTCAGTATACTCAGATACGGACATAGTACCCTGCTTCAGCTGCAACAATTCAAGCTCTTCGGCCGTCCTAGCAGAAGTCGGAAAGTACTTCTTATAGAACTCCTCTTGGAAGACGTCCCAGGTGATATAATCATCACCCTGCTGCAGGAAGCGTCGGATTCCTTGCCACCAATGCGACGCTTCCCCAGTGAGAAATAGGTAGCGAACTCCACACGCTGCCCTTCAGGTACCACCTGCGCTTGCAGTGCTCGTTCCATGGCCTGAAACCATGTATCGGCCTCAGTCGGGCTAGTAGTTCCCTTGAACTTTGGGGGTTTAACCTTCAAAAAGTTCGCCAGTGTCATCGGGCCCTGAACTCCACCTCCGTCATTACCATGGTTGTTCATCTGTTGACCAAGAGCCTCAGCAGTGGCTTGCATAGCAGCAGCCATGTTCTCCAACACAGTCATAAAGTTCACCGGGTCATTAGTGTTAGTCTACGGCGCACGAGTATTAGTACGACCTCTCTCACGGCCTCTACCGCGTCCACGAGGCGCCATCTGGTTCCTATACACACCAAACAATCGATATTAAGTTGATCAGTCTCAATATCGGAAGTCTAGTGCTTCAAAGTCACAAATGCATGCTCATGAACGTTTATGCCAATTATATCAAGCAGATATACTAACAGCACATGACACATTTACAGAGAATGCACAGAAGCATAGTCAGTCCATTCCTCAAGCTCTACAGGAACGAACTGCTCTGATACCATAATGTAACACCCTACCATACAGAGTCTTATGCTTAAGTCATAATTCAGAGATGGCAAGGTATTACAACCTCTAAAACAAAAATTTAGTACGTATAGTAGTATGAATAATTAATTATAACTAGGAGCCTTTGCAGAAAAAGGGGTAAACAAAAACCGTAACTCGAAAGCACAACACTCCGATCGATAACGTAACGAGTAAAGGATAAGCAAACGCGAGATCATATATATAAAGGAGTGTCAAAAACAGGAATATCAAGACTCAAAATCCGGCTGCGAAGATAACCGGTCCGAGCATAGCAATATATACATATAATAAAATAAGGAAAACCCCAAGGAAAACCCAAAGGGGACACAAATACAGAAACCTATTCTCCAAAACCTCCTATAAGAGGAGTCATCACAGTTTGTATTATTTAATGGAGATAAAAGTATCTAAACAAGATATATAAACCAAAACAGAGTCCCGAGAACAAAGATCTTCGCTAATCCAGAAGTCTCCAGCATGCCTCAACGAGAAGCCTCGCGTCCTGCATTTGAAAACCACAAAATCCACATGGGTGAGAACCAGAGGTCCCCAGCACGGTAACAGCTTCCACATATATAATACATAATAATAGAGGAAAGCCGAAGGCAATCCTAGAACTTCCTCCAGATAATATCAAAGCTTATAAACAAGCTAAACCGTAAGTGGCAACTGACTAAAGATTCTTCAGTCTAACTAATACTTCCCTTTCCAATTCCTTCAGACCTCCCAACCACCAGCAGGAGTATAATATAGCAAATACAGTTATATCAGACAGGAGATATACAAATAAGAACAATTAAGGCATTTAGACAAATAGCAAGTAATATGCAGTCAAATAGGCAATCTCAAACAATTCATGTAGTATGCTTATGATGCATGCCTGTCCCTAGTGGCTGATGATATCATCTGTTGGTTATAGAGCCAACCCGACAAGTCCTGGTAGCTAACCATTGGACTGTCCCTCTGTCGCGCATCCCCAACTCGAGTTATACTCATCATAAACTTGATCATAATCATGATCCATATCCATCACCCTCACTGGTGAATATTTACGGGGGCGAGCCCATCCGGGACTTTCACAGTGCCCGGCCACACTTACGACATAGGGTCAACAGAGTATCAAGTCTCAACCTGGAGCACGTGGTGGCTAGCCACTGCTACTACCCAGGGAAACTCGTATCTCAGATAGTGGAAGTGCAACATTCACAATTCATTCAACAGCATATATGCATTTATACTTAACCATAATCATGGTTCCGCCGTAACACGGCAATAATCTAGCCATCCGGCTCACGGTTAAATCCATAACCAGCCAATTCATTAACAATTACGGCCCTTCGGCCCATGGCATAACAAGCAATTCCACCGCCATTCTCCGCATCTCACATAATCATCTTTGATCCTCATTGATCATTCATTTTTCCCTTGCTTCACTCGCAAGTTACCACATTCACTAGCCCTTTTCCTCATGCTAGGCATATCATAATGATTTAAGATATAAGTGGTGAGATCGGAGGCTTAGAAGTATGAAATTTGGCTTTTAAAACTCAAAAATCAACTTTGGGATGAAAACAGGGCCACGCGTACGCGCACTCCACGCGCACGCGTGGATGGCCTTAAAACTCATGGACGCGCAAGCGTCATACGCGCGAACGCGTGGGTTGAAAATTAGCCAAACGACGCGCACGCGTCAGCCACGCATACGCGCGAATACATTGTGCCCCAGGCACAAAACTGGCACAACTCTGGCACAACTCTCTGGAAAATGGCTGGGCATTCGATGCAGCGCATCGACGTGCCCGCGCACACCACGCGCACGCGTGGACGATGCTTTCTCGAAGAACGGCGCGTACGCGCCAAGTGCGCCTACGCGCGAGGGGTCATTCTGCTAAAAATTTTCTAAGTTAAAAGCTGCAGAATTCACAGATTCAACCCCCAATCTTCCGACGAACATAAATTCCTCATTTTAAATCATTTTTCACCCGTTCTTCGAACGGCATGGACATCCCGGATCCAATTTTATTTCTAAATAGATTTGGCACAAATCAGAGATCCGTAGTCCAAGTTATGTCCCGTCAAAGTATGCCCAAAAACCATGTTTTTATACAAAACCATAAAGTGCCATTTTCAAAACAAGCCACTTTCAACTCTTTTCAAAATCAATCAAAACATGCCAATTTCATCCATTTTCTTTGAAATCAATCAAAGTGTACCAAAATCAACATCAAGCCATCCTCAACTCACACATTGACTCTTTACCAAAATTTCCAAAACCACATCCAACCATTTTAGCACTTCTCAATCAAATGGCTAAAGGACAAACACAATATCATGTCATACATCCTTCCTCATCCTAATTTCCAATAATACCATTTCCAATCAACCATCATTATACATGATCAACATCATACTCACCATCAACATGGTACCACCCATCAATTCAACCTCAATCATCCATCAAGCATATCTCACAACATGCATTTCTCATATATCACACAATCAAGGCATCAATATTCATAATCACATATATGAACACATCATATATCTCAACCATTCAACAACACCAACAATTCAATGCCTATCTTAGGGCCTCTAGCCTAAGTATTTCCTACCACATTACATATTAGATACGGGAAACCGAAACCATACCTTAGCCGATTTCCCAAGCTCAACCGGAGTACTTCCAAACCACTTATCCACAAGCCGTCAAGGTCTCAACACCTCCAAGAACAGATTTTATCACACAAAACCCTCTTCCAAGCTTTTCCAAAATCACCAATCAAGCTCCAATATTCACATATACACAACCTAAGCCACAATATCATACCCATACACAACATCTCAATACCCAAACATCATAGAATAACAAATTACACTAGGGTTGAGAATCTTGCCACACCCAAGGTCCAAGGAGACAAGATTAACCTTCTCCTTCAAGAGAGTTGGGTCCTATAACATCAAAGAGCCCAAAATCTCAACATTTTTGCTCATGAAAATCGAAATCAAGGCTGGAAGTTCGAAGAGTAAAACGTGGCTTACCTCAAGATTGATTGTATGGGTTTCGTAGAGCTCTCCGCGGTGAACGCGTGGCCACAAACGGTGCGGCGATCGGAGCTCTAGATCAAAAGTTATGGTGGTTTGAAGATCAACCAAGGGAGAGAACTTGAGAGAGTATTCTTCCCTCCATGGCCTCCATTTCAGCGTGTTTAGTGTGTTGTGAGGAGAGAGAGTGCTGAAAACTAGGGTTTTGGTTTAGTTTAGTTGGGCCAAGGGCCTACTTTGGGTCCGGTTGGACCGGTTTGGCCCCTTCGGTCCAATCTTGGTCCGATTTCTATAAAATTGGTACCGAAATTCCCGTCTCAATCTCCTCTATCATATTAAGCCATAAAAATAACATTTTTGGCTTTCTAGAATAAATTCTCATTTATGGGTTAATTAGTCGTTAATTAACCAGATCTTACATATACACCTGAGCGATTAGAGTGCATACACTTCCAGTGAGGGTTCGATACTCGATTCCTTGTTCCCGGCTTTCATGAGCTATTTTCTTCTGCAAGTTCAGTCGTACTTTATTTTGTGATTTGAATTAGTGAAATCCAGTTCATATTTGTTCTTAAAAGATTTGTTTACTTTTAACCAAGTAGGTAAAAACATTTTGCATGTAGTTGCATTCATATAGATAGGTTGCATTTCATAGATTCTACCATTCATCTTCACTCTTTTATAGCTTCTCTTGAGCTTAGCATGAGGACATGCTAATGTTTAAGTGTGGGGAGGTTGATAAACCATTACTTTATGGTTTATCTTGTGCTCAATTGAGTGGTTTTTATCAAGTCTTTGTGCACTTATTCATATAATTTGCATGAGTTTACATTTTCCTTCCTAATTTTGTGCTATGATTGAAAACATGCTTCTTTGGTCTTAAATTTACTAATTTTAATCCTCTCCTATTACCATTTGATGCCTTGATATGTGTGTTAAGTGTTTTCAGAGACTATAGGGTAGGAATAGCTTAGAGGATGGAAAGGAAGCATGCAAAAGTGGAAGGAATACCAGAAGTTGAAGAAATTGCTAAGCTGTCCAACCTGACCACCTGGTACTAAATCGACCATAACTTGAGCTACAAAAGTCCAAATGTGGCGATTCCAGTTGCGTTGGAAAGCTAACATCCGGGGCTTCGCAACAATAGATAATTTGCCATATCTGCCCCGAATATAGGTGACGCACACGCGTGACCTGGAGAAAAATCAATAGCTGGACGTATCAGAAATCGCCGGGGGTGATTTCTGGGCTATTTTTGACCCAGTTTTCGGCCCAGGAAACACAGATTAGAGGCTATAAAGTGGGGGAATCCATTCATTCATAGACACAACTTTCATATTCACAATTTTAGGTTTTAGATGTAGTTTCTAGAGAGAGAGAGGCTCTCTCCTCTCTCTTAGTTTTTAGGATTTAGGATTTCTCTTAGTTTATGGTTCATTCTTCTTCTCAATTCCAGGTTCATTGTTCATTTAAATTATTAATGCAAAGGGTACTTTTCCATTTAAATCTATTATCTATTTAATTGTTTCCAATTGAATTTTAATTACCATATTCCCTTTTATTATTTTCAAGGCATTTTTCTTCCAGTAGATTTTCTTCTTTTGGCTATGGTTGAGTAATTGGTGACACTTGAGTTGTCAAACTCAGCTGTTGATTGAAAATTGGAAATTGCTGATTGATTTAGATCCCTCTAAAGCTAGTCTTTTCATAGGAGTTGACTAGGACTTGAGGAATCAAATTGACTAGTCCACTTGACTTTCCTTTATTTAGTAAGGGTTAACTAAGTGGGAGCAATAACAATTCTCATCACACCTGATAAGGATAACTAGGATGGGATTTCCAGTTCTCATACCTTGCCAAGAGTTTTTATAGTTAGTTTGTTTCCATTGCCATTTACTATTGTTGCTTCTTATCTTAAAAAAACCCAAAAAGATACTTTTTCTATAACCAATAATAAACATATCTCCCTGCAATTCCTTGAGAGATGACCCGAGGTTTAAATACTTCGGTTATAAATTTTATTGGGTTTTGTTACTTGTGACAACCAAAGTTTTTGTACGAAAGGATTTCTTGTCGGTCTAGAAGCTATACTTGCAACGAGAACTTAATTGTGAAAATTCTAGACCGCACGAGAGATCCGTTCGTCAGGTATAGTGACGGTGGAGTTTGTGGGAAATTGGGGGGGGTGGGGAAGGAGGACGAAGAGGATGGGACATTTGTGGGGGGGGGGTTGAGGGTTGCATAAAAGCGCTGAAGGGAAACAGAAGTAGTCTATAGGTGTCAGGGTGAACACCATTAGACTTCACAGTATCGCATATCCTCAGGAAGGTGGTTAGATGTTGATTGGGGTCTTCCTGGATTTGGGTTGATGTAAGAACCCATAACTCTTCTCTCTTGTCCAGCCTGATGCGCTGGACCTTCTCTGCCATGGTTGTGAGCCTCTTCTTCATGATGGTTCTCCATATTCTCATCCATGTCTGGTTCAAAGTACTCCTCCTCTTCTTCAGCACCAACTATTCTCTTCCCTCTTGCTTTCCTCCTTAATCTAAGGAAGGTCCTCTCAGGTTCAGAATCAAAGGAAGTTGAAGCCCTTCTTCTTCTACCTGTCAGACACCCAATAAGACACAAGCAAGAAAGATAGATGCAGACAATATTTTCTGCAGAAATGCTGTTAGTGTGAGAGATGTAATATATCAAATAGTTAGTGGGTCAGTGAACCAAATATTAAAACAAAATGCAGGTAACACCACTAATGGGTGAAAGGTAAAGAAAAAGAAATAACTAAAACTGAAAGTAAATTACTCAGATGAAACTAAATCAAACAAAAGGAAAATGCTCAATCTAGTTATCCACCAATTTAATCATTGTTGATACAAAATCAATCCCCGGCAATGGTGCCATAAACTTGATGCACGGAAACTTGTCTCTTAACAAATCTCCCTCGGCAAGTATACCGAATTGTCGTCAAGTAAAAACTCACAATAGAGTGAGGTCAAATCCCACAGGGATTGATTGGTCAAGAAAATTTAATTGGAGGAATGTTCTAGTTGAGCTAAGCAGAATTTGGTTTGAGAGTTGCAGGAAATTAAATGGCGGGAAAGTAAATACCAGAAAATGTAAATGCTGGAAATAAAGAGCTGAAAATAGATGACGGAAAATAAATTGCAGAATCTTAAATGGGAATGGGGAAGATGATCATAAAAGTAATTGGCAGAAATTAAAGAGAATGGGTAAGATCAGAAATGGGGAGTTCATTGGGCATAGGAGATGTTGCATCCTCCGGATCAAATTCATTTTCATCTCTTCCTCAATCAATGCATTCATTGATCTCCTTGGCAATCTTAAGTGATTGAATACCAATTCCTTGGTAATTCAATCTCTCAAATCTTGATCAATAGCCAATTCCTTGGTCCTATTGCTCATGAGAAGAGATGAGGTATGGTCACTGATTATACCACATGTATTTCCAAATCAAAGTGTTGGTAGGATTATATGTCACTATATCCATCCAAACCCCGATTTGGTCCAACATGAGAAAGCATTTCTAGCATGATCTCTTCATTCCTCTTCCAAGGTTCCGAAGAGATCCAAGTATGAATAGCTTCTTTTCCAAGAAAACTACTCAATTGGATGAAGATTGAAAGCTTTCTAGTAAAATCAAGAGAAAAGAAAGAAGAAGAATAATAAAAACTATTACTGATCCATCAAATTACAACAAAGCTCCCTAACCCAATGAAAGGGGTTTAGTTGTTCATAGCTCTGGGAATGGAAAACAAAGATGGAGAATGCATTCTGAAAAGTTAAACTAGAAGTTACAGAGAAAGTAAAAAATACAAAGAGTAATTCTAATAATGCCAAAATCTCTCTTCTAGTTCAAAGTTCTCCCTTTTTATACTATTCTTCTGATCTTCTAGTTGCTTCTTCAAGTCTTGGATATGGGCCTTTGGATCTTGAGTTGAAGTAGTTATCTTTTTCAGTGGGCTCAGCTTTACTTGCAGAGAAAGTGTGCAGTAGGTATGGACTTTAGCTTGGGGCGTTAGTGGTGTTAACGTTAAGTGAAACTGTGGGGTCGAGAATGTTAGTGACAATCACCTTTTTCACTAACGTTTCTAACCCAAAAATGGTCCACGTTAACTTCAACGTTAGTGGCCTTTGCAAACGTTACTGGGGTTTACCTTTTCCAATAACGTTGAGAGTACCCCTTTCTCCCTACGTTAGAGTTCATGTTAGTATATTTAACGTGGCCTTTAATGTAGCCTTGCCAAAATTTCGAGAGCGTTAGTGACACTTACATGTCACTAACGCTTCAAAACGCCCCTTCTTCCCATGTTAGAGTTCACGTTAACTAGGTTAACGTGACTTCTAACGTGGTATTGATAGCCATCTCCAATGTTAGTGACAAAGGTGAGTGTCACTAACGTTGGCTCATCATTCCTCTTCTCCACGTTAGCTTCCACGTTAATGTAATTAACGTGGCAACTAACGTGGCTCATAGTGGCTTAATCCAATGTTAGTGACAAAGGTGAGTGTCACTAACGTTGGCATTATCTTCCTCATCTACGTTAGAGTTCACGTTAACTGAGTTAACGTGACTCTTAACATGGCCAGCTGCCACTTTGGAACGTTAGTGGCACTTACTTTTACCACTAATGTTGGAGTTCTACTTCTCTTCCACGTTAACTATGTTAACGTGGCAACTAACGTGGGCTATGATGGCTCACGAAGGCGTTATTGGCGATAACTTTTCTCATTAACGTTGCAAGCTAGCCTCCATTCTACGTTAGTGGTCACGTTAGCTAGACTAACATGGCTACTAACATGGTTCTTCCTTGCTTCCTTTGTCCTGAAATCAAGCAATAAAGCGCATCAAAGCTCTAATCCAAGTTATGAGACATGCATAATTCAATTTTGTCATTTAAATCATGCATAATTCTCATGAAATCATGTAAAATTCACAATATTTGCTTGAATCAAGATGTAAGTGATTATTTACCCAAAACTTGCTTATTTTCTAAGAAAGTGCATGAAACTACCCTAAAACCATAAAGAAAAGGTCAGTGAAACTGGCCAAAATGCCCTGGCATCACAACACCAAACTTAAAGCTTGCTTGTCCCTAAGCAAGTACTGGAACAAGAGAATGATGAATGAAATGACAAGATGAATGAATCATTCTTGTGGAAGTCATGTCCTTGGTTTTATGGGGTTTCATGCATAGCAACTTAGGTTCATTCCTTTACTGGCTTTCAGACCTTTATCATGCCTTGGAATACTCACTTGATGGCACCCTTTGAGACTGTTATTTATTGATCCCTTTGTCTTTCCAAGGTTTATTGCATCCTTAGGCTAAGTGTTCTGTGAGAGGGTGACTCTTTAAGATAAGTTTTTAGCCAACACTCCCGAACCAGTTGGTTCAAGGTGCTAGGTGTTGAAATACCCCTAAGGACTTACTCCCTCAAGTCTCTCTCCCCCATACATGCACACCACAGGCACATGGTTTGTTATTTTCTTTCCTTGAGGTCTTGGTGTCCAGCACCTCTTTGGGTTACTAAATGTTCTGTAGCAAGGTTGCTTTTGATAGTGGATTTTCAGTTGATAATCCCGGGTTAGTTAACCCAAGTTACCAAGTGATGAAGCACTCCTAAGAACTTATTCATCCAAGCAGATCCTTGGTACAAGAGCACCACAGACACATCCCTCAAGGTTCAAGCCCTTGGTGCCTAGCCTTATTCTTTATTACCTTTCTTTCTTTTTCAACTCTTAGTGTTCTTTTCCTTTTTCGTACTGGGATCTTATTATTTAGCTAGTCTCATGGGGTGTGTTTCAAGCATATGATTCAGGACAGATAGTTGCCTTCCCACCTTGTTGGTGAACCAACTTAGCTAAGTGATTACTACACCACAAATTTAAGGACTTACTCCACAAATTGAACTCCACTCTGGTCTTTCATAACATCTCTTTTTATTTAGCTTAAAAGGACAAACATACAATAAGCAAGATGCAGATGAAGATAGGTAACTTGAACTAGCACATATATGAAAAAGGCAAGAAAAATACTAAAGACAGCATTGAAAATCCTAAACTACCATGGAAGCATATTCTATTTCATACATGATTTTCCTTATTAAATACTTGAAAAAGATGGGACAATGAGGGAACTCCACCACCTTTTACTCATGGTGGTGCTTGCGCTCTCCCTCTTGTTTGTCATCATCCATAATTTTTGCATTTTTCTTCGCCTTCTTGGATGATGGTGCACCAATTCTCCAGGAGATTCCTGCAAAGTCGTTGGAAGTTGCTTGTTCCCAAAGCACTTGAGAAATAGTTAGTATGCATGTATGCTTGTGAATTTCTGAACTTAACTTGGTGTGTAAACACCAAACTTAGTTCCTTGCCTAATACAGCAGGTTGAATACATGTAGAAAAGCTCATGTATTGTTATCAGCTAAACAACTATGAACTAGAAACTAACTACTGTTAAGTGGTTCCCCTGATTGGTTGGATCTAGCAATTTTCCCTTGAAGGAGTGTAGTGTGATTCTAACTGAAATCTTTGGTGGAACACCAAACTTAGAATTACACACTCACTCTTGTATTGCTTTGGTGTGTAACACCAAAATTAGCTCCTCAGAATACGGGGAAAACTACTTGTGATTTTTATTGAAATGCAAATGAAAAGAAAACTACCTTAGGTTGGGTTGCCTCCCAACGAAGCACTCTTTTAGCGTCGCTAGCTCGACGATTTCTCCATTATTTGAGGTGATACTTCACTTTGGGGTTTTTCCCCATGTTGCCCATGTAGTGTTTGAGTCTTTGTCCGTTCACAGTGAACGTCCTCTTTGAACTTTCCTCCATGATTTCTATGTGCCCATACGGCAAGACCTTTGTGACAAGAAAGGGTCCTGACCACCTTGATTTGAGTTTCCTGACCACCTCTATCAATGCATATGTGTGATGTTTAAAATAGAATGCATGAGTGTGTGAAAAGTGAAGAATGGGTAGTTAGGTTTGTTTAGAATTGTATAGGTTGTCATAGGTTAGGTGGGAAGTTTAAGTTAATCAAAGATTCAAATCTCTAGCTCACTTGACCATATGCATCCTACCTTGACCCTAGCCCCATTACAACCCATGGGAAAGTCCTCATGATATTTGTATGCATGCATGAATTAATTGTTGATTGTTAGATGAAAAATAAATCTTGGAAAGCTTGATTTGGGGAGAATTGAGTGAATCAACCCCATACACTTGAGCGCATAGAGCGGATACACATCCGGTACGGATTCCATCGCTCAATTACATGTTTCCACCCTTAATAATCTCCTCTTGCAAGTTTGTGAACCCTTTCAATGATTCAATCCAATTGTGGTTTGCTTGATTACTAACACCTTAGCCCTTGTGCTTACATGTGTACTCTTGGAAATTGACTTGTTTTGACTGAGCCATTGCATTCATGTAGATAACTTGCATATAAATAGATTGCATCTAGTTAGTAGCTTGCATTGAATAAATGTGATACCCTTTGCTTCTTTCTTGATTTTAGCATGAGGACATGCTTAGTTTAAGTGTGGGGAGATTTGATAAACCCCGATTTCGTGGTTTATTTTGTGCTTATTTTGGGGGATTTATCCACCTTTTCCCACATTTATTCAATGAAATAGCATGGTTTTGTAATTTGCCCTTAAATTATGCTTAAATGTAAAAACATACTTTTTAGGCCTTAAATTGGTGATTTTAATCCACCCTAATTCCATTCGATGCCTTGATGTGTTTGTTAAGTAATTTCAGGTTCATTAGGCAAGTATTGGATGGAAGAAATGAGGAGAAAAGCATGCAAAGAGGAGAATGCATGAAGAAACAAAGATTTGGAATGCACCAATGGACGCGCACGCGTACAAGGCGCGCACGCGCAAAAGTGGTTTCTCACAAGAACGCGCACGCGCACAGGGCACGCGCGCGCCGATACTCTTACTTGGCCCACTTAATGGCAAAACGCTGGGGGCGATTTCTGAGCTGCCCAAGCCCAAATCCAACTTGTTTCTGAGTGTATTTCATGCAGAATTGAAGTCTAAGCAAAGGGGGAGTAATTAATTGTAGGTATAGCATTATGTAGATTAGTTTCTAGAGAGAGAAGCTCCCTCTTCTCTCTAGAATTAGGTTAGGTTAATCTCTTCTAGATTTAGGTTTAATTACATGTTCTCATCTTATTTCTTTTATGATCTCTTACTTCTACTCCTTGATTCTCATGATTTGTAGTGTTAATTTTACTTTTATGCTCTCTTTTACATTCATGCACTTATGTTAGATTTGTTACATTCAATGCAATTTTAATGTTGATGTCTCTTTAATTGATGTTGATTTGAGCTGTGAGTTTACTTTTCTTGCAATTAATAGTGGTAGATTTTAGTATCCTTGCAAGTTATGATGTCAATTTTTTATTGCACTCTAGGTGTTTGATGAAATGTTTTCTTCAGTTCTTGAGTAGTTTTGTCAACTCTTGGTCTAGGCCAAGGGACTTAAGTGATCTTGAGTTTTGGATACCATGGAATTGGTAATTTGAGAACCCTGTGTGATCAATTTGAAGCCCATTGATGCTAATCCACTACTAAACCAATTGGTAGGGAGGTTAGGACTTATGGGTGGATGTGATTAGGCCTATTTGACATACTTCCAGTCTAGGAGTAAATGTTACGTACTTAAGGCTTCGAGAAGTAGACTTAATGGGTTGGCCTCTCATAATTGTCGATAATTGGTATTAACTAGGATTGTGATCTTAAGTACCCAATTCTTAGCCAAGAGTTCTTTAATTTGCTTTCTTTACTTACTCGTTCAATTTACTTATTTTCTTGCCATCTTATAAACAAAACCCCCTTTTCCCCCTCTATAGCCAATACATATGCACTCCGTTGGTTCCTAGGGAGACGACCCGGAGTCCGAAATACTCCGGTAAATTTTCATTGGGGGTTGAACTTGTGACAACCCAAAATTTTTGATTGGGAGAATTGTTTGTTGGTTTGGAACTATGCTTACAACGAAGTCATTCCTTCTATAAGAAGAAATTCTAGACCATCAAGCAAAACTCAGTTATCAAAATGGCGCCGTTGCCGGGGATCCAATGGTGCTATGTTATTGACTATTGTGAATATTGTGAATAGCTTTATCTTTGGTTTATTTGTTGATTTTTGCTAATTCTAGGATTTAGGCTTCTTCGTTTCTTATCGCTCTTTGTTTTTATTTTCCACATCACTATGAATTCTCACTTTGGCTATGAGTGTAGCTCAAACTATGTTGTAGGAGATGAAAGCTTCAACGAGGATGTACATCAAGGAATTGGAGATCAAAGGTGGGAGGAGCCTCAAACACTTGATCAACCTCCATGGCAACAACCTCTACCAATGCACTATGAAGAAGAGCCGTTCTATGATGCATATCAATCCACTAGCTATGGTGAATTTCCTTGTGACTTCCAAGAACTACCACCATATGCCTATGAGACATATCCTCAACATAGCCACACGTCATACTCACAAGCCTCATACCATCATTTTCCTCCATATGACCATAACTTATACACACCATATCAACCACCATTAGAACTACATGTAGAACAACCACCATCCCAATACCAATACTCTCAAGAACCACAAATTCCACATACACCACCTCAAGATCTTCACCAACATGAACCACCTTCCGATTATAACAATTCTTCCCTAACTGATGAATTTTCTCTCCCAACACCATCTCTTGACGAAGCCTTCATGTTAGAACTGAGAGACCTTGAATCTCGTATTTTAAGGCGACAAGAGGAAGATGAAACCAAGTTCAAGGAGTTAAGAGTAAGGGTGGCCGGCATAGTAGAAGCCGTGGGTCACCTAACATCTCACCTAAGCTCATGCGCCATAAGTACTTCCATTGTTGGATGCAGAGAAGCAACTCCGGAGCTTAGCAAGGATATGAACATGGAACTCCATGGTGAGGAAGAAGAATTGAATCAAGAACCGCAACAAGAGGAGAAGATAGAGATTAGCGAACAAAAGGAAGTGGTGGATGGATGTTTAGGATATGTTGAGTACATAAAGGAATCCCAAGTTGAGGAAACTTCCTCCAAGGAATGTGGAGGGAATATCAAAGAAAGGAGCAATGTCGCAGGAGTAAACAATGAGTTAAAGGAAACTGATAAAGAAGTGGATTCCATCTCTAATGATTTTTTGCCCACTTCGATCAACTCCCTTAACGATCCTGTTGAACCCTCCCCCAGTATATTGGAAAGCAAGGTTGAAGAGGGCTTGCAACCTCCAAAGCCTAATGCAAGTGAAGAACTGGAAGAAGTGCTCCAAGCAACAAACCCTCCTACCTATGATGATTCCGAATCAACATATGATCCTTTTGAGTTCGAAGAATCCTTCCCCAATTTGCTTAGACTTGACGATGAGGTAGACTTCACTAGACCTCCTATCTACGATAAGAGCGATGGGGAAGAAATAGAAGAAATTGGTGACGAAGAAAGTGAACTTGAGGAGGTTTGGCATGAGGAAGAACTTGAAGAACCTCGCCAAGTGGTGGAAACCTCTAGAAGAGGATGGACGGGAGTAGAACATGCTTTATCACGATCTTTGGGAACTCCTCTACCTAGTTCGTCATCCGATCCTCCAATTGAGTGGGTAAAACTTCTAACTCGCAGCTGTGTTATCCCACTTGAATATGGTTTGCTTGAAACGAATGGCCAACTCAGGGCGCTTTGTGGAATCAAGCGAAAAAGGAGGATGTTTAGTGGTTGGCGTTCTAAATCTAGGCTCATTATGGTGGGAAGCTCGGAATTAGAGAGCATAGATTGGTGTAATGCTGAACTAAATGGGTCTAGGAGAGTAGTGTGGTGCTTCCATGAGAATTCTATTTTCTCGTCACCCGAACAAAGTCAAGATAATCAACTAGAAGATGGGTGCGAGGACAAGATATGGGATCCTGGATTATCCTATGATAATCTTTCTCGGGAGCCCACGTCTTGGAAAGAACCTCACCAAAGCTTAATGAAGAAGGTTGGAACTTCTGACAACCGATTGAAGGACAAGCACTTTTGGAGGTTCAAGGATGGGTACAAGCATAAGCCACCTTGACAAGGAGCCTCCCAAGGTCCAACTTAAGGACTTAAACTAAAAGTGCTTGGTGGGAGACACCCCACCATGGTAAACTCTTTCCATTCTCTTGTAGATATAATGAATGAATGAATTGGATTCCATTGTATATAGTTTCTTTACCTCTTAGTATATTTTCCTTTGTTTACTAAGGTGTTTATGCATTCTATGCTTTAATAAGGGATGAATTTATTTTCGAATTGAGTTTTTGCTTGAGTTGTAAGTTTTCTCAAGTTGTTTGAAAATGCCCCTATGTCTCAAAATGTGCTTAATCTTACACTTTAGCTAGAGTTTTAGAAAAGGATGGAAAGTTATGAGGTCTTTTGATGCTCATAATATTAAATAAAAAAGAGAGAGAGAGAGAGAGAGAGAGAAAAAGTAAGCCACGCGCAAGCGCAAAGTGCGCGCGCGCGTCGGCTGCGCATTTTAGTTTCCTGGGCCAAAAACCAGAGAGTTGTGCTACTTTTGGGCCAACTCTGTGCCTCAACCCACACGGACGCATGCTGTACGCGTCCGCGCCACTCTCTGTTTCGCCGTCCACGCGTTGGCGTACTTCACGCCTCCGCGCCCCTCCAATAAGCTTAGCCATCCACGCGAACGCGCATAATGCGCGCGTGCGTCGATGCGTCTTAGCATCATCCAGGCCAAAGGACCCAAGAGTTGTGCCAACTCTGGGCCCCTTTTGTGCCTGCAGCCCAGCACATCCGCGCCGACGCACACCTTGCGCGTCCGCGCCTATTTCGATTCCTTCATCTACGCGCAAGCGCGCATTGCGCTTTCGCGCCGTTCTTCCATTTCGGCCACCCACGCGAACGCGCATCTTACGCGCACGCGTGGATTTGAATTTTCACTTACCCCAGAGACGCGAAGCCCTAGCGCATTCGTGCATCACACCCTTTCCATCCCCAACGTTCCATTTTCCTTCTCCCACCATTCAACCCCCCTCCATCATCAAACTTCTCCCAGTAACCACCTCACCTCCAGCGAGCACTCCAATCCCGTCGCCGCCGCCGACTACCATCACTGTACCATCTTCTCCTTCTTCTCTCATTTTCTTTCCTCCTTCTTTCACTGCCCCTCTGCTCTCTGCTTCTCGCTGCCTCTGCGCAACCAGCGCCACCGCGGCCGCCATTGTGACCGGTTCTCCATCTCACTACTCCACTTCGCCTTCTTCTTTCCTGTTCTGCTTCTTCTCTGTCTCTGCAACCAGGTTCCATACCTCCCCTGTTTTGCTTCATTTTACTGCTTATTGTTAATTACGTTAGTGTAGTTAGAATTAGCGTAGTTAGTTAGTTTAGTTTGATTTAGGTGGTTAGCGAATCTGGTCTGAGTAGTGGATTTAGGCACTGTTTGAATTTCTGTTGCTATATGAAATTGCTCTGTTTTGCTGCATTGCCCTGTGTTCATGTACTCTGATAATGCTGCTTATTTGTGAGGGATTGGTGAAGGAAATGTTGATTGAAGCAACTGCTTCTGCCCTCTGTGCTGTTTGAATTGTTTTGTTGCTGAACTATTAACTGTCTGCTACCTCCATATGAACTCACATGTGGTTTTGTGTTCTTAATTGTTGTTGAATTCATATGGAATCTACTTTGTCTGTCTGAATTTGAGGATTAGCCAATATGCTGCTGAATTGCTGTCGAATTTTTCTCAACCATAATCTTAAAATTAACCTTGTTGGTTGGGTGTAACAAATTCTAATTGATAATTTCTGTTCAATTAGAATTTTGTTGCTTAAATGGTTTTGGAAAATCCTTAGGGACAAGTTTTGGTCTTGCTTAAACTCCTTGCTTGTGATGCATGATGGTTTGCGTCTAGGCATTGAATGGTTTGAATGAATTTTCCAATTGACCATCACTTGTGATTTCCTTAAAATTTTGTGCCTGTTTTGCAATAGACACACAAGTTTGAATGTTCTCATCTATGTGACCAAATAGTTCATTATGTTCATACATAGTCTCATTAAGTCACATAGACCATGAAGTTTCCAATTCACATTTGATCTTATGACTTGTATGCATTGCTAAAGTTGGTGTTAAATATGCTTGATTTACTTGTTTCTCAAGATTCTGATTTCACCAACATTACTAGTGATCCTTACATTGATTGATGGTTTGTTTCATATTAGCTGTTTTCTAGCTATATCATATTTCATCATCAATGACTTGTTGCAACTCATGATTGTGAACGTGCTTACAGCATTGGTTTGTGCATTCCTTTCAGATTGAGATGGTTTTTACCATATCACTGATTTTCAAACTGATTTCTAACTGTAACTCATTTAACCAACTAACTCCTTTTGGTTTTCAACCTAACTCTTTTTGTCATTCTTTTGTATATGGTGCTTTCTGAACTCAATTAACGAAGGATGTGCAAAACATGGTTTGAATTCTTGGTTTGAAGTCTGGTTTGAATTTTATATTCTGTTGCTTACATTCCAAGAAATCCTCTTTCCTTATTCACTTCATGAATATGCTTTGCTTTGAGTGCTTTGTATCTACTTGGCTATAGGCTTATATTATATTATCTATGTTTTCAGGATGTTGGATAAAGGAAAGGCTATAGCCACTACTTCCAAAAAGAGGAAGTGCTCTAAGACCTCTACACCCTCACCATATGCTAACTATGCTAAGAATCCGCTAAATGATGAGGAAAAAAAAATCAGTTACTTCCATCCACTGATCCAACCAAGTTTCCAAACCTCTACTGCGAACTACGCCTTTCTCGTTATGCAAAGACAAAGCTGAACATTGAGAAGAAGCTGAATCTTCCCAATGATGTGAGGCGTGCCATAAACGCCCGTATTTCTAAGTTGGGATTCAATTTCGTTGATAGGGACTTAGGACGGATTAACATCTCGTGGGTCAAGGAATTTTACTGTAACTTCTTCCGACAAGGCTTGGATTCAGTACACTTGAGGGGTAGAGAGATTATGATCACTGAGGATGCCTTAAAGGATGTGCTGCTCTACAGAGTTGGTACTCCTGAGACTTGTGCCTACCAACAGGCAGAGGTAGCTCTCCTCTCCATGACTTTTGACTATGAGGCGCTTAGGCGCGTGATTGCTACACCAGATGCTTCCTGGGTGATGGATTTGAGCAACACAAAGCCCAAGGGCATGCTATTTGCATATCTGACTAGGGAGGCTAGGACCTGGCAGCAGATATTTGCCCACTATGTCTTTCCTACCACTCACTTCTCAGAGATTCCGATGCATATGCTAGTTTTGATTGGGTATGTCATGGAGGGAAAGGAGGTGTATTTTCCCCGACTGATTAGGCATAGCATGTGGAGAGCTCATATTCGCGGCTTGCTACCGTTTCCGACACTGGTTACTAGCTTAGCTGAGCTAGCTGATGTCCCGTGGGAGGACGAGGACGTGACACCACCACCTCCAGATGATGATGACAAGGAAGTTACTATTCCATAGGGTGTATGGGTGCACGAGAAGCCCCGGACTAGCCGCCGTTCTCGAGCTAGAGCGGTAGTCGAGGCAGCTAGACCTTCATCCTCCACAGCAGCTGGACCCTCTTCTTCCACAGCAGCACCTGCACCACCATCAGCACCTGAGCCGACCTATATGTTAGTGCAGCACCTTCTTTTCTTCATGGAGCGCTTTGAGCATCGTGTTATGCGATGCCTCGACCGCTTAGACCAGGCGGCTGCATCACAGGGTATCGAGCTCCCTCCACCTCCAGAGTCTTCCGCCTCTGATGAGCAGGATCAGGAGGAGGAGCATGGTGTGGAGCCGACGCAGCAGAAGGCACCACCAGTGACGCAGGCCGCCACCGAGGTCCAGCAGCCTCCTGAGGTCCAGCATGACATTCCGGAGCCACAGCCAGTGCCACCTCCAGTCCCACAGCCCGAGCCTGAGCATGAGCCACAGCCTGGTGCAATTGTTGACCCCCATCCCGAGCTTCAGTAGTAGCATCGAGGACGATGCTCAATCCTAAAGTGTGGGGAGGTCACCGTTCGTGACCGGTGTTTGCACTTATGTGGTGAACTTTCAGACTTTTATTTCTATTCGCTGCTACTCTATTTTGTTTTATTTCGCACTTTATGTTTTAGATCATTTTGGGATTGCTGTACATATTTATGCTTTTGTAGATACTCTTATTTTGGTTGTTGCACACTTTTAGTATATATATATATATATATATATTGCATCTCAGTTGTTGATTGTGATTAGGAAATTAATGGATTGCTGAAAATCTAGTTAACCCTTCTTATAGACGAAACGTGTTTTGATTGAAAAAGGGGTAAACTAGGAGAATTTGTCTGAATCACAATTTTGCATTAAAATAAGCTCAATCAATATGATGAAATTTTCAAGAAACTCATTTTAGGGCACCAGCCCCAATTGGTTGAAATTTTTTTTTAGAACTTGCTTGAAGTATATACTTTGTGGATCATGTTTTGAGCTAAGAACACAAGCATGTGAGATTTGAGCCTAATCGTGTGGTTACATCATATACAACCACTTATTTTCATTCTTGTGTGCATTATTCTCTTCTTATAATTGCAAGCCTTGATTTGTTTGATTCTTTATGTCCGTTATTTCTGTATACATGCATTTATATGATTGAGGCCATTGTTCAATTAGCTTAATTACCCAAATAGCCTACACTTTTATCTTCCATTGTTAGCCAATGTTGAGCCTATGCTTAACCCATTTATTCTTAATTATAGCACATTACAAGCCTAAGTGAAAAACAATAAATGTCCCTTGTTTGGATCTTTGATTAGCTTAGGCTAGTGAGAGTGTTCATTATTTGATTTTGGGAGAGTTGGGAACATTGGGTAGAGATAAAAGTGTGTTTATATTTTTATTGAAAATTTTGGGAATTGGGTATATACTCATGTATTAATCAAATGTAAAACCATATGCATTGGTACTTGTATATATATTTTAAAAAAAAAATTTTTTTGGAATGAGAAAAATAAAAAGAAAAAAATATATATAGAAAAAGAAAGAAAAAGAATTGCAATAAAAAGGGCACAAAATGCCCCAAGGTTCAAGGTTCAATAATAATCAATGCATATGTGTGGTGTTTAAAATAGAATGCATGAGTGTGTGAAAAGTGAAGAATGGGTAGTTAGGTTTGTTTAGAATTGTATAGGTTGTCATAGGTTAGGTGGGAAGTTTAAGTTAATCAAAGATTCAAATCTCTAGCTCACTTGACCATATGCATCCTACCTTGACCCTAGCCCCATTACAACCCATGGGAAAGTCCTCATGATATTTGTATGCATGCATGAATTAATTGTTGATTGTTAGATGAAAAACAAATCTTGGAAAGCATGATTAGGGGAGAATTGAGTGAATCAACCCCATACACTTGAGCGCATAGAGCGGATACACATCCGGTACGGGTTCGATCGCTCAATTACATGTTTCCACCCTTAATAATCTCCTCTTGCAAGTTTGTGAACCCTTTCAATGATTCAATCCAATTGTGGTTTGCTTGATTACTAACACCTTAGCCCTTGTCCTTACATGTGTACTCTTGGAAATTGACTTGTTTTGACTGAGCCATTGCATTCATGTAGATAACTAGCATATAAATAGATTGCATCTAGTTAGTAGCTTGCATTGAATAAATGTGATACCCTTTGCTTCTTTCTTGATTTTAGCATGAGGACATGCTTAGTTTAAGTGTGGGGAGATTTGATAAACCCCGATTTCGTGGTTTATTTTGTGCTTATTTTGGGGGATTTATCCACCTTTTCCTACATTTATTCAATGAAATAGCATGGTTTTGTAATTCTCCCTTAAATTATGCTTAAATGTAAAAACATGCTTTTTAGGCCTTAAATTGGTGATTTTAATCCACCCTAATTCCATTCGATGCCTTGATGTGTTTGTTAAGTAATTTCAGGTTCATTAGGCAAGTATTGGATGGAAGAAATGAGGAGAAAAGCATGCAAAGAGGAGAATGCATGAAGAAACAAAGATTTGGAATGCACCAATGGACGCGCACGCGTACAAGGCGCGCACGCACAAAAGTGGTTTCTCACAAGAACGCGCACGCGTACATACCGCCTCCGCGCAGATTGAGAATTTGCCAGCGACGCGCACGCGCACAGGGCGCGCGCGCGCCGATACTCTTACTTGGCCCACTTAATGGCAAAACGTTGGGGGCGATTTTCTGAGCTGCCCAAGCCCAAATCCAACTTGTTTCTGAGTGTATTTCATGCAGAATTGAAGTCCAAGCAAAGGGGGAGTAATTAGTTGTAGGTATAGCATTATATAGGTTAGTTTCTAGAGAGAGAAGCTCCCTCTTCTCTCTAGAATTAGGTTAGGTTAATCTCTTCTAGATTTAGGTTTAATTACATGTTCTCATCTCATTTCTTTTATGATCTCTTACTTCTACTCCTTGATTCTCATGATTTGTAGTGTTAATTTTACTTTTATGCTCTCTTTTACATTCATGCACTTATGTTGGATTTGTTACATTTAATGCAATTTTAATGTTGATGTCTCTTTAATTGATGTTGATTTGAGTTGTGAGTTTTCTTTTCTTGCAATTAATAGTGGTAGATTTTAGTATCCTTGCAAGTTATGATGTCAATTTTTATTGCACTCTAGGTGTTTGATGAAATGTTTTCTTCAGTTCTTGAGTAGTTTTGTCAACTCTTGGTCTAGGCCAAGGGACTTAAGTGATCTTGAGTTTTGGATACCATGGAATTGGTAATTTGAGAACCCTGTGTGATCAATTTGAAGCCCATTGACGCTAATCCACTACTAAACCAATTGGTAGGGAGGTTAGGACTTATGGGTGGATGTGATTAGGCCTATTTGACATACTTCCAGTCTAGGAGTAAATGTTACGTACTTAAGGCTTCGAGAAGTAGACTTAATGGGTTGGCCTCTCATAATTGTCGATAATTGGTATTAACTAGGATTGTGATCTTAAGTACCCAATTCTTAGCCAAGAGTTCTTTAATTTGCTTTCTTTACTTACTCGTTCAATTTACTTATTTTCTTGCCATCTTATAAACAAAACCCCCTTTTCCCCATCTATAGCCAATACATATGCACTCCGTTGGTTCCTAGGGAGACGACCCGGAGTCTGAAATACTCCGGTAAATTTTCATTGGGGGTTGAACTTGTGACAACCCAAAATTTTTGATTGGAAGAATTGTTTGTTGGTTTGGAACTATGCTTACAACGAAGTCATTCCTTGTATAAGAAGAAATTCTAGACCATCAAGCAAAACTCAATTATCAAGCTTCTAGTGGTCTGTTACAAAAATGGCTCCCTCCATCACTGATGAGTGCTCGTGGGACTCCAAACCGGCTAAAGATATTCTTTGTGAGGAAGCTCATGACCACCTTGTTATCATTCGTTGGGGTTGCAATAGCCTCTACCCACTTGGAAACATAATCCACTGCTACCAAGATGTACTTGTTTGAATATGAGGTTGGGAATGGTCCTATGAAATCGATTCCCCACACATCAAACAGTTCCAGTTCTAAGATGAAATTTTGTGGCATCTCATTTCTTTTGGGTAAGTTTCTAGCTCTTTGACATTCATTGCAATTCTTTACCAGTTCTTTGGCATCCTTGAAAAGGGTGGGCCAAAAGAATCCGCTTTGTAACACCTTGGCTGCAGTTCTGTCCCCTCCAAAATGGCCTCCATAGCATGAGCTGTGGCTGTTCCACAAGACCTCTCATCCCTCTTCTTCCGAAACACATCTTCTCAGGATTTCATCTGGACACTTCTTGAAGAGATATGGCTCATCCCAGACAAAATATTTTGCATCATTGATGAGATTTCTCTTTTGATGTTTGTTGATCTTTGGAGGTAAAGCCCCAGTTGCCTTGAAATTGGCAATTTTTGCAAACCAATGTGCTTTGTGAACCGTCATTAACTGCTCATCTGGGAAACATTCATTCACACTTATACTATGTGTTCCACCCTTATCATGAGGGATTCTGGACAGGTGATCCGCTACCTTGTTCTCCACTCCCTTTTTGTCTCTAATTTCAATGTTGAATTTTTGCAGCAACAAGATCCATCTTATTAGTATTGGTTTTGATTCTTGCTTGGTAAACAAATATTTAAGTGCTGTGTGATCTGTGAAAACGATTACTTTGGCACCAATGAGGTATGATCTAAACTTGTCAAATGCAAAAACTATTGCCAGCAACTCCTTTTCAGTAGTGGTATAGTTTCTTTGAGTATCATTGAGGACTTTGCTGGCATAGTATATTACATGGACTAAGTTCTCTTTCCTCTGTCATAACACTTCCCCAACTGCAAAGTCAGATGCATCGCACATCAGGTCAAATGGTAAGTTCCAATCAGTTGGGGAAATGATAGGGGCAGAGGACAGCCTCTTTTTCAAGTTTTCGAAAGCTAGCATGCACTTTTCATCAAAGACAAATGGTGTATCAAATACAAGGAGATTGCTTAAGGGCTTGGCTATCTTTGAAAAATCTTTAATAAACCGTCTGTAAAAGCCAGCATGCCCTAAAAAACTCCTAATTGCCTTGATATCACTTGGTGGAGGTAATCTTTCAATGAGTTCTACCTTAGCTCTGTCTACCTCAATGCCCTGGTTAGACACCTTATGGCCAATGACTATTCCTCCTATTACCATGAAGTGACATTTCTCCCAATTCAAGACCAGATTGGTCTCTTGACATCTCTTTAACACCAGGGCTAGGTGATCTAGACAATTAGGAAAGGAATCTCTGAATACTGAGAAGTCATCCATAAAGACTTTGATGAATTTTTCTATCATATCTGAGAAAATGGAGAGCATGCAGCACTGGAAGGTTGCAGGTGCATTGCATAGCCCAAATGGCATGCGCCTGTAGGCAAACACTCCATATGGGCAAGTAAAGAAGGTTTTCTCTTGGTCTCTTGGATCAACCACTATTTGGTTATATCCTGAATAACCATCGAGAAAATAGTAATATGCATGTCCTGCAAGTCTTTCCAGCATCTGATCCATGAAAGGAAGGGGGAAATGATCTTTTCGTGTAGCTTCATTGAGTTTTCTGTAGTCTATGCACATCCGCCATCCTATAATGGTCCTTGTAGGGATTAGTTCGTTCTTCTCATCGGGGACTATAGTGATTCCTCCCTTTTTTGGGACAACTTGTACAGGGCTGACCCATGGGCTGTCTGAGATCGGATAGATCACTCCTCCTTGCCACAACTTCATGACTTCCTTCTGTACCACTTCCTTCATGACTGGGTTCAGCCTTCTTTGGGGTTGAATGGATGGTTTGGCATCATCTTCCAATAGTATCTTATGCATACATATGGCCGAACTAATTCCCTTCAAGTCAGCAAGGGTCCATCCTATGGCATCTTTGTGCCTTTGCAATACTTGGAGTAGCTCTTCCTCTTGTTCTTGGCTGAGGGATGAATTTATGATTACTGGATAACTTTTATTTTCTCCTAGATATGCATACTTGAGAGTGGGTGGCAGTGCCTTTAGTTCAAGTTTGGGTGCTTCTTTATTTCCATTCTTCTCCTCTATTGTGCACTGAGCTTGAACCTCAGCTGTTGCAGCTTCTTCGCTTGATGCTGATTCCTCCTCTTCTGTTAACCCCTCAAGTTCTTCTTCTTCAAAAGTCTATTGTACTACATCTTCCAGTGAGTCCAACCTCATACATTCTCCCAATGGTTCATGTGGGTAGTTCATGGCCTTGAACACATTGATCATCATTGTTTCATTGTGTAGTCTAAGGGTAAGTTCGCCCTTTTGGACATCAATGACAGCTTCGGCAGTAGCTAAGAATGGTCTACCCAAGATGATAGAAGCCTTAGCTCCTTCCTTCATGTCTAACACTACGAAGTCTGCTGGAAAGATAAAGTCTCCTACCTTCACTAGCAAGTCTTCCACTATGTCGTGAGAAAACTTGAATGATTGGTCTGCCTGTTGTAAGGCCATTTTTTTTGGTTTGGCCTCCTCAATCTTCATTTTTCTCATCATAGCTACAGACATCAGATTGATGCTGGCTCCTAAATCATATAGAGCCTTCTCCACTATTATTTCTCCTATAATACAAGGAATCTGGAAGCTCCCAGGATCCTTCAATTTCTAGGGCAATTTATGCTGAATGATGGCACTGCATTCCTCGGTTAGTATCACAGTATCGTTGTTCTTCCAGCTTCTCTTCTTGGTCATCAACTCCTTCAAGAACTTGGCATAGAGTGGCATTTGCTCTATTGCTTCAGCAAAGGGTATGTTAATCTGCAGTTTCTTGAAGATTTCTAAAAATCTGGAGAACTGGCTGTCATCCCCCTTCTTCCTCAATTGTTGAGGATATGGGACTTTCAGAACATATGGCTTCAGCTCTTCTTCCTTTTGATGTGAGTTGGAGGTGGGGACTTGAACTTCATCTTGTTCCTCCTTTCTTCCAATTGAATCTTTCTCTTGTGGTTGCTTGGAAGTCTCCTTCAATTCTTTCCCACTTCTGATGGTGATAGCTTGACACTCCTCCCTTTGCCTTGACTCAATGTTGCTGCAAAGGTCATGGCCAGGAGCTTGCTGAAATAGGTAGCCAATTTGTGTCTCAAGTTTCTTGATGGCAGCAACTTGATTTTGCATGTTGGATCGCACTTCCTCTCAGAACACCTTACTATTTTGGATCTCCTTGTATATGCCTTCAAGTAGAGTTTCAATCCTTGAGAGTCTATCTTCAGATGATGGTGAGTCGAGATTGGAAGGATGAGAAGGGCCATTTTGACTTTGGTATGGATGTTGAGAGGTGTTGTTAGGTGGGTGTTGATATGACCTCTGTGTGGAGTGTTGGTGAGCTGCATTGTTGTTGGGGTTGTGGCGTCTCTGATCTTGACCTTGATCCTGTTGGTTTCCCCACCCAAAGTTTGAGTGGTTCCTCCAACCGGGATTATATGTTTTGGAGTATGGGTCATGGTGCTGCCTAGGTGAATTTCCAATGTAGTTGGCTTGTTCCTGATCACCCTCTACTTCTTCATTCACTCCTTCTTGAGCTGCTGCTGAGGTGGTGATTGCTGCCACTTGATTCCTCTCCATCTTTTTGGTAAGGTCAGCCAACTGTTTGGTAATTAGCTTGTTTTGAGCTAGCAGTGCATCCACATTGTTCAGTTCCATCACTCCTCTAGTGTTGCCTCTTTCAGAAGCATAGAAGTAGTCATTCTCTGCTACAATCTCAATGACATCTATGGCTTCTTCAATGGTCTTCTTCTTGTTCAGAGATCCCCCGAATGAGTGGTCTACTGCCTTCTTTGATTCATACGAAAGGCCTTCATAGAAAATGTGCAACTGCACCCATTCATTGAACATATCTGGTGGGCATCTTCTTGTCAGGTCCTTAAACCTCTCCCATGCTTCATATAGAGTCTCACCATCTTGCTGCCTGAAGGTTTGTACCTCAGCTCTCAACCTATTGATTCGTTGAGGAGGATAGAATCTTGCCAAGAATTTATTCACCACGTCTTCCCAGGTTGCTAAACTCTCCTTTGGAAAGTATTCCAGCCATTTAGATACTTTGTCCTTGAGTGAGAAGGGAAACAGAAGTAGTCTATAGGTGTCAGGGTGAACATCATTAGACTTCACAGTATTGCATATCCTCAGGAAGGTGGTTAGATGTTGATTGGGGTCTTCTTGGACACTTCCTCCGAATGAACAATTGTTCTGAACAAGGGTGATGAGCTGTGACTTTAGTTCAAAGTTGTTGGCATGTATGGTTGGCCTTTGGATGCTACTTCCACAGTTTCCTGGATTTGGGTTGATGGAAGAACCCAGAACTCTTCTCTCTTGTCCAGCCTGATGCGCTGGACCTTTTCTGCCATGGTTGTGAGTCTCTTCTTCATGATGGTTCTCCATATTCTGATCCATGTCTGGTTCAAAGTACTCCTCCTCTTCCTCAGCACCAACTATTCTCTTCCCTCTTGCTTTCTTCCTTAATCTAAGGAAGGTCCTCTCAGGTTCAGAATCAAAGAAAGTTGAAGCCCTGCTTCTTCTACCTGTCATACACCCAATAAGGCACAAGCAAGAAAGATAGATGCAGACAATATTTTCTGCAGAAATGCTGTTAGTATGAGAGATGCAATATATCAAATAGTTAGTGGGTCAGTGAACCAAATATTAAAACAAAATGTAGGTAACATCACTAATGGGTGAAAGGTAAAGGAAAAGAAATAACTAAAACTGAAAGTAAATTACTCAGATGAAACTAAATCAAACAAAAGGAAAATGCTTAATCTAGTTATCCACCAATTTAATCATTGTTGATACAAAATCAATCCCCGGTAACGGCGCCATAAACTTGATGCACGGAAACTTGTCTCTTAACAAATCTCCCTCGGCAAGTATACCGAATTGTCGTCAAGTAAAAACTCACAATAGAGTGAGGTCGAATCCCACAGGGATTGATTGGTCAAGCAACTTTAATTGGAGGAATGTTCTAGTTGAGCTAAGCAGAATTTGGTTTAAGAGTTGCAGGAAATTAAATGGCGGGAAAGTAAATACCAGAAAATGTAAATGCTGGAAATAAAGAGCTGAAAATAGATGACGGAAAATAAATTGCAGAATCTTAAATGGGAATGGGGAAGATGATCATAAAAGTAATTGGCAGAAATTAAAGAGAATGGGTAAGATCAGAAATGGGGAGTTCATTGGGCTTAGGAGATGTTGCATCCTCCGGATCAAGTTCATTTTCATCTCTTCCTCAATCAATGCATTCATTGATCTCCTTGGCAATCTTAAGTGATCGAATTCCAATTCCTTGGTAATTCAATCTCTCAAATCTTGATCAATAGCCAATTCCTTGGTCCAATTGCTCATGAGAAGAGATGAGGTATGGTCACTGATTATACCACATGTATTTCCAAATCAAAGTGTTGGTAGGATTATATGTCACTATATCCATCCAAACCCCAATTCGGTCCAACATGAGAAAGCATTTCTAGTATGATCTCTTCATTCCTCTTCCAAGGTTCCGAAGAGATCCAAGTATGAATAGCTTCTTTTCCAAGATAACTACTCAATTGGATGAAGATTGAAAGCTTTCTAGTAAAATCAAGAGAAAAGAAAGAAGAAAAATAATGAAAACTATTATTGATCCATCAAATTACAATAGAGCTCCCTAACCCAATGAAAGGGGTTTAGTTGTTCATAGCTCTGGGAATGGAAAACAAAGATGGAGAATGCATTCTGAAAAGTTAAACTAGAAGTTGCAGAGAAAGTAAAAAATACAGAGAGTAATTCTAATAATGCCAAAAGCTCTCTTCTAGTTCAAAGTTCTCCCTATTTATACTATTCTTCTGATCTTCTAGTTGCTTCTTCAAGTTTTGGATATGGGCCTTTGGATCTTGAGTTGAAGTAGTTTTCTTTTTCAGTGGGTTCAGCTTTACTTGTAGAGAAAGTGTGCAGTAGGTATGGACTTTAGCTTGGGGCGTTAGTGGTGTTAACGTTAAGTGAAACTGTGGGGTCGAGAACGTTAGTGACAATCACCTTTTTCACTAACGTTCCTAACCTAAAAATGGTCCACGTTAACTTCAACGTTAGTGGCACTAACGTGACCATTAATGTTGCTTCTTGGCCCTTCGCAAACATTACTGGGGTTTACCTTTTCCAATAACGTTGAGAGTACCCCTTTCTCCCTACGTTAGAGTTCATGTTAGTATAGTTAACATGGCCTTTAACGTAGCCTTGCCAAATCTTCGAGAGCGTTAGTGACACTTACCTTTGTCACTAACGCTTCAAAACGCCCCTTCTTCCCACGTTAGAGTTCACGTTAACTAGGATAACGTGACTTCTAACGTGGTATTGATAGCCATCTCTAACGTTAGTGACAAAGGTGAGTGTCACTAACGTTGGCTCATCATTCCTCTTCTCCACGTTAGCTTCCACGTTAATGTAATTAACGTGGCAACTAACATGGCTCATAGTGGCTTAATCCAACATTAGTGACAAAGGTGAGTGTCACTAACGTTGGCATTATCTTCCTCATCCACGTTAGAGTTCACGTTAACTGAGTTAACGTGACTCTTAACGTGGCCAGCTGCCACTTTGGAACGTTAGTGGCACTTACTTTTACCACTAATGTTGGAGTTATACTTCTCTTCCACGTTAGCTTCCACGTTAACATAGTTAACGTGGCAACTAACGTGGGCTATGATGGCTCACGAAGGCGTTAATGGCAATCACTTTTCTCATTAACGTTGCAAGCTAGCCTCCATTCTACGTTAGTGGTCATGTTAGCTAGACTAACGTGGCTACTAACATGGTTCTTCCTTGCTTCCTTTGTCCTGAAATCAAGCAATAAAGTGCATCAAAGCTCTAATCCAAGTTATGAGACATGCATCATTCAATTTTGTCATTTAATTCATGCATAATTCTCATAATATCATGTAAAATTCACAATGTTTGCTTGAATCAAGATGTAAGTGATTATTTACCCAAAACTTGCTTATTTTCTAAGAAAGTGCATGAAACTACCCTAAAACCATAAAGAAAAGGTCAGTGAAACTGGCCAAAATGCCCTTGCATCACAACACCAAACTTAAAGCTTGCTTGTCCCTAAGCAAGTACTGGAACAAGAGAATGATGAATGAAATGCAAGATGAATGAATCATTCTTGTGGAAGTCATGTCCTTGGTTTTATGGGAGTTTCATGCATAGCAACTTAGGTTCATTCCTTTACTGGCTTTCAGACCTTTATCACGCCTTGGAATACTCACTTGATGGCACCCTTTGAGACTGTTATTTATTGATCCCTTTGTCTTTCCAAGGTTTATTGCATCCTTAGGCTAAGTGTTCTGTGAGAGGGCGACTCTTTAAGATAAGTTTTCAGCCAACACTCCCGAACCAGTTGGTTCAAGGTGCTAGGTGTTGAAATACCCCTAAGGACATACTCCCTCAAGTCTCTCTCCCCCATACATACACACCACAGGCACATGGTTTGTTATTTTCTTTCCTTGAGGTCTTGGTGTCTAGCACCTCTTTGGGTTACTAAATGTTCTGTAGCAAGGTTGCTCTTGATAGTGGATTTTCAGTTGATAATCCCGGGTTAGTTAACCCAAGTTACCAAGTGATGAAGCACTCCTAAGAACTTATTCATCCAAGCAGATCCTTGGTACAAGAGCACCACAGACACATCCCTCAAGGTTCAAGCCCTTGGTGCCTAGCCTTATTCTTTATTACCTTTCTTTCTTTTTCAACTCTTAGTGTTCTTTTCCTTTTTCTTACTGGGATCTTATTATTTAGCTAGTCTCATGGGGTGTGTTTCAAGCATATGATTCAGGACAGATACTTGCCTTCCCACCTTGTTGATGAACCAACTTAGCTAAGTGATTACTACATGATGAGCGGATATTTTATACGCTTTTTGGGGTTAATTTCATATAATTTTTAGTATGTTTTAGTTAGTTTTTAGTTTATTTTCATTAGTTTTTAGGAAAAATTCATATTTCTGGACTTTACTATGAGTTGTGTGTTTTTCTGTAATTTCAGGTATTTTTCTGGCTGAAATTGAGGGAGCTGAGCAAAAATCTGATTCAGGCTGAAAAAGGACTGCTGATGCTGTTGGATTCTGACCTCCCTGCACTCAAAGTGGATTCTCTGGAGCTACAGAATTCGAAATGGCGTGCTTCCAATTGCGTTGGAAAGTAGACATCGAGGGCTTTCCAGAAATATATAATAGTTCATACTTTGCTCAAGGATAGACGACGTAAACTGGCGTTCAACGCCAGTTCTCTGCCCAATTCTGGCGTCCAGTGCCAGAAAAGGATTAAAAGTTGGAGTTCAACGCCAGAAATGGATCCAAACCTGGCGTTGAATGCCCAAAATGGCCTTATGCACGTGAATTGCTTAAGTCTCAGCCCCAGTACACACCAAGTGGGCCCCAGAAGTGGATCTCTACACCATCTGTTATAGTTTACTCAATTTTTGTAAACCTAGGCTACTAGTTTAGTATTTAAACAACTCTTAGAGACCTATTTTTGAATCTGATGACATTTTAGATCTGAACTTTGTACTCTTTGACGGCATGAGTCTCTAAACTCCATTGTTGGGGGTGAGGAGCTCTGCTGTGTCTCGATGAATTAATGCAAGTATTTCTGTTTTCTATTCAAACACGCTTGTTCCTATCTAAGATGTTCATTCGCGCTTAACTGTGATGAAGGTGATGATTCGTGACACTCACCACCTTCCTCAAACCATGAACATGTGCCTGACAACCACCTCCGTTCTATATCTGATTGAATGAGTATCTCTTAGATCTCTTAATCAGAATCTTCGTGGTATAAGCTAGAACTGATGGCGGCATTCATTAGAATCCAGAAAGTCTAAACCTTGTCTGTGGTATTCCGAGTAGGATTCAATGATTGAGTGACTGTGACGAACCTCAAACTCACGAGTGCTGGGCGTAGTGACAGACGCAAAAGGATAGTAGATCCTATTTCGGCATGATTGAGAAACTGCAAATGATTAGCCGTGCGGTGACAGCGCATTGGGAATCTTTTCACTGGAAGGATGGATGGTAGCCATTGACAACGGTGATCCACCTACACACAGCTTGCCATAGGGGGACGTGCGTGCGTGAATCAGAAGACAGAGGAAAGCAGAGATTCAGAAGACAAAGCATCTCCAAAACTCCAACACATTCTCCATTACTGCATAACAAGTAACCTTTAATTTATGCTCTCTTGTTTATTTGCAATTCAACTGATAAACATAATTGACTTCCTGACTAAGATTTACAACATAACCATAGATTGCTTCAAACCAACAATCTCCGTGGGATTCGACCCTTACTCACGTGAGGTATTACTTGGACAATCCAGTGCACTTGCTGGTCAGTGGTACGAGTTGTGAAAAGTGTGATTCACAATTCGTGCACCAAGGACAAGCAACAATTTAAGTTTGGTGTTGTGATGAGCGGATATTTTATACGCTTTTTGGGGTTAATTTCATATAATTTTTAGTATGTTTTAGTTAGTTTTTAGTTTATTTTCATTAGTTTTTAGGAAAAATTCATATTTCTGGACTTTACTATGAGTTGTGTGTTTTTCTGTAATTTCAGGTATTTTTCTAGCTGAAATTGAAGGAGCTGAGCAAAAATCTGATTCAGGCTGAAAAAGGACTGCTGATGTTGTTGGATTCTGACCTCGCTGCACTCAAAGTGAATTTTCTAGAGCTACAGAACTTGAAATGGCGTGCTTCCAATTGCATTGGAAAGTAGACATCCAGGGCTTTCCAGAAATATATAATAGTCCATACTTTTCTCAAGGATAGACGACATAAATTGGCGTTCAATGCCAGTTCTCTGCCCAATTCTGGCGTTCAGCGCCAGAAAAGGATTAAAAGTTGGAGTTCAACGCCAGAAATGGATCCAAACCTGGCGTTGAACGCCCAAAATGGCCTTATGCACGTGAATTGCTTAAGTCTCAGCCCCAGCACACACCAAGTGGGCCCCAGAAGTGGATCTCTGCACCATCCGTCATAGTCTACTCACTTTTTGTAAACCTAGGCTACTAGTTTAGTATTTAAACAACTTTTAGAGACTTATTTTGTATCTCATAACATTTTTTAGATCTGAACTTTGTACTCTTTGACGGCATGAGTCTCTAAACTCCATTGTTGGGGGTGAGGAGCTCTGCTGTGTCTCGATGAATTAATGCAAGTATTTCTGTTTTCCATTCAAACACGCTTGTTCCTACCTAAGATGTTCATTCGCGATTAACTGTGATGAAGGTGATGATCCGTGACACTCATCACCTTCCTCAACCCATGAACGTGTGCCTGACAACCACCTCCGTTCTATATCCGATTGAATGAGTATCTCTTAGATCTCTTAATTAGAATCTTCGTGGTATAAGCTAGAACTGATGGCAGCATTCATGAGAATCCGGAAAGTCTAAACCTTGTCTGTGGTATTCCGAGTAGGATTCAATGATCGAATGACTGTGACGAGCTTCAAACTCGCAAGTGCTGGGCGTTAGTGACAGACGCAACAGGATGAAGAATTCTATTCCAGTATGATCAAGAATCGACAGATGATTAGCCGTGCTGTGACAGAGCATGTGAGCATATTCTTCACTGAGAGGATGGGATGTAGCCATTGACGACGGTGATCCCCTACATGCAGCTTGCCATGGGAGGACGTGCATGCGTGGATCAGAAGACAGAGGAAAGCAGAGATTCAGAAGACAAAGCATCTCCAAAACTCCAACATATTCTCCATTACCGCATAACAAGTAACCTTTAATTTATGCTCTCTTGGTTATTCGCGATTCAACTGATAAACATAACTGACTTCCTGACTAAGATTTACAAGATAACCATAGATTGCTTCAAACCAACAATCTCCGTGGGATTCGACCCTTACTCACGTAAGGTATTACTTGGACGACCCAGTGCACTTGCTGGTAAGTGGTACGAGTTGTGAAAAGTGTGATTCACAATTCGTGCACCACTACACCACAAATTTAAGGACTTACTCCACAAATTGAACTCTACTCTGGTCTTTCATAACATCTCTTTTTATTTAGCTTAAAAGGACAAACATACAATAAGTAAGATGCAGATGAAGATAGGTAACTTGAACCAGCACACATATGAAAAAAGCAAGAAAAATACTAAAAGACAACATTGAAAATCCCAAACTACCATGGAAGCATGTTCTATTTCATACATGATTTTCCTTATTTAATACTTGAAAAAAATGGGACAATGAGGGAACTCCACCACCTTTTACTCATGGGGGTGCTTGTGCTCTCCCTCTTGTTTGTCCTCATCCATAATTTTTGCATTTTTCTTCGCCTTCTTGGATGATGGTGCACCAATTCTCCAGGAGATTCCTGCAAAGTTGTTGGAAGTTGCTTGTTCCCAAAGCACTTGAGAAATAGTTAGTATGCATGTATGCTTGTGAATTTCTGAACTCAACTTGGTGTGTGAACACCAAACTTAGTTCCTTGCCTAATACAGCAGGTTGAATACATGTAGAAAAGCTCATGTATTGTTATTAGCAAAACAACTATGAACTAGAAACTAACTACTATTAAGTGGTTCCCCTGATTGGTTGGATCTAGCAATTTGCCCTTGAAAGAGTGTAGTGTGATTCTAACTGAAATAGATCAGGATGTCTACAGACTATTACTGTTTCCATTTGCTGTAAAAGATCAAGCTAAGAGGTGGTTGAATAACCAACCTAAGGCCAGCATAAGGACATGGAAACAGCTGACAGAAAAATTCCTGAATCAATACTTTCCCCCAAAATGGATGACACAGCTAAGGCTGGACATCCAAGGCTTTAAACAAGGAGATAATGAATCTCTTTATGATGCCTGGGAGAGATACAGAGAGATGCTACGAAAATGCCCATCTGAAATGTTTTCAGAGTGGGTTCAGTTAGACATCTTCTATTATGGGCTTACAGAAGGAGCTCAGATGTCTCTTGATTACTTAGCTGGTGGATCTATCCACATGAGAAAGACAATTGAAGAGGCTCAAGAGCTCATTGATACAGTTTCCAAGAATCAGCATCTGTACCTAAGCAGTGACCCTTCCATGAAAGAAGAGGTTAAGACAGCAACTGCTGAACTCAGTCCTGTAAAACAAGCTGCTGAATTCAATCAGCAATTGGACTTTCTAACAAAGCAGTTAGCCGAATTCAAAGATAGACTACAAGAGACAAGGATGGCTAATATACATATGGACGAACAGTTTAAGCAAACAAAGCAGTAGCTGTCAAGGCAAATAGCAGAAGAATGCCAAGCAGTTCAACTAAGAAGTGGGAAAACATTAAATACCCCACCTCAAGGCAGCAAAAAGCCAAGAAATGAGCAAACCACCCAAAATTCACCTGAGGACAGTAAGAGCCCAGGGAAAAGTAATTCTGGAACTAAAACACCAGAAAATTGGTGGAAGGCTGGCGCTGAACGCCCAGACCATGCTCAGGACTGGCGTTCAACGCCAGAAACAAGGCAGGATTGGCGTTCAACGCCCAAAATGGGCAAGGATCTAGCATTGAACGCCCAAAATGGGCACAATTCTGGCGTTCAAACGCCAGGAGCAAACAAGGGGCTGGCGTCCAGTTTCACTCCAGCTTCTAACTCTGGCACTCAATTGCCAGTGAGGGATCAGACACACACAAATGCTGATAACAACCCCTCTAAAAAGGCTTCTTCAACCACTTCTGTAGGCAATAAACCTGCAGCAACTACGGTTGAAGAATATAAAGCCAAAATACCTTATCCTCAAAAACTCCGAAAAGAGGAGCAGGATAAGCAGTTTGCTCGCTTCGCAGATTACCTCAGGACTCTTGAAATAAAGATTCCATTTGCAGAAGCACTTGAGCAAATACCTTCTTATGCCAAGTTCATGAAAGAGATCTTGAGTCATAAAAAGGATTGGAGAGAAACAGAAAGAGTTCTACTCACTGAAGAATGCAATGCAGTCATTCTGAAGAGCTTTCCTGAAAAGCTTAAAGACCTTGGGAGTTTTCTGATACCATGCATATTAGAAGGTAATTGCACCAAGACAGCTTTATGCGATCTTGGGGCAAGCATCAACCTAATACCTGCATCCACTATCAGAAAGCTTGGCTTAACTGAAGAAGTTAAACCAACCCGGATATGTCTCCAGCTTGCTGAAGGTTCCACTAAATACCCATCAGGCGTAATTGAAGACATGATTGTCAGAGTTGGGCCATTCGCCTTTCCCACTGACTTTGTTGTGCTGGAAATGGAGGAGCACAAGAGTGCTACTCTCATTCTAGGAAGACCCTTCCTAGCAACTGGACGATCCCTCATTGACGTCCAACAAGGGGAAATAACCCTGAGAGTCAATGATGATGAATTCAAGTTGAACGCTGTCAAAGCCATGCAGCATCCAGACACATCAAAAGACTGCATGAAAGTTGATCTTATTGACTCTTTGGTAGAAGAGATCAACATGGCTGAGAGTCTTGAATCAGAGTTGGAAAACATCTTTAAAGATGTTCAGCCTGATTTAGAGGATTTAGAGGACATGAAAGAACCTCTGAAATTTCTTCTGGAAGAGGAAAAACCTCCTAAACCCGAGCTCAAGCCATTACCACCATCCTTGAAATATGCGTTTCTGGGAGAAGGTGACACTTTTCCAGTGATCATAAGCTCTGCTTTAAATTCACAAGAAGAGGAGGCACTTATTCAAGTGCTAAGGACACACAAGACAGCTCTTGGGTGGTCCATAGGTGACCTTAAGGGCATAAGCCCAGCTAGATGCATGCACAAAATCTTATTGGAGGATAATGCCAAACCAGTGGTTCAACCACAGAGGCGGCTAAATCCAGCCATGAAAGAAGTGGTGCAGAAAGAGGTCACCAAATTACTAGAGGCTAGGATTATTTATCCTATTTCTGATAGCCCCTGGGTGAGCCCTGTCCAAGTCGTCCCAAAAAAGGGAGGCATGACAGTGATTCATAATGAAAAAAATGAACTGGTTCCTACAAGAACAGTTACAGGGTGGCGCATGTGTATTGACTACAGAAGGCTCAATACAGCCACCAGAAAGGATCATTTTCCTTTACCATTCATAGACCAGATGCTAGAAAGACTAGCAGGTCATGATTATTACTGCTTTTTGGATGGCTACTCAGGCTATAACCAGATTGCAGTAGATCCCCAGGATCAAGAGAAAACAGCATTCACATGTCCATCTGGAGTGTTTGCTTATAGAAGGATGCCATTTGGGCTATGTAATGCGCCTGCAACCTTCCAGAGATGCATGCTCTCTATTTTCTCTGATATGGTGGAAAAATTTCTGGAAGTCTTCATGGATGACTTCTCAGTATATGGAGACTCATTCAGCTCCTGTCTTGATCACCTGAAACTTGTTCTGAAAAGATGCCAAGAGACCAACCTAGTTTTAAACTGGGAAAAATGTCACTTCATGGTGACTGAGGGGATTGTCCTTGGGCATAAAATCTCAAACAAGGGAATAGAGGTAGATCAAGAAAAAATAGAGGTAATTGAAAAATTACCACCACCTGCCAATGTTAAGGCAATCAGAAGCTTTCTGGGGCATGTAGGATTCTATAGGAGGTTTATAAAGGATTTTTCAAAAATCGCAAAACCTCTAAGCAATCTGCTAGCTGCTGACACGCCATTTGTGTTTAACACAGAGTGCCTGCAGGCGTTTGAAACGCTGAAAGCTAAGCTGGTCACAGCACCAGTCATTTCTGCACCAGACTGGACGTTACCATTTGAGCTAATGTGTGATGCCAGTGATCACGCCATTGGCGCAGTGTTGGGACAGAGGCATGATAAGCTTCTGCATGTCATTTATTACGCCAGTCGCGTTCTAAATGATGCCCAGAAAAATTACACAACCACAGAAAAAGAATTACTTGCAGTGGTTTACGCCATTGACAAGTTCAGATCATACTTAGTAGGATCAAAAGTGATTGTGTATACTGATCATGCTGCTCTTAAATATCTACTCACAAAGCAGGATTCAAAACCCAGGCTCATCAGATGGGTGTTGCTTCTGTAAGAGTTTGATATAAAAATAAGAGACAGAAAAGGGACAGAGAACCAAGTGGCTGATTATCTGTGCCGGATAGAGCCAGTAGAAGGGACGCCCCTCCCCTCTCTTGAGATCTCTGAGACTTTTCCGAATGAGCATTTATTTGCCATTCAGGAAACACCATGGTTTGCCGATATTGCAAACTATAAAGCTGCAAGGTTCATACCCAAGGAGTACAACAGGATACAAAAAAAGAAATTAATTACTAATGCAAAGTACTACTTGTGGGATGAACCTTATCTCTTTAAAAGATGTGTAGACGGAATAATCCGTAGGTGTGTGCCTAGAGAAGAAGCACAGAGGATCCTGTGGCATTGCCATGGATCTCAATATGGAGGCCATTTCGGAGGTGAGCGAACAGCCACCAAGGTCCTCCAATGTGGCTTCTATTGGCCCACACTCTATAAAGATTCCCGAGAGTTTGTACGTAACTATGACAGTTGCCAAAGAGCTGGTAATCTGCCTCATGGTTACGCCATGCCTCAACAAAGAATCTTGGAAATTGAGTTGTTTGACGTATGGGGAATTGACTTCATGGGACCTTTCCCACCATCATACTCAAACACTTATATTCTGGTGGCAATTGACTATGTATCAAAATGGGTTGAAGCCATTGCCACACCCACCAATGATACTAAGACAGTGCTGAAGTTCCTCTAGAAACATATCTTTAGCAAGTTTGGTGTCCCTAGAGTGCTAATCAGTGATGGGGGCACTCACTTCTGCAATAAACAGCTTTACTCTGCCATGGTTCGGTATGGAATTCGCCACAAGGTAGCTACTCCATATCATCCGCAAACTAATGGGCAAGCTGAAGTCTCTAACAGAGAATTAAAGAGAATCCTAGAACAAACAGTAAATACCCGTAGAAAGGATTGGGCACGGAGCTTGGATGATGCTCTGTGGGCTTACAGAACAGCATTCAAGACCCCTATAGGGACCTCTCCATACCAACTCGTGTATGGTAAGGCATGTCACCTGCCCGTGGAACTGGAACATAAGGCCTACTGGGCAACCAGATTCCTAAACTTTGATGCCAAATTAGCAGGAGAAAAACGATTGCTCCAGCTGAATGAGCTAGAGGAATTCAGATTCACAGCTTTCGAAAATGCCAAGCTTTATAAAGAGAAATAAAAAAAGTGGCATGACAGAAAGCTGTCATCTAGAATCTTTGAACCAGGACAGAAGGTTCTGTTGTTTAACTCTAGACTCAGGCTGTTCCCCGGGAAACTGAAATCCCGGTGGAGGGGACCATACGTGATTACAAGTGTATCACCATATGGTTATGTGGAGCTTCAAGATATTGATTCTGATAAGAAGTTCATTGTCAATGGACAGAGAATGAAGCACTATCTTGAAGGCAACATTGAGCAAGAATGCTCAAGGCTGAAGCTAGATTAAAAGCTCAGCAAAGTCCAGCTAAAGACAATAAAGAAGCGCTTGCTGGGAGGCAACCCAGCCATGGGGCAACAATCCTCTAAGCATTTTGCCCTATTTTTATTTTTATTTTTATTTGATTATATAAAGTTCACTGACACTAAGGTGAGAAATCATTTACAGAAGACCTCGGCACACAAAACAGAGAAAAAGAGCTTACTGGCAAGAAAACGCCAGTAAAAGTGTATTTTGGGCGTTCAACGCCCAAAATGGGCATCCACTGAGCGTTGAACGCCAGTAATGGTAGCAATCTAAGCGTTCAACGCCAGAAATAGGCACCCACTGGGCGTTGAACGCCAGTAATGGCAGCAGCTAGGCGTTGAACGCCCAGGAGAGCAGCAATTGGGCGATGAACGCCCAAAACAGGCAGTGTTTGGGCGTTCAAACGCCAGGATGGCAGGGAGGAGACAAAACTCATTTTTATTCAAAATTTTTCATTCCAACCTTGATTTTCTTACTTCAATTCATGATTTCTTACATGAACATGTTAAGAACCCTGATTTCTAAATTCCATAATTTCTAAAAACCCTACCACTAAAAATATCAAATGTATTTTAATCCATAAGCACCAGGCATCTTTGCAAATTCAATCCTTTTCAAAATTTTTTTTTACAAATCTATCTTTTTCAACTCATCAATATCTTTTTCAAAACCTCCACTTTATCTTTTTTCAAAAATTAAATCTATCTTTCTCAAAAATCTTTCATATCTTCTCAATTTTAAACTATATCTTCTATCTTATTTTTTCCAAATAAATCTTTTTATCATATCTTTATCTTTTTTTTTTTCGAAAACCCACCCTCCCCCCCCCTTATAAATTTGAGTTCGGCCTCCCTCCTCTCCCATCAACAATTGCACCTAGCTCTCCTTCTATCCCTCTCCTTTCTTTTCTTTTGCTTGAGGACAAGCAAACCTCTAAGTTTGGTGTGTTTTGATGCCAAGGCATCATAGGCTAGTTTCACTAGCATTTTTCTGTTAGTTTTAGTTGTTTTATGCATTTTCTTGAGCTTAAAGTAACCAAAAATGGTTAAATGAAGAACAAAGTAATGAACCATCCAAACAATATGATTTTTGATGCAAATTCCATGAGTTTTAGTTATATTACTTAAATGCTATGAATGGAAGATTTCTCATGAAATTTTGCAAGACTTTGATGCAATTGTTTGGATGATTTCAGGGAAGAAGAGGCTAAGCAAGGAAGCAACAAAATCAATAAAGGAAGCTTGAATATCACATGTGGAGTTTAAGTTCCAGTTTAAGCCTAAACTGGAGCTTAAACGCCAAAATCATGAAGGATAAGAAATGCTGGGATTGAAGTTTAACCTCCAGTTTGACCTCAAACTGGAGGTTAAACGCCAGTAGGAAAAGCCTCACTTAAGGAGCATTCCACGTTTAACCTCCAGTTTGACCTCAAACTGGAGGTTAAACACCAGAATGAGTATGCCACCCAGGGAGGAGTTCCACGTTTAACCTCCAGTTTGACCTCAAACTGGAGGTTAAATGCCAGAACCAGGAAGAGTACCAGGGAGCCATTCCACGTTTAAGCTCCAGTTTGACTCAAACTGGAGCTTAAACGTGTTCGACAGCTTTTCTACTCCAGGGTTGCTCTCTCCATTTCCACGTTTAACCTCCAGTTTGACCTCAAACTGGAGGTTAAACGTGTTCGACACCTCCAGGGCCACCATTCTAAGCTTCCACGTTTAACCTCCAGTTTGACCTCAAACTGGAGGTTAAACGTGTTCGACCTCCAGTATGCCTCCACCCTTTTCCACGTTTAACCTCCAGTTTGACCTCAAACTGGAGGTTAAACGTGTTCGACCTCCAGGGCTGCCCTTCCTATCTCCACGTTTAAGCTTCAGTTTAACCTTAAACTGAAGCTTAAACGTGTTCGACTACATGACTCTCCAGGGCTACCTTCTTCCATTTCCACGTTTAAGCTTCAGTTTAACCTTAAACTGAAGCTTAAACGTGCTTCTACAAAAGGCCTCACTGGAAGTGTCTGGCGTTTAAGCTGCAGTTTAAGCTTAAACTACAACTTAAATGCCACTCTTGGAAAAGGTTTCTGGGCCAAAAATATTGTGATTTAAGTTAGTCTTTGAGCACAAATATTAACTTAAACTTACTTTGGTATGAAACCCAATTGAATATCATGGTTTATGGGATTGGGCCTGAAGGATTGATGAGTTTGAAATCTCAATTTATTGAGTCATGTGTCATTATTTGATTATCACTAAGTTGGCTCAATAAATGTTACAGGATTTGGATCAACAACCTCATCAAGATTATGGATCATAAACCCAAGGCAAAAGGAAAGCAAGGAGAGGCCTCAAAGCCCAAGAAGCACAACTGAAGCTCAATATAGAAAGTGTATAAATAGGATAGAAGTTAAGTTAGAGGGGACTTTTACTTTCACTTTTAGCTAGTTTTCCTTTTCTTTGTAATTGAATTCAGAGCTATGATTCACTAAACCCCCTTTCATTGGGTTAGGGAGCTCTATTGTAATTCAATGAATCAATAATAGTTTATCTTCTTCTTCAATCTTTTCTCTTGAATTTTGTTAGAAAGCTTCTCGATCTAATTCCATTGAGTAGTTGTCTTGGGAAAGAAACTACTCATACTTGGAATCCTTCGGAGCCTTGGGAAAGGAATGGAGGATTCATGCTAGAGAAGCTTTCTCACAGTGGATTGGATTGGGGTTTGGATGGATATTGTGACATGTAATCCTACCAAATTGTGGTTCATGAAATTGTGTGGTATAATCAGTGATCAAGCATCATCTCTTCTTATGAACATTTAAACCAAGGGATTGGGAATTTGTTTGTTTTTAGAGAGCATTGGTGAGCCAAGGAATTGGGATCCAATCATATAAGATTGCCAAGCAAAATTCAATGAACGCATTGGTTGAGGAAGAGATAAACATGTTTTGATTCGGAGATCTCAATATCTCCTATAACCCAATGAATTCCCCAATTCTGATTTCCACTTTTTCTTTACATCCTGCAATTAAATTCATGCAATCACCCCCATCCCCTTAATTTCAGCAATTTAGTTTCTGCTCTTTAATTCATGCAATTTAAGATTCAGCCATTTTAATTTCTTGTCATTTACTTTTCCCGCCAATTTTACATTCCGCAATACTCATCTCAACCTTGATTCCGCTCAACTAGAACACACTTCTAATCCGAATTGCTCATTCAACCAATCCTTGTGGGATTCGACCTCACTCTATTGTGAGTTTTTACTTGACGATAACCGGTGCACTTGCCGGAAGGAATTTTGCCGATTGTGCAATTTCCTAAATCGTAGCATAACTAGATTATGTGCATCAAGTTTATGGCGCCGTTGCCGGGGATTGGTTTTCGATTGACAATTCTCAAATTGGAAGCTAACTAGATTGAGCAATTTTCTCTTGCTTTGTTAATTCTGTCCAAGATACTTGTTGAATTTTAATTTCTGCACTTGGTTACATGCTTTCCTTCTTTATGCCTTTAAATTCATGCAACTAACTCACTGACTCACTAACTGTTTGAATTAATTCCTCAATTGAGCTAACCATACTCTTCCATTAACCAAGAGTATTTCACTTGTTTGTGTTTGAGCTGTGTTCTTGTATGACAGGTAGGAAAGGAGAGACATCAACTCCTCCATATACCGAACCAGAGAGGACCCTTCATAGACTTAGAAGGGAAGCAAGAGGGAAGAGAGTAGTGGGAGAAGAGGAATCTGAAGGAGAATCTGAGGACAATTTTGAGGAAGCTTTAGATCTCAACATGGATAGAGAAGTTCACAACCATGAGAGAGCTGATGGAAACGATGCCATCCCTGAGAGGAGGGTTCTTAGTTCATACATAAACCCAACCTCTGGGAATTGTGGTAGTAGCATCCAGAAACCACCCATTCAGGCCAACAATTTTGAGCTCAAGCCACAGCTAATATCACTTGTGGAGAATCATTGTTCCTTTGGAGGAAGTGCTAATGAAGACCCAAACCAACATCTCACAAAATTCCTGAGAATTTGTGACACTGTGAAATCCAATGGAGTCCAGGAAGATGCCTATAAGCTGCTTTTGTTCCCATTTTCACTTAGGGACAAAGCAGCTAAGTGGCTGGAATCATTCCCAAGGGGGAGTCTAACAACATGGGATGAGGTGGAAAGCAAGTTTCTGGCACGTTTCTACCCTCCACAAAAGGTCAATAGGCTTCGATCTGAGGTTCAGACTTTTAGACAACAAGATGGTGAAACTCTCTACGAGGCATGGGAGAGATTCAAGGACTTGACAAGGAAATGCCCACCAAACATGTTCCATGATTGGGTGCAACTGCACATCTTCTATGATGGGCTCTCTTATGAATCAAGGAAGGCTGTAGACCATTCATCAGGAGGTTCATTGAACAGGAAAAAGACTGTGGAAGAAGCCATTGAAGTGATCGAGACAGTGGCTGAGAATGAGTACTACTATGCATCAGAAAGGCACAACACTAAGGGAGTCATGGAGCTGAACCATGTTGATACAATTCTAGCCCAAAACAAGGTGTTTGCCAAGCAACTAGCAGAGCTTACCAGGCAATTAGAAATAAAGCAAGTGGCTGCAATACACACACAAGATCAAGAGGAAGTAGGCATTGAAGGAGGTGATTGGGATGAGGCTAACTATGTGGGAAAGCAACAAAGGCAATCATATGATCCACATTCCAACACTTACAACCCAGGCTGGAGAAACCACCCAAACTTTGGGTGGGGAAACCAACAAACCCAACCACAAAACCACAAACCTTACAACCACAACCAACATAACAATTCCACATACCAAAACTCCAACCAAAGATCATACCAAGCCACACAAAGCACCTACTCCCAACCACCATATCATGGCCAAAATAATCAACATACCCAACCTAATCCGAACCAACAATTTCAAGATCAATTAAACCGGATAGAAGGAATGCTTGCAACCATGAGCCAAGACATAATTGAATTGAAAGCTTTTAAGGAAGAAGTAAATTCTAACTTGCAAAACCAAGGAGCTGCCATCCAGAAGCTAGAAAATCAAATTTTGTATTTGACTAAGCAAGCCCCTGGGACAAGCGGTTCTCATGCTGCCAAGGCTATTGCAAGGGAAGAATGTAAGGCCATAACCCTCAGAAGTGGAAAGAATCTAAAGGAGATTTCAAGGGAAACCACAGAGGATGAAGCAAAGGAAAATGTGAAAGACAAAGAACAAGGACAATCTGTTACACCGTTTGCAACAAAAGAAAAAGAAAAAGAGGTCCTGAAGCCTTACACACCTAAAGCACCTTATCCTCAACGTTTGATGAAAAGTGAAAAGGATGGCCAATTCTCCAGGTTCTTGGAGATTTTCAAGAAGCTTCAAATCAACATTCCCTTTGCTGAGGCAATAGAGCAAATGCCACTCTATGCAAAATTCTTAAAAGAATTAATGACCAAGAAGAGAAGCTGGAGAAATGAGGAAACTGTGTTGTTAACTGAAGAATGCAGTGCCATCATTCAGCACAAATTGCCTCAGAAATTGAAGGACCTAGGCAGTTTTCAAATCCCCTGCATTATAGGAGAAGTCATGGTGGAGAAGGCCTTGTGTGATTTAGGGGCCAGCATCAATTTGATGTCGCTAACAATGATGAGAAGAATGAAGATTGAGGAAGCCAAACCAACAAGAATGGCCCTCCAATTGGCAGATCGAACTTTTAAATTCCCTCATGGGATAGTTGAGGATTTGTTGGTGAAAGTGGGAGAATTTATATTTCCTGCTGATTTTGTGGTGTTAGATATGGAGGAAGAAGCCAAAGCTTCAATAATTCTGGGAAGACCCTTCCTAGCTACTGCTGGAGCCATCATAGATGTACAAAAGGGTGAACTCACTCTTAGACTACATGATGAGAAATTGGTGTTTAATGTATTCAAGGCAATGAGCTATCCATCAGAATCACTAAGGGAATGCATGAGGGTTGATGTAGTGGACATTGCAGTACAAGAAACTTTTGAGGAAACAATAAAGGAATTGGCAGAGGAGGAGTTCACCAAGGATATTGAAGTTAGTGATATCAAGGGTGCTGACACAACCATGCTAAGCATGCCAGAGAGAGTGAAAGAAGACAAGGAAGCACCAAAACCTGAGCTCAAAGCCTTGCCCCCTAATCTCAAGTATGCATACTTGGGTAGTGATGAGAGTCACCCTGTTATCATTAGCTCTGCCCTGAGCCAAGAACAGGAAGAAGAATTGATCAAGGTGCTGCAAACTCATCAAGATGCCATTGGATGGACCCTAGCTGATTTGAAGGGGATAAGTTCATCCATATGCATGCATAAAATCTTGTTAGAAGAGGATGCTAGACCCTCCATTCAAGCTCAGAGAAGATTGAATCCCGTCATGAAAGAAGTGGTACAAAAGGAAGTCAAGAAGTTATGGCAGGCAGGGGTAATCTACCCCATTTCTGATAGCCCATGGGTTAGTCCCATCCATGTAGTTCCTAAGAAAGGTGGCATAACTGTGGTACCAAATGAGAAGAACGAACTCATACCCACAAGAACCGTCACTGGGTGGAGGATGTGCATAGACTACAGGAAGCTCAATGAAGCCACCAGAAAGGTTCATTTCCCACTCCCATTCATGGATCAGATGCTTGAAAGGCTTGCTGGACATGCTTACTATTGCTTCTTGGATGGATATTCAGGATACAACCAAATAGTAGTTGATCCGAGTGATCAAGAGAAAACATCATTTGTTTGTCCATATGGAGTTTTTGCTTATAGACGCATGCCCTTTGGATTGTGCAATGCACCTGCCACTTTCCAAAGATGCATGCTGTCCATCTTTTCAGACATGATTGAAAAATTTATTGAGGTCTTCATGGACGATTTTTCTGTATTTGGGGATTCTTTTCCCAGCTGCCTACACCACCTTGCCTTGGTGCTTAAGAGGTGCCAAGAGACTAACCTAGTATTAAACTGGGAAAAGTGTCATTTCATGGTCACAGAAGGAATAGTCCTTGGCCACAAAATCTCTAATAGAGGCATGGAGGTGGACAGAGCTAAGGTGGAAATCATTGAAAAACTACCTCCACCAAGTAATGTCAAGGCAGTTAGGAGTTTTTTGGGACACGCTGGTTTTTACAGAAGGTTTATTAGAGACTTTTCTAAAATAGCCAAACCTTTGAGTAACTTGCTTGTCTCTGATACACCCTTTGTATTTGATAAAAATTGCATGCTAGCCTATGAACTTTTGAAGCAAAAACTTTCCTCTGCACCTATCATTGCCCCACCTGATTGGAACTTACCTTTTGAACTGATGTGTGATGCATCAGACCTTGCTATTGGGGCCGTGTTAGGACAAAGGAAAGACAATTTGGTGCATGTGATTTATTATGCCAGTAAAGTCTTGAATGCTAACCAAAAGAATTACACAACCACTGAAAAAGAACTCTTGGCAATAGTCTTTGCATTTGACAAATTTAGATCTTATCTCATTGGATCTAAAGTCATTGTCTTCACTGATCATTCAGCTTTAAAATATTTACTTGCTAAACAAGAATCTAAACCAAGACTTATTAGATGGGTTCTTTTGTTGCAGGAATTTGACATTGAAATCAAAGACAAGAAGGGTGTAGAGAACAAGGTGGCAGATCATTTATCAAGGATACCATGTGAAGAAGGAAGCACACAAAGCACACATATAAATGAGTACTTTCCTGATGAACAACTCATGGTAATTCACAAAGCACCCTGGTTTGCAGACATAGCAAATTTCAAGGCCACTGGGAGTTTACCTTTGGAATTTAACAAACATCAAAGGAAGAAATTGGTAAATGATGCCAAATACTTCATCTGGGACGAACCATACTTGTTCAAAAAATGTTCCGATGGCATACTCAGAAGATGCATATCCGAGGAAGAAGGAAGGGAAGTTTTATGGGACTGCCATGGCTCCACTTATGGAGGGCACTTTGCAGGAGAAAGAACAGCAGCTAAGGTGTTGCAGTGTGGTTTTTATTGGCCCACTATCTTCAAAGATGCAAAAGAATTAGTGAAGCACTGCCATGAATGCCAGAAAGCTGGGAACTTGCCAAGAAGAAATGAAATGCCACAACAATTCATTCTGGAACTTGAATTGTTTGATGTATGGGGGATAGATTTCATGGGACCATTTCCCTCCTCATACTCAAATAATTACATTCTTGTGGCAGTAGACTATGTCTCCAAATGGGTTGAAGCAATAGCAACTCCAACCAATGATAATAAGGTAGTCATGAACTTCCTCAGAAAACACATTTTTTGCCATTTTGGGGTTCCAAGAGCAATCATCAGTGATGGAGGAAGCCACTTCTGCAACAAACCATTAGAGGCATTGCTTCTAAAATATGGAGTCAAACACAGGGTAGCCACACCATACCATCCACAGACAAGTGGGCAAGCCGAAATATCTAACAGAGAACTCAAAAGGATCCTGGAAAAGAATGTGGGAACTTCAAGGAAGGACTGGTCGATTAAGCTAGATAATGCTCTTTGGGCATATAGGACAGCTTTCAAAACACCAATTGGAATGTCTCCTTACCAACTAGTATATGGAAAAGCTTGCCATCTGCCACTGGAGTTGGAGCACAAGGCATACTGGGCCTTGAAACTTCTGAACTTGGACAACAAAGCCGCTGGAGAAAGAAGGATGTTGCAAATTCAAGAGTTGGAAGAATTCAGAGCGGAAGCTTATGAGAATGCCAAAATTTACAAAGAAAGAGCAAAGAAGAAGCATGACAGCAACATAGCCCCAAGGAAATTTGAAGAAGGGCAAAAAGTATTGCTCTACAATTCTAGGCTGAAGCTATTTCCAGGGAAGCTAAAATCAAGGTGGTCTGGACCATTCCTTGTCACCAAGGTCTCCAATTATGGACAAGTAGAAATCATGGAAGAAAAGTCACAACGAACCTTCATTGTTAACGGTCAAAGACTCAAACATTACTTGGGAGATGTGGAGGAGAAGGACAAAGTTAAATATCACCTCAACTGAGGAAGCTGACCGTCAAGCTAATGACGTTAAAGAAGCGCTTGTTGGGAGGCAACCCAACCTGAGGTAATACCTTGTTGCTGTTTCTTTTATTTGTTTCAATAAAAAGGGTAAAGTAGTTTCTGTGCATTGCAAAGAATTAAGTTTGGTGTTTCACACCAAACAATGAATTCATGGATCAATAAGTCAAGGGGGAATGTGTGACTCTAAGTTTGGTGTTCCACCATAAAGATCAACTGAACACAACAACCTTTGAATTATATGAAAGGAACAACTATTCTAAGCAGTCACAGAAATGCTTAAAACCCTTAGTAGCAACATCATTCCAAGATAACTCAAGGATTCAAAGAACAGAGAGAAGTAAGTGGGAGACTAAGTTTGGTGTTCACACACCAACCTAAGAATCCGATACTTACCCACACATAGTTGAGCTAACCACTCAAGTGCTTGAGAAGCAAGCAACTTCATTACTCTTTGCAGGAAAGGAAACAAGAACCTTAAAGCATGAAGCAACATTTAGGAAGAAGAAGGAGAAATCAAATTGTTTCCTGACAACAAAGAGAAAACAAGGAATTTCACAAGGTGGTATTGTTCCTTGATAATTCTTTAAAAAGGGCAAACAAAAGCATGCGTGTTCTGGTTTAAACTGTAAATGTTGAATCTTTCTGGAATGTGTAGTTTTTTTTAGTATGTGTGTTTGTTAATTGCTTTGAATAAAGTGAATGCCTAGATGTTTGGATATAACTTCACCTTCTTAAACAAGTGCGTGCCATGCTTGTTCTGTTTCCAAAAATAAAAGAAAAGTTTGAACAAAAGTAACTTGGCTAAATTAGTGACAAATCAAGTAGAATTAAGTGGTGGTATGCATGCTTGATTGTTTAGTCAGATCACTAAAATTAGAGTGTAGAATTATCATTTTTTATGTAGAAAGTGAAAATTGTCTATGGATCTTGATGAATAAATGTCTTTGGCCATGAAAAAGAAAGAAAAAGAAAAAGAAAAAGCCACGGAAAAAGGCAACCAAAAAGCAAAAAAATTGAGAAAATAAGCTAGGTACCAATGGTTTGAACTTCTGAGACAAATGCCTGTGGTGTTTATGTATTAAGGATATGCTTGGATGAATAGGTTCTGAGGAGTGTTTCAACACTTGGTAACTTGGGTTAACTAACCCGGGATTATCAACCAAAAGTCCATTATCAAGAGCAACCTAAATACAAAACATTTAGTCACACAAAGAGGTGCTGGGCACCAATGTCTCAAGAAGAAATGTGAACTAAAATGCCTAAAGTGGATATGTGTAGTGCACTGATAAGAAAAAGAAAATGCCAAAGGCTTGTGCAACACATGACACTAAGCAAACAAGGAGCAAAAGAAGCTCTAAGAAAAAGAAAAGAAAAACAAAGAAGAGAAAAGTGCCAAAGACATAAGAATAACAAGAGGCCATAGCAATGTTTGATGGATGCAATGAAAAAGTGATAATCCTACCTGATAAGTATGAAAAAGTGATGCTGCAACTTTCTGCATAAAACCCTTCTGATGAACTTCAAATGCTTGCTAATATAGCCAATGTAATTGCTTTCTGTTTCATACTTTCTTCTCAAATAACTCAGGACTTGCTTGGGGACAAGCAAGTATTAAGTTTGGTGTTGTGATGCCAAGGCATCATAGGCTAGTTTCACTAGCATTTTTCTGTTAGTTTTAGTTGTTTTATGCATTTTCTTGAGCTTAAAGTAACCAAAAATGGTTAAATGAAGAACAAAGTAATGAACCATCCAAACAATATGATTTTTGATGCAAATTCCATGAGTTTTAGTTATATTACTTAAATGCTATGAATGGAAGATTTCTCATGAAATTTTGCAAGACTTTGATGCAATTGTTTGGATGATTTCAGGGAAGAAGAGGCTAAGCAAGGAAGCAACAAAATCAATAAAGGAAGCTTGAATATCACATGTGGAGTTTAAGTTCCAGTTTAAGCCTAAACTGGAGCTTAAACGCCAAAATCATGAAGGATAAGAAATGCTGGGATTGAAGTTTAACCTCCAGTTTGACCTCAAACTGGAGGTTAAACGCCAGTAGGAAAAGCCTCACTTAAGGAGCATTCCACGTTTAACCTCCAGTTTGACCTCAAACTGGAGGTTAAACACCAGAATGAGTATGCCACCCAGGGAGGAGTTCCACGTTTAACCTCCAGTTTGACCTCAAACTGGAGGTTAAATGCCAGAACCAGGAAGAGTACCAGGGAGCCATTCCACGTTTAAGCTCCAGTTTGACTCAAACTGGAGCTTAAACGTGTTCGACAGCTTTTCTACTCCAGGGTTGCTCTCTCCATTTCCACGTTTAACCTCCAGTTTGACCTCAAACTGGAGGTTAAACGTGTTCGACACCTCCAGGGCCACCATTCTAAGCTTCCACGTTTAACCTCCAGTTTGACCTCAAACTGGAGGTTAAACGTGTTCGACCTCCAGTATGCCTCCACCCTTTTCCACGTTTAACCTCCAGTTTGACCTCAAACTGGAGGTTAAACGTGTTCGACCTCCAGGGCTGCCCTTCCTATCTCCACGTTTAAGCTTCAGTTTAACCTTAAACTGAAGCTTAAACGTGTTCGACTACATGACTCTCCAGGGCTACCTTCTTCCATTTCCACGTTTAAGCTTCAGTTTAACCTTAAACTGAAGCTTAAACGTGCTTCTACAAAAGGCCTCACTGGAAGTGTCTGGCGTTTAAGCTGCAGTTTAAGCTTAAACTACAACTTAAACGCCACTCTTGGAAAAGGTTTCTGGGCCAAAAATATTGTGATTTAAGTTAGTCTTTGAGCACAAATATTAACTTAAACTTACTTTGGTATGAAACCCAATTGAATATCATGGTTTATGGGATTGGGCCTGAAGGATTGATGAGTTTGAAATCTCAATTTATTGAGTCATGTGTCATTATTTGATTATCACTAAGTTGGCTCAATAAATGTTACAGGATTTGGATCAACAACCTCATCAAGATTATGGATCATAAACCCAAGGCAAAAGGAAAGCAAGGAGAGGCCTCAAAGCCCAAGAAGCACAACTGAAGCTCAATATAGAAAGTGTATAAATAGGATAGAAGTTAAGTTAGAGGGGACTTTTACTTTCACTTTTAGCTAGTTTTCCTTTTCTTTGTAATTGAATTCAGAGCTATGATTCACTAAACCCCCTTTCATTGGGTTAGGGAGCTCTATTGTAATTCAATGAATCAATAATAGTTTATCTTCTTCTTCAATCTTTTCTCTTGAATTTTGTTAGAAAGCTTCTCGATCTAATTCCATTGAGTAGTTGTCTTGGGAAAGAAACTACTCATACTTGGAATCCTTCGGAGCCTTGGGAAAGGAATGGAGGATTCATGCTAGAGAAGCTTTCTCACAGTGGATTGGATTGGGGTTTGGATGGATATTGTGACATGTAATCCTACCAAATTGTGGTTCATGAAATTGTGTGGTATAATCAGTGATCAAGCATCATCTCTTCTTATGAACATTTAAACCAAGGGATTGGGAATTTGTTTGTTTTTAGAGAGCATTGGTGAGCCAAGGAATTGGGATCCAATCATATAAGATTGCCAAGCAAAATTCAATGAACGCATTGGTTGAGGAAGAGATAAACATGTTTTGATTCGGAGATCTCAATATCTCCTATAACCCAATGAATTCCCCAATTCTGATTTCCACTTTTTCTTTACATCCTGCAATTAAATTCATGCAATCACCCCCATCCCCTTAATTTCAGCAATTTAGTTTCTGCTCTTTAATTCATGCAATTTAAGATTCAGCCATTTTAATTTCTTGTCATTTACTTTTCCCGCCAATTTTACATTCCGCAATACTCATCTCAACCTTGATTTCGCTCAACTAGAACACACTTCTAATCCGAATTGCTCATTCAACCAATCCTTGTGGGATTCGACCTCACTCTATTGTGAGTTTTTACTTGACGATAACCGGTGCACTTGCCGGAAGGAATTTTGCCGATTGTGCAATTTCCTAAATCGTAGCATAACTAGATTATGTGCATCATGTTTATCCGCGATCACTAAGATCATGGCCCCCAAAGGAAAACAACCCACTCCAAGAGGCAAGAAATAGAGCGTTCCAAAACCACTTTGGAATCAAGGGAAGTTCTTATCTAAAGAACATTCGGACCATTATAACAAAATAATGGGTCTGAGATCAGTGATCCCGCAAGTTAGATTCGATCTGAAAGAAGATGAATATCCGGAGATCCAGGAGCAAATTCGAATAAGGAATTGGGAAGTCCTAGCTAATCCTGAAACGAAGGTGAAAAGGAATATGATCCAGATTCCTTCAACAGGAGAATGATGAGAACAGACAAGGGCCTGGATAAGATTCTAGAGGACATATGTATCCCTGAAGCCAGATGGACCACCAACACAAAGGGTGTCCCAAATCAACTCAAGAGAGAAGATCTCAAACCAGTCGCCAGAGGATGGCTGGACTTCATTGGGCATTCTCTGTTGCCTACTAGCAACCGTTCTGAAGTCATAGTTAAAAGAGCAGTGATGATCCATTGCATCATGATGGGAAAAGAAGTGGAAGTTCATCAGCTGATCTCAACTGAACTCTACAAAATTGCTAACAAAAATTCTAAAGAAGCCAGGTTGGCTTACCCAAGTGTGATATCGCTGCTCTGCAAGGATGCTAGAGTAAGAATGGGAATAACTGAGTACATCTCAGTTGAGAAGCCAATCACCAAAGCATCAATGGAAAAACAACAAGCGCAGGAGGATCCCACCAAGAAGAAAACGCAGGAATTCCTTCCAGAAATCTCTCAATCTGAATATTGGGAGTATCTTGAGACGTCCATCACCAAGATACGGGAAGCTATGGAGCAAATAATAAAAGAACAGAAGGAACACAGTCAAATTCTTACCTATATGTTTAAAGAACAAGAGGAGCAAGAGCGTGACTTAAGGGACTTGAAGCGCCAGAAGTTATCTCTTGCAGGACCGAGCACCCCAAGGATCAGAGGAACCCCTGTTCCCCCAGAATAAAGGTTGTTAAATTCCAATTTCTGCTTTAAATCTGTGATAGTGTCATTAGAAAAGTTCACCTTAGGAGTCATATAGTAGTAATTAGTATCTATTTTGATCTTATCTCCAATTAAGCTATAGTTTATTTTTCTCATCATCAGCAAACATGAATAAAATAGTAGATCTTTTGAATAAGAGGTAATAAAATTTCGAGTTTTAATAAGAGAAATTCTAATTAGTTACATGTGGTGGCAATACTTTCTGTCTTCTGAATGAATGCTTGAACAGTGCATATGTCTTTTGAATTTGTTGCTTAAGACTGTTAAATATGTTGGCTCTTGAAAGAATGATGAACATGAGACATGTTATTGATAATCTGAAAAATCATAAAAATGATTCTTGAAGCAAGAAAAAGCAGCACAAAAAAAAAAGCCAATAGCCCTTAAAAAAACCAAAAGGCAAGGGTAATAAAAAGGATCCCAAGGCTTTGAGCATCAGTGGATAGGAGGGCCTAAGGGAATAAAATCCTGGCCTAAGCGGCTAAACCAAGCTGTCCCTAACCATGTGCTTGTGGCGTGAAGGTGTCAAGTGAAAACTTGAGACTGAGCGGTTAAAGTCAAGGTCCAAAGCAGAAAGAAGAGTGTGCTTAAGAACTCTGGACACCTCTAATTGGGGACTTTAGCAAAGTTGAGTCACAATCCAAAGGGTTCACCCAATTATGTGTCTGTGGCATTTATGTATCCAGGGGTAATACTGGAAAACAAAGTGCTTAGGGCCATGGCCAAGACTAATGAAATAGCTGTGTTCAAGAATCATCATACTGAAATAGGAGAATCAATAACATTATCTGAATTCTAAGTTCTTATAGATGCCAATCACTCTGAGCTTCAATGGATAAAGTGAGATGCCAAAACTGTTTGGAAGCAAAAAGATGCTAGTCCCGCTCATCTAATTAGAATCTGAGCTTCACTCAAAAACTCTGAGATATTATTGCTTCTCAACCCATTAGTCTTCTATTTTATTTGTCTAGTTGCTTGAGGACTGATGAGCGGATATTTTATACGCTTTTTGGGGTTAATTTCATATAGTTTTTAGTATGTTTTAGTTAGTTTTTAGTTTATTTTCATTAGTTTTTAGGAAAAATTCATATTTCTGGACTTTACTATGAGTTGTGTGTTTTTCTAGCTGAAATTGAGGGAGCTGAGCAAAAAACTGATTCAGGCTGAAAAAGGACTGCTGATGCTGTTAGATTCTGACCTCCCTGCACTCAAAGTGGATTTTCTGGAGCTACAGAACTTGAAATGGCGGACTTCTAATTGCGTTGGAAAGTAGACATCGAGGGCTTTCCAGGAATATATAATAGTCCATACTTTGCTCAAGGATAGATGACGTAAACTGGCGTTCAACGCCAGTTCTCTGCCCAATTCTGGCGTCCAGTGCCAGAAAAGGATTAAAAGTTGGAGTTCAACGCCAGAAATGGATCCAAACCTGGCGTTGAACGCCCAAAATGGCCTTATGCACGTGAATTGCTTAAGTCTCAGCCCCAGCACACACCAAGTGGGCCCCAGAAGTGGATCTCTACACCATCTGTTATAGTTTACTCAATTTTTGTAAACCTAGGCTACTAGTTTAGTATTTAAACAACTCTTAGAGACCTATTTTTGCATCTGATGACATTTTAGATCTGAACTTTGTACTCTTTGACGGCATGAGTCTCTAAACTCCATTGTTGGGGGTGAGGAGCTCTGCTGTGTCTCGATGAATTAATGCAAGTATTTCTGTTTTCTATTCAAACACGCTTGTTCCTATCTAAGATGTTCATTCGCGCTTAATTGTGATGAAGGTGATGATCCGTGACACTCAACACCTTCCTCAAACCATGAACGTGTGCCTGACAACCACCTCTGTTCTATATCTGATTGAATGAGTATCTCTTAGATCTCTTAATCAGAATCTTCGTGGTATAAGCTAGAACTGATGGCAGCATTCATTAGAATCCGGAAAGTCTAAACCTTGTCTGTGGTATTCCGAGTAGGATTCAATGATTGAGTGACTGTGACGAACCTCAAACTCACGAGTGCTGGGCGTAGTGACAGACGCAAAAGGATAGCAGATCCTATTTCGGCATGATTGAGAAACTGCAAATGATTAGCCGTGCGGTGACAGCGCATTGGGAATCTTTTCACTGGAAGGATGGATGGTAGCCATTGACAACGGTGATCCACCTACACACAGCTTGCCATAGGGGGACGTGCGTGCGTGAATCAGAAGACAGAGGAAAGCAGAGATTCAGAAGACAAAGCATCTCCAAAACTCCAACACATTCTCCATTACTGCATAACAAGTAACCTTTAATTTATGCTCTCTTGTTTATTTGCAATTCAACTGATAAACATAATTGACTTCCTGACTAAGATTTACAACATAACCATAGATTGCTTCAAACCAACAATCTCCGTGGGATTCGACCCTTACTCACGTGAGGTATTACTTGGACGATCCAGTGCACTTGCTGGTCAGTGGTACGAGTTGTGAAAAGTGTGATTCACAATTCGTGCACCAAGGACAAGCAACAATTTAAGTTTGGTGTTGTGATGAGCGGATATTTTATACGCTTTTTGGGGTTAATTTCATATAATTTTTAGTATGTTTTAGTTAGTTTTTAGTTTATTTTCATTAGTTTTTAGGAAAAATTCATATTTCTGGATTTTACTATGAGTTGTGTGTTTTTCTGTAATTTCAGGTATTTTTCTGGCTGAAATTGAAGGAGCTGAGCAAAAATCTGATTCAGGCTGAAAAAGGACTGCTGATGTTGTTGGATTCTGACCTCGCTGCACTCAAAGTGAATTTTTTGGAGCTACAGAACTTGAAATGGCGAGCTTCCAATTGCGTTGGAAAGTAGACATCCAGGGCTTTCCAGCAATATATAATAGTCCATACCTTTCTCAAGGATAGACGACATAAATTGGTGTTCAACGCCAGTTCTCTGCCCAATTCTGGTGTTCAGCGCCATAAAAGGATTAAAAGTTGGAGTTCAACGCCAGAAATGGATCCAAACCTGGCGTTGAACGCCCAAAATGGCCTTATGCACGTGAATTGCTTAAGTCTCAGCCCCAGCACACACCAAGTGGGCCCCAGAAGTGGATCTCTGCACCATCTGTCATAGTCTACTCACTTTTTGTAAACCTAGGCTACTAGTTTAGTATTTAAACAACTTTTAGAGACTTATTTTGTATCTCATAACATTTTTTAGATCTGAACTTTGTACTCTTTGATGGCATGAGTCTCTAAACTCCATTGTTGGGGGTGAGGAGCTCTGCTGTGTCTCGATGAATTAATGCAAGTATTTCTGTTTTCCATTCAAACACGCTTGTTCCTACCTAAGATGTTCATTCGCGATTAACTGTGATGAAGGTGATGATCCATGACACTCATCACCTTCCTCAACCCATGAACGTGTGCCTGACAACCACCTCCGTTCTATATCCGATTGAATGAGTATCTCTTAGATCTCTTAATTAGAATCTTCGTGGTATAAGCTAGAACTGATGGCAGCATTCATCAGAATCCGGAAAGTCTAAACCTTGTCTGTGGTATTCCGAGTAGGATTCAATAATCGAATGACTGTGACGAGCTTCAAACTCGCGAGTGCTGGGCGTTAGTGACAGACGCAAAAGGATGAAGAATTCTATTCCAGTATGATCGAGAACCGACAGATGATTAGCCGTGCCGTGACAGAGCATGTGAGCATATTCTTCACTGAGAGGATGGGATGTAGCCATTGACGACGGTGATCCCCTACATGCAGCTTGCCATGGGAGGACGTGCATGCGTGAATCAGAAGACAAAGGAAAGCAGAGATTCAGAAGACAAAGAATCTCCAAAACTCCAACATATTCTCCATTACCGCATAACAAGTAACCTTTAATTTATGCTCTCTTGGTTATTCGCGATTCAACTGATAAACATAACTGACTTCCTGACTAAGATTTACAAGATAACCATAGATTGCTTCAAACCAACAATCTCCGTGGGATTCGACCCTTACTCACATAAGGTATTACTTGGACGACCCAGTGCACTTGCTGGTAAGTGGTACGAGTTGTGAAAAGTGTGATTCACAATTCGTGCACCACTACACCACAAATTTAAGGACTTACTCCACAAATTGAACTCCACTCTGGTCTTTCATAACATCTCTTTTTATTTAGCTTAAAAGGACAAACATACAATAAGTAAGATGCAGATGAAGATAGGTAACTTGAACCAGCACACATATGAAAAAAGCAAGAAAAATACTAAAAGACAGCATTGAAAATCCTAAACTACCATGGAAGCATGTTCTATTTCATACATGATTTTCCTTATTTAATACTTGAAAAAGATGGGACAATGAGGGAACTCCACCACCTTTTACTCATGGGGGTGCTTGTGCTCTCCCTCTTGTTTGTCGTCATCCATAATTTTTGCATTTTTCTTCGCCTTCTTAGATGATGGTGCACCAATTCTCCAGGAGATTCCTGCAAAGTTGTTGGAAGTTGCTTGTTCCCAAAGCACTTGAGAAATAGTTAGTATGCATGTATGCTTGTGAATTTCTGAACTTAACTTGGTGTGTGAACACCAAACTTAGTTCCTTGCCTAATACAGCAGGTTGAATACATGTAGAAAAGCTCATGTATTGTTATTAGCAAAACAACTATGAACTAGAAACTAACTACTATTAAGTGGTTCCCCTGATTGGTTGGATCTAGCAATTTGCCCTTGAAAGAGTGTAGTGTGATTCTAACTGAAATCTTTGGTGGAACGCCAAACTTAGAATTACACACTCACTCTTGTATTGCTTTGGTGTGTAACACCAAAATTAGCTCCTCACAATATGGGGAAAACTACTTGTGATTTTTATTGAAATGCAAATGAAAAGAAAACTACCTTAGGTTGGGTTGCCTCCCAACGAAGCGCTCTTTTAGCGTCGCTAGCTCGACGATTCCTCCAATATTTGAGGTGATACTTCACTTTGGGGTTTTCCCCCATGTTGCCCATGTAGTGTTTGAGTCTTTGTCCGTTCACAGTGAACGTCCTCTTTGAACTTTCCTCCATGATTTCTATGTGCCCATACGGCGAGACCTTTGGGACAAGAAAGGGTCCTGACCACCTTGATTTGAGTTTCCCAGGGAAAAGTCTCAATTTGGAATTGTAGAGAAGCACTTGCTGTCTGAAAAAAGCGGAAGATTGATGGTTTAGAAGTTATGGTAAATACTCGTTGCAAGTATAGTTACTAAACCAAGCAATCAACCTTTCTTACAAACATTTTGGTTGTCACAAGTAACAATCCCCTTTTAAAATTGATAACCGAGTATTTAAACCTTGGGTCGTCTTCTCAAGGAACTGCAGGGAAGTATGTTCTTATTATTGGTTATGAAGATTATAAATTAGGGTTTCAAGAATGAGGAACAAGTAACTTAATGGCGGGTAAATTAAATGGCAATTAAAATAAATAAATAACTGCAAAGCAAACTTTTGGCAAGGTATGAGAAATTGGAAGTCCAGACTTAGTTATCCCTATCAATAACAATGAAAGTTGAATCTTAATTCCACTTGGTTAACTTTTACTAAAGTAAAGGAAAGTCAAGGGACTAATTAGTTTGATCTTCGAATCCTATTTATTTCCTAAGAAAAGGTTGGGATTATTGAAGCTCAGTTCAATTAGCAAAGATAACAGTTATCAATTATGTTGAGATAAGATAACTCCTGAGTTACTGCTTTCTTAACCAAGACCTAAAGAAGAAAAAGTAAATTTGCTGGAATAAAAATGCCTTTAGATGTAAAGCAACAATAACATAAATTAAAGAAAGCAATCATGAATTGAAATACCTCAAATAACATTAATAGGGGAAATTATAATCTAACATGAAGAGTTCATAAACTAAATTGGAAGAATAAATAAATAAAAATAAAGAACCTGGGATTGAGAGTTACTCCTAAAACTAAGAGAAGTCCTAAATCCTACGAGAGAGAGAGAGAAGAAAACCTCTCTCAAAACTAAATCTAAAACATGGGAAATAACTAAATTGGCGAGCTCCCTCTGAATGGATGCATTCCCACACTTTATAACCTCTGGTCTATGCCTTCTGGACATGGGTTGGGCCAAAAAGGGCTTCAGAAATCGCTGGAAGCATTTTCTACAATTTCTGGTGCGTGGCCTCTGTCACGCGTCCGCGTGAGTCACGCGGTCGCGTCATTCGGAGCTTTTCTTGTCACGCGGTCGCGTCAGTCATGCGACCGCGTCATGTGCATTCTGCTTAAGGCGCGCGGTCGCGTCAGTCATGTGGCCGCGTTGCTGCTTCTTTGCGCTTGGCATACGTCCGCGTCGCCCATGCGATCGCGTGGATGCCAGTTTCTTCAGAAGCTCCGTTTTGTGATTTTTGTATGTTTCCTTTCCATCCTTTAAGTCATTCCTACCTTAAAAGATCTGAAAACTACTCAACACACTAATCACGGTATCGAATGGAATTAAAGGTGATTAAAATAATTAATTTAAAAGCATAGGAAACAAGTTTTTCACATACATCACATAATAAGGAAGGGAAAGTAAAACCATGCAATTAACATGAATAAGTGGGTGAAGGATTGAATAAATCACTCAAACTAAGCACAAAATATATCATAAAATATGGGTTTATCACTGTCCTTCTTCGAAGCTCCTGGGTGTCAAATGGAGGTCATGCCTTCTCTTTGCCTTTTCTTTATAAATCTTGGCATTTTCATAGGCTTGAGATCTGAACTCCTCCATTTCTTGTAGCTGCAAGACCCTCTTTTCACCAGCAGTAATGCTATCAAAATTCAGCAGCTTGAGAGCCCAGAGGGCTTTGTGTTCCAGCTCCAATGGTAGAAGACAAGCCTTTCCATACACCAGTTGGTATGGGGACATCCCGATTGGTGTTTTGAATGCCGTTCTGTATGCCCACAGAGCATCATCCAGCTTCTTCGACCAATCCTTTCTTGATGCTCCCACAGTCTTTTCCAAAATCCTTTTTAGCTCTCTGTTAGATATCTCAGTTTGCCTACTTGTTTGGGGTGGTAAGGCGTGGCAATCTTGTGTTTCACCCCGTATCGTAGGAGGAGAGCTTCTAGTGGCATGTTACAAAAATGGCTCCCTCCATCACTGATGAGTGCTCGTGGGACTCCAAACCGGCTAAAGATATTCTTTCTGAGGAAGTTCATGACCACCTTGTTATCATTTGTTGGGGTCGAGAACGTTAGTGACAATCACCTTTTTCACTAACGTTCCTAACCCAAAAATGGTCCATGTTAACTTCAACGTTAGTGGCACTAACGTGACCACTAACGTTGCTTCTTGGCCCTTCGCAAACATTACTGGGGTTTACCTTTTTCAATAACGTTGAGAGTTCCCCTTTCTCCCTACGTTAGAGTTCATGTTAGTATAGTTAACGTGGCCTTTAACGTAGGCTTGCCAAATCTTCGAGAGCGTTAGTGACACTTACCTTTGTCACTAACGCTTCAAAACGCCCCTTCTTCCCACGTTAGAGTTCACGTTAACTAGGTTAACGTGACTTCTAACATGGTATTGATAGCCATCTCCAACGTTAGTGACAAAGGTGAGTGTCACTAACGTTAGCTCATCATTCCTCTTCTCCACGTTAGCTTCCACGTTAATGTAAATAACGTGGCAACTAACGTGGCTCATAGTGGCTTAATCCAACGTTAGTGACAAAGGTGAGTGTCACTAACGTTGGCATTATCTTCCTCATCCATGTCAGAGTTCACGTTAACTGAGTTAACATGACTCTTAACGTGGCCAGCTGCCACTTTGGAACGTTAGTGGCACTTACTTTTACCACTAATGTTGGAGTTCTACTTCTCTTCCATGTTAGCTTCCACGTTAACATAGTTAACGTGGCAACTAACGTGGGCTATGATGGCTCACGAAGGCGTTAATGGTGATCACTTTTCTCATTAACATTGCAAGCTAGCCTCCATTCCACGTTAGTGGTCACGTTAGCTAGACTAACGTGGCTACTAACATGGTTCTTCCTTGCTTCCTTTGTCCTGAAATCAAGCAATAAAGTGCATCAAAGCTCTAATCCAAGTTATGAGACATGCATCATTCAATTTTGTCATTTAATTCATGCATAATTCTCATGAAATTATGTAAAATTCACAATGTTTGCTTGAATCAAGATGTAAGTTATTATTTACCCAAAACTTGCTTATTTCCCAAGAAAGTGCATGAAACTACCCTAAAACCATAAAGAAAAGGTCAGTGAAACTGGCCAAAATGCCCTGGCATCACATATGGAGAGAAAACTACCTACAATGGTAACTCACTTCACTTATTAATCAAAATTCAAGAGAGTGGAAAGAGTTTACCATGGTGTGGTGTCTCCCTGATGACAAGTCATCTTAGCCTAGTTTCACTAGCCTTTTTCTTTTGTTTTCAATTGAATTATGCACTTTCTTGAGCCATAAGCAAGCCAATTGGGTAGATTTTCATGCTTCCTTTGATTTAATCAACCATGTATGAATTCATGCTATTTCATGAGGTTTTATGCTATAATTGTCACATATTATGAAAGAATGAATATCTCATGATTTTGAGCATAGCTTTGATGTGTTTGGTTGATTAATGATAGGTGAAGAAAGCTTGGAGAAAGGTTGAAGCAAGAAGGAATGGCTAGGAGTAAAGAGAGGACAATGGAATAAGTGAAAATGAACCAGGAAGCAAAAAGCTGGACCAAAAGTTAGCCTCAAACTTTTGCACAAACTTTTGGGTGAAAAGTTAGCCCCAACGTTAGCCCCTAACTTTTGGGCTAACGTTGGCACATGAAAGTTACTCCCTGGGCACCAAAAGTTTGCGCCAACGTTAGCCCCTAACTTTGTGGCTAACGTTGGCATGAGAAAAACACCCCCTGGCCACCAAAAGTTTGCGCTAACGTTAGCCTCTAACTTTTGGGCTAACGTTGGCACATGAACAATACAAAGGGGGAGCAAAAGTTTGCGCCAACGTTAGCCTCTAACTTTTTGGCTAACGTTGGCGCCATGAGTGTGCAAGGGGTATACTTCCAACAAGAATAACTTGAGCTACAGAGCTCCAAATGAGGTGATTCAAAAAGTAATGGAAAGTAGGAATCGAGAGCTTTCCAAGCATATATGGCACTGCATGGTGGACACTAAAATTGAGGGAGAAAACTGCCCCGCAATGAGCATAAACAAACATGGTGGCAACCTGCAGTGAGGCCAACTGACCTCTGCACCTTCGACGGAGTATAACTCGAGCTGTAGAGCTCCAAATGATGTGCTCCCAACGGCATTGGAAAGTAGACATCCAGGGCTTTCCAACAATGTATAATAGTATGGGGTGGACAATATGTTTGAGCCTCCAGAACTGGCGTTTTCGACCACGTTTGAGGCAAACGTCGCCTCAAACGCTGCACACCAAAGCCAGCAACCTTGTCCTCTTCAAATGAGCATAACTTGAGTTGTAGATTTCCAATTGAGGTGATTCCAATTGGGTTAAAAAGCTGACATTCAAAGCTTTCCAACCATATATAATAGTCTATAGTTGGCATAAAATTGGCAACGTTGACAAGAGGACAAAGTAGCACCCCATACATGCACACAAGGGGGCCAACGTTGGAGCAAAAGTTAGACCCCTAACTTTTGCCCCAACGTTGGTATCAGCAAAACAAGGGTGCTGATGTGAAAAGTTGGAGCAAAAGTTAGACCCTAACTTTTACTCCAACTTTTACTCAAGCTTTCATGATTCCAACCCAGTTCAATTCGGTTCTCTCTCCAACTCCAAGAGCAATCAACCAAGGCCTCTATCAACCCAATTCTATCAAGAGCAAGGGCCCAATTGTCATCACTCAAAGACACAAGAGATAGATAAAATAGGAATTTCATTTAATTTTAATTTGTTTTTAATTTCATTTTCATTTTCATTTTCATTTTGTAAAGCCTATATACGGCATCATTTTCATATTTGTTAGGGGGCGAGCTCCACGAGGGAGCATTAGGAATACAGAGCTCTCTTTTTGATTTTCTTTCTTTGAATTTGAATCTTGGATTGAGGGGAGAAGGAATTCTGTTTCCCTCTCGGTCTAAGATTTCTCTTGTTCTTCTTCTTCTGCAATTTTAATTTCTCCTCTACTACAAGTTCCTTTGCTGCAAGTTTACAATTGAATTTACATTGAGTTTGATTTTTATCTTTGGTTCTCATTGCTTTCTGTTCTCAGTAAATTCAATTTATTTTCAAGCAATTTAATTCTCCTGCAAGTGCTCTGCATTTTACATTTCTGTTCATGATCTGATTTACTTTTCTTGCAAGTTTAATTTTCTCTAAGCTTTGATCTATTGCTCTCTTTAATTTCCAGCACCCACTCCCCTTTACATTTAATGCAATTTACATTTCTTGCAATTTAAGATTCTTGCAATTTGCATTTCTTGCTCTTTAAGCTTCAATGCAATTTACTTTCTGCACTTTATAATTCCTGCAAATTTACATTCTGTTGGCTTCAATTGTCACTCAAATCACTCAATGTTAGCTTGACTAAACTAATCACTCACTAAAGTTGCTTGATTCATCAATCCCTGTGGGATCGACCTCACTCCCGTGAGTTATTATTACTTGATGCGACCCGGTGCACTTGCCGGTTAGATTTGTGTGTTTTGGGAGAAATTTATTTTTCCACCAAAATACTCATCAAGTTTTTGGCGCCGTTGCCGGGGATTGATTAGATCAACAATGATTATGTGGGTGAGAAGTCTAGATCAAGCGTTTTCTTTATTTTTGTTTTCTGTTTCAAAGTGAAACCAAGGTGTTTGAGTTTTTGCCTCACTAAGAAATTCTCATCTCTGATATGAGTAATTTCAATTTTCCTTGGTTGTGTGTTTTACAAAACTCAAATGGAGTTCAACTCATCTTATGATCAAACAAATTCTATGGGATACCCACCATCACCAATCTCTAATGGTGGTTGGGAATATCACCAAGAAACTTCAAATTCTGGGCACTCCAATTCATGGAGCTATGCTTCAGAACCACAAGATGAGAAAGAAAATCATATGGGATATTTCCCTCCACCACAAAATGATGCAAGTCATGATTCTAATGGTGGCTGGGAAGGGAATTCTAATGCTCCATATGATATTCATCCGAAGATATCATCACTTGACCACGCTTCAACAGAAAGCCTCTGTCAAAACTCACCACCCACACAAACTTCCATGAACCAAAGCCTCTCAAAGATTGAGTCCATGCTCAAAAGATTTGCGGAGGAGGAAGAGAAATACCATAAAGAACTAGAAAACTCCCTGAAAAACATGGAAGTGATGGTAGGCCAATTGTTGAATGCAAGGAAGGAGAAAATGGAAAAACAAGAATGCAAGGTCCCTGTGTCAAGTGAAATTACAAAAAAAGAAGAGGTGGTGAAAGTAGTGGAACCTGAAACTGCTCTTGAGGTGATAAAGGAACATGAACATTCACAACCCTCACAAACTTCCCTTGAATCTGTGATCGAAAAATATGAAGAGGAGATGAAGAAATGTTAGGAAGATCAACAAACCTCCTCAATGAAAAAGCTATTAAAACAAATGTTGAGTGTAAAAGAGGAAGTGGAGGAGCAAAAAAGTGAGGAAGTCATTCCAAACTCAAGTGAGGCAGAGAAGTACATGAAGGAGGAGTTCATGGAACCATCAGTTCAAAAGGCTCTGGATGAATACAAAACTCCAATAATCACACAGCAACCAAGACTTGGATTCAAAGAAGTGAAGGCAACTAACAAGAGCACCAATCCTGTCCCTGATCCAGCAAGCAAGATCAATCAAGCCATTTGCAAAAGGAAGCTTGCTGAGGAAAGGCCAAGGCAAGGGACAGTAGCTGAAACTTCTCCTCCTTTGAAGTCATTTCTCTTAACAAATTGGAAGAAAAGGAAGAAAGTAAAGAACAGGTAGACAGTAGGTACATTTCTTCTCCTTGCTTTGTTTAAATTTCAATAAATTGGCATATGATCACATTCTAAGTTTGGTGTTGCCTTGCAACAAATTGTTTTCAATCCCGTTTGGATGATTGCATCAATTCTACATGAAGTGTCACGCTAAGATTCTAAGTTTGGTGTGCCACTTAATTTTCTATGCAATGAATCCAACAACATCACTTGTCTGCATAATCATATTGCCTTTTACAGTGTTATTTTTCTTCTTAGTTGGATAATTTTTGTTTTCTCTTTGTTTCATTTATTTACTTGTTTTTAATGCTTTTCTTCATTAACTGTTTTTGTTCATACATCACCAAGACATCCTTATTCATAACAGATTCTTCATTTGGTGATTGTATTTAACATATAACAGTTTCTTTTGTTTAGTTTTAGTTCAAATAAATTGACATAGGATTGCATTCTAATTTTGGTGTTGCTATGTAACACAATTTGCTTCAAATCTTTACTGGATACTTGCATTGATTCCAAGTGAAAGTGTCACACTAAGTTTGGTGTGCCACTTATTCTTTATGCAAAGTATTATGCTCACCTTCTTAAGCTTGCAATCACAATGTCTTTGTCTCTTGTGACTTGATTATTATCTTTAATTTTGCTTGCTTGAAACACATGTATTACTAACATTTCTTGTGTAAGACATTCATGATCCATCTTAGCCCCATAGCCACGGTTCTAATAGTTGCTTGAGGATGAGCAAGCATTCTGAGTTTGGTATGGGAAGGAGGAGAATGAGAGGAAAATGACAACAATAGAGAAGATGAACTACAAGGTTGTAAAGTTCCTTTTCCTCTCATTTGTTTCAAGCACTATAAACTGCATGATTGTCTTTACCTTCTCTGTATGCATGTGTGTATGAAAAGGCCTAGATTGATTTCTAAATTACAACATGGTGTTGTGCCATTGTGATTACCAACTTGAGTTTTGTGAATTCAAAAGCAGTAAAGCATCATGATCATAAACAAACAAGGAACTAAAGAAGAGTTTAGCATGTGCATACAAGTATTGGAAAGCTAGTATGATTAATTGTTGCTCAATTGCATTGGATTTTATTTAATTGAAGTTTTCATCTAGTACAGTTTGTGAAATCTTTTGAAAATCATGAAAACCTTGAAGAAGCAAATACAATTAAAGCAAGAAAAGTAAAAGGGAAAGAATGAGAAAGCTGAAGGCTCTGAGTACCAATGGCAATTTATTTGTTAAGTACTTGTGGTGTTTATGTATCAAGCCAAATGCTTGAAAACAAAACACTTAGAAGTCAAGGTTAGGCTCAAAGTGCAAAAGCACTCCCTCAAAGCTCAAGGCTCTGAGCATCAATGATTAGAGAGTCAAGAAAAGAAAAGGAAAATGAGCTTAATGAAGTCCTCTAATCAAATGCTTGTGGTGCTTATGTATCAAGTGGTAATACTTGAAAACAAAGCATTTAGAAGTCGTAGCTTTGTTATCAACTCATGGGGCAAAGCACCCAAAAGGAGAAGCTAATAAGAAAATCAAAAGCTTGTTTCAAGGAAGAAATATAAGAAAAAGATTTCATAAATTGAGCTAGATGGAAGCTTCAATCATTTACATTTCTTTTGTGATTGTAGTATGCTTAGAAAACTAGCTTACCATTGCTATTCTTCTTGCCTTGGATTGTCAATCTTTATTGCATGATTATTTTCTTGCTTGGGGACAAGCAAGGTTTAAGTTTGGTGTTGTGATGACAAGTCATCTTAGCCTAGTTTCACTAGCCTTTTTCTTTTGTTTTCAATTGAATTATGCACTTTCTTGAGCCATAAGCAAGCCAATTGGGTAGATTTTCATGCTTCCTTTGATTTAATCAACCATGTATGAATTCATGCTATTTCATGAGGTTTTATGCTATAATTGTCACATATTATGAAAGAATGAATATCTCATGATTTTGAGCATAGCTTTGATGTGTTTGGTTGATTAATGAAAGGTGAAGAAAGCTTGGAGAAAGGTTGAAGCAAGAAGGAATGGCTAGGAGTAAAGAGAGGACAATGGAATAAGTGAAAATGAACCAGGAAGCAAAAAGCTGGACCAAAAGTTAGCCTCAAACTTTTGCACAAACTTTTGGGTGAAAATTTAGCCCCAACGTTAGCCCCTAACTTTTGGGCTAACGTTGGCACATGAAAGTTACTCCCTGCGCACGAAAAGTTTGCGCCAACGTTAGCCCCTAACTTTGTGGCTAATGTTGGCATGAGAAAAACACCCCCTGGCCACCAAAAGTTTGTGCCAACGTTAGCCTCTAACTTTTTGGCTAACGTTGGCGCCATGAGTGTGCAAGGGGTATACTTCCAACAAGAATAACTTGAGCTACAGAGCTCCAAATGAGGTGATTCAAAAAGCAATGGAAAGTAGGAATCGAGAGCTTTCCAAGCATATATGGCACTGCATGGTGGACACTAAAATTGAGGGAGAAAACTGCCCCGCAATGAGCATAAACGAACATGGTGGCAACCTGCAGTGAGGCCAACTGACCTCTGCACCTTCGACGGAGTATAACTCGAGCTGTAGAGCTCCAAATGATGTGCTCCCAACGGCATTGGAAAGTAGACATCCGGGGCTTTCCAACAATGTATAATAGTATGGGGTGGACAATATGTTTGAGCCTCCAGAACTGGCGTTTTCGACCACGTTTGAGGCAAACGTCGCCTCAAACGCTGCACACCAAAGCCAGCAACCTTGTCCTCTTCAAATGAGCATAACTTGAGTTGTAGACGTCCAATTGAGGTGATTCCAATTGGGTTAGAAAGCTGACATTCAGAGCTTTCCAACCATATATAATAGTTTATAGTTGGCATGAAATTGGCAACGTTGACAAGAGGACAAAGTAGCACCCCATACATGCACACAAGGGGGCCAACGTTGGAGCAAAAGTTAGACCCCTAACTTTTGCCCCAACGTTGGTATTAGCAAAACAAGGGTGCTGATGTGAAAAGTTGGAGCAAAAGTTAGACCCTAACTTTTACTCCAACTTTTACTCAAGCTTTCATGATTCCAACCCGGTTCAATTCGGTTCTCTCTCCAACTCCAAGAGCAATCAACCAAGGCCTCTATCAACCCAATTCCATCAAGAGCAAGGGCCCAATTGTCATCACTCAAAGACACAAGAGATAGATAAAATAGGAATTTCATTTAATTGTAATTTGTTTTTAATTTCATTTTCATTTTCATTTTCATTTTGTAAAGCCTATATAAGGCATCATTTTCATATTTGTTAGGGGGCGAGCTCCACGAGGGAGCATTAGGAATACAGAGCTCTCTTTTTGATTTTCTTTCTTTGAATTTGAATCTTGGATTGAGGGGAGAAGGAATTCTGTTTCCCTCTCAGTCTAAGATTTCTCTTGTTCTTCTTCTTCTGCAATTTTAATTTCTCCTCTACTACAAGTTCCTTTGCTGCAAGTTTACAATTGAATTTACATTGAGTTTGATTTTGATCTTTGGTTCTCATTGCTTTCTATTCTCAGTAAATTCAATTTATTTTCAAGCAATTTAATTCTCCTGCAAGTGCTCTGCATTTTACATTTCTGTTCATGATCTGATTTACTTTTCTTGCAAGTTTAATTTTCTCTAAGCTTTGATCTATTGCTCTCTTTAATTTCCAGCACCCACTCCCCTTTACATTTAATGCAATTTACATTTCTTGCAATTTAAGATTCTTGCAATTTGCATTTCTTGCTCTTTAAGCTTCAATGCAATTTACTTTCTGCACTTTATAATTCCTGCAAATTTACATTCTGTTGGCTTCAATTGTCACTCAAATCACTCAATGTTAGCTTGACTAAACTAATCACTCACTAAAGTTGCTTGATCCATCAATCCCTGTGGGATCGACCTCACTCCCGTGAGTTATTATTACTTGATGCGACCCGGTGCACTTGCCGGTTAGATTTGTGTGTTTTGGGAGAAATTTATTTTTCCACCAAAATACTCATCACTCCCACCTAGCACTTTTAGTTTAAGTCCTTAAGTTGGACATTTGGGAAGCTCTTTGTCATGGTGGCTTATGTTTGTACTCATCCTTGAATCTCCAAGGATCTTTGCTCCTCAAATGGTTGACAGAAGTTCCAACCGTCTTCACCAAGTTTGGGTGGAGTTCCACCCAAGATATGAGCTCCCATAGTCGGTTTTCATGCTTTGAACCAGGAACCCATATCTTATTCTCGCACCCGCCTTCTTGTTGATCTACATGAATTTTCCATTCGGGTGGTTGACAAGTAGAATTCTCTTTAGTGCACCAAGTCTTCTTCATAGACCAATGTAAAGTGGCATTCATCCAATCATGGTTCCTATACCTTGAAGCTTTTACCTCAATGAGCCTAATTCCAAACTTCCAACCAATACGCAACTCCTTTTTACCCTTTGTTCTACAAAGAGCTCTAAGTTGTCCATCCGTTTCAATCAAGCCATATTCAAGTGAGAAGGTAAAGCTTAAGGTTGAGGATTTTACCAACTTGAATGATATGTTGGATGGTGGCTTGGGGAGGGAAACCTCCCCACACTTAGACAATGCAAGGTCGACTTCCTTATGCTCTTCTTTGGGTATTTCCACCTCTTGACAACTTCTTTCATCTTCTTCTTCCTTGTTGACTTCTTCCAATTCCTCCTCATCATCAATCAAATCAAACTTGGGAGGTTGTGTGAAATCAACTTCTATATCAACTTCACATTCAATGGAAGAGTCTTCAATGAGATCACCAACATCATTTGGTGTTGAGTTGTCTTCAATAGCTTCAGTTTCATGTCCCATGGGAGAGGATTCGATTATTGATAAAAAATCATTGATGATTGAGTCCATCTCTTGATCAACCTTCTCATATTCTTCAATCTTTATATGCTCTGGAGGTTGTTGAGACTTCCATGGTGGTTCCGCATCTCCTAGATCTTCAACCACTTCTTCCTTTTCTTTAATGACCCTAGGCATCTCCAATTGCTCCAATACAAAGCTTAACTTTTCATCCTTCTCCACCGGATTTTCCAATCTCTCTTTCATGCTTTGCTCATCTTTTGATTTCTCACATGTGGCTACGGAAACACCTTGAGTATTCAAACATTGGTAGGCTAAAGTATGCACTACCTTAGTCAAATTAGTCACAAGAATATGGTATGGGTGATTGGTCATACAATGGATGTAGGTCACAAGAAGGTGCTTGGTAAAAATGGGCTTGTGAGCATGGTTGGTAGTTATGTTAAGGATAAAGTTCATAAGTATATGGTGGCGGTACTTAATTATCACAAAAAGATTTGCCATAGCCATCAAGTTGACATGCATTAGGATGGTGGTTATACCTATAAGTATCTGGAGGTTGTTGCCAATAGGAGTGATCAATTCCTTGAGACTCCTCCCATCTTGAAGTGTTCCATCCTTGGTACATGTTGTCATTAAAGTCCACATTTTCTACAACACAGTGAGAACCAAACTCATAGCCAAAATGAGAATTCATAGTGGAAAAACAAAATAAAACTAACAAAAGCTAGTAAACAAGCAAAAGACAAACTTATTCACACTATTTACATATATACAATAACCAATAACAGAACACCATCATAATTCCCCAGCAACGGCGCCATTTTGATGATCGGAAAATTGACAGTTTAGAATTCACAATAAATTTTCGTTGTACAGTATAGTTTCTAAACCACTCAATAATCCTTTCATACAAAAATTTTGTTTGTCACAAGTACAAACCCCTAAAATCTATAAACCGAAGTATTCAAACCTCGGGTCGTTCTCCCTAGGAATTGCAATAAAGTGTCGTGTTATTGGTTATGAGGTATGTTTTGGGGTTTTTGGGATAATAGACATGAAATGTAAATGGCAATGAAAATAGACTACAACTAGAAAGGTCTTGGCAAGATATGAGAACTAGAAGTCCTATCCTAGTTATCTTCTTCAATTGTGATGAGAATTGACCATTGCTACCACTTAGTTAACCTCTAATCATGGAGGAAAGTCAAGTGGATGAATTAACTTGATTCCACAAGTCCTAGCCAACTCCTAAGGGAAAGACTAGATTTAGTGGTATCCAAATCAATTAGCAACTTCTAATTATCAATCAAAAAAGGCATTAGATAACTCAAGCATCACTAATTACTCTACCTAGGCCAAGAGGAATAAAATCTATACTAACATCCAACCAAGCATTTCATCAAACACTTGGAAGGCACAGAAGAAAAGCAAAGTAAATTGGCAACAACAATGAAATCTAACAACAATTATTGCAAGGAATTAACAACAACAATCAAAGGAAACACAGTTACCATGAATTACCTCAAATTGAATTGAAAGAAAATAGAATGAACAAAAGTAGATCCACAACAAAGCATAGGAACAATAGAAGAATGATGAATGTAACAACAAAGAGTTGAAGAGTAGAAGTAGATGAAACCATGAATTAAAACCTAGATCTAAGAACTAAACCTAATCCTACTCCTAATCCTAGAGAGAAGTGAGAGCTTCTCTCTCTAAAACTAACTAAAACTAGATCTAAAGTGTGTGTATGTATGTTGTGATACCTTCCCCCTTCATTCCTTGGTCTAATTAGTTTTTCCCAGCAAAAACTCAGCTCCAAATGGGGCCAGAAACCTCCAAAATCGCCAGGCACGTGTTTGACTAAAGGAATCACGTGCGACCTTCGGCGCGTACGCGCACAGCACGCGTACGTGTCCCTGGAGCATTTCGCAATCCGTGCGTAGGCGCATAGTGCGCGCGCGCTCCCATGGGCTTTTCCAAATCTTTGGCTTTTTATGATTTCTCCACTTTGTATGCTTTCCTTCCACTCCTTTGATCCTTTCCTAGCACTTTCCAATCTGAAATCACTAGCAAACACATCAAGGCATCTAGTGGAATCAAAGGAAGATAAAAATCATCAAATTAAAGGTCTAAAAAGTATGTTTTCACATCTAACTACAAATAAGGAGGCAATCACAAAATCATGCTATTTCATTGAATAAATGTGAGGAAAGGTTATCAAAATGCTCTAAATTCAACACAAGATAAATCCTAAAAAGGGGGTTTATCAGTCCTATACAAATATAATATGGGATGGGTATTATAATGATTTTGGTTATATAAATGTATTATTTTGATGTGTTCTTTATTTTTTGATAAGAGACTTTATCTGATATTACATGTAATGGATAAATTACACCCTATTTTGATTAGTGGTGTATTGGATATCTAGTTTTTAATGAAACTTTTATGATTTAGATTTATTGAATTTCTCATTCTTAGATTTATTTTTTGATTATCATCATTTTGGGATGTGATTATGCTTTAAAAAAAATTAAATCTCAGAAAATAAAACAGGCTATGGTCACCATTTAAAAATAGGGTGACCATAGATAAGGCTATGGTCATGATGACTGCGCATCATGTTAGGTTTTTCTATGCTTTTTCATATTATAATTTAATTAATGATGCTTAATTATTGAGTGTTTTTGTGCTTAAATCATAGATTACTTTCATCCCTTTAATTTTTATCTATTTGGTAGAAAATGGTGAAAAAAAAAGTAAAAAGCACAAAAAAAGCATGAAAGAAGAAGAGTTTAAAGGCTGAAGCATAGAAGAAATAGAGGAGAGCGCCTTTAGCGCCACGCTTTTACTAGATGCACTTCATAATCAGGGAAGTGCCTTTGGTGCTACACTTTTCTCAAAAGCGTTGCACAGCACAAGAGAGCGCCTTTGGCGCTACGTTATTCCAAGAGCGCTTGTGACATGGAAATTAGAAAATTCGCCAATGACGCATAAGCGTGGGTGACGCATACGCGTCGAAGTGATTGTTCTGAAAGACCACGCGTACACATGGACGAGACGTATGCGTGGAAGAGTGCCTTTGACGCTAACGCTACGTTCTTCTCAAAAGTGCTGAAGATCACGCGCATGCGTGGGCGACGCGTGCGCGTGACAAGTTCCAAAAACGTCGTTGACGCGCACACGTGGGTGAGGCGTACGCGTGAGTGCACGAGCGCTACACTTTCCTGAAAAACGCTACGCCAGCCTGGAAGCCTCATTTTTGCTCAATTAACATCACTTCAATTCCATTTAAACTTCAAGCAAGCAAAGCCCATTAACATCACTAAATCAAAGGCACAAGAAGCATCTAGAATAGGAATTTTCATTCAATTGTAATTTGCTTTTCATTTTAGCTTGTATTTTAGGAAAGCCTATATATAGGTATTAGTTTTCATAGAGAAAGGAGGACAGAATAACAGAGAATTGAAGGAAGGGGGTGAGAGTGAAGACCAATTCGAAATTCTGTGAATTGGCACACTCCAAGGGGAGTGGGTCTTCGGACCTCTCCCCTCATACACTCTTCTTCCTTTTCTCTTCTTTTCTTCCCTAGCAGTAGTTTAGTTTTAGTTTGTAATTTTCATTTATGAATTCTTGAATTTTCATTTTCAGTATTAAATTCTTAATCTTCATCTTTATTTTTATGCACTTTAGTTTCATGCAATTTGATTTTTATTTGAGAGCAATTACCACTTAATTCCCTCTGCATTTGGGAAAGGAGTTCTGATTCAATTTTGATTGAATTAATGTTTATTTCTTCTTCTCTTCTTTATTCTATCTTTATACTTGGATATCTATTAGAATCCTTGCAAGAGAGTTTTGTTCTTCAAAGATCCTTGGATCTATTAGAATACTATTGTGAGCCTCCAAGGAGGGAGTGAATCTATTAGAGAGTTTTGAGCTCTTTTGGCATAATGAAGTTGATTCTTGATTTAGAGTTGGTACATGACATATAACCTCTCTAATATTGGGGTCTTTGGATTTATGTAGTATGAGATTAGAAATCATGTTTATTTTTCTAAGAAAGAGCTTTTGTGCTTCAAAGATTCAATCACCATCGAGAGAGGGAGTGAATCTATTAGAATTTCATGTGAGCCTTGACGAACGGAACTCTCGCGCGGTTTAGAATTTTTACAATTAAGTTCTCGTTGCAAGTATAGCTTCTAGACCAAAAAGAAATCCTTTCGTGTAAAAGTTTTGGTTGTCACAAGTAACAAAACCCAATAAAATTTATAACCGAAGTATTTAAACCTCGAGTCGTCTCTCAAGGAATTGCAGTAAAGTATGATTTATTATTGGTTATGGAAAAGTATCTTTTTGGGGTTTTTGAAATAAGGAACAAGGAAATAAATTGGCAAGGAAATTAAATTAATAACTAGAAAACTCTTGGCAAGGTATGAGAACTGGAAATCCCATCCTAGTTATCCTTTATCAGGTGCGATGAGAATTGTTATTGCTCCCACTTAGTTAACCCTTACTAAATAAAGGAAAGTCAAGTGGACTAATCAATTTGATTCCTCAAGTCCTAGTCAACTCCTATGGAAAGACTAGCTTTAGAGTGATCCAAATCAATCAGCAATTTCTAATTTTTAATCAACAGCCGAGTTTGACAACTCAAGTGTCACCAATTACTCAACCGAAGCCAAAAGGGGAAAAATCCAAATTATTTATATCATAAAATAGAAGAAAGCAACCGTAAATCTGAAATACCTCGAATTGTATTAAATAGAAAATCAAATTAAACATAGGAATCCATAAACCAATTTGGAAAAATAAACAAATTAAAGTAATAGAATAAATAAAAGTAGAAAAGAACATAAATTAAAAGAACATTGAACCTGGAATTGAGAAGAAACAATCCTAAAACTAAGAGAAATCCTAATCCTAAAACCTAGAGAGAGGAGAGAGCCTCTCTCTCTCTCGAAACTACATCTAAAACCTAAAATTGTGAATATGAAAGTTGTTGTGATGAATGAATGGATTCCCCCACTTTATAGCCTCTAATCTGTATTTTCTGGGCCGAAAATTGGCCCAGAAACAGCACAAAAATCGCCCCTAGTGATTTCTGATACGTCCAGCACGCGGCAAAGTCACGCGTACGCGTCGTCCACGCGTACGCGTGGATTGATTTTTCACCAGGTCACGCATGCACATGATCCACGCGTGCGCGTCGCCTATCTTCGAGGCAGCTATGGCAAATTATATATCGTCGCGAAACCCCGGATGTTACTTTCCAACGTAACTAGAACCGCCTTATTCGGACCACTGTAGCTCAAGTTATGGTCGATTTAGTACCAGAAGGTCAGGCTGGATAGCTTAGCAATTCCTTCAGTTTCTTGTATTTCTTCCACTTTTGCATGCTTCCTTTGCATCCTCTAAGCCGTTCCTACCCTATAAACTCTGAAATCACTTAATATACATATCAAGGCATCGAATGGTAATAAGAGAGGATTAAAATTAATAATTTTAAAGGCCCAGGAAACATGTTTTCAATCATAGCACAAGATTAGGAAGGAAAATGTAAAACCATACAATTAGTATGAATAAGTGTGCAAAGACTTGATAAAAACCACTCAATTGAGCATAAGATAAACCATAAAATAGTGATTTATCAATCTCCCCACACTTAAACATTAGCATGTCCTCATGCTAAGCTCAAGAGAAGCTACAAGAGTGAAGAGGAATGGTAGAATGTATGAAATGCAACCTATCTGTATGAATGCAGCTAAATGCAAAATGCTTTTACCTACTTGGTAAAAAGAAAATAAATCTTTCAAGAACAAATATGAACTGGATTTCACTAATTCAAATCATAAAAATGAAGTACAAATAGACTTGCAAGAAGAAGATAGCTCATGAAAGCCGGGAACAAGGAATTGAGCATCGAACCCTCACTGGAAGTGTATACACTCTAATTGCTCAGGTGTTTGAGGTTCAATTCTCTCAATTATCTACTAATCTTGCTTTCTAAGGCTTGCTCTTCATCTAACAATCAACAAAAATTTAATACACAAAATACACATATCAAGATGTGTTTTAGGGGTTGTAATGGGGTTAGGGTCAAGGTAGGATTGTATTTGGTTAAGTCGACTAAAATCTGAATCCTTAATTAACTTAAACTTTCCACCTAACTTAGGACAATCCATGTAATCAAAATACAAAACCTAACTATCTATTAACCATGCTTTCCGTATATCCCTTTTATTATTTTCTCTTTTCTTTTCTTTTTCTCCTTTATTTATTTATTTATTTTTTGTTTATATATATATATATATATATATATATATATATATATATATATATATATATATATATATATTCCTTTTTTTTCATATGATTTTTCTCAATGCATATGATTAAATTATTGAATGCATGAATATGTCCTAAACATTTCTTTCACATTTTCATAAAGATATATAACACCTAATTCTTAAACCAAATGTTTCCAAACCCAACTTTCCCACACTTAAATCATGAACACTCTCACTATTCTAAGCTAACCAAGGATTCAAATTAAGGACATTATTTTTTTCCGCTTAGAGTTAATGATGTGCTAAAATAAAGAACAAATGGGGGTAAAATAGGCTCAAATTGGTTTTCAAGGGATAATGAAGGGTTAAGGCCATATGGGTATGTAAGCTCAATGAAACAAGGCCTCAATCTTATAAGTGCATGCATACATCAAATAATGGAAATATAGAATTAAGCAAGACAAAGATCACAATTTTAGAGAGAACAACACAAAAAAAAAAATATTGGTTGATAAAATACAACCAATTCAAATAAGCTCAAAAATCTCACAGGTTTTGTCTGTTCGAGCTCTAAACCATGTTCCAATATAATATTTCTTCAAACAAGTTTAACAAAAATTTTGATTCAAATTAGTGGAATGCTATAAAAAGTTTCTTGAAAAAGAAAATATTACTTCAACCAAGTAGTGGTAAAATATGCACAAAATCAAACAAACATGCAATGAAACATGCAAATGCTATAATGAACAAACAAAGAAAATAAAATATTGGTGTTGAGAAGAAAATAACTAACCCATAGAGATCGGTATCGACCTCCCCACACTTAAAGATTTCACCGTCCTCGGTGTATGCTAAGATGTGCAAGAGGACGGGTCTGTCGCCCAATGTAAAAGTTTTTCGGTTCCCTTCCTGGTGGCCATCCTGAAAGAAGAGGAAAAAGAAGAAAAGTAACCCAAAAACAAAGATAGGAAACAATTTAAAATATGGTTGGGTTAATGCCAAATGATGAGAGTCTCAATTACATGGTAGCTACAACATGCAAGTGAGAAAATAGTATAAGTATATGGCAAATCAAGAGTTCAAAAATTTGCAACAATGGGGAAGAGAGTGTGGGTAATGCAAGACAGTATGAGTGCATGTCAATGCAAAGGAATACAAGTATCAGAAAAGATCAACATTGACTTAAATAATATTACCTAACATTGTAAAACAAGTCACTAAGCACCAAAATAAACCAGAAAAGATACAACAGTTGAATAAGAACATGTAACACTAATGGAAAAATAATAAACGTAGAAAAGAATAAAAAATGCACAAAATTAAAATGCAATGAATGAAAGTATGCAAATAAATTAAGTACAATAGAATGAAAGTGAAGAGGGATGAGAAGTTAAAGGGATAAAGAAGAAGAAAGTAAGAAAAGAGAAGGAAGAAAAGGATGTAGAATAAAGAAGAAGGAAGAGAAAGAAAGAAGAAAGAAATAAGGATTAGAAAAGAAAAGATAATAAAAGTGGCGGCGCAGGGATCTGGTGGTGTTGCGCTAGTGACGCGCATGCGTACTCCACACGTGCGCGTGGGTCGCAAAATTTGGAAGGTGACGCGTGGGCGTCGGTCACACGTACGCGTGACCATGTTTGCGCTACTCGCGCGAAGGCATCCTTGCGCACGCACAACTCTCTGTTTGTCTTGGGGTGTGTGCCAAAATAATATGTGACGCGTGCGCGTCATTGACGCGTACGCGTGAGTGGTCAGAATTTGCAAATGGCGCGCAAGCGTTAGGGACGCGTACGCGTGGGTGATTTTGTGCCTTGGGCACAATGCTCGCACCAGGCCAGCACAACTTTCGGCCTGACACCTCTTTACGCCGATTTGTAGGGTCACGCGTATGCGTGGGTGACGCGTACGCGTGGAAGGATGAATTTGCAATTGACGCGGATGCGTCAGGGACGCGCACGCGTGGGCGTGTTTATGCCTAAAGCACGCCTCCAGCCACGCTCCCGTGTGACTCTCTACTTTTTTTCTTCCTTGTTTCGAATTCACATATGACGCAGACGCGTCAGCGACGCTTGCATATCGCGTAGATTTTTTCCAATACAGTATGCAGAATGCAAAAAAATGCAGATGCTGATGTAGGCATTATGAATGAACACTAAGAAAAATAGAATAAAATAAAACTAAGAATAAAACAAAACAAAATAAAACTAAAACTGAAAAAGAATGATCATACCATGGTGGGTTGTCTCCCACCTAGCACTTTTAGTTAAAATCCTTAAGTTGGACATTCGGGGAGCTCCTTGTCATGGCGGCTTGTGTTTGAACTCATCTTGAAACTGCCACCAATGCTTGGACTTCCAATAAGCTCTATCTATTCCATGTAAATTTCCCAAGCCTTGATGGAGTTCTTCACAAGCTTTGAGCTCCCAAAGTTGATCTTCTTGTATACCGGGATCCCAAATCTTGATTCTACACCCGTCTTCAAGTTGATCATCAAGGTTCCATCCAGGTGGCAAGCACTCTGAATTCTCTACGGAGTACCAAAATCTTCTTTTAAATCTAACCAATTTATCACCAGTTGAGCCCTTACATCTATCCTTTGAAGTATCAACCTTGATGAGCCTTGATTTGAAATTCCAACCACCGAACATCCTTCTCTTACGCTTAACGCCACAAAGTCTCCTAAGTTGGCCATCCGTTTCAAGAATACCATATTCAGGTGGAATGGTAAGGTGAATAGAGACAAGCCTTATCCACTCAAATGAAGGAGTAGATGGCAACCTAGGTGGAGAAGTCTCCAACGTTCTTGACAAAGAGTACTCAACTCCCGTCCGCCCTTTTCTGAGAATTTTTGCTTTCACATCATTCTCAGACTCGATCAGAGAAGAGTCTTCATATTCAAGGAGTTCATTTGCGGATATAGATTTATCACTAGGAGGACTTGATGCATGATCCTCATCACCAAGGGAACTTACTTCTTGATCTATCCCATCTAAGTCTTCATAAGGAATATGCCATGGAGGTTGTGCACTGGCCTTCTTGACATCAATTTCAATCTTATTGGAGGAGTACTCTACAATTCTAGATTCCCATGGAGGTTCATGATGCATGGAAAACTTGTCTCATAATAAATTTCCTTCGGCAAGTGTACCAAATTTTTCGTCAAGTAAAAACTCACAATAAAGTGAGGTCGAATCCCACAGAGATTAACGGATTAAGCAATCAATAGTTGATTGATTATCCTAGTTAGACGGTTCAGATTTGGATGATGAGTAAAAAGGGAATGTAAATGGCATAAAAGTAAAGAAAGAAATAAAGTGCAGAAAAGTAAAATGGCAAGAAAAGTAAATGTAAGAACTAAAAATAAAATGAACATTGGGATCAAGAGATATTGCAATCCTCAGGATCAAGTTCATTCTCATCTCTTCCTCAATCAATGCATTCATTGATCTCCTTGGCAATCTTAAGTAATCGAATTACAATTCCTTGTAATTCAATCTCTCAAATCTTGATCAATAGCCAATTCCTTGGTCAATTGCTCATGAGAAGAGATGAAGTATGGTCACTGATTATACCACATGCATTTCCCAACTCAAGTGTTGGAAGGATTATAGTCACATATCCATCCACACCCAATTTGGTCCAACATGAGAAAGCATTTCTAGCATGATCTCTTCATTCCTCTTTCAAGGTTCAGAAGAGATCCAAGTATGAATAGTTTCTTTTCCAAGATAACTACCCAATTGGATGAAGATCGAAAGCTCTCTAGTAAAATCAAGAGGAAAGAGAGAAGAAGAAGAATAAGAACTACACTTAATGTAAAAACTAAGACCTTTATATAGGCTCTCCTAAATTACAAAATGAAATTAAAAGCAAAATACAATTAAATGAAAATTCCTATTCTAGATGCTTCTTGTGGTCTTGATTGGTTGACAATTGTGGGCTTGCTTGCTTGAGCTTTGAAGTGGACTTGAGAGAGAGTGAGTCAAGTTGAGGTCCAGGTGCTAAAGTTAGCCACACTAACGCTACAAGTGTGGCGTTAGTGCTAAAGTTATTGTGGCTAACGTTGCACTTGCTGCCAAGTTGGTATTTTTGGGACTTAAAAGATGCCTCATGTTTGTACTCCAATCTCATGCCCACTATAAAGTATTATATATCTTTGGAAAGCTCTGAATGTCAGCTTTCTAACGCAACTGGAATCACCTCAATTGGATCTCTGTAGCTCAAGTTATGCTCCTTTGAAGTGGACATGGTCGCTGGCATAGTTGCCAGCGTTACTGGAAAACTTGAGTGCCAATAACGCTAGCGATCAAGGCTTCATTATTGCCAGTTTCTGGAGCTCAAACTTAGTGTCCACCCCATACTATTATATATTGTTGGAAAGCCCTGGATGTCTACTTTCCAATGCCTTTGAAAGCGCATCATTTGGAGCTCTACAACTCGAGTTACACTTCTTGGAAGATGAAGAGGTCAGTTGGCCTTAATACAAGTTGATACAATGTTCATCATTGCACTTTTGGGGCAGGTTTTCTCCCTCAAATTTAGTGTCAACCATGTAGTGCCATATATGCTTGGAAAGCTCTGGAATCCTACTTTCCAATGCCACTGGAATCACCTCATTTGGAGCTTTGTGGCTCAAGTTATGCGTGTTTGAAGAAGGCATGGTCAGGCTGCCAGGTGGGACTTTTGCCCACGTTAACTACCACGTTAACTTAGTTAACATGGAAGTTAACGTGGGTCTTTTTGCTTCGCCAACGTTAGTGGAGATCACCTTTTCCACTAACTTTGGCATCTCCCTTTCCTTCCACGTTAGTTCCCACGTTAATGTAGTTAACGTGGAAGCTAACGTGGGTCTTCTTGCTTCGAAAACGTTAGTGGCACTCACTTTTTCCACTAACGTTGGCATATACCCCTTTCGCAAGCGTTATTGGGGCTCACCTTCCCCATTAACGTTGCTTGGTGCCTTTTGTCCCTTCGTTAGAGTTCACGTTAGTGTAGCTAACGTGACTCTTAACGTGGGTCTTCGTTCCATGCTCTCCTTCTTCAAAGTTAATGCCACTAACTTTTCTCACTAACGTTGTGATTTTCCTTCCTTCCACGTTAGTGCCCACGTTAGTGTAACTAACGTAGCCACTAACGTGGCTCTTCTCTTCTTCTTTTGGCCTGAAATCAATCAAACAAAATGCATCAAAGTCTTGCTCTTAATCATGGGATCATGCATCATCCAATTTATCATAAAATTCAAGCAAAATTCTCATGAAATCATGTAAAGTGCACAATGTATGCTTGAATCAAGATGTAAGTGAATATTGATGAGCGGATAATTTATACACTTTTTGACATTGTTTTTAGTATGTTTTTAGTAGGATCTAGTTTCTTTTAGGGATGTTTTCATTAGTTTTTATGTTAAATTCACATTTCTGGACTTTACTATGAGTTTGTGTGTCTTTCTGTGATTTCAGGTATTTTCTGGCTGAAATTGAGGGACTTGAGCAGAAATCAGATTCAGAGGTTGAAGAAGGACTGCTGATGCTGTTGGATTCTGACCTCCCTTCACTCAAAGTGGATTTTCTGGAGCTACAGAACTCGAAATGGCGCGCTTCTAATTGCGTTGGAAAGTAGACATCCAGGGCTTTCCAGCAATATATAATAGTCCATACTTTGGCCAAGAATAAACGATGTAAACTGGTGTTCAACGCCAGCTCTCTACCCAAATCTGGCGTCCAGCGCCAGAAAAGGAGCCAAAACCAGAGTTGAACGCCCAAACTGGCACAAAAGCTGGCGTTCAACACTCAAGCCCGGCCCAAGCACATACCAAGTGGGCCCCGGAAGTGGATTTATGCATCAATTACTTACTCATGTAAACCCTAGTAGCTAGTTTATTATAAATAGGACTTTTTACTAGTCTTTTGACCATCTCTGGATCCTGGATTGTATTTTGATCCTGTGATCACGTTTTGGGGGCTGGCCATCTCGGCCATGCCTGGACCTTCACTTATGTATTTTCATACGGTAGAGTTTCTACACTCCATAGATTAAGGTGTGGAGCTCTGCTGTTCCTCAAAGATTAATGCAAAGTACTACTATTTTCTATTCAATTCATCTTGTTTCGCTTCTATGATATCCATTCGCACCCAAGAACGTGATGAAGGTGATGATTATGTGTGACGCTCATCACCATTTTCCCCTATGAACACGTGCCTGACAAACACTTCTGTTCTACATGAAATAAGCTAGAATGAATATCTCTTAGATCTCTTAACCGGAATCTTCGTGGCATAAGCTAGAATGATGGCGGCATTCAAGAGAATCCGGAAGGTCTAAACCTTGTCTGTGGTCTTCCGAGTAGGATTCAATGAATGAATGACTGTGACGAGCTCCAAACTCGCGATTGCAGGGCGTTAGTGACAGACGCAAAAGGATAGTAAATCCTATTTTAGCATGATCGAGAACCGACAGATGAATAGCCGTGCCATGACAGGTTGCGTGAGCATATTATTCACTGAGAGGATAAGATGAAGCCATTGACAAGGGTGATGCCTCCAGACGATTAGCCGTGCCGTGACAGGGCATTGGATCATTTTCCCGAGAGATGACCGAAAGTAGCCATTGACAGTGGTGATGTATCACATAAAGCCAGCCATGGAAAGGAGTAAGACTGATTGGATGAAGATAGCAGGAAAGCAGAGGTTCAGTGGAACGAAAAGCATCTCCATTCGCTTATCTGAAATTCCTACCAATGATTTACATAAGTACCTCTATCCCTATTCTATTATTTATTATTCGAAAACACAATTATCAATTTATATCTGCCTAACTGAGATTTGCAAGGTGACCATAGCTTGCTTCATACCAACAATCTCCGTGGGATTCGACCCTAACTCACGTAAGGTATTACTTGGACGACCCAGTGCACTTGCTGGTTAGTTGTATCGAAGTTGTGAACCATGGTATTGGCACCATGTTCTTGGCGCCATTGCCAGGGAAAGAAAGAGCCAGGAATTTTACATAATTAAAGTGTAATCACGATTACGCGTACCAAGTTGCTCACGTTGCCAGGGATTGTTCGAGCCTGGACATCACAATTTCGTGCACCAAGTTTTTGGCGCCGTTGCCGGGGAATTAATTGTTCCTGTTTGGCGCCAAGAATCGTCTGAGATCCCAATCCCGGCAACAACACCAAGTTTTTGGCGCCATTGCCGGGGATTGTTTGAGTTTGGACAACTGACGGTTCATCTTGTTGCTCAGATTAGGTAATTTTCTCTTTATTTTATTTTCAAAAAAATTTTTCAAAAATATTTCTAAAATTTTCTCATCTGTTTTCGAAAATAATATAAAAATGTTTTCAAAAATTTTATTCAAAATTTTTAAGAATGAATTCTAGTGTTTCATGAAGCATGTTGAAGCCTGGCTGGCTGTAAAGCCATGTCTAATTCCTTTGGGAATGAGTATGTCAGGCGTGTCATGTCTGAATTACATGCTGAAGCTTGGCTGGCCATTGGCCATGTCTAGTGTTTTGGACCAGAGCTTTCATTGAAAGCTTGGCTGGCTAGTGAGCCATGTCTAATTCCTGGACTGAAGCTTTAGACTAAGAATGCAAGATTCCTGGAATTCATGTTAAAAATTTTGGAATCCTTATTTTTTCTTTTTCATATAATTTTCAAAAAATATAAAATAAAAATCCAAAAAAAATTAGAAAATCATAAAAATCAAAAAAAAAATTTTGTGTTTCTTGTTTGAGTCTTGAGTCATATCATAAGTTTGGTGTCACTTGCATATGCATCTTGCATTTTTCGAAAATATCATGCATTCATAGTGTTCTTCTTGATCTTCAAGTTGTTCTTGGTAAGTCTTCTTGTTTGATCTTGATGTTTTCATGTTTTGTGTCTTTTCTTGTTTTACATGTGCATTTTTCGTTTCTTAGAGTCTAAACATGAAAGATTTCTAAGTTTGGTGTCTTACATGTTTTCTTTGCATTAAAAATTTTTCAAAAATATGTTCTTGATGTTCATCTTGACATTCAAAGTGTTCTTGGTGTTCATCTTGACATTCATATCATTCATGCATGCATTCATGGTTTTGATTCAAAATTTTCATGCATTGAGTCTTTTTGTTGTTTTTCTCTCTCATCATAAAAATTCAAAAATCAAAAAAATATCTTTCCCTTTTTCTCTCATCAAATTCGAAAATTTGAGTTGACTTTTTCAAATTTTTTTAAAATCAAGTTGTTTCTTATGAGTCAAATCAAATTTTCAATTTGAAAATCTTATCCTTTTCAAAATCTTTTTCAAAAATCAAATCTTTTTCAAAATTCTTAGTTATTTTCGAAAATTCCAAAAATATTTTTTAAAAATCTTTTTCTTATTTTTATACCAAATTTTCGAAAATAACAATAACAATTAATGTTTTGATTCAAAAATTTCAAGTTTGTTACTTGCTTGTTAAGAAAGATTCAAACTTTAAGTTCTAGAATCATATCTTGTGATTTCTTATGAATCAAGTCATTAATTGAGATTTTAAAAATCAAATCTTTTTCAAAACTAATTTCTATCATATCTTTTCAAAAATATCTTACCTTTTTCAAAAATGTGATTTCAAAATATCTTTTCTAACCTCCTAACTTCTTATCTTTTCAAAATTTGTTTCAACTAACTAACTAACTTTTTGTTTGTTTCTTAACTTTTTCAAAACTACCTAACTAACTCTCTCTCTCTCATTTTCGAAAATATCTTCCCCCTTTTTCAAAATTTCTTTTTAATTTATTAATTATTTTAATTTTTAAATCTTAATTTTCGAAAATTACTAACATTTTTCAAAAATTATTTTCAAAAATCACTAACTCTTTTTCAAAAATTATTTTCGAAAATTCCTTCTCTCTCATCTTATTCTATTTATTTATTCATCTACTAACATCTCATATCACATCTCAACCCTCCTCACAGTTGTGTTTCTTCCATTATATTACATTCTTTGTCTCCCCCTCTTCTTCTACTCACACAGGGATCCCTATACTGTGGTATAAAGGACCCATATTATTATTATTATTATTTTTGTGTGCCCTCTTCTTTGTCATATGAGCAGGAGCAAGGATAAGAACATTCTTGTGGAAGCAGATCCAGAACCTGAAAGGACTCAGAAGAGAAAATTAAGAGAAGCTAAATTACAACAATCCAAAGATAACCTTTCAGAAATTTTCGAACAGGAAGAGGAGATGGCAGCCGAAAATAATAATAATGTAAGGAAGATGCTTGGTGACTTTACTGCACCTAATTCCAATTTACATGGAAGAAGCATCTCCATTCCTGCCATTGGAGCAAACAACTTTGAGCTGATACCTCAATTAGTTTCTCTGGTGCAGCAGAACTGCAAGTTTCATGGACTTCCATCTGAAGATCCTTTTCAGTTCTTAACTGAATTCTTGCAGATATGTGATACTGTTAAGACTAATGGAGTAGATCCTGGAGTCTACAGGCTGATGCTTTTCCCTTTTGCTGTAAGAGACAGAGCTAGATTATGGTTGGATTCTCAACCCAAAGATAGCCTGAACTCTTGGGATAAGCTAGTCACGGCTTTCTTAGCCAAGTACTTTCCTCCTCAAAAGCTGAGCAAGCTTAGAGCTGATGTTCAAACCTTCAGACAGAAAGAAGGTGAATCCCTCTATGAAGCTTGGGAAAGATACAAATAGTTGACCAAAAAGTGTCCTTCTGACATGCTTTCAGAATGGACCATCCTGGATATATTCTATGATGGTTTATCTGAGCTATCAAAAATGTCACTGGACACTTCTGCAGGTGGATCCATTCACCTAAAGAAAACGCCTGCAGAAGCTCAAGAACTCATTGACATGGTTGCTAATAACCAGTTCATGTACACTTCTGAAAGGAATCCTCTGGGTAATGGGACGCCTATGAAGAAGGGAGTTCTTGAAGTTGATACTCTGAATGCCATATTGGCTCAGAATAAAATATTGACTCAGCAAGTCAACATGATTTCTCAGAGTCTGAATGGAATGCAAGCTGCATCCAACAGTACTCAAGAGGCTTCTTATGAAGAAGAAGCTTATGATCCTGAGAACCCTGCAATAGCAGAGGTGAATTACTTAGGTGAACCTTATGGAAACACCTATAACTCATCATGGAGAAATCATCCAAATTTCTCATGGAAGGATCAAAAGGCTCAACAAGGCTTTAATAATGGTGGAAGACACAGGTTTAACAATAATAATCCTTTTCCATCATCCACTCAGCAACAGACAGAGAACTCTGAACAAAATACTTCTAATTTAGCAAACTTAGTCTTTGATCTATCTAAGGCCACTTTAAGTTTCATGAATGAAACAAGGTCTTCCATTAGAAATCTGGAAGCACAAGTGGGCCAGCTGAGCAAAAGGATCACTGAAACCCCTCCTAGTACTCTCCCAAGCAATACAGAAGAGAATCCAAAAGGAGAGTGCAAAGCCATTGACATAAGCATCATGGTCGAACCTGTGAGGAGAGGAGAGGACGTGAATCCCAAGGAGGAAGACCTCCTGGGACGTCCAGTGACCAATAAGGAGCTTCCCTCTGAGGAACCAAAGGAATCTGAGACTCATCTAGAGACAATAGAGATTCCATTGAACCTCCTTATGCCCTTCATGAGCTCTGATGAGTATTCCTCTTCTGAAGAGAATGAGGATGTTACTGAAGAGCAAACTGCCAAGTTTCTTGGTGCAATCATAAAGCTGAATGCCAAATTATTTGGCATTGATACTTGGGAAGTTGAACCTCCCTTGTTCATCAATGAACTAAGTGATCTGGATCAACTAACATTGCCTCAGAAGAGACAGGATCCTGGAAAGTTCATAATACCTTGTACTATAGGCACCATGATCTTTAAGGCTCTGTGTGACCTTGGTTCAGGGATAAACCTCATGCCCCTCTCTGTAATAGAGAAACTGGGAATCTATGGGGTGCAAGCTGCTAAAATCTCATTAGAGATGGCAGACAGCTCAAGAAAACAGGCTTATGGACAAGTAGAGGACGTGTTAGTAAAGGTTGAAGGCCTTTACATCCCTGCTGATTTCATAGTCCTGGATACTGGAAAGGAAGAGGATGAATCCATCATCCTAGGAAGACCTTTCCTGGCCACAGCAAGAGCTGTGATTGATGTTGACAGAGGAGAAATAGCCCTTCAATGGAATAAGGACTCCCTTGTATTTAAAACTCAAGGATCTCCCTCTGCAACCATGGAGAGGAAGCAGAAAAAGCTTCTCTCAAAGCAGAGTCAACCAGAGCCCCCACAGTCAAACTCTAAGTTTGGTGTTGGGAGGCCACAACCAAACTCTAAGTTTGGTGTTGAACTCCCATATCCAAACTCTAAGTTTGGTGTTGGAGAGTCTCAACAAAGCTCTGCACATCTGTGAGGCTCCATGAGAGCCCACTGTCAAGCTATTGACATTAAAGAAGTGCTTGTTGGGAGGCAACCCAATTTCTATTTATCTAACTATATTTTTCTTAGTTATATGTCTTTGTAGGTTCATGATCATGTGGAGTCACAAAATAAATATAAAAATTGAAAACGGAATAAAAAATAGCAGAAGAAAAATCACACCCTAGAGGAGCATCTGTCTGGCGTTCAGCGCCAGAACAGAGCATGGTTCTGGCGCTGAACGCCCAAAATGGGCAGCTTCTGGGCGCTGAACGCCAGAACAGACATGGTTCTGGCGTTCAACGCCAGAAATGGCACACAAATGGGCGTTGAACGCCCAAAATGGCCACCAACCTGGCGCTGAACGCCCAAAGTTGGGTACAAAGGCATTTTTACATGCCTAATGGGTGCAGGGATGTAAATCCTTGAACACCTCAGGATCTGTGGACCCCACAGGATTCCCACCTACCTCCACTCCCATCCACTCCTCCCCATAAACCTACCTCATAAACTCCACCTACCTTCAAAATTCAAAACCAATTTCCCACCCAAACCCACCCATATGGCCGAAACCTTTCCCCCCTCCCTTCCCTATATAAATCCATCCATCCTTCATCAAATTCACACAACACATCCCTCTACACTCCCCTTGGCCGAAACCACATCTCCCTCTCCCTCTCCATATTTCTTCTTCTTCTTCTTCTATTCTTTTGTTTATTGCTTAAGGGCGAGCAATATTCTAAGTTTGGTGTGGTAAAAGCATAAGCTTTTTGTTTTTCCATTACCATTGATGGCACCTAAGACTGGAGAATCCTCTAGAAAGGGGAAGGGGAAGATAAAAGCTTCCACCTCCGAGTCATGGGAGATGGAAAGGTTCATCTCCAAAGCCCATCAAGACCACTTCTATGATGTTGTGGCCAAGAAGAAGGTGATCCCTGAGGTCCCTTTCAAACTCAAAAGAAATGAGTATCCAGAGATCCGACATGAAATTGAAAGAAGAGGATGGGAAGTTCTAACAAATCCCATCCAACAAGTCGGCATCCTAATGGTTCAAGAGTTCTATGCTAATGCATGGATCACCAAGAACCATGATCAAAGTAAGAACCCGGATCCAAAGAACTATGTTACAATGGTTCAGGGGAAATACTTAGATTTTAGTCCAGAGAATGTGAAGTTGGCGTTTAACTTGCCCATGATGCAAGGAGATGAACGCCCCTACACTAGAAGGGTCAACTTTAATCAAAGGTTGGACCAAGTCCTTATGGACATATGCGTGGAAGGAGATCAATGGAAGATTGACTCCAAAGGCAAGCCGGTTCAACTAAGAAGATTGGACCTCAAGCCTGTAGCTAGAGGATGGTTGGAGTTCATTCAATGCTCAATCATTCCCACTAGCAACCGGTCTGAAGTTACTATAGACCGGGCCATCATGATCCATAGCATCATGATTGGAGAAGAGGTGGAAGTTCATGAGATTATACCTCAAGAACTCTACAAGGTGGCTGACAAGTCCTCCACCATGGCAAGGTTAGCCTTTCCTCACCTCATTTGCCACCTACACAATTCGGCTGGGATTGACATAAAGGGAGATATCCTCATTAAAAAGGACAAGCCCATCACTAAGAAAAAGATAGAGCAAGCAAGAGAGCCCATTCATGGAGCTCAAGAGGCGTATGAAGCTTATCACCATGAGATCCCGGAGATGCCTCAAATGCACTTTCCTCCACAAAACTATTGGGAGCAAATCAACACCTCCCTAGGAGAATTGAGTTCCAATATGGACAACTAAGGGTGGAACATCAAGAGCACTCCATCATGCTTCATGAAATAAGAGAAGATCAAAAAGCAATGAGGGAGGAGCAACAAAGACAAGGAAGAGACATAGAAGAGCTCAAGGACATCATTGGTTCCTCAAGAAGGAAACGCCACCATCACTAAGGTGGATTCATTCCTTGTTCTTATTTCTTCTGTTTTTCGTTTTCTATGTTATGTGCCTATCTATGTTTGTGTCTTCATTACATGATCATTAGTAGTTAGTAACTTTGTATTAAAGTTATGAATGTCCTATGAATCCATCACCTCTCTTAAATAAAAACTGTTTTAATTCAAAAGAACAAGAAGTACATGAGTTTTAAATTTATCCTTGAACTTAGTTTAATTATATTGATGTGGTGACAATGCTTCTTGTTTTCTGAATGTATGCTTGAACAGTGCATATGTCTTTTGAAGTTGTTGTTTAAGAATGTTAAATATGTTGGCTCTTGAAAGAATGATGAATAGGAGACATGTTATTTGACAATCTGAAAAATCATAAAAATGATTCTTGAAGCAAGAAAAAGCAGCAAAGAACAAAGCTTGCAGAAAAAAAAAATAGGTGAAAAAAAATAAAATAGAAAGAAAAAGGAAAAGCAAGCAGAAAAAGCCAAAAGCTCTTAAAACCAAGAGGCAAGAGCAAAAAGCCAATAACCCTTAAAACCAAAAGGCAAGGGAAATAAAAAGGATCCCAAGGCTTTGAGCATCAGTGGATAGGAGGGCCTAAAGGAATAAAATCCTGGTCTAAGCGGCTAAACCAAGCTGTCCCTAACCATGTGCTTGTGGCGTGTAGGTGTCAAGTGAAAACTTGAGACTGAGCGGTTAAAGTCAAGGTCCAAAGCAAAAAAAAAAAAAAGAGTGTGCTTAAGAACCCTGGACACCTCTAATTGGGGACTTTAGCAAAGCTGAGTCACAATCTGAAAAGGTTCACCCAAATTATGTGTCTGTGACATTTATGTATCCGGTGGTAATACTGGAAAACAAAGTGCTTAGGGCCACGGCCAAGACTCATAAAGAAGCTGTGTTCAAGAATCATCATACTGAACTAGGAGAATAAATAACACTATCTGAAATCTGAGTTCCTATAGATGCCAATCATTCTGAACCTCAATGGATGAAGTGAGATGCCAAAACTATTCAAAAGGCAAAAAGCTATAAGTCCCGCTCATTTGATTGGAGCTATGTTTCATTGATAGTTTGGAATTTATAGTATATTCTCTTCTTTTTATCCTATTTGATTTTCAGTTTCTTGGGGACAAGCAACAATTTAAGTTTGGTGTTGTGATGAGCGGATAATTTATACGCTTTTTGACATTGTTTTTAGTATGTTTTTAGTAGGATCTAGTTGCTTTTAGGGATGTTTTCATTAGTTTTTATGTTAAATTCACATTTCTGGACTTTACTATGAGTTTGTGTGTTTTTCTGTGATTTCAGGTATTTTCTGGCTGAAATTGAGGGACTTGAGCAGAAATCAGATTCAGAGGTTGAAGAAGGACTGCTGATGCTGTTGGATTCTGACCTCCCTGCACTCAAAGTAGATTTGCTGGAGCTACAAAACTCGAAATGACGCTCTTCCAATTGCGTTGGAAAGTAGACATCCAGGGCTTTCCAGAAATATATAATAGTCTATACTTTGGCCAAGAATAGATGACGTAAACTGGCGTTCAACGCCAGCTCTCTACCCAAATTTGGCGTCCAGCGCCAGAAAAGGAGCCAAAACCAGAGTTGAACGCCCAAACTGGCACAAAAGCTGGCGTTCAACTCCAAGAAGGACCTCTACACGTGCAACACTCAAGCCCGGCCCAAGCACACACCAAGTGGGCCCCGGAAGTGGATTTATGCATCAATTACTTACTCATGTAAACCCTAGTAGCTAGTTTATTATAAATAGGACTTTTTACTAGTCTTTTTGACCATCTCTGGATCCTGGATTGTATTTTGATCCTGTGATCATGTTTTGGGGGCTGGCCATCTCGGCCATGCCTGGACCTTCACTTATGTATTTTCATACGGTAGAGTTTCTACACTCCATAGATTAAGGTGTGGAGCTCTGCTGTTCCTCAAAGATTAATGCAAAGTACTACTGTTTTCTATTCAATTCATCTTGTTTCGCTTCTAAGATATCCATTCGCACCCAAGAACGTGATGAAGGTGATGATTATGTGTGATGCTCATCACCATTCTCCCCTATGAACATGTGCCTGACAAACACTTCCGTTCTACATGAAATAAGCTAGAATGAATATCTCTTAGATCTCTTAACCGGAATCTTCGTGGCGTAAGCTAGAATGATGGCGGCATTCAAGAGAATCCGGAAGGTCTAAACCTTGTCTGTGGTATTCCGAGTAGGATTCAATGCATGAATGACTGTGACGAGCTCCAAACTCGCGATTGCAGGGCGTTAGTGACAGACGCAAAAGGATAGTAAATCCTATTCCAGCATGATCGAGAACCGACAGATGAATAGCCGTGCCGTGACAGGGTGCGTGAGCATATTATTCACTGAGAGGATAAGATGAAGCCATTGACAAGGGTGATGCCTCCAGACGATTAGCCGTGCCGTGACAGGGCATTGGATCATTTTCCCGAGAGATGACCGAAAGTAGCCATTGACAGTGGTGATGTATCACATAAAGCCAGCCATAGAAAGGAGTAAGACTGATTGGATGAAGATAGCAGGAAAGCAGATGTTCAGAGGAACGAAAAGCATCTCCATTCACTTATTTGAAATTCCTACCAATGATTTACATAAGTACCTCTATCCCTATTCTATTATTTATTATTCGAAAACACCATTATCAATTTATATCTGCCTAACTGAGATTTGCAAGGTGACCATAGCTTGCTTCATACCAACAATCTCCGTGGGATTCGACCCTTACTCACGTAAGGTATTACTTGGACGACCCAGTGCACTTGCTGGTTAGTTGTATCGAAGTTGTGAACCATGGTATTGGCACCATGTTCTTTGCGCCATTGCCAGGGAAAGAAAGAGCCAGGAATTTTACATAATTAAAGTGTAATCACGATTACGCGTACCAAGTTGCTCACGTTGCCAGGGATTGTTTGAGCCTGGACATCACAATTTCGTGCACGAAATATCTACCCAAAACTAGCTTATTTCCTAAGAAAATGCATGAAACTACCTTAAAAACAGAAAAAAAAAGGTCAGTGAAACTGGCCAAAATGCCCTGGCATCAGTTCAGCATCTCCTAAATCTTCAACTACTTCTTCCTCTGCAATTATTATGGCTTCCTCCACTTGTTCCAATACAAAGCCATGTTCCTTATTGTCCACCGGAGTTTCTAGTGTCTCCTTCATGCTACGCTCTTCTTTTGATTCTCCTCATGTAGCCATGGGAGTACTTTGAGTGCTCAGATGTTAGGAAGCTAATTGATTTACTACCTCGGTTAAGGCAGTTACAAATTCTAGTACTCCCGTTTCCATCTCTCTTTGCCCTTGAAGAAGAACACCAAGAGTGTTATGTATTGAAGGTTGAGGTGGATATGATGGCTCATTACTTGGGAGGAAAGGTTCATGATAAGAGGGTGGTTCATCATAATAAGAATGTGGTGGTTCATTACTCTCCATCTTTTCCACTTGTTGCACAGCACACTTCAATTCCTTGTTCTCAAGTTGAGATTCTTTAGCCATGAAATCTTCGGGTGCTATTCGGTTTACCGCTCAGTCCAATTGACGCAGGGTTGCTTGAAATTGATCCATTGTTTCCTTGAGACGATCCCTTGACTCTTGTTCTGCTTGGATATCATAAGTAGGACCATAAGGCTCTTGGATTGATGGATATGGATGTGGTGTATATGGAGGTGGTGGTTCTTGGGAGTAATTGGGTTGGAATTGGGGTGGATCTATGTATGGCTCATATGGCTCATAGGGTGGTTGATATGGTGGATAACGGTTAGGATCATGTGATGGTGTTTGGAAGTAGGGGGCTTGTGAGTATGGTGGTTCAAAGCTATGTTGAGGAGGTGGTTCATAGGCATATGATGGGGCTTTTTGGTAACTACAAGTGGGTCCAACATATCTATCATCTTGGTACGCACCTTGATTGCTCCAAGGACTATGTCGATATAGAATTTCTCAATAAAATCCCGTTGCAAGTATAGCTCTACCCAACAACAATCCTCGAGTATCAAATTTAGAAAGAGATTTGGTTGTCACAAGTTCAACCCCAATAAAAGTAACCGAAGTATTCAAACCTCGGGTCGTCTCACAAGGAATGTGCAAACATGTGCATCAACATTGGTTAGAATTCCGGGGTTGCAAGTCATGAACGAGAAATTAAACTAGGAATCTTAATGAGCAAGTAATCTTGAAATACAAGAAACTAATTCAATTGACTAAAGCAAGTTGTAAATAATTCAAACTAATAAAGTAACATCCAATGTGATTCTATTCTAAACTAAACAAGTGACTATAACTAAGACAAGACAATCAAGATTTTTGGGTTTTCAAATATGAATGATAAAAGCAACTCTTGGCTAAGCATGGGAATAATTGAGACCACCATCCTTGTCTCCATATCAAACATTAACAATTATGAGGTACCAACCCACTAAGTCTACTTCTCAAAAGCCTTAAGTACGTATTGTCTACTCCTAGGCTTGAAGTACGTTAAATAGGTTTGATCACATCAACCCATAAGTCCCAACCTATCTACTAATTAGATTAGTAGTGGGTTAGTGTCGATGGGTATTAAATTGGTCACCTAGGGTTCTCAAATCACCAATTCAATGAGACCCAATGACTCAAGGTCACTCAATTCTCTTAGCTTATGCCAAGAGTAAAGAAAACTACTCCATAATCAAAGGAAAGATTTCATCAAACACATGGTAAGCATTAATAAAAGACATTCAAATTGCAATTAAATTGGAACTAACAAGTACCCATTAACAATTATCAACATACAATCACTCAAACAACACAATTTATCATGGAAATCATCAATGCAACACTAACAAATCAAGATCTACAAGATTCATGAAATGGGTATAAAATGACAAATAACAAGGAAACATAAAACTAACACAAGATCTAAACAAAATTATACTAGAGAATTCAAATTAAACAATTAAAACTAGTAATTAACAAGATCCAATTCAAAATTCAACAAAGGAAGATCAAATTAAAGCTAGATCTAGAGAGGAACAAGAGTTTCCCTCTCTAGAAGAACCAAAAACTAGTTAAAATTGTGTCTAAGTGTAAAATGAATGATCCCCCCCTTTTCCCCTAGCATCCTTGGGTCTTTTCCTTGAAGAACAAGCTTGAATTTGACCCTCTTGAGCCTCAGAAATCGCCAGGCACAATTTCCTTTAATGAGGTCACGTGCAGCCTTCCGCGCGTGCACGCCATGCGTGCGTGCGCGCCGATTGCTTTTGTGATCCACGCGTGCGCGCCATGTGATGAGCGGATAATTTATACGCTTTTTGGCATTGTTTTTACATAGTTTTCAGTATAATTTAGTTAGTTTTTAGTATATTTTTATTATTTTTTAAATAAAAATCACATTTTTGGACTTTGCTATGAGTTTGTGTGTTTTTCTGTGATTTCAGGTATTTTCTGGCTGAAATTGAGGGACTTGAGCAAAAATCAGATTCTGAGGTTGAAAAAGGACTGCAGATGCTGCTGGATTCTGACCTTCCTGCACTCGAAGTGGATTTTCTGGAGCTACAGAACTCTAAATGGCGCGCTCTCAATTGTGTTGGAAAGTCGACATCCAGGGCTTTCTAGAAATATATAATAGTTCATACTTTGCTCGAGTTTAGATGACGAAAATTGGAGTTCAACGCCAGTTTCATGCTGCATTCTGGAGTTATATGCCAGAAACAGGTTGCAAAGTGGAGTTAAACGCCAGAAACAGCTTACAAACTGGCGTTCAACTCCAAGAGAAACCTCTACACGTGTAAAGCTCAATGCTCAGCCCAAGCACACACCAAGTGGGCCCCATAAGTGGATTTCTGCATCATTTACTCATTTCTGTAAACCCTAGTAACTAGTTTAGCATAAATAGGACTTTTTACTATTGTATTGAGAGATCTCTTGGAACATCTTTAGTTTCATCTTTAGATCACGTTTGGGGGCTGGCCTCTTAGCCATGCCTGGACCTTCATCACTTATGTATTTTCAACGGTAGAGTTTCTACACACCATAGATTAAGGTGTGGAGCTGTGCTGTTCCTCATGAATTAATACAAAGCACTATTGTTTTTCTATTCAATTCAAGCTTATTCCGATTCTAAGATATTCATTCGCACCTCAATATAAATGTGATGATTGTGACAGTCATCATCATTCCCAACTATGAACGCGTGCCTAACAACCACTTCCGTTCTACCTTAGATTGAATGAGTATCTGTGGGATTGCTTAATCAGAATCTTTGTGGTATAAGTTAGAATCCATAGACAGCCATTCTTGAGATCTGAAAAGTCTAAACCTTGTCTGTGGTATCCCGAGTAGGATCTGGGAAGGGATGGGTGCCACGAGCTTCAAACTCGTGAGTGCTGGGCGTAGTGACAGACGCAAAAGGATCAATGGATCCTATTCCAGTATGATCGAGAACCGACAGATGATTAGCCATTCAATGACAGCGCATTGGACCATTTTCACTGAGAGGACAGGATGTAGCCATTGACAACGGTGACGCCTAACATACAGCTTGCCATAGAAAGGAGTATGAATGATTGGATGAAGACAATAGGAAAGCAGGGGTTCAGGAGGAACGAACGCATCTCTATACGCTTATCTGAAATTCTCACCAATGAATTACATAAGTATCACTATCTTTATATTTTATTTATCTTTTAATTATTAAATCTCTATAATCAATTGAATCCACCTGACTGAGATTTACAAGGTGACCATAGCTTGCTTCAAGCCGACAATCTCCGTGAGATCGACCCTTACTCACGTAAGGTTTATTACTTGGACGACCCAGTGCACTTGCTGGTTAGTTGTGCGAAGTTGTGACAAAGAACTAAGATTATGAACGTGCATATTGAGTTTTTAGCGCTGTTACCAAGGAATGGAACCGTCACGATTTCCGCGCACTAAGTTTTTGGCGCCGTTGCCGGGGATTGTTCGAGTTTGGAGAACTGACGGTTCATCTTGTTGCTCTGATTAGGTAATTTTATTTTAATTTTAAGCTTTTTGTTTTGTTAATTTTATTTTCGAAAAATAAAACCAAAATAATTTTCAAAAAAAAATATATTTCTTCTTTTTCATTTTTTCAAAATAATTTTCGAAAAATCCAAAAAAATTATAAAATCATAAAAGCCAAAAAAATTTTTAATTTGATGTTTTTTGCTTGAATCTTGTGTTAGTTTTTAAGTTTGGTGTCAATTACATGTTTATCTCTTGCATTTTTCGAAAATCCATGCATTGCATTCTTCATGATCTTCAAGTTGTTCTTGGTAAGTCTTCTTGTTTGATCTTTAAAATTTCTTGTTTTGTGTCTTTTCTTGTTTTCCATATGCATTTTCAATTTGTTAGTGTCTAAAGTTTGAAAATTTCTAAGTTTGGTGTCTTGCATGTTTTTCTTTTCTTCAAACTTTTCAAAAATAAGTTCTTGGTGTTCATCTTGACATTCAAAGTGTTCTTGGTGTTCATCTTAACATTCATAGTGTTCTTGCATGCATCATTTGTTTTGATCCAAAATTTTCAGGCATTGAGCCTTTTTGGTGTTTTTCTCTCTCATCATTAAAAATTCAAAAATAAAAAAAAATATCTTTCCCTTTTTCACTCATAAATTTTCGAAAATGTGAGTTGACTTTTTCAAAACTTTTTAAAATCTAGTTGTTTCTCATGAGTCAAATCAAATTTTTAATTTAAAAATTCTATCTTTTTCAAATCTTTTTCAAAAATCAAACCTTTTCCATTTTTCTTTTATGATTTTCGAAAATTCCAAATTGATTTTCAAAATCTTTTTCTTATTTTTATTTCATATTTTCGAATTTAATGCTAACAATTAATGTGATTGATTCAAAATTTTTAAGTTTGTTACTTGCCTAATAAGAAAGGTTCAATCTTTAAACTCTAGAATCATATCTTTTTAGTTTCTTGTTAGACAAGCAATCAACTTTGATTTCAAAAAATCAAATCTTTTCAAATTTCTTTTTTAAATCTTTTTCAAATTAAGTTTCAATCATATCTTTTTCAAAATCAATTTCAAAATCTTTTCTAACTTCTTATCTCTTCAAAATTAATTTTCAAATCTTTTTCAAACTAATCCTATCGTTTTGTTTAATCATATCTTTTTCAAAACTACCTAACTAATTCCCTCTCTAATTTTTGAAAATCACCTTCATCTTTTTCAAAATTCCTTTTTAAATTAACTAATTGTTTTAAATTTAATTTAACTTTATTTAAATTTTTCTTTCTTAATTTTCGAATTCTAATTTTAATTTTAAATTAAAAACAAAAGTATTTTTATTTTAATTTATTTAATTTTCGTAAATTCTTTTCTCTCATCTCCTTCTAATTATTTTATTTATCTACTAACGCTCCTTTTTTTCTTAAAAATTTGAACCCTCTCCATCTTTCTGTGTTCGAATTTTTTTTCTTCTTCTACTCACATAAATGAATCTCTATACTGTGACATAGAGGATTCCATACTTTCTTTTTTTGTTTTCTTCTTTTTCAGATGAGCAGGAACAAGGATAAGAACATTCTTGTTGAAGCTGATCCTGAACCTGAAAGGACTCTGAAGAGGAAGCTAAGGGAAGCTAAAGCACAACTCTCTGGAGAAAATCTGACAGAAATTTTCGAAAAAGAAGGAGACATGGCCGAAAATAACAACAATGCAAGGAAGATGCTTGGTGACTTTACTGCACCTAATTCCAATTTACATGGAAGAAGCATCTCAATCCCTGCCATTGGAACAAACAATTTTGAGCTGAAACCTCAAGTAGTTTCTCTAATGCAACAGAATTGCAAGTTTTATGGACTTCCATCCGAAGATCCTTTTCAGTTCTTAACGGAATTCTTGCAGATCTGTGATACTGTTAAGACCAATGGGGTTGATCCCGAGGTCTACAGGCTTATACTTTTCCCATTTGCTGTAAGAGACAGAGCTAGAATATGGTTGGACTCTCAACCTAAGGATATCCTGAACTCTTGGGATAAGCTGGTCACGGCTTTCTTAGCCAAGTTCTTTCCTCCTCAAAAGCTTAGTAAACTTAGAGTGGATGTTCAAACCTTCAGACAAAAAGAAGGTGAATCCCTCTATGAAGCTTGGGAGAGATACAAGGAACTAACAAAAAAGTGTCCTTCTGACATGCTTTCAGAATGGACCATCCTGGATATATTCTATGATGGTCTGTCTGAATTATCAAAGATGTCATTGGACCATTCTGCAGGTGGATCCATTCACCTAAAGAAAACGCCTGCAGAAGCCCAAGAACTCATTGACATGGTTGCAAATAACCAGTTCATGTACACTTCTGAAAGGAATTCTGTGAGTAATAGGACGCCTCAGAGGAAGGGAGTTCTTGAAATTGATACTCTGAATGCCATATTGGCTCAGAATAAAATATTGACTCAGCAAGTCAATATGATATCTCAGAGTCTGAATGGATTGAAGGAATCATCCAACAGTACTAAAGAGGCATCTTCTGAAGAAGAAGCTTATGATCCTAAGAACCCTATAATAGCAGAGGTGAATTACATGGGTGAACCCTATGGAAACACCTATAATCCCTCATGGAGAAATCATCCAAATTTCTCATGGAAGGATCAACAAAAGCCTCAACAAGGCTTTAATAATGGTGAAAGAAATAGGTTTAGCAATATCAAACCTTTTCCATCATCCACTCAGCAACAGACAGAGAATTCTGAGCAGAATCCATCTAGCTTAGCAAATATAGTCTCTGATCTATCTAAGGCCACTGTGAGTTTCATGAATGAAACAAGGTCCTCCATTAGGAATTTGGAGGCACAAGTGCGCCAGCTGAGTAAAAGAGTCACTGAAACTCCTCCTAGTACTCTCCCAAGCAATACAGAAGAAAATCCAAAGAGAAAGTGCAAGGCCATTGATTTAACCATCATGGCCGAACCTACAAGGGAGGAGGAGGACGTGAATCCTAGTGAGGAAGACCTCCTGGGACGTCCAGTGACCAATAAGGAGTTCCCCTTTGAGGAACCAAAGGAATCTGAGATTCCATTAGAGATCATAGAGATTCCATTGAACCTCCTTCTGCCCTTCATGAGCTCTGATGAGTATTCTTCCTCTGAAGAGGATGAAGACATTATTGAAGAGCATGTTGCTAAGTACCTTGGTGGAATCATGAAGCTGAATGCCAAATTATTTGGTAATGAGACTTGGGAAGATGAACCTCCCTTGCTCACCAATGAACTAAATGCATTGGATAGGCAGAAATTACCTCGAAAGAAACAGGATCCTGGTAAATTCCTAATTCCCTGCAAAATAGGCACCATGACCTTTGTGAAGGATCTGTGTGACCTGGGGTCAGAAATAAACTTAATGCTACTCTCTGTAATGGAAAAACTTGGGATCTTTGAGGTGCAAGCTACTAGAATCTCATTAGAGATGGCAGACAACTCAAGAAAACAGGCTTATGGACAAGTAGAGGATGTGTTAGTAAAGGTTGGAGGCCTTTACATCCCTGCTGATTTCATAATCCTATACACTGGGAAGGATGAGGATGAATCTATCATCCTTGGAAGACCCTTTCTAGCCACAACAAGAGCTGTGATTGATGTGGACAGAGGAGAGTTGGTCCTTCAACTGAATGAGGACAACCTTGTGTTTAAAACTCAAGGATCTCCTTCTGTAACCATGGAGAGGAAGCATGAAAAGCTTCTCTTACTACAGAGTCAACCAAAGCCCTCACAGTCAAACTCTAAGTTTGGTGTTGATCCCCCACATTCAAACTCTAAGTTTGGTGTTAGGAGGCTCCAACCTTGCTCTGATTATCTGTGAAGCTCCATGGGAGCTCACTGTCAAGCTATTGACATTAAAGAAGCGCTTGTTGGGAGGCAACCCAATGTTATTTAATCATATCTATTTTATTTTCTTTTTGTTATTTCGTGTTTTATTAGGTTGATGATCATGTGAAGTCACAAAAACTACTGAAAAATCAAAAACAGAATGAAAAACAGCATTGAAAATAGCACACCCTGGAGGAGAGCAGTCTGGCGTTTAAACGCCAGAAACAAGCATCTGTCTGGCGTTTAACGCCAGAAACAGGCACCAAGCTGGCGTTTAACACACCAGAAACAAGCATCTGCCTGGCGTTAAATGCCAGAAACAAGCTATATTTGGGCGTTTAACGCCAGAAACAGGTAGCAGTCTGGTTTTAAACGCCAGGATTGCACAGCAAGGGCGTTTTACACGCCTAATTGGAGCAGGGATGTTAAGTCCTTGACCCCACAGGATCCCCAAATTTTTTTCTCTCCTCTTCACACCTTTTCATAACTTTCTTCCCCAAATACCCTTCACCAATCACATCAATCACTCTTTCCCATCATCTCTTCACCACTCACATTCATCCTCTCTTCCCCATAAACCCCACCTACTTTCAAAATTCAAACTAATTTCCCTCCCAAACCCAACCCTAATGGCTGAACCCTAAACTCCCCCTCACTCCTATATAAACCCCTCACTCCTTCTTCATTTTCACACAACACAACCCTTTCTTCTTATCCTTGGCCGAATACATCTTCTTCCCCCATCTCCTCCATTTTCTTCTTCTTCTACTACTTTCCTTCTTGTTTTGCTCGGGGACGAGCAAACATTTTAAGTTTGGTATGGAAAAAGCATAGCTTTTTGTTTTTCCATAACCATTTATGGCACCTAAGGCCAGAGAAACCTCTAGAAAGAGGAAAGGAAAGGCAATTACTTCCACCTCTGAGTCATGGAAGATGGAGAGATTCATCTCAAAGGTCCATCAAGACCACTTCTATGAAGTTGTGGCCAAGAATAAAGTGATCCCTGAGGTTCCTTTCAAGCTAAAAAAGAATGAGTATCTGGAGATCCGACATGAGATTCGAAGAAGAGGTTGGGAAGTTCTCACCAGCCCCATTCAACAAGTCGGGATCCTAATGGTTCAAGAGTTCTATGCAAACGCATGGATCACTAGGAACCATGATCAAAGTGTGAACCCAAATCCAAAGCATTGGCTTACCATGGTTCGGGGGAAATACTTAGATTTCAGTCCGGAAAATGTAAGGCTGGCATTCAACTTGCCAATGATAGAAGAGAACACACGCCCCTACACAAGAAGGGTCAACTTTGATCAAAGGTTGGACCAAGTCCTCATAGACATATGTGAGGAAGGAGCTTAATAGAAAATTGACTCAAGAGGCAAGCCGGTTCAATTAAGAAGGCATGACCTCAAACTAGTGGCTAGGGGATGGCTGGAGTTCATTCAACGCTCAACCATTCCTACTAGTAACTGGCCTGAAGTTACTATAGACCGGGCCATCATGAGCCATAGTATCATAATTGGAGAGGAGGTGGAAGTTCATGAGATTATACCTCAAGAACTTTACAAGGTGGCTGACAAGTCCTCCACTTGGGCAAGGTTAGCCTTTTCTCACCCCATATGCCACCTCTGTAATTCGGCTAGAATTGACATAGAGGGAGACATCCTCATTGAAAAGGACAAGCGCATCACTAAGAAAAGGATGGAGCAAATAAGAGATCATGGACCTCAGCAAGAGCGTGAGGAAATTCCCCACCATGAAATCCCTGAGATGCCTCAGGGGATGCACTTTTCTCCACAAAACTATTGGGAGCAAATCAACACTTCCCTAGGAGAATTAAGTTCCAACATGGGACAACTATGGGTGGAGCACCAAGAGCACTCCATCATCCTCCATGAGATTAGAGAAGATCAAAGAGCTATGAGGGAGGAGCAACAAAGGCAAGGAAGAGACATAGAGGAGCTCAAAAGCACCATTGGTTCTTCAAGAAGAGGAAGACGCCATCCTCACTAAGGTGGACTCATTCCTTAAATCTCCTTGTCTATTTATTTTACTATTTTTCAATTTTTGAGCTTTATGTTTTATTTATGTTTGTGTCATTACTATATGATCACTAGTGTCTAAGTGTCTATGCCTTAAGGTTATGAATATGAATCCATCACCTCTCTTAAATGAAAACTGTTTTAATTACAAAAGAACAAGAAGTACATGGTTTCGAATTCATCCTTGAAACTAGTTTAATTATTTTGATGTGGTGACAATACTTTTTGTTTTCTGAATGAATGCTTGAACAGTGCATATGTCTTTTGAAGTTGTTGTTTATGAATGTTAAATATGTTGGCTCTTGAAAGAATGATGAAAAGGAGAAATGTTATTTGATAATCTGAAAAATCATAAAAATGATTCTTGAAGCAAGAAAAAGCAGTGAATACAAAAGCTTGCAGAAAAAAAAAAGGAAAAAAAATAGCGAAAAAAAAGAGAAAGAAAAAGAAAAAAAAGCAAGCAGAAAAAGCCAAAAGCTCTTTAAACCAAAAGGCAAGAGAAAAAAGCCAATAGCCCTTAAAACCAAAAGGCAAGGGTAATAAAAAGGATCCAAGGCTTTGAGCATCAGTAGATAGGAGGGCCTAAAGGAATAAAATCCTGGCCTAAGCGGCTAAACTAAGCTGTCCCTAACCATGTGCTTGTGGCGTGAAGGTGTCAAGTGAAAACTTGAGACTGAGCGGTTAAAGTCGAGGTCCAAAGCAAAAAAAAAAAAGAGTGTGCTTAAGAACCCTGGACACCTCTAATTGGGGACTTTAGCAAAGCTGAGTCACAATCTGAAAAGGTTCACCCAGTTATGTGTCTGTGGCATTTATGTATCCGGTGGTAATACTAGAAAACAAAGTGCTTAGGGCCACGGCCAAGACTCATAAAGTAGCTGTGTTCAAGAATCAACATACTGAACTAGGAGAATCAATAACATTATCTAAACTCGGAGTTCCTATAGACGCCAATCATTCTGAACTTCAATGGATAAAGTGAGATGCCAAAACTATTCAAGAGGCAAAAAGCTACAAGTCCCGCTCATCTGATTGGAGCTAAGTTTCATTGATATTTTGGAATCTATAGTATATTCTCTTCTTTTTATCCTATTTGATTTTCAGTTGCTTTGGGACAAGCAACAATTTAAGTTTGGTGTTGTGATGAGCGGATAATTTATACGCTTTTTGGCATTGTTTTTACATAGTTTTCAGTATAATTTAGTTAGTTTTTAGTATATTTTTATTAGTTTTTAAATAAAAATCACATTTCTGGACTTTGCTATGAGTTTGTGTGTTTTTTTTGTGATTTCAGGTATTTTCTGGCTGAAATTGAGGGACTTGAGCAAAAATGATCAGAGGTTGAAGAAGGACTGCATATGCTGCTGGATTCTGACCTCCCTGCACTCGAAGTGGATTTTCTGGAGCTATAGAACTCCAAATGGCACGTCCTCAATTGCGTTGGAAAGTAGACATCCAGGGCTTTTCCGCAATATATAATAGTCCATACTTTGCTTGAGTTTAGATGACGCAAACTGGCGTTCAACGCCAGTTCTATGCTGTATTCTAGAGTTAAACACCAGAAACAGGTTGCAAAGTGGAGTTAAACGCCAAAAACAGGTTACAAATTGGCGTTCAACTCCAAGAGAAGCCTCTACACGTGTAAAGTTCAATGCTTAGCCCAAGCACACACCAAGTGGGCCCCAGAACTGGATTTCAGCATCATTTACTCATTTCTGTAAACCCTAGTAACTAGTTTAGCATAAATTGGACTTTTTACTATTGTATTGAGAGATCTTTTGGAACATCTTTAGTTTCATCTTTAGATCACGTTTGGGGGCTGGCCTCTCGGCCATGCCTGGACCTTCATCACTTATGTATTTTCAACGGTAGAGTTTCTACACACCATAGATTAAGGTGTGGAGCTCTGCTGTTCCTCATGAATGAATACAAAGTACTATTGTTTTTTTATTCAATTCAAGCTTATTCCGATTCTAAGATATTCATTTGCAACTCAATATGAATGTGATGATCGTGACAGTCATCATCATTCCCAACTATGAACGCGTGCCTGATAACCACTTCCGTTCTACCTTAGATTGAATGAGTATCTCTGGGATTCCTTAATCAGAATCTTCGTGGTATAAGTTAGAATCCATGGACGGCCATTCTTGAGATCCGGAAAGTCTAAACCTTGTCTGTGGTATTTTGAGTAGAATCTGGGAAGGGATGGCTGCGACGAGCTTCAAACTCGCGAGTACTGGGCGTAGTGACAGACGCATCAATGGATCCTATTCCAGTATGATCGAGAACCGACAGATGATTAGCCATTTAGTGACAGTGCATTGGACCATTTTCACTGAGAGGACAGAATGTAGCCATTGACAACGGTGACGCCTAACATACAGCTTGCCATAGAAAGGAGTATGAATGATTGGATGAAGACAATAGGAAAGCAGAGGTTCAGGAGGAACGAACGCATCTCTATACGCTTATCTGAAATTCTCACCAATGAATTACATAAGTATCACTATCTTTATATTTTATTTATCTTTTAATTATTAAATCTCCATAATCAATTGAATCCGCCTGACTGAGATTTACAAGGTGACCATAGCTTGCTTCAAGCCGACAATCTCCGTGGGATCGACCCTTACTCACGTAAGGTTTATTACTTGGACGACCCAGTGCACTTGCTGGTTAGTTGTGCGAAGTTGTGACAAAGAACTAAGATTATGAACGTGCGTATTGAGTTTTTAGCGCCGTTACCAAGGAATGGAACCGTCACGATTTCCGCGCACCAACATGTGCGCGTGCGCATCGGTGGGATTTCTCTGATCCGCGCGGATGCGTCCATCCTTGCGCGCCGCTTCCAGCTATCGTCATCCACGCGTGCACGCGAGGTGCGCGTGCATACCCATGCTGGAGTTCCCAAAAATCCAAATCTTCATGTTCCTTCCTCTTGTGCATGCTTTGTTTCTCTCTTCTAGGCCATTCTTGTCCTATAAATCCTGAAATCACTCAACAAATACATCACGGAATCGAATGGCAATAAAAGAGGATCAAAATATAGCAATTCTATGGAAAAATAAGCATGTTTTTTTTTATCATGAAGCAAAATTAGGAAGAGAACACAAAACCATGCAATTCTAGTGAATAAGTATGAGAAATATTGACAAAACCCCCCAAATTCTACACAATATAAACCACAAAATTGGGGTTTATCAAATCTCTCCACACTTAAACCAAGCATGTCCTCTTGCTTAAAAAAAAAACCAAAGATCATGGTAAGAAAGGGTTTATGAAATGCAAATTTCCTAAATGAATGCATGCAACTAAAGTAAAATCATCTATCTACTTGGTCAAGGGTAAAAATATCCTCCAAGAACACATATGAGCATACGGGGTGAAAATGCAATGTAGTTCATGAATCCTACCAAATTGAGCATTACTATGGAGTGCAAATAACTTGTTAGATGAACGCTTGTGAAAGCCGAGAACAAAGAGTTAAGCATCGAACCCTCACCGGAAGTGTATCCGCTCTATTCGCTCGAGTGTATAGGGTTCGTCGCTCAATTCTCTCCCAATCATGCTTTCCAAGATTTGTCTTTCATCTAACAATCAACAATTACTTAATGCATGCTTACAAGTATCATGAGGTCTTATTCATGGATTGTAATGGGGCTAGGGTGAAGGTATGGATGTATATGGTCAAGTGAGCTTAAAATTTCAATCCTTGGTTAACTTAGGATCCCACTAGACACATAGAACAACCTATACAACTATAATACATTACCTAGCTACCCATACATTTTACTTTTTGCTTACTCATGTATTCCTTTCAATTCACATCTCATATGCATTGTTATTATTACTTTGTCTTAGGGCATTTTTGTCCTCTTTCATTGCTTTCTCTTTTTTTTTTCTTTATTTTTGTTTCTTCTATATATTTTTTTTTCTATTTCTTTTTCTTACATACTCATATATACACATATAATTTCTTTTTCTTTTTGGTCCCCTCTTTCTTGGTGTTTCATGTATAAAAGTTTCAATGCATATGGCTCAATCATTCAATACATGAGTATGTTCCCACTTTCCAAAATTTCCAAATTCAATTACAAATACACCTCTTTACATCTACCCAAGATCCCAAGTACACCCTCCCATTTGAATGACATACACCCTAACTTATCTAAGCTAATCAAGGATCCAAATTTAGGGATATCTATTATTTTTTACTTAGGGTTGTTAATGTGCTCTATTTAAGAACAAAGGGATTTATCATGGACTCAAAATTTGTTTGCAATGGTAGATAAAAGGGTTAAGGCTGTTTGGAAAAAGTGAGCTATATGAAATGATGGCCTCAATCATGTAAATGCATTCATATACAAAGTAATGGACATATAAAATCAGACAAAGTAAGGATTACAATCATAGAGAGAGAATAATGCACACAAGAATGGGAAATAGTGGTTAGAAGATGTAACCATACCATAGGCTCAAAACTCACATGCTTGTGTTCTTAGCTCAATCACTATGTTCCAAAATACATTCTTGAAGCAAGTTTACTGCAAAAAATTTTTCAAAATTGGTAGGGTACCCCAAAACACAGTTTCTTAGGGAAGAAGTCATTATTTTGACCAAGCAACTCTATAGAGACTAACTATCATGAAAGGAATATTTACAAGCAAGACTAACTACACATGCAATGTACTAACTACTAAGCAAAAGATAAATCCATGGGTGTTGAAAGGAAGAGATTGTTACCCATGGAGATTGGTCGAACGACCTCTCCACACTTAGAATTTAGCACGGTTCTCCGTGCTACCAACAATGCGCAAAGGACAGTCGGGACCGGAACCTTCACTATCCCCTCCATCAGAGCTCCCATCACTTGGGTTTGAGGTGGATGTGAATATTTTGGATTCCTCCATGCTAGGGGTAACACAACTGATGCCAGGGCATCTTGGCCAGTTTCACTAACCTTTTCTCTACTGTTTTTAGGTTAGTTTCAAGCATTTCTTTAGGGAATAAGCTAGTTTTGGGTAAATATTTGATGACAAGTCATCTTAGCCTAGTTTCACTAGCCTTTTTCTTTTGTTTTCAATTGAATTATGCACTTTCTTGAGCCATAAGCAAGCCAATTGGGTAGATTTTCATGATTCCTTTGATTTAATCAACCATGTATGAATTCATGCTATTTCAAGAGGTTTTATGCTATAATTGTCACATATTATGAAAGAATGAATATCTCATGGTTTTGAGCATAGCTTTGATGTGTTTGGTTGATTAATGATAGGTGAAGAAAGCTTGGAGAAAGGTTGAAGCAAGGAGGAATGGCTAGGAGGAAGAGAGGACAAAAAGTTTGAGCAAAAGTTTACCTCAAACTTTAGCTCAAACTTTTGGAATAAGTGAAAATGAACCAGGGAGCAAAAAGCTGGACCAAAAGTTTGCCTCAAACTTTTGTGCAAACTTTTGTGCAAAAAGCTAGACCAAAAGTTTGCCTCAAACTTTTGTGCAAACTTTTGGGCAAAAATCTGGAGCAAAAGTTTGCCTCAAACTTTTTGGCATCACAAATCAACACCCTGGAGAGCAAAAGTTTGCGCCAACGTTAGCCTCAAACTTTTTGGCAAACGTTGGCGCATGAACAACACACCCTGGAGAGCAAAAGTTTGCGCCAACGTTTGCCTCTAACTTTTTGGCAAACGTTGGCACCATGAGTGTGCAAGGGGAGGCCAACGTTGGAGCAAAAGTTTGACCCCAAACTTTTGCCCCAACGTTGGTATCAGCAAAAGAGGGTGGCTGATGTGAAAAGTTTGAGTAAAAGTTTGCCTCAAACTTTTACTCAACTTTTACTCAAGCTTTCATGATTCCAAACCCGGTTCAATTCGGTTCTTCTCTAAACTCCAAGAGCAATCAACCAAGGCCTCTATCAACCCAATTCCATCAAGAGCAAAGGCCCAATTGAAGGCTTGAAGACCATTTGAAGAAAGTGTATGAATAGCATAGGATTTAAGTTTTTAAGAGATCTTTTCTTTTCGGTTTGATTAGTGCACTTAGTAGAGAGCTCATTTTACATTCTAGCATTGTTGTTTTAATTCAAGAGAATTGGGGAGGAGAATTGATCTCTCTTCTTCCTTGTTCTTGCCCAGCACTCTTTAATTTTCTTGCTTTAGATCTTGGGTGGAGAATTGAAGAACTTCTGTTTCAATCTCACCTTGGGATCTTGTTTAATTCTCTGCTTAATTAAATCTCAGTTTCGGTTAATTGTTTCTTCATCTACTTTCTTTGCAATTTACATTTCCTTTGCAATTGTTCTTGTTGGATCTAGGAAGGCATTGAGATCTAGACTTGGTTATCTAGTCTCTTGGGTCCTGAGATCTGAATTCCAATTTTACATCCTCTGTTTAATGTTTTTTAATCTCATTTACATTTCTGTTTTAAGATCCGGTTCAATCCAAGTCATTTTCTATTTCTCTGTTTGTTGAATTTTACTTTTCCTTGTTTAATTTCTGCAAATCCAATTCCTAATTCCCTTTACAATTCAAGCCATTTACATTTCTTGCACTTTAAGATTCTGCAATTTACATTTCTTGCGTTCTAAGTTTCTGCCATTTAATTTCTTGTTCTTTAAGATTCAGCACTTTAATTCCTGTTCTCTTAAATTTCATGCCAATTCTCCATTCCCTTTACTTTCCATGCGATTTAAATTCTGTAATTCACAAATCTCTCAACCAAATCTTGATTCGCTTGACTAAATCAACCACTAAACTAAAATTGCTCAATCCTTCAATCCCTGTGGGATCGACCTCACTCCCGTGAGTTTTATTACTTGATGCGACCCGGTGCACTTGCCGGTGAGTTTTGTGTCGGATCGTTTTCCGCTACATCAAGTTTTTGGCGCCGTTGCCGGGGATTGATTAGATTGACAATGATTAAGTGAGGTGGTGATCTAGATCTAGCATTTTTATTTCCTGTTTCTTTAATTTTCAATTAACCCACTAACTATTTGAATTTTTGCTTAAGCTAACTAAAACTTCATTCTAGCAGTAGGTTGAAGTGTCACTGGTTTGAGTGTTTCTTATGTTCTGCTTGTATGTCAGGTACAAGAAGAACCACACGCACCTTTCATGAACAAGACGAAAGAACTCTCAGGAGGTTAAGAAGAGCTGAAAGAGGGAAAAATATTGTTGGAGAAGAGGAATCAGAAGAAGAATTCCAAGATATGGAGGAACATTCAACCAATCCACCTGGTGGAGCAGACAATAACAACAACAACCCACCCCAGAGGAGAGTTTTGGCCTCCTATACCTTTGCAAATGCTAGACATTGTGGAAGCAGCATTCTCACCCCTAATGTCAATGCAAATAACTTTGAATTGAAGCCACAACTCATTACATTGGTCCAAAACAACTGCTCGTTTGGGGGAGGACCATTGGAGGATCCAAATCAACATCTATCTACCTTCTTAAGAATTTGTGACACTGTCAAGTCCAATGGCGTGAATCCTGAGACCTACAAGCTTCTGCTGTTCCTGTTCTCATTAAGGGACAAGGCCGCACAATGGCTTGAAACTTTTCCTCAAGGAAGCATCACTAGCTGGGATGATTTGGTGACTAAATTTCTAGCCAAATTCTATCCACCTCAAAGAGTCATCAGGCTGAAAACTGAGGTGTAAACATTCACGCAATTGGATGCTGAAAATCTGTATGAAGCATGGGAGAGATACAAGGCTCTGCTAAGGAAATGTCCACCAGAAATGTTCACTGAGTGGGACAAGCTACAGAACTTCTATGAAGGACTCACTCTAAAGGCTCAAGAATCACTTGACCACTCAGCTGGAGGATCATTGCAGTTGATGAAAACAGCAGAAGAAGCTCAAAATATTATTGACATGGTGGCCAACAATCAATATTTCTTTGCTCACCAAAGGAATCGCCAACCATCACAAAGGAGAGGAGTAATGGAGCTAGAAGGAGTGGACTCAATCTTGGCTCAAAACAAGATGATGCAGCAGCAAATTCAACAACAATTTGAGCAAATGGCCAAGAGGATTGATAGCCTCCAAGTTGCAGCAGTTAACACAAGCCAACCATCATCCACATGGGGGCAAAATGAAGAAACTCAAGAAGAACAACAACAAGAGCAAGTACAGTATATGCACAACCAAGGACCAAATGAAGTGTATGGTGATACATACAATCCATCCTGGAAGAACCACCCAAACCTCAGATGGGGAGATAATCACACCCAAAACCAACAACCATGGCAGAAGAACTCAAACCAAAACAACCCAAGAAGCAACCAAAACCACAACCAGCAGCAAACTAACCAGAACCCCTACAGAAAACCTCAAAACAACTACCCCAACCCCAACCAGTACCAATCCAATAACCAACCCACCAACCAAAATGCCTACCATCCACCACCCACATCTCATAACCCACCTCAAGTATCATCTGAATCTCAAAGACTCACTAACTTGGAGACCTTGATGGATAAAATGTTGAAACACCAGGAAATGACAACCAAGAACCATGAAGCCTCCATAAAGAGCCTAGAGAGGCAGATGGGGCAAATCTCCAAGCAGATCTCTATTGAGAGACCTTCAAGCTCTCTGCCGAGTGACACATTTCCAAATCCTAAGGAAGAATGCAAGGCAATACAATTAGGGAGTGGGAGAACATTGATGAGCAATAATGACACTACAAAGAAGCAAGCAGAGAGCAGCAAAAGGCCAATAGAAGATGAGGAGCAAACAAAGGCAGATGAAACCAAGGATCAAGTTGTGATGCCAAACAAGAGCATTGAGAAACTCAAAGAGAAGGACAACCAACCACACGGTTCAAAAGAAGTAACTCAGGGACAGCAGCAAATAGGAAAGAGCATCACACCTCCACTGCCATATCCCCAGAGGTTCAATAAAGAAACTAAGGACCAACATTTTCATAAGTTCCTTGAGACTTTCAAAAAGCTGGAAATCAATATTCCCTTGGCTGAAGCACTTGAGCAAATGCCTCTATATGCCAAGTTTTTGAAAGAGCTTATCAATAAGAAGAGAAGTTGGGATGAGAAAGAAACCATACTACTTACTGAGGAATGCAGAGCCTTGATTCAAAAAGGGCTTCCTCCTAAGCTTGAGGACCCAGGGAGCTTTTTGCTACCTTGCACCATTGGGGAATTAACCATCACTAAAGCAATGTGCGACCTAGGAGCAAGTATCAACTTAATACCATCCTCCTTGGTAAAAAAGTTGCATATAGAGGAAGTTAAACCAGTACAGATATCTCTAGAGCTAGTAGATAAGTCAACGGTATACCCCAGGGGTATGATTGAAAACCTTCTGGTCAAGGTGGACAATTTCTTATACCCTGCAGATTTTGTGGTTCTAGATTCAGATGGGGATGATGGTGATTCTATTATACTGGAAAGGCCATTCTTGGCCACTGCTAGAGCTATCATAGACATAGAGCAAGGAGAACTAACTCTCAGGATGCATGATGAGAGTGTCACTCTGAAAGTATTACCAGAAGCCCAGTATAGTAATAGGAGGAGGGACTCTATGGAAATTGACAAGGTGATTCACAACAATATCCCAAGGCAGAAGATTGTGCAGAAGGATGAAAAAGTCCAAGAGGATATTGGAGTATTAGCCACTGAAGAGAGAAATCCCCAAGGTAAGTCTACAGCCACAAAAGAAAGATCAACAAAAAAGGGGATGAAACGCAGAAACAAAACAAAAAGGGCTTGGAAGAACAGAAAGATTCCAACAGAGGGGCTTTCCAAAGGTGACAAAGTGCAATTGATATATCAACAACTGGAAGCAAGCCAACAGACTGATGACTATTACACTGTCAGCAACATACTCTCGTTGGAACATGCTGAAATTGAACACCAGAGAACAAAGAGGAGGATCACAGTCAGAGAAGAAAAGCTGAGGCACTATGCTTTTCAGCCTCCATGATCAAAGAACGAGATGTCAAGCTAGTGACAATAAAGAAGCGCTTGTTGGGAGGCAACCCAACCTGAGGTAATTTTCTTTTCATAGCCTTTTCAATAAAAATGTTAAATAATTGGTATGCATTGCAAGGAGCTAAGTTTGGTGTTGCACACCAAAACAATTTAAGGGAGAATGAAGGATTCTAAGTTTGGTGTTCCACCAAAACCTCATTTAAAAGCACATTCTCACTTCATGCACATTGCTAGTTCCAAGCAATCAAACAGATTATTCAACCACTTAACTGCTTTTTTTTAGTCTTAAAACTTCATAACCTTTAGCAAGGACACAAAATTTTGCCTAGAGTTAACCTGCTGTGTCCAGAAAAGTGGCAAGAAATTAAGTTTGGTGTTCCCACACCAAATTGAATCCACAAGCCACAATCAATTCATGCATACTAACTGGTCATCTAAGGGCTTGAGAAGCAAGCAACTTTTGAGAATTATGCAGGGAATTCACCACCATTTGAAGACACTATGCATCATAACTCAAAAGGGCACAACAGAAGGAAGGACAAAGGAACTGCAAACCAATAGATTGTATTTACACTTAACTCTTACTGTTGAAAAATGTTTTGACTTGTGTTTTGTTAAAGTGTTCATCTAATACAAGTAGAATCACTCTTAGAATAAGTAAGCTAGTCTATGTGTGTGCTTGTGTGTTTACTTTCACTGAACAAAAAGCATGCCTTGTCCCCTGCATTTTCAATTCAATAAAAGAGATGTTTGAATGTGAAGTGAGATAGTTCTCTGTTAGATAGAAGTGCAATAAAAGTAAGTGGTGGTGTGTGTGTGTGATTGTATAATAGCTCACTTTAGTGAATAAAAGAACTAGGATGTCTCCTTCTAAGTATAAAGTGGCCTACTGTCTATGAATCTCAATCAAATAAAAGTCCTTGGTTAGACAAAAAAAAAAAAACAAAAAGACAGAAAAAAAGGGGGAAGAAAAAGAAATAGCCAAAGAGTGGCAGAACAAAAGAAAAAAAAAACAAAAAGAAACAAAGCTGGACACCAATAGCTTGAACCTTAGAATATATGTCTGTGGTGTCTTTGTATTAGGATCTGCATGGATTATTAAGCTCTTTGGGGTGCATCAACACTTGATGACTTGGGTTAACTAACCCGGGATCATCAGCTGAAAGTCCACTATCAAGAGCAACCTAACTACAAGGCATTTAGTAGCCCAAAGAGGTGCTGGGCATCAATGTTCTAAGAAGGAATGTGAGCCAAGTGTCTATAATGAATAATGTGTCAAGTATAAAGAAAAGGAAATGAGCTTGCTACACATGACACTCAAATAAAGCTTATGAACAAAATAATAGCCAAGGATAAAGAAATAATGAGAGGTCATAGCAGTATGTTACTTGAAGCTTGAAGGAGACTTTCTAGGCTTAAGAGTCAATAAGAGGTGAGTGTTTACATATCCACATAAAACCCCATGAACTACCAATAACACTCTACTAGCATGAACATCCTCTTCCATTTCATTCTTTCTTCTCAATAAATCATTTCTTGCTTGAGGACAAGCAAGCTTTAAATTTGGTGTTGTGATGACAAGTCATCTTAGCCTAGTTTCACTAGCCTTTTTCTTTTGTTTTCAATTGAATTATGCACTTTCTTGAGCCATAAGCAAGCCAATTGGGTAGATTTTCATGATTCCTTTGATTTAATCAACCATGTATGAATTCATGCTATTTCATGAGGTTTTATGCTATAATTGTCACATATTATGAAAGAATGAATATCTCATGGTTTTGAGCATAGCTTTGATGTGTTTGGTTGATTAATGATAGGTGAAGAAAGCTTGGAGAAAGGTTGAAGCAAGGAGGAATGGCTAGGAGGAAGAGAGGACAAAAAGTTTGAGCAAAAGTTTGCCTCAAACTTTAGCTCAAACTTTTGGAATAAGTGAAAATGAACCAGGGAGCAAAAAGCTGGACCAAAAGTTTGCCTCAAACTTTTGTGCAAACTTTTGGGCAAAAAGCTGGAGCAAAAGTTTGCCTCAAACTTTTTGGCAAACTTTTGGCATCACAAATCAACACCCTGGAGAGCAAAAGTTTGCGCCAACGTTAGCCTCAAACTTTTTGGCAAACGTTGGCGCATGAACAACACACCCTGGAGAGCAAAAGTTTGCGCCAACGTTTGCCTCTAACTTTTTGGCAAACGTTGGCGCCATGAGTGTGCAAGGGGAGGCCAACGTTGGAGCAAAAGTTTGACCCCAAACTTTTGCCCCAACGTTGGTATCAGCAAAAGAGGGTGGCTGATGTGAAAAGTTTGAGTAATAGTTTGTCTCAAACTTTTACTCAAACTTTTACTCAAGCTTTCATGATTCCAAACCCGGTTCAATTCGGTTCTTCTCCAAACTCCAAGAGCAATCAACCAAGGCCTCTATCAACCCAATTCCATCAAGAGCAAAGGCCCAATTGAAGGCTTGAAGACCATTTGAAGAAAGTGTATAAATAGCATAGGATTTAAGCTTTTAAGAGAGCTTTTCTTTTCGGTTTGATTAGTGCACTTAGTAGAGAGCTCATTTTACATTCTAGCATTGTTGTTTTAATTCAAGAGAATTGGGGAGGAGAATTGATCTCTCTTCTTCCTTGTTCTTGCCCAGCACTCTTTAAGTTTCTTGCTTCAGATCTTGGGTGGAGAATTGAAGAACTTCTGTTTCAATCTCACCTTGGGATCTTGTTTAATTCTCTGCTTAATTAAATCTCAGTTTCGGTTAATTGCTTCTTCATCTATTTTCTTTGCAATTTACATTTCCTTTGCAATTGTTCTTGTTGGATCTAGGAAGGCATTGAGATCTAGACTTGGTTATCTAGTCTCTTGGGTCCTGAGATCTGAATTCCAATTTTACATCCTCTGTTTAATGTTTTTCAATCTCATTTACATTTCTGTTTTAAGATCCGGTTCAATCCAAGTCATTTTCTATTTCTCTGTTTGTTGAATTTTACTTTTCCTTGTTTAATTTCTGCAAATCCAATTCCCAATTCCCTTTACAATTCAAGCCATTTACATTTCTTGCACTTTAAGATTCTGCAATTTACATTTCTTGCGTTCTAAGTTTCTGCCATTTAATTTCTTGTTCTTTAAGATTCAGCACTTTAATTCCTGTTCTCTTAAATTTCATGCCAATTCCCCATTCCCTTTACTTTCCATGCGATTTAAATTCTGCGATTCACAAATCTCTCAACCAAATCTTGATTCGCTTGACTAAATCAACCACTAAACTAAAATTGCTCAATCCTTCAATCCCTGTGGGATCGACCTCACTCCTGTGAGTTTTACTACTTGATGCGACCCGGTGCACTTGCCGGTGAGTTTTGTGTCGGATCGTTTTCCGCTACATCAATATTCACTTATGCCTTGACTCAAGCATACATTGTGCATTTTACATAATTTCATGAGGATTTTGTATAAGTTTAGTGACAAAAATTATGTTGCATTACTCATGACTTGGACTAGAGCTTTGATGCACTTTATTGCTTGATTTCAGGACCAAAAAGGAAGCAAGAAAAGGGGAGGTAACTTGCAAGATTAATGAGAAAAGTGATTGCCAATAACATTCTCAAAAAGCCATTAATGCCCACGTTAGAGAGTCACGTTAACTAAGTTAACATGAACTCTAACGTGGAGAAGAGAAGTTGAGCCAACGTTAGTGACACTTAACATTGTCACTAACGTTGGCAATTACTCATAAGTGGCCACGTTAGAAGCCACGTTAACCTAGTTAATGTGGCCTCTAACGTTAAGGGGGGAAGAGAAGCCAACGTTAGTGACACTCAACATTGTCACTAACGTTGTCCCATGGTGCAAAGTACCACATTAACTCCCACGTTAACTTGGTTAACGTGGGAACTAACGTAAAGGATGAAGAGTTGTCGACAACGTTAGTGACACTCAACATTGTCACTAACGTTGAAGCAACCACACAACCCCCAAGAGTCACGTTAAACTCCACGTTAACTTAGTTAACGTGGAAGCTAACGATGAGGAATGAAGGATGAGCCAACGTTAGTGACACTCAACATTGTCACTAACGTTGGGATGGCTAAAGATGGTCACGTTAGAGGCCACATTAACCTAGTTAACGTGGACTCTAACGTGAGACCCAGGGGCACATTGGAACATTAGTGACAATGTTGAGTGTCACTAACGTTCTCGAAGGTTGGCAAGGACCACGTTAGAAGCCACGTTAACCTAGTTAACGTGGACTTTAACGTGAAACAAGAAGGGGCACACTGGAACGTTAGTGACAATGTTGAGTGTCACTAACATTCTCGAAGGATTAACAAGGCAACGTTAAAAGCCACGTTAACCTAGTTAACGTGGGTTTTAACGTAAGGCAAAGGGGTGCATTGGAACGTTAGTGACAATGTTAAGTGTCACTAACGTTCTCGAACTTATATTCTCACTAAATATTAACACCCCTAATGTCCTGAGCTGAAGTCTCTGCCCACTTAGCACTTTATCTCTGCAAGTAAAACCAAGCCCAAATGAAGAAAAGAACTGCTTCAAACTCAAGATCCAAAGGCCCAAGACTTGAAGAGTAAACTAGAAGCTGAGAAGAGTAGTATATATAGGAGTAGCTTTGAATTGTAAAGAAGTTCTGGAAGCTGGGAAAAAAGGGAACTACTCTCTGTATTTTACTTTCTTTGCAATTTCTAGTTTTATGATGTATTCTCCATCTATGTTTTCATTTTCAAGAGCTATGAACAACTAAACCCCTTTCATTGGGTTAGGGAGCTCTGTTGTAATTTGATGGATCAATACTAATTTTCATTATTCTTCTTCTATCTTTCCTCTTGATTTTACTTGAAAGCTTTCGATCTTCATCCAATTGAGTAGTTATCTTGGAAGAGAAGCTATTCAAACTTGGATCTCTTTTGAACCTTGAAAGAGGAATGAAGAGATCAAGCTAGAAATGCTTTCTCATGCTGGACCAAATTGGGTTTGGATGGGTATGTGACTATAACCCTCTCAATACTTGGTTTGGGAAATGCATGTGGTATAATCAGTGACCATACTTCATCTCTTCTCATGAGCAATTGACCAAGGAATTGGCTATTGACCAAGATTTGAGAGATTGAATTGCAAGAAATTGTAATTCAATCACTTAAGATTGCCAAGGAGATCAATGAGTGCATTGATTGAGGAAGAGATGAAAATGAACTTGATCTGGAGAATTGCAACATCTCCTAAGCCCAATGAACTCCCCATCTCTGATCTTACCCATTCTCTTTAATTTCTGTCATTTACTTTTATGAGCAAATCCCCCATTCCCATTTACAATTCTGCAATGTATTTTCAGTCATTTACTTCCAGTCCTTTAATTCTAGCATTTACTTTTCTGTTATTTACATTCCCGCCATTTTAATTTCTGCAACTCTCAACCCAAATTCTGGATTCGCTCAACTAGAACATTCTTCTAATTAAAGTTGCTTGATCAATCAATCCTTGTGGGATTCGACCTCACTCTATTGTGAGTTTTTACTTGACGACAACTTCGGTACACTTGCCGAAGGGAGATTTGTTGAGAGACAAATTTTCCGTGCATCAAGTTTATGGCGCCGTTGCCGGGGATTGATTGTGCATCAACAATGATTAAATTGGAAGATCACTAGATTGAGCATTTTTATTTTGTGAATTTCATTTTTTTGTTTGAATGATTTACTTTTTGTTTTAGTTAACCTTCTTCCCTTCTCCCTCTACTCGTTTGTTTTTCTTTGTTATTTCAATTCTGTTTGCTAACCCACTAACTGTTTGATATATTGCACCACCCACAACTAACAGTAATTCTGACACAAATACTGTTTGCACCTATTTTCTTTGTTTGAACTTGTTGGTTGTATGACAGGGAGAAGAAGCGGGGCTTCAACTTTCTTAGATTCTGAACCTGAGAGAACCTTCCTTAGACTAAGAAGGGAAGCAAAAGAAAAATGTGTAGTTGGTGCTGAAGAAGAGGAGGAACACTTTGAGGAATACTTTGAACCTAACATGGAAGAAAACATGGAAAATCATCATGAAGAAGAGATTCACAACCATGGCAGAGGAGGTGGAGCAAATCATGCTGGGGAGGATAGAAGAGTTTTGGGCTCTTACATCAATCCAAACCCAGGCAATTGTGGAAGTAGCATCCAAAAGCCAAAAATCCATGCCAACAACTTTGAACTTAAACCACAGCTCATCACCCTTGTTCAGAACAACTGTTCGTTTGGAGGAAGTGTTCAAGAAGACCCCAATCAACATTTAACCACCTTCCTGAGAATATGTAAAACAGTGAAGTCTAATGGTGTTCATCCTGACGCCTATAGACTGCTCTTATTTCCCTTCTCACTCAGGGACAAGGCAGCCAAGTGGCTGGAATCCTTCCCAAGGGAGAGCTTGACAACTTGGGAAGATGTGGTGAACAAATTCTTAGCAAGATTCTACCCTCCTCAACGAATCAATAGGCTGAGAGCTGAGGTTCAAACTTTCAGGCAACAAGATGGTGAGACTCTATATGAAGCATGGGAGAGGTTCAAGGACTTAACAAGGAGGTGTCTACCTGACATGTTCAATGAATGGGTGAAGCTGCACATTTTTTATGAGGGGCTCTCTTATGAGTCAAAGAAGGCCGTAGACCATTCATCTGGAGGATCCTTGAACAAGAAAAAGACCATTGAGGAAGCCATAGATGTTATTGAAACAGTAGCAGAAAATGACTACTTATATGCTTCCGAAAGAGGGAACACAAGAGGAGTGATGGAGCTAAACAATGTAGATGCTCTGTTGGCCCAAAACAAGCTCATTACCCAGCAGCTGGCTGACCTCACCAAGAAGATGGAGAGGAACCAAGTAGCAGCAATCTCCACTTCATCAACAACACAAGAAGGAGTGCATGAAGAAGCAGAGGGTAGTCAGGAGCAAGCCAACTACATTGGGAATTCACCAAGGAAAAATTATGATCCATACTCCAAGACTTACAACCCTGGATGGAGAAACCACCCAAACTTTGGGTGGGGAAGTGAGCAAGATCAAAAGTAATTCACCCAGAGGACATCTCAACACCGCCACAATAACACTTCTCCACACACTCATCAAAACCAAAACAGCACATCTGATCTGAACCACTCATCAATCGATGACAAGCTCTCTAAGATCGAAACCTTCATCGAAGGAATATGTAGAGACATTCAAGACAGTAAAGCATTCAGAGAGGAAGTGCAGTCAAACATGCAGAATCAAAATGCTGCCATCACAAAACTGGAAACACAAATCAGCTATCTGTTTAAGCAGCTCCCTAAGCACAATTTTTGCTATGATGCCCATTCAAGCAAAAGGGAGGAGTGTCAAGCTATCACACTTAGGAGTGGGAAGGAACTGAAGGAACATCCCCAAAAACCTCAAGAAGAAAGCTCAAATAAAAAGGGAAAAGAGCAAGATGGAATGCAACCCCACACGCCAAGTTTGCAGAAAGAAAAAAAGATACCCCAACTGAACATCTCAAGAGCTCCATACCCCCAGCTATTGAAGAAAAAGGAAGATGACAACCAGTTCTTGAGATTTTTGGAAATCTTCAAGAAGCTACAAATCAATATACCATTTGCTGAAGCCATAGAACAAATGCCACTTTATGCCAAGTTTTTAAAGGAGCTAATGACTAAGAAGAGAAGCTGGAAGAACAATGAGACTGTGATACTAACTGAAGAGTGCAGTGCTATCTCTCAGCATAAACTACCTCAGAAACTGAAGGATCCTGGGAGTTTTCAGATCCCTTGCATTATAGGAGAAATCACAGTAGAAATGGCTCTTTGTGACTTAGGGGCCAGCATCAATTTGATGTCAGTAGCTATGATGAGAAAGATGAAAATTGAGGAGGCTAAACCAACAAAAATAGCTCTACAACTAGCAAACCGGTCGTTCAAATTCCCTCACGGGATAGTAGAGGATTTGCTAGTAAAAGTAGGAGATTTCATACTCCCAGCAGATTTTGTGGTGCTGGAAATGCAGGAAGACGCCAAGACTTCCATCATCTTGGGAAGGCCATTCTTGGCCACTGCTGGAGCTGTCATTGATGTTCAGAAGGGTGACCTCACCCTGAGATTACACAATGAAAAGATGACATTCAATGTGTTCAAGGCCATGAGTTATCCACCGGGGGAATGCATGAGGTTAGATGAACTTGAGGATGAAGTGGAGGAGAAATTTGAAGAAGATGAACCTGAAGAAAATGAGAGATTGGTGGAGGAAGAATCTGAATCAAGTGAAGAGGTAGTTACAGCAGATATACATATACCAGATGCACCAAAGGAAGGGAACGAAAAATCAGAAGCACCCAAACCTGAACTCAAAGCATTGCCACCCACTCTCAAATATGCATATCTAGGAGAAAATGAAAACTACCCAGTGATCATAAATTCATCCCTCAGTCAAGATCAAGAGGACGAACTACTCAAGGTGCTGCGGGAGCATAAGGATGCCATTGGATGGACCCTTGCTGACTTGAAAGGAATCAGTTCAGCCATATGCATGCATAAAATACTATTGGAAGATGATGCCAAGCCATCAATTCAATCCCAAAGAAGGCTGAACCCAATCATGAAGGAAGTGGTACAGAAAGAGGTTATGAAGCTTTGGCAAGGAGGGGTCATATACCCAATTTCGGACAGCCCTTGGGTTAGCCCCATACATGTTGTGCCAAAGAAGGGAGGGATCACTGTGGTTACCAATGAGAAGAACGAGCTCATACCTACAAGGACCGTCACAGGATGGCGGATGTGCATAGATGATGGGATATTTTCGTAGAAGAAACGAATTTCTCCAAAACACCCAAAACTAACCGGCAAGTGCACCGGGTCGCATCAAGTAGTAATAACTCACTTAGAGTGAGGTCGATCCCACAGGGATTGATGGATCAAGCAACTTCAGTGGGTGATTAGTTTAGTCAAGCTAACATTGAGTGAATTGTGTGAAGTTGAGCAACAGAAGGTAAAAATTGCAGGGAAATTAAAGTTGCAGAATGTAAATGGGCAGAAGCTTAAAGAGCAAGAAATGTAAATTGCAGAAACTTAAATAGCAAGAAATGTAAATTGCATGAAATGTAAAGGGGAGAGGGTGCTGGAAATTAAAGAGAGCAATAGATCAAAGCTTAGAGGAAATTTAACTTGCAGGAAAGAAAAGTGTAGCAAAGACTTGTAGAAACTCAGATTTCAGAAAACTGAATTCAAAATTTGAAAATGCTAATTGCAGAATAGTGTATCAAAGGGGACTTTCTATTCTACCCTACTCCTAATGCTCGAGTTGAGCCAGCCTCCCCACAAATATGAAAATGATGCCTTATATAGGCTTTACAAAATGGAAATGAAAATGAAATTAAAAACAAATTACAATCAAATGAAATTCCTATTTTATCTATTTCTTGTGCCTTTGAGTGATGATCATGGGCCCTTGCTCTTGATGGAATTGGGTTGATAGAGGCCTTGGTTGATTGCTCTTGGAGTTTGAGGAGGAACCGAAGTGAACCGGGTTTGAATTTGCAAAAGCTTGAGTAAAAGTTTGAGTAAAAGTTTGAGTCAAACTTTTACTCCAACTTTTCACATCAGCCACCCTCTTTTGCTGATACCAACGTTGGGGCAAAAGTTTGGGGTCTAACTTTTGCTCCAACGTTGGCCTCCCTTATGCACATTTATGGCGCCATTTTTGTCCTCTTGTCATGTCGCCAATTTTATGCCCAATATAGACTATCATATATGGTTGGAAAGCTCTAAATGTCAGCTTTCTAACCCATTTAGAATCACTTCAATTGGACATCTACAACTCAAGTTATGATCATTTGAAGAGGGCATGGTTGCTGGCTTTGGTGTGCAGCGTTTGAGGTAAAGTTTGCCTCAAACGTTGGCGAAAACGCCAGTTCTGGAGGCTCAAACGTATTGTCCACCCCATACTATTATACATTGTTGGAAAGCCCTGAATGTCTACTTTCCATTGCCATTGGAAGCGCATCAATTGGAGCTCTACAGCTCGAGTTATACTCCGTTGAAGGTGCAGAGGTCAGTTGGCCTCACTGCAGGTTGCCACCATGTTCGTTTATGCACATTGCGGGGCAGTTTTCTCCCTCAATTTTAGTGTCCACCATGCAGTGCCATATATGCTTGGAAAGCTCTTGATTCCTACTTTCCAATGCTTCTTGAATCACTTCATTTGGAGCTCTGTAGCTCAAGTTATTCTTGTTGGAAGTATACCCCTTCAAGCTGTTGTGGTGTGTGGCGCCAACGTTAGCCCAAAAGTTAGAGGCTAACGTTGGCGCAAATTTTTGGTGGCCAGGGGGTGTTTTTCTCATGCCAACGTTAGCCACAAAGTTAGGGGCTAACATTGGCGCAAACTTTTGGTGCCCAGGGAGTAACTTTCATGTGCCAACGTTAGCCCAAAAGTTAGGGGCTAACGTTGGGGCTAACTTTTCACCCAAAAGTTTGTGCAAAAGTTTGAGGCTAACTTTTGGTCCAGCTTTTTGCTTCCTGGTTCATTTTCACTTATTCCATTGTCCTCTCTTTACTCCTAGCCATTCTTTCTTGCTTCAACCTTTCTTCAAGCTTTCTTCACCTATCATTAATCAACCAAACACATCAAAGCTATGCTCAAAATCATGAGATATTCATTCTTTCATAATAAGTGACAATTATAGCATAAAACCTCATGAAATAGCATGAATTCATACATGGTTGATTAAATCAAAGGAAACATGAAAATCTACCCAATTGGCTTGCTTATGGATCAAGAAAGTGCATAAAACCTATTGAAAACAAATGAAAAAGCATAGAAAAACATGACATGGTGACATGTCATCACAACACCAAACTTAAACCTTGCTTGTCCCCAAGCAAGAAAAGAATCATGCAATAAAGATTGACAATCCAAGGCAAGAAGAATAGCAACTCAATGTTCATGGTAAGCTAGTTTTTTAAGCATGCTATAATCACAAAAGAAATGTAAATGATTGATGCTTCCATCTAGCTCAATTTATGAAATCTTTTTATATTTCTTCCTTGAAACAAGCTTTTGATTTTCTTATTAGCTTCTCCTTTTGGGTGCTTTGCCCCATGAGTTGATAACAAAGCTACGACTTCTAAATGCTTTGTTTTCAAGTATTACCACTTGATACATAAGCACCACAAGCATTTGATTAGAGGACTTCATTAAGCTCATTTTTTTTTCTTTTCTTTTCTTGACTCTCTAATCATTGATGCTCAGAGCCTTGAGCTTTGAGGGAGTGCTTTTGCACTTTGAGCCTAACCTTGACTTCTAAGTGTTTTGTTTTCAAGCATTTGGCTTGATACATAAACACCACAAGTACTTAGCAAATAAATTACCATTGGTACTCAGAGCCTTCAGCTTTCTCATTCTTTCCCTTTTTCTTTTCTTGCTTTAATTGTATTTGCTTCTTCAAGGTTTTCATGATTTTCAAAAGATTTCATAAAATGTTCTAGATGAAAACTTCAATTAAATAGAATCCAATGCAATTGAGCAACAATTAATCATACTAGTTGTCCAATACTTGTATGCACATGCTAAACTCTTCTTTAGTTCCTTGTTTGTTTATGATCATGATGCTTTACTGCTTTTGAATTCACAAAACCCAAGTTGGTAATCACAATGGCACAGCACCATGTTGCAATTTAGAAATCAAACTATGCCTTTTCATACACACATGCATACAGAGAAGGTAAAGACAATCATGCAGTTTATAGTGCTTGAAACAAATGAGAGGAAAAGGAACTTTACAACCTTGTAGTTCATCTTCTCTATTGTTGTCATTTTCCTCTCATTCTCCTCCTTCCCATACCAAACTCAGAATGCTTGCTCATCCTCAAGCAACTATTAGAACCGTGGCTATGGGGCTAAGATGGATCATGAATGTCTTACACAAGAAATGTTAGTAGTACATGTGTTTCAAGCAAGCAAAATTAAAGATAATAATCAAGGCACAAGAGACAGAGACATTGTGACTGCAAGCTTAAGAAGGTGAGCATAATACTTTGCATAAAGAATAAGTGGCACACCAAACTTAGTGTGACACTTTCACTTGGAATCAATGCAAGTATCCAGTAAAGATTTGAAGCAAATTGTGTTGCATAGCAACACCAAACTTAGAATGCAATCCTATGTCCATTTATTTGAATTAAAACTAAACAAAAGAAACTGTTATATGTTAAATACAATCACCAAATGAAGAGTCTGTTATGAATAAGGATGTCTTGGTGATGTATTAACAAAAACAGTTAATGAAGGAAAGCATTAAAAACAAGTAAATAAATGAAACAAAGAGAAAACAAAATTTATCCAACTAAGAAGAAAAATAACACTGTAAAAGGCAATATGATTATGCAGACAAGTAATGTTGCTGGATTCATTGCATAGAAAATTAAGTGGCACACCAAACTTAGAATCTTAGCGTGACACTTCACGTAGAATTGATGCAATCATCCAAATGGGATTGAAAACAATTTGTTGCAAGGCAACACCAAACTTAGAATGTGATCATATGCCAATTTATTGAAATTTAAACAAAGCAAGGAGAAGAAATGTACCTACTGTCTACCTATTCTTTACTTTCTTCCTCTTCTTCCAATTTGTTAAGTGGAATGACTTCAAAGGAGGAGAAGTTTCAGCTAGTGCCCCTTGTCTTGGTCTCTCCTCAGCAAGCTTCCTTGTGAAATTGGCTTGATTGATCTTGCTTGCTGGATCAGGGGGAGGATTGTTTGCAGTTGACCTTCTCATGAATGTTGTCCTTGGTGTCTTGGTCACAATCCTCTTCTTGGTGCTTTTGTTAATTGCCTTCACTTTCTTGAATTTCTGACTTGGTTGCTGTGTGATTGTTGGAGTTTTGTCTTCATCAAGAGTCTCTTGCAATGGTGGTTCTGTGGATTCTTCCTTCATGTACTTCTTTGCCTCACTTGAGTTTGGAATGACTTCTTCACTTTCTTGCTCCTCCACTTCCTCTTTTACACTCAACATTTGTTTTAATAGCTCTTTTATGGAGGAGGTTTGTTGATCTTCCCAAGCTTTCTTCATCTCCTCTTCATACCTTTCAATCATGGATTCAAGTGTTGAGGCGTTTTGGTCCAGGGAGGTTTGTGGAGGTTGTGAGTGTTCAGGTTCTTTTGTCACCTCAAGTGTAGTTTCATTTTCAACCACCTCATTCTTCATTAAAAATCCACTTGACTCAGTAGCTTCTTCCTCTTGCTTTTCCACCTTCTTCATTGCACTTTCACTTAACATAAGGACCTTTTGTTCTTGTTTTTCCACTTCCTCTCCCACAGATTGATTTTTACTGTTTGATGGTTCTAAGTGTTTCCTTATGTTCTCCAGGTGCTCATTCATCCTCTGACGGATGATTTCTTCCCTTTTCCAGGCTTTCATTGCCTCCTCCTCATTTTTTTTGAACATGATCTCTAGCTTTGAGAGGCCTAGGTTCGTGGAAGTTTGTGTTGAGGCATATTTAGGTGATGAAGAATTTTCAAATGTAGAAGTGGGAGGTGAGGTTGGACAATCTCTCATGTGAGTTGACTGCTCAGAATTTGCAGTTTCTTGGTAATACTCCCAGCCACCATTAGAATAATGACTTGAATCATTTTGTGGTGGAGGGAAATATCCAATATGATTTTCTTTCTCATCTTGTGGTTCTGAAGCATGGCTCCATGAATTGGAGAGCCCAGAATTTGAAGTTTCTTGGTGATATTCCCATCCATCATTAGAAATTGGTGATGGTGGGTGATATCTCATAGAATTTGTTTGATCATAAGATGAGTTGAACTCCATTTGAGTTTTGTAAAACACACAACCAAGGAAAATTGAAATTACTCATATCAGAGATGAGAATTTCTTAGTGAGGCAAAAACTCAAACACCTTGGTTTCACTTTGAAACAGAAAAAAAAATAAAGAAAATGCTTGATCTAGACTTCTCACCCACATAATCATTGTAGATCTAAATCAATTCCCGGCAACGGCGCCAAAAACTTGATGGGATATTTTCGTGGAAGAAACGAATTTCTCCAAAACACCCAAAACTAACCGGCAAGTGCACCGGGTCGCATCAAGTAGTAATAACTCACTTAGAGTGAGGTCGATCCCACAGGGATTGATGGATCAAGCAACTTCAGTGGGTGATTAGTTTAGTCAAGCTAACATTGAGTGAATTGTGTGAAGTTGAGCAACAGAAGGTAAAAATTGCAGGGAAATTAAAGTTGCAGAATGTAAATGGGCAGAAGCTTAAAGAGCAAGAAATGTAAATTGCAGAAACTTAAATAGCAAAAAATGTAAATTGCATGAAATGTAAAGGGGAGAGGGTGCTGGAAATTAAAGAGAGCAATAGATCAAAGCTTAGAGGAAATTTAACTTGCAGGAAAGAAAAGTGTAGCAGAGACTTGTAGAAACTCAGATTTCAGAAAACTAAATTCAAAATTTGAAAATGATAATTGCAGAAAAGTGTATCAAAGGGGACTTTCTATTCTACCCTACTCCTAATGCTCGAGTTGAGCCAGCCTCCCCACAAATATGAAAATGATGCCTTATATAGGCTTTACAAAATGGAAATGAAAATGAAATTAAAAACAAATTACAATTAAGTGAAATTCCTATTTTATCTATTTCTTGTGCCTTTGAGTGATGATCATGGGCCCTTGCTCTTGATGGAATTGGGTTGATAGAGGCCTTGGTTGATTGCTCTTGGAGTTTGAGGAGGAACCAAAGTGAACCGGGTTTGAATTTGCAAAAGCTTGAGTAAAAGTTTGAGTCAAACTTTTACTCCAACTTTTCACATCAGCCACCCTCTTTTGCTGATACCAACGTTGGGGCAAAAGTTTGGGGTCTAACTTTTGCTCCAACGTTGGCCTCCCTTATGCACATTTATGGCGCCAACTTTGTCCTCTTGTCATGTTGCCAATTTTATGCCCAATATAGACTATCATATATGGTTGGAAAGCTCTAAATGTCAGCTTTCTAACCCACTTGGAATCACTTCAATTGGACATCTACAACTCAAGTTATGATCATTTGAAGAGGGCATGGTTGCTGGCTTTGGTGTGCAGCGTTTGAGGTAAAGTTTGCCTCAAACGTTGGCGAAAACGCCAGTTCTGTAGGCTCAAACGTATTGTCCACCCCATACATTTATACATTGTTGGAAATCTCTGAATGTCTACTTTCCATTGCCGTTGGAAGCGCATCAATTGGAGCTCTACAGCTCGAGTTATACTCCGTTGAAGGTGCAGAGGTCAGTTGGCCTCACTGCAGGTTGCCACCATGTTCGTTTATGCACATTGTGGGGCAGTTTTCTCCCTTAATTTTAGTGTCCACCATGCAGTGCTATATATGCTTGGAAAGCTCTTGATTCCTACTTTCCAATGCTTCTTGAATCACCTCATTTGGAGCTCTGTAGCTCAAGTTATTCTTGTTGGAAGTATACCCCTTCAAGCTGTTGTGGTGTGTGGCGCCAACGTTAGCCCAAAAGTTCGAGGCTAACGTTGGCGCAAATTTTTGGTGGCCAGGGGGTGTTTTTCTCATGCCAACGTTAGCCACAAAGTTAGGGGCTAACATTGGCGCAAACTTTTGGTGCCCAGGGAGTAACTTTCATGTGCCAACATTAGCCCAAAAGTTAGGGGCTAACGTTGGGGCTAACTTTTCACCCAAAAGTTTGTGCAAAAGTTTGAGGCTAACTTTTGGTCCAGCTTTTTGCTTCCTGGTTCATTTTCACTTATTCCATTGTCCTCTCTTTACTCCTAGCCATTCCTTCTTGCTTCAACCTTTCTTCAAGCTTTCTTCACCTATCATTAATCAACCAAACACATCAAAGCTATGCTCAAAATCATGAGATATTCATTCTTTCATAATAAGTGACAATTATAGCATAAAACCTTATGAAATAGCATGAATTCATACATGGTTGATTAAATCAAAGGAAACATGAAAATCTACCCAATTGGCTTGCTTATGGATCAAGAAAGTGCATAAAACCTATTGAAAACAAATGAAAAAGCATAGAAAAACATGACATGGTGACATGTCATCACAACACCAAACTTAAACCTTGCTTGTCCCCAAGCAAGAAAAGAATCATGCAATAAAGATTGACAATCCAAGGCAAGAAGAATAGCAACTCAATGTTCATGGTAAGCTAGTTTTTTAAGCATGCTATAATCACAAAAGAAATGTAAATGATTGATGCTTCCATCTAGCTCAATTTATGAAATCTTTTTATATTTCTTCCTTGAAACAAGCTTTTGATTTTCTTATTAGCTTCTCCTTTTGGGTGCTTTGCCCCATGAGTTGATAACAAAGCTACGACTTCTAAATGCTTTGTTTTCAAGTATTACCACTTGATACATAAGCACCACAAGCATTTGATTAGAGGACTTCATTAAACTCATTTTTTTTTCTTTTCTTTTCTTGACTCTCTAATCATTGATGCTCAGAGCCTTGAGCTTTGAGGGAGTGCTTTTGCACTTTGAGCCTAACCTTGACTTCTAAGTGTTTTGTTTTCAAGCATTTGGCTTGATACATAAACACCACAAGTACTTAGCAAATAAATTACCATTGGTACTCAGAGCCTTCAGCTTTCTCATTCTTTCCCTTTTTCTTTTCTTGCTTTAATTGTATTTGCTTCTTCAAGGTTTTCATGATTTTCAAAAGATTTCATAAAATGTTCTAGATGAAAACTTCAATTAAATAGAATCCAATGCAATTGAGCAACAATTAATCATACTAGCTGTCCAATACTTGTATGCACATGCTAAACTCTTCTTTAGTTCCTTGTTTGTTTATGATCATGATGCTTTACTGCTTTTGAATTCACAAAACCCAAGTTGGTAATCACAATGGCACAGCACCATGTTGCAATTTAGAAATCAAACTATGCCTTTTCATACACACATGCATACAGAGAAGGTAAAGACAATCATGCAGTTTATAGTGCTTGAAACAAATGAGAGGAAAAGGAACTTTACAACCTTGTAGTTCATCTTCTCTATTGTTGTCATTTTCCTCTCATTCTCCTCCTTCCCATACCAAACTCAGAATGCTTGCTCATCCTCAAGCAACTCTTAGAACCCTGGCTATGGGGCTAAGATGGATCATGAATGTCTTACACAAGAAATGTTAGTAGTACATGTGTTTCAAGCAAGCAAAATTAAAGATAATAATCAAGGCACAAGAGACAGAGACATTGTGACTGCAAGCTTAAGAAGGTGAGCATAATACTTTGCATAAAGAATAAGTGGCACACCAAACTTAGTGTGACACTTTCACTTGGAATCAATGCAAGTATCCAGTAAAGATTTGAAGCAAATTGTGTTGCATAGCAACACCAAACTTAGAATGCAATCCTATGTCCATTTATTTGAATTAAAACTAAACAAAAGAAACTGTTATATGTTAAATACAATCACCAAATGAAGAGTCTGTTATGAATAAGGATGTCTTGGTGATGTATTAACAAAAACAGTTAATGAAGGAAAGCATTAAAAACAAGTAAATAAATGAAACAAAGAGAAAACAAAATTTATCCAACTAAGAAGAAAAATAACACTGTAAAAGGCAATATGATTATGCAGACAAGTAATGTTGCTGGATTCATTGCATAGAAAATTAAGTGGCACACCAAACTTAGAATCTTAGCGTGACACTTCACGTAGAATTGATGCAATCATCCAAACGGGATTGAAAACAATTTGTTGCAAGGCAACACCAAACTTAGAATGTGATCATATGCCAATTTATTGAAATTTAAACAAAGCAAGGAGAAGAAATGTACCTACTGTCTACCTGTTCTTTACTTTCTTCCTCTTCTTCCAATTTGTTAAGAGGAATGACTTCAAAGGAGGAGAAGTTTCAGCTAGTGCCCCCTGTCTTGGTCTCTCCTCAGCAAGCTTCCTTGTGAAATTGGCTTGATTGATCTTGCTTGCTGGATCAGGGGGAGGATTGTTTGCAGTTGACCTTCTCATGAATGTTGTCCTTGGTGTCTTGGTCACAATCCTCTTCTTGGTGCTTTTGTTAATTGCCTTCACTTTCTTGAATTTCTGACTTGGTTGCTGTGTGATTGTTGGAGTTTTGTCTTCATCAAGAGTCTCTTGCAATGGTGGTTCTGTGGATTCTTCCTTCATGTACTTCTTTGCCTCACTTGAGTTTGGAATGACTTCTTCACTTTCTTGCTCCTCCACTTCCTCTTTTACACTCAACATTTGTTTTAATAGCTCTTTTATGGAGGAGGTTTGTTGATCTTCCCAAGCTTTCTTCATCTCCTCTTCATACCTTTCAATCATGGATTCAAGTGTTGAGGCGTTTTGGTCCAGGGAGGTTTGTGGAGGTTGTGAGTGTTCAGGTTCTTTTGTCACCTCAAGTGTAGTTTCATTTTCAACCACCTCATTCTTCATTAAAAATCCACTTGACTCAGTAGCTTCTTCCTCTTGCTTTTCCACCTTCTTCATTGCACTTTCACTTAACATAAGGACCTTTTGTTCTTGTTTTTTCACTTCCTCTCCCACAGATTGATTTTTACTGTTTGATGGTTCTAAGTGTTTCCTTATGTTCTCCAGGTGCTCATTCATCCTCTGACGGATGATTTCTTCCCTTTTCCAGGCTTTCATTGCCTCCTCCTCATTTTTTTTGAACATGATCTCTAGCTTTGAGAGGCCTAGGTTCGTGGAAGTTTGTGTTGAGGCATATTTAGGTGATGAAGAATTTTCAAATGTAGAAGTGGGAGGTGAGGTTGGACAATCTCTCATGTGAGTTGACTGCTCAGAATTTGCAGTTTCTTGGTAATACTCCCAGCCACCATTGGAATAATGACTTGAATCATTTTGTGGTGGAGGGAAATATCCAATATGATTTTCTTTCTCATCTTGTGGTTCTGAAGCATGGCTCCATGAATTGGAGAGCCCAAAATTTGAAGTTTCTTGGTGATATTCCCATCCATCATTAGAATTTGGTGATGGTGGGTGATATCCAATAGAATTTGTTTGATCATAAGATGAGTTGAACTCCATTTGAGTTTTGTAAAACACACAACCAAGGAAAATTGAAATTACTCATATCAGAGATGAGAATTTCTTAGTGAGGCAAAAACTCAAACACCTTGGTTTCACTTTGAAACAGAAAACAAAAATAAAGAAAATGCTTGATCTAGACTTCTCACCCACATAATCATTGTTGATCTAAATCAATCCCCGGCAACGGCACCAAAAACTTGATGGGATATTTTTGTGGAAGAAACGAATTTCTCCAAAACGCCCAAAACTAACCGGCAAGTGCACCAGGTCGTATCAAGTAGTAATAACTCACTTAGAGTGAGGTCGATCCCACAGGGATTGATGGATCAAGCAACTTCAGTGGGTGATTAGTTTAGTCAAGCTAACATTGAGTGAATTGTGTGAAGTTGAGCAACAGAAGGTAAAAATTGCAGGGAAATTAAAGTTGCAGAATGTAAATGGGCAGAAGCTTAAAGAGCAAGAAATGTAAATTGCAGAAACTTAAATAGCAAGAAATGTAAATTGCATGAAATGTAAAGGGGAGAGGGTGCTGGAAATTAAAGAGAGCAATAGATCAAAGCTTAGAGGAAATTTAACTTGCAGGAAAGAAAAGTGTAGCAAAGACTTGTAGAAACTCAGATTTCAGAAAACTGAATTCAAAATTTGAAAATGCTAATTGCAGAATAGTGTATCAAAGGGGACTTTCTATTCTACCCTACTCCTAATGCTCGAGTTGAGCCAGCCTCCCCACAAATATGAAAATGATGCCTTATATAGGCTTTACAAAATGGAAATGAAAATGAAATTAAAAACAAATTACAATCAAATGAAATTCCTATTTTATCTATTTCTTGTGCCTTTGAGTGATGATCATGGGCCCTTGCTCTTGATGGAATTGGGTTGATAGAGGCCTTGGTTGATTGCTCTTGGAGTTTGAGGAGGAACCGAAGTGAACCGGGTTTGAATTTGCAAAAGCTTGAGTAAAAGTTTGAGTAAAAGTTTGAGTCAAACTTTTACTCCAACTTTTCACATCAGCCACCCTCTTTTGCTGATACCAACGTTGGGGCAAAAGTTTGGGGTCTAACTTTTGCTCCAACGTTGGCCTCCCTTATGCACATTTATGGCGCCATTTTTGTCCTCTTGTCATGTCGCCAATTTTATGCCCAATATAGACTATCATATATGGTTGGAAAGCTCTAAATGTCAGCTTTCTAACCCATTTAGAATCACTTCAATTGGACATCTACAACTCAAGTTATGATCATTTGAAGAGGGCATGGTTGCTGGCTTTGGTGTGCAGCGTTTGAGGTAAAGTTTGCCTCAAACGTTGGCGAGAACGCCAGTTCTGGAGGCTCAAACGTATTGTCCACCCCATACTATTATACATTGTTGGAAAGCCTTGAATGTCTACTTTCCATTGCCGTTGGAAGCGCATCCATTGAAGCTCTACAGCTCGAGTTATACTCCGTTGAAGGTGCAGAGGTCAGTTGGCCTCACTGCAGGTTGCCACCATGTTCGTTTATGCACATTGCGGGGCAGTTTTCTCCCTCAATTTTAGTGTCCACCATGCAGTGTCATATATGCTTGGAAAGCTCTTGATTCCTACTTTCCAATGCTTCTTGAATCACCTCATTTGGAGCTCTGTAGCTCAAGTTATTCTTGATGGAAGTATACCCCTTCAAGTTGTTGTGGTGTGTGGCGCCAACGTTAGCCCAAAAGTTAGAGGCTAACGTTGGCGCAAACTTTTGGTGGCCAGGGGTTGTTTTTCTCATGCCAACGTTAGCCACAAAGTTAGGGGCTAACGTTGGCGCAAACCTTTGGTGCCCAGGGAGTAACTTTCATGTGCCAACGTTAGCCCAAAAGTTAGGGGCTAACGTTGGGGCTAACTTTTCACCCAAAAGTTTGTGCAAAAGTTTGAGGCTAACTTTTGGTCCAGCTTTTTGCTTCCTGGTTCATTTTCACTTATTCCATTGTCCTCTCTTTACTCCTAGCCATTCCTTCTTGCTTCAACCTTTCTTCAAGCTTTCTTCACCTATCATTAATCAACCAAACACATCAAAGCTATGCTCAAAATCATGAGATATTCATTCTTTCATAATAAGTGACAATTATAGCATAAAACCTCATGAAATAGCATGAATTCATACATGGTTGATTATATCAAAGGAAACATGAAAATCTACCCAATTGGCTTGCTTATGGATCAAGAAAGTGCATAAAACCTATTGAAAACAAATGAAAAAGCATAGAAAAACATGACATGGTGACATGTCATCAATAGACTACAGGAAACTAAATGAGGCTACACGAAAAGACCATTTTCCCCTTCCATTCATGGATCAGATGTTGGAAAGACTTGCAGGGCACGCATATTATTGTTTTCTCGATGGTTATTCAAGATATAACCAAATAGTGGTGGATCCAAGAGACCAAGAGAAAACCTCATTTACCTGTCCGTATGGAGTGTTTGCCTATAGGCGCATGCCATTTGGATTGTGCAATGCCCCTGCAACTTTCCAACGCTGCATGCTTTCTATCTTTTCAGATATGATAGAAAAATTCATTGAAGTTTTTATGGATGATTTATCGGTATTCGGAGATTCTTTTCCTAGTTTCCTACATCACCTCGCCTTGGTATTGAAAAGATGCCAAGAGACCAATTTGGTCTTGAACTGGGAAAAATGCCACTTCATGGTGACAGGAGGAATAGTCCTTGGTCACAAGGTCTCTCACCAAGGCATTGAGGTTGATAGAGCTAAAGTAGAACTTATTGAAAAACTACCCCCACCCAGTGATGTCAAGGCAATTAGAAGTTTTTTAGGGCATGCTGGTTTTTACAGAAGGTTCATTAAAGATTTTTCAAAGATAGCCAAGCCCTTAAGTAATCTCCTTGTATCTGATACACCATTCATCTTTGATGAAACATGCATGCTAGCATTTGCACATTTGAAAATGAGGTTATCCTCTGCTCCTATCATTTCCCCACCTGATTGGAACCTACCATTTGAATTAATGTGTGATGCATCTGATTTTGCAGTTGGGGCAATGTTAGGACAAAGGAAAGATAATCTAGTTCGTGTGATATACTATGCTAGCAAAGTCCTTAATGAAACTCAAAGAAATTATACCACTACTGAAAAGGAATTGCTAGCAATAGTTTTTGCATTTGACAAATTTAGATCATACCTCATTGGTGCTAAAGTGATTATTTTTACAGATCACACAGCACTTAAGTATTTGTTTGCCAAGCAAGAATCAAAGCCAAGACTAATAAGGTGGATCTTACTGTTGCAGGAATTTGATATTGAAATCAGAGACAAGAAAGGAGTGGAGAACAAGGTGGCAGATCACCTCTCCAGAATCCCTCATGAGCAAGGTGGAGAAGACGATACAAATATGAACGAGCTCTTCCCTGATGAGCAGTTGATGACAGTTCGCAAAGCACCATGGTTCGCAGATATTGCAAATCTCAAGGCAACTGGGGCATTACCCCTAGGGATCAATAAACATCAAAAGAGGAAGCTCATGAATGATGCAAAATTCTTAGAAGATGTGTTTCGGAAGAGGAAGGGAGAGAAGTCCTGTGGAACTGCCACGGTTCATGCTATGGCGGGCACTTTGGAGGGGACAGAACTGCAACAAAGGTGTTACAAAGCGGATTCTTTTGGCCCACCCTTTTCAAGGATGCCAAGGAACTAGTGAAAAGCTGCAATGAATGCCAAAGATCTGGAAACCTGCCCAAAAGAAATGCCATGCCACAAAATTTCATCTTGGAACTGGAACTGTTTGATGTGTGGGGGATTGATTTCATGGGACCATTCCCAACCTCATATGCAAACAAATACATCCTGGTAGCAGTGGATTATGTTTCCAAGTGGGTAGAGGCTATTGCAACCCTAACTAATGATAACAAGGTAGTCATGAACTTCCTCAAGAAGAACATCTTTAGCCGGTTTGGAGTCCCAAGAGCCCTCATCAGTGATGGAGGGAGCCACTTTTGTAACAAACTACTAGAAGCTCTCCTCTTACGATATGGGGTAAAACACAAAGTAGCCACACCTTACCATCCTCAAGCAAGTGGGCAAACTGAGATATCCAACAGAGAGCTGAAGAGGATCCTGGAAAAGACTGTGGGTGCATCTAGAAAGGATTGGTCGAAGAAGTTGGATGATGCTCTTTGGGCATACAGAACAGCATTCAAAACTCCACTTGGAATGTCTCCATATCAACTAGTCTATGGGAAGGCTTGTCATTTACCATTGGAGCTAGAACACAAAGCTCTTTGGGCCATCAAGATACTAAATTTTGACAGCATTGCTGCTGGTTCAAAAAGAATCTTGCAGCTACAAGAGATGGAGGAATTCAGGTCACAAGCCTATGAAAACACTAAGATGTATAAAGAGAAGGCAAAGAGAAAACATGACATGCATTTGGCACCCAGGAGTTTCGAAAAAGGGCAGCAAGTACTCCTTTACAATTCTAAATTAAGGCTGTTCCCAGGAAAACTCAAGTCAAGGTGGTCCGGACCTTTCATGGTTACAAAAGTATCACCATATGGCCACATCGAAATCATGAATGAAGGTTCAGGGAGGACGTTTACAGTGAATGGACAAAGACTCAAGCATTATCTAGGCAACATGGGGGAAAACTCCAGAGTAAAATACCACCTCAAGTAATCAAGGACTCGTCGAGCTAGCGACGATAAAAAAAGCGCTCTGTTGGGAGGCAACCCAACCTCAGGTAGTTTCACTTTCATCTTTATTTCAATAAAAATCATAAAGTTGTTTCCCCTGTATTGTAAGGAGCTAAGTTTGGTGTTCCACACCAGAACAATCCAAGAGTGATAGTGTAGTTCTAAGTTTGGTGTTCCACTAAAGGACATTGGTTAGAATTACACTCCACTCAAAAAGAACATTACTAGCTCCATCCAATCAAGAGAAACCACTTAGATGTAGTTAGACTATAGGTGATCATTGCTTTATTGATAACAAGATATGAGGGTCTCTGCATATATGAAATGTCTTGTACTGGGCAAAGAACTAAGTTTGGTGTTCACACACCAAATTGAGTTCAAGAGGCACAAGCATACATGTAAGCTAACTATATCTCAAGTGCTTTGGGAACAAGCAACTTCCAGTAACCTTGCAGGAATCTTATAAGGAAATGGTGCAACTTCACCCAAAGAAGCAAGGCAGCAAAAACTAGGATGATGACAAAGAGAGAGGGGGACCAGAGATCATCAACCGAAGGTTGTATTGTTACCTAATTCCATTGTACTCAGAATTGTTGAAAGTTGGAAGCTCGAATGCACTTCTGATTTATAGTTACTCTTAGTTGATCCCTTTTTAAATTCTGTCTTTTAAGTTCTGAATAGGTCTATGTGCACTGGTCTTTATGTCACTGCACCATCACTTTGCTTACTTGTATGCTTGTCCCTTTTGAATCAAATTAAAGAAGAGAATGTTTATGTTTTTAAAAGACCAGAATAGAGTTCCTAATGTGGAGGTGCAGTCATGAATCTTTGGGGTAGTCATAAGTTAGCTAAGTTGGTTCAACCACAAGGTTAGGAGGACAACTATCTATCCTGAATACTTGACTTTGGATATACTCATGAGACTAAGTTAATAACAAGATCCTAAGAAGAGAAAAGGGAAAGAACAATGGAAGTGAAAAACAAAAGAAAAAGAGTAAGCAATAAGGCTAGGCATCAATGGTTTAATCTTGAGGCAAGTGTCTGTGGTGCTCCTGTGTGAGGGATCTACTTGGATGAATAAGCTCTTAGGGGTGCTTTATCACTTGGTAACTTGGGTTAACTAACCCGGGATTATCAGCTGAAAATCCACTATCAAGAGTAACCCTCACTACAGAGCATTTAGTAACCCAAAGAGGTGCTGGACACCAAGGTCTCAAGAAAATAAAATAAATAAACTATATGCCTATGGTGTGTATGTATGGGGGAGAGACTTGAGGGAGTAAGTCCTTAGGGGTGCTTCAACACCTATCACCTTGAACCAACTGGTTCGGGAGTGTTGGCTGAAAGCTTATCTTAAAGAGTTGCCCCCTTACAGAGCACTTAGCCTAAATAACACAAATAACCCTTGAAATAACAATAAAAGGATCAATGAATAAAAGTCTCATGGGATATAAACAAAGTAAGTGGTTAGGGACATGATAAAGGTCTGAAAGCCAGTAGTGGAATGAACCTAAGTTGCTATGCATGAAACCACCATAAAATCAGTAATATGACTTCCACAAGGATGACTCATTCCTCTGGATATTCCATTCATCATTCTCTTGTTCCAGTACTTGCTTAGGGACAAGCAAGCTTTAAGTTTGGTGTTGTGATGCCAGGGCATCTTGGCCAGTTTCACTGACCTTTTCTCTACTGTTTTTAGGTTAGTTTCATGCATTTCTTTAGGGAATAAGCTAGTTTTGGGTAAATATTCACTTATGCCTTGACTCAAGCATACATTGTGCATTTTACATAATTTCATGAGGATTTTGCATAAGTTTAGTGACAAAAATTATGTTGCATTACTCATGACTTGGACTAGAGCTTTGATGCACTTTATTGCTTGATTTCAGGACCAAAAAGGAAGCAAGAAAAGGGGAGGTAACTTGCAAGATTAATGAGAAAAGTGATTGCCAATAACATTCTCAAAAGGCCATCAATGCCCACGTTAGAGAGTCACGTTAACTAAGTTAACGTGAACTCTAACGTGGAGAAGAGAAGTTGAGCCAACGTTAGTGACACTTAACATTGTCACTAACGTTGGCAATTACTCATAAGTGGCCACGTTAGAAGCCACGGTAAACTAGTTAACGTGGCCTCTAACGTTAAGGGGGGAAGAGAAGCCAACGTTAGTGACACTCAACATTGTCACTAACGTTGGCCTATGGTGCAAAGTACCACATTAACTCCCACGTTAACTTGGTTAACGTGGGAACTAACGTAAAGGATGAAGAGTTGTCGACAACGTTAGTGACACTCAACATTGTCACTAACGTTGAAGCAACCACACAACCCCCAAGAGTCACGTTAACCTCCACATTAACTTAGTTAACGTGGAAGCTAACGATGAGGAATGAAGGATGAGCCAACGTTAGTGACACTCAACATTGTCACTAACGTTGGGATGGCTAAAGATGGCCACGTTAGAGGCCACGTTAACCTAGTTAACGTGGACTCTAACGTGAGACCCAGGGGCACATTGGAACGTTAGTGACAATGTTGAGTGTCACTAACGTTCTCGAAGGTTGGCAAGGACCACGTTAGAAACCACGTTAACCTAGTTAACGTGGACTTTAACGTGAAACAAGAAGGGGCACACTGGAACGTTAGTGACAATGTTGAGTGTCACTAACGTTCTCGAAGGATTAACAAGGCAACTTTAAAAGCCACGTTAACCTAGTTAACGTGGGTTTTAACGTAAGGAAAAGGGGTGCATTGGAACGTTAGTGACAATGTTAAGTGTCACTAACGTTCTCGAACTTATATTCTCACTAAATATTAACACCCCTAACGTCCTGAGCTGAAGTCTCTGCCCACTTAGCACTTTCTCTCTGCAAGTAAAACCAAGCCCAAATGAAGAAAAGAACTGCTTCAAACTCAAGATCCAAAGGCCCAAGACTTGAAGAGTAAACTAGAAGCTGAAAAGAGTAGTATATATAGGAGTAGCTTTGAATTGTAAAGAAGTTATGGAAGCTGGGGAAAAAGGGAACTACTCTCTGTATTTTACTTTCTTTGCAATTTCTAGTTTTATGATGTATTCTCCATCTATGTTTTCATTTTCAAGAGCTATGAACAACTAAACCCCTTTCATTGGGTTAGGGAGCTCTGTTGTAATTTGATGGATCAATACTAATTTTCATTATTCTTCTTCTATCTTTCCTCTTGATTTTACTTGAAAGCTTTCGATCTTCATCCAATTGAGTAGTTATCTTGGAAGAGAAGCTATTCAAACTTGGATCTCTTTTGAACCTTGAAAGAGGAATGAAGAGATCAAGATAGAAATGCTTTCTCATGCTGGACCAAATTGGGTTTGGATGGGTATGTGACTATAACCCTCTCAATACTTGGTTTGGGAAATGCATGTGGTATAATCAGTGACCATACTTCATCTCTTCTCATGAGCAATTGACCAAGGAATTGGCTATTGACCAAGATTTGAGAGATTGAATTGCAAGAAATTGTAATTCAATCACTTAAGATTGCCAAGGAGATCAATGAGTGCATTGATTGAGGAAGAGATGAAAATGAACTTGATCCGGAGAATTGCAACATCTCCTAAGCCCAATGAACTCCCCATCTCTGATCTTACCCATTCTCTTTAATTTCTGTCATTTACTTTTATGAGCAAATCTCCCATTCCCATTTACAATTCTGCAATTTATTTTCAGTCATTTACTTCCAGTCCTTTAATTCTAGCATTTACTTTTCTGTTATTTACATTCCCGCCATTTTAATTTCTGCAACTCTCAACCCAAATTCTGGATTCGCTCAACTAGAACATTCTTCTAATTAAAGTTGCTTGATCAATCAATCCCTCTGGGATTCGACCTCACTCTATTGTGAGTTTTTACTTGACGATAACTTCGGTACACTTGCCGAAGGGAGATTTGTTGAGAGACAAGTTTTCCGTGCATCAACAACGTAGAAGCTTCTTGATGTAAGTGTATCGGCGTTGGTTGCGCCGCTCATATCTATCAACCTTCCGGTGTAGATCTTCTATCCTTTGATGGATGGATCTTTGCGGTGGTGGTGATGATGAGGTGGAAGGAATAGTTGATTGAAGGGCTATGTCAAGGCTTGGGTTGTTCATGGGAAGATGTAAGTATTTTCTGCTTGGGACCACATCGCCCTTAGCCAGAATTATAGCCTTCGTATCCATGTCTTCCCAAGGAACACCCGCAGCAGCAACTAAATCGGATACCAATGCTGGAAATGGCAAATTGCCCCGGGAGTGGACTTGTCCCATTTCTTGCTTGACAAGAAGTGGAATGTTCACCAGTCTCTCCGTGAGAATACACCAAACAAGCAAAGCGAGATCCACTGTGAAGGACGACGTATGAGTGCTAGGTAGCACATAGTGGGATAGGATCTGGGCCTATGCTCTCACTTCTACAGTGAGGAAACATGTGTCAATGCACTTGGGCCTCATCCTGAATCGACCATGGGTCCAAAATGTCTCTGGTTCAGCAATGACTCGGAGGATCGAGTCCTAGTCAAATCCAAATTTTTCTCGCTGACATAAGACCTCTTGGTAGCAATCCATGTCACTTGGTACCGGTAAGACATTAAGCACTTGCTGAATAGCCTCTTCTGAAACTGATACTTGCTTCCGGCGCACGTATACACTTGACCTCCTGTGGTTTTCTCAGAAGAAACTCCCATCTCGCCGTTCAATGCGAGGTAAAATATAAGGAGCAACCTTATCCGGCAGAGCGAGTAGATGCTCAACATGATAGTTCCCCTCAACCATGGTGGGGAACTCAAGTTCACAGAAGCGGTTGGGGAACTTTGACGAATCCCTTGCTGGTTTGCTCTTCTCGTTTTCATCAATAGGAGCGGGTGCCTTCGCCTTCTTAGATTGGGGTTTGGCTCCTAATGAAGAGTGCGCCTTAGAGTTTGACCCTTGGGGTGCCCTCTTTGCGGCCGGTTTCCTTGAAGCTTTCTCCTTGCCTTTCTTGGTGGCCATCCTGAAAAAGGAAGGGAAAAAGGAAAGCATTAAACCCAAAGAATCATCTCAACAAGAACATGCAAGTGAAAGATAGTGCCCAAAAGAAATATTGCAACAAAGTAATCATAGAGACATGGGTCACAACACTTGGCATGGGATGCAAGAGAAAGTAAAGCATGCAATATGGCATGAGAAGAATAATCTCAAGCATCCATAACAAAGAGCAAGTCATATTTAATGAGTATCTAATTAGCAAGCAAAGTGGACTCAATGCATTTAGAAGACAACAAGTGAGTGAGGAGGAAGCACCAAATTGAAGATACATGATTAAAATAAACCAAAATGGCATTCGTGCATTTCCTCGAACACTTGTTGTGCAGTTATCAAGCAATGAGCAATTATGAGATACTTGATAAACCACTATTTCATGGTTTATCTTGTGCTCCATTGAGTGGTTTTTATCTACTCTTTACCCACTTATTCATACTATTTGCATGGTTTTACATTTGCCTTCCTAATTATGTGCTTTAATTGAAAACATGTTTCTTTGGACTTATATTTGCTAATATTAATCCTCTCTTATTTCCATTAGATGCCTTGATATGTGTGTTAAGCGTTTTCAGAGATTATAGGACAGGAATGGCTCAGAGGATGGAAAGGAAGCATGCAAAAGTGGAAGGAATACAATAAGTTGGAGAAATTGCTAAGCTGTCCAGCCTGACCTCTTTGCACTCAAACAGCTATAACTTTAGCTACAGATGTCCAAACGACGCGGTTCTAGTTGCATTGGAAAGATAACATCCGAGGCTTCGATTTGATATATAATATGCTATAGTTACTCTGACGCTAGATGACGCGACCGCGTGATCCATGCGGCCGCGTCGCAGTGACGGAAATTCAGCGTGGCAAAATTCGAAACCAGCAAATTCTGGACTGTTTTTGACCCAGTTTGCGGCCCAGAAAACACAGATTAGAGGCTATAAAGTGGGAGATTGCATCCATTCATAAGGAGGCTCTCATAATTCACAATTTTAGGAGTAGATGTAGTTTTTAGAGAGAGAAGTTCTCTCCTCTCTCTTAGGATTAGGATTTAGGATTTCTCTTAGTTTTAAGAGTAGCTCTCAATCCTAGGTTCTTTATTTTTATTATTTTCCCAATTTTATTTATGAATTTTTCTATGTTACAGATTACTCTTTGAATTAATGTTATTTGAGGTATTTCAGACTTATGATTGCTCTCTTTAATTTATTAATGCTCTGTGTTTATCCAAATTATTTTCATTCAAGTAGACTTTCTTCCCTTTTGGCTTTGGTTAGGTAATTGGTAACACTTGAGTTGTCAAACTCAGGAGTGGTTGAAATTGGCAGATTTTGCTTTAGCTAGGATTGCTCTAACACTAGTCTCTCCACAGGAGTTGACTAGGACTTGAGAATCAAGCTAATTAGTCCACTTGACTTAACTAAGTGGGATTAAAATCCAATTCTTATCACATCTGATAAGGATAACAAGGACAAAATTTCCGGTTCTCATACCTTGCCAATAGTTTATTTTACAGTTATTTATTTATTTTTATTGCTCGAAAATATACCTGTGCGCATTGCCCAAACTTCCAAAACCCCCAATTTACAATCTTCATAACCAATAATAAGAACATACTTTCCTGCAATTCCTTGAGAAGACGACCCGAGGTTTGAATACTCGGTTATCAATTTTAAAGGGGTTTGTTACTTGTGACAACCAAAACGTTTGTACGAAGGGATTTTTGTCGGTTTAGAGACTATATCTACAACGCCACTATTTTTATGACATTCTACACCACGCAAAAATCCTAACGTCAATACTCAACCAATTTGAATCCCAAAATGAAATATCAATCATCACACAACATCACTTACATGACAAAGACAATGAGAGACAACAAGAAGATCTATTAAAGCAAATTAAAACTCAAATTCATCATCCATGGAAGAACAAGAAAAAGAAAAAGTAAACAAATAAAAAGCGAGTAGTATAAGCATGCAACTAAAAGAGAAAATAAGTAAATAAACAAGAAAAATCTAACTAGAAGAAGAGATTATGCAAAGAAAGTAATAGATGGGATATGGAAGAAGTAGAACCTTGAGAAGTGTAAAAGAACAAGGCAGAATTTTCTTTTTTGAAGATGAGAAAGAGATAGAAGAGATGTAGGGCCACCAGAAGGGGTGGTGGTCATCGGTAAGTAGCCGGAGACGGTGGTGGTGGATTGTGGAAGAAGAAGAAGAAGAGGTGATGGAGTAGGAATAAGAAGGAAATAAGAAAGAAGGTGGGAGAGTGATAGAACAGTGCGCGCCAGCTTTAAAACTGGTTCTCGCGACCGGCGCGCGTGCGCACGGTGCGCTGGCTCGTCGGTAAAGGTGGAGCGAGAGGCGCGTACACGTCATCGGCGCGTATGCGTGAATACAGCTTTGCCCCTGGCACAGGATAGGCACAAAGTTGGCCTAAGTCTCGGGTAATTTGTACCAGAGTTGGCATGCAGCACAGGCGTGCGGACGCGCACAGTGCGTAGACGCGTGCCTGAGTCAATTGGCGACCGACACGGACACACGCAGTGGGCGGATGCGTCGGTGTGGGCACGGATTAGGCACAAGCATGGCACAACTCTCTGGTTTTTGTACCAGGGAGTCCATATAGCACCATCGGCGTGCGCGTGCATAGTGCGCTTGCGCGTTGATGGCCAAATTGCAAAGGGCGCGCAGGCGGCACGTACGCTGGCGCGTGGGTGCCTAGCACGAAATGGGGACAAAGTGGGCATGACTCTTGGGTTTTTGGCCCAAGAGTATGAATGTACCACCGGCGCTCACGCGTCGATGCTTTTTTTCCTTGCTTTTTTTTTTTAACATAGGGAAGGCTATTCTAACACATTTTTGGCAGGTGTTCAAGCTAGTAGTCAAGAGAACACTTCACAAATTCATGCACTATTCAAAACATAGCATTCTCTTTACTTCAACAATTTATCCATACCAAAATAATGAAATCTATCTAAATATCCTAGTTATCCAACAAGATTAACAAAACTAGAACTCCTATGCAATCAACAACATCAAGAAGTCACAAAATATACAAAAATCTAGAGCTAAAAGCAAGAAGGTATACACAAGGAAGATCTTACCGCGGTGGGGTGCCTCCCACCAAGCACTTTTCTTTAACGTCCTTAAGTTGGACGGTCCCTTGCTTAAGCTTCCTCTCCCTTTGGTGCATCCTCAAGTAGGAGCACTTCCACTTCTCTTGGTGACTTGTAGCCATGGTACTTCTTCACTCTATGTCCATTCACCTTGAAAGTTGTGTCACTTTGAGGGTCAAACTGTTCTACTACTCCATAGGGCTTTATCTCCTTCACCTTGAAGGGTCCTTCCCACCTAGAATGGAGCTTGCCAGGCATAAATCGCAACCTCGAGTTGTAGAGGAGAACCTCATCACCTTCTTGAAAATCCTTCTTTCCGGATGTGATGATCATGAAAGGCTTTAGTCTTCTCCTTGTATATCCGGGCATTCTCATATGCCTCCATCCTCAAGCACTCGAGCTCCTCTAGCTATAATTTCCTAGCCACACCCGCCTTGGTTGGATCCATGTTGCACTACTTTACCGCCCAATAAGCTTTATACTCAATTTCCACCGGAAGGTGGCATGCCTTACCATAGACGATCCAGAAGGGACTCATCCCTAACAGAGTCTTGTAGGCCGTTCTATACGCCCTTAGTGCATGTCCTAACCGGAAGCTCCAATCATTCCTTTGCGGATTGACCACTTTCTCCAAGATTCTATTGATCTCCCGGTTGGACACTTCCGCTTGTCCATTGGTTTGTGGATGATAAGCAATGGCAACCTTATGCAATACCCCATAGCGCTTGAGCAGTGCCTCTACTTTCCTGTTACAAAAGTGGGATCGTTGGTCGCTGATGATTGCTCGTGGCGACCCATAACGGCATACCATGTGATTTCTAATAAAAGAAATAACGGTATTGGTGTCGTCAAGGCGGGTAGGTATTGCTTCTACCCACTTTGACACGTAGTCAACCGCTAACAGAATATATAGATACCCACTTGAGTTGGGAAACGGTCCCATAAAGTCAATGCTCCATACATCAAATATCTCACAGAACAACATAGGTTGCTGATGTAACGACCCAACTCCCAGTATGCCATGGTCATACAAGAAGCTAAGTGTTACTAACTTATCCCTCTTAATTATTAACTATTATTTACTATATGAGCCTGTTCCTTGTTAGAGCAATGCCAATTTTACGGGTAACTTTTTTTTTTATATCGTATCGTTGCGGATAACAAGGTAAAATAAACAAGCATACATTGAGAGTAATAGAAAAGCGGCATAAAGAAACATAGAAACACAACTGATAATATACATCATGTACACTATAACAAAACATGCAGCGTTTACACAAGATCAAGTCAGTTTACATCCTCGTCATCCTACGTAGCTAATATATACACGACACTCCCAAGGCCTGGCCCATACAAAAAGCCACTAAACTGGCACCCAAGCTAGCCTAACCACTATATAGCTCCTAGCTCTCGGGTGTACTAACACAAGTGAGAGACTAACTAACAGATAATGTCAGACGAGAGTGTCATCAAAAGAATGCCCCTTCCGCAGTCAAGCTATATCTACACGTGGCCGTTCGGAGAATCGCCGTGAGGCTCGTCCATCTCCTCATCCTGCTCTATCTCTATCTCAGGATCCTCCTCTTCCTCATCATCCGCAGCTACAGCTATACCCTCAGATCCACCAGAAACACTACTGTCACTATGTACAAAACCATTCGCGAGCACAGGTCCGTTCGCGTGTATAGGAGCTACCCCACCGTCTGGTAGTGCCGGCTCATCAGGCTGTGGAAAGTCGGAGATCGGCTCAAGGGGAAAATCCCACTCTGGTGGTATCACAGGTACGTAGTCATCAGCTAACTTAGGCTCATCAGGAATTATAGGCTTAGGTACCGCCTCATTCAAAGGTTGAGCTGGTATAGGGTGCCCGGGATTATCAGGAAAAGGATGCCCAGGTGCGTCAGGATGTAACCAGGATAAGGGAAAGTCATAAGGAGCATCGGGGTCAAAATGCGGGCTAGACAGAGGATGTTGAAAAGCTCGATTAGGTAACGCATATCGTCTAATACGAGGCTCCAAACCCATAATGAAGTAGCTGTGATGTACCGGATCCTCGTAGACGTAAGGGTCCTCGAACGCATAGAAGATCACGCCCGTCTCCATCTGAGGGGGGAGGAAGGGAGAGAAGGGGTAAGAACTGGGGAGTTCTTAGTAGGGTCGGGGTTATTAGTTACGTTCATTTATTTGATTCCGATTAGCAGATAGATATTAGAATACAATAAAGTAGTAAACATTAGTTAAAATAGATAGGAAAACAGAAAACAGAACACAAACAGAAGAACACAAGGAAATAAAGCACAGACATAACACTCAAGCAGACAAACATAAAGAAATAGTTCACTCACAAGAAGGAAAGCAACAGAGAATGATGCGCAGACAAGAATGATGCATGTCTAGCCCTAGTACAGGCCATGAGCTCATGTGTCGGTTAGCACCTGCATTCCCGACAATTATCCGGTCACGAGTTCACGATTTCCCGGATACGATCTTCCGTTCAAATAAATGCGCATATAATTTTTAGCAGCTCTATTGAGACAGCCTCTGCTTTCTACTCGCAGGAAATATACTCTTGAGAACGGAAAATTGCTGTAGGTATCCAAGTTTCCCTACAGAAACTCTTGGGTTGCTTAAAGCAACAGATAATAAATATTATCTCTTAGGTTTCATTCAGCAACGAATAAGCAAACAATATCTCTTGGGTTGCCTCAAGCAACAATTAACCTTTCAATAAGCCTTCTGCTCTTAGTCTCTTTACCCTGCTCTGATTTCTCTGTTTTAATCTGTGTATTTAAAGCTTATGTAAATTTTGGTATGAATAGTTAGCATGTCCCAAGTATAGGTTCATTAAGTCTATACTGAAACAATTTAACTTTCCATATAATACCTAACCCTAGTCGAACCTCAAAGACTAACTATGTTGCCATAGTTTGTTTGCTAGTCTCTGTCTGTTTTGCTGTCATTAAAATCTTACAGACTTTTTCTTCGATTTTTATCTTTTCTTAAACTTTTATCTTTTATTTATCTTTGCCTCACTAATATGTTCTTACCACTTCCTAAGTGTTTTATGAAGGTAATTATGAGATTCTGCACTTAAAGTTGTTTTTCTAAAGCTTTTACAGAAAACTGCCTTTTTCGCATTATTTTATTATTTTTATTAAAATATTATTTTTAATTAAATATTATTATTTAATATTTTATTAATATTTATTATTTTATTAATATATTTTCGAAAATTAACTTTACTTTAACCTTTAACCTTTAAAATTCACTTTTTACCACCCGTAACTTTTAATATTTCTACTTTTACCACCCTAACTTTCAGAAATTACCAAATAACCCCTCAAACACCAAAATAATTACTTCCTTGCCCTTTTATGAATCAAAAAGGTGTTCTTCATTGTTCTTCACCACACTCAAAGTGTTCTTCGTGTTCTTCATAAATTCTTCAGATTCTTTCTCTATTTTTACCCGTTTTTCAGTCTTTTCAGCAACCGATTTTTACTATAATTCATAATAAATTAGCAGCCACTAAAACCCCATCTTTTCTACATCATTTCAACACAAATTGAACCTCAATTTAAGCTTAGGGTTTCATTTTTCCAGATGCCCAAGAACATGAACTTTAAAGCTTGAATTTCATCAAATTTCATCAAAATTTCACTAAATTTTCACCAAGAATCAATCATATATGCAACCAATTTTTAGCACAGACAAATTATACAACATTCACACATCTCAAACACAAATAATCAAGATTAATTTCGTGGCACTCTACCTGATTTTGCTGCCCCTAATTCAGTTAGATTTTCAGGTGGTCCTTAAGCACTTTTTCCTCCTAAATCACATCAAGAAAACACATATTTAAGCATGTTTCCTTGAAACTGAATCAAAAGAGAGATGGTGCAGCCAACTCACCTTGATCCCAGCCTTGATAAGTCATATAATCATGTAGAGAAAGAAGAGAGGATCAATTTGGTTGGATTGGAATTTTGATTTGAGTTTTAGTTAAGCAGAAATCAAGCTTTGAAGATTTGGAACTAAGAACTTTTCTCTCTTTTTCTCTCTACCTATTTTCGGCCACAAAGTGAAAATGAGCCATCCTTGGGGGTTTTGGGGGTGTAGGGTGAGTTGTGATTGGTTGGCTTGGAGTTGGATTAAAATAATATTAAAATATCTCAGATGTATTACTACTAAAACTAGGTGTATTGGAACACTTGTGAAAACATCTCTAAAAATTATTTTTTGAGCTACTAGCATAAATGACACTAGTAACATATTTATTATGAGAATAAAACATGTATAATGAGGCCTTAGCATTGCTAAAGTCATCAGAGAGTGCTGGTGCTAAGCTGCACCAGTAAATTGTGAACCCGGTTAAACCTGTTTTCTATTTTTAACTAAAACTGACCAGGTAACCTTATAATATTATTCAAGAAGCTTCTAATACTAATATAATGATAATATCATCCTATTATCTCTCTTCTCTCATAAATCGAGTCCGGTTTGTCAAACTGAGACTATTTACGAAAAATCGAATTAAAACTCCTAACCGATACGGTTCAAAAACTAGGTTCTTCGCAACTGCATCATCGAGCTTGCCTCGAGAAAGGTTCTAACTTAAAGATGACATAATGACAATGAGGATTGATATTCTTGATGATATATCAAAGGTTTTCCCCTTACTGATCTTCCGGAGAAATTCGTACTTTCAGAAAAGATCTCGCGTACTCGAAAATCGGGGTTGTTACATTCTACCCTCCTAACAGAAAATTTTGCCCTCGAAATTTCAGTTACCTGAGAATAAATGCGGGTAATTGGCTTTCATCTTATCTTCCAGTTCCCAAGTGTGCTCTTCTTCTCCTCTTTGTTCCCAAGCTACTTTGACTAAGCGAATAGTTTTGCCTCTTAGCTGCTTATCACCTCTTTCTACGATCTGAACTGGTGATGCTTGATATGTCAAATCGTTTCGTAACTGTACTGTCTCTGGTTGTAAAATGTGACTCTCATCGGGAATATATTTCTTAAGTTGCGAGACATGAAAAACATGATGAAGGTTTGACAGATATGGAGGAAGGGCTACTTGATAAGCTACTAGTCTGACTCTTTTAAGTATTTGAAAAGGTCCTATGTATCGAGGGTTAAGCTTTTTAGTCTTAAGGGCTCTACCTATTCCAGTAGTCGGGGTTACTTTAAGAAAGACATGGTCTCCCTCACTAAACTCTAAGGGTCTACGTCTATTATCGGCATAGCTCTTTTGACGGCTCTGTGCTGTCTGGATCTTCTAGCGAATCCCCTTTATCTTTTCAGTAGTTTCTTGCACTAAGTCTGGACCTAAGACACTAGCTTCTCCGTCGTCATTCCAACACAATGGTGTCTGACACCTTCTTCCGTAGAGAGCTTCATATGGTGCCATCCCGATACTTTGTTGGTAACTGTTGTTGTAGACGAACTCGACCAATGGCAAATACCTATCCCAACTGCCTTGGTTATCCATCACACAAGATCTTAGCATGTCTTCCAATGTCTGGATTGTCTGCTCTGATTGTCCGTCTGTCTGAGGATGGTATGCTGTACTCATATGCAATTCTGTTCCCAACGCTCTCTGGAAAGCTCCCCAGAATCTGGAAGTAAACCTCGGATCTCGATCTGAAACAATTGACGAAGGTATTCCGTGTAATCGTACAATTTCTTGAATATATATCCGTGCCAGCCTTTCTAATGTATAGTCAACTCGAATCGGAAGGAAGTGCGCTGACTTCGTCAACCTGTCCACAATTACCCAAATGGCATTGTGTCTAGTTGAGATCCTTGGCAATCCCGTGACAAAATCCATAGTGATCTGCTCTCATTTCCATTGTGGTATTTCTAAGGGTTGCAGGGTTCCTGACGGTTTCTGGTGTTCCACCTTCACCTTCTGGCAGGTTAAACATTTTGAGACATAATCAGCTACCTCTTTCTTCAAGCCCGGCCACCAGAACATTTGTTTCAAATTTTGATACATCTTTGTTACTCCAGGATGCATAGAGAATCTACTTTGATGGGCTTCTGCAAGAATCCTTTGCCGCAAATCTCCAGAGCTAGGCACACAAATTCTGTTCTTGTATCTCCAGAGACTGCTACGATCTAGTCTTACAACTTCTGGTTCCTCTACTTTCATCCGTCTCAGCAGCGTCATCATTTCTGAATCCTGTGCTTGTGCTTGCTGAATCCTAATCTTAAAATCTGGTGTTATATGCAATTGGGCCAAACGGACTCCACTTGACGTCTCAGTCATAGCCAACTTAAGGTCCTCAAATTCCACGAGTAACTTTTCTTCCTTTATCATCATCCAAGAGACATTCAAATTCTTCCTGCTCAAAGCGTCTGCCACCACATTCGCTTTTCCTGGGTGATAACTTAACTTAAAATCATAGTCCTTCAGGAACTCCATCCACCTTCACTGTCGCATATTTAGATCCTTCTGGTCAAAGATATACTTTAAACTTTTGTGGTCAGAGAAAACTTCTAGTTGAGCGCCATACAAATAGTGCCTCCAGATCTTCAGAGCAAACACTACTGCAGCCAACTCCAAGTCATGCGTCGGATAATTTCGTTCATGAGGTCTCAGCTGCCGGGAAGCATAAGCCACCACATTTTTGTCTTGCATCAGCACACATCCAAGTCCTTTATGAGAAGCGTCACAGTATACTTCAAAAGGTTTATGTGGGTTGGGTAGTACTAATACAGGTGCAGTTGTTAACTTTTCCTTAAGCATCTTGAAACTTCTATCACACTCAGCCGTCCAAACGAACGGAACTTCCTTTCGTGTAAGGCTAGTCAGAGGTAAGGCTATCTGAGAAAACCCTTTAATAAACCTCCTGTAATATCCAGCTAGTCCGAGAAAACTCTGAACTTCTGTAACGGTCGTAGGTGGTTCCCATTGCACTACTGCTTCAATTTTTGAAGGATCCACTGCAATTCCTCTCTGTGATATAACGTGTCCCAAAAATGCCACCTTCTCTGTCCAGAACTCGCACTTTGATAGTTTAGCATATAACTTCCGAGTCCTTAGTATCTGCAATACAGTTCTTAGATGCTCTTCATGCTCTCTTTCTGTCTTCGAATAGATGAGAATATCGTCTATGAAAACTACTATGAACTGATCAAGGTACGGACGAAAAATACGATTCATGTAATCCATGAAAATCGCAGGAGCATTAGTTAGTCCAAACGACATAACCGTATACTCATAGTAACCATATCGAGTTCTAAATGCAGTCTTCGGTATATCCGACTCTTTCACTCGAATCTGGTGATAGCCCGATCGCAAATCAATCTTCGAGAACACGGTTGCACCTTTCAACTGGTCCATTAAATCATCTATCCGTGGAAGTGGATACTTGTTCTTGATGGTGACTTTATTTAACTGCCAGTAATCCACGCAAAGTCGCATTCCACCATCCTTCTTCTTTACTAGCAATACTGGAGCTCCCCAAGGTGATGCACTGGGACGAATAAATTTCTTTCCAAGTAGCTCATCCAACTGCTTCTTCAACTCTGCAAGTTCCAATGGTGACATCCGGTACGGTGCTATGGAAATCGGTCCGGTTCCAGGTACTAGTTCAATGCTGAATTCTATCTCTCGCTGAGGAGGAAACTCAGGTATGTCGTCCGGGAAAACATCAGGAAATTCCTTCACCACTCGGATTCGTTCTAAGCTTAGTTCACTATCATTCGAGCTAGCCGCTAACAGAACGTACCCCTCACAATCACTCCCGTCTAATGTAACTCTTACAGAATTCAGATATAAAGTATGAGATAGAAATGGTTTAATATCTAAACTATCAGACGGAATAACAGCAGTTCTTTCATAGCAATCAAGGAAAACATGATACTTAGATAACCAATCTAACCCTAGAATAACTTCTAAACCACATAGAGGCAAACAGATTAGATCATGTATAAAAGTTCTGTTCCTAATAGTGAATGGTACTTGTAGGCACACTAAACTAGTCAAAGCATTTTGGGATGCAGGTGTATGGACAATTAGATCAAAGTTCAAGTCAGAGAAATCTAGTCCCAACTCACGAGCAACAGTTAAAGAAATAAAGGAATGCGATGCACCCGAGTCATACAGTACAGTTAGAAATCGATTCTTGACATAACACTGACCTTGGATCAGGGCGTCTGATTGCATAGCATCATTAGCAGTCATGGCAAACACTCGACCTTGTTGCTGGGTTCGCGCTGGATTCCGAGTAAACCTCTTTGGGCAATTCTTAGCCATATGTCCTGGTTCATTACAAATATAACACTTGGATGTCCCAAACAAGCAGGGTCTATTACCATGATCTTTCCCACACTGCCTACATGCAGTATTCACCTGTGCCTGTTGGGGTCGTTTACCATTATCCTGCCTTGGTCTACCTCCGTTTCCACCCGTAGGGTGAGTAGGGATGTTACCAGCCTGTGGGTTTCTTCGCTGTGGCACACCAGGTGTCTTGAAGTTTGTCCTTCGTGGTTGCCAATTATAATTATTGTAGTTCCTTGGTGGAAATTCTTGACGACTTGCTTTAGAGGCAATTACCTTAGCACATTCTTCCACTAACTTGCACTTATTAACCAGCTCAGCAAAATCTCGTATCTCCAATGGAACTACTGAACTCATCAGATCCTCACGAAGGCCCCCTTCGAACTTCAAACACTTCCATTCTTCAAAGTCAGCAGGATTCCCTTGACAGATCTTGGAGAAATGGCACAAGTCATCAAACTTACGGGCATATTCTGCAACAGTTGTGTTACCCTGTTTCAGCTGCATAAGTTCCATCTCCTTAGCATCACGAGCTGCCCTCGGAAAATACTTCTTATAAAATTCATCCTTAAAAATATTCCAAGGAATATTGCCTTCACCTTGTTGCAACAGTCGCTGCATCCCCTACCACCAATGCTCAGCTTCTCCTTCCAGCATATAAGTAGCAAACTCCACGTGCTGGCCTTCCGGAACATGCTGCGCTCGCAGTGATCGTTCGATAGCTCGAAACCAGTTGTCAACATCAGTCGCAACGAGTGTACCCTTGAACTTAGGCGGATTAACCTTCAGAAATGTCACAAGGGTCATAGGTCTTTCAGGATGCCCTAAGTTGTTCTCATTATTCCCATTATCTTCTCCGTATTCATTCTCGTTCCCATTTCTCACTCCGAGACGTTCAACAGCACTAGCCGCTGCTACAACAGCTTCACGCACTACCTCAGCCACATTGTTCATGGTAGCCATAAACGTTTCCTGTTTCCTCTCGTAGTTAACATTAGGAATTCCTTCCCGTACACCTCGTCTCTGTGAACCCATTGTAGTCTTGTTCACACCAAACAATCATTGTTAAGGTGATCAGTCTTAACACTTCAAGTCAAGTGTGAACATTCCCAAAATGAAAACACAGAGACAATCATGCAACATATATCACTGGGATATCCTATACGCATGAGACACACAACAGAGTATGCAATGAAGCATAGTCAGTCCACTCCCCAGGCTCTACTGGGAACGAACTGCTCAGATACCAACTTGTAACAACCCAACTCCAGTATGCCATGGTCATACAAGAAGCTAAGTGTTACTAACTTATCCCTCTTAATTATTAACTATTATTTACTATATGAGCCTGTTCCTTGTTAGAGCGATGCCAATTTTACGGGTAACCTTTTTTTTTATATCGTATCGTTGCGGATAACAAGGTAAAATAAACAAGCATACATTGAGAGTAATAGAAAAGCGGCATAAAGAAACATAGAAACACAACTGATAATATACATCATGTACACTATAACAAAACATGCAGCCTTTACACAAGATCAAGTCAGTTTACATCCTCGTCATCCTACGTAGCTAATATATACACGACACTCCCAGGGCCTGGCCCATACAAAAAGCCACTAAACTGGCACCCAGGCTAGCCTAACCACTATATAGCTCCTAGCTCTCGGGTGTACTAACACAAGTAAGAGACTAACTAACAGATAATGTCAGACTAGAGTGTCATCAAAAGAATGCCCCTTTCGCAGTCAAGCTATATCTACACGTGGCCGTTCGGAGATTCACCGTGAGGCTCGTCCATCTCCTCATCATGCTCTATCTCTATCTCAGGATCCTCCTCCTCCTCATCATCCGCAGCTACAGCTATACCCTCAGATCCACCAGAAACACTGCTGTCACTATGTACAAAACCATTCGCGAGCACAGGTCCGTTCGCGTGTATAGGAGCTACCACACCGTCTGGTAGTGCCGGCTCATCAGGCTGTGGAAAGTCGGGGATCGGCTCAAGGAGAAAATCCCACTCTGGTGGTATCACAGGTACGTAGTCATCAGCTAACTCAGGCTCATCAGGAATGATAGGCTCAGGTACCGCCTCATTCAAAGGTTAAGCTGGTATAGGGTGCCCGGGATTATCGGGAAAAGGATGTCCAGGTGCGTCAGGATGTAACCAGGATAAGGGAAAGTCGTAAGGAGCTTCGGGGTCAAAATGTGGGCTAGAGAGAGGATGTTGAAAAGCTCGATTAGGTAACGCATATCATCTAATACGAGGCTCCAAACCCATAATGAAGTAACTGTGATGTACCGGATCCTCGTAGACGTAAGGGTCATCGAACTCATAGAAGATCACGCCCGTCTCCATCTGAGGGGGGAGGAAGGGAGAGAAGGGGTAAGAACTGGGGAGTTCTTAGTAGGGTCGGGGTTATTAGTTATGTTCATTTATTTGATTCTGATTAGCAGATAGATATTAGAATACAATAAAGTAGTAAACAGTAGTTAAAATAGATAGGAAAACAGAAAACAGAACACAAACAGAAGAACACAAGGAAATAAAGCACAGACATAACACTCAAGCAGACAAACATAAAGAAATAGTTCACTCACAAGAAGGAAAGCAACAGAGAATGATGCGCAGACAAGAATGATGCATGTCTAGCCCTAGTACAGGCCATGAGCTCATGTGTCGGTTAGCACCTGCATTCCCGACATTTATCCGGTCACGAGTTCACGATTTCCCGGATACGATCTTCCGTTCAAATAAATGCGCATATAATTATTAGCAGCTCTATTGAGACAGCCTCTGCTTTCTACTCGCAGGAAATATACTCTTGGGAACGGAAAATTGCTGTAGGTATCCAAGTTTCCCTACAGAAACTCTTGGGTTGCTTAAAGCAACAGATAATAAATATTATCTCTTAGGTTGCATTCAGCAACGAATAAGCAAACAATATCTCTTGGGTTGCCTCAAGCAACAATTAACCTTTCAATAAGCCTTCTGCTCTTAGTCTCTTTACCCTGCTCTGATTTCTCTGTTTAATCTGTGTATTTAAAGCTTATGTAAATTTCGGTATGAATAGTTAGCATGTCCCAAGTATAGATTCATTAAGTCTATACTGAAACAATTTAACTTTTCATATAATACCTAACCCTAGTCGCAACTCAAAGACTAACTATGTTGCCCTAGTTTGTTTGCTAGTCTCTGTCTGTTTTTCTGTCATTAAAATCTTACAGACTTTTTCTTCGATTTTTATCTTTTCTTAAACTTTTATCTTTTATTTATCTTTGCCTCACTAATATGTTCTTACCACTTCCTAAGTATTTTATGAAGGTAATTATGAGATTCTGCACTTAAAGTTGTCTTTCTAAAGCTTTTACAGAAAACTGCCTTTTTCGCATTATTTTATTTTTTTTATTAAAATATTATTTTTAATTAAATATTATTATTTAATATTTTATTATTATTTATTATTTTATTAATATATTTTCGAAAATTAACTTTACTTTAACCTTTAACCTTTAAAATTCACTTTTTACCACCCGTAACTTTTAATATTTCTACTTTTACCACCCTAACTTTCAGAAATTACCAAATAACCCCTCAAACACCAAAATAATTACTTCCTTGCCCTTTTATGAATCAAAAAGGTGTTCTTCATTGTTCTTCACCACACTCAAAGTGTTCTTCATGTTCTTCATAAATTCTTCAGATTCTTTCTCTGTTTTGACCCGTTTTTCAGTCTTTTCAGCAACCGATTTTTACTATAATTCATAATAAATTAGCAGCCACTAAAACCCCATCTTTTCTATATGATTTCAACATAAATTGAATCTCAATTTAAGCTTAGGGTTTCGTTTTTCCAGCTACCCAAGAACATGAACTTTAAAGCTTGAATTTCATCAAATTTCATCAAAATTTCACCAAATTTTCACCAAGAATCAATCATATATGCAACCAATTTTTAGCACAGCCAAATTATACAACATTCACACATCTCAAACACAAATAATCAAGATTAATTTCGTGGCACCCTACCTGATTTTGCTGGCCCTAATTCAGTTAGATTTTCAGGTGGTCCTTAAGCACTTTTTCCTCCTAAATCACATCAAGAAAACACATATTTAAGCATGTTTCCTTGAAACTGAATCAAAAGAGAGATGGTGCAGCCAACTCAGCTTGATCCCAGCCTTGATAAGTCATATAATCATGTAGAGAAATAAGAGAGGATCATTTTGGTCGGATTGGAATTTTGATTTGAGTTTTAGTTCAGCAGAAATCAAGCTTTGAAGATTTGGAACTAAGAACTTTTCTCTCTTTTTCTCTCTACCTATTTTCGGCCACAAAGTGAAAATGAGCCAGCCTTGGGGGTTTTGGGGGTGTAGGGTGAGTTGTGATTGGTTGGCTTGGAGGTGGATTAAAATAATATTAAAATATCTCAGATGTATAACTACTAAAACTAGGTGTATCGAAACACTTGTGAAAACATCTCTAAAAATTATTTTCTGAGCTACTAGCATAAATGACACTAGTAACATATTTATTATGAGAATAAAACATGTATAATGAGGCCTTAGCATTGCTAAAGTCATCAGAGAGTGCTGGTGCTAAGCTGCACCAGTAAATTGTGAACCCGGTTAAACCGGTTTTCTATTTTTAACTAAAACTGACCAGGTAACCTTATAATATTATTCAAGAAGCTTCTAATACTAATATAATGATAATATCATCCTATTATCTCTCTTCTCTCATAAATCGAGTCCGGTTTGTCAAACTGAGACTATTTACGAAAAACCGAATTAAAACTCCTAACCGATACGGTTCAAAAACTAGGTTCTTCGCGACTGCATCATCGAGCTTGCCTCGGGAAAGGTTCTAACTTAAAGATGACATAATGACAATGAGGATTGAGATTCTTGATGATATATCAAAGGTTTTCCCCTTACTGATCTTCCGGAGAAATTCGTACTTTCAGAAAAGATCTTGCGTACTCGAAAATCGGGGTTGTTACAGCTGAGGCATCTCATCCCCTTGGGACGTGTTTTCCGACTTTTGACACTGATGGCAAGACACACAGAACCGGTTAGTATCCTTGAATAAGGTTGGCTACCAGAATCCACAATCCAACACCTTTTTGGTTGTCCTTTGTGGGCCAAAGTGGCCACCACATTCGAACGAGTGGCAAGCTTCAAGAATAGGTTGAATTTCAGATTTTGGCACACATCTTCGAATTACTTGGTCCACACCTCTCTTCCACAAGTGAAGGTCATCCCAAATGTAGTATTTGGAGTCACTCCTCAACTTGACCCTTTGGTTATTAGTAAAGTTGGGAGGGAAGATTTTCGCAACCAAGTAGTTCGCCATTGGGGCAAACAAAGGAATGCTATCCGATATAGCATGTAAACTATCCAATGGGAATGGGTCATTGATCAGAAATGGGTTAAATTTTAAATTCTCAAGGCGGCTTAAATGATTCACAACCAAGTTTTGAGACCCACTTCGGTCCCTAATCTCAATGTCAAATTCTTGCAAAAGCAAGATCCAACGTATGAGTCTAGGTTTTGACTTATTCTTTGTCAATAAGTACTTTAAAGCTGCATGATCCGTATATACCACTATCTTGGACCCCTAGCAAATAAGATCTGAATTTATCTAAAGCATGAACAATAGCTAGGCATTCCTTTTCCGTAGTCGTATAGTTGGATTGTGCTGCATCTATTATTTTAGAAATTAAGCAATGACATAAGGGAGTTTACCATCACGCTGTGCAAGCACGGCACCTACAGCATGGTTTGACGCATCGCACATTATCTCGAATGACAACGTCCAGTTGGGGCCTCGCCCAATCGGTGCTGTGGTAAGAACTCTCCTTAGCTCTTCAGATGCATTCACACATGCACTGTCAAACTCAAAATCCACACCTTTTTGGAGTAGGGGCGATAATGGCAAAGCAATCTTGCTGAAATCTTTGATAAAGCGCCTATAGAATCCTGCATGTCCCAAAAACGAGTGGACCTCCCTCACAGATAAGGGGTGAGGTAAAGTGGTGATAACATCGACCTTGGTCGGGTCTGCAGAAATGCCTTCACTCGATACTACATGTCCTAACACTATACCTTGTCGTACCATGAAGTGACATTTTTCAAAATTCAAGACAACGTTAGGGTCAACACATCTAGCTAAGACAAAGTTAGTGTCAACACAAGTTCAACCCCAATAAAAGTAACCGAAGTATTCAAACCTCGGGTCGTCTCACAAGGAATGGGCAAACATGTGCATCAATATTGGTTAGAATTCCTGGGTTACAAGTCATGAGCGAGAAATTAAACTAGGAATCTTAATGAGCAAGTAATCTTGAAATGCAAGAAACTAATTCAATTGACTAAAGCAAGTTGTAAATAATTCCAAACTAATAAAGTAACATCCAATGTGATTCTATTCTAAACTAAACAAGTGACTATAACTAAGACAAGACAATCAAGATTTTTGGGTTTTCAAATATGAATGATAAAAGCAACTCTTGGCTATGCATGGGAATTGAGACTACCATCCTTGTCTCCATATCAAACATTAACAATTATGAGGTACCAACCCACTAAGTCTACTTTTCAAAAGCCTTAAGTACGTATTGTCTACTCCTAGGCTTGAAGTACGTTAAATAGGTTTGATCACATCAACCCATAAGTCCCAACCTATCTACTAATTAGATTAGTAGTGGGTTAGTGTCGATGGGTATCAAATTGGTCACCTAGGGTTCTCAAATCACCAATTCAATGAGACCCAATGACTCAAGGTCACTCAATTTCCTTAGCTTATGCCAAAAGTAAAGAAAACTACTCCATAATCAAAGGAAATATTTTATCAAACACATGGTAAACATTAATAAAAGACATATTCAAATTACAATTAAATTGGAACTAACAAGTACCCATTAACAATTATCAACATACAATCACTCAAACAACACAATTAATAATGGAAATCATCAATGCAACACTAACAAATCAAGATCTACAAGATTTATGAAATGGGTATAAAATGACAAATAACAAGGAAACATAAAACTAACACAAGATCTAAACAAAATTATACTAGAGAATTCAAATTAAACAATTAAAACTAGTAATTAACAAGATCCAATTCAAAATTCAACAAGGGAAGATCAAATTAAAGCTAGATCTAGAGAGGAACAAGAGTTTCCCTCTCTAAAAGAACCAAAAACTAGTTAAAATTGTGTCTAAGTGTAAAATGAATAATCCCCCCTTTCCCCCTAGCATCCTTGGGTCTTTTCCATGCAGAACCAGCTTGAATTTGGGCCTCTTGAGCCTCAGAAATTGCGAGGCACGATTTCCTTTAATGAGGTCACGTGCAGCCTTCCGCGCGTGCGCGCCATGTGCGCGTGCGTGTCGGTGGGATTTCTCTGATTTGCGCGGATGCGTCCATCCTTGCGCGTCGCTTCCAGCTATCCTCATCCATGCGTGAGCACGAGGTGCGCGTGCGCACCCATGCTGGAGTTCCCAAAAATCCAAATCTTCATGTTCCTTCCTCTTGTGCATGCTTTGTTTCTCTCTTCTAGGCCATTCTTGTCCTATAAATCCTGAAATCACTCAACAAATACATCACGGCATCGAATGGCAATAAAAGAGGATCAAAATATAGCAATTCTAAGGCAAAATAAGCATGTTTTTCATCATGAAGCAAAATTAGGAAGAGAACACAAAACCATGAAATTCTAGTGAATAAGTGTGAGAAATATTGACAAAACCCCCCAAATTCTACACAATATAAACCAAAAAATTGGGGTTTATCACACCTCGGAATGGCTCTTGACCATAGTAATTTGGTGGGGGCTGGTTGTCACGAAAATGTCCACCGTAACTATTATCTTCGTATGTATCATATAATGGTTGTTGGTTATAGTGCATTGGAGGGGGTTATTGCCAAGAGGGTTGATCAAATCCTTGTGGCTCCTCCCATATCTGATTCTTCCAACCTTGATGCCTATTTTTATTATAGTTTCTATTCCTTACAACAACATTGGAACCAAACTTGAAACCAGAGGGGTGAGAATTCATAGTAGCAAAAGAAAATAAAAAATTAATAAAAATTAATGAAAATAAATTCCTAAAACTAGAAACACTAACAAAGAAACGAAAAAGCAAATATTTAAAATAATCAATAATAAGGCACACATTTGTAATTCCTCGGCAACGGCGCCATTTTGACGAACAGAACTCTCGCGCGGTCTAGAATTTTCACAATTAAGTTCTCGTTGCAAGTATAGCTTCTAGACCGACAAGAAATCCTTTCGTGCAAAAGTTTTGGTTGTCACAAGTAACAAAACCGAATAAAATTTATAACTGAAGTATTTAAACCTCGGGTCGTCTCTCAAGGAATTACAGGGAAGTATGATTTATTATTGGTTATGGAAAAGTATCTTTTTGGGGTTTTCAAAATAAGGAACAAGGAAATAAATTGGCAAGGAAATTAAATTAATAACTAGAAAACTCTTGGCGAGGTATGAGAACTGGAAATCCCATCCTAGTTATCCTTATCAGGTGCGATGAGAATTGGTATTGCTCCCACTTAGTTAACCCTTACTAAATAAAGGAAAGTCAAGTAGACTAATCAATTTGATTCCTCAAGTCCTAGTCAACTCCTATGGAAAGACTAGCTTTAGAGGGATCCAAATCAATCAGCAATTTCCAATTTTCAATCAACAGTTGAGTTTGAAAACTCAAGTGTCATCAATTACTCAACTGAAGCCAAAAGGGGAAAAATCCAAATTATTTATATCATAAAATAGAAGAAAGCAACTATAAATCTGAAATACCTCAAATTGTATTAAATACAAAATCAAATTAAATATAGGAATCCATAAACCAATTTGGTAAAATAAACAAATTAAAGTAATAGAATAAATAAAAGTAGAAAAGAACATAAATTAAAGGAACATTGAACCTGGAATTGAGAAGAAACAATCCTAAAACAAAGAGAAATCCTAATCCTAAAACCTAGAGAGAGGAGAGAGCCTCTCTCTCTCTAGAAACTACATCTAAAACCTAAAATTGTGAATATGAAAGTTGTTGTTATGAATTAATGGATACCCCACTTTATAGCCTATAATCTGTGTTTTCTGGGCCAAAAATTGGGTCAAGAACAGCCCAGAAATTTTCTCCCAGTGATTTCTGATACGTCCAGCATGCGGCAAAGTCACGCGTACGCGTCGTCCACGCGTACGCGTGGATTAATTTTTCTCCAGGTCACGCGTGCGCATGATCCACGTGTGCACGTCACCTATCTTCGGGGTAGCTATGGAAAAATACATATCGCCGCGAAGCTCCGAATGTTAGCTTTCCAACGCAACTGGAACCGCTTCATTTGGACCTCTGTAGCTCAAGTTATAGTCGATTTTGTACCATAAGGTCAGGCTGGAAAGCTTAGCAATTCCTTCAGTTTCTTGTATTCCTTCCACTTTTACATGCTTCCTTTCCATCCTCTAAACCATTCCTGCCCTATAAACTCTGAAATCACTTAACACACATATCAAGGCATCGAATGGTAATAAGAGGATTAAAATTAGTAAATTTAAAGGCCCAGGAAACATGTTTTCAATCATAGTACAAGATTAGGAAGGAAAATGTAAAACCATTAGTATGAATAAGTGTGCAAAGACTTGATAAAAACCACTTAATTGAGCACAAGATAAACCATAAAATAGTGGCTTATCAAGCCTCGAGAGAGGGATCATGAAATTCAGTTTGAAGCTCTTGTCTCATAATTCTCTTGATCAATACACTCTTAGTTGGTACGTGACATATAACCTATTTGAGTTGAGGTCTTGAGACTTGTGTGGCCTTTGGATTAGAAATTAAACTTCACGTCTTCTCATGAGCAATTAGATCAAGAGATTGGCAATTGATTATGTGAAGAGAAATTAAATTACCAAGAGATTGAGGTTTAATTTCTCATAATCCGCCATAGATCTATCTTACATGATTGACAAGTAGTGAGACCCTTTGATTCAAGAGGAAACAACATCTCCAATCCCTTATGTTTGCCATCTTTACTTTCCGTCATTTACTTTCTTGCAATTTATTTCCTTGTACTTTTATTTCTTGCACTTTACTTTTCCGCAATTTACTTTCTAGCACTTTATTTTCTTGCACTTTACATTTCCTGTCATTTACTTTTCCTACCCTTTATAGCTTTCATTTAATTTTTAGTCATTTACATTTCTTGTTTGCTCATCACTCCAATATGAACCGTCTAACTAGAATAATCAACCAACAATTGATTGCTTAATCCTTTAATCTTCGTGGGATCGACATCACTCTAAGTGAGTTTTATTACTTGATGCGACCCGGTATACCTGCCGGTAGTTAATACGTGAAATTTAATTTTTTTACATATCAAGTTACGAATTTAAGGAGGGGTTAACCATATATAAGTGATAACGGCCAAAAGCATATATTTGGATTTTCACACCAAAAGTAGAATTTGTCCGTTGAAAGTATATTCCAAACCTAACAATTGAGCATCAATCAAATAATGAAGTCAATACAAAATAACCGAGAGTAATTAAACCTCGGGTCGTCTTCCCTAGGAGTTGCGATGAAATGTACATTTATTAGCTATGGAAGGAAATGGGGATTTGGGAAAGCAAGAGAGCAAGAAATGTAAATAGCAAGAATTGAAACAAGCATGCAAGGAATCAAAGGAAAGCATGTAAAAGCATTGGAAATGGAAATTAAATGCTAAAAAGGGGCTCTTGGTGAGAATTGGGGAATTTGGGATTCATATCCTAGTTATGGACTACAAACATGGAAAGTGTGTGAAATCAATCCAAATTAGTTAATCCTCCTTGAGAATTAGTCAAAATGGCATAATTGATCTCAATCCATAAGTCCTAGTCAACTCACTAATTACTTAGTGAAAGACTAGCGTCAATGGAAACCAAACCAACTAGTCATTTTTCACACAATGCGGAATGGACATCCACAACTCAATTCCACCCAAACATCCAATTTCTCAACCAAGAGTGTGAAAACTAAACATGCAAGAAATTAAACATCAAGCAATAAAAGTTAAACCAATTAAATGTCAAAGCAAGGAAGATTAAAATGCAAGAAACCTCTTGGCAAGTAATTGAGAGCTAAGGCTACCTATCCTAGCCATTGACCACAAACACATGATGATTATGAAGAGTTAATCCTACTTAGTTAACCTTACATCGAAGATAAGTCAAATAGGTATAGTTAATTCCAATACATAAGTCCTATGTCAACACTAGGGGTCACATAGAGTCAATGGAGATCAAATTAACTAATTACTCTAATGTATCAAACAAGAATGGACATCAATGACTCAAGGATCACCAAAGTCATCAATTCCAAGCCAAAAGTATAGAAAAACTAAGTGAAAACTAAGCCAAGCATTTTATCAAACACTTGGTGTGCATGAAAATAAAATAATATTAATTAAAAGTTAAAAGTTAAAAGTTAAAAGTTAATGTTAGTTGAAAATGACAATGACAACTAAAGTAAGCAATAAATGATATGGAAACATAAATTTGCATTAATTTGAATTAAAATAACAAAAGTGTTCATAACATGAAAATTGACATAAAAGAGAAAATAACAAAAGAGATGAAGAACATAAAGACAAGAAAGCATAGAAACATAAGTGAAACTACACTAAAACAAGAATTAAAGTGTTAAAATTAAAAGGAAACTAAACTAAAAACCCTAATTCTAGAGAGAGGGGGGAGCTTCTCTCTCTAGAAAACTAAATAAACCATATAAAAATCTAAACCTATGTGCTCCCCTTTTCATCCTTCTTCAATTTGGCTTGAAATAGCTTCAGAAATGAGTTGGATTAGGCTTTGGAGGCCTAGAAATCGCCCCCAGTGATTTGCAATTAATGACCTCACATGCATGCACGCGTGTGTACGCATGACGTACTGTGTGTACGAACGGTTGCACAAACTTTCCATTGTGCATATGTACGACATTTGGTGCGTACGCATCCTTGCACGAAGTCACCGTTGTGCATACGCACGCATCACTATGCGTACGCATCTTTGCAGAAGCTTTCAAACTCCATTTCCTTCATGATTTCTCCCCTTTTGGATGCTCTTTCTTCACTTCTTCAATCCAAACTTGCCTTGAAAACCTGAAATCACTTGACAAATACATCAAGGTACCAAATGGGATCAAAGTGAATAAAATTTAGCAATAAAAAGGCCTAAAGATCATGTTTTCACTTTCAAGCATGAATTAGGAAGACATTATGAAACTATGCTATTTCAATGGATAAATGTAAGAAAAGTCAATGAAATTCACCTAATTAAAGCAAATAAATACCATGAAATGTGGATTCATCACATCTCCACATTTAAACAATAGCATGTCCTCATGCTATACCAAAGGAAGATAAGAAGGGGAATCAACAATTGTTCAATGTAACTAACTATATGCAATCTACCTATATGTATGCAACTATACTATCTAGCTATATATATGTATTTAATTAGTCTAAATAAATCAATTTCCAAGAAAGCATCTATACACAATCAAGGGCTAAAGCAATTATAACCAAATCCTATTCACAATTGAATTGAGTCATATAAAAGAATTTAACCAAACTTGCAAGATAAGTAATGATCATAGGTGGAAATATGGAATTGAGTGATTGAACCATCACCGGATATGTGTATGTACTCTAGTCACGTAAGTGTTTAGTGTCAATTCACTTAATTCTCCTCTAATCATGCTTTTTAAAGTTTGTTCTTCATCTAACCAATCAACAAAAAAGTTAATGTACATATGCAAAAATCATGAGGTCTTTTCAAGGTTGTAATGGGGCTAAGGTTAAAGGTAAGAATATATATATATATGGCTAAGTGAGCTTGCATTTGAATCTTTGATTATCCTAAGATAACACTTAACACACACACAACCTATAAACTTCTAATATCAAACTTAACTTCCCATAATCTCACGTTTACATATACACACACTCATGCATCAAATTCAATTCCATCACATATGCATTGATTATTATTGAATTTCATATTGGGGTAATTTTGTCCCCTTTTCATTATTTCTCTCTTTTTTTTTCTCTTTTTTTTTTCTTTTCAAGAACATAATATATATACCAACACATCAATGCATACGGTTTCTATAATATTACATGAGCATGTACCCAAATTTCTAATATTTTTCAATAAGCACAAAACACATTTTCATCACCCAAAGTTCCCATATTTTCCCCACACTTAAACATTACACACTCTCACTAACTTAAGCTACTCAAAGATTCAAATAAGGGATGCTTCATTGTTTTTCGCTTAAGGTTAATGATGTGGAAAAATAAAAAATAAAAGGGGATTAAAAAGGCTCAAAGTGGCAAACAAAGTTGAATGAAATGGTAGGCTATTTGGGTTAAGTGAGGTATAAAGAAATAATGGCCTCAATCACATAAATGCATAAATATACATTAAACAAACCAAAGATTGCAACCATAAAGAAGAGCAACACACAAGAATGAAATAAGTGGTCAAATAATGTAACCACACAATGAGGCTAAAAAACTCACAAGTTGTATGTTCTTTAACTCAAAAACCATATTCCACAATGTATGAATCATGCAAGTTTCAATGAAAAATTTCAACTCAATTCAATTTGAATTTTGATGCCCTAAATAAAAAGTAAGCTTCTTGGAAATTTCATTAAATTGACTAACATTTATTCTATATATGTATATAACGTGATTGGATGAAAAAGATAAAAAATCCTAAGTTTAATTCCTAATTTCAAACAAATCAAAATAGCAAGTGTATAAGAAATTAAACTACGTGCAATCATCACATCATCCAAATCACAATTAAGACTAAAAACCGAAAAAGAACATATGTACAAGCCAAAATTAAGAGCAAAATGTCAAAATATGCATAACTACTATATAATACTAAGTTATGTACAAGCAAAATTAAAAAGTGCAATAAACTAAGAAAGTGCAATAACTAAGTAAAAAGATTTTCAAAAGATAAAATATATACAAAATAACTAAAAAGCATACAAAGAAACTAAACTAAAAGTGTTCGGAAATGAAGCTTGTCACCCAAAATGCTTGCTAAAGATGAACAACCTCCCCACACTTAAGATGTAGCACCGTCCTCGGTGCTCAAGATCATGCGGAGTGGAAGGGGTCGTCACTGCATCACTTCTACTGTCCCATGCCTCTTCCGACTCATCACGCTGGTGGGTTAGGTGATAAAGTGGTTGCAAGAGTGATGGTGCTACTGAAAAACATAAAATTGAGTCACAAAACAGCATATATATGAAGTGAACGGAAATATAAAATTCAATGAAAGCATGGATGAAAACCAATCCGAATGTAAATGGCAGCAACTTCCAATCAATCTGTTGAGTTAAGAAATTAACTAAATTAATTAATGATGACAAACATTATTTTTGAGCAAAATAAATAATTAGTGTTGATTAATTTATATCTACGAATTGTTTATTGTTGCAGGCCAAATGTTAATAGCCCAAATGGAATAAAAGGCATTCAGCAAAGAATATTGGGCTGAAAGCAAAATAAAGAGCCCAAGCAAAAGCAAAGGAAGAAACCAAAGAAATTAAATCGGGCCATGCATACTAATATCCGATCCAAGCCCGAACTGATTTCAGAATTGAAATTCCCTCTCTCCTGCTTAACCAAAAGCAACGTTCCTCTTCCTTCTAATCAAGTCACATCAAGATTTCAGAAAAAGCAAGAAAGAGAAAGAGAAGAAAAGCTTCTTCCATAAGCCATTAACCAAAGAAGCAAGAGAGAGAGAGTTGAGGCTTGAAGCACAGAAGCTAAAACAGAAATCCCAAGCTAAATCAAGCTTAAGAAAGGTAATCCATCTCATCTTGCATGCATCAAGATCCTCATCCCTTCTTCCCAACTCTCTGCACTACCTGAAAATGGCTTTGAAGGGAAAGTTGTTTTCTACCCCATTCTGCTGTGTATCTACGGACTTAATCAAAACTTGGGGACCAAGTTGCATCTCTATGGTTCAGATTTGGTTGACCAGTGAAAAACAATTCCGGTTACTTCTTCATGGCTTTCGGTCAAGTTGGAAAAGTCAGAAGCAAAGGTTCTACTTTGATGCTTGAGAAGAAAAAGTAAGCTTGTGGGTTGGTGAAGCTCAAGGCTCAAGGTGTTGACCTTGGAAGAAGAACTCAGCCACATGCAAGGAGATATAAGAAGTTTGCTGTTCATTCAGAAACTAAGGAGAGAAAACCAGTGAGTAGAGGTTTTGTTCTGAGAGATAGCTCTTTGAAGAAGTTCATCTAACTGGACAGTGCTTCCTAATCAAAGGTGCATTCCGCCAGTATGAAGAACTAAATCAGAGGCTTGCTAATCTGGTTTTTCGCATAGCACAGAGACTGTTGATGAAGTCAATCTCCTTCATGTTTTACTGATTGTAATGTACTTTTCTAAGCTTATCTTTCTGTAATTTCTTGAGAGAAAAGGCATTGTGAGAAAGCTTGAGAAAAAGCCATGAGTGGAAAAAGGCTGAGAGATACACTTGAGAGAAAAGCCTAGAGTTATTTTCTGATTTCTTTAGGTTGATTAAGTGTCTTGTATCTAGTATCTGAATGGTATCCCTTTCTTAGTTGGGTTAGCACTAAGAGGTATAGTTAGGTATTAGCATAGCCAATGTCAAGTTAGGTTAGAACTTGAGTGCGAAAGGATTGGGTCAATCCTGTGTTATTGGTGTATGTAATACTGTTTACTATAGTGAAATTCTTCCACAGTTGTGGAGGAGACTGGATGTAGGTTGCATAGCACAAGGCAACCGAACCAGGATACATGCTGGTGTTAGCTTTTCTCTTCTCTGCTGTGTTCTGTTTTCTGATATTCATGAGACAAAAATAAATTGTCTCATAAATTTCCGCTGCTAAGTTAAAACAGAATCAGAATTGCAAATCTGTTTTAAAAGGGTAACAACAGTAATTAAAAAGGAAGGCATAGATTCAACCCCCCCTTCTCTAAGCCTACCACAACCTTCAATTGGTATCAGGAGCTAAGGTCTCAAGAATCAAGCTTAACCGCTTGGAGCAAAGATCCAATGGCGAACAATCTGGGCACAACCACAATTGCCTACACCCTCACTGAAGGCCAGTCAAACAACCGGCCACCTTTCTTTAACGGAAAGAACTATTCCTACTGGAAAGAAAGGATAAGGATCTTCATCCAATCCATTGACTACAACTTATGGAAGATCGTTGTGAGTGGTCCCAAGATCCCAACAAAAACAAGTGCTGATGGAGTGGTGACTTCGAAAGAAGAAGCTGAATGGAATGAAGATGATAAGAAGAAGATAAAGCTGAACGCTAAAGCAATCAACCTTCTTCACTGTGCTATCAGCTTTGAAGAGTACCGGAAGGTGTCTAGATGCAAGACAGCCAAAGAAATCTGGGAAAAACTCCAGGTTACACACGAAGGCACTAAACAAGTCAAAGAAACGAGGATTGATATGCTGCGAAAAGAGTATGAGATGTTTAGCATGAAGGATGGAGAAAGCATTGATGAAGCATTTGAGAGATTCTCAATCATAATCAACAACCTTGATGCTATGGGTACAAACTATGCAGAACAAACCTTGGTGAGAAAACTCCTTAGAAGCCTCACAAAAGAGTGGGAAAACACTGCCACTGTCCTAACCGAGAGTAACAACATAAGTCCCATAACCTATGATGAGCTGAGAGGAAAACTCCTTGCCTATGAAGCCACACACACAAACACAGACTCAAAGAAAAAGGGAATAGCCCTCAAGTCACAAATAGAACCGAAAGAGAGTGAGTCTAGTGATGGTATTTCAGATGACGAACTTTTGTTTTTTGCTAGGAGATTTAGAAGGATGATGAAGAACAAAGGCAAATACAAGGGATCAAGTTCAAAGGAGCACAAGATAGACTTGAGCAAAGTGACGTGCCATCATTGCAAGGAGGCTGGACACTTCAAGTCAAACTGTCCAAAGCTCAAAAAGGAGGACAAAGGCAAGAAGGAAAGGAAGAGAGTACTCATGGCAGCTTGGGAGGATCTTGAGAATGACTCAAATGGAGAAGAAGAATCTGAAGGAGATGACAAAGACTGTTTCATGGCTGGAAACAACAATCTTGATGAGGTAAATTATTATGATTTGACCATTGAGGACTTGCATGTTATTATTGATGATCTCACCTTAAACACCTCAAAACTGCTTGATAAATACAATGGATGCAGATCTGAAAGAGATGTGTTAAGAGCTGAAAATGATTTTTTAAAAGAAAAAGTAAAGGAAACTGAATGTGCTCTGGACATCATTGAAGAAAACAGATTTCTAAAATCTGAACTTGAAAAATTAAAAGGAAAGCACATTGTGGATCCTTCACATGAGTTAATTGCTGAAAACAAAAGATTAAATGATATGATTAAAATGTTGAATGGTGACTTAGCAAAATTTGCTCAAGGTTCTAGCAACTTGGACAAATTACTTGCAAGTCAAAGACCATTGTTTGAAAAATCTGGTTTAGGCTACATAGCCAAGGAAGATGTTGTTTCTAACACATCCTCTATAAAATTTGTGGCTTCTTCATCAAATACCAAATCCATACCAAACAAATCAGGTATCGGATATGTTTCAAAATGTGAAGAAAAATCTGATGAAGAATACACAAATGTAGCTGAGCCTTCACCAAAAACTGGTCCAAGTTCAAACCGGCCAGGTTTGGGTTATATTTCGAAAAATGAGGCTGCTTTCAAGAAACCAACTTTTCACAACAAAACCTCATTCTCGAAAGGCAAAAATATTCAAAAAAATTCTGGTGAAAATGCTTTTGCAAAGAGGAATAACTTTACCAAAAATCAGTTTGTCAAAAGAAATGCATCTCCTCCAAGAACCAGAAAATTTCAAAAATTTAATCATTTCAAGCAATATAACTCACATCAGTTTCAGCAACACACACCAGAAAATCATTGTGCTAATTGCAAGAAATTTGGTCACTCATATGCACAATGCTTCATTGAAAAGAGAGTTGTAGGAAACAAAGTCTACAATGTTATTTGTGATTTCAATGCACTTGGGCAACCAAGATGGATTAACTTCAAAGGATCCAAATTAATTTGGATACCTAAGGCTACTTGAAACTCATCATGCAGATTTGCCTAGCATCCAAGAATAAAAAGGACATGTGGTACATGGATAGTGGATGTTCAAGGCACATGACTGGAAGGTCAACCTACTTCATCAAACTAAATAAGTATGATGGAGGTTTTGTGACCTTTGGAGATGATGGTAAAGGTAAAATCATTGCTGTTGGAAAAGTAGGTAATGAGCAATCTACTTTCATTGATGATGTACTTTTGGTTTGTGGTTTAAAGCACAATCTTTTAAGTATAAGTCAGCTGTGTGATTTGGGATATTTAGTTGTTTTCAAAAAGCTTGAATGCTGTGTTGTCAATGAAAAGACAAATGAAGTGATGTTTGTTGCCAAGCGTTTCAATAATATGTATGGACTTACTCTTGATGAACTAAAGAATCAAAATGTAGCTTGTCTTCACTCTAAAGAATCTGAAAAGTGGTTATGGCACAAGAGATTGGGCCATGCAAGTATGTTTCAAATAAACAAACTTGTAAAGAAAGAATTAGTAAGAGGTCTTCCTTTGATAAAGTTTGACAAAGACATCACTTGTGATGCTTGCCAAATGGGAAAACAAACAAAAAGTTCTTTTAAACCAAAGGAAGACATCTCTACTAAAAGACCACTTGAGTTGCTACACATTGATTTATTTGGTCCAACAAGAACTCAAAGCCTAGGTGGTAAACATTATGGTTTAGTAATTGTGGATGACTACACTAGGTTTGGTTGGGTTTTATTTCTTGCACACAAAAATGAAGCCTTTTCGGCCTTTGAACCTTTTTGCAAGAAAATTCAAAATGAAAAGGATTTGAAAATCTCTTCTATAAGGAGTGATCATGGAACTGAATTTGAAAATAATTTGTTTGAATCCTTTTGTGAGGAATTTGGAATATCTCACAACTTCTCTTGTCCAAGAACACCACAACAAAATGGTGTTGTGGAAAGAAGAAATAGAAGCATACAAGAGATGACAAGAGCTATGCTTTGTGAGAGCAATGTTCCAAAATTCCTTTGGGCTGAAGCGGTTAACACAGCTTGCCACATTTTAAATAGAACAATCATAAGGAAATTTTTGAAGAAAACCCCTTATGAACTTTGGAAAGGATACCCACCAAACTTAGATTACTTGCACATCTTTGGATGCAAATGTTTTGTTTTAAATAACAAAGAAAATTTGGGAAAATTTGATCTAAAAGCTTATGAGTGTTTGTTTGTAGGATATTCCACAACTAGTAAAGCATATAGGGTTTATCATCAAGATGCTAGAATTATTGAAGAGTCCATACATGTTACATTCTGTGATACTAACTTGGTGCAAAGCATTTTGGAAGATGGTGATGCAGGAAATCAAGCTCAAAATGAGGATGAAACTGCTCAGAATCATGGAAAAGAAAATTCTGGACAATCTGAACCAGAAATAGCAAATGCTGAAAATTCAAGAGACAATTCCATTTTGTCTCATGAATCTGAAGGAAATTCTGCAGACAGCAGCACACAGAATCCCTTGGTAACTGAATCTGCCTCCAAGTCCACCAGACCTCGTGAATGGAGATTCTTGAAGAATTATCCTGAGGAATTTGTCATTGGGGACGTCTCTCGTGGAGTTCAAACCAGGTCTTCCACTAGAAAGGCAAATGAAGGTTCAAACATTGCTCTTCTTTCACAAATAGAGCCTCAAAACGTCAAGGAAGCACTTAGTGACCCTTCTTGGGTTAAAGCTATGGAGGATGAGCTTCTTGAGTTTGAAAAGAACCAAGTGTGGACGTTGGTTCCAAGGCCAAGTGGAAAGAAAGTAACCGGCACCAAGTGGATATTCCGGAACAAGTTGGGAGAAGATGGTAGCATTGCAAGGAACAAGGCAAGGCTGGTGGCACAAGGATATGACCAAGAAGAAGGAATCGACTTTGATGAATCCTTTGCCCCTGTTGCACGAATGGAAGCCATAAGACTTCTCTTAGCTTATGCTGCATTTTGTGGTTTTAAATTATACCAAATGGATGTGAAATGTGCATTTTTGAATGGAGTGATAGATAGAGAAGTGTATGTGGAGCAGCCTCCTGGTTTTGAAAATAAAGAGCACTTTGATCATGTTTTCAAACTATCTAAAGCTCTCTATGGTTTAAGACAAGCTCCTAGAGCTTGGTATGAGAGACTTAGCTCTTTTCTTTTGAAAAATGGTTTTCAAAGAGGCACCACTGATACAACTCTATTTATCAAGAATTCTAATGATTCTTTTATCCTAGTCCAAATATATGTTGATGACATTATTTTTGGATCAGCCAATGAATCCCTTTGTTCTGAATTTGGAAAACTCATGACAAGTGAATTTGACATGAGTATGATGGGTGAACTTAATTTCTTCCTTGGGCTGCAAATTAAACAAACTGATAAAGGAATTTTTATTCATCAAGAGAAGTATGCCAAGGAATTAGTTAAGAAATTTGGTATGGAAAATGCCAAACCCATGGGAACTCCCATGCATCCTAATTCTAAATTAGATAAGGGAGAAACTGAGAAAGATGTTGATGAGACTAGGTATAGAGGAATGATTGGCTCTCTTATGTACTTAACTTCCTCTAGACCCGATATTGTGCAAAGTGTTGGATTGTGTTCTAGGTTCCAATCCAAACCAAAAGAGTCACATCTCTCGGCTGTTAAAAGGATCATTAGATATGTTCATGGCACATCCAATTTTGGTCTTTGGTATCCTAAGATTGATGATTTTTCTGCAGTTGGTTATTGTGATGCAGATTTTGCTGGTGATAGAGTTGATAGAAGGAGCACTTCTGGTTTATGTTGCTTCCTTGGGAAGTCCTTAAATGTATGGTCAAGTAAGAAGCAACCAACAGTGGCCCTTTCCACTGCAGAGGCTGAGTATATAGCTGCTTCTTCTTGTTGTTCTCAGCTTTTATGGTTAAAAACACAGCTTGCTGATTACAAATTAAAGGCTGAAAATATTCCCCTGCTGTGTGATAATATGAGTGCCATAAATATTTCTAAAAATCCAGTTTTGCACTCTAGGACTAAACATATTGAAGTGAAATTTCACTCAATAAGAGAACATGTCCAAAAAGGGGATATTAGCATTCAATTTGTTAAATCAGAGGAGCAATTAGCAGATATTTTTACAAAACCATTAGCTGAGGATAGATTCTGCATGCTTAGGACTTGTCTAGGAATTTTGAGTTATGATTCCTTGTTTGAAAAATACTGATGTATTTGCTGGAGCTTTTTGTCTCATAAACAGGTATGAGACAATTCTGGGTAGGTGATGAACGTTTCTATCAAGTCAACGTGTTCTGGGCTTGTTTCAAATGAATCTCAATTTGGGCCAACCTCAATATTCAGATCAAGAGTGGTCCAAATATGTTTCATTAATTTCTTATCACCTCAAGGCCCAAATATGAATGTTACAATCTTGTGTGTTAGTTTTTGATGACTTGTGTGTTTCATGAAAGGTTTTCAATAAATGTTTTGTGGCCCAAAAGGTTTTCAAGAGGATTTAATTTTGGCCCGAAAAGGTGTTTCAGGTTAATATTGTTGTTTTTCAAAATTTTAAAATTAATTTTTAAAAATCAAATAAAATCTTTCTTGAATGAGGTCATGTCTTTTCAAGTCTTTTCAAATGGTGATGCAGTTGCATGGTTTTGGAAACTTGCTTTTGGGTACGGTTACCAACACTCCCTCTCTTCCCTCCATAACTCCTTCTCCATCACTTCGGTTTTCACCACTACCCTTACTACTCTCTCTTCTTCTTAAATTGAAACTAACCAAATGAGGAAGAAAACCATTGCAAAAAGGGCTCCTCGTGAGAAGGTTTTCAAGCTACCCACAAAGCCATCCACTCGCTCTCAAGACCGCACCTTTACCCCTTCTCCTTCTCCTCCTACCTCTCCTCATCGCTGTGACCCCATGGCTCGGACCAAAAACACTCCAAGGTTTCCTGCCTCTGCCAAGCCGACGCCACCACCAAAGGCCACACCTTCCAAGCCTGGCTCCTCAAAACCAAGTTCAGCAAAGCCTGGCTCCTCCAAAGGCAAACGTCAGGCGACTGAGGAACCCATACCCGAACCATCTCAACCAAAATCCAGGTCGGTTCCAATGCGCTCTCAACGAGGTAACACTCGAGTCCCTCTCCAGAATGTTAAAGAACCAGACATTGGACCTTTTGATCACAAAGCTCACTTTTTGACTTCTCATTCGAACTATAACCCTTATAGATTTAAATCTGCCATGAACAATGATTTTTATGAGAAGGTTATCCAGTACCGTACCCTATGTCCCTCTTTTCTCGCTGATTTGCCATCTTTGAAAAGAAAAGGTTTTCCTTTTGTTGATAACTTGATTTTTCTGGACTGGAATCACCTTTTTGATATCAAAAAACCTGTTTATCCCTTGTTGGTCAAAGAGTTTTATGCAAACATGACTTATCATGAGGGCACTGCTCATTCGTATGTCAAGGGCCGAGATATCGTTTTAAACAATGAGACCGTCAGTGATGCTTTGAAGTATACTGATGTTGGGCCCTGTGCCTACACGTCAGTTAAGTGGGATGAAGGAGTTGGTGTTTCTTACAATGATGCCCTGGCTAGTATTTGTGAACATATCTCTTTAATAGATGGCATTACACCTACTCACAAAGCCCTAGGATATGAGCGTGCTCAACTGCACCGAATAGTCAATCATATTATTCTGCCTCAAAGCGGCTCATATCAAAGGGTTTCCTACACTGATACTCTTGTTTTATATGCCCTTCTCACCAAAACTGAAATTTCATTTGCATATTTGATGGTTAGATACATGTTTGACTCTGTTAGAAGTGAAAAGGACAAAGCTCTTCCTTATGGCATGTTTCTAACTTGTATTTTTGAGTATTTTGGTGTTGACTTGACCAATGAGAAATATGAAAATAGACATTCATATCTAAAGGGAGGTGGTTCAGTGAAACAGCAAAAAGGACCAACTCGATCTGAGAGAGTGGTTCTAGATGATGATGATGAAGAGTTCATTCCAGATGATTCTACTGCTCCGTCCACTGAGGGTACTTCCATTTCCACTGGGAAGAAATCCACTCTGCTGAATGTGGTCAGGGATGTTGCTCAAGAGTTTGTCTCTCAATCGAACCACTTGATTGAATTGAGCAAAGAGAAAAGGAAGCTGGCTAGCAAGCATGAGAACTTCCTGAAGAAGTCAAGGGATAGGGTGGCTGTATTGATGACCTTCATTGATAACCTTCAAAATGATGAAGATGCTGCCACTGATGTTGAAGAGGATGCTGTTTCGGAAGGGAATGGTTCTGATGCCTAGGATTTGTCTCATAAAAACTGCTGCTGCTCTCTTTTTGTCTCATGATTTCTGCTTCTTTTGCTACTTTTGAACTATCTCTTTTTGGATGACTGTAATAACTCTTACTATTGATACTCTTTAGACAGCTTAATTAGTACTTTGATCTGTGCTCTAACTCTTTTCTGCAGGATACAAGATTTTGTTTTTGTTGCTCTTATCCGCCCTTGATGACAAAAGGGGGAGTAAAATAGCAATAGGATAGGATAGTAGATCCTAGTACTAGTACTTGTTACTTATTTTTGCTGCATTAATACTTGTTTTCACATGCTGAATCTGTTTGCTGATGGTAATAGCTTGATGTTGGGCTGATTATGTGATGTTGCTCATTTGATATCCCTTGTACAAGATATATTGAACATAACTCTTTATTGTGCTTCCTTTAAGTACAATGTGAAACAGGGACAAAGAGGAAAGCATAGATTCAGGGGGAGCAACATAAAATCAAAGGGAGTTTTCTAAACCTAACTCAAACTTACTTCCTTTTGATTATTGCTTAAATCATGTTTGTCATCAAGGGGGAGATTGTTGAGTTAAGAAATTAACTAAATTAATTAATGATGACAAACATTATTTTTGAGCAAAATAAATAATTAGTGTTGATTAATTTATATCTACTAATTGTTTATTGTTGCAGGCCAAATGTTAATAGCCCAAATGGAATAAAAGGCATTCAGCAAAGAATATTGGGCTGAAAGCAAAATAAAGAGCCCAAGCAAAAGCAAAGGAAGAAACCAAAGAAATTAAATCGGGCCATGCATACTAATATCCGATCCAAGCCCGAACTGATTTCAGAATTGAAATTCCCTCTCTCCTGCTTAACCAAAAGCAACGTTCCTCTTCCTTCTAATCAAGTCACATCAAGATTTCAGAAAAAGCAAGAAAGAGAAAGAGAAGAAAAGCTTCTTCCATAAGCCATTAACCAAAGAAGCAAGAGAGAGAGAGTTGAGGCTTGAAGCACAGAAGCTAAAACAGAAATCCCAAGCTAAATCAAGCTTAAGAAAGGTAATCCATCTCATCTTGCATGCATCAAGATCCTCATCCCTTCTTCCCAACTCTCTGCACTACCTGAAAATGGCTTTGAAGGGAAAGTTGTTTTCTGCCCCATTCTGCTGTATATCTACGGACTTAATCAAAACTTGGGGACCAAGTTGCATCTCTATGGTTCAGATTTGGTTGACCAGTGAAAAACAATTCCGGTTACTTCTTCATGGCTTTCGGTCAAGTTGGAAAAGTCAGAAGCAAAGGTTCTACTTTGATGCTTGAGAAGAAAAAGTAAGCTTGTGGGTTGGTGAAGCTCAAGGCTCAAGGTGTTGACCTTGGAAGAAGAACTCAGCCACATGCAAGGAGATATAAGAAGTTTGCTGTTCATTCAGAAACTAAGGAGAGAAAACCAGTGAGTAGAGGTTTTGTTCTGAGAGATAGCTCTTTGAAGAAGTTCATCTAACTGGACAGTGCTTCCTAATCAAAGGTGCATTCCGCCAGTATGAAGAACTAAATCAGAGGCTTGCTAGTCTGGTTTTTCGCATAGCACAGAGACTGTTGATGAAGTCAATCTCCTTCATGTTTTACTGATTGTAATGTACTTTTCTAAGCTTATCTTTCTGTAATTTCTTGAGAGAAAAGGCATTGTGAGAAAGATTGAGAAAAAGCCATGAGTGGAAAAAGGCTGAGAGATACACTTGAGAGAAAAGCCTAGAGTTATTTTCTGATTTCTTTAGGTTGATTAAGTGTCTTGTATCTAGTATCTGAATGGTATCCCTTTCTTAGTTGGGTTAGCACTAAGAGGTATAGTTAGGTATTAGCATAGCCAATGTCAAGTTAGGTTAGAACTTGAGTGTGAAAGGATTGGGTCAATCCTGTGTTATTGGTGCATGTAATACTGTTTACTATAGTGAAATTCTTCCACAGTTGTGGAGGAGACTGGATGTAGGTTGCATAGCACAAGGCAACCGAACCAGGATACATGCTAGTGTTAGCTTTTCTCTTCTCTGCTGTGTTCTGTTTTCTGATATTCATGAGACAAAAATAAATTGTCTCATAAATTTCCGCTGCTAAGTTAAAACAGAATCAGAATTGCAAATCTATTTTAAAAGGGTAACAACAGTAATTAAAAAGGAAGGCATAGATTCAACCCCCCCTTCTCTAAGCCTACCACAACCTTCACAATCAAACATAAAACAGCCGCTTGACTTGCTTGTTAGTCAAAGATAAAGAAAATTGAGGAGCGTTGTTGCTATGCACACAGAGAAAGAAAACCATTAAAAGTTAAAAGTTAATGTTAGTTGAAAAGTAAAAGGAGAGTTAAAAGTTATGTGAGTAAAAGTAAAATAGCTAGTTGAAAAAGAAAAGAAAGAAAAGATAGTCAAAAGTTATGTTAAGGAGAAAAAGTTAGTTGAAAAAGAAAATAAAAGGTCAAAAGTTATGAAAAGTTAAAAATTAATGTTAGTTGAAAAGGAAAAGAAAAATTAAAGGTTAGGTGAAGAAAAAGAAAATGTTAGTTGAAAAAGAAAACAAAGGTTAAACGTTATGTAAAAAGAAGGGAAAAGTTAGTAAAAGAAATGGAAGAAAAATCAAAAGTTAGGTGCATAGTCACAAGTTCCTTAATTCCAAAAAGTTTCAAAAATTTCAAAACAAGCAAGTTTCTATTCACTTCTCAAAAATTCAAGATGCCAAAACAAGTGATGCACATGTATGTGTAGAGCACATAATCAAGTAAACATCAATCACAAGTAAATTGGCATAAGTTGAAGCAATTTGGTGTTGGCAAAGTTAGAAACATAGAGAAACAAGTAAGCCAAAGAACATTCAAACACCAAATTTCAATGAAGCATGAAAGTCACAAGTTGAAACAAGAATTGAAAACCTCATGATCTATGTGACTTAATGTAAGTTAGGCATGAATAGAATGAATCAAATCAGCCACATAGATTAAAAACCTTCAAACTTGTGAGTTTATGGAAAAGAGGCTCAAATTTTCCAAAGAATTTCAAGTTTATGGTCAATTTAAAAATTCACTTGAACTATTCAATGCATAGAAGTAAATTAGCATCACAAGTAAGCAAAGAAAGTTAGAAGCATGACCAAAACTTTCAAAGAAGTTCTTGAGGAGTTTTCCAAAACCATTTAGCAAACAAGATTCTTTTTGACACCAGAAATTCATCAAATAAAATCTTGTTGCCCCAAATAACACAATGTCACTTAATAAAATAAGGTTAGGAAAAATCCGGCAGCATTTCAGCAGTAAATTGGCCTATTTCAATCAATCAATCCAGACTTTCTATGAATTCATTAACAATTAAAAATACAACAACCATATATGTAACCATGGGAACTAAGCAAATGAGCTAACATGGATTGAAAAATCAGCAGCAGTCAAACTTGAAGCAAGAACAAAATGGATAATTGAACTTGAGCAATTGACAATTTAATTCAAATTCAAGAGAGGCAGTATCATTCAGCAACAAAACAGCAATCAATGGCCCAACATACAGCATCAAAATAGTAATAATGAATAATCCAGCAGCAATAACAACTCGAATTCATAAATTTATCAAGATCATCATCACTGCAACAGCCATATCTAGGAATTGTTTGTTTCAAAAACCAGCCACCAACAAGAAAAAGCAATAATTAACAACCGGGCAGCATTCTGTTCTTTGAATTCAATAACCATTCTAGAAGCAGCATGAGTTTAAACAATTAAGCATCTTGAGTCAAGTGATTGAGTTTAAATTGAAACAAAACAGCAGCAAAAACAACTTAAATTCATACATTAAGTAAAAATCATCACTACACAAGCAACCATTAACAATATTTAGCAGCTGGTTCACCCCAAACAGCTGTGAACAAAAGCACAGCAGCAAGAAACAGGGGTACAGAAGAATCAGGCTAGCCAAATTAGCACAGCGGGAAATCAATAAAACAGCAAAATTTCCAAACAGCAGCATGAATAAAAACAAACCTAAATCCACTATCCAGCTCAGATTCTCTAACCACCTAATCAACTAAACATGCATAAACTAACTAAATTAAGTTAAACAAAATTAACTAGCAGTAATATGATAAACAAAACAGAACAAAATAAAGGAAAAAGAAAGTGGGTAAACTTGGGAAGCAGAATCAGAGCAGAGGAAGGGAAGGGGAAAAGAAGGTGGAAGCGGCCGGCCAAAGTGGCGACACCAGCGGTGAAACTCAGAGACTGAAGCGGTGAAGAAGAAGGGTAGCACCGCATTGCAGGGCTAAGAAATAGGGGAGATGCCCTGTTCCTGCTGCTCGAAGGCAATCGAGAGAACAAGGGGAGGAGCGATGGAGCAAGGGGAAGGGGAAAGGGCTTCGCACGAAGGGCAGGGGCCTGGACGCTGCGGTGGCGTTGGGTGGTTGTGTGATGATGGCATGAGGCAGGGAAGGAGAGTGTTACGGCGTTGGTGAGAAGAGGGAGAAGGGCGCAAAGACTCGTCGAGGCCGACGGTGATGGTTGGCAGAGTTTGGGTTCGGACAGGGGGGTGCTTGCCAGAAGATGCAGGTGAAGGGAGGGGCTATGGCGTGGGGGTTTGTGGTCTGAGAAGTGATGGATGATGATGATGATGGTAAAGAAAATGGAAGTTATGGTGCTCAGAGAAGAAGAAAAGAGAAGACAAGGGAAGGTGAAAGGGCTGCGGTCAAGGGAATGCGGCTGAACATAACGTGCGGGAGCTCCTAACAGAGGAGGGTGAATTGGGAGTGCGTACGCACCAACTTACGTGCGTACGCACAGACAAGAAATTAGGCACTGATGCGTATGCATACGTTGTGCGAACACTGTGAGCAGAGGGCATGCATGAGAGTGTGCGTACGCACTAGGCATGTGCGCACGCACAGAGTGATTTTTTTTTCCAAAAAGGATTTAACCCAACATTCTAATATGCATATAAATAAGAAATTAATAAAAATATGCAACTATTTATATTAAACTTTAAAATTAATTCAAAATTTCATCTTCCAAATCAAAATCATGGACTATTTACAAACAAAAATCTACCCAAAATTAATTCAACCATCTAAAAACTAATTGAAAATTTTTAAACATGCAATTCAAGTGAAAAAGAAAATTTAAACAAGATGACGAACTATTCACATATGTATTTTAAAACAAAAATTTATTAGAGCAAACTAACAACCAAGAGACATATTTACTAGGAAAAAAACAAGCAACCAATCAAAAACAAACTATTCACATATTCACATATTAACAATAGCCAATAATGTAACACCATTGCAATTCCCCGGCAACGGTGCCAAATTTGATAATGGCCAAAAGCATAGGTTTGGATTTTCACACCAAAAGTGGAATTTGTCCGTTGTAAGTATAGTCCAAACCCAACAATTGAGCATCAATCAAATAATAAAGTCAATACAAAATAACCGAGAGTAATTAAACCTCAGGTCGTCTTCCCTAGGAGTTGCGATGAAATGTACATTTATTGGCTATGGAAGGAAATGGGGATTTGGGAAAGCAAGAGAGCAAGAAATGTAAATAGCAAGAATTGAAACAAGCATGCAAGGAATCAAAGAAAAGCAAGTAAAAGCATTGGAAATGGAAATTAAGTGCTAAAAAGGGGCTCTTGGTGAGAATTGGAGAACTTGGGATTCCTATCCTAGTTATGGACCACAAACATGACAATTGTGTGAAATCAATCCGAATTAGTTAATCCTCCTTGAGAATTAGTCAAAAGGGCCTAATTGATCTCAATCCGGAAGTCCTAGTCAACTCACTAATTACTTAGTGAAAGACTAGCGTCAATGGAAACCAAACCAACTAGTCATTTTTCACACAATGCGGAATGGACATCCACAACTCAATTCCACCCAAACATCCAATTTCTCAACCAAGAGTGTGAAAACTAAACATGCAAGAAATTAAACATCAAGCAATAAAAGTTAAACCAATTAAATGTCAAAGCAAGGAAGATTAAAATGCAAGAAACCTCTTGGCAAGTAATTGAGAGCTAAGGCTACCTATCCTAGCCATTGACCACAAACACATGATGATTATGAAGAGTTAATCCTACTTAGTTAACCTTACATCGAAGATAAGTCAAATAGGTATAGTTAATTCCAATCCATAAGTCCTATGTCAACACTAGGGGTCACATAGAATCAATGGAGATCAAATTAACTAATTACTCTAATGTATCAAACAAGAATGGACATCAATGACTCAAGGATCATCAAAGTCATCAATTCCAAGCCAAAAGTATAGAAAAACTAAGTGAAAACTAAGCCAAGTATTTTATCAAACACTTGGTGTGCATGAAAATAAAATAATATTAATTAAAAGTTAAAAGTTAAAAGTTAAAAGTTAATGTTAGTTGAAAATGACAATGACAACTAAAGTAAGCAATAAATGATATGGAAACATAAATTTGCATTAATTTGAATTAAAATAACAAAAGTGTTCATAACATGAAAATTGACATAAAAGAGAAAATAACAAAAGAGATGAAGAACATAAAGACAAGAAAGCATAGAAACATAAGTGAAACTACACTAAAACAAGAATTAAAGTGATAAAATTAAAAGGAAACTAAACTAAAAACCCTAATTCTAGAGAGAGGGGGGAGCTTCTCTCTCTAGAAAACTAAATAAACCATGTAAAAATCTAAACCTATGTGCTCCCCCTTTCATCCTTCTTCAATTTGGCTTGAAATAGCTTCAGAAATGAGTTGGATTAGGCTTTGGAGGCCTAGAAATCGCCCTCAGTGATTTGCAATTAATGACCTCACATGCATGCACGCGTGTGTACGCATGACGTACTGTGTGTACGCACGGTTGCGCAAACTTTCCATTGTGCATATGTACGACATTTGGTGCGTACGCATCCTTGCACGAAGTCACCGTTGTGCATACGCACGCATCACTATGCGTACGAATCTTTGCAGAAGCTTTCAAACTCCATTTCCTTCATGATTTCTCCCCTTTTGGATGCTCTTTCTTCACTTCTTCAATTCAAACTTGCCTTGAAAACCTGAAATCACTTGACAAATACATCAAGGTACCAAATGGGATCAAAGTGAATAAAATTTAGCAATAAAAAGGTCCAAAGAGCATGTTTTCACTTTCAAGCACAAATTAGGAAGACATTATGAAACTATGCTATTTCAATGGATAAATGTAAGAAAAGTCAATGAAATTCACCTAATTAAAGCAAATAAATACCATGAAATGTGGATTCATCACATCTCCACATTTAAACAATAGCATGTCCTCATGCTATACCAAAGGAAGATAAGAAGGGGAATCAACAATTGTTCAATGTAACTAACTATATGCAATCTACCTATATGTATGCAACTATACTATCTAGCTATATATATGTATTTAATTAGTCTAAATAAATCAATTTCCAAGAAAGCATCTATACACAATCAAGGGCTAAAGCAATTATAACCAAATCCTATTCACAATTGAATTGAGTCATATAAAAGAATTTAACCAAACTTGCAAGATAAGTAATGATCATAGGTGGAAATATGGAATTGAGTGATTGAACCATCACCGGATATGTGTATGTACTCTAGTCACGTAAGTGTTTAGTGTCAATTCACTTAATTCTCCTCTAATCATGCTTTTTAAAGTTTGTTCTTCATCTAACCAATCAACAAAAAAGTTAATGTACATATGCAAAAATCATGAGGTCTTTTCAAGGTTGTAATGGGGCTAAGGTTAAAGGTAAGAATATATATATATGGCTAAGTGAGCTTGCATTTGAATCTTTGATTAACCTAAGCTAACACTTAACACACACACAACCTATAAACTTCTAATATCAAACTTAACTTCCCATAATCTCACGTTTACATATACACACACTCATGCATCAAATTCAATTCCATCACATATGCATTGATTATTATTGAATTTCATATTGGGGTAATTTTGTCCCCTTTTCATTATTTCTCTCTTTTTTTTTCTCTTTTTTTTTTCTTTTCAAGAACATAATATATATACCAACACATCAATGCATACGGTTTCTATAATATTACATGAGCATGTACCCAAATTTCCAATATTTTTCAATAAGCATAAAACACATTTTCATCACCCAAAGTTCCCACATTTTCCCCACACTTAAACATTACACACTCTCACTAACTTAAGCTACTCAAAGATTCAAATAAGGGATGCTTCATTGTTTTTCGCTTAAGGTTAATGATGTGGAAAAATAAAAAATAAAAGGGGATTAAAAAGGCTCAAAGTGGCAAACAAAGTTGAATGAAATGGTAGGCTATTTGGGTTAAGTGAGGTATAAAGAAATAATGGCCTCAATCACATAAATGCATAAATATACATTAAACAAACCAAAGATTGCAACCATAAAGAAGAGCAACACACAAGAATGAAATAAGTGGTCAAATAATGTAACCACACAATGAGGCTAAAAAACTCACAAGTTGTATGTTCTTTAACTCAAAAACCATATTCCACAATGTATGAATCATGCAAGTTTCAATGAAAAATTTCAACTCAATTCAATTTGAATTTTGATGCCCTAAATAAAAAGTAAGCTTCTTGGAAATTTCATTAAATTGACTAACATTTATTCTATATATGTATATAACGTGATTGGATGAAAAAGATAAAAAATCCTAAGTTTAATTCCTAATTTCAAACAAACCAAAATAGCAAGTGTATAAGAAATTAAACTACGTGCAATCATCACATCATCCAAATCACAATTAAGACTAAAAACCAAAAAAGAACATATGTACAAGCCAAAATTAAGAGCAAAATGTCAAAATATGCATAACTACTATATAATACTAAGTTATGTACAAGCAAAATTAAAAAGTGCAATAAACTAAGAAAGTGCAATAACTAAGTAAAAAGATTTTCAAAAGATAAAATATATACAAAATAACTAAAAAGCATACAAAGAAACTAAACTAAAAGTGTTCGGAAATGAAGCTTGTCACCCAAAATGCTTGCTAAAGATGAACAACCTCCCCACACTTAAGATGTAGCACCGTCCTCGGTGCTCAAGATCATGCGGAGTGGAAGGGGTCGTCACTGCATCACTTCTACTGTCCCATGCCTCTTCCGACTCATCACACTGGTGGGTTAGGTGATAAAGTGGTTGCAAGAGTGATGGTGCTACTGAAAAACATAAAATTGAGTCACAAAACAGCATATATATGAAGTGAACGGAAATATAAAATTCAATGAAAGCATGGATGAAAACCAATCCGAAAGTAAATGGCAGCAACTTCCAATCAATCAAACATAAAACAGCCGCTTGACTTGCTTGTTTGTCAAAGATAAAGAAAATTGAGGAGCGTTGTTGCTATGCACACAGAGAAAGAAAACCATTAAAAGTTAAAAGTTAATGTTAGTTGAAAAGTAAAAGGAGAGTTAAAAGTTATGTGAGTAAAAATAAAATAGCTAGTTGAAAAAGAAAAGAAAGAAAAGATAGTCAAAAGTTATGTTAAGGAGAAGAAGTTAGTTGAAAAAGAAAATAAAAGGTCAAAAGTTATGAAAAGTTAAAAATTAATGTTAGTTGAAAAGGAAAAGAAAAATTAAAGGTTAGGTGAAGAAAAAGAAAATGTTAGTTGAAAAAGAAAACAAAGGTTAAACGTTATGTAAAAAGAAGGGAAAAGTTAGTAAAAGAAATGGAAGAAAAATCAAAAGTTAGGTGCATAGTCACAAGTTCCTTAATTCCAAAAAGTTTCAAAAATTTCAAAACAAGCAAGTTTCTATTCACTTCTCAAAAATTCAAGATGCCAAAACAAGTGATGCACATGTATGTGTAGAGCACATAATCAAGTAAACATCAATCACAAGTAAATTGGCATAAGTTGAAGCAATTTGGTGTTGGCAAAGTTAGAAACATAGAGAAACAAGTAAGCCAAAGAACATTCAAACACCAAATTTCAATGAGGCATTAAAGTCACAAGTTGAAACAAGAATTGAAAACCTCATGATCTATGTGACTTAATGTAAGTTAGGCATGAATAGAATGAATCAAATCAGCCACATAGATTAAAAACCTTCAAACTTGTGAGTTTATGGAAAAGAGGCTCAAATTTTCCAAAGAATTTCAAGTTTATGGTCAATTTAAAAATTCACTTGAACTATTCAATGCATAGAAGTAAATTAGCATCACAAGTAAGCAAAGAAAGTTAGAAGCATGACCAAAACTTTCAAAGAAGTTCTTGAGGAGTTTTCCAAAACCATTTAGCAAACAAGATTCTTTTTGACACCAGAAATTCATCAAATAGAATCTTGTTGCCCCAAATAACACAATGTCACTTAATAAAATAAGGTTAGGAAAAATCCGGCAGCATTTCAGCAGTAAATTGGCCTATTTCAATCAATCAATCCAGACTTTCTATGAATTCATTGACAATTAAAAATACAACAACCATATATGTAACCATGGGAAGTAAGCAAATGAGCTAACATGGATTGAAAAATCAGCAGCAGTCAAACTTGAAGCAAGAACAAAATGGATAATTGAACTTGAGCAATTGACAATTTAATTCAAATTCAAGAGAGGCAGTATCATTCAGCAACAAAACAGCAATCAATGGCCCAACATACAGCATCAAAATAGTAATAATGAATAATCCAGCAGCAATAACAACTCGAATTCATTAATTTATCAAGATCATCATCACTGCAACAGCCATATCTAGGAATTGTTTGTTTCAAAAACCAGCCACCAACAAGAAAAAGCAATAATTAACAACCGGGCAGCATTCTGTTCTTTGAATTCAATAACCATTCTAGAAGCAGCATGAGTTTAAACAATTAAGCATCTTGAGTCAAGTGATTGAGTTTAAATTGAAACAAAACAGCAGCAAAAACAAGTTAAATTCATACATTAAGCAAAAATCATCACTGCACAAGCAACCATTAACAATATTTAGCAGCTGGTTCACCCCAAACAGCTGTGAACAAAAGCACAGCAGCAAGAAACAGGGGTACAGAAGAATCAAGCAAGCCAAATTAGCACAGCGGGAAATCAATAAAACAGCAAAATTTCCAAACAGCAGCATGAATAAAAACAAACCTAAATCCACTATCCAGCTCAGATTCTCTAACCACCTAATCAACTAAACATGCATAAACTAACTAAATTAAGTTAAACAAAATTAACTAGCAGTAATATGATAAACAAAACAGAACAAAATAAAGGAAAAAGAAAGTGGGTAAACTTGGGAAGCAGAATCAGAGCAGAGGAAGGGAAGGGGAAAAGAAGGTGGAAGCGGCCGGCCAAAGTGGCGACACCAGCGGTGAAACTCAGAGACTGAAGCGGTGAAGAAGAAGGGTAGCACCGCATTGCAGGGCTAAGAAATAGGGGAGATGCCCTGTTCCTGCTGCTCGAAGGCAATCGAGAGAACAAGGGGAGGAGCGATGGAGCAAGGGGAAGGGGAAAGGGCTTCGCACGAAGGGCAGGGGCCTGGACGCTGCGGTGGCGTTGGGTGGTTGTGTGATGATGGCATGAGGCAGGGAAGGAGAGTGTTACGGCGTTGGTGAGAAGAGGGAGAAGGGCGCAAAGACTCGTCGAGGCCGACGGTGATGGTTGGCAGAGTTTGGGTTCGGACAGGGGGGTGCTTGCCAGAAGATGCAGGTGAAGGGAGGGGCTATGGCGTGGGGGTTTGTGGTCTGAGAAGTGATGGATGATGATGATGATGGTAAAGAAAATGGAAGTTATGGTGCTCAGAGAAGAAGAAAAGAGAAGACAAGGGAAGGTGAAAGGGCTGCGGTCAAGGGAATGCGGCTGAACATAACGTGCGGGAGCTCCTAACAGAGGAGGGTGAATTGGGAGTGCGTACGCACCAACTTACGTGCGTACGCACAGACAAGAAATTAGGCACTGATGCGTATGCATACGTTGTGCGAACACTGTGAGCAGAGGGCATGCATGAGAGTGTGCTTACGCACTAGGCATGTGCGCACGCACAGAGTGATTTTTTTTTCCAAAAAGGATTTAACCCAACATTCTAATATGCATATAAATAAGAAATTAATAAAAATATGCAACTATTTATATTAAACTTTAAAATTAATTCAAAATTTCATCTTCCAAATCAAAATCATGGACTATTTACAAACAAAAATCTACCCAAAATTAATTCAACCATCTAAAAACTAATTGAAAATTTTTAAACATGCAATTCAAGTGAAAAAGAAAATTTAAACAAGATGACGAACTATTCACATATGTATTTTAAAACAAAAATTTATTAGAGCAAACTAACAACCAAGAGACATATTTACTAGGAAAAAAACAAGCAACCAATCAAAAACAAACTATTCACATATTCACATATTAACAATAGCCAATAATGTAACACCATTGCAATTCCCCGGCAACGGTGCCAAATTTGATAATGGCCAAAAGCATAGGTTTGGATTTTCACACCAAAAGTGGAATTTGTCCGTTGTAAGTATAGTCCAAACCCAACAATTGAGCATCAATCAAATAATAAAGTCAATACAAAATAACCGAGAGTAATTAAACCTCAGGTCGTCTTCCCTAGGAGTTGCGATGAAATGTACATTTATTGGCTATGGAAGGAAATGGGGATTTGGGAAAGCAAGAGAGCAAGAAATGTAAATAGCAAGAATTGAAACAACCATGCAAGGAATCAAAGAAAAGCAAGTAAAAGCATTGGAAATGGAAATTAAGTGCTAAAAAGGGGCTCTTTGTGAGAATTGGAGAATTTGGGATTCCTATCCTAGTTATGGACCACAAACATGACAATTGTGTGAAATCAATCCGAATTAGTTAATCCTCCTTGAGAATTAGTCAAAAGGGCCTAATTGATCTCAATCCGGAAGTCCTAGTCAACTCACTAATTACTTAGTGAAAGACTAGCGTCAATGGAAACCAAACCAACTAGTCATTTTTCACACAATGCGGAATGGACATCCACAACTCAATTCCACCCAAACATCCAATTTCTCAACCAAGAGTGTGAAAACTAAACATGCAAGAAATTAAACATCAAGCAATAAAAGTTAAACCAATTAAATGTCAAAGCAAGGAAGATTAAAATGCAAGAAACCTCTTGGCAAGTAATTGAGAGCTAAGGCTACCTATCCTAGCCATTGACCACAAACACATGATGATTATGAAGAGTTAATCCTACTTAGTTAACCTTACATCGAAGATAAGTCAAATAGGTATAGTTAATTCCAATCCATAAGTCCTATGTCAACACTAGGGGTCACATAGAATCAATGGAGATCAAATTAACTAATTACTCTAATGTATCAAACAAGAATGGACATCAATGACTCAAGGATCATCAAAGTCATCAATTCCAAGCCAAAAGTATAGAAAAACTAAGTGAAAACTAAGCCAAGTATTTTATCAAACACTTGGTGTGCATGAAAATAAAATAATATTAATTAAAAGTTAAAAGTTAAAAGTTAAAAGTTAATGTTAGTTGAAAATGACAATGACAACTAAAGTAAGCAATAAATGATATGGAAACATAAATTTGCATTAATTTGAATTAAAATAACAAAAGTGTTCATAACATGAAAATTGACATAAAAGAGAAAATAACAAAAGAGATGAAGAACATAAAGACAAGAAAGCATAGAAACATAAGTGAAACTACACTAAAACAAGAATTAAAGTGATAAAATTAAAAGGAAACTAAACTAAAAACCCTAATTCTAGAGAGAGGGGGGAGCTTCTCTCTCTAGAAAACTAAATAAACCATGTAAAAATCTAAACCTATGTGCTCCCCCTTTCATCCTTCTTCAATTTGGCTTGAAATAGCTTCAGAAATGAGTTGGATTAGGCTTTGGAGGCCTAGAAATCGCCCTCAGTGATTTGCAATTAATGACCTCACATGCATGCACGCGTGTGTACGCATGACGTACTGTGTGTACGCACGGTTGCGCAAACTTTCCATTGTGCATATGTACGACATTTGGTGCGTACGCATCCTTGCACGAAGTCACCGTTGTGCATACGCACGCATCACTATGCGTACGAATCTTTGCAGAAGCTTTCAAACTCCATTTCCTTCATGATTTCTCCCCTTTTGGATGCTCTTTCTTCACTTCTTCAATTCAAACTTGCCTTGAAAACCTGAAATCACTTGACAAATACATCAAGGTACCAAATGGGATCAAAGTGAATAAAATTTAGCAATAAAAAGGTCCAAAGAGCATGTTTTCACTTTCAAGCACAAATTAGGAAGACATTATGAAACTATGCTATTTCAATGGATAAATGTAAGAAAAGTCAATGAAATTCACCTAATTAAAGCAAATAAATACCATGAAATGTGGATTCATCACATCTCCACATTTAAACAATAGCATGTCCTCATGCTATACCAAAGGAAGATAAGAAGGGGAATCAACAATTGTTCAATGTAACTAACTATATGCAATCTACCTATATGTATGCAACTATACTATCTAGCTATATATATGTATTTAATTAGTCTAAATAAATCAATTTCCAAGAAAGCATCTATACACAATCAAGGGCTAAAGCAATTATAACCAAATCCTATTCACAATTGAATTGAGTCATATAAAAGAATTTAACCAAACTTGCAAGATAAGTAATGATCATAGGTGGAAATATGGAATTGAGTGATTGAACCATCACCGGATATGTGTATGTACTCTAGTCACGTAAGTGTTTAGTGTCAATTCACTTAATTCTCCTCTAATCATGCTTTTTAAAGTTTGTTCTTCATCTAACCAATCAACAAAAAAGTTAATGTACATATGCAAAAATCATGAGGTCTTTTCAAGGTTGTAATGGGGCTAAGGTTAAAGGTAAGAATATATATATATGGCTAAGTGAGCTTGCATTTGAATCTTTGATTAACCTAAGCTAACACTTAACACACACACAACCTATAAACTTCTAATATCAAACTTAACTTCCCATAATCTCACGTTTACATATACACACACTCATGCATCAAATTCAATTCCATCACATATGCATTGATTATTATTGAATTTCATATTGGGGTAATTTTGTCCCCTTTTCATTATTTCTCTCTTTTTTTTTCTCTTTTTTTTTTCTTTTCAAGAACATAATATATATACCAACACATCAATGCATACGGTTTCTATAATATTACATGAGCATGTACCCAAATTTCCAATATTTTTCAATAAGCATAAAACACATTTTCATCACCCAAAGTTCCCACATTTTCCCCACACTTAAACATTACACACTCTCACTAACTTAAGCTACTCAAAGATTCAAATAAGGGATGCTTCATTGTTTTTCGCTTAAGGTTAATGATGTGGAAAAATAAAAAATAAAAGGGGATTAAAAAGGCTCAAAGTGGCAAACAAAGTTGAATGAAATGGTAGGCTATTTGGGTTAAGTGAGGTATAAAGAAATAATGGCCTCAATCACATAAATGCATAAATATACATTAAACAAACCAAAGATTGCAACCATAAAGAAGAGCAACACACAAGAATGAAATAAGTGGTCAAATAATGTAACCACACAATGAGGCTAAAAAACTCACAAGTTGTATGTTCTTTAACTCAAAAACCATATTCCACAATGTATGAATCATGCAAGTTTCAATGAAAAATTTCAACTCAATTCAATTTGAATTTTGATGCCCTAAATAAAAAGTAAGCTTCTTGGAAATTTCATTAAATTGACTAACATTTATTCTATATATGTATATAACGTGATTGGATGAAAAAGATAAAAAATCCTAAGTTTAATTCCTAATTTCAAACAAACCAAAATAGCAAGTGTATAAGAAATTAAACTACGTGCAATCATCACATCATCCAAATCACAATTAAGACTAAAAACCAAAAAAGAACATATGTACAAGCCAAAATTAAGAGCAAAATGTCAAAATATGCATAACTACTATATAATACTAAGTTATGTACAAGCAAAATTAAAAAGTGCAATAAACTAAGAAAGTGCAATAACTAAGTAAAAAGATTTTCAAAAGATAAAATATATACAAAATAACTAAAAAGCATACAAAGAAACTAAACTAAAAGTGTTCGGAAATGAAGCTTGTCACCCAAAATGCTTGCTAAAGATGAACAACCTCCCCACACTTAAGATGTAGCACCGTCCTCGGTGCTCAAGATCATGCGGAGTGGAAGGGGTCGTCACTGCATCACTTCTACTGTCCCATGCCTCTTCCGACTCATCACACTGGTGGGTTAGGTGATAAAGTGGTTGCAAGAGTGATGGTGCTACTGAAAAACATAAAATTGAGTCACAAAACAGCATATATATGAAGTGAACGGAAATATAAAATTCAATGAAAGCATGGATGAAAACCAATCCGAAAGTAAATGGCAGCAACTTCCAATCAATCAAACATAAAACAGCCGCTTGACTTGCTTGTTTGTCAAAGATAAAGAAAATTGAGGAGCGTTGTTGCTATGCACACAGAGAAAGAAAACCATTAAAAGTTAAAAGTTAATGTTAGTTGAAAAGTAAAAGGAGAGTTAAAAGTTATGTGAGTAAAAATAAAATAGCTAGTTGAAAAAGAAAAGAAAGAAAAGATAGTCAAAAGTTATGTTAAGGAGAAGAAGTTAGTTGAAAAAGAAAATAAAAGGTCAAAAGTTATGAAAAGTTAAAAATTAATGTTAGTTGAAAAGGAAAAGAAAAATTAAAGGTTAGGTGAAGAAAAAGAAAATGTTAGTTGAAAAAGAAAACAAAGGTTAAACGTTATGTAAAAAGAAGGGAAAAGTTAGTAAAAGAAATGGAAGAAAAATCAAAAGTTAGGTGCATAGTCACAAGTTCCTTAATTCCAAAAAGTTTCAAAAATTTCAAAACAAGCAAGTTTCTATTCACTTCTCAAAAATTCAAGATGCCAAAACAAGTGATGCACATGTATGTGTAGAGCACATAATCAAGTAAACATCAATCACAAGTAAATTGGCATAAGTTGAAGCAATTTGGTGTTGGCAAAGTTAGAAACATAGAGAAACAAGTAAGCCAAAGAACATTCAAACACCAAATTTCAATGAGGCATTAAAGTCACAAGTTGAAACAAGAATTGAAAACCTCATGATCTATGTGACTTAATGTAAGTTAGGCATGAATAGAATGAATCAAATCAGCCACATAGATTAAAAACCTTCAAACTTGTGAGTTTATGGAAAAGAGGCTCAAATTTTCCAAAGAATTTCAAGTTTATGGTCAATTTAAAAATTCACTTGAACTATTCAATGCATAGAAGTAAATTAGCATCACAAGTAAGCAAAGAAAGTTAGAAGCATGACCAAAACTTTCAAAGAAGTTCTTGAGGAGTTTTCCAAAACCATTTAGCAAACAAGATTCTTTTTGACACCAGAAATTCATCAAATAGAATCTTGTTGCCCCAAATAACACAATGTCACTTAATAAAATAAGGTTAGGAAAAATCCGGCAGCATTTCAGCAGTAAATTGGCCTATTTCAATCAATCAATCCAGACTTTCTATGAATTCATTGACAATTAAAAATACAACAACCATATATGTAACCATGGGAAGTAAGCAAATGAGCTAACATGGATTGAAAAATCAGCAGCAGTCAAACTTGAAGCAAGAACAAAATGGATAATTGAACTTGAGCAATTGACAATTTAATTCAAATTCAAGAGAGGCAGTATCATTCAGCAACAAAACAGCAATCAATGGCCCAACATACAGCATCAAAATAGTAATAATGAATAATCCAGCAGCAATAACAACTCGAATTCATTAATTTATCAAGATCATCATCACTGCAACAGCCATATCTAGGAATTGTTTGTTTCAAAAACCAGCCACCAACAAGAAAAAGCAATAATTAACAACCGGGCAGCATTCTGTTCTTTGAATTCAATAACCATTCTAGAAGCAGCATGAGTTTAAACAATTAAGCATCTTGAGTCAAGTGATTGAGTTTAAATTGAAACAAAACAGCAGCAAAAACAAGTTAAATTCATACATTAAGCAAAAATCATCACTGCACAAGCAACCATTAACAATATTTAGCAGCTGGTTCACCCCAAACAGCTGTGAACAAAAGCACAGCAGCAAGAAACAGGGGTACAGAAGAATCAAGCAAGCCAAATTAGCACAGCGGGAAATCAATAAAACAGCAAAATTTCCAAACAGCAGCATGAATAAAAACAAACCTAAATCCACTATCCAGCTCAGATTCTCTAACCACCTAATCAACTAAACATGCATAAACTAACTAAATTAAGTTAAACAAAATTAACTAGCAGTAATATGATAAACAAAACAGAACAAAATAAAGGAAAAAGAAAGTGGGTAAACTTGGGAAGCAGAATCAGAGCAGAGGAAGGGAAGGGGAAAAGAAGGTGGAAGCGGCCGGCCAAAGTGGCGACACCAGCGGTGAAACTCAGAGACTGAAGCGGTGAAGAAGAAGGGTAGCACCGCATTGCAGGGCTAAGAAATAGGGGAGATGCCCTGTTCCTGCTGCTCGAAGGCAATCGAGAGAACAAGGGGAGGAGCGATGGAGCAAGGGGAAGGGGAAAGGGCTTCGCACGAAGGGCAGGGGCCTGGACGCTGCGGTGGCGTTGGGTGGTTGTGTGATGATGGCATGAGGCAGGGAAGGAGAGTGTTACGGCGTTGGTGAGAAGAGGGAGAAGGGCGCAAAGACTCGTCGAGGCCGACGGTGATGGTTGGCAGAGTTTGGGTTCGGACAGGGGGGTGCTTGCCAGAAGATGCAGGTGAAGGGAGGGGCTATGGCGTGGGGGTTTGTGGTCTGAGAAGTGATGGATGATGATGATGATGGTAAAGAAAATGGAAGTTATGGTGCTCAGAGAAGAAGAAAAGAGAAGACAAGGGAAGGTGAAAGGGCTGCGGTCAAGGGAATGCGGCTGAACATAACGTGCGGGAGCTCCTAACAGAGGAGGGTGAATTGGGAGTGCGTACGCACCAACTTACGTGCGTACGCACAGACAAGAAATTAGGCACTGATGCGTATGCATACGTTGTGCGAACACTGTGAGCAGAGGGCATGCATGAGAGTGTGCTTACGCACTAGGCATGTGCGCACGCACAGAGTGATTTTTTTTTCCAAAAAGGATTTAACCCAACATTCTAATATGCATATAAATAAGAAATTAATAAAAATATGCAACTATTTATATTAAACTTTAAAATTAATTCAAAATTTCATCTTCCAAATCAAAATCATGGACTATTTACAAACAAAAATCTACCCAAAATTAATTCAACCATCTAAAAACTAATTGAAAATTTTTAAACATGCAATTCAAGTGAAAAAGAAAATTTAAACAAGATGACGAACTATTCACATATGTATTTTAAAACAAAAATTTATTAGAGCAAACTAACAACCAAGAGACATATTTACTAGGAAAAAAACAAGCAACCAATCAAAAACAAACTATTCACATATTCACATATTAACAATAGCCAATAATGTAACACCATTGCAATTCCCCGGCAACGGTGCCAAATTTGATAATGGCCAAAAGCATAGGTTTGGATTTTCACACCAAAAGTGGAATTTGTCCGTTGTAAGTATAGTCCAAACCCAACAATTGAGCATCAATCAAATAATAAAGTCAATACAAAATAACCGAGAGTAATTAAACCTCAGGTCGTCTTCCCTAGGAGTTGCGATGAAATGTACATTTATTGGCTATGGAAGGAAATGGGGATTTGGGAAAGCAAGAGAGCAAGAAATGTAAATAGCAAGAATTGAAACAACCATGCAAGGAATCAAAGAAAAGCAAGTAAAAGCATTGGAAATGGAAATTAAGTGCTAAAAAGGGGCTCTTTGTGAGAATTGGAGAATTTGGGATTCCTATCCTAGTTATGGACCACAAACATGACAATTGTGTGAAATCAATCCGAATTAGTTAATCCTCCTTGAGAATTAGTCAAAAGGGCCTAATTGATCTCAATCCGGAAGTCCTAGTCAACTCACTAATTACTTAGTGAAAGACTAACGTCAATGGAAACCAAACCAATTAGTCATTTTTCACACAATGCGGAATTGACATCCACAACTCAATTCCACCCAAACATCCAATTTCTCAACCAAGAGTGTGAAAACTAAACATGCAAGAAATTGAACATCAAGCAATAAAAGTCAAAGCAATTAAATGTCAAAGCAAGGAAGATTAAAATGTAAGAAACCTCTTGGTAAGTAATTGAGAGCTAAGGCTACCTATCCTAGCCATTAACCACAAACACATGATGATTATGAAGAGTTAATCTTACTTAGTTAACCTTACATCGAAGATAAGTCAAATAGGTATAGTTAATTCCAATCCATAAGTCCTATGTCAACACTAAGGGTCACATAGAGTCAATGGAGATCAAATCAACTAACTACTCTAATGTATCAAATAAGAATGGATATCAATGACTCAAGGATCACCAAAGTCATCAATTCCAAGCCAAGAGTATAGAACAACTAAGTGAAAACTAAGCCAAGCATTTTATCAAACACTTGGTGTGCATGAAAATAAAATAATATTAAATTGCATTAAAAATAAAATCTAAAATACCAAAGGCAAGAAAATGACAATGACAACTAAAGAAAGCTGATGAGCGGATATTTTATACGCTTTTTGGGGATAATTTCATATAGTTTTGAGTATGTTCTAGTTAGTTTTTAGTTTATTTCCAGTAGTTTTTAGGAAAAATTCATATTTTTGGACTTTACTATGAGTTGTGTGTTTTTCTGTAATTTCAGGTATTTTTCTGGCTGAAATTGAAGGAGCTGAGCAAAAATCTGATTCAGGCTGAAAAAGGACTGCTGATGCTGTTGGATTCTGACCTCCCTGCACTCAAATTGGATTTTCTGGAGCTACAGAACTCGAAATGGCATGCTTCCAATTGCATTGGAAAGGAGACATCCAGGGCTTTCCAGCAATATATAATAGTCCATACTTTGCACAAGGATAGACGACGTAAACTGGCGTTCAACGCCAGTCCTCTGCCCAATTCTGGCGTCCAGCGCCAGAAAAGGATCAAAAACTGGAGTTGAACGCCCAAACTGGCACAAAAACTGGCGTTCAACTCCACAAATGGCCTCTGCACGTGAATTGCTTAAAGTCTCAGCCCCAGCACACACCAAGTGGGCCCCAGCACACCAAGTGGGCCCCAGAAGTGGATCTCTGCATCATCCATCATAGTCCACTCATATTTTGTAACCCTAGGCTACTGGTTTAGTATTTAAACAACTTTTAGAGACTTATTTTGTATCTCATGACATTTCAGATCTAAACTTTGTATTCTCTGACAGCATGAGTCTCTAAACCCCATTGTTGGGGGTGAGGAGCTCTGCTGTGTCTCGATGAATTAATGCAAGTATTTCTGTTTTCCATTCAAACACGCTTGTTCCTATCTAAGATGTTCATTCGCGCTTAACTGTGATGGAGGTGATGAGCTGTGACACTCATCACCTTCCTCAAATCATGAACGTGTGCCTGACAACCACCTCCGTTCTATATACGATTGAATGAGTATCTCTTAGATTCCTTAATCAGAATCTCCGTGGTATAAGCTAGAACTGATGGCAACATTCATGAGAATCCGGAAAGTCTAAACCTTGTCTGTGGTATTCCGAGTAGGATTCAAGGATTGAATGACTGTGACGAGCTTCAGACTCTTGAAGGCTGGGCGTTAGTGACAGACGCAAAAGGATAGTAAATCCTATTCCAACCGGATCGAGAACCAACCGGTGATTAGCCGTGCTGTGACAGAGCGCGTGAGCGTAGTTTTCACTGGGAGGACGGAAGGTAGCCATTGACAACGGTGATCCACCAACACACAGCTTGCCATAGGGGGACGTGCGTGCGTGAACAAGAAGACAGAGGAAAGCAGAGATTCAGAAGACAAAGCATCTCCAAAACTCCAACATATTCTCCATTACTGCACAACAAGTAATTTTTAATTTATGCTCTACTGGTTACTCACAATTCAATTGATAAACATAATCGACTTCCTGACTAAGATTTACAAGATAACCATAGATTGCTTCAAACCAACAATCTCCGTGGGATTCGACCCTTACTCACGTAAGGTATTACTTGGACGACCCAGTGCACTTGCTGGTTAGTGGTACGCGTTGTGAAAAGTGTGTTTCGCAATTCGTGCACCAAGTTTTTGGCGCCGTTGCCGGGGATTGTTCGTGTTTGAACAACTGACGGATTATTTTGTTTCTTAGATTAGGAAAAATCTTTCTTTTTTTTGGTTTAGAGTCTTTTATTATTTATCCCTTGTTAAAATACTTTAAACTTATAGCTCAGTTATTTAGAACGTGGTGTTTATGTTCATGATAATTGGCTATCATATTTTTTTTTAAAAAAAAAAAACCTTTTTCAAAAATAATTTTTCTATTAAATCCTGTGCCAAACTTTAAGTTTGGTGTTTTCAAAAATAATCTTTCTCAAAATTTTTGAAGGTCCCATAACTCATTTGGCTAGAGCATTAATCTGTGTTCTTGGTAATTGGGTTAGAGTCTTTTATATTCTTTTCAAAACCTTCTTTTTCATAAATAATATTTTCTCTATTAAATTTTGTGCCAAACTTAAAGTTTGGTGTTTTCTTGTTGATTTCCCTTTGGTTTTCGAAAATTTTGGTTTGGTTTTCTAAAAATTTTAAGTTTGGTGTTCTTTCTTCATGTTCTTGTGTTCTTGTGAGTCTTCAAAGTGTTCTTGAGTTTTCCTTGTGTCTTGATCTTAAAATTTTTAAGTTTGGTGTTCCTTGGTGTTTTCCCTCCAAATTTTTCGAAAACAAGGAGCATTAGATCTAAAAATTTTAAATCTTGTACTATCTTATTATTTTTCTCTCTCCTCACTAAATTCAAAAATATCTTTTCAAAATATCTCTTCTAACTTCCTAACTTCTTATCTTTTCAAAATTTGTTTCAACTAACTAACTAACTTTTTGTTTGTTTCTTAACTTTTTCAAAACTACCTAACTAACTCTCCCTCTCTCTAATTTTCGAAAATATCTTCCCTCTTTTTCAAAAATTTCTTTTTTTAACTAATTAATTTCTTTTTTTTAAACGAAAAAAAAAATTTTTAACTTCAAAATTCAAATTCCTTTTTAGTTATTTTATTTTATTTAAGTATTTACTTCTTATAAAATAAAATAAATAAAAAGGTAAATCAGTCCAAGTTATATCCATAGATCCATCATGGACATAAGTGGAAATGAACAGTCCAGGAGGACTCTGGGGTCATATTCTAACCCCTCTACTGCTTCATATGGGAGTAGCATCTGCATACCCTCCATTGGAGTCAGTAGCTTTGAGTTGAATCCTCAGCTCATTATCATGGTGCAACAAAGTTGCCAGTATTCCGGTCTTCCACAGGAAGAACCTACAGAGTTTCTGGCACAATTTTTACAAATTGCTGACACAGTATATGATAAGAAAATAGATCAGGATGTCTACAGACTATTACTGTTTCCATTTGCTGTAAAAGATCAAGCTAAGAGGTGGTTAAATAACCAACCTAAGGCCAGCATAAGAACATGGAAACAGCTGACAGAAAAATTCCTGAATCAATATTTCCCTCCAAAAAGGATGACACAGCTAAGGCTGGACATCCAAGGCTTTAAACAAGGAGATAATGAATCTCTTTATGATGCCTGGGAGAGATACAGAGAGATGCTACGAAAATGCCCCTCTGAAATGTTTTCAGAGTGGGTTCAGTTAGACATCTTCTACTATGGGCTTGCAGAAGGAGCTCAGATGTCTTTAGATTACTCAGCTGGTGGATCTATCCATATGAGGAAGACAATTGAAGAAGCTCAAGAGCTCATTGATACAGTTGCCAGGAATCAGCATCTGTATCTAAGCAGCAACCCTTCCATGAATGAAGAGGTTAAAACAGTAACTGCTGAATTCAGTACTGTAAAACAAGATGCTGAATTCAATCAGCAATTAGATTTTCTAACAAAACAGCTAGCTGAATTCAAAGACAGGTTACAGGAGACAAGGATAGCTAATATACATATGGACGAACAGTTTAAGCTATCAAAGCAAATAGCAGAAGAATGCCAAGCAGTTCAATTAAGAAGTGGGAAAACATTAAATACCCCACCTCAAGGCATCAAAAATTCAAGAAATGAGCGACCCACCAAAGATTCCCCTGAGGACAGTAAGAGCCCAGGGAAAAATAATTCTGGCACTAAAACGCCAGAAAATGGGTGGAAGGCTGGCGCTGAACGCCCAGACCATGCCCAAAACTGGCGTTCAGCGCCAGAAACAAGGCAGGATTGGCGTTCAACGCCAGAAATGAGCAAGAATCTGGCGTTGAACGCCCAAAATGGGCACATTTCTGGCGTTCAGGCGCCAGGAACAGACAGTGAGTTGGCGTCTAACGTCACTCCAGCTTCTGACTCTAGTACTCAATTGCCAGTGAGGGATCAGACACACACAAGTGCTGATGACAACCCCTCTAAAAAGGCTTCTTTAACCACTAAGGTTGAGGAGTATAAAGCCAAGATACCTTATCCTCAAAAACTCCGGAAAGAGGAGCAGGATAAGCAATTTGCTCGCTTTGCAGATTATCTAAGGACTCTTGAATTAAAGATTCCTTTTGCAGAGGCACTTGAGCAAATACCTTCTTATGCCAAGTTCATGAAAGAGATTTTGAGTCATAAAAAGGAGTGGAGAGAAACAGAAAGAGTTCTCCTCACTAAAGAATGCAGTGCAGTCATTCTGAAAAGCTTTCCTGAAAAGCTTAAAGACCCTGGGAGTTTTTTGATACCATGCATATTGGAAGGTGATTGCACCAAGACAGCCTTATGCGATCTTGGGGCAAGCATCAACCTAATACCTGCATCCACTATCAGGAAGCTTGGCTTAACTGAAGAAGTTAAACCAACCCAGATATGTCTCCAACTTGCTGATGGTTCCACTAAATACCCATCAGGCGTGATTGAGGACATGATTGTCAGAGTTGGGCCATTCGCCTTTCCCACTGACTTTGTTGTGCTGGAAATGGAGGAGCATAAGAGTGCCACTCTCATTCTAGGAAGACCCTTCCTAGCAACTAGACGATCCCTCATTGACGTCCAACAGGGGGAAATAACCCTGAGAGTCAACGATGACGAGTTCAAGTTGAACGCTGTCAAAGCCATGCAGCATCCAGACACATCAACAGACTGCATGAAAGTTGACCTTATTGACTCTTTGGTAGAAGAGATCAACATGGCTGAGAGTCTCGAATCAGAGTTGGAAGACATCTTTAAAGATGTTCAGCCTGATTTGGAGGATTCAGGGGAAATGAAAGAGCCTCTGAACTTTCTTCTAAAAGAGGAAAAACCTCCTAAACCAGAGCTCAAGCCACTGCCACCATCCTTGAAATATGCATTTCTAGGAGAAGGTGACACCTTTCCAGTGATCATAAGCTCTGCTTTAAATTCACAAGAAGAGGAAGCACTTATTCAAGTGCTAAGGACACACAAGACAGCTCTTGGGTGGTCCATAGGTGACCTTAAGGGCATAAGCCCAGCTAGATGCATGCACAAAATCCTACTGGAGGATAATGCCAAACCGGTGGTTCAACCACAGAGGCGGCTAAATCCAGCCATGAAGGAAGTGGTGCAGAAAGAGGTCACCAAATTACTAGAGGCTGGGATTATTTATCCCATTTCTGATAGCACCTGGGTGAGCCCTGTTCAAGTCGTCCCAAAAAAGGGAGGCATGACAGTGATTCATAATGAAAAAAATGAACTGGTTCCTACAAGAACAGTTACAGGGTGGCGCATGTGTATTGACTACAGAAGGCTCAATACAGCCACCAGAAAGGATCATTTTCCTTTACCATTCATAGACCAGATGCTAGAGAGACTAGCAGGTCATGATTATTACTGCTTTTTGGATGGCTACTCAGGCTATAACCAGATTGCAGTAGATCCCCAGGATCAAGAGAAAATAGCATTCACATGTCCATCCGGAGTGTTTGCTTATAGAAGGATGCCCTTTGGGCTATGCAATGCACCTGCAACCTTCCAGAGATGCATGCTCTCTATTTTCTCTGATATGGTGGAAAAATTTCTGGAAGCCTTCATGGATGACTTCTCAGTATATGGAGACTCATTCAGCTCCTGTCTTGATCACCTGAAACTTGTTCTAAAAAGATGCCAAGAAACCAACCTAGTTTTAAACTGGGAAAAGTGTCACTTCATGGTGACTGAAGGAATTGTTCTTGGGCATAAAATCTCAAACAAGGGAATAGAGGTGGATCAAGCAAAAATAGAGGTAATTGAAAAATTACCACCACCTGCCAATGTTAAGGCAATCAGAAGCTTTCTGGGGCATGCAGGATTCTATAGGAGGTTTATAAAGGATTTTTCAAAAATTGCAAAACCTCTAAGCAATCTGCTAGCTGCTGACACGCCATTTGTGTGTGACACAGCATGCCTGCAAGCGTTTGAAACGCTGAAAGCTAAGCTGGTCACAGCACCAGTCATTTCTACACCAGACTGGACATTGCCATTTGAGTTAATGTGTGATGCCAGTGATCATGCCATTGGTGCAGTATTAGGACAGAGGCATGACAAGCTTCTGCATGTCATTTATTATGCCAGTCGCGTTCTAAATGATGCCCAGAAAAATTACACAACCACAGAAAAAGAACTACTTGCAGTGGTTTACGCCATTGACAAGTTCAGATCATACTTAGTAGGATCAAAAGTGATTGTGTATACTGACCATGCTGCTCTTAAATATCTACTCACAAAGCAGGATTCAAAACCCAGGCTCATCAGATGGGTATTGCTTCTGCAAGAGTTTGATATAGAAATAAGAGACAGAAAAGAGACAGAGAACCAAGTGGCTGATCATCTGTCCCGGATAGAGCCAGTGAAAGGGACGTCCCTCCCCTTTCTTGAGATCTCTAAGACGTTCCCTGATGAGCATCTATTTGCCATTCAGGAAGCACCATGGTTTGCCGATATTGCAAACTATAAAGCTGCAAGGTTCATACCCAAGGAGTACAATAGAATACAAAAGAAGAAATTAGTTACTGATGCAAAGTACTACTTGTGGGATGAACCCTATCTCTTTAAGAGATGTGCAGACGGAATTATCCGTAGGTGTGTCCCCAGAGAGGAAGCACAGAGAATCCTATGGCATTGCCACGGATCTCAATATGGAGGCCATTTCGGAGGTGAACGAACAGCCACCAAGGTCCTCCAATGTGGCTTCTATTGGCCCACACTCTATAAAGATTCCCGAGAGTTTGTACGTAATTGTGACAGTTGCCAAAGAGCTGGTAACCTGCCTCATGGTTACGCCATGCCTCAACAAGGGATCTTGGAAATAGAGTTGTTTGATGTATGGGGAATTGACTTCATGGGACCTTTCCCACCATCATACTCAAACACTTATATTCTGGTGGCAGTTGACTATGTATCAAAATGGGTTGAGGCTATTGCCACACCCACCAATGATACTAAAACAGTGCTGAAGTTCCTCCAGAAACATATTTTCAGCAGGTTTGGTGTCCCTAGAGTGTTAATCAGTGATGGGGGCACTCACTTCTGCAATAAACAGCTTTACTCTGCCATGGTTAGGTATGGAATTTGCCACAAAGTGGCCACACCATATCATCCACAAACCAATGGGCAAGCTGAAGTCTCTAACAGAGAATTAAAGAGAATCCTGGAACGGACAGTAAATACCCGTAGAAAGGATTGGGCAAGGAGCTTGGATGATGCCCTGTGGGCTTACAGAACAGCATTCAAGACCCCTATAGGGACCTCTCCATACCAACTCGTGTATGGTAAGGCATGCCACTTGCCCGTGGAACTGGAACATAAGGCCTACTGGGCAACCAGATTCCTAAACTTTGATGCCAAATTAGCTGGAGAAAAACGATTGCTCCAGCTAAATGAGCTAGAGGAATTCAGATTCACAGCTTTCGAAAATGCCAAGCTTTATAAAGAAAAATAAAAAAAATGGCATGACAGAAAGCTGTCATCTAGAATCTTTGAACCAGGACAAAAGGTCCTGTTGTTTAACTCTAGACTCAGGCTATTCCCCGGGAAACTGAAATCCCGGTGGAGGGGACCATACGTGATTACAAGTGTGTCACCATATGGTTATGTGGAGCTTCAAGATATTGATTCTGATAAGAAGTTCATTGTCAATGGACAGAGAATCAAGCATTATCTTGAAGGCAACACTGAGCAAGAATGCTCAAGGCTGAAGCTAGATTAAAAGCTCAGCAAGGTCCAGCTAAAGACAATAAAGAAGCGCTTGCTGGGAGGCAACCCAGCCGTGGGGCAACAATCCTCTAAGCATTTTGCCCTATTTCTATCTTTATTTTTTTTATAGAGTTCATTGACAACAAGGTAAATAATCATTTACAGAAGACCTCGGCACACAAAACAGAGTAAAAGAGCTCAATGGCAAGAAAACGCCAGTAAAGGGGCATTTTGGGCGCTCAGCGCCCAAAATGGGCATCCACTGGGCGCTGAACGCCAGTAATGGCAGCATTTGGGCGTTCAACGCCAGAAATGGCCACCCACTGGGCGTTGAACGCCAGGAATGGCAGCAACTGGGCGCTGAACGCCCAGGAGATCAGCATTTGGGCGCTGAACGCCCAAAACAGGCAGTGTTTGGGTGTTCAAACGCCAGGAGGACAGGGAGGAGCCAAATCCAGTAATCCCACACGTATTTCCATTCTAATTTATAATTTTATGATTCAATACATGATTTTATTTACATAAACATGTCAAGAACCCTGATTTCTAAAAATCCTACCCTCAAAATATCAAATGTATCTTAATTCATAAGCACACACCCTCTTTGCAAAATCAATCCAACTCTTTTCAAATCTTTTCCAAAAACAAATCTATCTTTTTCACCCTAAAATCTTTTCAATATCTTTTTCATATTATCTTTTTCAAAAACCCAGATTTATCTTTTTCAAAAATCTATCCTATCTTTTCAAAATCAAACTATATCTTCTATCTTATCCTTTTCACTCTAAAATCTTTTCAATATCTTTTTCATATTATCTTTTTCAAAAACCCAGATTTATCTTTTTCAAAAATCTATCCTATCTTTTCAAAATCAAACTATATCTTCCATCTTATCTTTTTCAACTCAATCTTTTTATCTTATCTCTTCCAATTTTTCGAAAATCCACCCCCCACCCCTTTAAATTGGGTTCGGCCTCCCCCCTCCTCCATCAACAAGTGCACCTCGATCTCCTTCTATCCCTCTCCTTTCTTTTCTTTTGCTTGAGGACAAGCAAACCTCTAAGTTTGGTGTGTTTATCCAAGATCACTAAGATCATGGCTCCCAAAGGAAAACAATCCACTCCAAGAGGCAAGAAAGAGAGCGTTCCAAAACCACTTTGGAATCAAGGGAAGTTCTTATCTAAAGAACATTCAGACCATTATGTTAAAGTAATGGGTCTGAGATCAGTGATCCCGGAAGTGAGATTCGATCTGAAAGAAGATGAATATCCGGAGATCCAGGAGCAAATTCGAATCAAGAACTGGGAAGTCCTAGCTAATCCTGAAACGAAAGTAGGAAGGAACATGGTCCAGGAGTTCTATGCTAATATGTGGCAGACTGACAAGCAAAGACTATCTGGAACAGCCTGCTATGAATTTCGGACCATGGTCAGGGGAAAGATTGTTCATACCACCCCTGACAAGATCAGAGAGATATTAAAGCTACCGCACCTAAAGGATGATCTAGACTCCTTCAATAGGAGGATGATGAGAGCAGACATTGGCCTGGATAAGATTCTAGAGGACATCTGTATCCCTGAAGCCAGGTGGACCACCAACACAAAGGGCGTCCCAAATCAACTCAAGAGGGAGGATCTCAAACCAGTTGCCAGAGGATGGCTGGACTTCATTGGGCGTTCTCTGTTGCCCACCAGCAACCGTTCTGAAGTCACAGTTAAAAGAGCAGTGATGATTCATTGCATCATGATGGGAAAGGAAGTGGAGGTTCATCAGCTGATTTCAACAGAGCTCTATAAGATTGCTAACAAAAATTCAAGAGAGGCCAGGTTGGCTTATCCAAGCGTGATTTCTCTGCTCTGCAAGGATGCTGGAGTCAAGATGGGAATAACTGAATATATCCTAATTGAAAAGTCAATCACCAAAGCATCAATGGAGAGACAACAAGCACAGGAGGAACATATCAAGAAGAGAGCACAGGAATTCCTCCCAGAGATTCCTCAAGCGGAATATTGGGAATATCTTGAGACGTCTGTCACCAAGATACAGGAAGCTATGGAGCAAATAATAAAACAACAGAAGGAACATAGTCAAATGCTGACCCATATGCTTAAAGAACAAGAGGAGCAGGGACGTGACTTAAGGGAACTGAAGCGCCAAAAGTCTTCTGTGATACCAAGCCTCCCAAGGATCAGAGGAACTCCCATACCCCCAGAATAAAGGTTGTTAATTTCCAATTTCTGCCTTAACTCTGTGACAGTGTCCTTATAAAAAGTTTACCTTAGAAGTCATATAATAGTAATTAGTATCTATTTGATTTTATCTCCAATTAAGCTATAGTTTATTTTTCTCATCATCATTAAACATGAATAAAATAGTAGATCTTTTGAATAAGAAGCAATAAAATTTCGAGTTTAATAAAAGAAATTCTAATTGGTTAAATGTGGTGGCAATGCTTTCTGTCTTCTGAATGAATGCTTGAACAGTGCACATGTCTTTTGAATTTGTTGTTTAAGACTGTTAAATATGTTGGCTCTTGAAAGAATGATGAACATGAGACATGTTATTGATAATCTGAAAATCATCAAAATGATTCTTGAAGCAAGAAAAAGCAGCAAAGAACAAAGCTTGCAGAAAAAAAAAAAGAAAAAAAGAAAAGCAAGCAAAAAAAGCCAAAAGCTCTTAAAACCAAAAGGCAAGAGCAAATAAAAAGGATCCCAAGGCTTTGAGCATCAGTGGATAGGAGGGCCTAAAGGACTAAAATCCTGGTCTAAGCGGCTAAACCAAGCTGTCCCTAACCATGTGCTTGTGGCGTGAAGGTGTCAAGTGAAAACTTGAGACTGAGCGGTTAAAGTCAAGGTCCAAAGCAAAAAGAAGAGTGTGCTTAAGAACTCTGGACACCTCTAATTGGGGACTTTAGCAAAGCTGAGTCACAATCTGAAAAGGTTCACCCAGTTATGTGTCTGTAGCATTTATGTATCCGGTAGTAATACTGGAAAACAAGGTGCTTAGGGCCACGGCCAAGACTCATAACGAAGCTGTGTTCAAGAATCATCACACTGAACTAAGAGAATCAATAACACTATCTGAATTCTGAGTCCCTATAGATGCCAATCACTCTGAGCTTCAATGGATAAAGTGAGATGCCGAAACTGTTCAGAAGCAAAAAAAAGCTACTAGTCCCGCTCATCTAATTAGGATCTGAGCTTCAAACAAAAAATCTGAGATATTATTGCTTCTCAACCTATTAGTCTTCTATTTTATTTGTCTAGTTGCTTGAGGACAAGCAACAGTTTAAGTTTGGTGTTGTGATGAGCGGAAATTTTATACGCTTTTTGGGGATAATTTCATATAGTTTTGAGTATGTTCTAGTTAGTTTTTAGTTTATTTCCAGTAGTTTTTAGGAAAAATTCATATTTTTGGACTTTACTATGAGTTGTGTTTTTTTCTGTAATTTCAGGTATTTTTCTGGCTGAAATTGAAGGAGCTGAGCAAAAATCTGATTCAGGCTGAAAAAGGACTGCTGATGCTGTTGGATTCTGACCTCCCTGCACTCAAATTGAATTTTCTGGAGCTACAGAACTCGACATGGCATGCTTCCAATTGCATTGGAAAGTAGACATCCAGGGCTTTCCAGCAATATATAATAGTCCATACTTTGCACAAGGATAGACGACGTAAACTGGCGTTCAACGCCAGTCCTCTGCCCAATTCTGGCATCCAGCGCCAGAAAAGGATCAAAAACTGGAGTTGAACGCCCAAACTGGCACAAAAACTGGCGTTCAACTCCACAAATGGCCTCTGCACGTGAATTGCTTAAAGTCTCAGCCCCAGCACACACCAAGTGGGCCCCAGCACACCAAGTGGGCCCCAGAAGTGGATCTCTGCATCATCCATCATAGTCCACTCATATTTTGTAACCCTAGGCTACTGGTTTAGTATTTAAACAACTTTTAGAGACTTATTTTGTATCTCATGACATTTCAGATCTAAACTTTGTATTCTCTGACGGCATGAGTCTCTAAACCCCATTGTTGGGGGTGAGGAGCTCTGCTGTGTCTCGATGAATTAATGCAAGTATTTCTGTTTTCCATTCAAACACGCTTGTTCCTATCTAAGATGTTCATTCGCGCTTAACTGTGATGGAGGTGATGAGATGTGACACTCATCACCTTCCTCAAATCATGAACGTGTGCCTGACAACCACCTCCGTTCTATATACGATTGAATGAGTATCTCTTAGATTCCTTAATCAGAATCTCCGTGGTATAAGCTAGAACTGATGGCAACATTCATGAGAATCCGGAAAGTCTAAACCTTGTCTGTGGTATTCCGAGTAGGATTCAAGGATTGAATGACTGTGACGAGCTTCAGACTCTTGAAGGCTGGGCGTTAGTGACAGACGCAAAAGGATAGTAAATCCTATTCCAACCGGATCGAGAACCAACCGGTGATTAGCCGTGCTGTGACATAGCGCGTGAGCGTAGTTTTCATTGGGAGGACGGAAGGTAGCCATTGACAACGGTGATCCACCAACACACAGCTTGCCATAGGGGGACGTGCGTGCGTGAACAAGAAGACAGAGGAAAGCAGAGATTCAGAAGACAAAGCATCTCCAAAACTCCAACATATTCTCCATTACTGCACAACAAGTAATTTTTAATTTATGCTCTACTGGTTACTCACAATTCAATTGATAAACATAATCGACTTCCTGACTAAGATTTACAAGATAACCATAGATTGCTTCAAACCAACAATCTCCGTGGGATTCGACCCTTACTCACGTAAGGTATTACTTGGACGACCCAGAGCACTTGCTGGTTAGTGGTACGCGTTGTGAAAAGTGTGATTCGCAATTCGTGCACCAAAAGCAATAAAAGACATGGAAGCATAAATTTGCATTAATTAGAATTAAAATAACAAAAGTGTTCATAACATGAATTGACATAAAAGAGAAAATAACAAAAGAGATGAAGAAGATAAAGACAAGAAAGCATAGAAACATAAATGAAACTATACTAAAACAAGAATTAAAGTGCTAAAATTAAAAGGAAACTAAGCTAAAAACCCTAATTCTAGAGAGAGGGGGGAGCTTCTCTCTCTAGAATGCTAAATAAAACATGTAAAAATCTAAACCTAAGTGCTCCCCCCTTCATCCTTCTTCAATTTGTCTTGAAATAGCTTCATAAATGAGTTGGATTGGGCTTTGGAGGCCCAGAAATCGCCCCCAGCGATTTGCAATTAATGACCTCACGTGCATGCACGCGTGCGTATGCGCGACCTACTGTGTGTACGCACAGTTGCGCAAACTTTCCATTGTGCGTATGCACGACATTTGGTGCGTACGCATCCTTGCACAAAGTCGCTATTGTGCATACGCACGCATCACTGTGCGTACGCATCTTTGCAGAAGCTTCCAAACTCCATTTCCTTCATGATTTCTCCCCTTTTGGATGCTCTTTCTTCACTACTTCAACCCAAACTTGCCTTGAAAACCTGAAATCACTTGACAAATACATCAAGGTACCAAATGGGATCAAAGTGAATAAAATTTAGCAATAAAAAGGCCTAAAGAGCATGTTTTCACTTTCAAGCACAAATTTGGAAGACATCATGGAACTATGCTATTTCAATGGATAAATACAAGAAAAGTCAATGAAATCCACCTAATTAAAGCAAATAAATACCATGAAATGTGGATTCATCAATAAGCTATGGCCACGGTGAAAACCGTGGCCATAGATAAGGTTATGGTCACGATTTTAGGTGGGGTGACCATAGAGGCTTTGGTCACAGCCAAAACCGTGGCCATAGATAAGGTTATGGTCACGGTTTTGGGAAGGGGTGACCATAGAGGCTATGGTCACAGTCAGACGGTAGATAAGGCTATGGTCACGGTTTTAAGCAGGGTGACCATAGAGGCTATGGTCACGGTGAAAACTGTGACCATAGATAAGGCTATGGTCACGGTTTTTGCCCGTGACCATAGATTAACCTATGGTCACGGTAAAAAAACATGGCCTAAAGTGTCAGAATTTGAACACTAAAACCGTGACCATAGAAACCCTGACCATTGATAAAAAAAACCATGACCATAGGTCTATGGCCACGACAGAATAGGCCACGGTGAAAAAAATCGTGACCATAGGTCAAAAACTGTGACCATAGACCTTTCTTTTTGTAGTTATCTCTCTCTCTCTCTCTCTCTCTCTCTCTCACACACACACACACACACACACTATATATATATATATATATATATATATATATATATATATATATATAAAACATTGATTTGGGCCTGAACATGAGGTCCAGGTCCCTTGTGATGGCAACGTCTGACCTCTTTGGTGCCGAGGTGGGAGGTGGTACCTGATAAACCCAATTTTTAGGATTTATCATGCATAGAATCTAAGGGTTTTATCAATGATCTTCCACACTTATTTATATAAAACTGCATGATTTCGTGTCTCTTTCCCATTTTACCTCATAGATAAAAATATACTTCTTTTGCATCAAAATTGAGATATTGTAATCCTCCTCTATTACCATTAGATGCCTTGATCTGTTTGTTAAGTGATGTCAGAAGTTATAGGGTAAAAATAGCCAAGAGGAATGAAGGAAGCATGCATGAATGGAAGGAGCATGAAACAAATTAAAGAATGGAAGTTTGGACACGCACGCGCACGCGCACAGTGCGCGTACGTGTGGATGCGCTCACCTAGAGCCAGCGTAGTGGAGCCGAGCGAGGAGCCGGCGCGCCTATATGGCTGGGCCATATCCCTTACGATGCTCGCGCGCACCGTACGCCTGCGCGCAGATCGCAAAAGAGCCCAAGGACGCGTAGGCGTGCAATGCGCGTACGCGTCGATGTGCGCACATAATTTTTTAAATGAAACACGTGCCCAGCGATTTCAGGCGTTTCCCAGGCCCTGTTTTGGAGCAGATTTTGGAGGGAAAAGCTTAAGAAGACCAAGGATTAGGAGTGTTAGGACAATTAGTGATAATTCTAGATTTTTTTGGGAGTTAGTTACATTTTATTTTCTAGAGAGAGAAGCTTCAACTTCTCTCTAGGTTTTCATCCTCCATTGCCAGTTTCCTTGGAATTCTTGGTGAGATCTATTGACAATTAACTTTTTGTTTTGCTACAAGTGTAGATCTACTCTTCTTCTACTCTTAATTGATGTTCTTTTCATTCAATTCCTTAGATCTAAATTTGGTATACTTTGTTACTTTGAATTTGGATTAATGAATTGAGGTTTCATTCAATTGTTTGATTGTTGATGATTGTTTGAATTAGATAGCTTTGATTCAATTCTCTTCTCTCAATTGCATCATGTTTTCTATAATTACCTACCAAATGTTTGTGATAATGATAACCTTAGCTTTGGAGTAGATTTCTCTCACTTGGCTTAGGGGTTGAGTTATTGGAGACACTTGAATAGTTGATATCAATTGTAGATTATGAATTGAGAATTGCTAATTGACTTGGAGTACACTAAAGCTAGACTTCCCTAGGGTGAGACTAGGACTTGTGACTCAAGTTAGTTACTCTCATTTGACTTTCCTCCATTGTTAGGGGGTTAACTAAGTGAAGCAACAATCAATTCTTATCATAATTGAAGGAGACTATAATGATGGAACTTCCAATGCTTACCCTTGGCCAAGGCTTTTATTTCGATTAATTGTTGATTGCCTTGCTAGTTTGAATTCTTGCACCAATTCTCAAAACCATAAAAGCTTTCCTAATCAATGATGCACATTCTAAAGCAATTCCTAGGGAGAATGACCCGGGATCAATACTCTCGGTCATAGATTTTAGAATTGTTTGATGCGGTATTCGTGTGTTGGTTAGACTATACTCACGATCGGATTTATCACTAGTTTCTAACCAGCATGAGAATATTTACGTTCATCAAAATGGCGCCGTTGCCGGGGAGTTACTTATGTGTGCCATTCTATTGGTTAGTGTGAATATGTTGATATGTGAATACTTGCATTTCTCTCTTAATTGATTGTTTGCTTGCTTGATTGTTAGTTAGGATTAATCTTTGTTTAGATACCAATTGATGTCATGAGTTTCTTATCTCCTCCATTGTATGATGCGTTCACTACCAAATCTGAGCTTAGCACCTTTTGATTCAGAAATTGAAAGAACCTTGATTCATATTAGGCAAGCTCGGAGGCGGTTGGTCTTTGAGGATGGTGAAAAGGTTTTTACCAATTCACCAACCATATCATCGTCATCCAACGAAGGAACTAATTACTCTTCCGTTGACACTAATAATAGTTTTTCGTTTGATCTAGGTTTTGACAACATGGCCGCTCCGAGGAGAGTTACTCTCAAGGAAGCGGGTGCACCGGATTTTGTTCTCCAACCTCTACATGTGCTTCATCCCAACTTGAATGCAAACTTTGAACTCAAGACCGCTCTCATCCATCTCTTACCAAAGTTCCATGGACTTCCCGCACAAGATCCAATTAGACACCTCAAGGACTTTCATGGTGTGTGCTCAACTACTAGGCGGGAAGGATCCGATGAAGTGGCTATATGGTTGTTTGCCTTCCCCTTTTCTCTTGAGGGAAGAGCCAATGAGTGGTTCTATACCTTACCTAGTGATGTTGTGTCCGATTGGGACTTGCTTAGAAGAGAATTCTTTGATAAGTTCATGCCCGTGGAAATGACGGACAAGCTAAGGAAGGAGATCTCATGTATTGTACAAGGCGAGATGGAAACTTTGTATGAATATTGGAAACGGTTTCGCAAACTTCTTGATTCATGTCCCAATCATATGATTGACACTCAAGTCTTGCTTAGCTATGTGTGCCAAGGCATGAGGGAGCAAGATAAGAATTTGTTGGATGCTTCAAGCAACGGTTCTTTGTCAAAGTATAGGAGGCGGAGGAGGCATGGCAACTCATTACCGACTTGCCGAGTCCACTCAACATGCTAGACGGAGAGTCAACCGTCCAAAGGCCGTAAATGAAGTTTCTTCTTGTGGTGAGACCGTTACCCTTACCAAGACCTTGTGTGAAATGACAAGCCTTCTAAAGCAACTCCAAGTGAATCAACAACAACCTCCATCTCAACAACATCCTTCTCCTCAAAACCAACAATGTCAATAATTGGTCCCCAAAAGGGTGTGTGGCATTTGCTCATGCTACTCCCACTACACGGACGAATGTCCAAGTCTCCAAGAAGATAACACTCTAGCGGCTACCCACAACTTTTATGATCGCCCCTACTATGAACGTTCCAATCAAAGATACCATTACCAAGGGAGCAATTATAACCTAGGGTACCCCCAACAAGGAGGCAACTATAGCCAAAGGAGTAACAACTCCAATCAAGGATGGAGGGATAGCTCCAACCAAAGTTGGCGGGACAATTATCAACAAGGAGGAAGGAACAATGGAGGCAACCAAAGATGGAACAACAACACTTCACAAAACCGCTATTCACAAAACCCTCCAAACCAACAACCAAATCAAGGAAGGAACTATCAAACCTACATACCACCTCATAGACAACCACTTCCACCCAACCAACCCCAAGCACCACAAATTACCTACCCTTCCACATCTCCAAATCAATATGACACTCTCCGATCTATACTCCAAGGACAAAAGGAACTCCAAAACACCCTCAACTCAAGTCTTAATGGCCTCACTTCTACTCTCCAAGCTCTCATAGAGCCACCTTCTATTCCCACTCCTCAAGCCTCAACCTCTAGTGCCATACCCTCTCAACCTTTGCCCAACCCCAAAGGTGGCATCAACGTCATAACCTTGAGGTCCAGAACGCAATTGAAGGAAAGAGATTCAAAGGCACCAAACCCAATAAAAGTTGCTCAAGAGGAAGATGGAGTTGAGATAGAAGAAATTGAAGAGGAGGAGGAGTCACATGTAATAGTTGAAGATGAAGACCCTCAACCAAGGAGTGAAGTCCCTAGAAAGGAGCAAATCTTGGAGGAAGTGGCTCAACCAATTCCATTTCCCACATTGGCAAGAAAGGCTAAGAAGCGTGTGGAACTTGACCCAACTATGGTGAAGATGTTCAAGAAAGTGGAGGTAACCATCCCCCTCTTTGATGCTATACATCAAGTGCCTAAATATGCGAAATTTCTTAAGGACTTGTGTATGAACAAAGATAGAATTCATGAGTTGGAAACCATTCCATTGGGTAGTTCCATTTCGGCTTTGATGGGATCCATTCCGGAAAAGTGTGTTGATCCGGGTCCTTGCTTAGTTTCTTGCATCATTGATGGAGTCCAATTCGTTGATTGTATGTGCGACCTTGGTGCATGCGTTAGCATTATGCCTCTTTCCGTTTATCATTTATTGAAGCTTCCTCCGTTGAAGCGGTCGGCGGCTAGGTTTGTCTTGGCGGACAAGAGCATAATAATCGTGTTGGGTATTGCAGAAGATGTGTTGGTCAACATTAAGGGTTTGATATTTCCAATTGATTTCCATATCATTGAGATGCCACCAAGTGAATCCGAGAGGGCATCATCTATCTTACTTGGGAGGCCATTTTTGAGGACCTCTAGATTCAAGTTGGATGCCCATTCGGGAACCTACTCATTCGAGATAGATGGGAGAGTTGTAAGTTTTAGCCTAGAAGAGGCAATGAGACACCCACCGGAGAACCATTCCATATTCCGGTGTGATCTAATTGACAACATTGTGGTGGAAGTGCATTATGCAAAGCAAGAATAGAAACATATGATTGAAGGAAATAGTGAAGATGCAAGTGAAGAAGTTCAAGTGACAAGCCAAGAGCAAAAGCTAGAATTGAAGCCATTACCACCCCACCTAAAGTACTCATACCTTGATGAAGCCCACAAGTTTCCGGTGATCATAGCAAGGGAACTAAATCCTCAATAAGAAGAGAAGTTGCTATGTGTTTTGAGGAACAACAAAAGGACAATAGGGTGGAATTTGGCGGATCTAGTGGGGATAAGTCCCCAAGTGTGTGAGCACCGGATCTTTTTGGAAGAGGAAGCTAAACCCGTAAGACAACCTCAAAGGCGATTAAATCCTACTATTTTGGAGGTTGTCAAGAAAGAGGTAACATGGTTACTTGAGGCAGACATCATCTACCCTATTTCGGATAGTGAATGGGTGAGCCCCATTCAAGTTGTGCCTAAGAAGTCCGGGGTAACCACAATCAAGAACGAAAGTGGGGAGCTCATAGCAACACGGGTGCAAAACTCTTGGCGAGTATGCATAGACTACCGAAGGTTGAATGCGGCCACTAGAAAAGATCATTTTTCACTTCCATTTATCGATCAAATGCTCGATCATTTATCCGGTAAATCTCATTATTGCTTCCTAGATGGCTATTCGAGATACTTACAAATACACATTGCTTTAGAGGACCAAGAAAAAAACATTTACTTGCCCTTTTGGAACTTATAGGACAAGCGTATGCCATTCGGCTTATGCAATGCACCAGCAACTTTCCAAAGGTGCATGATGAGCATCTTTGCGGATTTTCTAGAGTAATGCATGGAGGTATTCATGGTTGATTTCACGGTATATGGTGATTCTTTTGATCATTGCTTGGATAGTCTTGAAAAAGTTTGGAAAGATGTACTAAAACCAACCTTGTCTTAAATTTTGAGAAATGTCATTTCATGGTCAAGCAAGGCATTATTTTAGGACATATTATTTCAAAAGATGGTATTTCTGTAGATCCGGCTAAAATTAATGTCATATCTAGTTTTCCTTACCCCTCTTCCGAGAGGGAGGTCCGTTCTTTTCTTGGACATGCAGAATTTTATCGGAGATTCATCAAGGATTTTAGCAAGGTAGCATTGCCTCTCTCAAGGTTGCTACAAAAGGATATTGAGTTTGATTTAAGCAAGGAATGCATGGAGGCTTTCGACAAGCTCAAAGTAGCATTGACCCACGCTCCCATTGTGCGAGGGCCGAATTGGAGTTGGCCATTTGAAATAATGTATGATGCTTCAAATTTTCCGTGGGAGCCGCATTAGCACAACGCGAGGGTAAGAATCCATATGTCTTAGCCTATGCATCAAAAATATTAGATGGAGCCCAATCCAACTACACTACTACCGAAAAAGAACATTTTGGCCATTGTTTTTGCCTTGGACAAATTCCGAGCATATCTTCTCTGTTCAAAGGTGGTAGTGTACTCGGATCATACGGCATTAAAGTATTTGTTGGCTAAGAAGGAATCCAAACCGAGATTGATTAGATAGGTTTTATTGTTGCAAGAGTTTGACTTGGAAATCAAGGATAGGAGTGGTACGCAAAACCTAGTGGCGGACCATCTAAGTCGCATTGAACATACAAAAGGCGATACTACTCCTATCAATGATTCATTTCCCTTTGAGGGCTTGCATGCAATCTCGGAAACCATTCCTTGGTATGCACCAATCGCCAATTACTTAGTATCTCGCTCCTTCGCTCCTAATCTCTCCAAACATCAAAGGGATAAGCTAAAAAGCGAATCCAAATACTATGTGTGGGATGACTCATACCTTTGGAGATGTGGGGCAGATCAAGTAATTCGGAGGTGCATTCCACAAACCGAATTCCACTCAATCTTGGAAGCTTGCCACTCCTCCGAAGGAGGAGGCCACTTTGGACCTCAAAGAACGGCAAGAAAAATCCTAGATTGTGGTTTTTGGTGGCCAACTCTTTTCAAGGACTCTTCTCATTTTTATAAATCTTGTTCTCAATGCATTAGATTTGGTAATATCTCTAAGAAGGATGAAATTCCCCAACAAACTATGCTATTTTGTGAGATTTTTGACGTGTGGGGAATTGACTTCATGGGGCCATTCCCAGATTCTAATGGTTTCCTCTACATTCTACTCGCCATTGATTATGTGTCCAAATGGGTGGATGCAATACCCACCCGCACGGATGATGCTAATGTGGTCCTTTCTTTTGCGAGAAATAATATCATTTGTAGATTTGGGTCGCCACGAGCAATCATGAGCGACTAAGGTTCACATTTTTGCAACAAAAGAATGGACGGACTAATGAGGAAATATGGCATCATGCATAAAGTAGCCACGGCCTACCACCCACAAACAAACGGCCAAGCCGAGATTTCCAATCGGGAGATTAAATGCATCTTGGAAAGGATTCTGAAACCCAATAGGAAAGATTGGAGTGCCAAGCTCACCGATGCATTATGGGCCTACCGAACAGCATACAAAATGCCAATTGGCATGAGTCCCTTTCGGTTGGTATACGGCAAAGCTTGGCATTTGCCGGTGAAAATAGAGCACAAGGCGTATTGGGCCATCAAGGAGTGTAATCCGAGTTTGGGTGGAGCCAGAATTGAGAGGAAGCTACAATTAGCGGAGTTGGAATGTTTGAGGCTTGAAGCTTATGAGAACTCTAGACTTTACAAGGAAAAAATGAAAGCCGTCCATGATAGGAACATAAGAGGCAAATAATTCAAGGCCGGTGATCTTGTCCTTCTTTACAATTCTAGATTGAGATTGTTTCCCGGTAAACTAAAGTCAAAATGGGAAGGCCCATATCAAGTAGTGAAGGCGGAACCCTATGGGGTTTACCATTTGTGCCATCCCTCAAGTTCGGATATCTTCAAGGTCAATGGGCACCGTCTCAAGTTGTATTATGGTGAACAAATGAAGAGCAACAAAGAGATTGAGTTATTCCTTTTGGAAGATGCACCTCTTGGCAAAGAGCAATGAACAAGTGAAAGTCCAACTTAAGGACATTAAACAAAAGTGCTAGGTGGGAGACACCCCACCATGGTAAAATCTATCCTTTATACCCTTTTTGTATATAGCTTTTAAACTCTTAATTAGTTTGTGATTGCTTAGCTATAGTCTTCTTTGATTAGTTTTAATTGTAAATACCTAGGATATTTTACTCATAAAGCCTTGCATTGAATTCTCCATGAATGCTTGATTATGTGGTGGAAGAACACCTCTCTTTAGGTCTTGCATTGATTTTAGGTGTTTTTGACTTCTTTGGCTTGTTTGGCCTAAAAAAAAAGGGTGGGAGGGGGGTGGAGCACGCGTACGCGCACTGTGCGCATATGCGTCCATAGGCTTTCGCAACTTCTGGGCCATTTACTAGAGAGTTGTGCAAATTCTGGGCTAGCTTTGGGCCCTGGGCATAACCAACATCACGCGTGTGCGCACGAGACACGTACGCGTCCATGGTAACTCGCGTAAAAGCGCGTGTGCGCGCACTAGCCGCGTACGCGTCACCAATGCGTTTTGCGATCTTGGGCTATCGTCCAGAGAGTTGTGCCCTGGTTGGGCCAATTTTATGCTACTGGCCCAACTGAACTCACGCGTAGGCGCAGCTGGCGCGCACGCGTACCTCGACCATAATGCCAATCGACACGTCAGTGCACCGTGCGCGTCCGCATCGCTCACCAAATTTTATTTTCTGGTACATTTTCTCGAGAGTTGGGCCATAGTTGTGCCCAACCTATGCTGAGGGTACAACACATATGCACGTGCATGCGCACATGGCGCTCGCGCGCACACCCACATTTCGCTACTTCACGCACACGCGCATTGTGCGCGTCCGCGCCCTTGCTGATTTTACCCATGCACGTGCACGCGTGCATGGTGCGCGCGCGTCGGTTTCGCGGACCAATTGAATTAGAATGCGCCTTTCCCCTTCCTTTTCTTCCTTTCTTCTTACCACCACCCCTCTTCTTCACCTCTCCCCTCCTCTACCATCCCTACCTCCTCTTCTCTGCCACCACCGGCAGCAACCACCACCTCTGGCGGACCCACACCTCTCTTTTCTCTCTTCCCCCCTCTTCTTCTTCACTAACCTTTCTCTCACCTCCATACCCTATCTCATCTTCTCCCTCTCAAGGTACTCCTTATTTCTAATTTTTGTTTCCTTTTCCTTTTTTTCCATTCCCTTAGTTACATGCTCTTACTCTTTTTCTTAAGTAGTTGCATTCTTGTTCTCTTTGTTTGTTGCATTTTATTTCCTTATTTCTTTTCATTTTCTCATGGGTGTTCTTAGTAGAGTTTACTCTTGCATTGAAGAGTTTGTTTGATTTACGTGCTTTCTTTTATATTTAGTGGTGTGATATGATGATTGATGATGCTTTATGGGATGCTACATTGTCACTCTTCTCTAAGTTTTTGTCACAAAGGGATGCACACCAAAGTGTTTGATGAAAGACCCATATGACTTCTTGGAATTATGTATGCATTGAGCTTACTACATTTCTCGCTTCATTTCTCCAAGCTCATCCCCTGTTTTTCTCACCTCTTGTTGTTGATGTTAAGGGTTTGTGCTTCTCATGCTTCTTGTTTGCATGCCTATACCACTCATGCATCACATGCTAGTGACTAGCTATGATCTTCATTATTGCCTTAGTTACATGTTGCAGCTGTCATGTATCTAGGCCATTTATTCTCTTGTGCTTTATCACATGCATGATTATTCTTTCTTGGCACCTCTTTAAGCTTAATTTCACCACCTTTCCTTCTTTTCTAGATGGTGCTCAAAAGAGACAATGGAAAGGCGCCCAAGAAGGCACCATCACGGTCTACTAGCAAAGCACACCAAGGCCTGCGAGCTAAGCCCCTCCTCACCAAGACAAGGAGCATTGCTAACATTGATGTTTTAGAAAAAGACAATCCGGCGAGGGATCCGAACAACTTCCCCAACCGCTATTGTGAACTTGTCTACCCCTTGATCAAGCCACGGACCTATCATGCGGAGCCCCTTCTAGCCCCTTCGGCTCATGTCATACCACTCATTATGCCCTGTCTCGAACGGCGGCAATGGGAATTCCTATTGAGGAAGCCACGGGAGGCGAACTTGTCATGGGTGGTTGAATTTTACACCAACTACCACTCCCCTTCCCTTACATCGGTATTGGTGCGTCGAAGGCAAGTTTCTGTCACAGAGGAGGCCATTCAAAATGTGCTTAAGACCAGACCGTTAGCGGAAGGAGTTGATGCCTATCAAGAGATTTTGTCGGCACAGTGCGAATATGCGTTTAATTGGGATGCTATCCTTAAGGTCATTGCCATACCCGAATCATTCTGGATTCGAGGAAGGATGAGGCCCCGGCCCAAGGGCATTGACGCACATTTTCTCACCAGAGAGGCTCAAGCATGGGCCCAAATTCTAGCCCACTATGTGCTCCCAAGCACCCATGGCTCATCTATCACTGCCGAATTAGCCTTGTTGGTTTAGTGTGTCCTCACCGAGAGACTGGTGCACATTCCCCGTCTCATTCGCTAATCCATGGGCCGCATCCACGCTAAGGGGAATCTACCCTTTCTCGCTCTAGTGACCGACTTAGTTGCCGCAGCCGGTGTTCCCCGAGAGACCAAGGATAGAAGGGCCATGATCCCGGCGGATGGAGATGTTATTCCAAACGGGAGCTACCTTTACCCTCCGGCGGACACCGAAGAGCCATACTTATCCGTCCCCATGAACATCCCCTTTACATCTTCCGCACCACCAAAATCACCCATGCAATGCATAGAGGAACTACACAAGAAGCTTGACCGTTATGAGCGGCGTAACCAACGCCGTTACGCTTTTGTCAAGAAGCTTCTAAGTTGCCTAGCACCACCTATGAAAGAACCGGAAATTTCTACGTCCACCGGCACCGATAATGAAGAAAGCAACGATGAAGAAGTGGATGGACACTCGGAAGCCGATCAACCACTACGTCTCACTCAAGGCACAGAGGACCGTGCCAGCTTCTAAGTATGGGGAGGTCGGTCGGCCGACCGGTCTTTGTAGGTAACACCCGAATAAATTTCTTGAACCTCTTTTCTTAACTAGAGTAGATTGTATACTAGGTCTTCCATTTTTGACATCTTTTGCATATTAGTATCTCTTAATAAATCCACTTGGTTAGAGCAATGACTTCTCCCCTAGATAACTAGAATTTTAGGGCGACCCTACCAATTTTGAAATTTGAAAATCTTTTGATGCTTAGCTTGTTTGGAGGATGTATTTTGGAACATGGAATTAGAATTTGAGCTAAGAACATAAGCAAGCAAGTTTTGAGCCTAATGGTGTGGTTACATCTTATAACCACTTATTTTCCCTTCTTGTGTGCAATTCTTCTCCTCCTACGAATGTGATTTTTGATTTGTTTAATTCTATATGTCCATTATTCCTTGTATTCATGCATTTATATGATTGAGGCCATCGTTTCAATTAACTCACTTACCCAAATAGCCTTACCTCTTATCTTCCTTTGTTAGCCAAATTTGAGCCTACGTTTAACCCACTTTGAGCCAAATTTTCTTTTGGGACATTAGTTGAGAAAAAGGGTAAATTTGTATTTTCGTTGTAAATATTGGGAATTGGGTACATGCTCATGTATTGATTAAATGTGTAGACCTTATGCATTGAAAAAAAATAAAAATAAAAATGGAAAAAATGATGAGAAAAACAAAAGAAAAAAAATATATAGAAAAGCAAGAAAAGAAAAAAAAAAGAGAAAGAAATAAAAAGGGGACAAAATGCCCCAAAGTAAAGTTCAATAAAGATCAATGCACAAGTGTTGAGAAATGAAAAGAAAATGCATGAGTATGTTAAAAGTTAAAGAATGGGTAGTTAGGTTAGCTTTAATATTGTATAAGAGGTCAAAGGTTAGGTGAGAAGTTTAAGCTCATCAAAGATTCAAATTTCAAGGTCACTTGACCAAATATGCATCCTTACCTTGACCCTATCCCCATTACAACCTAAAGAAAAGACCCCATGATACTTGCATGCATGAATGGAATATATGTTGATTGTTAGAAGAAAAACAAATTTTGGAAAAAGCATGAAGTAGGGGAGGATTGAGTGATCAACCCTATACACCGAGCGAATAGAGTGCAAATACTTTCGGTGAGGGGTTCGAAGCTCAACTCCTTGTTCCCAGCTCTCGCGAGCGTTCTTCAAACAAGTTATGCATATTTACTTTGATGACTAGAATTGGTAGAGTTCATACATTGCCCATCATCTTGCCCTATGTGCATATACATATGTGTATTCTAGGAAGATTGAATTGCTCTTGGCCAAGGAGATAGTGGCTTACACCGTAGTGCATTCATGTAGGTAAATTGCATCACATGAGCCCAACGCCCTTGTAGTCCTTTGATCTTTTGCTTTCCCTTAGCATGAGGACATGCTATACTTTAAGTGTGGGGAGGTTGAAAAACCCCGTTTTTAGGGTTTATCATACATAGAATCTAAGGGTTTTATCAATGATCTTCCACACTTATTTATATAAAACTGCATGATTGTGTCTCTTTCCCATTTTACCTCATAGATAAAAATATGCTTCTTTTGCATCAAAATTGAGATATTGTAATCCTCCTCTATTACCATTAGATGCCTTGATCCGTTTGTTAAGTGATGTCAGAAGTTATAGGGCAAAAATGGCCAAAAGGAATGAAGGAAGCATGCATGAATGGAAGGAGCATGAAACAAATTAAAGAATGGAAGTTTGGACATGCACGCGCACGCGCACAATGCGCGTACGCGTGGATGCGCTCACCCAGAGCCAGCGCAGTGGAGCCGAGTGAGGAGCCGGCGTGCCTATATGGCTGGTCCATATCCCTTATGACGCTCGCGCGCACCGTACGCCTACGCGCAGATCGCAAAAGAACCCAAGGATGCGTACGCATGCAGTGCGCGTACGCGTCGATGTGCGCACATGATTTTTTAAATGAAACACGTGCCCAGCGATTTCAGGGGGTTCCCAAGCTCTTTTTTGGAGCAGATTTTGGAGGAAAAAGCTTAAGAAGACCAAGGATCAGGAGTGTTAGGACAATTAGTTACTGGTGCACGAAATTGTGATCTCTGGTAATGGCTCCAAAAACTTGGTGCTCTAATCTCAATTCATAATTTGTCACAACTTCGATACAACTAACCAGCAAGTGCACTGGGTCGTCCAAGTAATAAACCTTACGTGAGTAAGGGTCGATCCCACGGAGATTGTTGGTATGAAGCAAGCTATGGTCACCTTGTAAATCTCAGTCAGGCGGATAATAATTGATTATGGAGTTTTTGAAAATAATACTAATTAAACAGAAAATAGGGATAGAAACACTTATGTAATTCATTGGTGAGAATTTCAGATAAGCGTATAGAGATGCTTTCGTTCCTCTAAATCTCTGCTTTCCCGCTGTCTTCATCCAATCAGTCTTACTCCTTTCCATGGCTGGCTTTATGCAAGGGCATGACCGTTGTCAATGGTTACATCCCCTCCTCTTGTGAAAATGGTCCAAATGCTCTGTCACAGCACGGCCAATCATCTGAGGTTCCCGATCATGCTGGAATAGGATTCACCCTCCTTTTGCGTCTGTCACTACGTCCAGCAATCGCGAGTTTGAAGCTCGTCACAGTCATTCAATCCCAGAATCCTACTCGGAATACCACAGACAAGGTTTAGACTTTCCGGATTCTCATGAATGCCGCCATCAATCTAGCTTACACCACGAAGATTCTGTTTAAGAGATCTAAGAGATACTCATTCAATCTAAGGTAGAACGGAAGTGGTTGTCAGGCACGCGTTCATAGGGAATGATGATGATTGTCACGTTCATCACATTCATGTTGAAGTGCGAATGAATATCTTAGAAGCGGAATAAGTTGAGTTGAATAGAAAAACAGTAGTACTTTGCATTAATCTTTGAGGAACAGCAGAGCTCCACACCTTAATCTATGGAGTGTAGAAACTCTACCGTTGAAAATACATAAGTGAAAGGTCCAGGCATGGCTGAGAGGCCAGCCCCCATGATCTAAGAACCAGGCGTCCAAAGATGATCAAAAGATGTCTAATATAATAGTAAAAAGTCCTATTTATAATAAACTAGCTACTAGGGTTTACAGAAGTAAGTAATTGATGCATAAATCCACTTCCGGGGCCCACTTGGTGTGTGCTTGGGCTGAGCTTGAAGTCTACAAGTGGAGAGGTCATTCTTGGTGTTGATCGCCAGCTTTTGTGCCAGTTTGGGCATTGAACTCCACTTTGCAACTTGTTTCTGGCGCTGGACGCCAGAATTGGGCAGAGAGCTGGCATTGAATGCCAGTTTGCGTCCTTTAAACTTGGGCAAAGTATGGACTATTATATATTGCGGGAAAGCCCTGGATGTCTACTTTCCAACGCATTTAGAAGCGCACCATTTCGAGTTCTGTAGCTCCAGAAAATCCATTTTAAATGCAGGGAGGTCAGAATCCAACAGCATCAGTAGTCCTTCTTCAACCTCTGAATCTGATTTTTGCTCAAGTCCCTCAATTTCAGCTAGAAAATACCTGAAATCACAGAAAAACACACAAACTCATAGTAAAGTCCAGAAATGTGAAAACATCCCTAAAAGTAACTAGATTCTACTAAAAACATACTAAAAACAATGCCAAAAAGCGTATAAATTAACCGCTCATCACAACACCAAACTTAAATTGTTGCTTGTCCCCAAGCAACTGAAAATCAAATAGGATAAAAAGAAGAGAATATACTATAAATTCCAAACTATCAATGAAACATAGCTTCAATTAGATGAGCGGGACTTGTAGCTTTTTGCCTCTTGAATAGTTTTGGCATCTCACTTTATCCATTGAAGTTCAGAATGATTGGCATCTATAGGAACTCAGAGTTCAGATAGTGTTATTGATTCTCCTAGTTCAGTATGATGATTCTCGAACACAGCTATTTTATGAGTCTTGGCCGTGGCCCTAAGCACTTTGTTTTCCAGTATTACCACCGGATACATAAATGCCACAGACACATAACTGGTGAACCTTTTTAGATTGTGACTCAGCTTTGCTAAAGTCCCTAATTAGAGGTGTCCAGGGTTCTTAAGCACACTCTTTTTTTGCTTTGGACCTTGACTTTAACCGCTCAGTCTCAAGTTTTCACTTGACAACTTCACGCCACAAGCACATGGTTAGGGATAGCTTGGTTTAGCCGCTTAGGCCAGGATTTTATTCCTTTAGGCCCTCCTATCCACTGATGCTCAAAGCCTTGGGATCCTTTTTATTTACCCTTGCCTTTTAGTTTTAAGGGTTATTGGCTTTTTGCTCTTGCCTCTTGGTTTTAAGAGCTTTTGGTTTTTTCTGCTTGCTTTTCTTTTTCTTTCTATTTTTTTTTTGCCTATTTTTTTTTTTTTTTGCAAGCTTTGTTCTTTGCTGCTTTTTCTTGCTTCAAGAATCATTTTTATGATTTTTCAGATTATCAAATAACATGTCTCCTTGTCATCATTCTTTCAAGAGCCAACATATTTAACATTCTTAAACAACAACTTCAAAAGACATATGCACTGTTCAAGCATTCATTCAGAAAACAAGAAGTATTGTCACCACATCAATATAATTAAACTAAGTTCAAGGATAAATTCGAAACTCATCTACTTCTTGTTCTTTTTGAATTAAAACATTTTTCATTTAAGAGAGGTGATGGATTCATAGGACATTCATAACTTTAAGACAAAGTTACTAAATACTAATGATCATGTAATGAAGACACAAACATAGATAAGCACTTAACATAGAAAATGAAAAACAGAGAAAGTAAGAACAAGGAATGAGTCCACCTTAGTGATGGTGGCGTTTCCTTCTTGAGGAACCAATGATGTCCTTGAGCTCTTCTATGTCTCTTCCTTGTCTTTGTTACTCCTCCCTCATTGCTTTTTGATCTTCTCTTATTTCATGAAGGATGATGGAGTGCTTTTGATGTTCGACCCTTAGTTGTCCCATGTTGGAACTTAATTCTCCTAGGGAGGTGTTGATTTGCTCCCAATAGTTTTGTGGAGAAAAATGCATTTGAGGCATCTCCGGAATCTCATGGTGATGAGCTTCCTGTGCCTCTTGAGCTCCATGAATGGGCTCTCTTGCTTGCTCCATCCTTTTCTTAGTGATGGGCTTCTCTTCCTCAATGTGAATGTCTCCTTCTATGAAAGCTCCAGCTGAGTAACATAGATGGCAAATAAGATGAGGAAAAGCTAGCCTTGCCCCAGGGGAGGGCTTTTCGGCTATTTTGTAGAGTTCAAGGGAGATGACTTCATGAACTTCTACTTCCTCTCCAATCATGATGCTATGGATCATGATGGCCCGATCCACAGTAACTTCAGATCGGTTGCTAGTGGGGATGATGGAGCGTTGGATGAACTCCAACCATCCTCTAGCTACAGGCTTGAGGTCCAGTCTTCTTAATTGAACCGGCTTGCCTTTGGAGTCAATCTTCCATTGGGCTCCTTCCACACATATGTCCATGAGGACTTGGTCCAACCTTTGATTAAAGTTGACCCTTCTAGTGTAGGGGCGCTCATCTCTTTGCATCATAGGCAAGTTAAACGCCAACCTCACATTCTCTGGACTAAAATCTAAGTATTTCCCCCGAACCATTGTAACATAATTCTTTGGATTCGGGTTCTTACTTTGATCATGGTTCCTAGTGATCCATGCATTGGCATAGAACTCTTGAACCATGAGGATGCCGACTTGTTGGATGGGGTTTGTTAGGACTTCCCAACCTCTTCTTTGGATTTCATGTCGGATCTCCAGATACTCATTTCTCTTGAGTTTGAAAGGGACCTCGGGGATCACCTTCTTCTTGGCCACAACATCATAGAAGTGGTCTTGATGAGCTTTGGAGATGAACCTTTCCATCTCCCATGACTCGGAGGTGGAAGCTTTTGTCCTCCCTTTTCCTTTTCTAGAGGATTCTCCGGTCTTGGGTGCCATCAATGGTAATGGAAAAACAAAAAGCTTATGCTTTTACCACACCAAACTTAGAATTTTGCTCGCCCTCAAGCAAGAGAAGAAAGAATAGATGAAGAAGAAGAAGAAAATATGGAGAGGAGGGGGGAGGTGTGTTTCGGCCATTTAGGGTGGGTTTGGGTGGGAAATTGATTTTGAATTTTGAAGGTAGGTGGAGTTTATGAGGTAGGTTTATGGAGAAGAGTGGATGGATGTGAGTGGTGAAGAGGTGATGGGGAAGAGAGATTGAGGTGATTGGTGAAGGGTTTTGGGGAAGAGTGTTTATGTGATTGTGTGAAAGAAGGGTGAGAAGAAGTGGAGGTAGGTGGGGATCCTGTGGGGTCCACAGATCCTGAGGTGATCCTGTGGGTCCACAGATCCTGAGGTGATCCTGTGGGTCCACAGATCCTGAGGTGTTCAAGGATTTACAACCTTGCACCAAGTTAGGCATGCAAAATGCCCTTGCACACAACTCTGGGCGTTCAACGCCAGATTGGTGCTTGTTCTGGGCGTTGAACGCCCATTTGTTGCCCATTTCTGGCGTTGAACGCCAGAACCATGCTTGTTCTGGGCGTTCAGCGCCAGCTCTTCTCCAGGGTGCATTTCTGGCGTTCAAACGCCCAGATGCTGCCCATTTCTAACGTTCAGCACCAGAACCATGCTCTGTTCTGGCGTTGAACGCCCAAAACATGCTTCTTACTGGCATTTAAATGCCAGTAAGGTCTTCCTCCAGGGTGTGATTTTTCTTCTGCTGTTTTTGATTCTGTTCTCAAATTTTTGATTTATTTTGTGACTCCACATGATCATGTACCTATAAAGACATATAACTAATAGAAATATAATTAAATAAAAATTGGGTTGCCTCCCAACAAGTGCTTCTTTAATGTCAATAGCTTGACAGTGGGCTCTCATGGAGCCTCACAGATGTGCAGAGCTTTGTTGAGACTCCCCAACACCAAACTTAGAGTTTGGTTATGGGGGTTTGACACCAAACTTAGAGTTTGGTTGTGGCCTCCCAACACCAAACTTAGAGTTTGACTGTGGGGGCTTTGTTTGACTCTGCTTTGAGAGAAGCTTTTTATGCTTCCTCTCCATGGATGCAGAGAGAGATCCTTGAGTTGTAAACACAAGGTTGTCCTCATTTAATTGAAGGATCAATTCTCCTCTGTCCACATCAATCACAGCTCTTGCTATGGCTAGGAAGGGTTGGGTCTTCCAAGGATGATGAATTCATCCTCATACTTCCCAGTATCTAGGACTATGAAATCAGCAGGGATGTAAAGGCCTTCAACCTTTACTAACACGTCCTCTACTTGTCCATAAGCCTATTTTCTTGAATTGTCTGCCATCTCTAATGAGATTTTAGTGGCTTGTACCCCAAAGATTCCCAGTTTCTCTATTACAGAGAGGGGCATGAGGGTTATTCCTGAACCAAGGTCACACAGAGCCTTAAAGATCATGGTGCCTATGGTACAAGGTATTAAGAACTTTCCAGGATCCTATTTCTTCTGAGGCAATGTCAGTTGATCCGGATCACTTAGTTCATTGGTGAATAAGGGAGGTTCATCTTCCCAAGTTTCAATGCCAAATAATTTGGCATTCAGCTTCATGATTGCACCAAGAAACTTGGCAGCTTGCTCTTCAGTAACATCCTCATTCTCTTCAGAAGATGAATACTCATCAGAGCTCATGAATGGCATAAGGAGATTCAATGGAATCTCTATGGTCTCTAGATGAGTCTCAGATTCCTTTGGTTCCTCAAAGGGAAGCTCCTTATTGATCACTGGACGTCACAGGAGGTCTTCCTCCTTGGGATTCACGTCCTCTCCTTCCTTCACAAGTTCGGCCATGGTGATTAATTCAATGGCCTTGCACTCTCCTTTTGGATTTTCTTCTGTATTACTTGGGAGAGTACTAGAAGGGATTTCAGTGACCCTTTTACTCAGCTGCCCCCCTTGTGCTTCCAAATTTCTAATGGAAGACCTTGTTTCATTCATGAAACTTACAGTGGCCTTGGACAGATCAGAGACTAAGTTTGCTAAATTAGAGGTATTTTGTTCAGAATTCTCTGTCTGTTGCTGAGTGGATGATGGGAAAGGTTTATTATTGTTAAACCTGTTTCTTCCACCATTATTAAAGCCTTGTTGAGGCTTTTGATCCTTCCTTGAGAAATTTGGATGATTTCTCCATGATGGGTTATAGGTGTTTCCATAAGGTTCAGCCATATAATTTACCTCTGCTATTGCAGGGTTTTCAGGATCATAAGCTTCTTCTTCAGAAGATGCCTCTTGAGTACTGTTGGATGCAGCTTGCATTCCATTCAGACTCTGAGAAATCATATTGACTTGCTGAGTCAATATTTTGTTCTGAGCCAATATGGCATTCAGAGTATCAATTTCAAGAACTCCCTTCTTCATAGGCGTCCCATTATTCATAGGATTCCTTTCAGAAGTGTACATGAACTGGTTATTAGCAACTATGTCAATGAGTTCTTGAGCTTCTGGAGGCATTTTCTTTAGGTGAATGGATCCACCTGCAGAAGTATCCAATGACATCTTTGATAACTCAGATAAACCATCATAGAATATATCCAGGATGGTCCATTCTGAAAGCATGTCAGAAGGACACTTTTTGGTCAGCTGTTTGTATCTTTCCCAAGCTTCATAGAGGGATTCACAATCTTTTTGTTTGAAGGTTTGAACATCCACTCTAAGCTTGCTCAGCTTTTGAGGAGGAAAGAACTTGGCTAAGAAAGCCGTGACCAGCTTATCTCAAGAGTTCAAACTATCCTTAGGTTGAGAGTCCAACCAGATTCTAGCTCTGTCTCTTACAGCAAATGGAAAAAGCATGAGCCTGTAGACTTCAGGATCTACTCCATTAGTCTTAATAGTATCACAGATCTGCAAGAATTCAGTTAAGAACTGAAAAGGATCTTCAGATGGAAGTCCATGAAACTTGCAGTTCTACTGTATCAGAGAAACTAGCTGAGGTTTCAGCTCAAAGTTGTTTGCTCCAATGGTAGGAATGGAGATGCTTCTTCCATGTAAATTGGAATTTGGTGCAGTAAAGTCACCAAGCATCCTCCTTGCATTATTATTATTTTCGGCTGTCATCTCCTCTTCCTGTTCGAAAATTTCTAAAAGGTTATCTTTGGATTGTTGTAATTTAGCTTCTCTTAGTTTCCTCTTCAGAGTCCTTTCAGGTTCTGGATCTGCTTCAACAAGAATATTATTGTCCTTGCTCCTGCTCATATGACAAAGAAGAGGGCACAGAAAAAATAATAATAATAATAATAGGGATCCTTTATACCACAGTGTAGAGGTCCCTGTGTGAGTGGAAGAAAGGAAGGGGACAAAGAATGTAATGTAAGGAAAGAAACACAAGGGTGAGGAGAGCAGAGAAGTGAGATGAGAAGATGTTAGTAGATGAATAAATAAATAGAATAAGATGAGAGAGGGAGAATTTTGAAAATAATTTTTGAAAAAGAGTTAGTGATTTTCGAAAATAGTTTTTGAAAAAGGTTAGTAGTTTTTTTGAAAATTAAAATAAAAAATTAAAATAATTAGTTAATTAAAAAGAATTTTTGAAAAAGAGGGAAGATATTTTCGAAAATTAGAGAGAGAGAGTTAGTTAGGTAGTTTTGAAAAAGATAAAAAACAAACAAAAAGTTAGTTAGTTAGTTGAAACAAATTTGAAAATCAATTTTGAAAAGATAAGAAGATAAGAAGTTAGAAAAGATATTTTAAAATCAAATTTTTGAAAAAGATATGATTTTGAAAAAGATAAGATAAGAAGATATTTTTGGAAAGATAAGATTGAAATTAGTTTTGAAAAAGATTCGATTTTTAAAAATCACAATTAATGACTTGATTCACAAGAAATCACAAGATATGATTCTAGAACTTAAAGTTTGAATCTTTTTTTAACAAGCAAGTAACAAACTTGAAATTTTTGAATCAAAACATTAATTGATGATCTTATTTTCGAAGATTAGGAGATGAAGATAAGAAAAAGATTTTTTTTTGAAAAATATTTTTAAAGTTTTCGAAAATAACTAAGAAAAATGAAAAAGATTTGATTTTTGAAAAAGATTTTGAAAAAGATAAGATTTTTAAATTGAAAATTTGATTTGACTCATAAAAACAACTAGATTTTAAAAATTTTTGAAAAAGTCAAATCTAATTTTCGAAATTTTAAGAGAGAAAAAGGGGAAGATATTTTTTGATTTTTTTTTGAATTTTTTTATGATGAGAGAGAAAAACAACAAAAATGATGCAATGCATGAAAATTTTGGATCAAAACGATGAATGCATGCAAGAATGCTATGAATGTCAAGATGAACACCAAGAACACTTTGAATGTCAAGATGAACATTAAGAACTTATTTTTGAAAAATTTTATATGCAAAGAAAACATGCAAGACACCAAACTTAGAAATCTTTCATGTTTAGACTCTATGGATGCAAAAATACACATGAAAAACGAGAAAAGATGCAAAACAAGAAAACATCAAGATCAAACAAGAAGACTTACCAAGAACAACTTGAAGATCACGAAGAACACTATGAATGCATGAATTTTCGAAAAATGCAAGATGAATATGCAATTGACACCAAACTTATAACATGACACATGACTCAAACAAGAAACACAAAATATTTCTTTATTTTTATGATTTTATGATTTTTTTTTGTATTTTCCTTTAATTTTTTTTTCGAAAATCATTTTGAATAAGAAAAATAAGGATTCCAAAATTTTTAATATGAATTCCAGGAATCTTATGCTCTTTAGTCTAAAGCTCCAATCAAAGGGTCAGGCATGGCTTAATAGCCAGCCAAGCTTTAGTTAAAATATGAGTGTAATTCATTCAATTTTAAGCCAAAACCTCTGTCCAAAAGAATTTAGACATGGTTTTATAGTCAGCATGCTTCAACATGCTTCATGAAACTCTAGAATTCATTCTTAAAAATTCTGAAGAAAAATATATTTTTGAAAACATTTTTATTTTAAATCTTTTTTTTTTTCGAAAACAAAGGAGAAATTTTTGAAATATTTTTGAAAAAATTTTTGAAAACTTTTTGAAAAGAAAACGAAAAGAAAGTTACCCAATCTGAGCAACAGGATGAACCGTCAGTTGTCCAAACTCGAACAATCCCCGGCAACGGCGCCAAAAACTTGGTGCACGAAATTGTGATCTCTGGTAATGGCTCCAAAAACTTGGTGCTCTAATCTCAATTCATAATTTGTCACAACTTCGATACAACTAACCAGCAAGTGCACTGGGTCGTCAAAGTAATAAACCTTACGTGAGTAAGGGTCGATCCCACGGAGATTGTTGGTATGAAGCAAGCTATGGTCAACTTGTAAATCTCAGTCAGGCGGATAATAATTGATTATGGAGTTTTCGAAAATAATACTAATTAAACAGAAAATAGGGATAGAAACACTTATATAATTCATTGGTGAGAATTTCAAATAAGCGTGTAGAGATGCTTTCGTTCCTCTGAATCTCTGCTTTCCCGCTGTCTTCATCCAATCAGTCTTACTCCTTTCCATGGCTGGCTTTATGCAAGGGCATCACCGTTGTCAATGGTTACATCCCCTCCTCTTGTGAAAATGGTCCAAATGCTCTGTCACAGCACGGCTAATCATCTGAGGTTCCCGATCATGTTGGAATAGGATTCACCCTCCTTTTGCGTCTATCACTATGCCCAGCAATCGCAAGTTTGAAGCTCGTCACAGTCATTCAATCTGAGAATCCTACTCAGAATACCACAGACAAGGTTTAGACTTTCCGGATTCTCATGAATGCCGCCATCAATCTAGCTTACACCACGAAGATTCTGTTTAAGAGATCTAAGAGATACTCATTCAATCTAAGGTAGAACGGAAGTGGTTGTCAGGCACGCGTTCATAGGGAATGATGATGATTGTCACATTCATCACATTCATGTTGAAGTGCGAATGAATATCTTAGAAGCGGAATAAGTTGAGTTGAATAGAAAAACAGTAGTACTTTGCATTAATCTTTGAGGAACAGCAGAGCTCCACACCTTAATCTATGGAGTGTAGAAACTCTACCGTTGAAAATACATAAGTGAAAGGTCCAGGCATGGCCGAGAGGCCAGCCTCCATGATCTAAGAACTAGGCATCCAAAGATGATCAAAAGATGTCTAATACAATAGTAAAAAGTCCTATTTATAATAAACTAGCTACTAGGGTTTACAGAAGTAAGTAATTGATGCATAAATCCACTTCCGGGGCCCACTTGGTGTGTGCTTGGGCTGAGCTTGAAGTCTACACATGGAGAGGTCATTCTTGGAGTTGAACGCCAGCTTTTTTGCCAGTTTGGGCGTTGAACTCCACTTTGCAACTTGTTTCTGGCGCTGGACGGCAGAATTAGGCAGAGAGCTGGCATTGAAGCCAGTTTGCATCATCTAAACTTGGGCAAAGTATGGACTATTAAATATTGCTGGAAATCCCTGGATGTCTACTTTCCAACGCAATTGGAAGCGCACCATTTCGAGTTTTGTAGCTCCAGAAAATCCATTTTGAGTGCAGGGAGGTCAGAATCCAATAGCATCAGCAGTCCTTCTTCAACCTCTGAATCTGATTTTTGCTCAATTCCCTCAATTTCAGCCAGAAAATACCTGAAATCACAGAAAAACACAGAAACTCATAGTAAAGTCTAGAAATGTGAATTTAACATAAAAACTAATGAAAACATCCCTAAAAGTAACTAGATTCTACTAAAAACATACTAAAAACAATGACAAAAAGCGTATAAATTATCCGCTCATCAGTTACATTTTATTTTCTAGAGAGAGAAGCTCCAACTTCTCTCTAGGTTTTCATCCTCCATTGCAAGTATCCTTGGAATTCTTGGTGAGATCTATTGACAATTAACTTTTTATTTTGCTACAAGTGTAGATCTACTCTTCTTCTACTCTTAATTGATGTTCTTTTGATTCAATTCCTTAGATCTAGATTTGGTATGCTTCGTTACTTTGAATTTGGATTAATAAATTGAGGTTTTATTCAATTGTTTGATTGTTGATGATTGTTTGAATTAGATAGCTTTGATTCAATTCTCTTCTCTCAATTGCATCATGTTTTCTATAATTGCCTACCAAATGTTTGTGATAATGACAACCTTAGCTATGGAGTAGATTTCTCTCACTTGGCTTAGGGGTTGAGTTATTGGAGACACTTGAATAGTTGATATCAATTGAAGATTATGAATTGAGAATTGCTAATTAAGTTGGAGTGCACTAAAGCTAGACTTCCCTAGGGTGAGACTAGGACTTGTGACTCAAGTTAGTTACTCTCATTTGACTTTCCTCCATTGTTAGGGGGTTAACTAAGTGAAGCAACAATCAATTCTTATAATAATTGAAGGAGACAATAATGATGGAACTTCCAATGCTAACCCTTGGCCAAGGCTTTAATTTCGATTAATTGTTGATTGCCTTGCTAGTTTAAATTCTTGCACCAATTCTCAAAACCATAAAAGCTTTCCTAATCAATGACGCACATTCTAAAGCAATTCCTAGGGAGAACGACCCGGGATCAATACTCTCGGTCATAGATTTTAGAATTGTTTGATGCGGTATTCGTGTGTTGGTTAGACTATACTCACGATCGGATTTATCACTAGTTTATAACCGGCATGAGAATATTTACATTCATCAGTACCTGCAAGAGACTCCGATGCTTAAGTTAGCAAGGGCTTTAGGCATGTTTTTAGTAGATCAAAATGTGCATATACCTGGGGGGTGCTAGTGTATTTATAGTAGAATTGATAACCACCTTTGTTGGAGTAGTTCCATATTTTCTGATGGATAAGCATTCCCTTTATCTTGGGAGTTTGTTGGGATCTACCTTCTAGATAAGGAAAGGATAACAGGAGAAATTTCTGGGGGTTGTTATCTGCTTCGGGGCAGGTAGAGCTTCGCCCCTTATATCGGTGTCTGACCTCCTTAATGAGGTCAGGTTTGTCATGAAGGCCACCTTTATTGGTGGGCCCTTTTGTCTTATTGAGCCTGGCTTTTATTTATTGGGTCAGGGTATAAATAGTATCCCTGCTTGAGTCTGGATCATTTATAGGTCCGGTTCAAGCATCTCGCAACTTCTGTCTTTCACGTTCATTTTGGTTCTTTTTGAAGGTCGGGTTTCCTGACATTCTTTGAAAAATTTGAATGTTGCCTCTTAATGATGGGTGAACGTTGCGCGGCAGTTGTTCTTTGGAATTCGCGCACGTTTAAAAAGGAGTAAAGGAGCCGTTTTTCCTATTGTTTCTTATAAAAACACTTTCTAGTTCTTCTTCTCTTTATAAAAATGGCAGTTACTCTTTGATCATTTCTTTTGCTTCCAAGATTTCTTTATCTTGGTTTCTGAAGCATTTTCGGTTTTTTCATCGAGAAGAGGATCGGTCATAGTGTTTGTCGCTTAGACATGCCTTCCCTCTTTTTCGTAGTCTTCCTCGAGGTTGTCTCTTGTCTTCTTTCTCTTTTCTTGGACTGTTACTCCTGCTTGCTTATGATTGTTTGTTTGTTTTTATTGAGCTTTCATCTCCACCGTCATTGCCCTTTTTCCTTTTGTTTAGAAAAAAGTTTACTTTTGACTCTCTTGCACTTTTTGTTGGAAAAAATGTTTATTTCCAAAATGATTCTGAAATATTCTATTTTCTCTGGAAGAACCTTTTTGTATTGCCGTAGGTGTTTACTGTTTGTGTGTTGTGTTACCCCTAATGGTGCCACTTTGAAATATGACGACGTTGTATAAGAGAAGCACCATTTGGTTGTGCTGTAGGAGAATTTTTGAAAGGAGTAGCTTTCTTTTTTATTTTGATGATTTACCCAACTTGTATTGGATGAGTTCTGAGTTCTTTTAGTAACGGTCTGCTTCACGATGTGTTATCTTTAATATGTCGACTAAGGTCCCTCCTACTCTTCGAGTTTGGGTAGATAGTAATGTTCTTAGTTCTATCCCTGTGACTGATAAAGAGTATTGTGATGAGTTCCATGGGCATCATAGTATATGTGAAAATAGGGAGGATGGGAGAAGCTATGTTTTAGAATGGCCTTTCTTCTATGCCTACGATTGTTTCTTCACTAGGCTAAGTGTCCGACTTTCCTTTATCGACTTTGAGATGGATGTGCTGCAGTCTTGTAACCTTGTCCCCTCTTAGTTACATTCGAACTTTCGGGCTTTCATGAAAAAGTACCAGCTCCTGTGTCGGGAGTTGGATGTCCGACCTACTTTAAACGTCTTCTTCTATCTTTTTGTTGCAACAAAACCTTATAGTTTCACAAAGAAGTCAGGGTGGATATCCTTCTGAGTTGTACAAGATTGGAAGGTTTTTTCTATCTTTGACAATTTTTTTCATAATTTCAAAAATTACTTTTTTAAGGTTTGGGATGCTGAGGATGTTCGACCTTTCTTTTTACCCGAGAACCAAAAACCTCCGTTCCCCCTGTACTGGCGAGATACCCTTATAACCGTTAGGTGTGATCTAGCCGAGTTAGACAACTTAGAGAGGGGTGTTGCAGATTTTTTGTTGGGTACTTGGCACTAAGCTCCCCATTTGAATACAAAAAGATATTTAGGAGATCCCAGCCTTCTGAAGTCCGATCTTGGTAGTTCCATTTTCCTTTACTTGTTGAATTCTACTTTTGTAATTGCCGTTTCTCACTGTATCCATTTTGTTTTGCAAAAAATATGGCTCCGAAATCTGCTATGAAGTTTTTCGGAACACTAAGAAGACGGTTATGGCTCAAAACCTCCAACAGCAAAAAGAGGTTGGGGCAGGATCCTCTGTCTGATCTTCCCCCAGGAAATCGAGGTCAGGTCCCTTCGATCAGAAGGTCGTCATTCCTACTCCTCTCTCCAAACTTATCCTTTCTGAGCCTTCCCTTCTGTCTCCTCCTTCAACTGAACCTCCCTTCAAAAAACAAAAATTGGTGGAGGAAGAAAGCATTTATACAAGGAATTTTGATGCCTTGGCTTGGGGGGAGAAGAACATCCTCCCCTACCATCATTTGAGCACGTACGATGTGGCATTTCAAAACCTCCTCCATACGGTTGGGGTGTGTACTCTAGGGAGTTGAGGAACTCTCCCATACAGGCCACGGCCAGTGCTTTGGTGGTGGCCCATGCTGATGTGTTGAGGTTGAACGAGATTAAGAAGGAATTAGAGAAGGAGGGGGAGACTTTAAGGACCGAGCTAGAAAGAACTCGGGAGAGAGTAAGCAAGTCAGAGGCTTCTGCTGCTCTGGCCGAGGAGAAGGCAAAGAAGTTTCGGGAGAGCTATACTCGTGTCTTTGGGGAGATGTTGGCATTGGAGGAGGAATTGGAGAAAATGAAGGAGAATTTGGTCGAGTTTCAGCAGTCAGCAACATTGGGGATGGATGAGATGTTCGAAAACCTAAAGGCTCAGGTTAAGGTCTTTGCTTCCGACCTTGACCTTTCCCTTTTTAATACAAACAACATAGTGGTGGACGACAAGATAGTCCTTGCGTCCGAGGAGGATGAAGAGGAGGAGCCTGCGCTGGATCCGAAGACCTTGGGGGCCTCAGGACGGGCAGACCTCAACTTTGGAAGGCAAACCCGAAGCTGGTGCCGTAGAGACCTCTCCTTCTCCTAAAAAAGATGATGTTACTTGCAAGGACCTCACTCCCCTTTAGGCTTTTTATATTTTGTTTCATATAACTGGTATGGCCCGACTTGTGGGCTTATAACACTTTAATTTCTTGTAATAGTTTATAGTTTTTCGAACACTTTACCTTTCACTTTTGTTGTTTTTTCAAAACTTTTATGAAGTAATGTTCAAAACTTTATTAGAGTTGTGAAGTACCCTTTTGTTAAACTCTTGTAGTAAGGTACAATTTGTTTTTACTTTAGAGTCTTAACAAATTCGAAAGTTTATTAATTTCCTTACATAGGTCCGACTTCAAGTAATCGGCCTTTCTTAAGTTACTTTTACAACTCATTTTTTATCCTTCCTGTTTGAGGTTGCTTTGTACGAGTTGTTTGTATAACTTTTTTCATTAACCTGTACCTCGTTGCTTCATCTTGCCAACCACTTTAGGTCGGGCAATGTATTTTTATGGTTTATCAAACTTAAATTAATGCGTTCAAGATAGGAAACCTTTGAAGAGAGAAATAGAATAGGAATTTTTATTAATATTTAAGAAATTCCTTTACAAAAGCATACTAGGGGTGTGGACATCTCTAGCCCTCGTGTTGGTGCCTCGTTAAAAAACCCTTGAAATCGGGAAAAAGAGTGCACCAATTGAGCAAGGTTTGCTGCTTAGCTGTAGTATTTTTTTAGGTTACAAGCGTGCCAGGACCTCGGGAGCTCCATGATGCTAGGGCATCTTGGCCAGTTTCACTAACCTTTTCTTTACTATTTTTAGGTTAGTTTCATGCATTTCTTTAGGAAATAAGCTAGTTTTGGGTAGATATTCACTTATGCCTTGATTCAAGCATACATTTTGTATTTTACATAATTTCATGAGGATTTTGCATAAGTTTAGTGACAAATATTATGTTGCATTACTCATGACTTGGACTAGAGCTTTGATGCACTTTATTGCTTGATTTCAGGACCAAAAGGAAGTAAGAAAAGGGGAGGTAACTTGCAAGGTTAATGAGAAAAGTGATTGCCAATAACACTCTCAAAAAAAAGCCATCAATGCCCACGTTAGAGAGTCACGTTAACTAAGTTAACGTGAACTCTAACGTGGAGAAGAGAAGTTGAGCCAACGTTAGTGACACTTAACATTGTCACTAACGTTGGCAATTACTCAGAAGTGGCCACGTTAGAAGCCACGTTAACCTAGTTAACGTGGCCTCTAACATTAAGGGGGGAAGAGAAGCCAACGTTAGTGACACTCAACATTGTCACTAACGTTGGCCTATGGTGCAAAGTACCACGTTAACTCCCACGTTAACTTGGTTAACGTGGAAACTAACGTAAGGGATGAAGAGTTGTCGACAACGTTAGTGACACTCAACATTGTCACTAATGTTGAAGTAACCACACAACCCCCAAGAGTCACGTTAACTTCCACGTTAACTTGGTTAACGTGGAAGCTAACGATGAAGAATGAAGGATGAGCCAATGTTAGTGACACTCAACGTTGTCACTAACGTTGGGATGGCTAAAGATGGCCACGTTAGAAGCCACGTTAACCTAGTTAACGTGGACTCTAATGTGAGACCTAGGGGCACATTGGAACGTTAGTGACAATGTTGATTGTCACTAACGTTCTCGAAGGATGGCAAGGGCCATGTTAGAAGCCACGTTAACCTAGTTAATGTGAGCTTTAACATGAAGCAAGAAGGGGCACACTGGAACGTTAGTGATAATGTTGAGTGTCACTAACGTTCTCGAAGGTTAACAAGGCAACGTTAAAAGCCACGTTAACCTAGTTAACGTGGGTTTTAACGTGAGGCAAAGGGGTGCATTGGAACGTTAGTGACAATGTTAAGTGTCACTAACGTTCTCGAACTTATATTCTCACTAAATATTAACACCCCTAACGTCCTAAACTAAAGTCTCCGCCCACTTCGCACTTTCTCTCTGCAAGTAAAGCCATGCTCAAATAAAGAAAGGAACTGCTTCAAACTCAAGATCCAAAGGCCCAAGACTTGAAGAATCACACTAGAAGCTGAGAAGAGTAGTATATATAGGAGTAGCTTTGAATTGAGAAGAAGTTCTGGAGGCTGGGAAAAAGAGAACTACTCTCTGTATTTTACTTTCTTTGCAATTTCTAGTTTTATGATGTATTCTCCATCTTTGTTTTCATTTTCAAGAGCTATGAACAACTAAACCCCTTTCATTGGGTTAGGGAGCTCTGTTGTAATTTGATGGATCAATACTAATTTTCATTATTCTTCTTCTATCTTTCCTCTTGATTTTACTTGAAAGCTTTCGATCTTCATCCAATTGAGTAGTTATCTTGGAAGAGAAGCTATTCAAACTTGGATCTCTTTTGAACCTTGAAAGAGGAATGAAGAGATCAAGCTAGAAATGCTTTCTCATGCTGGACCAAATTGGGTTTGGATGGGTATGTGACTATAACCCTCTCAATACTTGATTTGGGAAATGCATGTGGTATAATCAGTGACCATACTTCATCTCTTCTCATGAGCAGTTGACCAAGGAATTGGCTATTGATCAAGATTTGAGAGATTGAATTGCAAGAAATTGTAATTCAATCACTTAAGATTGCCAAGGAGATCAATGAGTGCATTGATTGAGGAAGAGATAAAAATGAACTTGATCCGGAGAATTGCAACACCTCCTAAGCCCAATGAACTCCCCATCTCTGATCTTACCCATTCTCTTTAATTTCTGCCATTTACTTTTATGAGCAAATCCCCCATTCCCATTTACAATTCTGCAATTTATTTTCAGTCATTTACTTCCAGTCCTTTAATTCTAGCATTTACTTTTCTGTTATTTACATTCCCGCCATTTTATTTTCTGCAACTCTCAACCCAAATTCTGGATTCGCTCAACTAGAACATTCTTCTAATTAAAGTTGCTTGATCAATCAATCCCTGTGGGATTCGACCTCACTCTATTGTGAGTTTTTACTTGACGACAAATTTGGTACACTTGCCGAAGGGAGATTTGTTGAGAGATAAGTTTTCCGTGCATCAAGTTTATGGCGCCGTTGCCGGGGATTGATTGTGCATCAACAATGATTAAATTGGAAGATCACTAGATTGAGCATTTTTATTTTGTGAATTTCATTTTTCTGTTTGAGTGATTTACTTTTTGTTTTAGTTAAACTTCTTCCCTTCCCCCTCTACTCTTTTGTTTTTCTTTGTTATTTTCAATTCTGTTTGCTAACCCACTAACTGTTTGATATATTGCATCACCCACAACTAACAGCAATTCTGACACAAATACTGTCTGCACCTATTTTCTTTGCTTGTACTTGTTGGTTGTATGACAGGGAGAAGAAGCAGGGCTTCAACTTCCTTTGATTCTAAACCTGAGAGAACCTTCCTTAGACTAAGGAGGGAGGCAAAAGAAAAACGTGTAGTTGGTGCTGAAGAAGAGGAGGAACACTTTGAGGAATACTTTGAACCTAACATGGAAGAAAACATGGAAAATCATCATGAAGAAGAGACTCACAACCATGGCAGAGGAGGTGGAGCAAATCATGCTGGGGAGGTGATGAGCGGATAATTTATACGCTTTTTGACATTGTTTTTAGTATGTTTTTAGTAGGATCTAGTTACTTTTAGGGATGTTTTTAATAGATTTTGTGTTAAATTCACATTTCTGGACTTTACTATGAGTTTGTGTGTTTTTCTGTGATTTCAGGTATTTTCTGGCTGAAATTGAGGGACTTGAGCAGAAATCAGATTCAGAGGTTGAAAAAGGACTGCTGATGCTGTTGGATTCTGACCTCCCTGCACTCAATGTGGATTTTCTGGAGCTACAGAACTCGAAATGGCGCACTTCCAATTGCGTTGGAAAGTAGACATCCAGGGCTTTCCAGCAATATATAATAGTCCATACTTTGGCCAAGAATTGACGACGTAAACTGGCGTTCAACGCCAGCTTTCTACCCAAATCTGGCGTCCAGCGCCAGAAAAGGATCCAAAACCAGAGTTGAACGCCCAAACTGGCACAGAAACTGGCGTTCAACTCCACAAATGGCCTCTGCACGTGCAACACTCAGGCTCAGCCCAAACACACACCAAGTGGGCCCAGGAAGTGGATTTATGCATCAATTACTTACTCATGTAAACCCTAGTGACTAGTTTATTATAAATAGGACCTCTTACTATTGTATTAGGTATCTTTGGTCTCAGTTTTATTCCATTATTCATCTTAGGAGACTATTGATCACGTTTTAGGGGGCTGGCCATCTCGGCCATGCCTGAACCTTCACTTATGTATTTTCATACGGTAGAGTTTCTACACTCCATAGATTAAGGTGTGGAGCTCTGCTGTTCCTCAAAGATTAATGCAAAGTACTACTGTTTTCTATTCAATTCTTCTTATTTCGCTTCTAAGATATCCATTCGCACCCAAGAACGTAATGAAGGTGATGATTATGTGTGACGCTCATCATCCTTCTCCCTTATGAACGCGTGTCTGACAAACACTTCTGTTCTACATGAATTAAGCTAGAATGAGTATCTCTTAGATCTCCTAACCAGAATCTTCGTGGCGTAAGCTAGAATGATGGCGGCATTCAAGAGAATCCGGAAGGTCTAAACCTTGTCTGTGGTATTCTGAGTAGGATTCAATGATTGAATGACTGTGACGAGCTTCAAACTCGCGAGTGCTGGGCGTTAGTGACAGACGCAAAAGGAGGGTGAATCCTATTCCAGCATGATCGGGAACCGACAGATGAATAGCCGTGCCGTGACAGGGTGCGTGAGCATAAGATTCACTGAGAGGAGGGGATGTAGCCACTGACAACGGTGATGCCCTTGCATACAGCCAGCCATGGAAAGGAGTAAGACTGATTGGATGAAGATAGCAGGAAAGCAGAGGTTCAGAGGAACGAAAAGCATCTCCATTCGCTTATCTGAAATCCCTGCCAATGAATCTACATAAGTATCTCTATCCCTTTTATTGTTTATTTTAATCTAATAAAGTATCATGTTTAAATCCGCCTGACTGAGATTTGCAAGGTGACCATAGCTTGCTTCAAGCCAACAATCTCTGTGGGATCGACCCTTACTCACGTAAGGTTTATTACTTGGACGACCCAGTACACTTGCTGGTTAGTTGAACGGAGTTGTGTCCACACATAGTAAAGAGCCATAATAATGATTCCATACAATAACAAAGAGTACTACATTAATGTGATCACAATTTCGTCCACCAAGTTTTTGGCGCCGTTGCCGGGGATTGTTCGAGTATGGACAACTGACGGTTCATCTTGTTGCTCAGATTAGGTAATTTTCTTTTTGTTTTGTTTTCAAAAATTTTTCAAAAATCTTTCAAAAATTCCTCACTTGTTTTCGAAAAAAAAAAATTTTTACTAAAAATAATATTTTCAAAAATAAATTATTCTATGGCTTCAAAATTTTTAAGAATGAATTCTAGTGTTTCATGAAGCATGTTGAAGCCTGTCTGGCTGTAAAGCCATGTCTCAATCCTTATACCCAAGAGAAGAGCTTCTTTATCTTTCTTAGCCAATTGGCTGTTGAATGTAAGGAATGTCAGGCGTGTCATGTCTGAGTTACATACTAAAGCTTGGCTGGCTATTAAGCCATGCCTGACCCTTTGATTGGAGCTTTAGAGCATAAGATTCCTGGAATTCATATTGAAAATTTTGGAATCCTTATTTTTCTTTTCCAAAATAGTTTTTCGAAAAATATAAAATAAAAATCCAAAAAAAATTAGAAAATCATAAAAATCAAAAATATTTTTGTGTTTCTTATTTGAGTCTTGAGTCATATCATAAGTTTGGTGTCACTTGCATATGCATCTTGCATTTTTCGAAAATTCTCATGCATTCATGGTGTTCTTCATGATCTTCAAGTTGTTCTTAGTAAGTCTTCTTATTTGATCTTGATGATTTTTTGTTTTGTGTCTTTTCATGTTTTTCATATGCATTCTTGAATTCTTAGTGTCTAAGCATTAAAGAATTCTAAGTTTGGTGTCTTGCATGTTTTCTTTGCATTAAAAATTTTTCAAAAATATGTTCTTGATGTTCATCATGACATTCAAAGTGTTCTTGGTGTTCATCTTAACATTCATAGCATTCTTGCACGCATCACATGTTTTGATTTAAAAATTTCATGCATTGCATCTTTTTAGTGTTTTTCTCTTGCATCATAAAAATTTCAAAAATCAAAAAAATATCTTTCCCTTTTTCTCTCATCAAATTCGAAAATTTGGATTGACTTTTTCAAAAATTTTTTAAAAATCAAAGTTGTTGCCAATGAGTCAAATCAAATTTTCAATTTGAAAATCTTATCTTTTTCAAAATCTTTTTCAAAAATCAAATCTTTTTCAAAATTATTAGCTATTTTCGAAAATTTCAAAAATATTTTTCAAAAATCTTTTTCTTATTTTTATATAAAATTTTCGAAAATAACTAATCAATTAATGTTTTGATTCAAAAATTTGAAGTTTGTTACTTGCTTGTTAAGAAAGATTCAAATTTTAAGTTCTAGAATCATATCTTGTGATTTCTTATGAACCAAGTCATTAATTGAGATTTTAAAAATCAAATCTTTTTCAAAACTAATTTCAATCATATCTTTTCAAAAATATCTTCTTATCTTATCTTTTTCAAAAATATCTTTTCAAAATATCTTCTCTAACCTCCTAACTTCTTATCTTTTCAAAATTTGTTTCAACTAACTAACTAACTTTTTGTTTGTTTCTTAACTTTTTCAAAACCACCTAACTAACTCTCTCTCTCTAATTTTCGAAAATATCTTCCCTCTTTTTCAAAAATTTATTTTTTATTAACTAATTATTTTTATTTTTTATAAAAAAAAAAATTTCGAAAAAAAAAAAAAAACCATTTTCAAAAATCACTAACTCTTTTTCAAAATAATTTTCGAAAATTATCCTTCTCTCTCATTCTATTCTATTTAATCATTCATATCCTAACATCTCATCTCACATTCCAATCCTCACAGTTGTGTTTCTTCCTTTACATCACATCCTTTATCTCCCCCTCTTCTTCTACTTACAAAGGGATCCCTATACTGTGGTATAAAGGATCTCTATTATTATTATCATTTTTCTGGCCATTCTTCCTTGTCATATGAGCAGAAGCAAGGATAAGAACATTCTTGTGGAAGCAGATCCAGAACCTGAAAGAACTCTGAAGAGAAAATTAAGAGAAGCTAAAATACAACAATCCAGAGATAACCTTTCAGAAATTTTCGAACAGGCAGAGGAGATGGCAGCCGAAAATAATAATAATACAAGGAGGATGCTTGGTGACTTTACTGCACCTAATTCCAATTTACATGGAAGAAGCATCTCCATTCCTGCCATTGGAGCAAACAACTTTGAGCTGAAACCTCAATTAGTTTCTCTAATGCAGCAGAACTGCAAGTTTCATGGACTTCCATCTGAAGATCCTTTTCAGTTCTTGACTGAATTTTTGCAGATATGTGATACTGTTAAGACTAATGGAGTAGATCCTGAAGTCTACAGGCTTATGCTTTTCCCTTTTGCTGTAAGAGACAGAGCTAGATTATGGTTGGATTCTCAACCCAAAGACAGCCTGAACTCTTGGGATAAGCTGGTCACGGCTTTCTTAGCCAAGTACTTTCCTCCTCAAAAGCTGAGCAAGCTTAGAGCTGATGTTCAAACCTTCAGACAGAAAGAAGGTGAATCTCTCTATGAAGCTTGGGAAAGATACAAACAGTTGACCAAAAAGTGTCCTTCTGACATGCTTTCAGAATGGACCATCCTGGATATATTCTATGATGGTTTATCTGAGCTATCAAAGATGTCACTGGACACCTCTGCAGGTGGATCCATTCACTTAAAGAAAACGCCTGCAGAAGCTCAAGAACTCATTGACATGGTTGCTAATAACCAGTTCATGTACACTTCTGAAAGGAATCCTGTGAATAATGGGACGCCTATGAAGAAGGGAGTTCTTGAAGTTGATACTCTGAATGCCATATTGGCTCAGAACAAAATATTGACTCAGCAAGTCAATATGATTTCTCAGAGTCTGCATGGAATGCAAGCTGCATCCAATAGTACTCAAGAGGCATCTTCTGAAGAAGAAGCCTATGATCCTGAGAACCCTGCAATAGCAGAGGTAAATTACTTAGGTGAACCTTATGGAAACACCTATAACTCAACATGGAGAAATCATCCAAATTTCTCATGGAAGGATCAAAAGCCTCAACAAGGCTTTAATAATGGTGGAAGAAACAGGTTTAGCAATAGCAAGCCTTTTCCATCATCAACTCAGCAACAGACAGAGAACTCTGAACAAAATGCTTTTAATTTAGCAAATCTAGTCTCTGATCTATCTAAGGCCACTGTAAGTTTCATGAATGAAACAAGGTCTTCCATTAGAAATCTGGAAGCACAAGTGGGCCAGCTGAGTAAAAGGATCACTGAAATCCCTCCTAGTACTCTCCCAAGCAATACAGAAGAGAATCCAAAAGGAGAGTGCAAGGCCATTGACATAAGCGCCATGGCCGAACCTATGAGGAGAGGAGAGGACGTGAATCCCAAGGAGGAAGACCTCCTGGGACGTCCAGTGATCAATAAGGAGCTTCCCTCTGGGGAACCAAAGGACTCTGAGGCTCATCTAGAGACCATAGAGATTCCATTGGACCTCCTTATGCCCTTCATGAGCTCTGATAAGTATTCCTCTTCTGAAGAGAATGAGGATGTCACTGAAGAGCAAAATGCCAAGTTTCTTGGTGCAATCATGAAGCTGAATGCCAAATTATTTGGCATTGATGCTTGGGAAGTTGAACCTCCCTTGTTCATCAATGAACTAAGTGATCTGGATCAACTGACATTACCTCAGAAGAGACAGGATCCTGGAAAGTTCATACTACCTTGTACCATAGGCACCATGATCTTCAAAGCTCTGTGTGACCTTGGTTCAGGTATAAACCTCATGCCCCTCTCTGTAATAGAGAAACTGGGAATCTATGGGGTGCAAGCTGCTAAAATCTCACTAGAGATGGCAGACAGCTCAAAAAGACAGGCTTATGGACACATAGAAGATGTATTGGTAAAAGTTGAGGGCCTTTACATCCTTGCTGATTTCATAGTCCTGGATACTGGAAAGAAAGAGGATGAATCCATCATCCTAGGAAGACCTTTCCTGGCCACAGCAAGAGCTGTGATTGATGTTGACAGAGGTGAAATAGTCCTTCAATGGAATGAGGACTCCCTTGTGTTTAAAACTCAAGGATCTCCCTCTGCAACCATGGAGAGGAAGCAGAAAAAGCTTCTCTCCAAGCAGAGTCAACCAAAGCCCCCACAGTCAAACTCTAAGTTTGGTGTTGGGAGGCCACAACCAAACTCTAAGTTTGGTGTTGAACTCCGATATCCAAACTCTAAGTTTGGTGTTGGAGAGTCTCAACAAAGCTCTGCACATCTGTGAGGCTCCATGAGAGCTCACTGTCAAGCTATTGACATTAAAGAAGCGCTTGTTGGGAGGTAACCCAATGTTTATCTAATTCTTATTTTTATTGTTTTTCATGTTTTCTTAGGTTCATGATCATGTGGAGTCACAAAATAAACAAAAAAATCAAAAACGGAATCAAAAACAGCAGAAGAAAAATCACACCCTGGAGGAGCATCTGTCTGGCGTTCAAACGCCAGAACAGAGCATAGTTCTGGCGCTGAACGCCCAGAATGGGAGCATCCTGGCGCTGAACGCCCAGAACAAGCATGGTTCTGGCGTTCAACGCCAGAAATGGCAGCAAAGGGGCGTTGAACGCCCAAAAAGGGCACCAACCTGGCGCTGAACGCCCAGAGTTGTGTGCAAGGGCATTTTACATGCCTAAATTGGTGCAGGGATGTAAATGCCTTGACACCTCAAGATCTGTGGACCCCACAGGATCCCCACCTACCTCATCATCTCTCTTTCCATTCATGATCATCCCTTCTTTTTTTCCATTTACCACTCACATCCATACACCCACTACCTTCAAAAATTCAACATCTCTCTCCCACCCAATCCCACCCATATGGCTGAATACACACTCCCATCCATCTCCTCCATATCTTCTTCTTATTCTTCTATTCTTTCTTCTTTTGCTCGAGGGTGAGCAACATTCTAAGTTTGGTGTGGTAAAAGCATAGCTTTTTTGTTTTTTTCCATAACCATTGATGGCACCTAAGGCCAGAGAAACCTCTAGAAAGAGGAAAGGGAAGACAAAAGCTTCCATCAAGGGTCTATAGCTCAGTGGTAGAACATTTGACTGCAAATCAAGAGATCCCTGAGATACCTCAGGGGATTCATTTTCTTCCACACAATTATTGGAAGCAACTAAGGGTGGAACATCAGGAGCACTCCATCATCCTTCATGAAATCAGAGGAGATCTAAAAGCAATGAAGGAGGAGCAGCAAAGACAAGGAAGAGACATAGAAGAGCTCAAGGACATCACTAAGGTGGACTCATTCCTTGTTCTTACTTTCTCTGTTTTTCATTTTCTATGTTATGTGCTTATCTATGTTTGTGTCTTCATTACATGATCATTAGTAGTTAGTAAATCTGTCTTAAAGTTATGAATGTCCTATGAATCCATCACCTCTCTTAAAATAAAAACTGTTTTAATTCAAAAGAACAAGAACTACATGAGTTTTGAATTTATCCTTGAACTTAGTTTAATTATATTGATGTGGTGATAATGCTTCTTGTTTTCTGAATGTATGCTTGAACAGTGCATATGTCTTTTGAAGTTGTTGTTTAAGAATGTTAAATATGTTGGCTCTTGAAAGAATGATGACTAGGAGACATGTTATTTGATAATCTGAAAAATCATAAAAATGATTCTTGAAGCAAGAAAAAGCAGCAAAGAACAAAGCTTGCAGAAAAAAAAAATAGAAAAAAAAATAGGCGAAAAAAAAAATAGAAAGAAAAAGAAAAAGCAAGCAGAAAAAGCCAAAAGCTCTTAAAACCAATAGGCAAGAGCAAAAAGCCAATAACCCTTAAAACCAAAAGGCAAGGGCAATAAAAAGGATCCCAAGGCTTTGAGCATCAGTGGATAGGAGGGCCTAAAGGAATAAAATCCTGGTCTAAGCGGCTAAACCAAGCTGTCCCTAACCATGTGCTTGTGGCGTGTAGGTGTCAATTGAAAACTTGAGACTGAGCGGTTAAAGTCAAGGTCCAAAGCAAAAGAAGAGTGTGCTTAAGAACCCTGGACACCTCTAATTGGGGACTTTAGCAAAGCTAAGTCACAATCTGAAAAGGTTCACCCAATTATGTGTTTGTGGCATTTATGTATCCAGTGGTAATACTGGAAAACAAAGTGCTTAGGGCCACGGCCAAGACTCATAAAGAAGCTGTGTTCAAGAATCATCATGCTGAACTAAGAGAGTCGATAACACTATTCGAAATCTGAAGTTCCTATAGATGCCAATCATTCTGAACCTCAATGGATAAAGTGAGATGCCAAAACTATTCAAGAGGCAAAAAGCTATAAGTCCCGCTCATATGATTGAAGCTCTGTTTCATTGATAGTTTGGAATTTATAGTATATTCTCTTCTTTTTATCATATTTTGATTTTCAGTTGCTTGGGGACAAGCAACAATTTAAGTTTGGTGTTGTGATGAGCGGATAATTTATACGCTTTTTGACATTGTTTTTAGTATGTTTTTAGTAGGATCTAGTTACTTTTAGGGATGTTTTTAATAGATTTTGTGTTAAATTCACATTTCTGGAATTTACTATGAGTTTGTGTGTTTTTCTGTGATTTCAGGTATTTTATGGCTGAAATTGAGGGACTTGAGCAGAAATTAGATTCAGAGGTTGAAAAAGGACTGCTGATGCTGTTGGATTCTGACCTCCCTGCACTCAATGTGGATTTTCTGGAGCTACAGAACTTGAAATGGCGCGCTTCCAATTGCGTTGGAAAGCAGACATCCAGGGCTTTCCAGCAATATATAATAGTCCATACTTTGGCCAAGAATTGACGACGTAAACTGGCGTTCAACGCCAGCTTTCTACCCAAATCTGGCGTCCAGCGCCAGAAAAGGATCCAAAACCAGAGTTGAACGCCCAAACTGGCACAGAAACTGGCGTTCAACTCCACAAATGGCCTCTGCACGTGCAACACTCAGGCTCAGCCCAAACACACACCAAGTGGGCCCAGGAAGTGGATTTATGCATCAATTACTTACTCATGTAAACCCTAGTGACTAGTTTATTATAAATAGGACCTCTTACTATTGTATTAGGTATCTTTGGTCTCAGTTTTATTCCATTATTCATCTTAGGAGACTATTGATCACGTTTTAGGGGGCTGGCCATCTCGGCCATGCCTGGACCTTCACTTATGTATTTTCATACGGTAGAGTTTCTACACTCCATAGATTAAGGTGTGGAGCTCTGCTGTTCCTCAAAGATTAATGCAAAGTACTACTGTTTTCTATTCAATTCTTCTTATTTCGCTTCTAAGATATCCATTCGCACCCAAGAACGTAATGAAGGTGATGATTATGTGTGACGCTAATCATCCTTCTCCCTTATGAACGCGTGTCTGACAAACACTTCTGTTCTACATGAATTAAGCTAGAATGAGTATCTCTTATATCTCCTAACCAGAATCTTCGTGTCGTAAGCTAGAATGATGGCGGCATTCAAGAGAATCCGGAAGGTCTAAACCTTGTCTGTGGTATTCTGAGTAGGATTCAATGATTGAATGACTGTGACGAGCTTCAAACTCGTGAGTGCTGGGCGTTAGTGACAGACGCAAAAGGAGGGTGAATCCTATTCCAGCATGATCGGGAACCGACAGATGAATAGCCGTGCCGTGACAGGGTGCGTGAGCATAAGATTCACTGAGAGGAGGGGATGTAGCCACTGACAACGGTGATGCCCTTGCATACAGCCAGCCATGGAAAGGAGTAAGACTGATTGGATGAAGATAGCAGGAAAGCAGAGGTTCAGAGGAACGAAAAGCATCTCCATTCGCTTATCTGAAATCCCTGCCAATGAATCTACATAAGTATCTCTATCCCTTTTATTGTTTATTTTAATCTAATAAAGTATCATGTTTAAATCCGCCTGACTGAGATTTGCAAGGTGACCATAGCTTGCTTGAAGCCAACAATCTCTGTGGGATCGACACTTACTCACGTAAGGTTTATTACTTGGACGACCCAGTACACTTGCTGGTTAGTTGAACGGAGTTGTGTCCACACATAGTAAAGAGCCATAATAATGATTCCATACAATAACAAAGAGTACTACATTAATGTGATCACAATTTCGTCCACCAGGAGGATAGAAGAGTTTTGGGCTCTTACATCAATCCAAACCCAGGCAATTGTGGAAGTAACATCCAAAATCCAACAATCCATGCCAACAACTTTGAACTTAAACCACAGCTCATCACCCTTGTTCAGAACAACTGTTCGTTTGGAGGAGGTGTTCAAGAAGACCCCAATCAACATTTGACCACCTTCCTGAGAATATGTGACACAGTGAAATCTAATGGTGTTCATCTTGACGCCTATAGACTGCTCTTATTTCCCTTCTCACTCAGGGACAAGGCAGCCAAGTGGCTGGAATCCTTCCCAAGGGAGAGCTTGACAACTTGGGAGGATGTGGTGAACAAATTCTTAGCAAGATTCTACCCTCCTCAACGAATCAATAGGCTGAGAGCTGAGGTTCAAACTTCCAGGCAACAAGATGGTGAGACTCTGTATGAAGCATGGGAGAGGTTCAAGGACTTAACAAGGAGGTGTCCATCTGACATGTTCAACGAATGGGTCCAGCTGCACATTTTCTATGAAGGGCTCTCTTATGAGTCAAAGAAGGCCGTAGACCATTCATCTGGAGGATCCTTGAACAAGAAGAAGACCATTGAGGAAGCCATAGATGTTATTGAAACAGTAGCAGAAAATGACTACTTCTATGCTTCCGAAAGAGGAAACACAAGAGGAGTGATGGAGCTAAACAATGTAGATACTCTGTTGGCCCAAAACAAGCTCATTACCCAGCAGCTGGCTGACCTCACCAAGAAGATGGAGAGGAACCAAGTAGCAGCAATCTCATCTTCATCAACAATCCAAGAAGGAGTGAATGAAGAAGCAGAGGGGAGTCAGGAGTAAGCCAACTACATTGGGAATTCACCAAGGAAAAACTATGATCCATACTCCAAGACTTACAACCCTGGATGGAGAAACCACCCAAACTTTGGGTGGGGAAGTGAGCAAGATCAAAAGCAAGTCACACAGAGGACGTCTCAACACCCCCACAACAACACTTCTTCATAAGATTATCAAAATCAAAATAGCACATCTTCTCCGAATCACCCATCAATTGATGACAAGCTCTCTAAGATCGAAACCTTCATTGAAGGAATATGCAGAGACATTCAAGACAGTAAAGCATTCAGGGAGGAAGTGCAGTCAAACATGCAGAATCAAAATGCTGCCATCACAAAACTGGAGACACAAATCAGCTATCTGTTTGAGCAGCTTCCTAACCACAATTTTTGCTATGATGCCCATTCAAGCAAAAGGGAGGAGTGTCAAGCTATCACACTTAGGAGTGGGAAGGAACTGAAGGAACATCCCCAAAAACCACAAGAAGAAGGCTCAAATGAAAAGGAAGAAGAGCAAGATGGAATGCAACCCCCCACGCCAAGTCTGCAGAAAAAAAAAAAGATACCCCAACTGAACGTCTCAAGAGCTCCATACCCCCCTATTGAAGAAAAAGGAAGATGACAACCAGTTCTTGAGATTTTTGGAAATCTTCAAGAAGCTACAAATCAACATACCATTTGCTGAAGCCATAGAATAAATGCCACTTTATGCCAAGTTTTTAAAGGAGCTAATGACTAAGAAGAGAAGCTGGAAGAACAATGAGACTGTGATACTAACTGAAGAGTGCAGTGCTATCATTCAGCATAAACTACCTCAGAAACTGAAGGATCCTGGGAGTTTTCAGATCCCTTGCATTATAGGAGAAATCACAGTAGAAAAGGCTCTTTGTGACTTAGGGGCCAGCATCAATTTGATGTCAGTAGCTATGATGAGAAAGATGAAAATTGAGGAGGCTAAACCAACAAAAATGGCTCTACAACTGGCAGACCGGTCGTTCAAATTCCCTCGCGGGATAATAGAGGATTTGCTAGTAAAAGTAGGAGATTTCATATTCCCAGCAGATTTTGTGGTGCTGGACATGCAGGAAGACGCCAAGACCTCCATCATCTTGGGAAGGCCATTCTTGGCCACTGCTGGAGCTGTCATTGATGTTCAGAAGGGTGACCTCACCCTGAGATTACACAATGAAAAAGATGACATTCAATGTGTTCAAGGCCATGAGTTATCCACCGGAACAATTGGGAGAATGCATGAGGTTAAATGCACTTGAGGATGAAGTGCAGGAGAATTTTGAAGAAGATGAACCTGAAGAGAACGAGAGATTGGTGGAGGAAGAATCTGAATCAAGTGAAGAGGTAGCTACAGCAGAAATACATATATCAGATGCACCAAAGGAAGGGAACGAAAAATCAGAAGCACCCAAACCTGAACTCAAAACATTGCCACCCACTCTCAAATATGCATATCTAGGAGAAAATGAAAACTACCCAGTGATCATAAATTCATCCCTCAGTCAAGATCAAGAGGACGAGCTACTCAAGGTGCTGCGGGAGCATAAGGATGCCATTGGATGGACCCTTGCTGACTTAAAGGGAATCAATTCAGCCATATGCATGCATAAAATACTGTTGGAAAACGATGCCAAGCCATCCATTCAATCCCAAAGAAGGCTGAACCCAATCATGAAGGAAGTGGTACAGAAAGAGGTTATGAAGCTTTGGCAAGGAGGGGTCATATACCCAATTTCGGACAGCCCTTGGGTTAGCCCCATACATGTTGTGCCAAAGAAGGGAGGGATCACTATGGTTACCAATGAGAAGAACGAGCTCATACCTACAAGGACCGTCACAGGATGGCGGATGTGCATAGACTACAGGAAACTCAATGAGGCTACACGAAAGGACCATTTTCCCCTTCCATTCATGGATCAGATGTTGGAAAGACTTGCAGGGCACGCATATTATTGTTTTCTCGACGGTTATTCAGGATATAACCAAATAGTGGTTGATCCAAGAGACCAAGAGAAAACCTCATTTACCTGTCCATATGGAGTGTTTGCCTATAGGCGCATGCCATTTGGATTATGTAATGCCCCTGCAACTTTCCAACGCTGCATGCTTTCTATCTTTTCAGATATGATAGAAAAATTCATTGAAGTTTTTATGGATGATTTCTCGGTATTCGGAGATTCTTTTCCTAGTTGCCTACATCACCTCGCCTTGGTATTGAAAAGATGCCAAGAGACCAATTTGGTCTTGAACTGGGAAAAATGCCACTTCATGGTGACAGGAGGAATAGTCCTTGGTCACAAGGTCTCTCACCAAGGTATTGAGGTTGATAGAGCTAAAGTAGAACTTATTGAAAAACTACCCCCACCCAGTGATGTCAAGGCAATTAGAAGTTTTTTAGGGCATGCTGGTTTTTACAGAAGGTTCATTAAAGATTTTTCAAAGATAGCCAAGCCCTTAAGCAATCTCCTTGTATCTGATACACCATTCATCTTTGATGAAACATGCATGCTAGCATTTGCACATTTGAAAATGAGGTTATCTTCTGCTCCTATCATTTCCCCACCTGATTGGAACCTACCATTTGAATTGATGTGCGATGCATCTGATTTTGCAGTTGGGGCAGTGTTAGGACAAAGGAAAGATAACCTAGTTCGTGTGATATACTATGCTAGCAAAGTCCTTAATAAAACTCAAAGAAATTATACCACTACTGAAAAGGAGTTGCTAGCAATAGTTTTTACATTTGACAAATTTAGATCATACCTCATTGGTGCTAAAGTGATTGTTTTTACAGATCACACAGCACTTAAATATTTGTTTGCCAAGTAAGAATCAAAGCCAAGACTAATAAGGTGGATCTTACTGTTGCAGGAATTTGATATTGAAATCAGAGATAAGAAATGAGTGGAGAACAAGGTGGCAGATCACCTATCCAGAATCCCTCCCGATCAAGGTGGAGAAAATGATACAAATGTGAACAAGCTCTTCCCTGATGAGCAGTTGATGACAGTTCACAAAGCACCATGGTTCGCAGATATTGCAAATTTCAAGGCAACTGGGGCATTACCCCCAGGGATCAATAAACATCAAAAGAGGAAGCTCATGAATGATGCAAAATACTTTGTCTGGGACGAGCCATATCTCTTCAAGAAATGTTCAGATGGAATTCTTAGAAGATGTGTTTCGGAAGAGGAAGGGAGAGAAGTCCTGTGGAACTACCACGGTTCATGCTATGGCGGGCACTTTGGAGGGGACAGAACTACTGTAAAGGTGTTACAAAGCAGATTCTTTTGGCCCACCCTTTTCAAGGATGCCAAGGAACTAGTAAAAAGCTGCAATGAATGCCAAAGATCTGGAAACCTGCCCAAAAGAAATGCCATGCCACAAAATTTCATCTTGGAACTGAAACTGTTTGATGTGTGGGGAGTTGATTTCATGGGACCATTCCCAACCTCATATGCAAACAAGTACATCCTGGTAGCAGTGGATTATGTTTCCAAGTGGGTAGAGGCTATTGCAACCCCAACTAATGATAACAAGGTAGTCATGAACTTCCTCAGGAAGAATATCTTTAGCCGGTTTGGAGTCCCAAGAGCCCTTATCAATGATGGAGGGAGCCACTTTTGTAACAAACCACTAGAAGCTCTCTTCTTACGATATGGGGTAAAACATAAAGTAGCCACACCTTACCATCCTCAAACAAGTGGGCAAACTGAGATATCCAACAGAGAGCTGAAGAGGATCCTGGAAAAGACTATGGACGCATCTAGAAAGGATTGGTTGAAGAAGTTGGATGATGCTCTTTGGGCATACAGAACAGCATTCAAAACTCCACTTGGAATGTCTCCATATCAACTAGTCTATGGGAAGGCTTGTCATTTACCACTAGAGCTGGAACACAAAGCTCTTTGGGCTATCAAGATACTAAATTTTGACAGCATTGCTGCTGGTGCAAAAAGGATCTTGCAGCTACAAGAGATGGAGGAATTCAGGTCACAAGCCTATGAAAACACTAAGATGTATAAAGAGAAGGCAAAGAGAAAACATGACATGCATCTGGCACCCAGGAGTTTCGAAAAAGGGCAGCGAGTACTCCTTTACAATTCTAAATTAAGGCTGTTCCCAGGAAAACTCAAGTCAAGGTGGTCCGGACCTTTCATGGTTACAAAAGTATCACCATATGGCCACATCGAAATCACGGATGAAGGTTCAGAGAGGACTTTTACAGTGAATGGACAAAGACTCAAGCATTATCTGGGCAACATGGGGAAAACCCCAGAGTAAAGTACCATCTCAAGTAATTAAGGACTCGTCGAGCTAGCGACGATAAAAGAGCGCTCTGTTGGGAGGCAACCCAACCTCAGGTAGTTTCACTTTCATCTTTATTTCATTAAAAATCACAAAGTTGTTTCCCCTGTATTGTAAGGAGCTAAGTCTGGTGTTCCACACCAGAACAATCCAAGAGTGATAGTGTAGTTCTAAGTTTGGTGTTCCACTAAAGGACATTGGTAAGAATTACACTCCACTCCAAAAGAACATCGCTAGCTCCATCCAATCAAGAGAAACCACTTAGATGTAGTTAGACCATAGGTGATCATTGCTTTGCTGATAACAAGATATGAGGGTCTCTGCATATATGCAATATTTTGTACTGGGCAAAGAACTAAGTTTGGTGTTCACACACCAAATTGAGTTCGAGAGGCACAAGCATACATGTAAGCTAACTATGTCTCAAGTGCTTTGGGAACAAGCAACTTCCAGTAACCTTGCAGGAATCTTATAAGGAAATGGTGCACCTTCACCCAAAGAAGCGAGGCAGCAAAAACTAGGATGATGACAAAGAGAGAGGGGGACCAGAGATCATCACCCGAAGGTTGTATTGTTACCTAATTCCATTGTACTCGGAATTGTTGAAAGTTGGAAGTCCGAATGCACTTTTGATTTGTAGTTACTCATAGTTGAACCCTTTTTAAATTCTGTCTTTTAAGTTCTGAATAGGTCTATGTGCATTAGTCTTTATGTTACTGCACCATCACTTAACTTACTTGTATGCTTGTCCCTTTAAATCAAATAAAAAGAGAATGATTGTTTTCAAAAGACCAGAGTAGAGTTCATATTGTGGAAGTGCATTCATGAATCTTTGGGGTAGTCATAAGTTAGCTAAGTTGGTTCAACCACAAGGCTGGGATGACAATTATCTGGCCTGAATACTGTGCTTTGGATACACTCATGAGACTAAGTTAATAACAAGATCCTAAGAAGAGAAAAGGGAAAGAACAATGGAAGTGAAAAACAAAAGAAAAAGAGTAAGCAATAAGGCTAGGCATCAATGGTTTTAATCTTGAGGCAAGTGTCTGTGGTGCTCCTGTGTGAGGGATCTACTTGGATGAATAAGCTCTTAGGGGTGCCTTATCACTTGGTAACTTGGGTTAACTAACTCGGGATTATCAACTGAAAGTCCACTATCAAGAGTAACCTTCACTACAGAACACTTAGTAACCCAAAGAGGTGCTGGACACCAAGGTCTCAAGAAAAGAAAATAAATAAACTAAATGCCTGTAGTGTGTATGTATGGGGGATAGGCTTGAGGGAGTAAGTCCTTAGGGGTGTCTCAACACCTAGCACCTTGAACCAACTGGTTCGGGAGTGTTGGGCTGAAAGCTTATCTTAAAGAGTTGCCCCCTTATAGAGCACTTAGCCTAAATAACACAAACAACCCTTGAAATAACAATAAAAGGATCAATGAATAAAAGTCTCATGGGATATAAACAAAGAGGGTGTTTTAGGACATGATAAAGGTCTGAAAGCCAGTAATGGAATGAACCTAAATTGCTATGCATGAAACCACCATAAAATCAGTAACATAACTTCCACAAGAATGACTCATTCCTCTGGATATTCCATTCATCATTCTCTTGTTCCAGTACTTGCTTAGGGACAAGCAAGCTTTAAGTTTGGTGTTGTGATGCCAGGGCATCTTGGCCAGTTTCACTGACCTTTTCTTTACTGTTTTTAGGTTAGTTTCATGCATTTCTTTAGGAAATGAGCTAGTTTTGGGTAGATATTCACTTATGCCTTGATTCAAGCATACATTGTGCATTTTACATAATTTCATGAGGATTTTGCATAAGTTTAGTAACAAATATTAAGTTGCATTACTCATGACTTGGACTAGAGCTTTGATGCACTTTATTGCTTGATTTCAGGACCAAAAGGAAGCAAGAAAAGGGGAGGTAACTTGCAAGGTTAATGAGAAAAGTGATTGCCAATAACACTCTCAAAAAAAAGCCATCAATGCCCACGTTAGAGAGTCACATTAACTAAGTTAATGTGAACTCTAACGTGGAGAAGAGAAGTTGAGCCAACGTTAGTGACACTTAACATTGTCACTAACGTTGGCAATTACTCATAAGTGGCCACGTTAGAAGCCACGTTAACCTAGTTAACGTGTCCTCTAACGTTAAGGGGGGAAGAGAAGCCAACGTTAGTGACACTCAACATTGTCACTAACGTTGGCCTATAGTGCAAAGTACCACGTTAACTCCCACGTTAACTTGGTTAACGTGGGAACTAACGTAAGGGATGAAGAGTTGTCGACAACGTTAGTGACACTCAACATTGTCACTAACGTTGAAGCAACCACACAACCCCCAAGAGTCACGTTAACTTCCACGTTAACTTGGTTAACGTGGAAGCTAACGATGAGGAATGAAGGATGAGCCAACGTTAGTGACACTCAACATTGTCACTAACGTTGGGATGGCTAAAGATGGCCACGTTAGAAGCCACGTTAACCTAGTTAACGTGGACTCTAACGTGAGACCTAGGGGCACATTGGAACGTTAGTGACAATGTTGAATGTCACTAACGTTCTCAAAGGATGGCAAGGGTCACGTTAGAAGCCACGTTAACCTAGTTAACGTGGGCTTTAACGTAAAGCAAGAAGGGGCACACTGGAACGTTAGTGACAATGTTGAGTGTCACTAACGTTCTCGAAGGTTAACAAGGCAACATTAAAAGCCACGTTAACCTAGTTAACGTGGGTTTTAACGTGAGGCAAAGGGGTGCATTGGAACGTTAGTGACAATGTTAAGTGTCACTAACGTTCTCGAACTTATATTTTCACTAAATATTAACACCCCTAACGTCCTAAACTAAAGTCTCCGCCCACTTCGCACTTTCTCTCTGCATGTAAAGCCAAGCCCAAATAAAGAAAGGAACTGCTTCAAACTCAAGATCCAAAGGCCCAAGACTTGAAGAATCACACTAGAAGCTGAGAAGAGTAGTATATATAGGAGTAGCTTTGAATTGAGAAGAAGTTCTGGAGTCTGGGAAAAAGAGAACTACTCTTTGTATTTTACTTTCTTTGCAATTTCTAGTTTTATGATGTATTCTCCATCTTTGTTTTCATTTTCAAGAGCTATGAACAACTAAACCCCTTTCATTGGGTTAGGGAGCTCTGTTGTAATTTGATGGATCAATACTAATTTTCATTATTCTTCTTCTATCTTTCCTCTTGATTTTACTTGAAAGCATTCGATCTTCATCCAATTGAGTAGTTATCTTGGAAGAGAAGCTATTCAAACTTGGATCTCTTTTGAACCTTGAAAGAGGAATGAAGAGATCAAGCTAGAAATGCTTTCTCATGCTGGACCAAATTGGGTTTGGATGGGTATGTGACTATAACCCTCTCAATACTTGATTTGGGAAATGCATGTGGTATAATCAGTGACTATACTTCATCTCTTCTCATGAGCAATTGACCAAGGAATTGGCTATTGATCAAGATTTGAGAGATTGAATTGCAAGAAATTGTAATTCAATCACTTAAGATTGCCAAGGAGATCAATGAGTGCATTGATTGAGGAAGAGATGAAAATGAACTTGATCCGGAGAATTGCAACATCTCCTAAGCCCAATGAACTCCCCATCTCTGATCTTACCCATTCTCTTTAATTTCTGCCATTTACTTTTATGAGCAAATCCCCCATTCCCATTTACAATTCTGCAATTTATTTGCAGTCATTTACTTCCAGTCCTTTAATTCTAGCATTTACTTTTCTGTTATTTACATTCCCGCCATTTTATTTTCTGCAACTCTCAACCCAAATTCTGGATTCGCTCAACTAGAATATTCTTCTAATTAAAGTTGCTTGATCAATCAATCCCTGTGGGATTCGACCTCACTCTATTGTGAGTTTTTACTTGACGACAAATTCGGTACACTTGCCGAAGGGAGATTTGTTGAGAGACAAGTTTTCCGTGCATCACTCCAGCCCTTGGAGGTCACTCACCTTGTAGGAACCTTTGCTTAGGAGCTCTACTATCTTGTAAGGTCCTTTCCAAAGCTAGCTTTTCTTCTCCTGACTTCTGTATTCCGATATTATTTTGGATCAGGACAAGGTCATTGGTGGTGAAGTTTCTCTTGATCACCTTTTAATTGTATCTTAGAGCCATCAATTCCTTCAAAGCTTCCTCTCTAATTCGAGCTCTTTCTCAGAATTCGTAGAAGAGGTCGAGCTCTTCCTTTTACACCTAGGTGTTAGCTCCTTCATTGTAAAATATGACTTTAAGTGATTCTTCAGCTACTTCTATGGGGATCATTGCTTCCATTCTGTAAGTATGTCGGAAGGGTGATTCTCCCGTTGTGGAGTGTGGAGTAGTCCGATATGACCATAAGACTTGAGGGAGCTTGTCGATCCAAGCCTCTTTTGCATCTTGTAGTCGAAGTTTTAACCCGACCAATATGAATTTATTGGTAGCTTTAGCCTATCTATTGGCCTGGGGGTGCTCTACTGATGTGAACTGATGTTTTACTTTTAGGTCGGCCACCAAGTTCCTAAAGGTTGAGTCAGTGAACTGAGTCCAATTGTCTGTGGTGATGGAGTGGGAAACTCCAATCCTTGTGACAATATTCTTATACAGGAATTTTCGACTTCTTTGAGCAATAATAGTTGCTAAGGGCTCCGCCTCAATCCATTTGGTGAAGTAGTCAATCCCTACTATTAGGTATTTGACTTGGCCTGGTGCTTGCGGAAATGGTCCAAGAAGATAAAGGCCCCATTTTGCGAATCGCCATGGTGAGGTAACACTGATAAGCTCTTTAGGAGGTGCCACATGGAAATTAGCGTGTTTCTGGCAAGGCGGACATACCTTAACAAACTTGGATGCCTCCTTCTATATGGTCGGCCAGAAATAGCTAGCTCGGATCACTTTTTTGGCCAATGACTGAGCTCTCAAGTGGTTTCCACATATGCCGCTATGTACGCCACCAAGACTTCCTTTGTATTGGAGGTCAGGACGCACTTTAAAAGGGGTGTTGAGATCCCTCTTTTGTATAAGATATTGTGGACCAGTGTGTAATTTTACGCTTCTTTTATGAGTCTTCTGACTTCCTTTTCATTTTTGGGGAGTACGTCGAATTTGAGGTAGTTGATTATGGGAGTCATTGATAAACCCATATTTCATGAGTTCTTTTGTGCTTAATTTGAGTGATTTATTCAATCCTCCACCTACTTATTCATATTAACTGCACGGTTTTACTTTCCCTTCCTTATTATGTCATATTGTGAAAAACATGTATTTCTAAGCTTTAAAAATTAATTATTTTAATTACCTTTATTTCCATTTGATGCCGTGATTAGTGTGTTGAGTAGTTTCAGATTTTCTAAGGCAGAATGACTTAAAGGATGAAAAAGGAAACATACAAAAATGGAAGGAGAAAGCAAAACGGAGCTTTGAAGGAAACTGGTATTCACGCGATCGCATGGACGACGCGATCGCGTGCCAGAAGCGAAGATGCAGCGACGCGGCCGTATGACTGACGCGACTGCGTGACATAAGCAGAACACATACGACGTGGACGCGTGACTGACGCGACCGCGTGGCAAGGAAAAGCTCCGAATGACGCGACCGCGTGACCCACGCGGACGCGTGACAGATGCCACGTATCAGAATTTACAGAATACGCCCCCAGCGATTTCTGAAGCCCTTTTTGGCCCAGATCCAAGTACAGACAGCATAGACCAGAGGTTATAAAGTGTGGGAATGCACCCATTTAAAAGGGAGCTCGCATATTTTATTTTTCAATGATTTAGATTTAGTTGAGAGGGAGATCTTCTCCTCTCTCTCTTAGGATTTAGGATTTCTTTTCGCTTTAAGAGTGACTCTCAATCCAGGTTTTATATTTCTTTGTTTTAAACTTCCCTTTCACCTTATTTATTTATTTCAGTATCTGAGTTGGCTATTTACCTTTATAATTGAATCTATGAATTCTTCCATGTTACAGACTGTTATTTGAATTAATGATAATTGAGGTATTTTCAGTTTATGATTGTTCTCTTTGATTTAAGTTACCATTGCTTCCCATCTAAGGACATTTTTATTATTCCAGCAATTTTACTTTTTCCCCTTTTGGTCCTGGTTAAGAATTCAGTAACTCAACAGTTATTAAGCTCAACATAATTGATAATCGTTATCTTGCTAATTGAGCTGAACTTAAGTAATCCCAACCTTTTCATAGGAAATAAATAGGATTCAAGGGTCAATTTAATTAGTCCCTTGACTTTTCTTTGCCCTAGTAAAGGTTGACCAAGTGGAGTTTAGATTCAACTTTCATTATAGTTGAGAGAGATAACTATGTTGGACCTCCAACTTCTCTTACCTTGCCAAAAGTATGCTTTACAGTATTTATTTATTTTAATTTCCATTTACTTTACTTGTCATTTAAATTACTTGCTTCTCATCTTCTAAACCCCGATTACAACCTTTATAGCCAATAATAAGAACATACCTCCTCGCAGTTCCTTGAGAAGACGACCCGAGGTTTGAATACTCGGTTAACAATTTTTAAAGGGGTTTGTTACTTGTGACACCCAAAATGTTTGTACGAAGGGATTTTTGTCGGTTTAGAGACTATATCTACAACGCGACTGTTTTTATGACATTCTTTACTGGCAAAAATCCTAACGTCAAAATGGCGCCGTTGCCGGGAAACTGCTAACGTGTGCCTTATTATTGGTTATTGTAAATATTTTTCTTTTGCTTGTTTATTTATTTTTGTTTTTTTTTTCTGTTTATCTTTATTTGCTACCATGAACTCTCACCCCTCTCGCTTTGAGTTTGGTTCTAATATTGTTAAAGGAAATAGAAGTTACAGCAGGAACGCGCATCAAGGTCAGATCAATCAAAGATGGATGGAACCAAGAGGATCTAATCAACCCTTTTGGCAGCAACACCCTCCGAGATATCCTGGACAAAGACCATTCTACAATGCATACCCAGCTGAAAGATATGGTGGACAACCTTGTAACTACCAACAAGCCCCACCCCGTGCATGTAAACCATCCTTTCAATATAACCTCGAACCACCACACTCACAAGCTTCTCTTCACCATTCGCCACCATATGATCCTTCCTTACCCCAGTGCCAATCCAATCGCTCCCAATCACCACCACTTTCCTTTGTGTCATGTCCAAGTCCAGCAACCCGAGAAGCAGAGGTTCGCCTAACGAAAACAGTAAATAAATTTCAAACAACCATTCAACAACTGGAGCAAGCAATAATTCAATGGGTTTCTAGGCGCTCAAATACACAAGGATCAGCCACAGCCCCATGTGAAAAGTCTAACGAAGAGCGTAGCATGAAGGAGATACCAGAAACTCCAGTGGATAAGACAGAGAATGAATTCATACTAGAACAAGTAGAAGAAGCTGTCATCGCTCAAGAAGAAGAGTTGGTTGAAGATCTAAGAGATGCTGAACCTCCATGGGAATCCAGAATTGAGGAACACGCCGTCAAGGAGACTACAGTTGATGCTAAGGAGGATATTTCTCCAAGGCAAGTCGTTTATGAAGAATCAGACGGAATAATCCAAGAAACAAATTCCCTCGATAGTGATAGTCACACGTCTAGCTCTCTTAGTGATGAACTTGCATCCGCAAGTGAATTCTCTGAGATCGAAGAATCTTCCCCAAGTGAATATGAAGATGATGCAGAGGTAGATTTCTCTCAACCTCCAATCTATGACTCAAGTGATAAGGAAGACACAAAAGACTCTGACCAGGACACAGATACAATTGAAGATCTTTGCAAAGAAGTGGAGGAATTCACAGAAGAGCACAACGAAATGGAACTTGCAGAACCACCAAAAACACCTATCCCAAGGCCATTACCACCTAATACAAGCTTCAAGTGGGTACAATCCTTAACTTATAACTTTACTTATTCACTTGAATATGGTTTGCTTGAAACAGATGGCCAGCTTAGAGCTCTCTGCGGCTTTAAGAGTAAGAGAGAAATGGCTCATACTCAGAGCTGGTGCACAAGGTTCAATAAGGTTCCACGCTTCACCTCGAAGTACACGGATTGGTATCATGCTCAATTGCATGGATCACGGAAAACGTTTGGTCACCAAGGTGAGATTCTACTTTTTAAACCTCCCGAATGGAAACATGTAGATCAAGACGGAGGTGGATTTAAAAGCAAGGCTTGGAATCCTGGACTCTATCCTGACATTCGTCGTCCCAGGAGCCTGAAAATCTGTTTGGAGCTACTCAGAAGGTTTGCATGCTTGGTTTGGGACCCCGGAGGCTATTGGCATTTCAAGCACTGGTGGAGATTTTTAGACGAATTTAAACATAAGCCGCCATAACAGGATACTCCTCCAATGTCCAACTTAAGGACTTTAACTAAAAGTGCTAGGTGGGAGACAACCCACCATGGTATGGTCGCTTCTTTTTCAATTTATTTCTTGTTAATTGCTTTCATTTTTCCTTTTTTATTTTAATTTATTAAACCTGGAATCATGCATAGCATTCATGTTAATCATTGCATTTTGCATTTTTCATGCATATATAAAAAAAAGGGTGCACGACGCGACCGCATGCCCCATGCGATCGCGTCATATTGCGAGAAACACCACCCATGCGACCGGATGACCCACGCGGCCGCATGATATATATATATCGGCGTAAGGATCCAACGAACAGAAAGTTAGGCTGGAATCGTGCGGCCCTTGTGCGTTTCGCACAAATTGGCCCACGCGATCATGTCACTTGCACAATACCAATCCCACGCGACCGCGTGAGCGACACGATCGCGTCACATGGATTGCACATCACCCCAAAAGGAGACAGAGAGTTGCGCTAAAACGGCGCTGGAGTCGTGCGTTTAGCATGAATTCCAGCGACGCGATCGCGTGACCCACGCGATTGCGTCACCCCTCTTTCCCCCCTCTCATGCGATCGCGCGCCCCACGCGATCGCGTCACTCCCATTTTCACCCAACCACGCGAGCGCATGTCCCACGCGGCCGCGTGGATATGAAAATATAACCTCCCAGCCACGCGAACCCTATCAGTCGTGCAACCCCCCACCCCCAACCCTCTTCTCCCTCTCTGCTTCTTCTTGCTCCAGCCACCAACCAGCACCACCCAGCCGCCACCGCGCCACCACCCAGACGCCGCCGCCGTCCAAACACCGCCGCCGTACCACCCCCTCCCCCTTTTTCTTCTTCTTTCTTCTTGTCTCATCCCCTCTCTGCCACCACCCAGAACCACCACCCACCACCGCCGGCCTTCCAGCCGCGCCCCCCCCCTCCGCCACCCACCCGCAACCCCCCTCCCTTCCTCTATCACTAACCCTAAGAACCTATCCCCATCCCCCTCCGCCGCCACCGCGCCGCCGTGCCCCGCCACTGCGCCGGACACCACCGCCGCCATCTCCCAACCGTTCTGCTTCTTTCGCTTTCTAGGTTCCGCAACACGCACTCCCTTTTATCCGTTCGTCGTTTTTCTGTATTTTTTTTTCCATTTTTGTTCATACTTAGGATAGATAGATATGCATGCTGTGGTAGATCTTTAGGTTGTTAGGAAGCTTAGGCTGTGGTTAGTGGATCTAGGTCTGTTTACTTGCACTGTTCCTGTTTCTGTTTTATCATAACTGCAATTCTATTGTTCCTGTGACCTCGTTCATATGCTGTGATTTCTTGCATTTGCTGCTTGTTACTCTGAATTTTCTTGTTTCTATTAATTATAGGTAACTACAGCAAGTTTTTAATTCATAGGCACTGCTATGATTGCTGTTTATTTTCCGAGACAATCCAATTTTAGCCGGAATGCTGTCCAAATTTTTTGTAAATTGTTTTCATTCATGTTTTGGTTTGGCACTTCTGAACTCTGTTTTACTCTGCTTTACCCAAACTATTTCATGAATGCTATGGAAGAGTTTCTTACCCTTTTTGGTTTCCTGATTCATAAACTGCATTTGTGATTCACTGATTCCAATTTTTGCTTTCTTTATTTCTATTCGAATCAACATCACCCTGTTTTCCTTGTTCGATTATGAGTACTTCTATTCTTACCTATGAATCCTTGTTATATGGAATTTTTCTCTATGCCACTTACTTTAACCCGCACTTTACTAACTCACTAATTTTATTTTACTAATATCTTCTTCAAATTCTAACCATACTAACCATTTTGATCTCTTTTCTATTTATTTTCACTTTCCTCTAACTTTCTAACCATGGCATATTGATTATTTTTCCATTTAACATAAATTCAATCACATTTCATATACTCATTTTCCTTATTTTATTTCTCATTTGCCGCTTTGTGTTTCCTTTGTTTAATTGCCTATTTGCTTTACTATTTTTATCCATATCCTGGTTTTCTGTTTTTCAGGATGTCTGCCTCACAAAGGAAAGGAAAAGGCAAGGCTACTGGCAAGCGCAAGCGAGGAGATTCCTCCCAGTCCATCATTGCCCTCATGCACGATTCCTCATGGCGGGAGAAGAACTTCACACAGCAGGAAAAAGCTGACCAGCTGCTCCCTGCAAATGATCCTATAAAATTTGCAAACCAGTACTGTGAGCTGAAGTACCCGGCTTTTGCAAACTCCAGAAATCTATACCTGGAGCGAACTCTGAAGATTCCAGAAGTACTCCAGCAGTACACCACTGAGCAAATCAAGCAAAGGGGCTGGTTCTTTCTGGAGAGAATACTGACAGAGGTCAACGCATCTTGGGTCCGGGAATTCTACTGCAACTACTACCTCACCATCCTAGATGCAGTGAACCTGAGAGCAAAACAAATTCTAGTCACTGAGGAGGCCTTAGAGGACATTCTTTAGCTCCCAGCCAAGTCCGATCAGCCTGATGGTTATTCGAAGGCTGAGGAGGACATGCGCCAGATGCAGTTTGATTGGGATCCTGTGAAGGCACGGATAGCTCTGGACCCGACTGTTCCTTGGGAGATGGGTCAGGACACCAGCATGCCTAGAGGGATCAAGAGGGCGTACTCAAATGATGAGGCTCGGTTATGGCACCAGATCTTGAGTAATTATGTGATGCCGAGTACTCACGAGACGGAGATCCCGGCTGCTATGATCACCCTCCTTTGGTGTGTGATGAAGGGGAAGGACCTTTATCTGCCATGCTTTATCCGGCATTTTATGGCCAGGGTCCACGTCCGAGGCACCCTCCCTTTTCTGTATCTGGTTACACAGCTAGGCCGTCAAGCTAACGTGCTATGGGAGGATGCCGATGAGACACCACCAGCGGCGGATTGCAGGAAGATCATTCCTCACAGCAGAAACTTCTTAGCTTTGGGCTACAGACCACCACCCTTCACTACTACCGATGTGCCAGCCCCACCGTCTCCTGAACCCTCTTCATCCACAGCTGCCACTGCTACTCCTGCTGCTACCACTGCACCTTCACCTGCCTCTGAGCCAGTATACCGCCTCTTGCACCGCCTATTCCGACAGCTTGATCAGATGGAGCACCGTAATCGGCGCTGGTATGCGAGATTGGAGCGTCGCAACAAGCGACGCTATGAGCACCTGAAGCTGATGATACGATCCGGCGACATCCCCTCTGAGCCCAACACACCATCTGAGCCATCAGAGGAGGAGGAGGATGGGCACGAGGAGGAGACTCATTTCCAGGAGGAGACCCATCAGCAGGCAGCCACAGAGCAGGCTGCCCCGCATCAGGAGGTTATGCCTCAGATAGAGGCTGCGGATCCGGAGATCCCAATTCAGTCAGCCCCACCTCTACAGCAGCTAGACCCTCAGCCCACCACCACCACAGAGCCTCCAGCTGCCATCCCTACCAGTGATGACACCCCTTCACACCCGGCTTGATTGAGCATCAGGGACGATGCTTCATTTTAAGTGTGGGGAGGTCGCCATCTCTGGCTTTTATTTTGGTGAACCACTACATACTTTTTCTTTTATTTTGAATATTTTCTGTATTTTTCTTTTTACTGTTATTTTCTGAGTACTTATACATTGCTTTTATGTATTTTTACTCTATTTTTGCATATTGCATCTTTAGTTCATATTTCTAGTTATTTAGTTTAGTTTGCAATTCTGATTTATTAGTGGATTAATTAGTATAGTTTACCCTTTTTAGCATAAGATAGTATAGTTTAAATTAAAAAATATAAAAAGGAAGTAAGCTAGGAAATTAAACATATCATCAACCTTGTATATATCATTACATGATGTAGTTAAGCTGACAACATTTCATCAAGGAGGAACATTAAAACTTTAAAAGCTACCCTAAATAATTTTTTTATGAGAATAATGGGAATTTTTAACTAAACCTGCATAACATATATGAATGATATATGATGCTTGAGTTAGAGAACACACAGCCTGTGAGTCTTGAGCTTAATTGTATGGTTGCATTCAAACCATAACTTCATTCCTGTGTGTTTCGCTTCTTTTTATTCTGATGTTCTTTACTTTGCTTTAATCTATATGTCCAATTATAGAATATAGAATAGATACATACCAAAAGAATGATTGAGGCCATCATTTGATTTTAGCTCACTTACCCCAGAATAACCTACCTTTCACATCACCCTTGTCAGCCCCCTTGAGCCTTTAAAATCCCTTTTATTCTATTTAGCCACACTACTAGCCTTAAGTAGAAAAACAAAATAAAATCCCAAGTTGAATCCTTGGTTAGCTTAAGATAGAAAATTATGAATAGATTAGAACATGGAAAACCTATTGGGAACATGGATGATAGAAACAAAAGGGTAGAGAAGTTAAAAGAAATAAAATAAATTTGGGAAGCATGCTCATGAGAAAATCAAAGTGATTTAATTGCCATGTGCCTTGAAAAATTTTTTTTTTCAGCATTTAATAAAAGGGGATACAAAAGAAATTCCCCAATGCAAAATAAAAGCAATGCACATGGAATTAAAAAATAAAAAGTGAAACATGAGCTTGTAACAATAAGTGGGATAATATGGGAAAATAGGTAAAGAGATTTTGTTTTACTAAATATGTATGTTAAGGTGAGATCTTAGTCTAATTAAGGATTCACTTATTAGCTCACTTGACCCTATACATAAATCCTTACCTTTACCTTGACCCCATTACAACCTCAATTAAAGGCCTCATGACTTTTTGGTATGACTATATTTTATAATTGTTGATTGGTTAGATGAAAAACAAAGCTATAGAAAGTAAGAATAAAAAGAAAAGTAGAGTGAATAAACCCAGTAAACACTGAGTGACTAGAGGGTAAACACAAAATCCAGTGAGGGTTCAATAACTCATCAACATATACCTGTACTTAATTTACTAATTGTTTTGCAAGTTTGTACAATGTTTTCTTTCCCATCTCATTTGCTGAAATGCTTCATTATTTAAGGTTGGCTATACATATACATAACTCCTTGAGAATATGAACTAACTTGACTACATGTAAGCTTTATATATGAGTGAATAATTTAGAGTTGCATGATGCATCATTCATTTAGGTAGTTGCATTTAAATTAGGTTGCATTGCATGACATTCCATTACTTTAACCTTAATTATTTACCTTGGATTTAGCATGAGGACATGCTAGTGTTTAAGTGTGGGGAGGTTGATAAACCCATATTTCATGAGTTCTTTTGTGCTTAATTTGAGTAATTTATTCAATCCTCCACCTACTTATTCATATTAACTGCATGGTTTTACTTTTCCTTCCTTATTATGTCATATTGTGAAAAACATGTTTTTCTAAGCTTTAAAAATTAATTATTTTAATTACCTTTATTTCCATTCGATGCCGTGATTAGTGTGTTGAGTAGTTTCAGATTTTCTAAGGCAGAATGACTTAAAGGATGGAAAAGGAAACATACAAAAATGGAAGGAGAAAGTAAAACAGAGCTTTGAAGGAAACTGGTATTCACGCGATTGCATGGACGACGCGATCGCGTGCCAGAAGCGAAGATGCAGCGACGCGGCCGCATGACTGACGCGACCGCGCGACATAAGCAGAACGCATACGACGCGGACGCGTGACTGACGCGACCGCGGCAAGGAAAAGCTCCGAATGACGTGACCACGTGACCCACGCGGACGCGTGATAGAGGCCACGTATCAGAATTTACAGAATACGCCCCCAGCGATTTCTGAAGCCCTTTTTGGCCCAGATCCAAGTACAGACAGCATAGACCAGAGGTTATAAAGAGTGGGAATGCACCCATTTAAAAGGGAGCTCGCATATTTTATTTCTCAATGATTTAGATATAGTTGAGAAGGAGATCTTCTCCTCTCTCTCTTAGGATTTAGGATTTCTTTTTGCTTTAAGAGTGACTCTCAATCCAGGTTTTATATTTCTTTGTTTTAAACTTCCTTTTCACCTTATTTATTTATTTCAGTATCTGACTTGGTGATAAACCACTATTTTATAGTTTATCTTGTGCTCAATTGAATGGATTTCATCAACTCTTTACCCACTTATTCATAATATTTGCATGGTTTTATATTTCCTTCCTGATCTTGTGCTATGATTGATGATCCGTCTATATACAGACTCTATATTACTGGGTTTTCTATGCTTTTCGTGTATTCGACAATAAAGTCAGCAAGGTACTGAAACTTAATGGCTGTCCGAGCTTCGTATGTTAGGTCGAACTGGGACAACTCTATCGTCCATTGTAGCATTCTACCTGCCAAGTCCGTTTCTTATAGGATGTGTTTCATGGGTTGATGATGCCAGGGCATTTTGGCCAGTTTCACTGACCTTTTCTTTATGGTTTTAGGGTAGTTTCATGCACTTTCTTAGGAAATAAGCAAGTTTTGGGTAAATAATCACTTACATCTTGATTCAAGCAAACATTGTGAATTTTACATGATTTCATGAGAATTATGCATGAATTAAATGACAAAATTGAATGATGCATGTCTCATAACTTGGATTAGAGCTTTGATGCACTTTATTGCTTGATTTCAGGACAAAGGAAGCAAGGAAGAACCATGTTAGTAGCCACGTTAGTCTAGCTAACGTGACCACTAACGTGGAATGGAGGCTAGCTTGCAACATTAATGAGAAAAGTGATCGCCATTAACGCCTTCGTGAGCCATCATAGCCCACGTTAGTTGCCATGTTAACTATGTTAACATGGAAGCTAACGTGGAAGAGAAGTAGAACTCCAACGTTAGTGGTAAAAGTAAGTGCCACTAACGTTCCAAAGTGGCAGCTGGCCACGTTAAGAGTCACGTTAACTCAGTTAACGTACACTCTAACGTGGATGAGGAAGATAATGCCAACGTTAGTGACACTCACCTTTGTCACTAACGTTGGACTAAGCTCATATTTGCCACGTTAAGAGTCACGTTAACTTAGTTAACATAGACTCTAACGTGGAGGGAGCAAGGAATCACCAACGTTAGTGACACTCACCTTTGTCACTAACGTTGGATTAAGCCACTATGAGCCACGTTAGTTGCCACGTTAATTACATTAACGTAGAAGCTAACGTGGAGAAGAGGGATGATGAGCCAACGTTAGTGACACTCACCTTTGTCACTAACATTGGAGATGGCTCTCAATACCACGTTAGAAGTCACATTAACCTAGTTAACGTGAACTCTAACGTGGGAAGTAGGGGCGTTTTGAAGCGTTAGTGACAAAGGTAAGTGTCACTAACGCTCTCGAAGATTTGGCAGGCCTACGTTAAAGGCCACGTAAACTATACTAACGTGAACTCTAACATTGGGAGAAAGGGGTACTCTCAATGTTATTGGAAAAGGTGAACCCCAGTAACGTTTGCGAAGGGCTAAAAAGCAACGTTAGTGGTCACGTTAGTGCCACTAACGTTGAAGTTAACGTGGACCATTTTTGGGTTAAGAACGTTAGTGAAAAAGGTGATTGTCACTAACGTTCTCGACCCCACAGTTTCAATTAACGTTAACACCACTAACGCCCCAAGCTAAAGTCCATACCTACTGTACACTTTCTCTGCAAGTAAAGCTGAGCCCACTGAAGAAGATAAATGCTTCAACTCAAGATCCAAAGGCCCATATCCAAGACATGAAGAAGCAACTAGAAGATTAGAAGAATAGTATAAATAGGGAGAACTTTGAACTAGAAAGGAGCTTTTGGGCATTATTAGAATTACTCTCTGTATTTTTTTACTTTCTCTGCAACTTCTAGTTTAACTTTTGAGAATGCATTATCCATCTTTGTTTTCCATCCCCAAAGCTATGAACAACTAAACCCCTTTCATTGGGTTAGGGAGCTCTGTTGTAATTTGATGGATCAATAATAGTTTTCATTATTCTTCTTCTTTCTTTTCTCTTGATTTTACTAGAAAGCTTTCAATCTTCATCCAATTGAGTAGTTATCTTGGAAAATAAGCTATTCATACTTGGATCTCTTCGGAACCTTGGAAGAGGAATGAAGAGATCATGCTAGAAATGCTTTCTCATGTTGGACCAAATTGGGGTTTGGATGGATATAGTGACATATAATCCTACCAACACTTTGATTTGAAAATACATGTGGAATAATCAGTGACCATACCTCATCTCTTCTCATGAGCAATTAGACCAAGGAAATGGCTATTGATCAAGATTTGAGAGATTGAATTACCAAGGAATTGGAATTCAATCACTTAAGATTTCCAAGGAGATCAATGAATACATTGATTGAGGAAGAGATGAAAATGAACTTGATCCGGAGGATGCAACATCTCCTAAGCCCAATGAACTCCCCATTTCTGATCTTACCCATTCTCTTTAATTTCTGCCAATTACTTTTATGATCGTCTTCCCCATTCCCATTTAAGATTCTGCAATTTATTTTCCGTCATCTATTTTCAGCTCTTTATTTCCAGCATTTACATTTTCTGCTATTTACTTTCCCGCCATTTAATTTCCTGCAACTCTCAAACCAAATTCTGCTTAGCTCAACTAGAACATTCCTCCAATTAAAGTTGCTTGACCAATCAATTCCTGGGGGATTCGACCTCACTCTATTGTTAGTTTTTACTTGACGACAATTCGGTATACTTGCCGAGGGAAATTTGTTAAGAGACAAGTTTCCATGCATCAAGTTTATGGCGCCGTTGCCGTGGATTGATTTTGTATCAACAATGATTAAATTGGTGGATAACTAGATTGAGCATTTCCCTTTTGTTTGATTTAGTTTCATCTGAGTAATTTACTTTCAGTTTTAGTTATTTCTTTCCCTGTACCTTTCACCCATTAGTGGTGTTACCTGCATTTTGTTTTAATATTTGGTTCACTGACCCACTAACTGTTTGATATATTGCATCACTCACACTAATAGCATTTCTGCAGAAAATATTGTCTGCATCTTTCTTTCTTGCTTGTGCCTTATTGGGTGTATGACAGGTAGAAGAAGCAGGGCTTCAACTTTCTGAACCTGAGAGGACCTTCCTTAGATTAAGGAGGGAAGCAAGAGGGAAGAGAGTAGTTGGTGCAGAGGAAGAGAAGGAGTATTTTGAACCAGACATGGATGAGAATATGGAGAACCATCATGAAGAAGAGGCTCACAACCATGGCAAAGAAGGTCCAGCACATCAGGCTGGACAAGAGAGAAGAGTTCTGGGTTCTTACATCACCCTTGTAAGTAGCATCCAAAGGCCAACCATACATGCCAACAAATTTGAACTAAAATCACAGCTCATCACCCTTGTTCAGAACAATTGTTCATTCGGAGGAAGTGTCCAAGAAGACCCCAATCAACATCTAACCACCTTCCTGAGGATATGCGATACTGTGAAGTCTAATGGTGTTCACCCTGACACCTATAGACTACTTCTGTTTCCCTTCTCACTCAAGGACAAAGCATCTAAATGGCTGGAATCCTTTCCAAAGGAGATTTTAGCAACCTGGGAAGATGTGGTGAATAAATTCTTGGCAAGATTCTATCCTCCTCAACGAATCAACAGGTTGAGATCTGAGGTATGAACCTTCAGGCAGCAAGATGGTGAGACTCTATATGAAGCATGGAAGAGGTTTAAGGACCTGACAAGAAGGTGCCCACCAGATATGTTCAACGAATGGGTGCAGTTGCACATTTTCTATGAAGGCCTTTCGTATGAATCAAAGAAGGCAGTAGACCACTCATCCGGGGGATCTCTGAACAAGAAGAAGACCATTGAAGAAGCCATAGATGTCATTGAGACTGTAGCAGAGAATGACTACTTCTATGCTTCTGAAAGAGGCAACACTAGAGGAGTGATGGAGCTGAACAATGTGGATGCACTGCTAGCTCAAAACAAGCTTATTACCAAGCAGTTGGCTGACCTTACCAAAAAGATGGAGAGGAATCAAGTGGCAGCAATCACCACCTTAGCAGCAGCTCAAGAAGGAGTGAATGAAGAAGCAGAGGGTAATCAGAAATAAGCCAACTACATTGGAAATTCACCTAGGCAGCACTATGACCCATACTCCTAAACATATAATCCTGGTTGGAGGAACCACCCGAACTTTGGGTGGGGAAACCAACAGGATCAAGGCCAAGATCAGAGACGCCACAACCCCAACAACAATGCAGCTCACCAACACTCCACACAGAGGTCATATCAACACCCACCTAACAACACCTCTCAACATCCATACCAAAGTCAAAATGGCCCTTCTCATCCCTCCAATCTCGACTAACCATCATCTGAAGATAGACTCTCAAGGATTGAAACTCTACTTGAAGGCATATGCAAGGAGATCCAAGATAGTAAGGTGTTCCGAGAGGAAGTGCGATCCAACATGCAAAATCAAGATGCTGCCATCAAGAAACTTGAGACACAAATTGGCTACCTATTTCAGCAAGCTCCTGGCCATGACCTTTATAGCAACATTGAGTCAAGGCCAAGGGAGGAGTGTCAAGCTATCACCCTCAGAAGTGGGAAGGAATTGAAGGAGACTTCCAAGTAACCACAAGAGAAAGATTCAATTGGAAGGAAGGAGGAACAAGATGAAGTTCAAGTCTCCACCTCCAACTCACATCAAAAGGAAGAAGAGCTGAAGCCATATGTTCCGAAAGTCCCATATCCTTAACAATTGAGGAAGAAGGGGGATGACAGCCAGTTCTCTAGATTTTTAGAAATCTTCAAGAAACTACAGATTAACATACCCTTTGCTGAAGCAACAGAGCAAATGTCGCTCTATGCCAAGTTCTTGAAGGAGTTGATGACCAAGAAGAGAAGCTGGAAGAACAACGATACTGTGATACTAACTGAGGAATGCAGTACCATCATTCAGCATAAACTGCCCCAGAAATTGAAGGATCCTGGGAGCTTCCAGATTCCTTGTATTATAGGAGAAATAACAGTGGAGAAGGCTCTATGTGATTTAGGAGCCAGCATAAATCTGATGTCTGTAGCTATGATGAGAAAAATGAAGATTGAGGAGGCCAAACCAACAAAAATGGCCTTACAACTGGCAGACCGATCATTCAAGTTTTCTCACGGCATAGTGGAAGACTTGCTAGTGAAGGTAGGAGACTTTATCTTTCCAGCAGACTTTGTAGTATTAGACATGAAGGAAGGAGCTAAGGCTTCTATCATCTTGGGTAGACCATTCTTAGCTACTGCCGGAGCTGTCATCGATGTCCAAAAGGGCGAACTTACCCTTAGACTACACAATAAAACAATGATGATCAATGTGTTCAAGGCCATGAACTACCCACAGGAACCATTGGGAGAATGTATGAGGTTGGACTCACTGGAAGATGTAGTACAAGAGACTTTTGAAGAAGAAGAACTTGAGGGGTTAACAGAAGAGGAGGAATCAGCATCAAGCGAAGAAGCTGCAACAGCTGAGGTTCAAGCTCAACGCACAATAGAGGAGAAGAATGAAAAGAAAGAAGCACCCAAACTTGAACTAAAGGCACTGCCACCCACTCTCAAGTATGCATATCTAGGAGAAAATGAAAGTTATCCAGTGATCATAAATTCATCCCTCAGCCAAGAATAAGAGGAAGAGCTACTCCAAGTATTGCAAAGGCACAAAGATGCCATAGGATGGACCCTTGCTGACTTGAAGGGAATCAATTCGGCCATATGTATGCATAAGATACTATTGGAAGATGATGCCAAACCATCCATTCAACCCTAAAGGAGGCTGAACCCAGTCATGAAGGAAGTGGTACAGAAAGAAGTCATGAAGTTGTGGCAAGGAAGAGTGATCTATCCAATCTCAGACAGCCCATGGGTCAGCCCTGTACAAGTTGTCCCAAAAAAGGGAGGAATCACTGTAGTCCCCAATGAGAAGAACGAACTAATCCCTACAAGGACCGTCACAGGATGGCGGATGTGCATAGACTACAGAAAACTCAATGAAGCTACACGAAAAGATCATTTCCTCCTTCCTTTCATGGATCAGATGCTGGAAAGACTTGTAGGACATGCATATTACTGTTTTCTCGATGGTTATTCAGGATATAACCAAATAGTGGTTGATCCAAGAGACCAAGAGAAAACCTCCTTTACTTGCCCATATGGAGTGTTTGCCTACAGGCGCATGCCGTTTGGGCTATGCAATGCACCTGCAACCTTATAACGCTACATGCTCTCCATTTTCTCAGATATGATAGAAAAAATCATCGAAGTCTTTATGGATGACTTCTCAGTATTCGGATATTCCTTTCCTAATTGTCTAGATCACCTAGCCCTGGTGTTAAAGAGATGTCAAGAGACCAATCTGGTCTTGAACTGGGAGAAATGTCATTTCATAGTAACAGGAGTAATAGTCCTTGGTCATAAGGTGTCTAACCAGGGCATTGAGGTAGACAGAGCTAAGGTGCAACTCATTGAAAGATTACCTCCACCAAGTGATGTCAAGGCAATTAGGAGTTTTTTAGGGCATGCTGGCTTTTACAGACGGTTTATTAAAGATTTTTCAAAGATAGCCAAGCCCTTAAGCAATCTCCTTGTATCTGATACACCATTTGTCTTTGATGAAAAGTGCATGCTAGCTTTCAAAAGCTTGAAAAAGAGGCTGTCCTTTTCCCCTATCATTTCCCCACCTGATTGGAACTTACCTTTTGAACTGATGTGCGATGCATCTGACTTCGCAGTTGGGGCAGTGTTAGGACAGAGGAAAGAGAACTTAGTCCATGTAATATACTATGCCAGCAAAGTCCTCAATGATACTCAAAGAAACTATACCACTATTGAAAAGGAGTTGTTGGCAATAGTTTTTGCAATTGACAAGTTTAGATCATACCTCATTGGTGCCAAAGTAATCGTTTTCACAGATCACACAGTACTTAAATATTTGTTTGCCAAGGAAGAATCAAAACCAAGACTAATAAGATGGATCTTGTTGTTGCAGGAATTCGACATTGAAATTAGAGACAAGAAGGGAGTGGAAAATAAGGTAGCGGATCACCTGTCCAGAATCCCTCATGATAAAGGTGGAACACATGGTACAAGTGTGAATGAATGTTTCCCGGATGAGCAGTTAATGACGGTTCACAAAGCACCTTGGTTTGCAAACATTGCCAATTTCAAGGCAACTGGGGCTTTACCTCCAGAGATCAACAAACATCAAAAGAGAAAGCTCATTAATGATGCAAAATATTTTGTTTGGGATGAGCCATATCTATTCAAGAAGTGTCCAGATGGAATCCTGAGAAGATGTGTTTCGAAAGAAGAGGGACGAGAGGTCTTGTGGAACTGCCACGGCTCATGCTCTGGAGGCCATTTTGGAGGAGACAGAACTGCAGCCAAGGTGTTACAAAGTGGATTCTTTTGGCCCACCCTTTTCAAGGATGCCAAAGAACTGGTAAAGAATTGCAATGAATGTCAAAGAGCTAGAAACTTACCCAAAAGAAATGAGATGCTACAAAATTTCATCTTAGAACTGGAACTGTTTGATGTGTGGGGAATCGATTTCATAGGACCATTCCCAACCTCATATTCAAACAAGTACATCTTGGTAGCAGTGGATTATGTTTCCAAGTGGGTAGAGGCTATTGCAACCCCAACGAATGATAACAAGGTGGTCATGAATTTCCTCAGAAAGAATATCTTTAGCCGGTTTGGAGTCCCACGAGCACTCATCAGTGATGGAGGGAGCCATTTTTGTAACAGACCACTAGAAGCTCTCCTCCTACGATACGGGGTGAAACACAAGATTGCCACACCTTACCACTCCCAAACAAGTGGGCAAACTGAGATATCTAACAGAGAGCTAAAAAGGATTCTGGAAAAGACTGTGGGAGCATCAAGAAAGGATTGGTCAAAGAAGCTGGATGATGCTCTTTGGGCATAAAGAACGGCATTCAAAATACCAATCGGGATGTCCCCATACCAACTGGTGTATGGAAAGGCTTGTCATCCACCATTGGAGCTGGAACACAAAGCCCTCTGGGCTCTCAAGCTGCTAAATTTTGATAGCAATGCTGCTGGTGAAAAGAGGGTCTTGTAGCTACAAGAAATGGAGGAGTTCAGATCTCAAGCCTATGAAAATGCCAAGATTTATAAAGAAAAGGCAAAGAGAAGGCACGACCTCCATTTGACACCCAGGAGCTTCGAAGAAGGATAGCAAGTGCTCCTCTACAACTCCAAATTAAGACTTTTTCCTGGGAAACTCAAATCAAGGTGGTCAGGACCCTTTCTTGTCACAAAGGTCTCGCCGTATGGGCACATAGAAATCATGGAGGAAAGTTCAAAGAGGACGTTCACTGTGAATGGACAAAGGCTCAAACACTACATGGGCAACATGGGGAAAAACCCCAAAGTGAAGTATCACCTCAAATAATGGAGGAATCATCGAGCTAGCGACGCTAAAAGAGTGCTTCGTTGGGAGGCAACCCAACCTAAGGTAGTTTTCTTTTCATTTGCATTTCAATAAAAAATCACAAGTAGTTTTTCCCGTATTGTGAGGAGCTAAGTTTGCTGTTACACACCAAAGAAATACAAGAGTGAGTGTGTAATTCTAAGTTTGGTGTTCCACCAAAGATTTCAGTTAGAATCACACTACACTCCTTCAAGGGCAAATTGCTAGATCCAAACAATCAGGGGAACCACTTAACAGTAGTTAGTTTCTAGTTCATAGTTGTTTTGCTGATAACAATACATGAGCTTTTCTACATGTATTCAACCTGCTGTATTAGGCAAGGAACTAAGTTTGGTGTTCACACACCAAGTTAAGTTCAGAAATTCACAAGCATACATGCATACTAACTATTTCTCAAGTGCTTTGGGAACAAGCAACTTCCAACGACTTTGCAGGAATCTCCTGGAGAATTGGTGCACCATCTTCCAAGAAGGCGAAGAAAAATGAAAAAATTATGGATGATGACAAACAAGAAGGAGAGCGCGAGCACCCCCATGAGTAAAAGGTGGTGGAGTTCCCTCATTGTCCCATCTTTTTCAAGTATTAAATAAGGAAAATCATGTATGAAATAGAACATGCTTCCATGGTAGTTTAGGATTTTCAAAGCTGTCTTTAGTATTTTTCTTGCCTTTTTCATATGTGTGCTGGTTCAAGTTACCTATCTTCATCTGCATCTTGCTTATTGTATGTTTGTCCTTTTAAGCTAAATAAAAAGAGATGTTATGAAAGACCAGAGTGGAGTTCAATTTGTGGAGTAAGTCCTTAAATTTGTGGTGTAGTAATCACTTAGCTAAGTTAGTTCACCAACAAGGTGGGAAGGCAACTATCTGTCCTGAATCATATGCTTGAAACACACCCCATGAGACTAGCTAAATAATAAGATCCCAGTAAGAAAAGGGAAAAGAACACTAAGAGTTGAAAAAGAAAGAAAGGTAATAAAAAATAAGGCTAGGCACCAAGGGCTTAAACCTTGAGGGATGTGTCTGTGGTGCTCTTGTACCAAGGATCTGCTTGAATGAATAAGTTCTTAGGAGTGCTTCATCGCTTGGTAACTTGGGTTAACTAACCCGGGATTATCAACTGAAAATCCACAACCAAGAGCAACCTTGCTACAGAACATTTAGTAACCCAAAGAGGTGCTGGACACCAAGACCTCAAGGAAAGAAAATAAAAAACCATGTGCCTGTGGTGTGTATGTATGGGGGAGAGAGACTTGAGGGAGTAAGTCCTTAGGGGTGTTTCAACACCTAGCACCTTGAACCAACTGGTTCGGGAGTGTTGGCTGAAAACTTATCTTAAAGAGTCGCCCTCTCACAGAACACTTAGCCTAAGGATGCAATAAACCTTGGAAAGACAAAGGGATCAATAAATAACAGTCTCAAAGGGTGCCATCAAGTGAGTATTCCAAGACATGATAAAGGTCTGAAAGCCAGTAAAGGAATGAACCTAAGTTGCTATACATGAAACCCCATAAAACCAAGGACATGACTTCCACAAGAATGATTCATTCATCTTGTCATTTCATTCATCATTCTCTTGTTCCAGTACTTTCTTAGGGACAAGCAAGCTTTAAGTTTGGTATTGTGATGCCAGGGCATTTTGTCCAGTTTCACTGACCTTTTCTTTATGGTTTTAGGGTAGTTTCATGCACTTTCTTAGGAAATAAGCAAGTTTTGGGTAAATAATCACTTATATCTTGATTCAAGAAAACATTGTGAATTTTACATGATTTTATGAGAATTATGCATGAATTAAATGAAAAAATTGAATGATGCATGTCTCATAACTTGGATTAGAGCTTTGATGCACTTTATTGCTTGATTTCAGGACAAAGGAAGCAAGGAAGAACCACGTTAGTAGCCACGTTAGTCTAGCTAACGTGACCACGTTGGAGGCTAGCTTGCAACGTTAATGAGAAAAGTGATCGCCATTAACGCCTTCGTGAGCCATCATAGCCCACGTTAGTTGCCACGTTAACTATGTTAACGTGGAAGCTAACGTGGAAGAGAAGTAGAACTCCAACGTTAGTGGTAAAAGTAAGTGCCACTAACGTTCCAAAGTGGCAGCTGGCCAAGTTAAGAGTCATGTTAACTCAGTTAACGTGAACTCTAACATGGATGAGGAAGATAATGCCAACGTTAGTGACACTCACCTTTGTCACTAACGTTGGACTAAGCTCATATTTGCCATGTTAAGAGTCACGTTAACTTAGTTAACGTGGACTCTAACGTGGAGGGAGCAAGGAATCACCAATGTTAGTGACACTAACGTTGGATTAAGCCACTATGAGCCACGTTAGTTGCCACGTTAATTACATTAACGTAGAAGCTAACGTGGAGAAGAGGGATGATGAGCCAACGTTAGTGACACTCACCTTTGTCACTAACGTTGGAGATGGCTATCAATACCACGTTAGAAGTCACGTTAACCTAGTTAACGTGAACTCTAACGTGGGAAGTAGGGGCGTTTAGAAGCGTTAATGACAAAGGTAAGTGTCACTAACGCTCTCGAAGATTTGGCAAGCCTACGTTAAAGGCCACGTTAACTATACTAACGTGAACTCTAACGTAGGGAGAAAGGGGTACTCTCAACGTTATTGGAAAAGGTGAACCCCAGTAACATTTGCAAAGGGATAAGAAGCAACGTTAGTGGTCACGTTAGTGCCACTAACGTTGAAGTTAACGTGGACCATTTTTGGGTTAAGAACGTTAGTGAAAAAGGTGATTGTCACTAACGTTCTCGACCCCACAGTTTCACTTAACATTAACACCACTAACGCCCCAAGCTAAAGTCCATACCAACTGCACACTTTCTCTGTAAGTAAAGCTGAGCCCACTGAAGAAGATAACTGCTTCAACTCAAGATCCAAAGGCCCATACCCAAGACTTGAAGAAGCAACTAGAAAATCAGAAGAATAGTATAAATAGGGAGAACTTTGAACTAGAAAGGAGCTTTTGGGCATTATTAGAATTACTCTCTATATTTTTTTACTTTCTTTGCAACTTCTAGTTTAACTTTTGAGAATGCATTCTCCATCTTTGTTTTCCATCCCCAGAGCTATGAACAACTAAACCCCTTTCATTGGGTTAGGGAGCTCTGTTGTAATTTGATGGATCAATAATAGTTTTCATTATTCTTCTTCTTTCATTTCTCTTGATTTTACTAGAAAGCTTTCAATCTTCATCCAATTGAGTAGTTATCTTGGAAAATAAGCTATTCATACTTGGATAACTTCGGAACCTTGGAAGAGGAATGAAGAGATCATGCTAGAAATGCTTTCTCATGTTGGACCAAATTAGGGTTTGGATGGATATAGTGACATATAATCCTACCAACACTTTGATTTGGAAATACATGTCGTATAATCGGTGACCATACCTCATCTCTTCTCACGAGCAATTGGACCAAGGAATTGGCTATTGATCAAGATTTGAGAGATTGAATTACCAAGGAATTGGAATTCAATCACTTAAGATTGCCAAGGAGATCAATGAATGCATTGATTGAGGAAGAGATGAAAATGAACTTGATCCGGAGGATGCAACATCTCCTAAGCCCAATGAACTCCCCATTTCTGATCTTACCCATTCTCTTTAATTTCTGCCAATTACTTTTTTGATCGTCTTCCCCATTCCCATTTTCTGCTATTTACTTTCCAGCCATTTAATTTCCTGCAACTCTCAAACCAAATTCTGCTTAGCTCAACTAGAACATTTCTCCAATTAAAGTTGCTTGACCAATCAATCCCTGTCAGATTCGACCTCACTCTATTGTGAGTTTTTACTTGACGACAATTCGGTATACTTACCGAGGGAGATTTGTTAAGAGACAAGTTTCCATGCATTAGTTGATTAGTACGAACTTTAATGATGTGAGCCTGAAAGTAAGGCCAAAGCCTTCGAGATGTGAGAATAAAGGCATAAGCAACCTTTTCTATCATTTGATAATTCAACTCGGCCACTTGTAGGGCTTTGCTGATGAAATAGATAGGTTGCTGCCCCATTTTATCTTCTCGAACAAGGGCTGAAGCTATAGCCCGGCTTCCAACTGATAGATATAGCACGAGCTCTTTCCTTTTGATAGGTCGGGTAAGTATGGGTGGTGGTAGCACGAATTGCGAATCACACTTTTCACAACGCGTACCACTGATCAGCAAGTGCACTGGGTCGTCCAAGTAATACCTTACGTGAGTAAGGGTCGAATCCCACAGAGATTGTTGGTTTGAAGCAATCTATGGTTATCTTGTAAATCTTAGTCAGGAAGTCAATTATGTTTATCAGTTGAATTATGAATAACCAGTAGAGCATAAATTAAAAGTTACTTGTTGTGTAGTAATGGAGAATATGTTGGAGTTTTGGAGATGCTTTGTCTTCTGAATCTCTGCTTTCCTCTGTCTTCTGATTCACGCACGCACATCCTCCTATGGCAAGCTGTGTGTTGGTGGATCACTGTTGTCAATGGCTACCTTCCATCCTTCCAGTGAAAACTACGCTCACGCGCTCTGTCACAGCACGGCTAATCACCGGTTGGTTCTCGATCCGGTTGGAATAGGATTTACTATCCTTTTGCATCTGTCACTAATGCCCAGCCTTCAGGAGTTTGTAGCTCGTCACAGTCATTCAATCCTTGAATCCTACTCGGAATGCCACAGACAAGGCTTAGAATTTCCGGATTCTCATGAATGCCGCTATCAGTTCTAGCTTATACCACGGAGATTCTGATTAAAGAATCTAAGAGACACTCATTCAATCGGACATAGAACGGAGGTGGTTGTCAGGCACACGTTCGTGGGTTGAGGAAGGTGATGAATGTCACAGATCATCACCTTCATCACAGTTAAGCGCGAATGAACATCTTAGATAGGAACAAGCGTGTTTGAATGGAAAACAGAAATACTTGCATTAATTCATTGAGACACAGCAGAGCTCCTCACCCCCAACAATGGGGTTTAGAGACTCATGCCGTCAGAGAATACAAAGTTTAGATCTGAAAATGTCATGAGATACAAAATAAGTCTCTAAAAGTTGTTTAAATACTAAACCAGTAGCCTAGGGTTACAAAATATGAGTGGACTATAATGGATGATGTAGAGATCCACTTCTGGGGCCCACTTGGTGTGCTGGGGCCCACTTGGTGTGTGCTGGGGCTGAGACTTTAAGCAATTCACGTGCAGAGGCCATTTGTGGAGTTGAACGCCAGTTTTTGTGCCAGTTTGGGCGTTCAACTCCAGTTTTTGATCCTTTTCTGGCGCTGGACGCCAGATTTGGGTAGAAGGCTGGCGTTGGAAAGCCCTGGATGTCTACTTTCCAACGCAATTGGAAGCACGCCATTTCGAGTTCTGTAGCTCCAGAAAAGCAACTTTGAGTGCAGGGAGGTCAGAATCCAACAGCATCAGCAGTCCTTTTTCAGCCTGAATCAGATTTTTGCTCAGCTCCTTCAATTTCAGCCAGAAAAATACCTGAAATTACAGAAAAACACACAACTCATAGTAAAGTCCAGAAACATGAGTTTTTCCTAAAAACTACTGGAAATAAACTAAAAGCTAACTAAAACATACTCAAAACTATATGAAATTATCCCCAAAAAGCGTATAAAATATCCGCTCATCACAACACCAAACTTAAACTGTTGCTTGTCCTCAAGCAACTAGACAAATAAAATAGAAGACTAATAGGTTGAGAAGCAATAATATCTCAGAGTTTTTGATTGAAGCTCAGATCCTAATTAGATGAGCGGGACTAGTAGCTTTTTGCTTCTGAACAGTTTTGGCATCTCACTTTATCCATTGAAGCTCAGAGTGATTGGCATCTATAGGAACTCAGAATTCAGATAGTGTTATTGATTCTCTTAGTTCAGTGTGATGATTCTTGAACACAGCTTCTTTATGAGTCTTGGCCGTGGCCCTAAGCACTTTGTTTTCCAGTATTACTACCGGATACATAAATGCCACAGACACATAACTGGGTGAACTTTTTCAGATTGTGACTCAGCTTTGCTAGAGTCCCCAATTAGAGGTGTCCAGAGTTCTTAAGCACACTCTTCTTTTTGCTTTGGACCTTGACTTTAACCGCTCAGTCTCAAGTTTTCACTTGACACCTTCACGCCACAAGCACATGGTTAGGGACAACTTGATTTAGCCGCTTAGGCCAGGATTTTATTCCTTTTTGGCCCTCCTATCCACTGATGCTCAAAGCCTTGGGATCCTTTTTATTACCCTTGCCTTTTGGTTTTAAGGGCTTTGGCTTTTTCTGCTTGCTTTCTCTTTTTTTTCTTTCTCTCTCTCTCTCTTTTTTTTTTTTTCTGCAAGCTTTGTTCTTTGCTGCTTTTTCTTGCTTCAAGAATCATTTTTATGATTTTTCAGATTCTCAATAACATGTCTCATGTTCATCATTCTTTCAAGAGCCAACATATTTAACAGTCTTAAACAACAAATTCAAAAGATATATGCACTGTTCAAGCATTCATTCAGAAGACAGAAAGCATTGCCACCACATTTAACTAATTAGAATTTCTCTTATTAAAACTCGAAATTTTATTGCTTCTTATTTAAAAGATCTACTATTTTATTCATGTTTGCTGATGATGAGAAAAATAAACTATAGCTTAATTGGAGATAAAATCAAAATAGACTAATTACTACTATAATTAAAATAAGAACAGTTATCACAGAGTTAAGGCTAAGATTAGAACTCAACAACCTTGAGGTTTGGGAAGTGGATGTTCCTCTAGTCTGTGAGGTGCTTGGTCCTTCAAGAGAGAATTTCTGGCGCTTCAGTTCCTTTAAATCACGCCCTTGCTCCTCTTGGAGTGGGTTGTTTTCCTTTAGGGGCCATGATCTTAGTGATCACGGATAAGCACACCAAACTTAGAGCTTTGCTTGTCCTCAAGCAAAAGAAAAAGAAGGAGATGGGTAGAAGGAGAGCTCCTCCCCACCATCCTGGCATTTGAACGCCCAAACACTGCCTGTTTTGGGCGTTCAATGCCCAATTGCTGCTATCCTGGGCGTTCAACACCCAGTTGTTGCCCTTTTCTGGCGTTGAACGCCAGATAGCTATCCTTACTGGCGTCCAGCGCCCACTGGATGCCCATTTTGGGCGCTGAACGCCCAAAATGGCCTTGCCAGTAAGCTCCCTATCTCTGTTTTGTGTGTAGATTCCTTCTGTAACCCTGTAAACTTATGCAAATGATTCTTTACCTTAGTGTCAGTGAACTTTATATAAACAAATAAAAATAAAAATAGGGCAAAATGCTTAGAGGATTGTTGCCCCATGGCTGGGTTGCCTCCCAGCAAGCGCTTCTTTATTGTCTTTAGCTGGACCTTGCTGAGCTTTTAATCTAGCTTCAGCCTTGAGCATTCTTGCTCAGTGTTGCCTTCAAGATAATGCTTGATTCTCTGTCCATTGACAATGAACTTCTTATCAGAATCAATATCTTGAAGCTCCACATAACCATATGGTGACACACTTGTAATCACGTATGGTCCCCTCCACCGGGATTTCAGTTTCCCGGGGAATAGCCTGAGTCTAGAGTTAAACAACAGGACCTTCTGTCCTGGTTCAAAGATTCTAGATGACAGCTTTCTGTCATGCCATTTTTTTTATTTTTCTTTATAAAGCTTGGCATTTTCGAAAGCTGTGAATCTGAATTCCTCTAGCTCATTTAGCTGGAGCAATCGTTTTTCTCCTGCTAATTTGGCATCTAAGTTTAGGAATCTGGTTGCCCAATAGGCCTTATGTTCCAGTTCCACGGGCAAGTGGCATGCCTTACCATACACGAGTTGGTATGGAGAGGTCCCTATAGGGGTCTTGAATGCTGTTCTGTAAGCCCACAGAGCATCATCCAAGCTCCTTGCCCAATCCTTTCTACGGGTATTTACTGTCCGTTCCAGGATTCTCTTTAATTCTCTGTTAGAGACTTCAGCTTGCCCGTTGGTTTGTGGATGATATGGAGTGGCCACTTTGTGGCGAATTCCATACCGAACCATGGCAGAGTAAAGCTGTTTATTGCAGAAGTGAGTGCCCCCATCGCTGATTAACACTCTAGGGACACCAAACCTGCTAAAGATATGTTTCTGGAGGAATTTCAGCACTGTTTTAGTATCATTGGAGGGTGTGGCGATAGCCTCAACCCATTTTGATACATAGTCAACTGCCACCAGAATATAAGTGTTTGAGTATGATGGTGGGAAAGGTCCCATGAAGTCAATTCCCCATACATCAAACAACTCTATTTCCAAGATTCCTTGTTGAGGCATGGCGTAACCATGAGGCAGATTACCAGCTCTTTGGCAACTGTCACAATTACGTACAAACTCTCGGGAATCTTTATAGAGTGTGGGCCAATAGAAGCCACATTGGAGGACCTTGGTGGCTGTTCGCTCACCTCCGAAATGGCCTCCATATTGAGATCCATGGCAATGCCATAGGATTCTCTGTGCTTCCTCTCTGGGGACACACCTACGGATAATTCCGTCTGCACATCTCTTAAAGAGATAGGGCTCATCCCACAAGTAGTACTTTGCATCAGTAATTAGTTTCTTTTTTTGTATTCTATTGTACTCCTTGGGTATGAACCTTGCAGCTTTATAGTTTGCAATATCGGCAAACCATGGTGCTTCCTGAATGGCAAATAGATGCTCATCAGGGAACGTCTCAGAGATCTCAAGGAAGGGGAGGGACGTCCCTTCCACTGGCTCTATCCGGGACAGATGATCAGCCACTTGGTTCTCTGTCCCTTTTCTGTCTCTTATTTCTATATCAAACTCTTGCAGAAGCAATACCCATCTGATGAGCCTGGGTTTTGAATCCTGCTTTGTGAGTAGATATTTAAGAGCAGCATGGTCAGTATACACAATCACTTTTGATCCTACTAAGTATGATCTGAACTTATCAATGGCGTAAACCACTGCAAGTAGTTCTTTTTCTGTGGTTGTGTAATTTTTCTGGGCATCATTTAGAACGCGACTAGCATAATAAATGACATGCAGAAGCTTGTCATGCCTCTGTCCCAATACTGCACCAATGGCATGATCACTGGCATCACACATTAACTCAAATGGCAATGTCCAGTCTGGTGCAGAAATGACTGGTGCTGTGACCAGCTTAGCTTTCAGCATTTCAAACGCCTGCAGGCATGCTGTGTCAAACACAAATGGCGTGTCAGCAGCTAGCAGATTGCTTAGAGGTTTTGCGATTTTTGAAAAATCCTTTATAAACTTCCTATAGAATCCTGCATGCCCCAGAAAGCTTCTGATTGCCTTAACATTGGCAGGTGGTGGTAATTTTTCAATTACCTCTATTTTTGCTTGATCCACCTCTATTCCCTTGTTTGAGATTTTATGCCCAAGAACAATTCCTTCAGTCACCATGAAGTGACACTTTTCCCAGTTTAAAACTAGGTTGGTTTCTTGGCATCTTTTCAGAACAAGTTTCAGGTGATCAAGACAGGAGCTGAATGAGTCTCCATATACTGAGAAGTCATCCATGAAGACTTCCAGAAATTTTTCTACCATATCAGAGAAAATAGAGAGCATGCATCTCTGGAAGGTTGCAGGTGCATTGCATAGCCCAAAGGGCATCCTTCTATAAGCAAACACTCCGGATGGACATGTGAATGCTGTTTTCTCTTGATCCTGGGGGTCTACTGCAATCTGGTTATAGCCTGAGTAGCCATCCAAAAAGTAGTAATAATCATGACCTGCTAGTCTCTCTAGCATCTGGTCTATGAATGGTAAAGGAAAATGATCCTTTCTGGTGGCTGTATTGAGCCTTCTGTAGTCAATACACATGCGCCACCCTGTAACTGTTCTTGTAGGAACCAGTTCATTTTTTTCATTATGAATCACTGTCATGCCTCCCTTTTTTGGGACGACTTGAACAGGGCTCACCCAGGGGCTATCAGAAATGGGATAAATAATCCCAGCCTCTAGTAATTTGGTGACCTCTTTCTGCACCACTTCCTTCATGGCTGGATTTAGCCGCCTCTGTGGTTGAACCACTAGTTTGGCATTATCCTCCAATAGGATTTTGTGCATGCATCTAGCTGGGCTTATGCCCTTAAGATCACCTATGGACCACCCAAGAGCTGTCTTGTGTGTCCTTAGCACTTGAATAAGTGCTTCCTCTTCCTGTGAATTTAAGGCAGAGCTTATGATCACTGGAAAAGTGTCACCTTCTCCTAGAAATGCATATTTCAAGGATGGTGGCAGTGGCTTGAGCTCTGGTTTAGGAGGTTTTTCCTCTTTCAGAAGAAAGTTCAGAGGCTCTTTCATGTCCCCTGAATCCTCCAAATCAGGCTGAACATCTTTAAAGATGTTTTCCAACTCTGATTCGAGACTCTCAGCCATGTTGATCTCTTCTACCAAAGAGTCAATAAGGTCAACTTTCATGCAGTCTGTTGATGTGTCTGGATGCTGCATGGCTTTGACAGCGTTCAATTTGAACTCGTCATCGTTGACTCTCAGGGTTATTTCCCCCTGCTGGACGTCAATGAGGGATCATCCAGTTGCTAGGAAGGGTCTTCCTAGAATGAGAGTAGCACTCTTGTGCTCCTCCATTTCCAGCACAACAAAGTCAGTGGGAAAGGCGAATGGCCCAACTCTGACAATCATGTCCTCAATCACGCCTGATGGGTATTTAGTGGAACCATCAGCAAGTTGGAGACATATCCGGGTTGGTTTAACTTCTTCAGTTAAGCCAAGCTTCCTGATAGTGGATGCAGGTATTAGGTTGATGCTTGCCCCAAGATCGCATAAGGCTTTCTTGGTGCAATCACCTTCCAATATGCATGGTATCAGAAAACTCCCAGGGTCTTTAAGCTTTTCAGGAAAGCTTTTCAGAATGACTGCACTGCATTCTTCAGTGAGGAGAACTCTTTCTGTTTCTCTCCACTCCTTTTTATGACTCAAGATCTCTTTCATGAACTTGGCATAAGCAGGTATTTGCTCAATTGCCTCTGCAAAAGGAATCTTTATTTCAAGAGTCCTTAGATAATCTGCAAAGCGAGCAAATTGCTTATCCTGCTCCTCTTTCCGGAGTTTTTGAGGATAAGGTATCTTGGCTTTATATTCCTCAACCTTAGTGGTTAAAGAAGCCTTTTTAGAGGGGTTGTTAATAGCACTTGTGTGTGTCTGATCCCTCACTGGCAATTGAATGCCAGAGTCAGAAGCTGGAGTGACGTTAGACGCCAGCTCACTGTCTGTTCCTGGCGCCTGAACGCCAGAAATGTGCCCCTGTTGGGCGTTCAACGCCAGATTCTTGCCCATTTCTGGCGTTGAACGCCAATCCTGCCTTGTTTCTGGCGCTGAACGCCAGTTTTGGGCATGGTCTGGGCGTTCAGCGCCAGCCTTCCACCCATTTTCTGGCATTTTAGTGCCAGAATTATTTTTCCCTGGGCTCTTACTGTCCTCAGGGGAATCTTTGGTGGGTTGCTTATTTCTTGAATTTTTGATGCCTTGAGGTGGGGTATTTAATGTTTTCCCACTTCTTAATTGAAATGCTTGGCATTCTTCTGCTATTTGCTTTGATAGCTGCTGCTTTGTTTGCTTAAACTGTTCTTCCATATGTATATTAGCTATCCTTGTCTCCTGTAACCTGTCTTTGAATTCAGCTAGCTGCTTTGTTAGAAAATCTAATTGCTGATTGAATTCAGCAGCTTGTTTTACAGTACTGAATTCAGCAGTTACTGTTTTAACCTCTTCATTCATGGAAGGGTTGCTGCTTAGATACAGATGCTGATTCCTGGCAACTGTATCAATGAGCTCTTGAGCCTCTTCGATTGTCTTTCTCATATGGATAGATCCACCAGCTGAGTAATCTAAAGACATCTGAGCTCCTTCTGCAAGCCCATAGTAGAAGATGTCTAACTGAACCCACTCTGAAAACATTTCAGAGGGGCATTTTCGTAGCATCTCTCTGTATCTCTCCCAGGCATCATAAAGAGATTCATTATCTCCTTGTTTAAAGCCTTGGATGTCCAGCCTTAGCTGTGTCATCCTTTTTGGAGGGAAATATTGATTCAGGAATTTTTCTGTCAGCTGTTTCCATGTTCTTATGCTGGCCTTAGGTTGGTTATTTAACCACCTCTTAGCTTGATCTTTTACAGCAAATGGAAACAGTAATAGTCTGTAGACATCCTGATCTATTTCCTTATCATGTACTGTGTCAGCAATCTGTAGAAATTGTGCCAGAAACTCTGTAGGTTCTTCTTGTGGAAGACCGGAATACTGGCAACTTTGCTGCACCATGATAATGAGCTGAGGATTCAACTCAAAGCTACTAACTCCAATGGAGGGTATGCATATGCTACTCCCATATGAAGCAGTAGAGGGGTTAGAATATGACCCCAGAGTCCTCCTGGACTGTTCATTTCCACTTATGTCCATGATGGATTTCTATGGATATAACTTGGACTGATTTATCTTTTTATTTATTTTATTTTATAAGAATAAAATAAAATAACTAAAAAGAATTTGAATTTTGAAATAATAATTTTTTTTTCGTAAAAAAAAATAAAAATTAATTAGTTAAAAAAAAAAAAGAAATTTTTGGAAAAGAAGAAAGCTATTTTCGAAAATTAGGGAGAGAGAGAGTTAGTTAGGTAGTTTTGAAAAAGTTAAGAAACAAACAAAAAGTTAGTTAGTTAGTTGAAACAAATTTTGAAAAGATAAGAAGTTAGGAAGTTAGAAAAGATATTTTAAAAAGATATTTTTGAATTTAGTGAGGAGAGAGAAAAACAATAAGATAGTACTAGATTTAAAATTTTTAGATCTAATGCTCCTTGTTTTTCGAAAATTTTGGAGGGAAAACACCAAGGAACACCAAACTTAAAAATTTTAAGATCAAGACACAAGGAAAACTCAAGAACACTTTGAAGACTCACAAGAACACAAGAACATGAAGGAAGAACACCAAACTTAAAATTTTTTTGAAAACCAAACAAAATTTTCGAAAATCAAAGGGAAATCAACAAGAAAACACCAAACTTAAAGTTTGGCACAAGATTTAATAGAAAAAAATGTTTTTGAAAAAGAATGTTTTGAAAAGAGTATAAAAGATTCTAACCCAATCAAATTAATGTTCTAGCCAAATGAGTTATGGGACCTTATTTTAAGAAAGATTATTTTTGAAAACACCAAACTTAAAGTTTGGCACAGGATTTAATAGAAAAATTATTTTTGAAAAAGGTTTTTTTTTTTTAAAAAAATATGATAGCCAATTATCATGAACATAAACACCACGTTCTAAATAACTGAGCTATAAATTTAAAGTGTTTTAACAAGGGATAAATAATAAAAGACTCTAAACCAAAAAAGAGAAAATTTTTCCTAATCTAAGCAACAAAATAATCCGTCAATTGTTCAAACACGAACAATCCCCGGCAACGGCGCCAAAAACTTGGTAGCACAAATTGCGAATCACACTTTTCACAACGCGTACCACTGACCAGCAAGTGCACTGGGTCGTCCAAGTAATACCTTACGTGAGTAAGGGTCGAATCCCACAGAGATTGTTGGTTTGAAGCAATCTATGGTTATCTTGTAAATCTTAGTCAGGAAGTCAATTATGTTTATCAGTTGAATTATGAATAACCAGTAGAGCATAAATTAAAAGTTACTTGTTGTGTAGTAATGGAGAATATGTTGGAGTTTTGGAGATGCTTTGTCTTCTGAATCTCTGCTTTCCTCTGTCTTCTAATTCACGCACGCACATCCTCCTATGGCAAGCTGTGTGTTGGTGGATCACCGTTGTCAATGGCTACCTTCCATCCTTCCAGTGAAAACTACGCTCACGCGCTCTGTCACAGCACGGCTAATCACCGGTTGGTTCTCGATCCGGTTGGAATAGGATTTACTATCCTTTTGCATCTGTCACTAATGCCCAGCCTTCAGGAGTTTGAAGCTCGTCACAGTCATTCAATCCTTGAATCCTACTTGGAATGCCACAGACAAGGCTTAGACTTTCCGGATTCTCATGAATGCCACCATCAGTTCTAGCTTATACCACGGAGATTCTGATTAAAGAATCTAAGAGACACTCATTCAATCGGACATAGAACGGAGGTGGTTGTCAGGCACACGTTCGTGGGTTGAGGAAGGTGATGAATGTCACAGATCATTACCTTCATCACAGTTAAGCGCGAATGAACATCTTAGATAGGAACAAGCGTGTTTGAATGGAAAACAGAAATACTTGCATTAATTCATTGAGACACAGCAGAGCTCCTCACCCCCAACAATGGGGTTTAGAGACTCATGCCGTCAGAGAATACAAAGTTTAGATCTGAAAATGTCATGAGATACAAAATAAGTCTCTAAAAGTTGTTTAAATACTAAACCAGTAGCCTAGGGTTACAAAATATGAGTGGACTATGATGGATGATGCAGAGATCCACTTCTGGGGCCCACTTGGTGTGCTGGGGCCCACTTGGTGTGTGCTGGGGCTGAGACTTTAAGCAATTCACGTGCAGATGCCATTTGTGGAGTTGAACGCCAGTTTTTGTGCCAGTTTGGGCGTTCAACTCCAGTTTTTGATCCTTTTCTGGCGCTGGACGCCAGATTTGGGCAGAAGGCTGGCGTTGAACGCCAGTTTACGTCGTCAATTCTTGTGAAAAGTATGGACTATTATATATTGCTGGAAAGCCCTGGATGTCTACTTTCCAACGCAATTGGAAGCACGCCATTTAGAGGTCTGTAGCTCTAGAAAATCTACTTTGAGTGCAGGGAGGTCAGAATCCAACAGCATCAGCAATCCTTTTTCAGCCTGAATCAGATTTTTGCTTAGCTCCTTCAATTTCAGCCAGAAAAATACCTGAAATTACAGAAAAACACACAACTCATAGTAAAGTCCAGAAACATGAGTTTTTCCTAAAAACTACTGGAAATAAACTAAAAACTAACTAAAACATACTCAAAACTATATGAAATTATCCCCAAAAAGCGTATAAAATATCCGCTCATCAGGTGGTTTCCCCAAGACTGCTTTGAAGTCTTGGAAGGCTTGTTCTCATTCTGGAGTCCATTCGAATTGCTTCCCTTTTCTTAGGATTGAGTAAAGAGGAAGTTTTCAGAGCTAATCTGGCTAAAAGTCTGGATAGAGCGGCCATCCTTCCGTTTAGTTGTTGACCTGTTTGACACAAGTTGGGCTCTTCATGTTGAGTATAGCCTGGTATTTATCTGGGTTTACTTCTATTCCTCTTTGGGTTAACATGAACCCCAGGAACTTCCCAGCTTCTACTGCAAAGATGTATTTTAAGAGACGTAACCTCATCTCATGCTTTCTTATAGTGGAGAATACCTTAGAGAGGTCAGACAGTGGTATCGTGTCCTCTTGGGTCTTGACAAGCATATCGTTCACATATACCTCTTTGAGTTTTCCTATGTGAGCGCAAAACACCTTATTCATTAATCGTTGGTACGTAGACCCTGCGTCCGTTAATCCAAAAGGCATTACTACGTAGCAATAGTTAGCCTTTAGAGTTATGAATTAGGTCTTCTCCTAATCTGACTTATACATCGGGATTTGATTATATCCCGAGTTAGCATCCATAAAGGACAAGTACCTATAGCCTGATGCTGAGTCGACCAGAGCATCAATACTAGGGAGTGGATAAGGGTCCTTAGGGCAGGCTTTATTGAGGTCGGTATAAACAACACACATTCTCCATTTTCCATTTTGTTTTTTCACTAATACTACGTTAGCTAACCATAGTAGATATTTTACCTCCCTTATAAACCCTGCCTCCAGTAAGGCTTGTACTTGTTCTTCTACGACTTGTGTCCTATCTGGTCTGAGCTTCCTACGTTTCTACTGAACAGGTCGGAATCCTGGGTATACTGCAAGTTGATGGGACATCAGGTCAGGATTTATGCCGGGCATGTCAGAAGCCTTCTAAGCGAAGAGGTCAGAGTTTTCTCTTAATAGGTCAATGAGCTTTTCCTTCAAGCTTCCTTCCAAGTTTGCCCCTATACTCGTTGTCTTGTCAGGATGGTTCCCGATTTGTACTTCTTCTATTTTGCCCTTAGGTTGGGGGGCGCAACTCTTCACGAGTTTGGACCCCTCCTAGCTCAATGCTGTTGACCTCTTTTCCCCCTGGATTGCCTTTCAAACTGAGGCTCTCGTTTTCGTGTCAATTTTTGGCCTACCTTTACAGTAGCAATTTCTTCTGCTGTTGGAAACTTCATGCAAAGGTGAGGAGTAGAGACGACAGCTACAAGTCAGTTTAAGGTAGTCGGACCTATTAGGGCATTGTAGGCCGAGGTTACATTGACTACCATGTAGTAGATACTTAGTGTCTTTGATCGGATACCTTTTCCAAAATTGGTATATGAGGAGATTGATGAATCCATATTTCATGGTATTTATTTGCTCTAATTGGGTGGATTTCATCAACTTTCCCTGCATTTATTCAATGAAATAGCTTGGTTTTGTAAACTCTCTATAAATTTTGCTCAAAAGTGAAAACATGCTTTTTAGGCCCTTATTTGCTAAATTTTATCTACTTTAATTCCATTTGATGCCATGATGTGTTTTTTGAGTGCTTTTAGGTTTACAAGGCTAATATGGATTGAAGAAGTGAGGAAAAAGCATGCAAAACTGGAGAAACCATGAAGAAATGGAGTTTGGAGCTTTTCAGCAAGTGTGCGCACACACAAGTATGCGTGCTTATGCACAAGTGAGAGTCAGCAAGTGTGCGTGCGCACATCTTTATGTGCATACACACAAGTGGAAAAATAGAAAGTGTGCATACGCACAGGTCCCAGTGCGTGACCTCATTAATTCAATTTGCTGGCAGCGAATTTTGGGCCTCAAAAACCCAATCCAACTCATTTCTGAAGCTATTTCAACCCTAATACAAGAGAAGGAAAGGGGGGGAGCAATTAGTTTTAAGATTTTTTCCATGTTTTTGTCTTAGTTTTCTAGAGAGAAAAGCTCCCCCTTCTCTCTAGAATTTAGGTTTTCTTAGTTTAATTTTCTTTAATTTCACTCTTTAATTCTTCTTTTAATGTAGTTTCATTTATGTTTTCATGCTTTATTGTCTTAATCCTCTTAGTTTTTCTTCTTAATTTTGCATTTATGTCACTTTTTATTTTATGAACACTCTTGTAAGTCTTAATTTTCTATTAATATAATTTAATGTTTCTTTGTTTATTGTGATTTAATTCAGTTGTTGTTATTATTTTCTTGTACTTGGTAGCTTTAGATTTTATTTTGATTGCAATTTAATATGCTTTTATTTTCATGTACACCAACTGTTTGATAAAAATACTTGGCTTAGTTTTCCTCACTCTTGGCTTGGAATTGAGGACTTTGGTGATCTTGAGTCATTGATGTCCATTCTTGATTAATATATTAGAGTAGTTCGTTGATTTGGTTTCCACTAACTCTAAGTCTTCCATTAATAGAGTTGACTAGGACTTATGGATTGAAATCAATTATGCCTATTTGAATTATCCTCGATGTTAGGGTTGACTAAGTAGGATTAACTCTTCATAATCATCATATGTTTGTGGTAAATGGTTAGGATAGGTAACCTTGACTCTCAATCCTTGCCAAGAGGTTTCTAGCACTTGAATTTCCATTCCTTTTGATTAATTGCCTTTGAATTTAATTGCTTTCATTTAATTCCTTGCATGTTTATTTACTTCTTGCTATTTACATTACTTGCTTCTCTTGTCATAGCCAATAATTGAGCTCCTCATTTGTAACTCCTAAGAAAGACAACCCAGGACTTAAAACTACCGGTTTATATTTGTTTTGGATTGTGACATCTTTTCATTTAATCTTTGATTGTGAGAGTTCATTGTTGGTTTGGACTATGCTATTAACGAAGTGATTCTTATTTTGATTAATTCTAAATCGGAAAATAATTTTCATCATCAAGTTTTTGGCGCCTTTGCCGGGGAGTTGCAATGTGTACTATTTGTTGGCTATTGTAAATATGTTGATATGTAGATATCTTGTTTCTTTTTGGTTGTTTGCTTGATTTTGTTAGTTGTTAGGAGTTTGTTTTAGTTTCTTTTTTTTTAGCTTTTGTTTTTATTTCCTCTTTGCTCTATGAATTCTCACCCTTTTGGATTGGAGTTTGGTTGTTATGATATTGTAGGAAGTGAGAACCTCAATGATGGAATGCATCATGAATTGTTGCATCAATTGAGTGAGGAGCCATATGCTTCTAGTCAACCCTCTTGGCAAGAATCTCCTCCATACTCTTATAGCTACTATCCACCTCTTGATGCATACCAATACCAATCAAACCCTCAATAGTATGATCAACTTAGTCATAAGCCACATCACACTATCACCAAACACCTCCATATGAGCCTAACCTATACCCACCATACCATCAACATTATGTACCTCATGAATAACCTTATGAACCACACTTAGAGCCACCACAATTTCAACACCAATACTCCACACCACCTCAGTACTCTCATCAATACCAACCACCTTTAATATATGAGGACCCTCTCCCACATGATGAACCTTCGTTTCCTCCGCAACCTTCAACGGAGGAATAATTCCAATTCTTCCTTCAAGAGCAAGAAGAGTACAAAAAGAGGTAAGACAACATCATGGCTACCTTAGCCGGAGCTCTATCCCATTTAGCCTCACTATACTTTTCCAACAATTCAAGCACCTCCATGAATGTAAGTGAAGAACCAACCCCAATTGAAGTATGTGGAGTGGAAGAGAGCTTGAAATTACAAGGGAAAGAAGAGGAATTGAAGCATGAGTTACAAATGGAGAAGGTTGAATCCAAGGAATTAGAAGAAGTGGTTGAAGAATTTGAAGAGGTGGGGATTATACAAGAAGAGAAAAAGGGGTTGGAACCCAAATTGCCAAAGCTATTTGAAGTCCCACTTCCTAGGTCACTATCCCCTCCTTCATTTAAGTGGGTAACAGATGAATCCATATTTGATGATGATTTTTGGTTTGAATTGAATGGATTTTTGTCATATAAACTTGCACTTATTCCCTTGAATAGCATCCTTTTGAACTTCCCTCCCAAATTATGCTTGATTATGAAAATATGCTCTTTTATGCCTAATTTAATCTATTTTATTCTATTTGCCTTCTATTTGATGCCTTGATGTTATTTGTGAGTGATTTCAGGTGTATAAGGTAGGAATGGGTTGCAGAAAATAGAAGAAGAGCATGCAAAGTGGAGGAAACATGAAGAATCAAAGGAGATGAATTCAGAGACGTGTGCGTGTGCACGGCTGTTTGTGCATACGTACAGCTGCCCAATCAGAGCGCGTGGATTGCTTCAAGTTTGTCGCGCGTCCATTCAAGCATCGCCTAGTGTGCGTGCGCATGGCTACTTGTGCGTACGCACAGGACGGGATTTTTTGCAAGGTGTGCGGACGCACGCATCTGTGCGTCCGCACAGGTGTCCGCACATGGGTTCATTAAAAGAGCACGTGACTCACGATTTGGGGGCTTTGGAGGCCCATTTCTGAAGTCTTCTAGCTCATATTGGAGGGAAATGAGGGACACAACATAGCATATCATTAGTATAGTTTAGGAGTAGTGGTAGGAAGCTTTTAGTTTAGTTTTTCTCTAAGTTTTTCATCATCTCCATTAGGGTTTATATTAGGGTTTTACATTCAAGTGCCATTTCCATTTTTGATCTTGGATTTTGCTAGCTTTCATTGTAAGTATTCTCTTGTTATTACGCTTTATAGTTACATTGTCATTACTCTTTCTTCTAATTCAAGTTATAGTTCAATTTTGCTTCTCTCTTGAAATTTTAATTTCTTGTTGATGAATTTGATATTTGATGTTTGTTTCATGATTTCTTGTGTTATTCTTGTTGATTCAGATCAATTGTTGCTTTTAGTTTTAAACCTTTTCTCATTTTCTCCATGTTTAAGATTTTTGCCCACCAAGTGTTTGACAAAATGTCAAACATGGTTTTAGGCTAAATTTTTGGCTCTTGGCTTGGGTAAAGTGAGCAATTGGGTTTCTAGAGTTAGAATGTCCAACATTTAGTTTCAATTCTTGGATTGTTAATTGTTCTTGTTCCCACTAACGCTAATTTGTTGCTAAGGCAACTAGCAAGCAATTTAGGATTTGTGGGTTGAGAACACTTATGCTCATTTAACTTACTTTCCGATGTGAGGGTTGATCAAGTGAGACTAATCCATCATAATTGTCATAGTTGTGGTTCCAACAAGGAAAGGACCCTTAGCTCACTCCAAGCCAAGACTATTTTTTATGCTTTCAATCTTTCATACACTTCTATGTTAATCTCTTTTATACTTTACTTGTTTATATTACATAATCGATTCTTTAATTTCTTCATTAGTCCAATCGTTACCATTTTGCATGTTCTTTTATTGCTTTACATGTTCATTTCTTCATTGACAACCCCTTGATCATTACAACAAGATTCGCACACTTATTGCTCTAAAGTACTCCTTGGGAGACGACTTGGGAGTCAAATACTCTCGGTTTTGAATTGGTTTTGCTTGTGACACATATTTTGGATTAACAATTTAATTGACGGCCAATTTGTTGGGTTAGGACTATACTTACAACGCCAATTCCATTTTGATAATCAAGTTCCTAACCTATGCATTTGGGGTTTCCATCAGTAACATCCTTAACCTTGAGCTTCATTATTCCACTTGAATATAGTTTGATTGAAAATGATAGTCAACTTAGGAATATTTGTGGATTGGAAAATAAAAAAAATTAGGTAGTGGTTGGAAACATGATCCTAGGTTCATAGAAGTTGAATCTTTGAAGTTTTGCTTTAATGGTTGGTGTAATTCTCAAGTAAGTAGATGATGCCAAGGCATCTCGGCTAGTTTCACAAGCCATTTTTTGTTTATTTTAGGGTAGTTTCATGCATTTCTTAGGCAATAAGTAAGTATTTGGATGAGAAATTCATGCACCCCTTGATTCAAGCAAACTTGGTTGTTTATATGCTTTCGATAAGATGTTATACAACTTTTGTTTGATGATTAAATGATGCAAATATCTTGTGAATTATAGCAAACTTTGATGCAAGTGTTTGGTTGATGATAGGTGGAAAGGAAGCTAAGAAAGGGAAAGCAAACAAACAACAAAAAGGCCATGGAAGGAAGCAAAGGGAAGCAACGTTAGAGCCAAAGTTGGTGCAGGTGCTCCAACGTTGCCTCAAACGTTATACTCAAGAGGTGCATAGTTGGAGCCAAAGTTGGAGCTCCAACTATGCCTCAAACGTTGGCCAAGAAAGGTGCATAGTTGGTGTCATAGTTGGACCTCCAACTATGCCTCTAACTACTAAAGAAGGCAACGTTTGAGCCCAAAGTTGGACCTCAAACGTCACCCTAAACATTGCCATGAGGAAGGCCATAGTTGGAGCCATAGTTGGACCTCCAACTATGCCTCCAAATACTCATTCAAGAAGACCATAGTTGGAGCCATAGTTGGACCTCCAACTATGCCTCCAACTACTCATTAAAAAGGGCCATAGTTGGAGCCATAGTTGGACCTCCAACTATGCCTCCAACTACTCATCCAAGAGGCCATAATTGGAGCCATAGTTGGACCTCCAACTATGCCTTCAACTACAACTATGGTGTGCAATGTTGGAGCCAAAGTTGGTGCTCCAACGTTGCTAGCAACATCAAGGTGAAGGGTTGTCTACATTGGAGGGAACGTTGGGGGTCCAACGTTACCTCCAACGTGCTCGACAAATTTCAAGTTTTGAAGTTGGAAATTCATGAAGAGACACATATGCGTGGGTCACGCGTACGCGTGGATGAGTAATTTTGCCAATTGACGCGCACGCGTGGATGAGAAACCGTTGCTACTCCAACGTTGGGTCCAACGTTGAGTCCAACACTAGGTTAAACTTCAGGGCCAACGTTCCAGCCTCAATTAGCAAAGTTTGACCCGATGTTTGAGGTCAAACGTTGAACTCCAATGTGAGCTTCAACGTCAGTCCAACTTCAATACAAAAGGGCACCCATATAGAATATGAACGTTGACTTTCAAACATCCTCATTAACATCCAAGAAGGCCACTCCCAACTAGCTTCAACAAAGGCCAAGGCCCACATCCAAGTACTTGATCCAATTGAAGATAAGAAGAAGAGTATAAATAGAAGAGTGTTGAAGATTAAAGAGAGCTCTTAGGAGGCCCTGAGGGGGGCTCTGGGAGTTTAGAACTCTGATTTGTCCTGCACTTTCTTTTTAGTTTCTTTTGTAATTTCTTTATTTTTCTTTGCACTTTTCTTTCTTTTTGATTTGTATTGAGCTATGAACAACTAAACCCCTCTTCATTGGGTTAGGGAGCTCTATTGTAATTCAATGGATCAAATATAGTTTTCATTCATCTTCTTCTTTCCTTTCACTTTGATTTACTAGAAAGCTTTCGATCTTCATTCAACTGGGTAGTGAAGAGAGAACTTTTGCGTGGTCTAAAAATTCACAAATAAATACTCGTTGCAGGTATAGCTTCTAAACCAACAAAAGTCCTTTCTTACAAACGTTTTGGTTGTCACAAGTAACAAACCCCTTTAAAATTGATAACTAAAGTATTTAAACCTCAGGTCGTCTTCTCAAGGAACTGCAGGGAGGTATGTTCTTATTATTGGTTATGAGTTTTTGTAAATTGGGGTTTTGAAAGTAAGGAATAAATAATTTAAATGACAAATAAAATAAATGAATAACTGTGAAATAAACTCTTGGTAAGGTGTGAAAATTTGGAAATTATATCCTAGTTATCCTTATCAATGGTGATGAGAATTGAGTTTTAATCCCACTTAGTTAGCCTTTACTAAAGCAAAGGAAGGTCAAGTGGACCAATTAGTTTGATCCTCAGGTCCTAGTCAATTCTTAAGAAAGGACTAGAGTTATTGGAGTTTAATTCAATTGGCAAAAATAACAATTATCAGTCATGATGAGTTTGACAACTCAAGAGTTACCAATTAATCAACTAAAGCCAAAAGGAAGAAAATATAAATTATTGATATAAATAAAGGAAAGCAATCATAATTCTGAAATACCTCAAATTATATTAAATAGAAAATCAAATCTAAACATGAATGGTTCATAAGCCAATTTGGCAACAAAAGTAATTAAAGGAAAGCATTAAAATATCTGAAAATAAAAGAGAAATATAAAGTAAAAGGAATATTGAACCTGATAAGGAGTTGGAATACTAAATTGAAATAATCAGAAATTCTAATCCTAAAACCTAAGAGAGAGGAGAGGACCTCTCTCTCTAAAAACTACATCTAAACTATGAAAAGTGAATAATTGGAGACCTCCCTTGAATGGATGTATTCCCCCACTTTATAACCTCTAATCTGTGCCTTCTGGACTTGGATCTGGGCCAAAAAGGGATTCAGAAATCGTTGGGAGCATTTTCTGTAATTTCTGGTACGTGGCGTCTGTCACGCATCCGCGTGGGTCACGCAGTCACGTCATCTGGAGTTTTTCTTGTCACGCGTTCGCTTCGGTCATGTGTCCGCGTCATCTGTGTTCTGCTTATGGCGCGCGTCCGCGTCAGTCACGCGTTCCCGTCGCTGCCTTTTCGTACTGGGCATGCGGCCGCGTCGTCCATGCGTTCGCGTCGCTACCAGTTTCTTCAAAAACTCTATTTTGTGCTTTCCTTCCATTTTTGTGTGTTTCCTTTCCATCCTTTAAGTCATTCCTGCCTTAGAAGATCTGAAACTTCTCAACACACAAATCACGGTATCGAATTGTAATAAAGGGTAATTAAAAATAAATAATTTCAAAGCACAAGAAACATGTATTTCACATATATCACATAATAAGGAAGGGAAAGTAAAACCATGCAATTTATATGAATAAGTGGGTGAAGAATTGAATAAATCTCTTGAATTGAGCACAATATATATCATAAAATATGGGTTTATCAACCTCCCCACACTTAAACAATAGCATGTCCTCATGCTAAGTCCAAGATAAAGAGTAAGGTAAGGTTAAAGTGGTGGAATCTTATGCAATGTAATCTATTCTAAATGCAACTACCTAAATGAATCATGCATTTCTAATTGTTATTCACTTGTATATAAAACTTACATGTAGTTAAATTAATTCACATTCTCAAGGAACCATATATGCATAGCCAACCTTAGATAATGTTAAAGCACTTTTTCAATTGAGATGGGTAAAAATATTTTTCAAACTTGCAAGACAATTAACAATTCAAGTAGAGATATACGGAGATGAGCTATTGAACCCTCACTAGATTTTGTGTTTACTCTCTAATCACTCAGTTTTTATTGGGTTATCACTCTATTCTTCTTTTTATCCTCACTTTCTATAACTTTGTTCTTCATCTAACCAATCAACAATTATAGAATACAGACATACAAAAATCATGAGGTCTTTTTCAAGGTTGTAATGGGGCCAAGGTAAAGGTAAGGGTATATGTATAAGGCTAAGTGAGCTAATAAGTGAATCCTTGATTAGTTTAAGATCTCACCTAACATACATATTTTGTAATTCAAAGTTTCTTTACCTATTTGCCCAACTTTTCTCACTTTGTATTGCAAGCTCATACATTAACTTAAATTTTATCCCATGTGCATTGATTCTTTTTATTTTGCAATTGGAGAATTTTTGTATCCCCTTAATTAAATACCAAAATTAAAAATTTTTTTAATGCACATGGAAATTCAATTGTTTTGATTTCACATGAGCATGCTTCCCAAATTTTTTATTTTGAAACATCTTTATTCTTTTTAACTTTCCACCTTTGTTTCTATCATCCATGTTCCCAGAAAGTTCCCCACACTTAAACAATACACAATTTTTATTTTGTTTTTCTGCTTAAGGCTAGTAATGTGGTTTATATAACAAGAGGGGTTTAAAAGCTCAAGGGGGCTAACAAGGGTGATGTAAAAGGTAGGCTTATTTGGGATAAGTGAGCTAAACAAGTAATGGCCTCAATCATCTCTTAGTATGTATATATACTCTATAATTGGACATATAGACTAAAACAAAGTAAAGAACACCAGAATAAAAAAGAAGGGCAAAACACACAGGAATAAAAATTATGGTTTGAATGTAACCATACAATTAAGCTCAAAACTCACAGGCTGTGTGTTTTCTAGCTCAAAAATCATATATCAGTTATATATGTCATGCAAGTAAAAATTGAGAGTTCCCATTATTCTCAATGTAAAATTTCTTGGGTGGCTTTAAAGTCTTAGTGTTCCTCCTTGATGAAATGTTGTTAACTAACTAACATGTTATGTTCTATATATAAGGTGTGTGGATTGTTTTTTTATATTTAAAGTCTCTAGTTTACTTCTTTTATTTTCAATTTAAACCAAACCATCATATGCTAAAAGGGTAAACTATACTAATTAATCCACAGATTCTATAACTAATAAATTTAGAATTGCAAACTAAACTAAATGGCTAAAATATGAACTAAAGTGCAAAATGCAGAAAATAGAGTAAAAACACATGAAAAGAACAATGCATAAGTACTGAAAAGTAAAAAAAAAAATAAAGATAAAAATACAAAAAAATGACCAAAATAAGATAAAAGAGTCTGTAGTGGTTCACCAAAAAAATACGCCAGAGATGGCGACCTCCCAACACTTAAAATAAAGCATCGTCCCTGATGCTCACTCAAGCTGGGTGTGAAGGAGTGTCATCTCCGGAAGGATGGGCTGCGGGAGTCTCTGTGGAGGCCTGAGGGTCTGCAGACTGGATAAGGGTAGGAGGATCTGTCTGCTGCAGCGGAGGCTCTGACTGGATAGGAATCTCAGGATCTGCGGCCTGGATCTAGTGTGGCGCAACCTGCTCTGGTCTTGCCTGTGCAGCCTGGGTAGGTGTCTCTTCCTCGTGATCATCCTCCTCCACCTCAGATGTATCAGAAGGGGCGTCAGGCTCAGAGGGGATGTCGCCACTGGAATGGATCATCAACTTGACGTGCTCATAGCGTCGCTTGTTGCGATGCTCCATACGGTCCAAGCGGACGAATAGGCGATGCACCAAATGGTAAATAGGCTCAGGAGCAGCTGGGGGTGTAGTGGGTGGGGCTGGTGCAGCAGTGGAAGAAATGGGGGCAGTTGAAGGTGTGGCTGTCTCATCAGAAGTAGTAAAGAATGGAGGTCTGTAGCCTAAAACCAGAAAGTTCCTGCTGTGAAGAATGATCTTCTTGTAGTCCGCAGCAGGTGGCTTCTCATCAGCATCCTCCCAAGGCACATCAGCTCGACAGCCTAGCTGGGTGACCAGGTAAGGGAAAGGGAGAGTGCCTCTGACATGGACCCTGGCCATATAGTGCCGGATGAAATGAGGCAGATACAGGTCCTTACCCTCTAGGACACACCAAAGAAGGGTGATCATAGTAGCAGGCAGCTCTGTCTCATGAGTGCTCGGCATAATAAAGTTACTCAGGATCTGGTGCCAGAGCCGAGCCTCATCATTCAAGTATATCCGCTTGATTCCTTTAGGAATGGTGGTGTTCTTACCTATGACCAGGGTCAAGGGCTATCCTCTCCTTGACAGCATCCCAGTCAAATCGCATAAAGCGCATGTCCTCTTCAGCCTTTTGGTAACCGTCCGGCTGATCGTACTTAGGTTGAAGGCGCAGAATATCCTCAATGGCTTCCTCAGTTACCAATATCTATTTCCCTCTGAGGTGCACTGCATCCAGGGAAGTCTTGAAATAATTGCAGTAAAACTCTCTTACCCAGGAAGTATTGACCTCAGTCAAATTTCTCTCCAAGAAGAACCAGCCTCTTTGTTTGATCTGATCGGAGGTGTACTACTGTAGTTCTTCTAGAATTTTCAGAGTCCTCTCCAGGTACAGATTTTTGGAGGTGGCAAACACGGGATACTTCAGCTCACAGTATCGGTTTGCAAACTTAATGGGATCATTGGCAAGGAGGAGCTGGTCAGCCTTCTCCTGTGGGGTAAAGTGCTTTTCCCGCCAGGAGTCATCATGCATAATCTCCAGGAGAGTCATAGAGGATTCACCTCTTTTCCGTTTGCCAGTTGTTGCCTTTCCTTTTCCCTTTCTTTGAGGGTCAGACATCCTAAAAAACAGAAATCTAGGATATAATAAAAGCAGAAAAATAAGTAAGCAAATAACAAGATAAGCACAAAGTGGCAAAGGAGCAGTAGAAAGATGAAATGAGTTAAAGAAATGTATATTTTGGATTGTTTTGGAGTTAAAAAGCTAAGATGAGAAATTACAATCCAAAATATGTTATAAGTAAAATACCTGTTAATTAGGAAAAAACAATAATCATGCCATGAAGTAAAAAGTTGAAGGAGTTAGTTAAAAAGCAAAGAAGTAAGTTTAGAAAGTTAAAAGTGGTTAAAGTTGAAAAAGAGGTTAGAAAGTGGAAATCAGTGAGTTAGTAAAAAGAAACTTGAAGTAAGTGGCATTGAGAATCGGTTTCTAAGTAACAAGAATTTCACAATTTTTTTTTAAAAACAGTCAACTCATATTCAAGCAAGGAAATCAGGTTGTTGATGATTCAAATAGATATAGAAATATCAAAAAGTAAAATTGAATTATCAAAAGTGCAATTTATTAACCAGGAGACGAAAGGAATGAGAATGCTGGCCCGTGTATTTATGAAGTGGTTTGGAAAAGCTAAGGAATGCCAAATTCAAATTGCCAAAACCAAAACAAGAATGAAAATCAAAACAATTTATAGAAAATTGGACAGCATTCCGGCTAAAATTGGATGTTCCTGGAAAATAAACAGCAAGCAGAATAGTTCATATAAATTAAAATAAAGCTGCACTTACATATACGGAATATGAACATGAAAAAGCAGTGTAAAAAGCAGCATGAACAGTAAGAACATCATATGAACAATACTAACATCACAGCAATAGCAGAATTGCGAAAATTATAAAACAAGTAGCAAAAACAGCGCAATGAATCAGGCCTAAATCCACTAACCACATCCTAGCTACCTAACCACCTAGAATCCACTACAACATACATCTCTAACTATCCTAAATTTAAATATAAACTGAAAAAAATATGCAAATAACTTATGAATGAAAGAAAGGTGACGTTCGGCGGAACCTGGTAGGCGTATGAACTAAGCGAGGGGACTGAGAGATGGCGGGGTGTGGTTGCGGTGGTGGTGGGAGGGGCACGGTGGCGCGGTGGCAGAACAGGGTGGTCGGTGCGGCGGTTGGTGGCTGTTTGGTGGCAGAGGGGTTCCGGGTGGAGGTAATGGTGGAGTGGGGGTTCAGGAGGGGGAAAGGAAGGGGGTGAGGGTGATGGTGGTGGGAGGCGCAGCGGTGACGGTGCGGTGGTGGTGGTGGTCGCGGAGGGGGCAGCGGTGGTGGAGGGAAGAAGAGAAGAGAAAGAGAAGAAAGAGAGGGAAGGAAGAAGGGGGGTGGCGTCGCGGTCGTGGCTAGGTGGTCGAGGGTGGTGCGGCCGGTGGAGGTGGTTGGGCTGGTGGTGGCGGAGAGTAGAGAGGGAGCAGTAGGGGGGGTTGGGGGGAAGAATGAGGCGCGATGGGGTAGGGTTTTGCGTCACTGGGGGTTAGTAAAATTGAATCCACGCGAACGCGTGGGGCACGCGGTCGCGTGGATAGGGTGGAATGGGGTTGACGCGATCGCTGAGTGACGTGATCGCATGGAATGGGTAAAAGGATGAATGACGCGGTCGCGTGAAGCATGTGACCGCGTCGCTGGAAATTGTGCTAAACGCACAATTTCAGCGTCGTTTCAGCGCAACTCTCTGTCTCCTTTGGGGTGTTGTGCAATCCACGCGACGCGAACGCGTCACTCACGCTTTCACGTGGGATGGATGTTTTGCAAGTGACACGTTCGCGTCGGGGATGCGGACGCGTGGGCCGTGTTGTGCTAAACGCACAACAGTCAAACGATTCCTGCCCAGATTTCTGGGCGTTGGATATTTACGCCGATTTCCAGATCACGCGGCCGCGTGAATGACGCGGACGTGTGGGAGGTGTTTTTTGCAACTGACGCGAACGCTTTAGCGATGCGATCGCGTCGCACGCCTTCCTCTCTTTTTTTTTTTAATATGCAATTATGCAGTTATGCAGTATGCAATGCTAATGCAAATGCTTTGAATAACATCCAGGTTCAATAAAAATAAAACAATATAAAAATAAACAAAATGAAATAAAATGGAAACAGAAACGATCATACCATGGTGGGTTATCTCCCACCTAACACTTTTAGTTAAAGTCCTTAAGTTGGACATTAGATGAGCTTCCTATTATGGTGGCTTGTGCTTAAATTCATCCAGAAATCTCCACCAATGTTTGGAATGCCAACAGCCTCTGGGGTCCCAAACTAGGCATGTGAAGCCTTTGAGTAGCTTCAAACAGGTTCTCAGGCTCCCGGGGTGGCGAATGTCAGAATAGATTCCAGGATCCCAAACTTTGCTTTTAAATCCGCCTTTTTCTTGATCTATATGCTTCCATCCAGGCGGTTTAGAAATTAGATTCTCACCAAGATGGACAAACGTCATTCGAGATCCATTCGATTGAACATGATACCAATCCGTGCACTTCGAGTTGAAGCGTGGAACCTTATTGAACCTTGTGCACCAGCTCTGAGTACGAGCCATTTCCCTCTTACTTTTAAAGCCGCAGAGAGCTCTAAGCTGGCCATCTGTTTCAAGCAAACCATATTCAAGTGGAAAAATAAAGTTAAAGGTTAAGGATTGTACCCACTTGAAGCTTGTATTGGGTGGTAATGGCCTTGGGATAGGTGTTTCCAGTGGTTCTGTAAGTTCTACTCTCTTGTAATCTTCTACAAATTCCTCCACTTCTTTGCGAAATTCTTTAGCTGCAACTGTGTCCTGATCAAAGTCTTCTATGTCTTCCTCATCACTTAAGTCCTAAGCTGGAGGTTGAGAGAAATCTACCTCCGCATCATCTTTGTATTCACTCGGATAAGGTTCTTCAATCTCAGAGAATTCACTTGCGGATGCAAGTTCATTACTAGGAGAACTTGACTTGTGACTATCATCATCAAGAAAATGTGCGTCTTGGGTTATTCCGTCTAGTTCTTCATGAAATACCTGCTTTGGGGGTTGTGCATTACCCTCCTTAGCATTAATTGTAACGTCCTTGACGGAGTTTTTCACAACTCTGGATTCCCATGGAGGTTCAGCATCTCCTAAATCTTTAATCAGTACTTCTTCTTCTTGGATAATTTGAGCTTCCTCCAATTGTTCCAGAACAAAGTTATGCTCATTACTGCCCACTGGGGTTTCTAGTGTCTCCTTCATGCTACGTTCGTCATTAGATTCTCCACATAAAACTATTGGAATTCATTGAGTGTCTAAACGTTTGGAAGATAATTGATATATTACCTGCTCCAGCTGATGAAGGGTTGTATGAAGTTGATCTACTGTTTTCTTGAGGCGAGCTTGTGATTCTCGAGGTGATGGATGTGGACACGGTACATAGGGAAGTGGTGGTGTTTGGGAGTAATTGGATTGGAATTGGGGTAAACAAGGATCGTATGGTGGTGAATGGTGAAAAGGAGCTTGTGAGTGTGGTGGTTCAAAGTTATGTTGAGAGGATGGTCTATAGGCACAGGGTGGGGCTTGTTGGTAGTTACAAGGTTGTCCACTATATCTATCAGCTTGGTATGCATTGTAGAATGGTCTTTGTCCATGATATCTTGGAGGGTGTTGTTGCCTAAAGGGTTGATCAAATTCTCTTGGCTCCATCCATCTTTGATTTCTCTGACCTTTGATGCGCATAAACTAGTTATGCTACGATTTAGGAAATTGCACGATCGGCAAAATTCCTTCCGGCAAGTGCACCGGTTATCGTCAAGTAAAAACTCACAATAGAGTGAGGTCGAATCCCACAAGGATTGGTTGAATGAGCAATTCAGATTAGAAGTGTGTTCTAGTTGAGCGGAATCAAGATTTAGATGAGAATTGCGGAATGTAAAATTGGCGGGAAAAGTAAATGACAAGAAATTGAAATGGCGGAATCTTAAATTGCATGAATTAAAGAGCAGAAGCTAAATTGCTGAAATTAAAAGGGAATGGGGGTGATTGCATGAATGTACTTGCAGAATGTAAGGAGAAAGTGGAAATCAGAAATGGGGAATTCATTGGGTTATAGGAGATATTGAGATCTCCGAATCAAAACATGTTTATCTCTTCCTCAACCAATGCGTTCATTGAATTTTGCTTGGCAATCTTATATGATTGGATCCCAATCCCTTGGCTCACCAATTCTCTCTAAAAACAAACAAATTCCCAATCCCTTGGTTTAAATGTTCATAAGAAGAGATGATGCTCGATCACTGATTATACCACACAGTTTCATGAACCACAATTTGGTAGGATTACATGTCACAATATCCATCCAAACCCCAATCCAATTCACTGTGAGAAAGCTTCTCTAGCATGAATCCTCCATTCCTTTCCTAAGGTTCCGAAGGATTCCAATTATGGGTAGTTTCTTTCCCAAGACAACTACCCAATGGAATTAGATCGAGAAGCTTTCTAACAAAATTCAAGAGAAAAGATTGAAGAAGAAGATAAACTATTATTGATTCATTGAATTACAATAGAGCTCCCTAACCCAATGAAAGGGGGTTTAGTGAGTCATAGCTCTGAATTCAATTACAAAGATATGAAAACTAGCTAAAAGTGAAGGTAAAAAGTCCCCCCTAACTTAAATTCTATCCTATTTATACACTTTCTATATTGAGCTTCTGTTGTGTTTCTTGGGCTTTGAGGCCTCTCCCTGCTTTCCTTTTGCCTTGGGTTTATGATCCATAATCTTGATGAGGCTGTTGATCCAAATTCTGTAACATTCATTGAGCCAACTTAGTGATAATCAAATAATGACACATGAATCGATAAATTGAGATTTCAAACTCATCAATCCTTCAGGCCCAATCCCATAAACCATGATATTCAATTGGGTTTCATACCAGAGTAAGTTTAAGTTAATGTTTGTGCTCAAAGACTAACTTAAACCACAATATTTTTGGCCCAGAAACCTTTTCCAAGAGTGGCGTTTAAGTTGCAGTTTAAGCTTAAACTGCAGCTTAAACGCCAGACACTTCCAGTGAGGCCTTTTGTAGAAGCACGTTTAAGCTTCAGTTTAAGGTTAAACTGAAGCTTAAACGTGGAAATGGAAGAAGGCAGCCCTGGAGAGTCATGTAGTCGAACACGTTTAAGCTTCAGTTTAAGGTTAAACTGAAGCTTAAACGTGGAGATAGGAAGGGCAGCCCTGGAGGTCGAACACGTTTAACCTCCAGTTTAAGGTTAAACTGGAGGTTAAACGTGGAAATGGAAGGAGGCATCTTGGAGGTCGAACACGTTTAACCTCCAGTTTAAGGTTAAACTGGAGGTTAAACGTGGAAGCTTAGAAGGGTAGCCCTGGAGGTGTCGAACACGTTTAAGCTCCAGTTTAAGGTTAAACTGGAGCTTAAACGTGGAAATGGAGAAAGCAACCCTGGAGGAGAAAACTTGGTCGAACACGTTTAAGCTCCAGTTTAAGGTCAAACTGGAGCTTAAACGTGGAAATGGCTCCCTGGTGCACTTCCCATTTCTGGCGTTTAACCTCCAGTTTAAGGTCAAACTGGAGGTTAAACGTGGACATGCTTCTTTGGTGAGACTTCCATTCTGGCGTTTAACCTCCAGTTTAAGGTTAAACTGGAGGTTAAACTTCAATTCCAGCATTTCTTAGCCTTCATGATTCTGGCGTTTAAGCTCCAGTTTAGGCTTAAACTGGAACTTAAACTCCACATGTGATATTCAAGCTTCCTTTATTGATTTTGTTGCTTCCTTCCTTAGCCTCTTCTTCCCTGAAATCATCCAAACAAATGCATCAAAGTCTTGCAAAATTTCATGAGAAATCTTCCATTCATAGCATTCAAGTTATATAACTAAAACTCATGGAATTTGCATCAAAATCATATTGTTTGGATGGTTCATTGCTTTTTATTCTTTTAACCATTCTTGGTTACTTTAAGCTCAAGAAAATGCATAAAACCACTAAAACTAACAGAAAAATACTAGTGAAACTAGCCTAAGATGCCTTGGCATCAACCTTGATGCATGTTCCTGCTATAATTTCCATTCCCTTCAACAATATTAGAACCAAACTCAAAGCGATAGGCGTGAGAATTCATAGTAGCTAATAAAAAAATAAAAAAGAGAAAAATAAAAAACAAATAAACAAATAAAAGAAAAAAATATTTACAATAACCAATAATAAGGCACACGTTTGCAGTTCCCTGGCAACGGTGCCATTTTAAAGAGAGAACTTTTGCGTGGTCTAGAAATTCACAAATAAATCCTCGTTGCAGGTATAGCTTCTAAACCAACAAAAGTCCTTTCTTACAAACGTTTTGATTGTCACAAGTAACAAACCCCTTTAAAATTGATAACCAAAGTATTTAAACCTCGGGTCGTCTTCTCAAGGAACTGCAGGGAGGTATGTTCTTATTATTGGTTATGAGTTTTGTAAATTGGGGTTTTGAAAGTAAGGAATAAATAATTTAAATGACAAATAAAATAAATAAATAACTGTGAAATAAACTCTTGGTAAGGTATGAAAATTTGGAAATCCTATCCTAGTTATCCTTATCAATGGTGATGAGAATTGAGTTTTAATCCCACTTAGTTAGCCTTTACTAAAGCAAAGGAAGGTCAAGTGGACCAATTAGTTTGATCTTCAGGTCCTAGTTAATTCCTAAGAAAGGACTAGTGTTATTGGAGTTTAATTCAATTGGCAAAAATAACAATTATCAGTCATGATGAGTTTGACAACTCAAGAGTTACCAATTAATCAACTAAAGCCAAAAGGAAGAAAATATAAATTATTGATATAAATAAAGGAAAGCAATCATAATTCTGAAATACCTCAAATTATATTAAATAGAAAATCAAATCTAAACATGAATGGTTCATAAGCCAATTTGGCAACAAAAGTAATTAAAGGAAAGCATTAAAATATCTGAAAATAAAAGAGAAATATAAAGTAAAAGGAATATTGAACCTGATAAGGAGTTGGAATACTAAATTGAAATAATCAGAAATTCTAATCCTAAAACATGATAAGGAGTTGGAATACTAAATTGAAATAATCAGAAATTATAATCCTAGAACCTCTCTCTCTAAAAACTATATCTAAACTATGAAAAGTGAATAATTGGAGACCTCCCTTGAATGGATGCATTCCCCCACTTTATAACCTCTAATCTGTGCCTTCTGGACTTGGATTTGGGCCAAAAAGGGATTCAGAAATCGCTGGGAGCATTTTCTGTAATTTCTGGTGCGTGGCGTCTGTCACGCGTCCGCGTGGGTCACGCGGTCACGTCATCTGGAGTTTTCCTTGTCACGCGTTCGCTTCGGTCATGCGTCCGCGTCATCTGTGTTCTGCTTATGGCACGCGTTCGCGTCAGTCACGCGTTCGCGTCGCTGCCTTTTCGCACTGGGCATGCGGCCACGTCGTCCATGCATTCGCGTCGCTACCAGTTTCTTCAAAAACTCCATTTTGTGCTTTCCTTCCATTTTTGTGTGTTTCCTTTCCATCCTTTAAGTCATTCCTGCCTTAGAAGATCTGAAACTTCTCAACACACAAATCACTGCATCGAATGGTAATAAAGGGTAATTAAAAATAAATAATTTCAAAGCACAAGAAACATGTATTTCATATATATCACATAATAAGGAAGGGAAAGTAATACCATGCAATTTATATGAATTAGTGGATGAAGGATTGAATAAATCTCTTGAATTGAGCACAATATATATCATAAAATATGGGTTTATCAGGTAGTTGTCTTGGGAAAGAAGCTACTCATACTTGGATTTCCTTTGAGCCTTGGAAAAGGGATGAGGAAATCATGCTAGAAATTCTTTCTCATGTAGGACTGGATTGGGGGTTAGATGGATATAGTGATATGTAATCCTACCAATACTTTGATTTGGAAATACATGTGGTATAATCAGTGACAATACTTCATCTCTTCCCATGAGCAATTAGATCAAGGAATTGGGTAATTTTCAAGCTTAGAGAGATTGAATTGCCAAGGAATTGGAATTCAATCACCTAAGATTGCCAAGAGATCAATGAGTTGCATGGATTGAGGAAGAGATGAGAATAAACTTGATCCGGAGAATACAATATCTCCTGAGCCCAATGAATTCCCCATCTCTAATCTCCCCATTCTCTTTACTTTCTGTTATTTACTTTTATGCCTAATCTCCCACTCCTATATATTTTCTTGCAATTTACTTTCTGCCATTTACATTTTGCATTTACTTTTAGTCGTTTATATTTTTGCAATTTACTTTTCCCGCCATTTATTGTTTCTGCAATTCCACATTCAAATCTGTTTAGTTTAACTAGAACACCCCTCCAATTAAAATTGATCAACCAATCAATCCCTGTGGGATTCGACCTCACTCTATTGTGAGTTTTTACTTGACGACAATCCGGTGTACTTGCCGGTGGAAATTTGTTGAAAGACAAGTTTTCGTGCATCAAGTTTATGGCGCCGTTGCCGGGGATTGATTTTGTATTGACAATGATTAAATTGGAGGATAACTAGATTGAACACTTTTCTTTTCTTTTGATCATTTTTAATTTCAGTTATTTATTTTCATTCTCTGCAATTTAAGTGGTTTTTCTTTGTTCATTTATCTATTAGCTGTTTGTGATATTGCCTCACTAAGAATCCCTCATTTATGACAATGGAGATTCCAATTTCTTTTGGTGATTATTGTTTGAGACAAAGCTTTTTGCAGGAAAGAAAGGAGTATCCATCATATTTTGGTCAATCAAATTTCATGGAAAACTTTCCACCACCACAGAATGATTCACATTATTATGCTCATGGTGGGTGGGAGTATCAAGAACATAAAATGGGGGTACTTTCCAGAGCCACAACATGGTTCATACTATTATGACAACTACAGAAATTTTGGCTTGGGAAGGGATTTTAATGCTGCATACCCCATTCATCAAGGACTATCACCCCGTAATTGTCCAACCGATGCACCTCCACAAAATCTTCTAGAAATTGCAATAGAAGAACTCTCCAAGAGATACCTCTTCATTGCCCAACTCAGTGAGTTTTTAAGGCAAAATGTAAGAGCGGTGATTGATGATATGGAAATCTCAAGGAGAAATCAAGAAGAGCAAATGAGACAATTGGCACAATATTTTGTTGAGGAACAAACCAATGTCTTCCCTTGGCCAGGAGAAGAATATCATGCCATCAATCTAAGGAGTGGAGAAGTGCTTAATGAGGGTGAAAATGAAGAATTGGTAGAGCAAGTGAAAGAGATCCTTGTACCAAGTGAGCCACCAGTCCAAGAAGTCCTTGATGAAAAGGATGCTCCAACCATCCCACAATCTCCAAGTCTTGATATCAAAGATGTGAAAGCAGTAAAGACAAGCACCAAAAAGGAGGATTGTAACCGAGAAACAAAGGACCATATCCATGAAAAAGAGAAGGTCAAAGAACAATCCAACTACTGACCCAACAAGCAAGTTCACTCAAGCCAATCACAAAAGAAAGCTTACTGGGAAGAGGCACTCACAACAAGGGGCAGTAACTGATCCTTCTTTCCACTTGAGGTCATTCCTCTTAGCAAACTGGAAGAAGAGGAAGATATTCATGAACAAAATGTCAAGCTAATGACATTAAAAGAGCGCTTGTTGGGAGGTAACCCAACCAGAGGTAACTCTCTTTTCTTTTCTTAGTTATTTCAATAAAAGAGTTAAGTAGATTTATCTATATTGCAAAGAGTTAAGTTTGGTGTTGCACACCAAAGTAATTCAAGGGTGAATGTGGGGTGCTAAGTTTGGTGTTCCACCAAAGAATTTCATTAAAAACACATTTCAACCATCAGCATAATTAGTCACTAGCTCCAAACAATCAGAGAAACTAGTTAACAATTGTTTAATTTCTAGTTCATAGTTGTTTTCTTAATAAAAACTGATAAACCACTATTTTATGGTTTATCTTGTGCTAATTCGAGTGGTTTTTATCAATTCTCTACTCGCTTATTCATATAATTTGCATGGTTTTACAAATCCTTCTTAATTCTGTGATATATTTGAAAACATGTTTCCTGGGCCTTTAAACTGTCAAATTTAATTACCCTTTATTACTATTCGATGCCGTGATATGTGTGTTAAGTGTTTTCAGGCTGTATAGGGCGGGAATGGCTTAGAGGATAGAAAGGAAACATGCAAAAGTGGAAGGAACGCAAGAAATGAAGTTTTGAGGAGTGGGCAGCGACGCGTACGCATGGGCGACGCGTACGCGTGACTAGCGCAAAAGACAAGCGACGCGTACACATGACTGACGCGTACGCGTGACAAGGAATTTTGCTAAATGATGTGCAAGCATGACCTATGCGTACGCATGACATGCGCCACGTGCAGAAACTTGCAGAAAGCGCTGGAAGCGATTTCTAGGCTCCTTTTTGGCCCAATTCCAAGCCCGAGAACACAGAATAGAGGCTGCAGAGTGGGGGAATCATTCATTCATTCATTCACACAACTTTCATACACATAATTTTTAGGTTTTAGATGTATTTTTCTAGAGAGAAGCTCTCTCCTCTCTCTAGATTTTAGGATTCTTAGGTTTAGCTATTTTCAATTTTAGATTTCTACTCTAATTCAATTTAGTTTCTCTTCTACTCTTATTTGCTCTAGCATTCTAGTTTATTTATTCCCTTTGTTGATTACTTTATGTTGCTACTTTAGTTTATGAACCCTTCATGTTAGATTTAATTTTATATTTAATGCAATTTGAGGGATTTCATATTTATGATTGCTTTTTTCTATTTGTTAGTCATTGATGTTTGAAATTGGTTGTTTGGATTTAATATTCGTTGCTAGTTTTCCTTGTTTTTATGTTGTGCCTTCCAAGTGTTCGATTAAATGCTTGGGAGGATGCTAGTGTAGATTTTTCCCCTTTTGGCTTTGGTTGAGTAATTGAAGACTCTTGAGTCATCAAACTCCTTTATTGATTGATAATTGAAAGTTGCTGGTTGATTTGGATCCCTTTAAAGCTAGTCTTTCCTTAGGAGTTGACTAGGACTTGAGGAATCAAATTGATTTGTCCACTTGACTTTTCTTCATAGTTAGAGGTTAACTAAGTGGGAGCAATAAACAATTCTCATCACAATTGATAAGGATAACTAGGATAGGACTTCTAGTTCTCATACCTTGCCAAGAGTTTTCTTAGTTATTAATTTAATTTCTTGCCATTTATTTCCTTGTTCCTTATTTCAAAAACCAAAAAACATACTATCTCATAATCAATAATAACTACACCTCCCTGCAATTCCTTGAGAGACGACCCGAGGTTTAAATACTTCGGTTATTATTTTTATTGGGGTTTGTTACTTGTGACAAACAAATTTTTGTATGAAAGAATTCTTTGTTGGTTTAGAAACTATACTAGCAATGAGAATTTATTGAGGAATTCTAAACCGTCAAAATCCGTTTATCAAATTGGCGCCGTTGACGGGGAATTTGCAAACGTGTGCCTTGTTATTGGTTATTGTGAATATTGTGAATAAATTTTTTTTTTCGTTTCTTTGTTAGTGTTTCTAGTTTTAGGAGTTCATTTTCATTAATTTTTATTAGTTTTTATTTCTCTTGCTACTATGAATTCTCACCCCTTTGGCTATGAGTTTGGTGATAATCATGTTGTAGGTAGAGGAGATTACAATGGGAGCTTAGATCAAGGATGGGACAGTCAAAGATGGGAGGAGCCATAAGGATTTGATCAACCCTCTTGGCAACAACCACCTCCAAGGTATTATCAACAACCATTCTATAATGCCTACCAAGACAATGGTTATGGTGGACCTCTTCGTGACAATCAACATCCACCACAATATACCTATGAACCCCCTCCTCAACATAGTTTTAAACCACCATACTCACAAGCCCCTTTCCACTATTCACCCCCATATGACCCTAACCCCTATCCATCATTCCAACCACCATACGAACCATACATAGAACCACCCCAACTCCAAAATAATTACTCTCAAGAACCACCTTCCTACTATGAACCCTTTCTCCAAAATAATAAACCCTTCTATGAACCCCCACTGGATAGCAACACCCTTAGTGTTATTCACCAAGGGCAATTACAGCTTCAAACCACACTTACTTCTACTCTCATTAGTCTTACCTCTACTCTCCAAACTCTTATATACCGTGTGGATGCATCAATCCAAGAGCAACATGATCCCAATCATGCTATTAACACGGAACAAGAGAGAAGGGATCCGGTTGAAGATGAAGGAGTAGCTGCAAAACTGGTGAGGGAAGGAATCAAGGAGGAGTTCAATTTTGTATTAGAACAATTGGAGGAAGCCATAATTATCGAAGAACAAGAAGTGGTTGAAGACCTAGGAGATGCTGAACATCCATGGGAATTGAGAATTGTAGAGAATTCTGCCGAGAAGTTTGAAATTGATGTTGAGGAGGATAGTGCACAACCTCCAAGGCATGTTCCTCATGAAGAATTGGATGGAATAGATAAAGAGGAAAGCTCCCTTGGTGATGATGATCATGAATCAAGCCCTCCTAGTGATGAACTTGCATCAGCAATTGAACCTCTTGAGTTTAAAGAACTTTACCCAAGTGAATCTAAAGATGATGTGGAGGTAGACTTTTCTCAACCTCCATCTTATGACTTGAGTGATGGGGAAGAATTAGAAGATTTTGATCAAGGCACAGTTGAAGTTGAAGAGGTTTGCAAGAAGCTAGAGGAATTCCCGGAAGAGCACAAGGGAGTAGAGCCTGCAAGACCATTGGAAACACCTCTCCCAAAGCCATTACCACCCAATACAACATTCAAACGGGTAAAATCCTTATCCTTAACCTTTACTTTCCTACTTGAATATAGTTTACTTGAGATGGATGGTCAACTTAGAGCTCTTTGTGGCTTTAAGAGTATGAGGGAGATGGTTAGTGGTAGAAGTTATCATGCAAGGTTCAATATGATTGCATACTCCAAATTAAAGTATAAGGATTGGTGTAGAGCTCGATTGAAGGGGTATCGGAAGTTGTTTATGTATCTTAGTTGGAATTCAGATTGCGTGCCACCCGCTTGGAATAATGATGATCAATGTGAAGACGGATGCAAAAGCAAGGTTTGGGACCCCGAAATTTATTTTAGCAATCAACACTCCTGGGGCCTTGTCACTTGCTTTAACTTGCTCGAAGGCTTTATATGCCTAGTTTGGGACCCCGGAGGCTATTGAAATTGCAAACATTGGTGCGGATTCCTGGATGAGTTCAAGCACAAGCCACCATGATAAGGGGCTCACCAAATGTCCAACTTAAGGACTTTAACTAAAAGTGCTAGGTAGGAGACAACCCACCATGGTATGATCTTTCATTTTTATCCTTAGTTTTATTTCATTCTATTTTTATTAGTGTTCATTCATAATGTCTGCATCAGCATCTACATTCTGTGTTCTGCATATAAAAAAAACAAAAAAAAAGCAACCCACGCGTGCGCGTAGGCCACGCGTGGGCGTCGATATAAATTTGGTTCTCCTATCCAACGACCAGAAAGTTGTGATGGAATCGTGCGGCTGGTGTGCTAGAGGCACAATTCGAGCCACGCGTACGCGTACGCGTCAATTTCATTTTTGGCACACCACGCGTGGGCGTGCGTGATGCGCACACGTCGCATGAAAACCTTGCCCCCTTCAATCGAAACAGAGAGTTGCGCGAAAACGACGCTGGAACTATGCGTTTAGCACAATTTCAGCCGACGCGTATGCGTGCTTCATGCGTACGCGTCATCTCCATTTATCCCTTTTCACGCGTTCGCGTCTTTAGACGCGTACGCGTCGATGCATTTTTGCCTCATCCATGCTCAAGCGTGATACACGCGTACGCGTGGAGTTGATTTCATTATCCCCTGACGCGAGAACCCTACCCCCTCGTGTCACCCAATCTTGTTCTTCTCCCTCCAACGTCTCTTCCCTCTCCCCCTCCTCCCTCCATTGACACATTCACCACTCGCCACCATCACCCTCGCATCATATCCACCACCAGCAACTCCGAACCGCTGCCGACGCCGTCGACCACCCCTCCATCTCTTTTCTTTCTTCTTCTTCTTCTTTTTCCTCTCTCTCCCCTCTTCCCACCTTCCCAAAGCACCGCCGCGGATAGTCCCTACACCGCCGTGCCACCGCCGTCTCTGAGTAGCACTCCCCTATCCCTTCCTTTCTGATTCTTTTACAGGCCCACTCAGGTTCCCCTATCTTCCTCTGCACCCCTTTTCTTGCTTTATCATCCTGTTTAGATAATTTCATTAGCCTAGTTTAAATTTTGTTAGAATTAGAATAGTTAGAGATGCATGTCTTAGTGGATTTTAGGTGGTTAGGTAGTTAGGATGTGGTTAGTGGATTTAGGTCTGATAATTGCCCTGTTCTTGCTGTTTGGAATGGTTAATCCTTTCTTGTTTGTGCTGATAAGTTGACCCTATACTAAATTGCTTTGCTTGGTGCTGTTATATGGGTTTAAATTTCTATTAATGCTCTGTTAATGTTTCATTGAATTACTTTGGTGCTAAACTGGTTTATTGATGCTGCTGAGTCTTATCTAAAATTGCTGAGTTCTTATCTGAGTTGATTTGGTTCCTTGATGTTGGTTTCTTGATGTATGATTTTGATAGATTTCAGATATGAGTTGCTATTGCTGTTGAATTCTTGTTGCGCTTTGATCTTCAATGTTGATTTAGTGGAGCTTCATTCTTTGAATCCATATTCTTTACTACTGATTGATTGCTGAATTTAATAAAGGAAGGCTAACTGCATATTTGTTCTTTATGCTAATCGACATGTATTGGATTCTAATGAGCTGCTATGTTATTGCTGTCTGTGTTTGACTAGATGATGGTTGCTAAACTGAGATTGATTTTATTGATAAATTTACTGCTGAACTCATTTAGTTTGGCTCAGTTGATTTTCTGCTCAATTAATAGATAAATTGTTGTTCTCCTGCTGTTTTGATGAGATGTTGCTGCTGCTAGTTGTTGTTTCGAAATGGCCATTGCAAGTTGAATTGAATGAAGTAATTACTGATTGAGTCCACTATTTTCATCCCTCTCTGCCATTGTGGTGCTCTATTTCTGCTCTTGCTGAATTTTTGGCTCACTTTTTATTTCCTATGAAACTATGCATATGGTTTTTGTGAATTTAAGTGTTCATGCATTCATAGAAAAGTTAATTTCTTCAATTGCAATTGCAGCCCCTATTCGAAAATGCACCTTGGTTCATGTGTAATTTAGTTGTTGAATTTGTCTGAATTATTTTGACTTCATATGGACTGATTTTGCTGTTTGTTCAATTCGGGAATGCTCACATTACTGCCGAAATGCTGCCCAATTTTTTCTGAAAACTGTTTTACTCGAACCCCACGCATGAATTGACTTTAGTACTATTGCATTGTGATTTAATTGGTTTCAACCAAAGCCAATTCATGGGGTGATGGGTTAGCATTTCCATTCCTTTTGGTTCCTTTTCTACTTGAAATGCATTGTTGATGATTTTATTTCATTTTATGCTTCTTTCATTACATGATTTATCATCAATAATCTGCATTATATGCTTGAATGTGAGATTTCTTGTTCTTCAATCTTTTGAACTTCTTTTAGTTAGGAACTACATTACCATGCCACTAATTCTAACCTAGTTTTCTAACGCTTGACTTCATTGACCTTCTAACTTTTCTTTTAGTTTTCCATTAATTCTTTTAGGTTCCTTTTAAGGCATGATAATTATTGTTGCTTAACAAACAAGCTTCTCTCTATTATTGTAGGGATTCTTGGTTTTTGTTTTGATTATTGTCTGCATTTTGTTTTCTTGCTTTCCAAGAGTCCATTTCTTTAAGTCCACTCATGAGTATGTCTCAATCTCCTTTTGTTTCTGGCTTCCTATCTGCTTTCTTCTTACCTGCTTTTTCTTCCTCTGATTTATTTGTTAATCTGTATCCTGGGATTTCTATTTTTCAGGATGTCTGATCCAAAAGGAAAAGGCAAGGCCAAGGCCAGTTTCGGTAAGAGGAAAAGAGGACAGTCATCTGTTGCTCTAGTGGATGTCCTTTCGGATGAATCTTGGCGGGAAAAGAACTTCACTGATAAAAAAAAAGCTGATCAGATTGTGCCGGCCAATGACCCAGTTAAATTTATAAATCTCTACTGTGAACTCAAATTTCCGGTCTTTGCAGAAAAGAGGCACCTCTACTTAGAACGGACGCTCAAAACACCAACCGAATTAAAGAAGTACACTGAAGAGCAGATCAAACAGAGAGGTTGTGTATTTTTGGAGAGGGATCTGACAGAGGTGAATGCATCTTGGGTCTGTGAGTTCTATTGTACCTATTACAAGACGATCCTCGATGCTGTGCAGCTTAGGGGCAAGCAGATCTTGGTCATAGAGGAGACAATAGAGGATATCCTCTACTTCCAGCCTAAACTAGATGATGTAGATGGTTATCAGAAGGCTGAGGAGTCCATTAGATTCATGAGTTTTGACTGGGATGCTGTCAGGCGTACCATAGCCATTGATCCTGATGTTCCATGGGCTATGGGAAAGTCGAAGTTAACTCCACGGGGTATAAAGATTATTTATCTCAATGATGAGGCTAGGTTGTGGTAACAAATACTGAGTAATTATGTTATGCCTAGTACTCGCGAGTCAGAGGTGCCAGCTGCCATGATCATCCTTATTTGGTGCGTTATAGAAGGAAATGAACTATACCTTCCACGGTTCATCAAAAAGTACATGGCTAGAGTTCATGTTCGAGGCACCCTGCCATTCCCTTATCTGATCACCCAGTTGGCTCATCGAGCTGAGGTACCTTGGGAGCTAGAGGATGAGAAGCCACCAATTGCCAACTGCAAGAAAGTCATTCTGCACGGCAAGTGGTTCGGACCTTTGGGCCACAAACTACCTACTTCTACTACTTCTTCTGATGCGGCCACATCCTTAGCAGCACCTTCAGCGCCTGCTGATAAACCCCAATTTCGTGATTTATCTTGTGCTTATTTTAGGGGATTTTACCACCTTTTCCCAAATTTATTCAATGAAATAGCATGGTTTTGTAATTCTCCCTTGAATTGTGCTTAAAGTGTAAAAACATGCTTTTTAGGCCTTAAATTGGTGATTTTGATTCACTTTAATTCCATTTGATCCCTTGATGTGTTTGTTGATTGATTTCAAGTTCATAAGGCAAGTATTGAATGGAAGAAATGAGGAGAAAAGCATGCAGAGGGGAGAATGCATGAAGAAACAAAGATTGGAAATGCATCAATGGACGCGCACGCGTACAAGGCGCGCATGCGCAGAAGTGGTTTTGCTTAGAGACGCGCACGCATACATGACGCGTCTGCACGGATGAAGAAATAGCCGAATTGACGCGCACACGCACATGGCGCGTACGCGCCGATACTCTCACGTGGCCCACTTAAAGGCAAAACGCTGGGGGGCAATTTCTGAGCTGCCCAGGCCCAAATCTAACTTGTTTCTAAGTGTATTTCATGCAGAATTGAAGTCCAAGCAAGGGGGAGCAATTAGTTTAGCCAACATGAGCCTTTAGTTAGTTTTCTAGAGAAAGAAGCTCCCCCTTCTCTCTAGAATTAGGTTAGGATTAGGTTAAATTGTCATAGATCCATGTTTAATTACTTGATCTCATCTTGTTTCTTTTATAATTTCTTATTCCTACATCTTGATTCTCTTAGTTGTAATGTTAATTTCTCATTTTGTCCTCTTTTGTGATGATGAACTCATGTTAGATTTGGTTTACATTTAATGCAATTTGATGTTGATGTTTCTTTTATTGATAAATTGAATTGTTGATTTACTTTCCTTACAATTAGTAGTTGTTAGATTTTACTATTTCTTGCAATTTATAATGTTTACTTTTATTGCACTCTATGTGTTTGATGAAATGTTCTCTTTAGTTTTTGAGTAGTCTTGTAGACTCTTGGTCTAAGCTAAGGGAATTGGGTAAATTTGAGTCATTGGGTATAATGGATTTGGTGATTCGAGAACCCTTGGTGATCAATTTGATACCCATTGACGCTAACCCACTACTAAGTTAATTAGTAGGTAGGTTAGGACTTAAGGTTTGATGTGATCAAACCTATTTGATGTACTTCAAGCTTAGGAGTAGATATTACGTACATAAGGCTTTTGAAAAGTAGACTTAATAGGTTGGCCTCTCACAATTATCAATGTTTGGTTTGTTGACAAGGATGGTGATCTCAGTTACCTAAGTCTTAGCCAAGAGTTCTTTATCTTGCTTTCTTTAATTACTTGCTTAATTTACTTTTCTTGCCCTCTTAAAAACCAAAACCCCCCTTTTACCCCTTCATAGCCAATAATTGACCACTTCATTGTTTCCATAGGGAGACGACTTGGAGTTCAAATATTTCGGTTAATTTTTATTAGGGGTTTGTTATTCGTGACAAAAACCAAGTTTAATTTGATTCGAGGATTGTCTATCAGTTTGGACTATGCTAACAACGTAAATATTTTGTGGAATTCTGAACCAGTGTAAATCCAAGAAGTCAAATTAATGGTGTCGTTGCCGGGGACGCAATGGTGCTATGTTATTGGCTATTGTATATATTGTGAATAGCTTGAATTTTGGTTTATTTGTTAGTTTTTGCTAATTTAGGATTTTGTTTTCTTGTTTCTTATTAATCTTTGTTTTTATTTCCTTTCACTATGAATTCTCATCCTTTTGGCTATGAGTGTAGTTCAAACTATTTTGTAGGAAATGGAAGCTCCAATGAGGATGTGCATCAAGGATTTGGAAATCAAGGATGGGAGGAACCCCAAGCTTATGAACAACCTTCATGGAAACAACCTCCTCCGAACTCTTATAGGTATAATCCTAATCTTGATGCATACCAATCCAATGTATGCGATGACCCTCATTGTGGTTGTCAACCACAATCATCATATGCATATGATTCCACTCCTCAATATATCCATACACCATACTCACATGCCTCACACCATCATTCAACTCCATATGACCATGACCCATACCCACCATACCAACCACCATATGAACCACATTTAGAACCACCACCATCCCAATACCAGTACTTCCAAGAACCACAAATTCCACATACACCACCTCAAGAATTCTACCAATATGAACCACCTTCTAATTACAGCAATCTTTCCTCAAACAATGAACCCTCTCTTCCACCACCACCTCCCGATGAAGTCTTCATGTTAGAATTGAGAGACCTTGAATCTTGTATCTTAAGGCGACAAGAGGAGGATGAAATTAAGTTTAAGGAGCTAAGAGCAAGAATGGCCGGCATAGTAGAAGCCGTGAGTCACCTAACATCCCACCTAAGCTCATGTACCTAAAGTACCCCCATTGTTGAATATGGAGAGACAATCAAGGAGCCTAGTGAGGAAGTGAACTTGAAGCTCCATGGTGAGGAAGAAGAGTTGAAGCAAGAAGTACAACAAGAGGAGAAGATAGAGATTAGCGAACAAAAGGAAGTAGTAGGTGGATGTTTGGGATATGTTGAGCATATAAAGGAATCCCAAGTTGAAAAGCCCTCTTCCAAGAAGTTTGGAAAGGATGTTAAAGAGGAGAGTAAAGTTGCGGAAGTAAACAGAGAGTTGAAGGAAATTGATCAAGAAGTGGATTCCATCACTAGTAATTTTTTGCCCACATTGATCAATTCCCTTGACGATCTTGTTGAGCCTCCTCCTAGTGGACTAGAATGCAATGTTGAGGAGGATGTGCAACCTCTAAGACCTATTGTAAGTGAAGAACTGGAAGAAGTGTTTCAAGCAACAAGCCCTCTTATCTATGATAATTCCGCATCAACATGTGATCCCTTCGAGTTTGAAGAGTCCTTTCCCAGAATGCTTGAACTTGATGATGATGTAGACTTCACTAGACCTCCTATCTATGATGAGAGTGATGGGGAAGAGATAGAAGAAATTGGTGAAGAAGAAGATGAACATGAGGAAACATGGCAAGAGGATGATCTTGAAAAACCTTGCCGAGTGGTGGAAGCCTCTAGAAGAGGATGGACGGGAGTAGAGCGTGCTTTATCAAGATCTTCGGGAACCCCTCCACCTAGTTTGCCATCCAATCCTTCGCTTGAGTGGGTAAAACTTCTAACTCTCAGCTTTATTATCCCACTTGAGTATGGTTTGCTTGAGACGGATGGCCAACTTAGGACACTTTGCGGAATTAAGCATAAGAGGAGGATGTTTAGTGGTTGGCGCTCTAAATCTAGACTCATTATGGTTGGAAGCTCGAATTTGAAGAGTATGGATTGGTGTAATGCTCAATTGAATGGGTCTAAGAGGATAGTTTGGTGTTCTCATGAGAATTCAGTTTTCTTGTCACCCGGACAGAACCAAGGCGATCAGCTAGAAGATGGGTGCGAAGATAAGATATGGGATCCTGGATCACACTACGGAAGTCAATTTTGGAAGCTCATATCTTGGAGAGAACCTCACCAAAGCTTGGTAAAAATGGTTGGAACTTCTGACAACCGATTGAAGGACAAGCACTCTTGGAGGTTCAAGGATGGATACAAGTACAAGCCACTTTGACAAGACGCCTTCCAAATGTCCAACTTAAGGACTTAAACCAAAAGTGCTTGGTGGGAGACACCCCACCATGGTAAACTCTTTCCATTCTCTTATAGATAGAACGAATGAATGAATTGGGTTCCATTGTATATAATTTCTTTATTACTTAGTATATTTTGCTTTGCTTGCTAAGGTGTTTATACATTCTATGCTTAATTAGGGATGATTCTTTGAACTTGAGTTTTTGCTTGGAATGCAAGTTTCCTCAATTTATTTGAAAAATCCCCAAAATCTCAAAATTTTGCTTGATTTTGCATCTTAGCTAGTCTAGAGTCTTAGAGAAGGTCAGGAGGATGATGAGCTCTTTTTGATGCTCATGAAAAAAAAATTAAAAAAATGAAAATTGAGCAGTCACGCGCAAGTGCACAAAGCGCGCGCGCGTCGGCTAGGTGTTTAAGTTTTCTGGGCCAAAGACCAGAGAGTTGTGCCACTTTTTGGCCAACTCTGTGCCCTAACCCACGCGGACGCATGCTGTGTGCGTCCGCGTCCTTTCTGCGTTACCCTATTCACGCATAGGTGCACTTCGCGCCTCCGCGCCCAAACCACCATTTAGCTCTGTGATGACATGTCACCATGTCATGTTTTTCTATGCTTTTTCATTTGTTTTCAATAGGTTTTATGCACTTTCTTGAGCCATAAGCAAGCCAATTGGGTAGATTTTCATGTTTCCTTTGATTTAATCAACCATGTATGAATTCATGCTATTTCATGAGGTTTTGTGCTATAATTGTCACATATTATGAAAGAATGAATATCTCATGATTTTGAGCATAGCTTTGATGTGTTTGGTTGATTAATGATAGGTGAAGAAAGCTTGGAGAAAGGTTGATGCAAGAAGGAAGGGCTAGGAGGAAGAGAGAACAAAAAGTTTGAGCAAAAGTTTGCCTCAAACTTTAGCTCAAACCTTTGGATTAATTATGAACCAGGAAGTAAAAGCTGGAGCAAAAGTTAGACCCCTAACTTTTTGGCTAACTTTTGGGCAAAAGTTGGAGCAAAAGTTAGACCCCTAACTTTTTGGCTAACTTTTGGCGCATGAAAAATACTCCCTGGACTAGCAAAAGTTTGCGCCAACGTTAGCCCCTAACTTTTTGGCTAACGTTGGCGCCATGAATAACCAAGGGGAGGCCAACGTTGGAGCAAAAGTTAGACCCCTAACTTTTGCCCCAACGTTGGTATCAGCAAAACAAGGGTGCTGATGTGAAAAGTTGGAGTAAAAGTTAGACCCCTAACTTTTACTCCAACTTTTACTCAAGCTTTCATGATTCCAAACCCGGTTCAATTCGGTTCTTCTCCAAACTCCAAGAGCAATCAACCAAGGCCTCTATCAACCCAATTCCATCAAGAGCAAGGGCCCAATTGTCATCACTCAAAGGCACAAGAGATAGATAAAATAGGAATTTCATTTTCATTTTGTAAAGCCTATATAAGGCATCATTTTCATATTTGTTAGGGGGGAGGCGAGCTCCACTAGGGAGCATTAGGAATACTGAGCTCTCTCTCTGAGTTTCATTTTCTGTTTTGAATCTTGAATTGAGATTGGAAGGAATTCTGTTTTCATTCTCTATTTGCAACTTCTCTTTACTTCTTCTGCAATCTTTTTTTAATTCTCTGCAACTTTTCTCTTGTTGAATCAAGGAAGGATCCACTCCTGAGATCTTCAACATCCTTTTAAATTTCTGCAAATTAAGCACAGTCACTTTGCTCTCTGATCTCTTTGTTCCCAATTTACTTTCCAACACTTTTGTTCCTCTGCATTTTACATTTGAGCCGCTGAGATCTGAATTTACTTTTCATGCAATTTTAATTTCCTTGCAATTGTGCTAAGCTTTGATTTACTGCTTTCGTTTAATTTCCCTGCACCCAGTCTCCTTTACTTTCATGCAATTTACTTTTCTTGCAATTTAAGATTCTTGCTATTTTACTTCCTTGTTCTTTAAGTTACTGTCCAATTTACTTTCTGCACTTTAATTTTCCTTGTCATTTACTTTCTGCTGCATCAATTATCACACAAATATTAGCTTGACTAAACTAATCACCCACTAAAGTTTCTTGGTCCATCAATCCCTGTGGGATCGACCTCACTCCCGTGAGTTATTATTACTTGATGCGACCCGGTGCACTTGCCGGTTAGATTAACAAGAAACTTGATGGGATATTTTCGCGAAAAAACAAATTCCTCCGAAACACCCAAATCTAACCGGCAAGTGCACCGGGTCGCATCAAGTAATAATAACTCACGGGAGTGAGGTCGATCCCACAGGGATTGAAGGATTGAGCAATTTTAGTTTAGTGGTTGATTTAGTCAAGCGAATCAAGATTTGGTTGAGAGATTTGTGATTTGCAGAATTTAAATTGCATAGAAAGTAAAGGGAATGGGTAATTGGCATGAAATTAAAGAGAACTGAAATTTAAAGTGCTGAATCTTAAAGAACAAGAAATTAAATGGCAGAAACTTAGAACGCAAGAAATGTAAATTGCAGAATCTTAAAATGCAAGAAATGTAAATGGCTTGAATTGTAAAGGGAATTGGGAGTTGGATTTGCAGGAATTAAACGAGGAAAAGTAAATTGCAACAAAGAGAGAAGTAAAGGATGTCTTGAATTAATCCGGATCTTAAAACAGAAAAGTAAAATGAGCATGAAAACAGTAAACAGAGGATGTGACAATTATAGCACAAAACCTCATGAAATAGCATGAATTCATACATGGTTGATTAAATCAAAGGAAACATGAAAATCTACCCAATTGGCTTGCTTTTGGCTCAAGAAAGTGCATAATTCTATTGAAAACAAAAGAAAAAGGCTAGTGAAACTAGGCTAAGATGACTTGTCATCACAACACCAAACTTAAAGCTTGCTTGTCCCCAAGCAAGAAATGAATTATGCTCAATGGTTCTTTCATTTAAGATGGATTGAAGAACAACTTGTCAGGTCCTGTGAGTGAAGTGATCAAGTGTCAGTGGGGTGAACTCTAAATCATATGCTCATGCAAGGGTTTCAGTGCTCACTAGTCCTCACATATTGGGAGTCTTAGGTCTTAGGATTTTCATCCAAATGGTATCATGGAGATCTCTTTATATGTAGTCACCTTGAAGCAGCTTATAGTTTCTGTGCTTTGGCCTCGACTCTAAGTGTCATGTCTCAAAGCGGCTCTTTAGATAAGCTTTCAATCAATACTCCTAAACCAGTTGGTTTTAAGGTATTAGGTGTTAAAGCACCCCTAAGGATTTACTTGCTCAAGCCTCTTTCCTTGACACAGCTCAACCACAAGCATTTACTAGGCTAACAACTCTTTGAGTTTTGTTTCTTTTTTTTTCTCTTTTTCTGCCTAGTAATTGATGCTCAGAGCCTTGGGCCATGTTCTTTTTGTTTTTGTATTTTCTTTTCTTTCTTTTGTTTTGTTTGCTGCTTCTTGGATCAATAAATTTTTGAGAATCTCCACAATACTTCTTTGAACTTCATGTCCCGCCTATGAGCTCCCATGCAAGTTTTCACAAGCATGCAACCTCAATACATAATCATACAACTAGAACCACCACTTCTCCTAATCTTTTGCTTGCCTCAAAATTGTTTAATTCCTCAATCCTTCTTTTCAAAGAACTTTCATGTGATGCATTCTTGAACATTGAGTGCAAACAAGTTTTGAAGAGAAAAATGTTGTGAATGATCAAGCGTCTTACTTATTGAATTACAGAAAAACTATGCTATGCAGATAGATAATCAGGGAAACTAAACCACTCTCAATCATAGCAGTGTTTGATGTAAGATAATCACTTAACGATACAACCTTTTGGAGTTCGCTTGATTCACTCCTCATCATCATCATTACTGATCCACACATTCCTCTTTCATTTTTTTTGATGATGCTTAATCCTCCCAAAGGCTTGTATGATGCTCTGTAATGATATTGAAAGTTGCTTGTTCCCCAAGCACTTGGAAAAATGGTTAGCATGTATGATTTATTTGTGGGCCCTTGAACTTACTTTGGTGTGGGAACACCAAACTTAGTACCTTGCCAATGGTTCTTGGGCATCAGATTAACCATGTGTAAAACTCTTTTTCTTTTTCAAAAGCAATAAACCTGAAAACTAGGAAACAGCAGAATAGTTAACTAGTTCATCCAACATGCTTGAAGCCAGCATTATGCAAAAAGTGAGAATGTGTTTTATAATGGGATTTTGGTGAAACACCAAACATAGAATCCTGCATTCCCCTTTAGATTATTTTGGTGTGCAACACCAAACTTAGCTTCTTGCATTATAGATAAAACTAATTAACCTTTTTATTAAAATAGTTATGAACAGAAAACTACCTCACGTTGGGTTGCCTCCCAACAAGCGCTCTTTTATTGTCACTAGCTTGACATCCTTCATCCTCTGATCATGGAAGTTGAGGTTTCTGTTGCCTTTGGTTTCCTCCTCTCACAGTAGGCTTCTCCTTGATAGTTGTTTCTTTTCCCGTAGCCTTCTCACTGTTTTCCATAACTGCTTTCCCTTTCAACCCAGCAGCTTTTTCACTGTTCTTTGAGTCATCTTCAGTGGCTCTTAGGGACATATTTCCCTCTCTCTCGCCCAGTTTAGCAAGGTTTTGAACCAGTTGTTCCATGTGCCTTTCAATTATCTTGAGATATGCCTCTTGGTTTTTCCTTATATCTTCCTGCTCTATTATTGTCATTTCTTGAATTTTCATAAACCTTTCCATCATCATTTCTAGAACATAGAGTCTTTGGAAGTTTAGTATTGGTTGTGGCTGTGTCAATTGTGGTGATTGATGTAAGTCATTTTAGGCAGGTGGTGAGGTAGGACAGGGCTGGAGGTGTGTATATTGGGGTGGTGTGTAGTGATTTTTGTTGGTATGGTGGTGTTTCTGCAGGTTTTGGAAGTTGGGGTTGTTATAGTTGAAGTCCCTTTGTTCCTGATGCTGAGATTCCCTCATTCTTAGATAAGAATGTGGTTTCCATGGTGGAAATTGTGCATTCACTGTGGCAGAATGTAGATAATCAATTTGTCTAGCTATTGATTCCAATTGCTGCTGAGTTTGCTGGTATAGCTGTTTGTTTTGATTCATGATTGCTCTCACTCCTTCAAGATTCATTACTTCCTTTTCTGAAATTGCATTCCGTGGTGTCTCAAATAAGTGTTGGTTATTGGCTCTTTTGTCACTGAACTCTGCAGTTCCTTGGATGGTTGCTGTTGCCTTGAGTAGGCCATCTGAGAAGTAATCTACTGCTCTTCTTGTTTCTGAGGTTAATCCTTCATAGAACGCTTGAAAATCCACCTTGTCACTTGCTTTCTTGTATCTTTCCCATGCTTTGAACAATGGTTCTTCCTCTCTTTGTATGAATGGATGCATTCCTTCTTTCATCTTAATGTTTTGTCGGGATGATGAGAATTTGGCTAGGAACTTAGCAACCAAATCATCCCAACTAGTGATACTTCCTTGGGGAAAGGTTTCAAGCCATTGTGCTGCTTCATTCTTCAGTGAGAAAGGAAATAACAAGAGCTTACAGGTATCATGGTTTACACCATTGAGATTGATAGCACCACAAGTTTTCAGAAAAATGGATAGGTGCTGTTTAGGGTCCTCCAATGGATTTCCACTATAGGAACAATTGTTCTCTATTAGTGTAATGAGTTGTGGCTTCATGTTGTGGTGTTCTTCTTTCTCAGAAACTCCTTCTTCAATGATATCCTTCCCTTTGGCTACTCTTCTTTCCTGTGACATATAATTCAACAACGGAACACACAGTGATTCTCTTGAAAATTAAGTGTAGTCAGTTGAGACAAAACTTCAAACAGTTAGTGGGTTAGTCAAAAATTAAAGAAACAGGAAATAAAAATGCTAGATCTAGATCACCACCTCACTTAATCATTGTCAATCTAATCAATCCCCGGTAACGGCGCCAAAAACTTGATGGGATATTTTCGCGAAAAAACGAATTCCTCCGAAATACCCAAATCTAACCGGCAAGTGCACCGGGTCGCATCAAGTAATAATAACTCACGGGAGTGAGGTCGATCCCACAGGGATTGAAGGATTGAGCAATTTTAGTTTAGTGGTTGATTTAGTCAAGCGAATCAAGATTTGGTTGAGAGATTTGTGATTTGCAGAATTTAAATTGCATAGAAAGTAAAGGGAATGGGTAATTGGCATGAAATTAAAGAGAACTGAAATTTAAAGTGCTGAATCTTAAAGAACAAGAAATTAAATGGCAGAAACTTAGAACGCAAGAAATGTAAATTGCAGAATCTTAAAATGCAAGAAATGTAAATGGCTTGAATTGTAAAGGGAATTGGGAGTTGGATTTGCAGGAATTAAACGAGGAAAAGTAAATTGCAACAAAGAGAGAAGTAAAGGATGTCTTGAATTAATCCGGATCTTAAAACAGAAAAGTAAAATGAGCATGAAAACAGTAAACAGAGGATGTAAATTGAGAATTCAGATCTCAGGACCCAAGAGACTAGAAAACCAAGTCTAGATCTCAATGCCTTCCTAGATCCAACAAGAACAATTGCAAAGGAGATTGTAAATTGCAAAGAAAGTAGATGAAGAACAATGAACCGAAACTGAAATTCAATTAAGCAGAAAATTAAACAAGATCCCAAGGTGAGATTGAAACAGAATTTCTTCAACTCTCCACCCAAAATCCAAGACAAGAAAAGTAAAGAGTGCTGGGCAAGAACAAGGAAGAAGAGAGATCAATTCTCCTCCCAAATTCTCTTGAATTAAAACAACAATGCTAAGAAAAATAAAAGTGAGCTCCAAGCCAAAACCGAAAAGAAAGTTCTTCTGCAAAACTAAAAGCGAAGCTCTCTTCAAAACTTAAATTCTAATCTATTTATACACTTTCTTCAAATGGTCTTCAAGCCATCAATTGGGCCTTTGCTCTTGGTGGAATTGGGTTGAGAGAGGCCTTGGTTGATTGCTCTTGGAGTTTGGAGAAGAACCAAATTAAACCGGGTTGGAATCATGAAAGCTTGAGTAAAAGTTGGAGTAAAAGTTAGGGGTCTGACTTTTGCTCCAACTTTTCACATCAGCACCCTTGTTTTGCTGATACCAACGTTGGGGCAAAAGTTATGGGTCTAACTTTTGCTCCAACGTTGGCCTCCCCTTGGTTATTCATGGCGCCAACGTTAGCCAAAAAGTTAGGGGGCTAACGTTGGCGCAAACTTTTGCTAGTCCGGGGAGTGTTTTTCATGTGCCAACGTTAGCCAAAAAGTTAGGGGGCTAACGTTGGCGCAAACTTTTTGTGCATCCAGGGAGTGTTTTTCATGCCAAAAGTTAGCCAAAAAGTTAGGGGTCTAACTTTTGCTCCAGCTTTTACTTCCTGGTTCATAATTAATCCAAAAGTTTGAGCTAATGTTTGAGGGCAAACTTTTGCTCAAACTTTTTGTTCTCTCTTCCTCCTAGCCCTTCCTTCTTGCATCAACCTTTCTCCAAGCTTTCTTCATCTATCATTAATCAACCAAACACATCAAAGCTATGCTCAAAATCATGAGATATTCATTCTTTCGTAATATGTGACAATTATAGCACAAAACCTCATGAAATAGCATGAATTCATACATGGTTGATTAAATCAAAGGAAACATGAAAATCTACCCAATTGGCTTGCTTTTGGCTCAAGAAAGTGCATAATTCTATTGAAAACAAAAGAAAAAGGCTAGTGAAACTAGGCTAAGATGACTTGTCATCACAACACCAAACTTAAAGCTTGCTTGTCCCCAAGCAAGAAATGAATTATGCTCAATGGTTCTTTCATTTAAGATGGATTGAAGAACAACTTGTCAGGTCCTGTGAGTGAAGTGATCAAGTGTCAGTGGGGTGAACTCTAAATCATATGCTCATGCAAGGGTTTCAGTGCTCACTAGTCCTCACATATTGGGAGTCTTAGGTCTTAGGATTTTCATCCAAATGGTATCATGGAGATCTCTTTATATGTAGTCACCTTGAAGCAGCTTATAGTTTCTGTGCTTTGGCCTCGACTCTAAGTGTCATGTCTCAAAGCGGCTCTTTAGATAAGCTTTCAATCAATACTCCTAAACCAGTTGGTTTTAAGGTATTAGGTGTTAAAGCACCCCTAAGGATTTACTTGCTCAAGCCTCTTTCCTTGACACAGCTCAACCACAAGCATTTACTAGGCTAACAACTCTTTGAGTTTTGTTTCTTTTTTTTTCTCTTTTTCTGCCTAGTAATTGATGCTCAGAGCCTTGGGCCATGTTCTTTTTGTTTTTGTATTTTCTTTTCTTTCTTTTGTTTTGTTTGCTGCTTCTTGGATCAATAAATTTTTGAGAATCTCCACAATACTTCTTTGAACTTCATGTCCCGCCTATGAGCTCCCATGCAAGTTTTCACAAGCATGCAACCTCAATACATAATCATACAACTAGAACCACCACTTCTCCTAATCTTTTGCTTGCCTCAAAATTGTTTAATTCCTCAATCCTTCTTTTCAAAGAACTTTCATGTGATGCATTCTTGAACATTGAGTGCAAACAAGTTTTGAAGAGAAAAATGTTGTGAATGATCAAGCGTCTTACTTATTGAATTACAGAAAAACTATGCTATGCAGATAGATAATCAGGGAAACTAAACCACTCTCAATCATAGCAGTGTTTGATGTAAGATAATCACTTAACGATACAACCTTTTGGAGTTCGCTTGATTCACTCCTCATCATCATCATTACTGATCCACACATTCCTCTTTCATTTTTTTTGATGATGCTTAATCCTCCCAAAGGCTTGTATGATGCTCTGTAATGATATTGAAAGTTGCTTGTTCCCCAAGCACTTGGAAAAATGGTTAGCATGTATGATTTATTTGTGGGCCCTTGAACTTACTTTGGTGTGGGAACACCAAACTTAGTACCTTGCCAATGGTTCTTGGGCATCAGATTAACCATGTGTAAAACTCTTTTTCTTTTTCAAAAGCAATAAACCTGAAAACTAGGAAACAGCAGAATAGTTAACTAGTTTATCCAACATGCTTGAAGCCAGCATTATGCAAAAAGTGAGAATGTGTTTTATAATGGGATTTTGGTGAAACACCAAACATAGAATCCTGCATTCTCCTTTAGATTATTTTGGTGTGCAACACCAAACTTAGCTTCTTGCATTATAGATAAAACTAATTAACCTTTTTATTAAAATAGTTATGAACAGAAAACTACCTCACGTTGGGTTGCCTCCCAACAAGCGCTCTTTTATTGTCACTAGCTTGACATCCTTCATCCTCTGATCATGGAAGTTGAGGTTTCTGTTGCCTTTGGTTTCCTCCTCTCACAGTAGGCTTCTCCTTGATAGTTGTTTCTTTTCCCGTAGCCTTCTCACTGTTTTCCATAACTGCTTTCCCTTTCAACCCAGCAGCTTTTTCACTGTTCTTTGAGTCATCTTCAGTGGCTCTTAGGGACATATTTCCCTCTCTCTCGCCCAATTTAGCAAGGTTTTGAACCAGTTGTTCCATGTGCCTTTCAATTCTCTTGAGATATGCCTCTTGGTTTTTCCTTATATCTTCCTGCTCTATTATTGTCATTTCTTGAATTTTCATAAACCTTTCCATCATCATTTCTAGAACATAGAGTCTTTAGAAGTTTAGTATTGGTTGTGGCTGTGTCAATTGTGGTGATTGATGTAAGTCATTTTAGGCAGGTGGTGAGGTAGGACAGGGCTGGAGGTGTGTATATTGGGGTGGTGTGTAGTGATTTTTGTTGGTATGGTGGTGTTTCTGCAGGTTTGGGAAGTTGGGGTTGTTATAGTTGAAGTCCCTTTGTTCCTGATGCTGAGATTTCCTCATTCTTAGATAAGAATGTGGTTTCCATGGTGGAAATTGTGCATTCACTGTGGCAGAATGTAGATAATCAATTTGTCTAGCTATTGATTCCAATTGCTGCTGAGTTTGCTGGTATAGCTGTTTGTTTTGATTCATGATTGCTCTCACTCCTTCAAGATTCATTACTTCCTTTTCTGAAATTGCATTCCGTGGTGTCTCAAATAAGTGTTGGTTATTGGCTCTTTTGTCACTGAACTCTGCAGTTCCTTGGATGGTTGCTGTTGCCTTGAGTAGGCCATCTGAGAAGTAATCTACTGCTCTTCTTGTTTCTGAGGTTAATCCTTCATAGAACGCTTGAAAATCCACCTTGTCACTTGCTTTCTTGTATCTTTCCCATGCTTTGAACAATGGTTCTTCCTCTCTTTGTATGAATGGATGCATTCCTTCTTTCATCTTAATGTTTTGTCGGGATGATGAGAATTTGGCTAGGAACTTAGCAACCAAATCATCCCAACTAGTGATACTTCCTTGGGGAAAGGTTTCAAGCCATTGTGCTGCTTCATTCTTCAGTGAGAAAGGAAATAACAAGAGCTTACAGGTATCATGGTTTACACCATTGAGATTGATAGCACCACAAGTTTTCAGAAAAATGGATAGGTGCTGTTTAGGGTCCTCCAATGGATTTCCACTATAGGAACAATTGTTCTCTATTAGTGTAATGAGTTGTGGCTTCATGTTGTGGTGTTCTTCTTTCTCAGAAACTCCTTCTTCAATGATATCCTTCCCTTTGGCTACTCTTCTTTCCTGTGACATATAATTCAACAACGGAACACACAGTGATTCTCTTGAAAATTAAGTGTAGTCAGTTGAGACAAAACTTCAAACAGTTAGTGGGTTAGTCAAAAATTAAAGAAACAGGAAATAAAAATGCTAGATCTAGATCACCACCTCACTTAATCATTGTCAATCTAATCAATCCCCGGTAACGGCGCCAAAAACTTGATGGGATATTTTCGCGAAAAAACGAATTCCTCCGAAATACCCAAATCTAACCGGCAAGTGCACCGGGTCGCATCAAGTAATAATAACTCACGGGAGTGAGGTCGATCCCACAGGGATTGAAGGATTGAGCAATTTTAGTTTAGTGGTTGATTTAGTCAAGCGAATCAAGATTTGGTTGAGAGATTTGTGATTTGCAGAATTTAAATTGCATAGAAAGTAAAGGGAATGGGTAATTGGCATGAAATTAAAGAGAACTGAAATTTAAAGTGCTGAATCTTAAAGAACAAGAAATTAAATGGCAGAAACTTAGAACGCAAGAAATGTAAATTGCAGAATCTTAAAATGCAAGAAATGTAAATGGCTTGAATTGTAAAGGGAATTGGGAGTTGGATTTGCAGGAATTAAACGAGGAAAAGTAAATTGCAACAAAGAGAGAAGTAAAGGATGTCTTGAATTAATCCGGATCTTAAAACAGAAAAGTAAAATGAGCATGAAAACAGTAAACAGAGGATGTAAATTGAGAATTCAGATCTCAGGACCCAAGAGACTAGAAAACCAAGTCTAGATCTCAATGCCTTCCTAGATCCAACAAGAACAATTGCAAAGGAGATTGTAAATTGCAAAGAAAGTAGATGAAGAACAATGAACCGAAACTGAAATTCAATTAAGCAGAAAATTAAACAAGATCCCAAGGTGAGATTGAAACAGAATTTCTTCAACTCTCCACCCAAAATCCAAGACAAGAAAAGTAAAGAGTGCTGGGCAAGAACAAGGAAGAAGAGAGATCAATTCTCCTCCCAAATTCTCTTGAATTAAAACAACAATGCTAAGAAAAATAAAAGTGAGCTCCAAGCCAAAACCGAAAAGAAAGTTCTTCTGCAAAACTAAAAGCGAAGCTCTCTTCAAAACTTAAATTCTAATCTATTTATACACTTTCTTCAAATGGTCTTCAAGCCATCAATTGGGCCTTTGCTCTTGGTGGAATTGGGTTGAGAGAGGCCTTGGTTGATTGCTCTTGGAGTTTGGAGAAGAACCAAATTAAACCGGGTTGGAATCATGAAAGCTTGAGTAAAAGTTGGAGTAAAAGTTAGGGGTCTGACTTTTGCTCCAACTTTTCACATCAGCACCCTTGTTTTGCTGATACCAACGTTGGGGCAAAAGTTATGGGTCTAACTTTTGCTCCAACGTTGGCCTCCTCTTGGTTATTCATGGCGCCAACGTTAGCCAAAAAGTTAGGGGGCTAACGTTGGCGCAAACTTTTGCTAGTCCAGGGAGTGTTTTTCATGTGCCAACGTTAGCCAAAAAGTTAGGGGGCTAACGTTGGCGCAAACTTTTTGTGCATCCAGGGAGTGTTTTTCATGCCAAAAGTTAGCCAAAAAGTTAGGGGTCTAACTTTTGCTCCAGCTTTTACTTCCTGGTTCATAATTAATCCAAAAGTTTGAGCTAAAGTTTGAGGGCAAACTTTTGCTCAAACTTTTTGTTCTCTCTTCCTCCTAGCCCTTCCTTCTTGCATCAACCTTTCTCCAGGCTTTCTTCACCTATCATTAATCAACCAAACACATCAAAGCTATGCTCAAAATCATGAGATATTCATTCTTTTATAATATGTGACAATTATAGCACAAAACCTCATGAAATAGCATGAATTCATACATGGTTGATTAAATCAAAGGAAACATGAAAATCTACCCAATTGGCTTGCTTTTGGCTCAAGAAAGTGCATAATTCTATTGAAAACAAAAGAAAAAGGCTAGTGAAACTAGGCTAAGATGACTTGTCATCACACATCCACGCGAACGCGCATAGTGCGCGCGCGTCGATGCATTTTTGCATCACCCAGGCCAAAGGACCCGAGAGTTATGCCAACTCTGGGCCCCTTTTGTGCCTCTGGCCCAGCACACCCGCGCGGACGCGCATCGTACGCGTCTGCGCCCATTCCAAATTATCCACTCTACGCGCAAGCGCGAATGGTGCTTCCCCGCCGATCCCTAACTGCTTCCACCCACGCAGACGCGCACGGTGCACTGATGCACACGGAAACTTGTCTCTCAACAATTTTCCTTCGGCAAGTGTACCGAATTGTCGTCAAGTAAAAACTCACAATAGAGTGAGGTCGAATCCCACAGGAATTGATTGGTCAAGCAACTTTAATTAGAGGAATGTTTTAGTTGAGCGAAGCAGAATTTGGTTTGAGTGTTGCAGGAAATTAAATGGCGAGAAAGTAAATAGCAGAAAATGTAAATGCCGAAAGTAAAGAGCTGAAAGTAAATGGCGGAAGTTAAATTGCAGAATTTAAATGGGAATGGGGAAGATGCTCAAAAAAGTAAATTGCAGAAATTAAAGAGAATGGGTAAGATCAGAAATGGGGATTCATTGGGCTTAGGAGATGTTGCATTCTCCGGATCAAATTCATTTTCATCTCTTCCTCAATCAATGCATTCATTGATCTCCTTGGCAATCTTAAGTGATCGAATTCCAATTCCTTGGCAATTCAATCTCTCAAATCTTGATCAATAGCCAATTCCTTGGTCAATTGCTCATGAGAAGAGATGAAGTATGGTCACTGATTATACTACATGCATTCCCAAATCTAGTGTTAGTAGGATTATAGTCACCATATCCAACCAAACCCAATTTGGTCCAATATGAAAAAATATTTCTAGCATGATCTCTACATTCCTCTTCCAAGGTTCAGAAGAGATCCAAGTATGAATAGCTTCTTTTCCAAGATAACTACCCAATTGGATGAAGATTGAAAGCTTTCTAGTAAAATCAAGAGAAAAGATAGAAGAAGAGTAATGAAAAATAGCATTGATCCATCAAATTACAACAGAGCTCCCTAACCCAATGAAAGGGGTTTAGTTGTTCATAGCTCTGGAAATAAAAAACAAAGATGGAGAATACATCATGAAAATTAGAACTAGAAGTGCAGAGAAAGAAAATTATACAGAGAGTAGTTCCCAATTTCCAATCCCCCCAAAGCTCTTTTCCTAATTCAAAACTACCCCTATATATACTACTCTTCTGATCTTCTAGTTGGTTCTTCAAGTCTTGGATATGGGCCTTTGGATCTTGAGTTTGAAGCAGTTATCTTCTGCAGTGGGCTTAGCTTTACTTGCAGAGAGAAAGTGTGAAGTAGGCAAGGTGTTTAGCTCAGGACGTTAGTGGCGTTAACGTTAAGTGAGAGTGTGGGTTCGAGAACGTTAGTGACAATCACCTTTTTCACTAACGTTCCTCACCCAGGGATGGTCCACGTTAACTTCAACGTTAGTGGCACTAACGTGACCACTAACGTTGCCTCTTGGTCCTTCGCACACGTTATTGGGACTCACCTTTCCCAATAACGTTGAGAGTCTTCCCTCCCCCTACGTTAGAGTCCACGTTAACTAGGTTAACGTGGCTCTTAACGTAAGCTTGCCAATCCTTTGAGAACGTTAGTGACACTTACCTTTGTCACTAACGTTCCAATGTGCCCCTACTTCCTATGTTAGAGTCCACGTTAACTAGGTTAACGTGGCTTCTAACGTAGCAATGATAGCCATTTCCAACGTTAGTGACAAAGGTGAGTGTCACTAACGTTGGCTCATTATTCCCTTATCCACGTTAGCTTCCACGTTAACTAAGTTAACGTGGGAGTTAACGTTGCTCACATTGGTTCATTCCAACATTAGTGACAAAGGTGAGTGTCACTAACGTTGGCGATTCTTGCTCCCTCCACGTTAGCTTCCACGTTAACTAAGTTAACGTGGGAGTTAACGTGGCTCTTTGTGGCTTAGCTCAACGTTAGTGACAAAGGTAAGTGTCACTAACGTTGGCTTCTCTTTTGCTTCTCAACGTTAGAGTCCACGTTAACTGAGTTAACGTGGCTCTTAACGTGGCCAATTGTGAGCTTGGTCCAACGTTAGTGACAAAGGTAAGTGTCACTAACGTTGGCTTCATTTCTTTCTTCCACGTTAGAGTTCACGTTAACTTAGTTAACGTGACTCTTAACGTGGGCAATTATGGCTTCGAGGGCATTATTGGCGATTACTTATCTCATTAACTTTGCAAGTTAGCTCCCATTCTAGAGGTCACGTTAGTTAGACTAACGTGGCTGCTAACGTGGTTCTTCCTTGCTTCCTTTGTCCTGAAATCAAGCAATGAAGTGCATCAAAGTTCTTGTCCCGGTCATGGGAAATGCATCATCCAATTTGTCATTAAATTCATGCAAAATCCTCATGAAATCATGTAAAGTGCACAATGTATGCCTGAATCAAGATGTAAGTGAAATTCTACCCAAAACTTGCTTATTCCCTAAGAAAATGCATGAAACTACCCTAAAAACAATAAAGAAAAGGTCAGTAAAACTGGCCAAAATGCCCTGGCATCACGCGCACACGCGTGGATTCAAAAATCCCATTTAACCAGGGACGCGAAGCCCTAGCGCATTTGCGCAGCAACCCTCTTCTCCTCTCAAACGTTCCATTTCTTCTCTCCCTCCATTTTCAACCTCCAAGCTTTTCAAACACCAACCAACCACCGGCCACCCTCCGGCGAGTACCACCACCATCGGCACACGCCCCCCTCTTCCTTCTTTTCTCTTTCTTTCTCTCTACCTCACCCGTTCTCCCTGCTCTGTCTCTGTTCTCACTCCCTGCTCCATTACCATCATCAACCGCGACTCTATTGTCACCGGCATGGGCATCGCCGCTGGCAGCACCACCTTGCTGCCCCCTCTGTTCATTCTCCCTCATTTCTGCTTCTTCTCTATCTCCCAGGTTTCTGCCTTCCCCTGTTCTGCTTCCTTACTGTTTTATTTTAATTTATAATTAGCTTAGTTAGATTAGTTTAATTAGTTTGGTTTAATTAGGTGGTTAGCGAATCTGGGCTGAGTAGTGGATTTAGGCTTGTGTGAATTTATGCTGCTGTTTGAAATTATTCTGTTTCATTGAATTGCCCTGTACTCATTTGATTTGTTGATGCTGCTACCTGGTTAGTTGTTTCTGCTGATTGATAATGCTGCCTGTTTGTAGTATGCAGGTTTGGTCTGAATTGCTTTCTGATGTTTGCTGCTAAAGATTAGCTATTTGTGCAATTCATATGAACTCATGCATAATTTTTGTGCTTTTGATTTTTAATGAATTCATATGGAAATTGATTTGACTGTTTGAATTTGGAAAATAGCCAATGTACTGCTGAAATACTACCGAATTTTTCCTAACCATGTTCCATGATATAACAATGTTTTGATTGATGCAACAAGCTTTAATTGACAAAATTCTATGTCAATAGAATCTTGCTTGCTAAATGGTTTTGGGAAATCCCTCAAGGACAAGTTTTGGTCATGCCTATAATACTCCTTACTTGTTTGCAAAACTGATTTGCTTATATGCATTGAATGGTTCGATTAAGTTTTCAAATTGACCATAACTTGAAACTCTCTTGAGATTTTGTGCCTCTTTTTCATAAACACGCAAGTTTGTAATTTTTAATCTATGTGACTAATTGATTCATTCAATTCATACTTAATTTCATTCAGTCACGTGGATCATGAGGTTTTTCATTCTTGATTGAACTTGTGACTTTTATGCACTGTTGGAATTGGTGTTAAATGTTACTTGATTTACTTGTTTCTCAAGGTTTTGATTTCACCAACACCACTAGTGATCTTCACATTGGTTGATGACTTATTTTCATACTAGTTGCTTTTTAGCAATGTCATATTTCATCATCAATGACTATATGCATTCCATGGTTGAGAGTATGCTTGCACCCCTGTTTTGTGCATTTCTTCTAATTGAGCCGATAATTGTCGTATCACTAATTTTAAACTGATTTCTAACTCTAACTTGTTTAACCAACTAACTCCTCTTTTGTTTTGAACTTAACTCCTTTAATCATTCCTTGAATATGGCATTTCTAAGGCTCAATAAACAAGTTTTGTGCAATTATGGTTTGAATTCTTGGTTTGTGACTTGGTTTGATTTTTAAATTCTGTTACTTGCATTCCAAGAAATCTATTTTCTCCACTCACTTCATGAATATGCTTTGCTTTGAGTGCTTTATATCTGCTTGGCTAGCTGCTTATATTGTATCATCTCTGCTTTTCAGGATGTCAGACAAAGGTAAAGCTATAGCCACCACTTCTAAAAAGAGAAAGCGCTCTAAGACTTCTACCCCTTCACCGTATGCAAATTATGCTAAAAATCTCTGAATGAGGTGGACAAGGAAAATCAGCTACTCCCATCCACTGACCTGATAAAATTCCCCAATCTCTACTGTGAGCTTTGCTTCCCACTCAGATTTCAGAAGGCGACCCTGAATATTGAAAAGAAGCTGGTCCTTTCCAATGATGTGAGGCGTGCCATTAACACCCGCATTCTGGAGTTAGGATTAGACTTTGTTGATAGAGATTTGGGGAGGATTAATATCTCATGGGTGAGAGAATTCTACTGCAACTTCTTCCGTGCCATTCTTGATTCAGTACAACTGAGGGGTACAGAGATTTTGATCACTGAGACTGCCATTGGGGAGGCACTGCTCTGCTGACCTCGCACTGATGGCACGTGCGCCTATCAGCAGGCAGAGGTAGCCATCCACTGCATGACATTTGATTATGAGGTGCTGAAGTGCGTGATTGCCACACCTGACACCCTTTGGGTGATGGATTCTAGTAACAAGAAGCCCAAGGGGATGCTGTTCGCTTATCTGACGAGAGAGGCCAGGACTTGGCAGCACATATTCACCCATTACGTCTTACCCACCATCCACTTCTCAGGGATTCTGATGGATATGCTGGTTTTGATTGGGTGTGTGATGGAGGGGAAGGAGGTAGACTTCCCCGGTTGATTAGACAGAGTATGTGGCATCCGCATATCCGTGGCCTACTGGCATTTCCTACCTTGGTCACCAGTATGATTGAGCTGGCTGATGTTCCGTGGGAGGACGATGATGTGACACCACCACCCCCAGATGATGATGAAAAGGAGGTTACCATTCCATGGGGTGGGTGGGTGATGAGCGGATAATTTATACGCTTTTTGGCATTATTTTTAGGTAGTTTTTAATATGTTTTAGTCACTTTTTATTATATTTTTATTAGTTTTTAAATAAAAATCACATTTATGGACTTTACTATGAGTTTGTGTGTTTTTCTGTGATTTCAGGTAATTTCTGGCTAAAATTGAGGGAGCTGAGCAAAAATCTGATTCAGGCTGAGAAAGGACTGCAGATGCTGTTGGATTCTGACCTCCCTGCACTCGAAATGGATTTTCTGGAGCTACCAGAGTTCAAATGGCGGGCTCTCAATTGCGTTGGAAAGTAGACATCCAGAGCTTTCCAGCAATATATAATAGTCCATACTTTTTTAAAGGATAAATGATGTAAACTGGTGTTCAACGCTAGTTCCATGTTGCATTCTGGCGTTAAACGCCAAAAACAGGTTACAAGTTGGAGTTAAACGCCAGAAACAGGTTACAACCTGGCGTTTAACTCTGGAAACAGCCTAGGCACGTGTAAAGCTCAAGTCTCAGCCCCAGCACACACCAAGTGGGCCCCAGAAGTGGATTTCTGCACTATCTATCTTAGTTTACTCATTTTCTGTAAACCTAGGTTACTAGTTTAGTATTTAAACAACTTTTAGAGATTTATTTTGTACCTCATGACAATTTAGATCTAAAATTTGTACTCTTTGACGGCATGAGTCTCTAAACTCCATTGTTGGGGGTGAGGAGCTCTGCTGTGTCTCGATGAATTAATGCAATTATTTCTGTTTTCTATTCAAACACGCTTGTTTCTATCTAAGATGTTCATTCGCACTTCAATATGATGAATGTGATGATCCATGACACTCATCACCATTCTCAATCTATGAACGCGTGCCTGACAACCACTCCTGTTCTACCTTCGATTGAATGAGTATCTCTTGGATTCCTTAGTCAGAATCTTCGTGGTATAAGCTAGAATCCATTGGCAGCATTCTTGAGAATCCGAAAAGTCTAAACCTTGTATGTGGTATTCCGAGTAGGATTCAGGGATTGAATGACTGTGACGAGCTTCAAACTCACAAGGGTTGGGCGTAGTGACAGACGCAAAAGAATCAATGGATCCTATTCCAGCATGAGTGAGAACCGACAGATGATTAGCCGTGCGGTGACAGCATACCTGGACCATTTTCACTGAGAGGACAGATGATAGCCATTGACAACGGTGATCCACCAACACACAGCTTGCCATAGGAGGAACCTGGCATGCGTGAAGAAGACAGGGGGAATGCAGAGATTCATAAGACAAAGCATCTCCAAAACTCCAACATATTCTCCATTACTGCATAGCAAGTAATTATTTCATGCCCCTTTATTTTTCGCAAATCAAACTGATAATCATAATTAATCTCCTGACTAAGATTTACAAGGTAACCATAGATTGCTTCAAGCCAACAATCTCCGTGGGATCGACCCTTACTCACGTAAGGTATTACTTGGACGACCCAGTGCACTTGCTGGTTAGTTGTGCAGAATTGTGAAAAGTGTGAATCACAATTTCATGCACCAAGTTTTTGGCGCCGTTGCCGGGGATTGTTCGAGTTTGGACAACTGACGGTTTATTTTGTTTCTTAGATTAGGAAATTTTTTTCTTTTTTTAGAGTCTTCTATTATTGTTTTTGGTTGAAAATTTTTTTTTTAAATTCTTATTTTCTCTTTTTAAATTTTTTGAAAATTTTATAAACTGATAATTGAGTTTTTTTGTTTGAGTTTAGTTTCATATTTTAAGTTTAATGTCAATTGCATTTTTTATTTCCTTTTAAATTTTCGAATTTGTGTTCATTGTTCTTTCTTAATCTTCAAGTTATTCTTGTTTATTTTCCTTGTTTGATCTTTAGTTTTTCTTGTTTTGTGATTTTTCTTGTTTTTCTTGTGCATTTTTTAATTATTAGTATCCAAAAAAAAATATAAATAAGATATTTTATACATTAAATACCTTTATTAAAATACTTTAAATTTATAACTCAATTAGCTAGAGCGTTGTGTCTATGTTCTTGTGAATAGTTGCTCCTTTTAGTCTTTCTTTCTAAAATCTTTTCAAAAATAATTTTTCTTTGATTAAATCTTGTGTCAAGTTTTAAGTTTGGTGTTTTCTTGTTAGTTCTTATTTAATTTTTGAAAATTAGTTTTTGGTTTTCTAAAAATTTTAAGTTTGGTGTTCTTTTTTTTATGTTCTTGAGTCCTTTGAGTCTTTGACTTTTTGTTCTTCGTGTTCTTGTGAATCTTCAAGGTGTTCTTGAGTCTTTCTTGTGTTTTGATCTTAAAATTTTTAAATTTGGTGTTCCTTGGTGTTTTTCCTCCAAATTTTCGAAAATAAGGAGCAGTAGATCTAAAAATTTTAAGTTTTGTGTCTTTTTATTGTTTTTCTCTTTCCTCATTGAATTCAAAAATATCTTTTTCCTTTATTTTAATTGATTTTTCGAATTTTCCTTTTAAAAAATTCAGATTTTATTTTAAAATTTTTTATTTTATCTCTTCTTACTTTTAAAATTTCAAAATTCAAATCTTTTTCAAAAAAAATCATATCTTTTTCAAAATCTTATCTTATCTTATTTCAAATTTCAAATTTCAAAATTCAAATTTCCAAATTCAAATTTCAAAACTTTTTAATTTAAATTCTTTATCTTCTCTTACCTAGCTTATCTTATCTTTTCTAATCTCAAATCTTAAAATCAAATCTTTTTCATATCTTTTATTTTATTTTATTCTATTTTATTTTCTTACAAGTATCTTTAATTTTAAGACATATCTTTTTCAAAACTTCCTAACCAATTTCTCTCTCTTCAATTTTTTTTTCGAAAATCCTCACCCACATCTTTCTCAAATCTTTTTAATTAATTAATTTAGTTTTCAATTTTCTTTTATTTATTTTTCTTCAAATTTTCAAAATCATAATCAATTTTTCATTTATTTTATTTTATTTTATTTTATTTTATTTTATTTTAATTTCCATTTTCAAAAAAAAAATAAAAATATTTTATTTGCAATTCACAACATCTCCCTTTCTCCATCATGGACCTAAGTAGAAATGAACAGTCCAGAAGGACTCTGGGGTCATATGCTAACCCCACTACTGCTTCATATGGGAGTAGTATCTGTATACCCTCTATCAGAGTCAGTAGTTTTGAGCTGAATCCTTAGCTCATCCTCATGATGCAGCAAAGTTACCAGTATTCCGATCTTCCACAAAAAGAACCTACAGAGTTTCTGGTACATTTTTTACAAATTACTGACACAGTACATGATAAGGAAGTAGATCAGGATGTCTACAGATTATTACTGTTTCCATTTGCTGTAAAAGATCAAGCTAAAAGGTGGTTAAATAACCAACCCACAGCAAGCATAAGGACATAGAAACAGTTATCAGACAAATTCCTGAATCAATATTTCCCTCCAAAAAGGATGACACAGCTAAGGCTGGACATCCAAGGCTTTAAACAAGAGGATGACGAATCCCTTTATAATGCCTGGGAGAGGTACAGAGGGATGCTAAGGAAATGCCCCTCTCAAATGTTTTCAGAGATGGTGCAATTAGACATCTTCAACTATGGGCTTACAGAAGGAGCTCAGATGTCCTTAGACCACTCAGCTGGTGGATCTATACACATGAGGAAAACTATTGAAGAGGCTCAAGAGCTTATTGATATAGTTGCCAGAAACCAGCATCTGTACATAAGTAATGGATCCTCCATAAAAGAAGAAGCCAAAGCAGTATCTACTGAACTCGGTCCTCCAGAACAAGTTGCTGAACTCAATCAACGATTGTGCTTTCTAACAAAACAGCTAGCAAAATTTAAGGAGATGCTACAAGACACCAAAAATGCTAATAAAAATATGGAGGCACAATTGAATCAGACAAAACAGCAGTTATCAAAGCAGATAACAGAAGAGTGCCAGGCAGTTCAATTAAGAAGTGAGAAAACATTAAATACCTCACTTGAGAGCAGCAGAAAGCCAAGGAAAGAACAACTGACAGAGGATGAGCAAAATATCATCCAAAATCCCTCTGAGGACAGTAAGATCCCAGAGAGGAATGATTCTGGCACTCAAACGCCAGAAAAGGATGGAGAGCTGGTGTTAAACGCCCAACCCATGCTCATTTCTGGCGTTCAAATGCCACAAACAAGCAAGGAGTTGGCGTTAAACGCCCAAAGGAAGCTCAGTTCTGGCGTTCAAACGCCAGGAACAGGTAAGGAGTTGGCGTCCAACGCTAATCCAGCTTCCACCCCAGGCATTCAAACGCCAGTGAAGAATCAGACACACACAAGTGCTGATAACAACCCCTCTAAAAAGGCTTTTCCAACCACCTCTGTAGGAAATAAACCTGCAGCAACCAAGGTTGAAGAATACAAAGCCAAAATGCCTTATCCTCAAAAACTCCGCCAAGAGGAGCATGATAAGCAATTTGCTCGCTTTGCAAACTATCTCAAGACTCTTGAAATAAAGATTCTGTTTGCAGAGGCACTTGAGCAAATACTTTCTTATGCCAAGTTCATGAAAGAGATCTTGAGTCATAAGAAGGATTGGAGAGAAACTGAAAGAGTTCTCCTCACTGAAGAATACAGTGCAGTCATTCTGAAAAGCTTCCCAGAAAAGCTTAAAGATCCCGGGAGCTTCATGATACCATGCACATTAGAGGGTAATTGCACCAAGACAGCTTTATGTGATCTTGGGGCAAGTATCAATCTAATACTTGCATCCACTATCAGAAAGCTTGGTTTAACTGAAGAAGTCAAACCAACCCGGATATGTCTCCAACTTGCTGATGGCTCCATTAAATACCCATCAGGCGTGATTGAAGACATGATTGTCAGGGTTGGGCTATTCGCCTTCCCCACTGACTTTGTAGTGCTGGAAATAGAGGAGCACAAGAGTTCTACTCTCATTCTAGGAAGACCTTTCCTAGCAACTGGACGAACTCTCATTGATGTCCAAAAGGGGGAAGTAACCTTGAGAGTGAATGAGGACGAGTTTAAGTTGAATGCTGTCAAAGCCATGCAGCATCCAGACACACCAAAAGACTACATGAAAGTTGATCTTATTGACTCTTTAGTAGAGGAGATCAAAATGGCTGCGAGTCTCGAATCAGAGCTGGAAGACATCTTTAAGGATGTTCAGCCTGACCTGGAGGATTCAGAGGAGTTGAAAGAGCCTCTGGAAATTCCTCAGGAAGAGGAAAAACCTCCTAAACCCGAGCTCAAACCATTACCATCATCCCTGAAATATGCATTTCTGAGAGAAGGTGACACTTTTCCAGTGATCATAAGCTCTGCTTTGAATTCACAGGAAGAGGAAGCACTACTTCAAGTGCTAAGGACACACAAGACAGCTCTTGGGTGGTCCATAAGTGACCTTAAGGGCATAATCCCAGCTAGATGCATGCACAAGATCCTATTGGAGGATGATGCTAAGCCAGTGGTTCAACCACAGAGGCAGTTAAATCCAGCCATGAAGGAAGTGGTACAGAAAGAGGTCACCAAGTTACTGGAGGCTGGGATTATTTATCCTATTTCTGATAGCCCCTGGGTGAGCCCTGTTCAAGTTGTCCCCAAAGAGGGAGGCATGACAGTGGTTCATAATGAAAAAAATGAACTGGTTCCTACAAGAACAGTTATAGGGTGGCGCATGTGTATTGACTACAGAAGGCTCAATATAGCCACCAGAAAGGATCATTTTCCTTTACCATTCATAGACCAGATGCTAGAGAGACTAGCAGGTCATGATTTTTACTGCTTTTTAGATGGCTATTCAGGTTACAACCAAATTGCAGTAGATCTCCAGGATCAATAGAAAACTGCATTTACATGTCCATCTGGAGTATTTGCCTACAGAAGGATGCCATTTGGGCAGTGTAATGCACCTGCAACCTTTCAGAGATGCATGCTCTCTATTTTCTTTGATATGGTGGAAAAATTTTTGGAAGTCTTCATGGATGACTTCTCAGTATATGGAGACTCATTCAGCTCCTGTCTTGATCACCTGACACTAGTTCTGAAAAGATGCCAAGAGACTAACCTAGTTTTAAACTGGGAAAAATGTCACTTTATGGTGACTGAAGGGATTGTCCTTAGGCATAAAATTTCAAACAAGGGAATAGAGGTGGATCAAGCTAGAGTGGAAGTAATTGAAAAATTACCACCACCTGCCATTGTTAAGGCAATCAGAAGCTTTTTGGGGCATGCAGGATTCTATAGGAGGTTTATAAAGGATTTTTTAAAAATCGCAAAACCTCTGAGGAATCTGCTAGCTGCTGACACGCCATTTGTGTTTGACACAGAGTGTCTGCAGACGTTTGAAACTATGAAAGGTAAGCTGGTCACAGCACCAGTTATTTCTGCACCAGACTGGACATTACAATTCGAATTAATGTGTGTTGCCAGTGATCATACCATTGGTGCAGTATTGGGGCAGAGGCATAACAAGCTTCTGCATGTCATTTATTATGCTAGCCGTGTTTTAAATGATGCCTAGAAAAATTACACAACCACAGAAAAAGAATTGCTTGGAGTGGTTTATACCATTGACAAGTTTAGATCATACTTAGTAGTATCAAAAGTGATTGTGTACACTGACCATGCTGCTCTTAAATATCTACTTACAAAGCAGGATTCAAAACCCAGGCTCATAAGATGGGTGTTGCTTCTGCAAGAGTTTGATATAGAAATAAAAGACAGAAAAGGGACAGAAAACCAAGTGGCTGATCATCTGTCATGGATAGAGCCAGTAGAAGGGGCGTCCTTTCCCTCTATTGAGATCTCTGAAACCTTTCCTGATGAGCATTTGTTTGCCATTCAGGAAACGCCATGGTTTGCAGACATTGCAAACTATAAAGCTGCAATGTTCATACCCAAGGAGTACAGCAGGCAACAAAAGAAAAAATTAATTACTGATGCAAAGTACTACTTGTAGGATGAACCCTATCTCTTTAAGAGATGTGCAGACAGAATAATCCGAAGGTGTGTGCCTAGAGAAGAAGCACAGAAGATCTTATGGCATTGCCATGGGTCACAATATGGAGGCCATTTCGGAGGTGAGCGAACAGCCACCAAGGTCCTCCAATGTGGCTTCTACTGGCCTACCCTCTATAGAGATTCCCGAGAGTTTGTACGTAACTGTGACAGTTGCCAGAGAGCTGGTAATCTACCTCATGGTTACGCCATGCCTCAACAAGGAATCTTGGAGATTGAGTTGTTTGATGTATGGGGTATTGACTTCATGGGGCCTTTCCCACCATCATACTCAAACACTTATATTCTGGTTGCAGTCGACTATGTATCCAAATGGGTTGAGGCCATTGCCACACCCACTAATGATACTAAGACAGTGCTGAAGTTCCTCCAGAAACATATCTTCAGCAGGTTTGGTGTCCCTAGAGCACTAATTAGTGATGGGGGCACTCACTTCTGCAATAAACAGCTTTTCTCTGCTATGGTCCGGTATGAAATTAGTCACAACGTGGCAACTCCATATCATCCACAGACAAACGGGCAAGCTGAAGTCTCTAATAGAGAACTAAAAAGAATCCTAGAACAGACTGTAAGTACCCGTAGAAAGGATTGGGCGAGAAGCTTGGATGATGCTCTGTGGGCTTATACAACAGCATTCAAGACTCCTATAGGGACCTCTCCATACCAGCTTGTGTATGGTAAGGCCTGTCATCTGCCTGTGGAACTGGAGCATAAGGCCTACTGGGCAACCAGATTCCTAAACTTTGATGCCAAATTAGCTGGAGAAAAAAGATTGCTCGAGCTGAATGAGCTAGAGGAATTCAGACTCACTGCTTTGGAAAATGCCAAGCTTTACAAAGAGAAAGCAAAAAGATGGCATGACAGAAAGCTGTCATCTAGAGTCTTTGAACCAGGACAGAAAGTTCTATTGTTTAACTCTAGGCTAAGGCTATTCCCCGAAAAACTGAAATCCCGGTGGAGGGGACCATATGTGATTACAAGTGTGTCACCATATGGCTATGTGGAGCTTCAAGACATTGATTCTGATAAGAAGTTCATTGTTAATGGACAGAGAATCAAGCATTATCTTGAAGGCAATATTGAGCAAGAGTGCTCAAGGCTGAGGCTAGATTAAAAGCTCAGCAAGGTCCAACTAAAGACAATAAAGAAGGCAACCCAATGTTATTTAACTATATCTATTTAGTTTCCATTGCTATTTTATGTTTTCTGTAGGTTGATGATCATGTGAAGTCACAAAAACTACTGAAAAATCAAAAACAGAATGAAAAACAACATTAAAAACAGCTCACCTTGGAGGAAGAGCTTACTAGCGTTTAAACGCCAGTAAGAAGCAACAAGCTGGCGTTTAACGCCAGAAAGAAGCATCAAGCTGGTGTTAAACGCCAGAAACAAGCACCAGACTGGCGTTTAACGCTAGAATAGAGCATGGAATTGGCGTTAAACACCAGAAACAAGCAGCAAGCTGGCGTTTAACGCCAGCCATGCATTCTAAGGGCATTTTGCACATCTAAATGGAGCAGGGATGCTAAGTCCTTGACCCCTCTGGATCTGTGGACCCCACAGGATTCCCACCTACCTCACCATTCAACCATTTCCCTCCCAAACCCACCCATTCACACACCTCCATCTCCTCCATCTTCTCCACTTCTTTCTTCTTTTGCTCGAGGACGAGCAAACCTTTTAAGTTTGGTGTGGTAAAAGCATTGCTTTTTGTTTTTCCATAACCATTTATGGCACCTAAGGCCGAAGAAACCTCTAGAAAGAAGAAAAGGAAGGCAGTTGCTTCCACCCCTGAGTTATGAGAGATGGAGAGGTTCATCTCAAGGGTCCATAGTTCAGTGGTAGAGCATTTGACTGCAGATCAAAGAGCTATGAGGAAGGAGCAACAAAGACAAGGAAGAGACATAGAGGAGCTCAAGAGCACCATCGGTTCTTCAAGAAGAGGAAGACACCACCCTCACTAAGGTGGACCCGTTCCTTAATCTCCTTATTCTTATTTCTCTGTTTTGTGTTTACTATGCTTTATGTTTATTTATGTTTGGGCCTTATTACATGATCACAAGTATCTAAGTGTCTATGTCTTAAAGATATGAATGTCCTATGAATCCATTACCTTTCTTAAATGAAAAATGTTTCTTGAAAAAGAAAAAGAAGTACATGAATTTTGAATTTTAAAATAGTTTAATTATTTTGATGTGGTGGCAATACTTTCTGTTTTCTGAATGAATGCTTGAACAGTGCATATGTCTTTTGAATTTGTTGTTTATGAATGTTAAAATTGTTGGCTCTTGAAAGAATGATGAAAAAGGAGAAATGTTATTTGATAATCTAAAAAATCATAAAAATGATTCTTGAAGCAAGAAAAAGCAGTGAAGAACAAAGCTTGCAGAAAAAAAAAATGCGAAAAAAAAAGAGAGCAAGAAAAAGAAAAAGCAAGCAGAAAAAGCCAAAAGCTCTTTAAACCAAAAGGCAAGAGCAAAAAGCCAATAGCCCTTAAAACCAAAAGGCAAGGGTAATAAAAAGGATCCAAGGCTTTGAGTATTAGTGGATAGGAGGGCCTAAAGGAATAAAATCCTGGCCTAAGCGGCTAAACCAAGCTGTCCCTAACCATGTGCTTGTGGCGTGAAGGTGTCAAGTGAAAACTTGAGACTGAGCGGTTAAAGTCGAGGTCCAAAGCAAAAATAGAGTGTGCTTAAGAACCCTGGACACCTCTAATTGGGGACTTTAGCAAAGCTGAGTCACAATCTGAAAAGGTTCACCCAGTTATGTGTCTGTGGCATGTATGTATCTGGTGGTAATACTGGAAAACATAGTGCTTAGGGCCACGGCCAAGACTCATAAAGTAGCTGTGTTCAAGAATCAACATACTGAACTAGGAGAATCAATAACACTAGCTGAATTCTGAGTTCCTATAGATGCCAATCATTCTGAACTTCAAAGGATAAAGTGAGATGCCAAAACTGTTCAGAAGCAAAAAGCTAATAGCCCCGCTCATCTAATTAAGACTGATCTTCATAGATGTTTTTGAAATTCATTGTGTATTCTCTTCTTTTTATCCTAATTTGTTTTTAGTTGCTTGGGGATAGGTAACAATTTAAGTTCGGTGTTGTGATGAGCGGATAATTTATACGCTTTTTGGCATTATTTTTAGGTAGTTTTTAATATGTTTTAGTCACTTTTTATTATATTTTTATTCGTTTTTAAATAAAAATCACATTTCTGGACTTTACTATGAGTTTGTGTGTTTTTCTGTGATTTCAGGTAATTTCTGGCTGAAATTGAGGGAGCTGAGCAAAAATCTGATTTAGGCTGAAAAAGGACTGCAGATGCTGTTGGATTCTGACCACCTTGCACTCGAAATCAATTTTCTGGAGCTACAAGAGTCCAAATGGCGCGCTCTCAATTGAGTTAGAAAGAAGACATCCAGGGCTATTCAGCAATATATAATAGTCTATACTTTGATCAAGGATAAACGACGTAATTTGGCATTCAACACCAGTTCCATGTTGCATTCTGGCGTTAAACGCCAGAAACAGGTTACAAGTTGGAGTTAAACGCCAGAAACAGGTTACAACCTGGCGTTTAACTCTGGAAACAGCCTAGGCACGTGTAAAACTCAAGTCTCAGCCCCAGCACACACCAAGTGGGCCCCAGAAGTGGATTTCTGCACTATCTATCTTAGTTTACTCATTTTCTGTAAACATAGGTTACTAGTTTAGTATTTAAACAACTTTTAGAGATTTATTTTGTACCTCATGACAATTTAGATCTGAACTTTGTACTCTTTGACGGCATGAGTCTCTAAACTCGATTGTTGGGCGTGAGGAGCTCTGCTGTGTCTCGATGAATTAATGCAATTATTTTTGTTTTCTATTCAAACACGCTTGTTTCTATCTAAGATGTTCATTCGCACATCAATATGATGAATGTGATGATCCGTGACACTCATCAAGATTCTCAATCTATAAATGCGTGCCTCACAACCACTCCCGTTCTACCTTCGTTTGAATGAGTATCTCTTCGATTCCTCAATCAGAATCTTCGTGGTATAAGCTAGAATCCATTGGCAGCATTCTTGAGAATCCGGAAAGTCTAAACCTTGTCTGTGGTATTCCGAGAAGGATTCAGGGATTGAATGACTGTGACGAGCTTCAAACTCACAAGAGTTGGGCGTAGTGACAGATGCAAAAGGATCAATGGATCCTATTCCAGCATGAGTGAGAACCGACAGATGATTAGCCGTGTGGTGACAGCGCACCTGGACCATTTTCACTGAGAGGACGGATGGTAGCCATTGACAATGATGATCCAGCAACACACAGCTTGCCATAGGAGGAACCTTGCGTGCGTGAAGAAGAAGACAGGGGGAAAGCAGAGATTCAGAAGACAAAGCATCTCCAAAACTCCAACATATTCTCCATTACTGCATAACAAGTAATTATTTCATGCTCCTTTATTTTTCGCAATTCAAACTGATAATCATAATTAATCTCCTGACTAAGATTTACAAGGTAACCATAGATTGCTTCAAGCCAACAATCTCCGTGGGATCGACCCTTACTCACGTAAGGTATTACTTGGACGACCCAGTGCACTTGCTTGTTAGTTGTGCGGAATTGTGAAAAGTGTGAATCACAATTTTGTGCACCAGTGGGTGCACGAGAAGCCCCCACCCAAGCGCCGATCTTGAGCCAGAGTAGTGGTGGAGGTAGCTCAGCTCTCATCATCAGCCGCAGCAGCAGGACCCCCCTCTACTTCAGCAGCCACAGCATCTTTGCCACCACCGCCAGCACCTGAGCCGACATACCTATTGGTGCAGCGCCTGTTTCTCTTCATGGAGCGCAGTGAGCGTCGTATCATGCGATGTCTCGACTGCATCGACTAGGTGTTTGTATCACAGGGCATTGAGCTACCTCCGCTTCTAGACTCTCCCGCCTCCGACGAGCAGGATCAGGAGGAGGAGCATGGTGAGGAGCCGACTCATCTGGATGCACCTTCGGAGACACAGGCCACCACTGAGGTTCAGCATACACCTGAGGTTCAGCAGGACACTCCTCAGCCATAGCCACAGCCACAGCCACAGCCACAGCCAGTCCCAATCCCACAGCCTGAGCCTGAGCCACAGCCCGGCGCGATTGTTGACCCCCATCCCGAGCTTCAGTAGTAGCATCGAGGACGATGCTTGATTCTAAAGTGTGGGGAGGTCACCGTTCGTGACCGGTGTTTGCATTTATGTGGTGAACTTTCAGACATCTTTTTTTAGTTTCTACTACTTTACTTTATTTTGTACTTTATGTTTGAGATCATTTTGGGATTACTGTACATATTTGCTATTGTAGATACCCTTATTTTGGTTGTTGCTGATGCACGGAAAACTTGTCTCTCAACAAATTCCCCTTCGGCAAGTGTACCGAATTGTCATCAAGTAAAACTCACAATAGAGTGAGGTCGAATCCCACAGAGATTAACGGATTAAGCAATCAATGGTTAATTGATTATCCTAGTTAGACGATTCAGATTTGGATGATGAGCAACAAAGAAATGTAAATTGACAGAAAAGTAAAGAAAGCAATAAAGTGCAGAAAAGTAAATGTAAGAACTAAAAATAAAATGAACATTGGGATCAAGAGATATTGCAATCCTCCGGATCAAGTTCATTCTCATCTCTTCCTTAATCAATGCACTCATTGATCTCCTTGGCAATCTTAATTGATCGAATTACAATTTCTTGCAATTCAATCTCTCAAATCTTGATCAATAGCCAATTCCTTGGTCAATTGCTCATGAGAAGAGATGAAGTCTGGTCACTGATTATACCACATGCATTTCCCAAATCAAGTATTGAGAGGGTTATAGTCACATACCCATCCAAACCCAATTTGGTCCAGCATGAGAAAGCATTTCTAGCTTGATCTCTTCATTCCTCTTTCAAGGTTCAGAAGAGATCCAAGTTTGAATAGCTTCTTTTCCAAGATAACTACTCAATTAGATGAAGATCGAAAGATTTCAAGTAAAATCAAGAGAAAAGATAGAAGAAGAAGAATAAGAACTACACTTAATCCATTGAATCACAATAGAGCTCTCTAACCCAATGTAAAGAGTTAGTTGATCATTGCTCTACAAAAATAGAAAAGAAAGAAAGTGCAGAAAAGTAAAGAGGAAGATTGAAACTGAAAATAAAACTTCAAAATTCATAAATGAAAAGTATAACTAAAATGAAACTACTCCTAAGGAAGAAAAGAAGAGAAAAGGAAGAAGAGTGGTTGAGGGGAGGGGTCCGAAGACCCACTCCCCTTGGAGTGTGCCAATTCACAGAAGTTCGAATTGGTCTTCACTCTCTCCCCCTTCCTTCAATTCTCCGAATTCCAGAATGCTTTGAATGTAAAAACTAAGGCCTTTATATAGGCTTTCCTAAATTACAAAATGAAAATAAAAATTCCTATTCTAGATGCTTCTTGTGGTCTTGATTGGTTGACAATTGTGGGCTTGCTTGCTTGAGCTTTGAAGTGGACTTGAGAGAGAAGTGAGTTAAGTTGAGGCCCAGGTGCTAAAATTAGTGCCAAAGTTAGCCAAACTAACGCTACAAGTGTGGCGTTAGTGTTAAAGTTATTGTGGCTAACGTTGCACTTGCTGCCCAGTTGGTGTTTTTGGGGCTTAAAAGATGCCTCTTGTTTTTGCTCTAATTTCATGCCCACTATATAGCATTATATATCGTTGGAAAGCTCTGAATGTCAGCTTTCTAACGCAACTAGAATCACCTCAATTGGACCTCTGTAGCTCAAGTTATGCTCCTTTGAAGTGGACATGGTCGCTGGCATATATGCCAACGTTACTGGAAATGTTGATTGCCAATAATGCTAGTGATTTCCCGTTTCTGAAGCTCAAACTTAGTGTCCACCCCATACTATTATATATCGTTGGAAAGCCCTGGATATCTACTTTTCAATGCTATCGAAAGCACATCATTTGGAGCTCTACAACTCGAGTTATACTTCTTGGAAGGTGAAGAGGTCAGTTGGCCTAAATACAGGCTGATACCATGTTAATCATTGCACTTTCGGGGCAGGTTTTCTTCCTCAAATTTAGTGTCAACCATGTAGTGCCATATATGCTTGGAAAGCTCTGGAATCCTACTTTCCAATGCCACTGGAATCACCTCCTTTGGAGCTTTGTGGCTCAAGTTATGCGTGTTTGAAGAAGGCATGGTCAGGCTGCCAGGTGGGACTTTTGTCCACATTAACTAAGTTAACGTGGGAGTTAACGTGGCTCTTTGTGGCTTGTGTTGGCAACGTTAGTGACTATGTTTGGTGTCACTAACGTTGTCGACAACTTCTTCTTCTTCACGTTAACTTCCACGTTAACTAGGTTAACGTGGGAGTTAACGTGGCTTCTTGGGGATAGTGTGTGTTCATCCCAACGTTAGTGACAATGTTTGGTGTCACTAACGTTGTCGACCACTTTGTTTCCTCACGTTAGCTTCCACGTTAACTAGGTTAACATGGAAGTTAATGTGGCTTAATGTGACTTGGCCAACGTTAGTGATAATGTTGAATGTCACTAACGTTGGCTTCCCCCCTTTCTTCTTAACGTTAGAGGCCACGTTAACTAAGTTAACGTGGCAACTAACGTGGCCACTTATGAGCATTTGCCAAAGTTAGTGACAATGTTAAGTGTCACTAACGTTGGCTCCATTTCCTTTCTTCAAAGTTAATGCCACTATCTTTTCTCACTAACGTTGGGGCTTTCCTTCCTTCACGTTAGTGCCCACGTTAGTGTAACTAACGTAGCTACTAACGTGGCTTCTTCTCTTCTTCTTTTGGCCTGAAATCAATCAAACAAAGTGCATCAAAGTCTTGCTCTTAATCATGGGATCATGCATCATCCAATTTATCATATAATTCATGCAAAATTCTCATGAAATCATTCAAAGTTCACAATGTTTGCTTGAATCAAGATGTAAGTGAATATCTACCCAAAACTAGCTTATTTCCTAAGAAAATGCATGAAACTACCTTAAAAACAGTAAAGAAAAGGTCAGTGAAACTGGCCAAAATGCCCTGGCATCACAACACCAAACTTAAAGCTTGCTTGTCCCTAAGCAAGTACTGGAACAAGAGAATGATGAATGGAATGCCAAGAGAAATGAGTCATTCTTGTGGAAGTCATGTCCCTGATTTTATGGTGGTTTCATGCATAGCAACTTAGGTTCATTCCTGACTTTCAGACCTTTATCATGTCCTAGAATACTTACTGTGATTGCATCCCATGAGACTTTTATTCATTGATCCTTTTGTTGTCATTTCAGGGCTTATTTGTGTTTTTTAAGCTAAGTGCTCTGTAAGGGGGCAAGTCTTTAAAATAAGCTTTCAGCCAACACTCCCGAACCAGTTGGTTCAAGGTGCTAGGTGTTGAAGCACCCCTAAGCACTTACTTGCTCAAGTCTCTCCCCCATACATACACACCACAGGCATATGGTTTATTTATTTTCTTTTCTTGAGACCTTGGTGTCCAGCACCTCTTTGGGTTACTAAATGCTCTGTAGTGAGGGTTACTCTTGATAGTGGACTTTCAGCTGATAATCCCGGGTTAGTTAACCCATGTTACCAAGTGATAAAGCACCCCAAAGAGCTTATTCATCCAAGTAGATCCCTCACACAGGAGCACCACAGACACATGCTTCAAGATTAAAACCATTGGTGCCTAGCCTTATTGCTTACTTTTTTTTCTTTTATTTTTCAACTTTTATTGTTCTTTCCCTTTTTCTTATTAGGATCTTCTTATTTAGCTAGTCTCATGGGGTGTTTCTCAAGCACAGTATTCATGACAGATAGTTGTCTTCCCACCCTTGTGGTTGAACCAACTTAGCTAACTTATGACCACACCATAAACTCATGAACTTACTCCAAAGTATGAACTCTACTCTGGTCTTTAAAAACACTCATTCTCTTTTCATTTGATTCAAAGGGACAAGCATACTAGTAAGCAAAGTAAGGATGCAGTAATGACATTCAGACTAGAAAACACAGCCTTAATCAATAAAAAGTTTAAAAGACAGAATTGACATGCTTATTTACAAGGAACAAGCACACATACATACAAAGAACTTAGAAGACAATCATGCAATTCAATGTACTGGAAATAAGTAAGAGGAAAAATGAACTTTACCACCTTGTAGTTCATCTTTATTGTTGTTGCCCTTCTTCTCCTACTTTTCTCCCTTCCCACACCAATTTAGACTAATTGCTTGTCTTCAAGCAGCAAATAAAACAGTGATGGTGGGGTCTATGATGGGTCATGAATGTCTTACATACTGAAATGTAAGTGATGTATGTGGTTAAGCAAGCAAGAATTAAGGATAACACTGCAAGCCTAAGAAGCAAAGGCATTATGATTATACAAACAAGTGGTGTTGCTGGATACATTGCATAGAAAAATAAGTGGCACACCAAACTTAGTGTGACACTTTCTCTTAGAATTGATGCAAGTATCCAGAAAGATTGAAAACAGATTTTTGCAGGGCAACACCAAACTTAGAATGTGATCATATGCCAATTTTATTTGGAAAGAAGCTGAGTAAAGAACTGTTGTATTGATAACAAAATCACCAAGAGCCAAAGCTGTCACGAATAGGGGCTTCTTGGTGAGGCATTAACACAAACAGTTAGAGAGCATAGAAAATAAAGAACTAAAGCAATTACATGAATAAAGCAAAACAAAAGAAAATGTCTAATCTAGGTAATCAACCAACCGGTAGTTTGTTAATCACAATTAATCCCCGGCAACGGCGCCATAAACTTGATGCACGGAAAACTTGTCTTTCAACAAATTTCCCTTCGGCAAGTGTACCGAATTGTCGTCAAGTAAAACTCACAATAGAGTGAGGTCGAATCCCACAGAGATTAACGGATTAAGCAATCAATGGTTAATTGATTATCCTAGTTAGACCATTCAGATTTGGATGATGAGCAACAAGGAAATGTAAATTGACAGAAAAGTAAAGAAAGTAATAAAGTGTAGAAAAGTAAAATGGCAAGAAAAGTAAATGTAAGAACTAAAAATAAAATGAACATTGGGATCAAGAGATATTGCAATCCTCCGGATAAAGTTCATTCTCATCTCTTCCTCAATCAATGCACTCATTGATCTCCTTGGCAATCTTAATTGATCGAATTACAATTTCTTGCAATTCAATCTCTCAAATCTTGATCAATAGCCATTTCCTTGGTCAATTGCTCATGAGAAGAGATAAAGTATGGTCACTGATTATACCACATGCATTTCCCAAATCAAGTATTGAGAGGATTATAGTTACATACCCATCCAAACCCAATTTGGTCCAGCATGAGAAAGCATTTCTAGCTTGATCTCTTCATTCCTCTTTCAAGGTTCAGAAGAGATCCAAGTTTGAATAGCTTCTTTTCCAAGATAACTACTCAATTAGATGAAGATCGAAAGCTTTCAAGTAAAATCAAGAGAAAAGATAGAAGAAGAAGAATAAGAACTACACTTAATCCATTGAATCACAATAGAGCTCTCTAACCCAATGTAAAGAGTTAGTTGATCATTGCTCTACAAAAATAGAAAAGAAAGAAAGTGCAGAAAAGTAAAGAGGAAGATTGAAACTGAAAATAAAACTTCAAAATTCATAAATGAAAAGTACAACTAAAATGAAACTACTCCTAAGGAAGAAAAGAAGTGAAAAGGAAGAAGAGTGGTTGAGAGGAGGGGTCCGAAGACCCACTCCCCTTGGAGTGTGCCAATTCACAGAAGTTCGAATTGGTCTTCACTCTCTCCCCCTTCCTTCAATTCTCCGAATTCCAGAATGCTTTGAATATAAAAACTAAGGCCTTTATATAGGCTCTCCTAAATTACAAAATGAAAATAAAAGCAAATTACAATAAAATGAAAATTCCTATTCTAGATGCTTCTTGTGGTCTTGATTGGTTGACAATTGTGGGCTTGCTTGCTTGAGCTTTGAAGTGGACTTGAGAGAGAAGTGAGTTAAGTTGAGGCCCAGGTGCTAAAGTTAGTGCTAAAGTTAGCCACACTAACGCTACAAGTGTGGCGTTAGTGCTGAAGTTATTGTGGCTAACGTTGCACTTGCTGTCCAGTTGGTGTTTTTGGGGCTTAAAAGATGCCTCTTGTTTGTGCTCAAATTTCATGCTCACTATAGAGTATTATATATCGTTGGAAATCTCTGAATGTCAGCTTTCTAACGCAACTGGAATCACCTCAATTGGACCTCTGTAGCTCAAGTTATGCTTCTTTAAAGAGGACATGGTCGCTGGCATATATGCCAACGTTACTGAAAATGTTGATTGCCAATAACGCTAGCAATTTCCCGTTTCTGAAGCTCAAATTTAGTTTCCACCCCATACTATTATATATCTTTGGAAAGCCCTGGATGTCTACTTTCCAATGCCTTTGGAAGCGCATCATTTAGAGCTCTACAACTCAAGTTATACTTCTTGGAAGGTGAAGAGGTCAGTTGGCCTAAATACAGGCTGATACCATGTTCATCATTGCACTTTCGGGGCAGGTTTTCTTCCTCAAATTTAGTGTCAACCATGTAGTGCCATATATTCCTGGAAAGCTCTATAATCCTACTTTCCAATGCCACTGGAATCACCTCCTTTGGAGCTTTGTGGCTCAAGTTATGCGTGTTTGAAGAAGGCATGGTCAGGCTGCCAGGTGGGACTTTTGTCCACATTAACTAAGTTAACGTGGGAGTTAACGTGGCTCTTTGTGGCTTGTGTTGGCAACGTTAGTGACTATGTTTGGTGTCACTAACGTTGTCGACAACTTCTTCTTCTTCACGTTAACTTCCACGTTAACTAGGTTAACGTGGGAGTTAACGTGGCTTCTTGGGGATAGTGTGTGTTCATCCCAACGTTAGTGACAATGTTTGGTGTCACTAACGTTGTCGACCACTTTGTTTCCTCACGTTAGCTTCCACGTTAACTAGGTTAACGTGGAAGTTAACGTGGCTTAATGTGACTTGGCCAACGTTAGTGATAATGTTGAATGTCACTAACGTTGGCTTCCCCCCTTTCTTCTTAACGTTAGAGGCCACGTTAACTAAGTTAACGTGGCAACTAACGTGGCCACTTATGAGCATTTGCCAACGTTAGTGACAATGTTAAGTGTCACTAACGTTGGCTCCATTTCCTTTCTTCAAAGTTAATGCCACTATCTTTTCTCACTAACGTTGGGGCTTTCCTTCCTTCCACGTTAGTGCCCACGTTAGTGTAACTAACGTAGCTACTAACGTGGCTTCTTCTCTTCTTCTTTTGGCCTGAAATCAATCAAACAAAGTGCATCAAAGTCTTGCTCTTAATCATGGGATCATGCATCATCCAATTTATCATATAATTCATGCAAAATTCTCATGAAATCATTCAAAGTTCACAATGTTTGCTTGAATCAAGATGTAAGTGAATGTCTATCCAAAACTAGCTTATTTCCTAAGAAAATGCATGAAACTACCTTAAAAACAGTAAAGAAAAGGTCAGTGAAACTGGCCAAAATGCCCTGGCATCAGTTGCACACTTTTATTATATATATAGGTATAGTGCATCTTAGCTTTTGATTGTGATTAGAAAATATTTTGGATTGTTAAAACTTAGTTGACCCTTTTTATATAAGAATTGTGTTTTGATTGAAAAAGGGGTAAACTAGGGAAAAATTTTAAAATTTTCTAAATCACAACATTGCATTAGAATAAGCTTAGTCAATATGATGAAAATTTCCAAGAAATCCAATTTTAGGGCACTACCCCAATTGGTTGAAAAAAAATTTTTTTAGAACTTTCTTGAACTATACACTTTGTGGATCATGTTTTGAGCAAGGAACACAAGTATGTGAGATTTGAGCCTAATTGTGTGGTTACATCATACAGGACCACTTATTTTCATTCTTGTGTGCATTATTCTCTTCGTGTGATTATAATCTTTGATTTGTTTGATTCTTTATGTCCATTATTTTGTGTATTCATGCATTTATATGATTGAGACCATTGTTCAAATAGCTCACTTACTCAAATAGCCAACCTTTTATCTTCCATTGTTAACCAATCTTGAGCCTATGCTTAACCCATTTGTTCATAATTGTAGCACATTACAAACCTATGTAAAAAATAATAAATGTCCCTTGTTTGGATCTTTGATTAGCTTAGGCTAGTGAAGGTGTTCATCATTAGAATATGGGAAGTTGGGTCCATTGGGTAGAAATGAAAGTGTGTTTGTGTTTTTGATTGAAAAATTTTAGGAATTGGGTACATACTCATGTATTAATCATGTGTAAACTATATGCATTGATGTTCTTGTATATATTTTAGCTTGAAAAAAAATTGTAATAAAAAGGGAACAAAATGTTCCAAAGTTTAAAGTTCCATAAATTCAATGCATATGTGTGAGAATCTAAAAGGAAATGCATGAGTGTGTGAAAAAGTGAAGAATGGATAGCTAGATTTGTTTAGATTATTTAGGTTGTCATAGGTTAAGTGGAAAGTTTAAGTTAATCAAAGATGCGAATTTCAAGCTCACTTGACCATATGCATCCTACCTTGACCCTAGCCCCATTACAACCTATGGGAAAGTCCTCATGATATTTGTATGCATGCATAAAGTAATTGTTGATTGTTAGATGAAAAACAAATCTTGGAAAGTATGATTAGGGGAGAATTGAGTGAATCAACCCCATACACTTGAGTGCATAGAGCGGATACACGTCCGGCGAGGGTTCGATCACTCAATTACATGTTTCCACCCATGATCATCCTTTCTTGCAAGTTTGTAAAATCTTTCAATGATTCAATCTAATTGTGGTTTGCTTTGATTGCTAATACCTTAGCCCTTGTGCTTGCATGTATATTCTTGGAGATTGATTTATTTTGACTAAGCCATTGCATCATGTAAATAAATTGCACATAGATAGATTGCATTTAGTTAGTTTGCATTGAATAAATGTGATACCCTTTGCTTCTTTCTTGATTTTAGCATGAGGACATGCTTAGCTTAAGTGTGGGGAGATTTGATAAACCCCGATTTCGTGATTTATCTTGTGCTTATTTTAGGGGATTTTACCACCTTTTCCCACATTTATTCAATGAAATAGCATGGTTTTGTAATTCTCCCTTGAATTGTGCTTAAAGTGTAAAAACATGCTTTTTAGGCCTCAAATTAGTGATTTTGATTCACTTTAATTCCATTCGATGCCTTGATGTATTTGTTGAGTGATTTCAAGTTCATAAGGCAAGTATTGGATGGAAGAAATGAGGAGAAAAGCATGCAAAGGGGAGAATGCATGAAGAAACAAAGATTGGAAATGCATCAATGGACGCGAACGCGTACAAGGCGCACACGCACAAAAGTGGTTTTGCATAGAGACGCGCACGTGTACATGACGCATCCGCGCGGATGAAGAAATAGCCGAATCGACGCGCACGCGCACATGGCGCGTACGCGCCGATACTCTCACGTGGCGCACTTAAAGGCAAAACACTGGTGGCGATTTCTGAGCTGCCCAGGCCCAAATCCAACTTGTTTCTGAGTGTATTTCATGCAGAATTGAAGTCCAAGCAACGGGGGAGCAATTAGTTTAGCCAACATATGCCTTTAGTTAGTTTTCTAGAGAGAGAAGCTCCCTCTTCTCTCTAGAATTAGGTTAGGATTAGGTTAAATTGTCATAGATCCATGTTTAATTACTTGATCTCATCTTGTTTCTTTTATAATTTCTTATTCCTACATCTTGATTCTCTTAGTTGTAATGTTAATTTCTCATTTTGTCCTCTTTTATGATGATGAACTCATGTTGGATTTGTTTACATTTAATGCAATTTGATGTTGATGTTTCTTTTATTGATAAATTGAATTGTTGATTTACTTTCCTTGCAATTAGTAGTTGTTAGATTTTACTATTATTTGCAATTTATAATGTTTACTTTTATTGCACTCTATGTGTTCGATGAAATGTTCTCTTTAGTTTTTGAGTAGTCTTGTTGACTCTTGGTCTAAGCTAAGGGAATTGGGTAAACTTGAGTCATTGGGTATAATGGATTTGGTGATTCAAGAATCCTTGGTGATCAATTTGATACCCATTGACGCTAATCCACTACTAAGTTAAGTAGTAGGTAGGTTAGGACTTAAGGGTTGATGTGATCAAACCTATTTGATGTACTTCAAGCTTAGGAGTAGATATTATGTACTTAAGGCTTTTGGGAAGTAGACTTAATAGGTTGGCCTCTCACAATTATCAATGTTTGGTTTGTTGACAAGGATGGTGATCTCAGTTACCTAAGTCTTAACCAAGAGTTCTTTATCTTGCTTTCTTTAATTACTTGCTTAATTTACTTTTCTTGCCCTCTTATAAACTAAAACTCTCATTTTACCCCTTCATAGCCAATAATTGACAACTTCATTGTTTCCCTAGAGAGACGACCCGGAGTCCAAATACTTCGGTTAATTCTTATTAGGGGTTTGTTATTCGTGACAGAAACCAAGTTTAATTTGATTTGAGGATTGTCTATTGGTTTGGACTATGCTAACAACGTGAATATTTTGTGGAATTTCGAACCGGTGTAAATCCAAGAAGTCACCTGCAGCACCACCTGCTTCCACAGCACCATCATCCGCTTCCCAGCCAGTGTATCACTTGGTGCACCGCCTTTTTAAGCACCTTGATAAGATGGAACGCCTCAATAAGTGGTGTTATGAGCAGTCTGAGCATCGCAATAAGCGACGCTATGAACATCTGAAGCTGATTGTAACCACTGGGAGTACTGACATCCCCTCCGAGCCTGACACACCCTCGGAGCACCCTGAGGAGGAGGAGGATGAGCAGGAGGAGGATGCACAGGAGGAGGACCAGTAGCAGGCACAGCTAGAGGAGATTCAGCCTGAGCAGCCTGCAGAGCCTCAGGCACCTACACAGCCAGAGCCCACAGCGCCAGCAGCACACCCTTCAGTAGGCGATGACCCTTCACACCCGGCTTGACCAGAGCATCGAGGACGATGCTGTGATATAAGTGTGGGGAGGTCGCCATCTCTGGCAGATTCTATTTTGGTGAACTATTTTAGACTTTTTATCCTATTTTTGCTTTATTTTCTTTTATTTTATTTTTCTTTTAGTACTTGCACATTTCTAATTTATTGTACTCTTGTTTATTTTTATTGGTTGCATTATGCACTTTGGGCTTGTATATATCTTAGATATTTAGCTTGAATTGCACTTTTAGTTTATTAGTTGTGATGTGGAAAAACATGGATTATTAAGTTTAGTTTACCCTTTTGGCATATGAGAAATTTGGTTTAATTTGAAATAAGGAGTAAACTAGAATTTTTTTTAGCTTTTCATAATCACAACAATTCATTTAGTATATATATATATATATATTAATAAATGTCGGTCAATTGATGAAATTTTCAAGGAATGTATCTTTTTCTTAGAAAAGGCATTTAAGATTCACATTGATTTGAGTTAAAACTTTTTGTAACTTGCCTAATAAATACATATAATTGGACTATGGTTTTTGAGCTAAGAACACACAACCCGTGAGATTTTTAGCTTAATTGCATGGTTACACTATTTAACCATAATATTTTATTCTTGTGTGTTTTCTTATCTATAATTGCAATCTATATTTTGTTCCATTCTATATGTCCATTATTCAGTGTATGTTCATGCTTATATGTGATTGAGGCCATCATTTTTTATTAGCTCACTTATCCCAAATAGCCTACCATTTCAATCAACCTTGTTTGCCACTTTGAGCCTTTTAATCCCTATTTATTCTGTATTTTACCACATCACTAGCCTTAAGCAGAAAAATAATTAATTACCCCAATTGAATCTTTGGTTGGCTTAAGATAAAGATTGTCTATCAATTAAGTGTGGAGAATTGTGGGAACTTGGGTTGATAAGAAAGGTTGAATTATATTGACAAGATATTGGGAATTTGGGTGCATACTCATCTGAGACTAGAAAGACCATGTGCATTGATATGTTATGTTTATTTTTATGTTCAAAAAAAAATTTACAATATAAGTAAATAGATAAATAAGGGGACAAAATTACCCCAATGTCGAGTTTAATAAAAGATCAGTGCATATGTGGAAAAATTAAAGAAAATTTGGTACACGAGTATGTGATGCAAAAGTGGGAATTATGGGTAGTTAGGCATGATTTTAGAGTTATATAGAGTGTGTGTGTGTGTTAGGTGAGGACTTAGGTTAGTCAAAGATTCATATTATAGCTCACTTGGCCATACATATATCCTCACCTTTACCTTAGCCCAATTACAACCTTGAAAAGACCTCATGATGTTTGCATTTGTACACTTAATAATTGTTGATTGGTTAAATGAAGAACAGAGTTTTAGAAAGCATGACTAGCAAAGAGTAGAGTGATTAACCCCAAACACTTGAGTGATTAGAGTGTATATATGATGAGCGGATAATTTATACGCTTTTTGACACTGTTTTTAGTATGTTTTTAGTAGGATCTAGTTACTTTTAGGGATGTTTTCATTAGTTTTTATGTTAAATTCACATTTCTGGACTTTACTATGAGTTTGTGTGTTTTTCTGTGATTTCAGGAATTTTCTGGCTGAAATTGAGGGACTTGAGCAGAAATCAGATTCAGAGGTTGAAGAAGGACTGCTGATGCTGTTGGATTCTGACCTCCCTGCACTCAAAGTGGATTTTCCGGAGCTACCGAACTCGAAATGGCGCGCTTCTAATTGCGTTGGAAAGTCGACATCCAGGGCTTTCCAGCAATATATAATAGTCCATACTTTGGCCAAGAATTGACGACGTAAACTGGCGTTCAACGCCAGCCTTCTGCCCAAATCTGGCGTCCAGCGCCAGAAAAGGATCCAAAACCAGAGTTGAACGCCCAAACTGGCACAGAAACTGGCGTTCAACTCCACAAATGGCCTCTGCATGTGCAACACTTAAGCTCAGCCCAAACACACACCAAGTGGGCCCTGGAAGTGGATTTATACATCAAATACTTACTCATGTAAACCCTAGTAGCTAGTTTATTATAAATAGGACCTCTTACTATTGTATTAGGCATCTTTGAACGCATTGTTCTTAGACCATAGGGGCTGGCCATCTCGGCCATGCCTGGACCTTCACTTATGTATTTTCATACGGTAGAGTTTCTACACTCCATAGATTAAGGTGTGGAGCTCTGCTGTTCCTCAAAGATTAATGAAAGTACTACTGTTTTCTATTCAATTCATCTTATTTCGCTTCTAAGATATCCATTCGCACCCAAGAACGTGATGAAGGTGATGATTATGTGTGACGCTCATCACCATCTCCCCTACGAACGCGTGCCTGACAAACACTTCTGTTCTACATGAATTAAGCTAGAATGAGTATCTCTTAGATCTCCTAACCAGAATCTTCGTGGCGTAAGCTAGAATGATGGCGGCATTCAAGAGAATCCGGAAGGTCTAAACCTTGTCTGTGGTATTCTGAGTAGGATTCAATGATTGAATGACTGTGACGAGCTTCAAACTCGCGAGTGCTGGGCATTAGTGACAGACGCAAAAGGAGGGTGAATCCTATTCCAGCATGATCGGGAACCGACAGATGAATAGCCGTGCCGTGACAGGGTGCGTGAGCATATTATTCACTGAGAGGAGGGGATGTAGCCACTGACAACGGTGATGCCCTTGCATAAAGCCAGCCATAGAAAGGAGTAAGACTGATTGGATGAAGATAGCAGGAAAGCAGAGGTCCAAAGGAACGAAAGCACCTCCATTCGCTTATCTGAAATTCCTACCAATGATTTACATAAGTATCTCCATCCCTATTTTATTATATAATATTCGAAAACAACATTATCACTTTATATCCGCCTGACTGAGATTTACAAGGTGACCATAGCTTGCTTCATACCAACAATCTCCGTGGGATTCGACCCTTACTCACGTAAGGTATTACTTGGACGACCAAGTGCACTTGCTGGTTAGTTGTATCGAAGTTGTGACAGACTGTAAAACTAGATCAGAGTATCTGGCCTAAGAAGCCATTACCAGAGATCACAATTTCGTGCACCAAGTTTTTGGCGCTGTTGCCGGGGATTGTTTGAGTTTGGACAACTGACGGTTCATCTTGTTGCTCAGATTAGGTAACCTTCTTTTTATTTTATTTTCAAAAATTTTTTCAAAAATATTTTCAAAAAAAAATTTTTCTTTTGTTTTCGAAAAATATAAAAATGTTTTCAAAAATTTTATTCAAGATTTTTAAGAATGAATTCTAGTGTTTCATGAAGCATGTTGAAGCCTGGCTGGCTGTAAAGCCATGTCTAAATTTATTTGGACTGAGGCAGCAATTTGTTATCAAGATCAATATACTCTCGTGTTAAAGACTAAAGCTTGGCTGGCCATTGGCCATGTCTAGTGTTTTGGACTGGAGCTTTCATTGAAAGCTTGGCTGGCTAGTGAGCCATGTCTAATTCCTGGACTGAAGCTTTAGACTAACATGGCAAGATTCCTGGAATTCATATTAAAAATTTTGGAATCCTTATTTTTTTCTTTTTCATATTATTTTCAAAAAAAATCCAAAAAAAATTAGAAAATCATAAAAATCAAAAATATTTTTCTGTTTCTTATTTGAGTCTTGAGTCACATTATAAGTTTGGTGTCACTTGCATATGCATCTAGCATTTTTTCGAAAATATCATTCATTCATAGTGTTCTTCATGATCTTCAAGTTGTTCTTGGTAAGTCTTCTTGTTTGATCTTGATGATTTTTTGTTTGGTGTCTTTTCATGTTTATCATATGCATTCTTGAATTTTTAGTGTCTAAGCATTAAAGAATTCTAAGTTTGGTGTCTTGCATGTTTTTTTTTGCATTAAAAATTTTTCAAAAATATGTTCTTGATGTTCATCTTGACATTCAAAGTGTTCTTGGTGTTCATCTTGACATTCATAGCATTCTTGCATGCATCACATGTTTTGATCTAAAAATTTCATGCATTGCATCATTTTAGTGTTTTTCTCTTGCATCATAAAAATTCAAAAATCAAAAAAATATCTTTCCCTTTTTCTCTCATCAAATTTGAAAATTTGGATTGACTTTTTCAAAAATTTTTAAAATCAAATTGTTTCTTATGAGTCAAATCAAATTTTCAATTTGAAAATCTTATCTTTTTCAAAATCTTTTTCAAAAATCAAATCTTTTTCAAAATTCTTAGTTATTTTCGAAAATTCCAAAAATATTTTTCAAAAAAATATTTTTCTTATTTTTATACCAAATTTTCGAAAATAACATAATCAATTAATGTTTTGATTCAAAAATTTGAAGTTTGTTACTTGCTTGTTAAGAAAGATTCAAACTTTAAGTTCTAGAATCATATCTTGTGATTTCTTATGAATCAAGTCATTAATTGAGATTTTAAAAATCAAATCTTTTTCAAAACTAATTTCAATCATATCTTTTCTAAAATATCTTCTTATCTTTTTCAAAAATATGATTTCAAAATATCTTCTCTAACCTCCTAACTTCTTATCTTTTCAAAATTTGTTTCAACTAACTAACTAACTTTTTGGTTGTTTCTTAACTTTTTCAAAACTACCTAACTAACTCTCTCTCTCTAATTTTCGAAAATATCTCCCCCTTTTTTCAAAAATTTCTTTTTAATTAACTAATTATTTTTATTTTTATTTTTGATTTCAAAAATTTTCGAAAAAAAAAAAATTACTAACAATTATCAAAAACCATTTTCAAAAATCACTAACTCTTTTTCAAAATAATTTTCGAAAATTATCCCTCCCCCATCTCATTCTATTTATTCATTCATATCCTAACATCTCATCTCACCTCTCTTCCATCCTCACAGTTGTGTTTCTTCCATTATATTACATTCTTTGTCTCCCCCTCTTCTTCTACTCACACAGGGATCCTATACTGTGGTATAAAGGATCTCTATTATTATTATTATTTTTCTGTGCCCTCTTCTTTGTCATATGAGCAGGAGCAAGGATAAGAACATTCTTGTGGAAGCAGATCCAGAACCTGAAAGGACTCTGAAGAGAAAATTAAGAGAAGCTAAATTACAACAATCCAGAGATAATCTTTCAGAAATTTTCGAACAGGAGAAGGAGATGGCAGCCGAAAATAATGATAATACAAGGAAGATGCTTGGTGACTTTACTGCACCTAATTCCAATTTACATGGAAGAAGCATCTCCATTCCTGCCATTGGAGCAAACAACTTTGAGCTGAAACCTCAATTAGTTTCTCTGATGCAGCAGAACTGCAAGTTTCATGGACTTCCATCTGAAGATCCTTTTCAGTTCTTAACTGAATTCTTGCAGATATGTGATACTGTTAAGACTAATGGAGTAGATCCTGAAGTCTACAGGCTCATGCTTTTCCCTTTTGCTGTAAGAGACAGAGCTAGATTATGGTTGGATTCTCAACCCAAAGACAGCCTGAACTCTTGGGATAAGCTGGTCACGGCTTTCTTAGCCAAGTACTTTCCTCCTCAAAAGCTGAGCAAGCTTAGAGCTGATGTTCAAACCTTCAGACAGAAAGAAGGTGAATCTCTCTATGAAGCTTGGGAAAGATACAAACAGTTGACCAAAAAGTGTCCTTCTGACATGCTTTCCGAATGGACCATCCTGGATATATTCTATGATGGTTTATCTGAGCTATCAAAGATGTCACTGGACACTTCTGCAGGTGGATCCATTCACCTAAAGAAAACGCCTGCAGAAGCTCAAGAACTCATTGACATGGTTGCTAATAACCAGTTCATGTACACTTCTGAAAGGAATCCTGTGAGCAATGGGACGCCTATGAAGAAGGGAGTTCTTGAGGTTGATACTCTGAATGCCATATTGGCTCAGAATAAAATATTGACTCAGCAAGTTAATATGATCTCTCAGAGTCTGCATGCAATGCAGGCTGCATCCAACAGTACTCAAGAGGCTTCTCCTGAAGAAGCTTATGATCCTGAGAACCCTGCAATAGCAGAGGTAAATTACTTAGGTGAACCTTATGGAAACACCTATAACTCCACATGGAGAAATCATCCAAATTTCTCATGGAAGGATCAAAAGCCCCAACAAGGCTTTAATAATGGTGGAAGAAACAGGTTTAGCAATAGCAAGCCTTTTCCATCATCAACTCAGCAACAGACAGAGAACTCTGAACAAAATGCTTCTAATTTAGCAAATCTAGTCTCTGATCTATCTAAGGCCACTGTAAGTTTCATGAATGAAACAAGGTCTTCCATTAGAAATCTGGAAGCACAAGTGGGCCAGCTGAGTAAAAGGATCACTGAAATCCCTCCTAGTACTCTCCCAACCAATACAGAAGAGAATCCAAAAGGAGAGTGCAAGGCCATTGACATAAGCGCCATGGCCGAACCTCTGAGGAGAGGAGAGGACGTGAATCCCAAGGAGGAGGAACTCCTGGGACGTCCAGTGATCAATAAGGAGCTTCCCTCTGAGGAACCAAAGGACTCTGAGGCTCATCTAGAGATCATAGAGATTCCATTGAACCTCCTTATGCCCTTCATGAGCTCTGATGAGTATTCCTCTTCTGAAGAGAATGAGGACGTCACTGAAGAGCAAACTGCCAAGTTTCTTGGTGCAATCTTGAAGCTGAATGCCAAATTGTTTGGCATTGATGCTTGGGAAGTTGAACCTCCCTTGTTCATCAATGAACTAAGTGATCTGGATCAACTAACATTGCCTCAGAAGAGACAGGATCCTGGAAAGTTCATAATACCCTGTACCATAGGCACCATGATCTTTAAGGCTCTGTGTGACCTTGGTTCAGGAATAAACCTCATGCCCCTCTCTGTAATAGAGAAACTGGGAATCTATGGGGTGCAAGCTGCTAAAATCTCACTAGAGATGGCAGACAGCTCAAGAAGACAGGCTTATGGACAAGTAGAAGATGTATTAGTAAAGGTTGAGGGCCTTTACATACCTACTGATTTCATAGTCCTGGATACTGGAAAGGAAGAGGATGAATCCATCATCCTCGGAAGACCTTTCCTGGCCACAGCAAGAGCTATGATTGATGTTGACAGAGGTGAAATAGTCCTTCAATAGAATGAGAACTCCCTTGTATTCAAAACTCAAGGATCTCCCTCTGCAACCATGGAGAGGAAGCTTGAAAAGCTTCTCTCAAAGCGGAGTCAACCAGAGCCCCCACAGTCAAACTCTAAGTTTGGTGTTGGGAAGCCACAACCAAACTCTAAGTTTGGTGTTGAACTCCCATATCCAAACTTTAAGTTTGGTGTTGGAGAGTCTCAACAAAGCTCTGCACATCTGTGAGGCTCCATGAGAGCCCACTGTCAAGCTATTGACATTAAAGAAGTGCTTGTTGGGAGGCAACCCAATGTTTATCTAATTCTTATTTTTTATTTTTCATGTTTTCTTAGGTTCATGATCATGTGGAGTCACAAAATAAATATAAAAATTGAAAATGGAATCAAAAACAGCAGAAGAAAAATCACACCCTGGAGGAGCATCTGTCTGGCGTTCAGCGCCAGAACAGAGCATGGTTCTGGCGCTGAACGCCGAAAATGGGCAGCTTCTGGGCGCTGAACGCCAGAACAGGCATGGTTCTGGCGTTCAACGCCAGAAATGGCACACAAATGGGCGTTGAACGCCCAAAATGGCCACCAACCTAGCGCTGAACGCCCAGAGTTGGATACAAAGGCATTTTTACATGCCTAATGGGTGCAGGGATGTAAATCCTTGAACACCTCAGGATCTGTGGACTGGTAGCACAAATTGCGAATCACACTTTTCACAACGCGTACCACTGACCAGCAAGTGCACTGGGTCGTCCAAGTAATACCTTACGTGAGTAAGGGTCGAATCCCACGGAGATTGTTGGTTTGAAGCAATCTATGGTTATCTTGTAAATCTTAGTCAGGAAGTCAATTATGCTTATCAATTGAATTGTGAGTAACCAGTAGAGCATAAATTAAAAGTTACTTGTTGTGCAGTAATGGAGAATATGTTGGAGTTTTGGAGATGCTTCGTCTTCTGAATCTCTGCTTTCCTCTGTCTTCTTGTTCATGCACGCACGTCCCCCTACGGCAAGCTGTGTGTTGGTGGATCACCGTTGTCAATGGCTACCTTCCATCCTTCCAGTGAAAACTACGCTCACGCGCTCTGTCACAGCACGGCTAATCACCGGTTGGTTCTCGATCCGGTTGGAATAGGATTTACTATCCTTTTGCATCTGTCACTAACGCCCAGCCTTCAGGAGTTTGAAGCTCGTCACAGTCATTCAATCCTTGAATCCTACTCTGAATACCACAGACAAGGTTTAGACTTTCCGGATTCTCATGAATGCCGCCATCAGTTCTAGCTTATACCACGGAGATTCTGATTAAGGAATCTAAGAGATACTCATTCAATCGGATATAGAACGGAGGTGGTTGTCAGGCACACGTTCGTGGTTTGAGGAAGGTGATGAATGTCACAGATCATCACCTTCATCACAGTTAAGCGCGAATGAACATCTTAGATAGGAACAAGCGTGTTTGAATGGAAAACAGAAATACTTGCATTAATTCATCGAGACACAGCAGAGCTCCTCACCCCCAACAATGGGGTTTAGAGACTCATGCCGTCAGAGAATACAAAGTTTAGATCTAAAATGTCATGAGATACAAAATAAGTCTCTAAAAGTTGTTTAAATACTAAACCAGTAGCCTAGGGTTACAAAATATGAGTGGACTATGATGGATAATGCAGAGATCCACTTCTGGGGCCCACTTGGTGTGCTGGGGCCCACTTGGTGTGTGCTGGGGCTGAGACTTTAAGCAATTCACGTGCAGAGGCCATTTGTGGAGTTGAACGCCAGTTTTTGTGCCAGTTTGGGCGTTCAACTCCAGTTTTTGATCCTTTTCTGGCGCTGGACGCCAGATTTGGGTAGAAAACTGGCGTTGAACGCCAGTTTACGTCATCAATTCTTGTGCAAAGTATGGACTATTATATATTGCTGGAAAGCCCTAGATGTCTACTTTCCAACGCAATTGGAAGCACGCCATTTCGAGTTCTATAGCTCCAGAAACTCCACTTTGAGTGCAGGGAGGTCAGAATCCAACAACATTAGCAGTCCTTTTTCAACCTGAATCAGATTTTTGCTCAGCTCCTTCAATTTCAGCCAGAAAAATACCTGAAATTACAGAAAAACACACAACTCATAGTAAAGTCCAGAAACATGAATTTTTCCTAAAAACTACTGGAAATAAACTAAAAACTAACTAAAACATACTCAAAACTATATGAAATTATCCCCAAAAAGCGTATAAAATATCCGCTCATCACAACACCAAACTTAAACTGTTGCTTGTCCTCAAGCAACTAGACAAATAAAATAGAAGACTAATAGGTTGAGAAGCAATAATATCTCAGAGTTTTTGATTGAAGCTCAGATCCTAATTAGATGAGCGGGAGTAGTAGCTTTTTGCTTCTGAACAGTTTTGGCATCTCACTTTATCCATTGAAGCTCAGAGTGATTGGCATCTATAGGAACTCAGAATTCAGATAGTGTTATTGATTCTCTTAGTTCAGTGTGATGATTCTTGAACACAGCTTCTTTATGAGTCTTGGCCGTGGCCCTAAGCACTTTGTTTTCCAGTATTACTACCGGATACATAAATGCCACAGACACATAACTGGGTGAATCTTTTCAGATTGTGACTCAGCTTTGCTAAAGTCCCCAATTAGAGGTGTCCAGAGTTCTTAAGCAGACTCTTCTTTTTGCTTTGGACCTTGACTTTAACCGCTCAGTCTCAAGTTTTCACTTGACACCTTCACGCCACAAGCACATGGTTAGGGACAGCTTGATTTAGCCGCTTAGGCCAGGATTTTATTCCTTTTTGGCCCTCCTATCCACTGATGCTCAAAGCCTTGGGATCCTTTTTATTACCATTGCCTTTTGGTTTTAAGGGCTTTGGCTTTTTCTGCTTGCTTTCTCTTTTTTCTTTCTCTCTCTTTTTTTTTTTTTCTGCAAGCTTTGTTCTTTGCTGCTTTTTCTTGCTTCAAGAATCATTTTTATGATTTTTCAGATTCTCAATAACATGTCTCATGTTCATCATTCTTTCAAGAGCCAACATATTTAACAGTCTTAAACAACAAATTCAAAAGATATATGCACTGTTCAAGCATTCATTCAGAAGACAGAAAGCATTGCCACCACATTTAACTAATTAGAATTTCTCTTATTAAAACTCGAAATTTTATTGCTTCTTATTTAAAAGATCTACTATTTTATTCATGTTTGCTGATGATGAGAAAAATAAACTATAGCTTAATTGGAGATAAAATCAAAATAGACTAATTACTACTATATGACTCCTAAGGTAAAATTAAAATAAGAGCAGTTATCACAGAGTTAAGGCTAAGATTAGAACTCAACAACCTTGAGGTTTGGGAAGTGGATGTTCCTCTAGTCTGTGAGGTGCTTGGTCCTTCAAGAGAGAATTTCTGGCGCTTCAGTTCCTTTAAATCACGCCCTTGCTCCTCTTGGAGTGGGTTGTTTTCCTTTAGGGGCCATGATCTTAGTGATCACGGATAAGCACATCAAACTTAGAGCTTTGCTTGTCCTCAAGCAAAAGAAAAAGAAGGAGATGGGTAGAAGGAGAGCTCCTCCCCCCATCCTGGCGTTTGAACGCCCAAACACTGCCTGTTTTGGGCGTTCAATGCCCAAATGCTGCTATCCTGGGCGTTCAACGCCCAGTTGTTGCCCTTTTCTGGCGTTGAACGCCAGATAGTTATCCTTACTGGCGTTCAGCGCCCACTGGATGCCCATTTTGGGCGCTGAATGCCCAAAATGGCCTTCACTGGCGTTTTCTTGCCAGTAAGCTCCCTATCTCTGTTTTGTGTGTAGATTCCTTCTGTAACCCTGTAAACTTATGCAAATGATTCTTTACCTTAGTGTCAGTGAACTTTATATAAACAAATAAAAATAAAAATAGGGCAAAATGCTTAGAGGATTGTTGCCCCATGGCTGGGTTGCCTCCCAGCCAGCGCTTCTTTATTGTCTTTAGCTGGACCTTGCTGAGCTTTTAATCTAGCTGCAGCCTTGAGCATTCTTGCTCAGTGTTGCCTTCAAGATAATGCTTGATTCTCTGTCCATTGACAATGAACTTCTTATCAGAATCAATATCTTGAAGCTCCACATAACCATATGGTGACACACTTGTAATCACGTATGGTCCCCTCCACCGGGATTTCAGTTTCCCGGGGAATAGCCTGAGTCTAGAGTTAAACAACAGGACCTTCTGTCCTGGTTCAAAGATTCTAGATGACAGCTTTCTGTCATGCCATTTTTTTTATTTTTCTTTATAAAGTTTGGCATTTTCGAAAGCTGTGAATCTGAATTCCTCTAGCTCATTCAGCTGGAGCAATCGTTTTTCTCCTGCTAATTTGGCATCTAAGTTTAGGAATCTGGTTGCCCAGTAGGCCTTATGTTCCAGTTCCACGGGCAAGTGGCATGCCTTACCATACACGAGTTGGTATGGAGAGGTCCCTATAGGGGTCTTGAATGCTGTTCTGTAAGCCCACAGAGCATCATCCAAGCTCCTTGCCCAATCCTTTCTACGGGTGCTTACTGTCCGTTCCAGGATTCTCTTTAATTCTCTATTAGAGACTTCAGCTTGCCCATTGGTTTGTGGATGATATGGTGTGGCCACTTTGTGGCGAATTCCATACCGAACCATGGCAGAGTAAAGCTGTTTATTGCAGAAGTGAGTGCCCCCATCACTGATTAACACTCTAGGGACACCAAACCTGCTAAAGATATGTTTCTGGAGGAACTTCAGCACTGTTTTAGTATCGTTGGTGGGTGTGGCAATAGCCTCAACCCATTTTGATACATAGTCAACTGCCACCAGAATATAAGTGTTTGAGTATGATGGTGGGAAAGGTCCCATGAAGTCAATTCCCCATACATCAAATAACTCTATTTCCAAGATTCCTTGTTGAGGCATGGCGTAACCATGAGGCAGATTACCAGCTCTTTGGCAACTGTCACAATTACGTACAAACTCTCGGGAATCTTTATAGAGTGTGGGCCAATAGAAGCCACATTGGAGGACCTTGGTGGCTGTTCGCTCACCTCCGAAATGGCCTCCATATTGAGATCCGTGGCAATGCCATAGGATTCTCTGTGCTTCCTCTCTGGGGACACACCTACGGATAATTCCGTCTGCACATCTCTTAAAGAGATAAGGTTCATCCCACAAGTAGTACTTTGCATCAGTAACTAATTTCTTCTTTTGTATTCTATTGTACTCCTTGGGTATGAACCTTGCAGCTTTATAGTTTGCAATATCGGCAAACCATGGTGCTTCCTGAATGGCAAATAGATGCTCATCAGGGAACGTCTCAGAGATCTCAAGAAAGGGGAGGGACGTCCCTTTCACTGGCTCTATCCGGGACAGATGATCAGCCACTTGGTTCTCTGTCCCTTTTCTGTCTCTTATTTCTATATCAAACTCTTGCAGAAGCAATACCCATCTGATGAGCCTGGGTTTTGAATCCTGCTTTGTGAGTAGATATTTAAGAGCAGCATGGTCAGTATACACAATCACTTTTGATCCTACTAAGTATGATCTGAACTTGTCAATGGCGTAAACCACTGTAAGTAGTTCTTTTTCTGTGGTTGTGTAATTTTTCTGGGCATCATTTAGAACGCGACTGGCATAATAAATGACATGCAGAAGCTTGTCATGCCTCTGTCCCAATACTGCACCAATGGCATGATCACTGGCATCACACATTAACTCAAATGGCATTGTCCAGTCTGGTGCAGAAATGACTGGTGCTGTGACCAGCTTAACTTTCAGCGTTTCAAACGCCTGTAGGCATGCTGTGTCAAACACAAATGGCGTGTCAGCAGCTAGCAGATTGCTTAGAGGTTTTGCGATTTTTGAAAAATCCTTTATAAACCTCCTATAGAATCCTGCATGCCCCAGAAAGCTTCTGATTGCCTTAACATTGGCAGGTGGTGGTAATTTTTCAATTACCTCTATTTTTGCTTGATCCACCTCTATTCCCTTGTTTGAGATTTTATGCCCAAGAACAATTCCTTCACTCACCATGAAGTGACACTTTTCCCAGTTTAAAACTAGGTTGGTTTCTTGGCATCTTTTCAGAACAAGTTTCAGGTGATCAAGACAGGAGCTGAATGAGTCTCCATATACTGAGAAGTCATCCATGAAGACTTCCAGAAATTTTTCCACCATATCAGAGAAAATAGAGAGCATGCATCTCTGGAAGGTTGCAGGTGCATTGCATAGCCCAAAGGGCATCCTTCTATAAGCAAACACTCCGGATGGACATGTGAATGCTGTTTTCTCTTGATCCTGGGGATCTACTGCAATCTGGTTATAGCCTGAGTAGCCATCCAAAAAGCAGTAATAAGCATGACCTGCTAGTCTCTCTAGCATCTGGTCTATGAATGGTAAAGGAAAATGATCCTTTCTGGTGGCTGTATTGAGCCTTCTGTAGTCAATACACATGCGCCACCCTGTAACTGTTCTTGTAGGAATCAGTTCATTTTTTTCATTATGAATCACTGTCATGCCTCCCTTTTTTGGGACGACTTGAACAGGGCTCACCCAGGGGCTATCAGAAATGGGATAAATAATCCCAGCCTCTAGTAATTTGGTGACCTCTTTCTGCACCACTTCCTTCATGGCTGGATTTAGCCGCCTCTGTGGTTGAACCACTGGTTTGACATTATCCTCCAGTAGGATTTTGTGCATGCATCTAGCTGGGCTTATGCCCTTAAGGTCACCTATGGACCACCCAAGAGCTGTCTTGTGTGTCCTTAGCACTTGAATAAGTGCTTCCTCTTCCTGTGAATTTAAAGCAGAGCTTATGATCACTGGAAGAGTGTCACCTTCTCCTAGAAATGCATATTTCAAGGATGGTGGCAGTGGCTTGAGCTCTGGTTTAGGAGGATTTTCCTCTTTCAGAAGAAAGTTCAGAGGCTCTTTCATGTCCCCTGAATCCTCCAAATCAGGCTGAACATCTTTAAAGATGTTTTCCAACTCTGATTCGAGACTCTCAGCCATGTTGATCTCTTCTACCAAAGAGTCAATAAGGTCAACTTTCATGCAGTCTGTTGATGTGTCTGGATGCTGCATGGCTTTGACAGCGTTCAACTTGAACTCGTCATCGTTGACTCTCAGGGTTATTTCCCCCTGCTGGACGTCAATGAGGGATCGTCCAGTTGCTAGGAAGGGTCTTCCTAGAATGAGAGTAGCACTCTTGTGCTCCTCCATTTCCAGCACAAAAAAGTCAGTGGGAAAGGCGAATGGCCCAACTCTGACAATCATGTCCTCAATCACGCCTGATGGGTATTTAGTGGAACCATCAGCAAGTTGGAGACATATCCGGGTTGGTTTAACTTCTTCAGTTAAGCCAAGCTTCCTGATAGTGGATGCAGGTATCAGGTTGATGCTCGCCCCAAGATCGCATAGAGCTGTCTTGGTGCAATCACCTTCTAATATGCATGGTATCAGAAAACTCCCAGGGTCTTTAAGCTTTTCAGGAAAGCTTTTCAGAATGACTGCACTGCATTCTTCAGTGAGGAGAACTCTTTCTGTTTCTCTCCACTCCTTTTTATGACTCAAGATCTCTTTCATGAACTTGGCATAAGAAGGTATTTGCTCAAGTGCCTCTGCAAATGGAATCTTTATTTCAAGAGTCCTTAGATAATCTGCATAGCGAGCAAATTGCTTATCCTGCTCCTCTTTCCGGAGTTTTTGAGGATAAGGTATCTTGGCTTTATATTCCTCAACCTTAGTGGTTAAAGAAGCCTTTTTAGAGGGGTTGTGATCAGCACTTATATGTGTCTGATCCCTCACTGGCAATTGCGTACCAGAGTTAGAAGCTGGAGTGACGTTAGATGCCAACTCACTGTCTGTTCCTAGCGCCTGAACGCCAGAAATGTGCCCCTGTTGGGCGTTCAACGCCAGATTCTTGCCCATTTCTGGCGTTGAACGCCAATCCTGCCTTGTTTCTGGTGCTGAACGCCAGTTTTGAGCATGGTCTGGGCGTTCAGCGCCAGCCTTCCACCCATTTTCTGGCGTTTTAGTGCCAGAATTATTTTTCCCTGGGCTCTTACTGTCCTCAGGAGAATCTTTGGTGGGTTGCTCATTTCTTGAATTTTTGATGCCTTGAGGTGGGGTATTTAATGTTTTCCCACTTCTTAATTGAACTGCTTGGCATTCTTCTGCTATTTGCTTTGATAGCTGCTGCTTTGTTTGCTTAAACTGTTCTTCCATATGTATATTAGCTATCCTTGTCTCCTTTAACCTGTCTTTAAATTCAGCTAGCTACTTTGTTAGAAAATCTAATTGCTGATTGAATTCAGCAGCTTGTTTTACAGTACTGAATTCAGCAGTTACTGTTTTAACCTCTTCATTCATGGAAGGGTTGCTGCTTAGATACAGATGCTGATTCCTGGCAACTGTATCAATGAGCTCTTGAGCCTCTTCAATTGTCTTTCTCATATGGATAGATCCATCAGCTGAGTAATCTAAAGACATCTGAGCTCCTTCTGCAAGCCCATAGTAGAAGATGTCTAACTGAACCCACTCTGAAAACATTTCAGAGGGGCATTTTCGTAGCATCTCTCTGTATCTCTCCCAGGCATCATAAAGAGATTCATTATCTCCTTGTTTAAAGCCTTGGATGTCCAGTCTTAGCTGTGTCATCCTTTTTGGAGGGAAATATTGATTCAGGAATTTTTCTGTCAGCTGTTTCCATGTTCTTATGCTGGCCTTAGGTTGGTTATTTAACCACCTCTTGGCTTGATCTTTTACAGCAAATGGAAACAGTAATAGTCTGTAGACATCCTGATCTATTTCCTTATCATGTACTGTGTCAGCAATTTGTAAAAATTGTGCCAGAAACTGTAGGTTCTTCCTGTGGAAGACCGAAATACTGGCAGCTTTGCTGCACCATGATAATGAGCTGAGGATTCAACTCAAAGCTACTAACTCCAATGGAGGGTATGCATATGCTACTCCCATACGAAGCAGTAGAGGGGTTAGAGTATGACCCCAAAGTCCTCCTGGACTGTCCATCTCCACTTATGTCCATGATGGATATATGGATATAACTTGGACTGATTTATCTTTTTATTTATTTTATTTTATAAGAAGTAAATACTTAAATAAAATAAAATAACTAAAAAGAATTTGAATTTTGAAATAATTTTTTTTTCGTAAAAAACATTAAAAATAATTAGTTAAAAAAAAAAGAAATTTTTGAAAAAGAGGGGAGATATTTTCGAAAATTTTGAGAGAGAGAGAGTTAGTTAGGTAGTTTTGAAAAAGTTAAAAAACAAACAAAAAGTTGGTTAGTTAGTTGAAACAAATTTTGAAAAGATAGGAAGTTAGAAAAGATATTTTGAAAAGATATTTTTGAATTTAGTGAGGAGAGAGAAAAACAATAAGATAGTACAAGATTTAAAATTTTTAGATCTAATGCTCCTTGTTTTTGAAAATTTTGGAGGGAAAACACCAAGGAACACCAAACTTAAAAATTTTAAGATCAAGACACAAGGAAACTCAAGAACACTTTGAAGACTCACAAGAACACAAGAACATGAAGGAAGAACACCAAACTTAAAATTTTTAGAAAACCAAACCAAAATTTTCGAAAATCAAAGGGGAATCAACAAGAAAACACCAAACTTAAAGTTTGGCACAAGATTTAAGAGAAAAAAAATATTTTTGAAAAAGAAGGTTTTGAAAAGAGTATAAAAGAGTCTAACCCAATCAAATTAATGTTCTAGCCAAATGAGTTATGGGACCTTACGATGAAATTTTAAGAGAGATTATTTTTGAAAACACCAAACTTAAAGTTTGGCACAGGATTTAATAGAAAAATTATTTTTGAAAAAGGTTTTTTTTTTTTTTTAAAAAAATATGATAGCCAATTATCATGAACATAAACACCACGTTCTAAATAACTGAGCTATAAGTTTAAAGTATTTTAACAAGGGATAAATAATAAAAGACTCTAAACCAAAAAAGAAAGATTTTTCCTAATCTAAGCAACAAAATAATCCGTCAGTTGTTCAAACACGAACAATCCCCGGCAACGGCGCCAAAAACTTGGTAGCACAAATTGCGAATCACACTTTTCACAACGCGTACCACTGACCAGCAAGTGCACTGGGTCGTCCAAGTAATACCTTACGTGAGTAAGGGTCGAATCCCACGGAGATTGTTGGTTTGAAGCAATCTATGGTTATCTTGTAAATCTTAGTCAGGAAGTCAATTATGTTTATCAATTGAATTGTGAGTAACCAGTAGAGCATAAATTAAAAGTTACTTGTTGTGCAGTAATGGAGAATATGTTGGAGTTTTGGAGATGCTTCGTCTTCTGAATCTCTGCTTTCCTCTGTCTTCTTGTTCACGCACGCACGTCCCCCTACGGCAAGCTGTGTGTTGGTGGATCACCGTTGTCAATGGCTACTTTCCATCCTTCCAGTGAAAACTACGCTCACGCGCTCTGTCACAGCACGGCTAATCACCGGTTGGTTCTCGATCCGGTTGGAATAGGATTTACTATCCTTTTGCATCTGTCACTAACGCCCAGCCTTCAGGAGTTTGAAGCTCGTCACAGTCATTCAATCCTTGAATCCTACTCTGAATACCACAGACAAGGTTTAGACTTTCCGGATTCTCATGAATGCCGCCATCAGTTCTAGCTTATACCACGGAGATTCTGATTAAGGAATCTAAGAGATACTCATTCAATCGGATATAGAACGGAGGTGGTTGTCAGGCACACGTTCGTGGTTTGAGGAAGGTGATGAATGTCACAGGTCATTGATGCGCATAAACTAGTTATGCTACGATTTAGGAAATTGCACGATCGGCAAAATTCCTTCTGGCAAGTGCACCGGTTATCGTCAAGTAAAAACTCACAATAGAGTGAGGTCGAATCCCACAAGGATTGGTTGAATGAGCAATTCAGATTAGAAGTGTGTTCTAGTTGAGCGGAATCAAGATTTAGATGAGAATTGCGGAATGTAAAATTGGCGGGAAAAGTAAATGACAAGAAATTGAAATGGCGGAATCTTAAATTGCATGAATTAAAGAGCAGAAGCTAAATTGCTGAAATTAAAAGGGAATGGGGGTGATTGCATGAATGTACTTGCAGAATGTAAGGAGAATGTGGAAATCAGAAATGGGGAATTCATTGGGTTATAGGAGATATTGAGATCTCCGAATCAAAACATGTTTATCTCTTCCTCAACCAATGCGTTCATTGAATTTTGCTTGGCAATCTTATATGATTGGATCCCAATCCCTTGGCTCACCAATTCTCTCTAAAAACAAACAAATTCCCAATCCCTTGGTTTAAATGTTCATAAGAAGAGATGATGCTCGATCACTGATTATACCACACAGTTTCATGAACCACAATTTGGTAGGATTACATGTCACAATATCCATCCAAACCCCAATCCAATTCACTGTGAGAAAGCTTCTCTAGCATGAATCCTCCATTCCTTTCCCAAGGTTCCGAAGGATTCCAATTATGGGTAGTTTCTTTCCCAAGACAGCTACCCAATGGAATTAGATCGAGAAGCTTTCTAACAAAATTCAAGAGAAAAGATTGAAGAAGAAGATAAACTATTATTGATTCATTGAATTACAATAGAGCTCCCTAACCCAATGAAAGGGGGTTTAGTGAGTCATAGCTCTGAATTCAATTACAAAGATATGAAAACTAGCTAAAAGTGAAGGTAAAAGTCCCCCAGTCTAAAAAGTCCCCCTCAGGGGCTGGATTCCCCTTCAATCCTCCCTCTCTCAAATGCAGAAACTAAGGCCTTTAAATAGGCTCCCTAAATTACAAAATGAAAATGAAATTCAAAGCAAATTACAATCAAATGAAAATAAACTATTCTAGATGATTCTTGTGGCCTTGATTTGGTGTTGTTGATGGGCCTTGCTTGCTTGAAGGGCTGAGTGACATAATTGATCCAAAAAGGATAATGATCCATTAAACTACACTCAAATGTTGCACCCCCTTTCTTGAGTCGTCACTTTGTTCTCTTGTCAACCTTGCCAATTTGATGCCAAATATAGACTATTATACCTCGTTGGAAAGCTATGGATGTCAACTTTCTAACGCAACTGGAAGCACCTCAATTGGAGCTCTACAACTCGAGTTATACTCCATGGAAGGTGAAGAGGTCAGCTGGCCTGATTGCATGTTGGTACTATGCTCTTCTATGCACATTACGGGGCTGTTTTCTCCCTCAATTTTTAGTATCCACCATGCATGCCATATATGCTTGGAAAGCTCTAGATGTCTTCTTTCCAATGCATTTTGAATCACCTCATTTGGAGTTTTGTAGCTCAAGTTATTTATGTTTGAAGAAGACATGGTCAAGCTGTTCCATATAACACGTTTAAGCTTCAGTTTAAGGTTAAACTGAAGCTTAAACGTGGAAATGGAAAAGGTAGCCCTGGAGGTCGAACACGTTTAAGCTCCAGTTTAAGGTTAAACTGGAGCTTAAACGTGGAAATGGAGAAAGCAACCCTGGAGGAGAAAACTTGGTCGAACACGTTTAAGCTCCAGTTTAAGGTCAAACTGGAGCTTAAACGTGGAAATGGCTCCCTGGTGCACTTCCCATTTCTGGCGTTTAACCTCCAGTTTAAGGTTAAACTGGAGGTTAAACGTGGAAATGCTTCCTGATTGGCATTCTCATTCTGGCGTTTAACCTCCAGTTTAAGGTTAAACTGGAGGTTAAACGTGGAATGCTTCTTTGGTGAGACTTTCATTCTGGCGTTTAACCTCCAGTTTAAGGTTAAACTGGAGGTTAAACTTCAATTCCAGCATTATATGGCTTGGTAGTTTAAGTTCCAGTTTAAGCTTAAACTGGAACTTAAACTCCACATGTGATATTCAAGCTTCCTTTATTGATTTTGTTGCTTCCTTGCCTAGCCTCTTCTTCCCTGAAATCATCCAAACAATTGCATCAAAGTCTTGCAAAAATTCATGAGAATTCTTCCATTCATAGCTTTCAAGGAATATAACTAAAACTCATGGAATTTGCATCAAAATCATATTGTTTGGATGGTTCATTGCTTTGTTATTCTTTTAACCATTCTTGGTTACTTTAAGCTCAAGAAAATGCATAAAACCACTAAAACTAACAGAAAAATACTAGTGAAACTAGCCTAAGATGCCTTGGCATCACAACACCAAACTTAATACTTGCTTGTCCCTAAGCAAGTCCTGAGTTATTTAAGAAGAAAGTATGAAACAGAAAGCAATTACATTGGCTATATTAGCAAGCATTTGAAGTTCCTCAGAAGGGTTTTATGCAGAAAGTTGCAGCATCACTTTTTTCATTCTTATCAGGTAAGATTATCACTTTTTCATTGCATCCATCAAACACTGCTATGGCCTCTTGTTATTCTTATGTCCTTGGCACTTTTCTCTTCTTTGTTTTTCTTTTCTTTTTCTTAGAGCTTCTTTTGCTCCTTGTTTGCTTAGTGTCATGTGTTGCACAAGCCTTTGGCATTTTCTTTTTCTTATCAGTGCACTACACATATCCACTTTAGGCATTTTAGTTCACATTTCTTCTTGAGACATTGGTGCCCAGCACCTCTTTTTGTGACTAAATGTTTTGTATTTAGGTTGCTCTTGATAATGGACTTTTGGTTGATAATCCCGGGTTAGTTAACCCAAGTTACCAAGTGTTGAAACACTCCTCAGAACCTATTCATCCAAGCATATCCTTAATACATAAACACCACAGGCATTTGTCTCAGAAGTTCAAACCATTGGTACCTAGCTTATTTTCTCAATTTTTTTGCTTTTTGGTTGCCCTTTTTCAGTGGCTTTTTCTTCTTCTTTTTCTTTCTTTTTCATGGCCAAAGACATTTATTCATCAAGATCCATAGACAGTTTTCAATTTCTACACAAAGAATGATAATTCTACACTCTAATTCCAGTGATCTGACTAAACAATCAAGCATGCATACCACCACTTAATTCTACTTGATTTGTCACTAATTGAGCCAAGTTACTTTTGTTCAAACTTTTCTTTTATTTTTGGAAACAGAACAAGCATGGCAAGCATTTGTTTAAGAAGGTGAAGTTATATCCAAACATCTAGGCATTCACTTTATTCAAAGCAATAAACAGACAAACATACTAGAACTTCACATTCCAGAAAGATTCAACAATTACAGTTTAAACCAGAACAAGCATGCTTTCGTTTGCCTTTTAAAGAATGGTCAAGGAACACCACCACCTTGTGAAATTTCTTGTTTTCTCTTTGTTGCCAGGAAACAATTTGATTTCTCCTTCTTCTCCTAGTTGTTGCTTCATGTTCTTTCTAAGATCCTTGTTTCCTTTCCTGCAAAGAGTGACGAAGTTGCTTGCTTCTCAAGCACTTGAGTGGTTAGCTCAACTATGTATGGGCAAGTGTCTGAGTCTTAAGTTGGTGTGTGAACACCAAACTTAGTCTCCTACTTACTTCTCTGTTCTTTGAATCCTTGAGTTCTCCTTGAATCCATAAACGTCCTATGAATCCATCACCTCTCTTAAAAAAAATGTTTTAATTCAAAAGAACAAGAAGTACATGAGTTTCGAATTTATCCTTGAACTTAGCTTAATTATATTGATGTGGTGACAATGCTTCTTGTTTTCTGAATGTATGCTTCAACAGTGCATATGTCTTTTGAAGTTGTTGTTTAAGAATGTTAAAATATGTTGGCTCTTGAAAGAATGATGACTAGGAGACATGTTATTTGATAATCTGAAAAATCATAAAAATGATTCTTGAAGCAAGAAAAAGCAGCAAAGAACAAAGCTTGCAGAAAAAAAAAAAAGAGAAAAAAAAATAGGCGAAAAAAAAATTAGAAAGAAAAAGAAAAAGCAAGCAGAAAAAGCCAATAACCCTTAAAACCAAAAGGCAAGGGCAAATAAAAAGGATCCCAAGGCTTTGAGCATCAGTGGATAGGAGGGCCTAAAGGAATAAAATCCTGGTCTAAGCGGCTAAACCAAGCTGTCCCTAACCATGTGCTTGTGGCGTGTAGGTGTCAAGTGAAAACTTGAGACTGAGCGGTTAAAGTCAAGGTCCAAAGAAAAAGAAGAGTGTGCTTAAGAACCCTGGACACCTCTAATTGGGGACTTTAGCAAAGCTGAGTCACAATCTAAAAAGGTTCACCCAATTATGTGTCTGTGGCATTTATGTATCCGGTGGTAATACTGGAAAACAAAGTGCTTAGGGCCACGGCCAAGACTCATAAAGAAGCTGTGTTCAAGAATTATCATACTGAACTAGGAGAGTCAATAACACTATTCGAAATCTGAAGTCCCTAAAGATGCCAATCATTCTAAACTTCAATGGATAAAGTGAGATGCCAAAACTATTCAAGAGGCAAAAAGCTATAAGTCCCGCTCATATGATTGAAGCTCTGTTTCATTGATAGTTTGGAATTTATAGTATATTCTCTTCTTTTTATCCTATTTGATTTTCAGTTGCTTGGGGACAAGCAACAATTTAAGTTTGGTGTTGTGATGAGCGGATAATTTATACGCTCTTTGACACTATTTTTAGTATGTTTTTAGTAGGATCTAGTTACTTTTAGGGATGTTTTCATTAGTTTTTATGTTAAATTCACATTTCTGGACTTTACTATGAGTTTGTGTGTTTTTCTGTGATTTCTGGTATTTTCTGGCTGAAATTGAGGGACTTGAGCAGAAATCAGATTCAGAGGTTGAAGAAGGACTGCTGATGCTGTTGGATTCTGACCTCCCTGCACTCAAAGTGGATTTTCCGGAGCTACAGAACTCGAAATGGCGCACTTCCAATTGCGTTGGAAAGTAGCCATCCAGAGCTTTCCAGCAATATATAATAGTCCATACTTTGGCCAAGAATTGACGACGTAAACTGGCGTTCAACACCAGCCTTCTGCCCAAATCTGGCGTCCAGCGCCAGAAAAGGATCCAAAACCAGAGTTGAACGCCCAAACTGGCACAGAAACTGGCGTTCAACTCCACAAATGGCCTCTGCACGTGCAACACTTAAGCTCAGCCCAAACACACACCAAGTGGGCCCCGGAAGTGGATTTATACATCAAATACTTACTCATGTAAACCCTAGTAGCTAGTTTATTATAAATAGGACCTCTTACTATTGTATTAGGCATCTTTGAACACATTGTTCTTAGACCATAGGGGCTGGCCATCTCGGCCATGCCTGGACCTTCACTTATGTATTTTCATACGGTAGAGTTTCTACACTCCATAGATTAAGGTGTGGAGCTCTGCTGTTCCTCAAAGATTAATGAAAGTACTACTGTTTTCTATTCAATTCATCTTATTTCGCTTCTAAGATATCCATTCGCACCCAAGAACGTGATGAAGGTGATGATTATGTGTGACGCTCATCACCATCTCCCCTACGAACGCGTGCCTGACAAACACTTCTGTTCTACATGAATTAAGCTAGAATGAGTATCTCTTAGATCTCCTAACCAGAATCTTCGTGGCGTAAGCTAGAATGATGGCGGCATTCAAGAGAATCCGGAAGGTCTAAACCTTGTCTGTGGTATTCTGAGTAGGATTCAATGATTGAATGACTGTGACGAGCTTCAAACTCGCGAGTGCTGGGCATTAGTGACAGACGCAAAAGGAGGGTGAATCCTATTCCAGCATGATCGGGAACCGACAGATGAATAGCCGTGCCGTGACAGGGTGCGTGAGCATATTATTCACTGAGAGGAGGGGATGTAGCCACTGACAACGGTGATGCCCTTGCATAAAGCCAGCCATGGAAAGGAGTAAGACTGATTGGATGAAGATAGCAGGAAAGCAGAGGTCCAAAGGAACGAAAGCACCTCCATTCGCTTATCTGAAATTCCTACCAATGATTTACATAAGTATCTCCATCCCTATTTTATTATATAATATTCGAAAACAACATTATCACTTTATATCCGCCTGACTGAGATTTACAAGGTGACCATAGCTTGCTTCATACCAACAATCTCCGTGGGATTCGACCCTTACTCACGTAAGGTATTACTTGGACGACCCAGTGCACTTGCTGGTTAGTTGTATCGAAGTTGTGACAGACTGTAAAACTAGATCAGAGTATCTGGCCTAAGAAGCCATTACCAGAGATCACAATTTTGTGCACCAATATACAATTCCAGTGACGGTTCAATTGCTCCTTTCCATACATCCATATCTGATTATTACTTGTTTTGCAAGGTTGTAAACTCTTTTAATTAAGTCAACTCAATTGTGAATGTGTATTGATATGATTTAGCCCTTGATTGTGCATATATGATTTCTTGAAAATTTGACTCAACTTGACCATATGTATGCTTATATATATATATATATATATATATATATATATATATATATATATATATATATATATATATATATATATATATATAGTAATTAGAATAGGATGATGCATGTAAGTAGTTCACATCTAAATAGGTTACATTGCATAAGCTTCACCATTCTGCCTTCACTCTTTTGGTTCTCTCGAGCTTAGCATGACGACATGCTAATGTTTAATTGTGGGGAGATTGATAAACCACTATTTTATGGTTTATCATGTGCTAATTCGAGTAGGTTTTATCAATTTTCTGCTCACTTATTCATATAATTTGCATGGTTTTACAAATCCTTCCTAATTCTGTGATATAATTGAAAACATGTTTCCTGGGCCTTTAAACTGTCAAATTCAATTACCCTTTATTACCATTTGATGCCGTGATGTGTGTGTTAAGTGTTTTCAGGCTGTATAGGACAGGAATGGCTTAGAGGATAGAAAGGAAACATGCAAAATTGGAAGGAACGCAAGAAAATGAAGTTTTGAGGAGCTGGCAGCGACGCGTACGCATGGGCGACGCGTACGCGTGACTAGCGCAGAAGACAAGCGACGCGTACGCGTGACAAGGAATTTCGCCAAATGACGCGCACGCGTGACCTACACGTACCCGTGACATGCGCCATGTGCAGAAACTTGCAGAAAGTACTGGGAGCGATTTCTGGGCTCCTTTTTGGCCCGATTCCAAGCCCGAGAAACAGAATAGAGGCTGCAGAGTGGGGGAATCATTCATTCATTCATTCACACAACTTTCATACACATAATTTTTAGGTTTTAGATGTAGTTTTCTAGAGAGAGAGGCTCTCTCCTCTCTCTAGGTTTTAGGATTCTTAGGTTTAGCTATTTTCAATTTTACATTTCTACTCTAATTCAATTTAGTTTCTCTTCTACTCTTATTTGTTCTAGTATTCTAGTTTATTTATTCCCTTTGTTGATTACTTTATGTTGCTACTTTAGTTTATGAACCCTTCATGTTAGATTTGATTTTATATTTAATACAATTTGAGGGATTTCATATTTATGATTGCTTTCTTCTATTTGTTAGTCATTGATGTTTGAAATTGGTTGTTTGAATTTAATATTCCTTGCTAGTTTTCCATGTTTTTATGTTGTGCCTTCCAAGTGTTCGATAAAATGCTTGGGAGGATGCTAGTGTAGATTTTTCCCCTTTTGGCTTTGGTTGAGTAATTGGAGACTCTTGAGTCATCAAACTCCTTTGATGACTGATAATTGAAAGTTGCTGGTTGATTTGGATCCCTCTAAAGCTAGTCTTTCCTTAGGAGTTGACTAGGACTTGAGGAATCAAATTGATTTGTCCACTTGACTTTCCTTCATAGTTAGAGGTTAACTAAGTGGGAGTAATGAACAATTCTCATCACAATTGATAAGGATAACTAGGATAGGACTTCTAGTTCTCATACCTTGCCAAGAGTTTTCTTAGTTATTAATTTAATTTCTTGCCATTTATTTCCTTGTTCCTTATTTCAAAAACCCAAAAACATACTATCTCATATCAATAATAACTACACCTCCCTGCAATTCCTTGAGAGACGACCCGAGATTTAAATACTTCAGTTATTATTTTTATTGGGGTTTGTTACTTGTGACAAACAAATTTTTTTATGAAAGGATTCTTTGTTGGTTTAGAAACTATACTAGCAACGAGAATTTATTGAGGAATTCTAAACCGTCAAAATCCATTTATCAAAATGGCACCGTTGACGGGGAATTTGCAAACGTGTGCCTTATTATTGGTTATTGTGAATATTGTGAATAAATTTTATTTTTTGTTTCTTTGTTAGTGTTTCTATACTAGTTTTTATTTCTCTTGCTACTATGAATTCTCACCCCTTTGGCTATGAGTTTGGTGATAATCATGTTGTAGGTAGAGGAGATTACAATGAGAGCTTGTATCAAGGATGGGATAGTCAAAGATGGGAGGAGCCACAAGGATTTGATCAACCCTCTTGGCAACAACCACCTCCAAGGTATTATCAACAACCATTCTATAATGCCTACCAAGACAATGGTTATGGTGGACCTTTTCGTGACAATCAATATCCACCACAATATACATATGAACCCCCTCCTCAATATAGTTTTAAACCACCATACTCTCAAGCCCCTTTCAACTATTCACCCCCATATGACCCTAACCCCTATCCATCATTCGAACCACCATACGAAACATACACAGAACCACCCCAACTCCAAAATAATTACTCTCAAGAATCACCTTCCTACTATGAACCCTTTCTCCAAAATAATGAACCCTTCTATGAACCCCCACTGGATAGCAACACCCTTAGTGTTATTCGCCAAGGGCAATTACAGCTTCAAACCACAGTTACTTCTACTCTCACTAGTCTCACCTCTACTCTCCAAACTCTTATATACCGTGTGGATGCATCAACCCAAGAGCAACATGATCCCAATCATGCTATTGACACAGAACAAGAGAGAAGGGATCGGCTTGAAGATGAAGGAGTAGCTACAAAACTGGTGAGGGAAGGCATCAAGGAGGAGTTCAATTTTGTATTAGAGCAATCGGAGGAAGCCGTAATTATCGAAGAAGAAAAAGTGGTTGAAGACCTAGGAGATGCTAAACATCCATGGGAATTGAGAATTGTAGAGAATTCCACCGAGAAGTTTGAAATTGATGTTGAGGAGGATAGTGCACAACCTCCAAGGCATGTTTCTCATGAAGAATTGGACGGAATAGATCAAGAGGCAAGCTCCCTTGGTGATGATGATCATGAATCAAGCCCTCCTAATGATGAAATTGCATCAGCAATTGAACCCCTTGAGTTTGAAGAACCTTCCCCAAGTGAATCTGAAGATGATGTGGAGGTAGACTTTTCTCAACCTCCAACTTATGACTTGAGTGATGGGGAAGAATTAGAAGATTTTAATCAAGGCACAGTTGAAGTTGAAGAGGTTTGCAAGGAGGTAGAGGAATTCCCGGAAGAGCACAAGGGAGTAGAGCCTGCAAGACCATTCGAAACACCTCCCCCAAAGCCATTACCACCCAATACAACATTCAAGCGGGTAAAATCCTTATCCTTAACCTTTACTTTCCCACTTGAATATGGTTTATAACGAACGAAACTCTCGCGTGATCTAGAATTTTCATAAATAAATTCCCGTTGTAAGTATAGCTTCTATATCGACAAGAATATCTTTCGTACAAAAGTTTTGGTTGTCACAAGTAACAAAACCCAATAAAATTTATAACCAAAGTATTTAAACTTCGGGTCGTCTTCTCAAGGAATTACAGGGAGGTGTGATTTATTATTGGTTATGGAATAAGGCGTGTTTTTGGGTTTTTTTAAATAGAGAACAAGTAATTTAAATGGCAAGAAAAATAAATTAATAATTATAAAGAATCTCTTGGCAAGGTATGAGAACTAGAAATCCTATCCTAGTTATTCTTATCAGGTATGATGAGAATTGGATTTTGCTCCCACTTAGTTAACCCTTACTAAATAAAGGAAAGTCAAGTGGACTAATTGATTTGATCCTCAAGTCCTAGTCAACTCCTGGGGAAAGACTAGCTTTAGAGCGATCCAAATTAATCAGCAATTCCCAAATCTCAATCAACTGCTGAGTCTAATAACTCAAGTGTTACTAATTACTTAACCAAAGCCAAAAGGAGAAGAATAAAACTAAATCAAATTGAAAGCATCATAAATAGAATAGAACAATCATTAATCTGAAATAGCTCGAATTATATTAAATAGAATATTCAAATCTAACATGGAAAGTTTCATAAGCCAATTTGAAAAGATAAATAACAATTAAAGTAATAGGATAAATAAAAGTAGAAAATAAATTAAAACAACATTGAACCTGTCATTGAAGAGAAGTAGCCTAATCATAATAGAAATCCTAAATCCTAATCCTAAAAGAGAGAAGAGAGCCTCTCTCTCTCTCTAAAACTTCATCTAAAACCTAAAACTGTGTATTCTAAATGTTGTATGAATTGTTGTTATTGATTCCCCCATTCTCTGGCTTCTATTCTGTGTTTCTGGGCTTGGATCTGGGCCGAAAGGGGCCTAGAAATCGCGTCATTTAGAGTTTTTCCTGGTCACGCGTACGCGTCAGTCACGCGTACGCGTCATTTGCGTTCTGCTCAAGGCACGCGTTCGCGTCGTTGAAAGAACTGAAGATTGATGGTTTAGAAGTTATGGTAAATACTCGTTGCAAGTATAGTTACTAAACCAAGCAATCAACCTTTCTTACAAACGTTTTGGTTGTCACAAGTAACAAACCCCTTTGAAATTGATAACTGAGTATTCAAACCTCGGGTCGTCTTCTCAAGGAATTGCAGGGAGGTATGTTCTTATTATTGGTTATGAGTTTGTAAATTGGGGTTTTGGAAGTAAGGAGGAAATATGTTATATGACAAGTAAAATAAAATAATAATAATAAAATCTCTTGGCAAGGTATAAGAAATTAGAGGTCCTATCCTAGCTATCCTTATTAATGATGATGAAAATTGAGTCTTAATTCCACTTTGTTAACCTTTACTAAAGCAAAGAAATGTCAAGGGACAGATTAGTCTGATCTTCGAATCCTATTTATTTCCTAAGAAAAGATTGGGATTATTGAAGTTCAATTCAATTGGCAAGATAACAATTATCAATTATGCTGTTGAATTGGATAACTCCTGAGTTACTGATTTCTTAACCAAAACCAAAAGGGAAAAAGTAATTCTACTAGAATAAAAATGTCTTCAGATGGGAAGCAATAATCATGTAAATAAAAGAAAGCAATAATAACTAAAATACCTCAAATAACATTAATTCAAAGAGTAATTGATGAGCGGATATTTTATACGCTTTTTGGGGTTAATTTCATATAGTTTTTAGTATGTTTTAGTTAGTTTTTAGTTTATTTTCATTAGTTTCTAGGCAAAATTCATATTTTTGGACTTTACTATGAGTTTGTGTGTTTTTCTGTAATTTCAGGTATTTTCTGGCTGAAATTGAGGGAGCTGAGCAAAAATCTGATTCGGCTGAAAAAGGACTGCTGATGTTGTTGGATTCTTACCTCTCAGCACTCGGAGTGGAATTTCTGGAGCTACTGGAGTCCAAATGGCGCGCTTCCAATTGTGTTGGAAAGAGACATCCAGAGCTTTCCAACAATATATAATAGTCCATACTTCGCTCAAGGATAGACGATGTAAAGTGGCGTTCAATGCCAGTTTTATGTTGCAGTCTGGCGTCCAGCGCCAGAAACAAGTTACAAGTTGGAGTTCAACGCCAGAAACAAGTTACAACCTGGCGTTGAACGCCCAAAATAGCCCACACACGTGAGAAGCTTAAGTCTCAGCCCCAGCACACACCAAGTGGGCCCTAGAAGTGGATTTCAGCACCATCTATCATAGTTTACTCATTTTCTGTAAACCTAGGTTACTAGTTTAGTATTTAAACAACTTTTAGAGATTTATTTTGTATCTCATGACATTTTAGATCAAAACTTTGTACCTTTTGACGGCATGAGTCTCTAAACTCCATTGTTGGGGGTGAGGAGCTCTGCTGTGTCTCGATGAACTAATGCAAGTATTTCTGTTTTCCATTCAAACATGCGTGTTCCTATCTAAGATATCCATTCGCACTTCAATATGAATGTGATGAACGTGACAATCATCATTATTTCTCCTCGAACGCGTGCCTGACAACCACTTACGTTCCACTGTAGAATGAATAAATATCTCTTAGATCTCTTAATCAGAATCTTCGTGGTATAAGCTAGATTGATGGCAGCATTCAAGAGAATCCGGAAAGTCTAAACCTTATCTGTGGTATTCCGAGTAGGATTCAGGGATTGAATGACTGTGACGAGCTTCAAACTCGCGAGTGCTGGGCGTAGTGATAGACGCAAAAGGATAGTAATTCCTATTCCGGTACGATTGAGAACCTGCAGATGATTAGCCGTGCGGTGACAGCGCACCTAGACCCTTTTCACTGGAAGGATGGATGGTAGCCATTGACAATGGTGATCCACCAACACATAGCTTGCCATAGGAGGACATGCGTGCGTGAATCAGAAACAGAGGAAAGCAGAATTTCAGAAGACAAAGCATCTCCAAAACTCCAACATATTCTCCATCATTGCATACAAGAATAATTTGTGTTCTGCCCTTTTATTCCTTGCAATCAAATTTGATAAGTGAATTATTTTATTGTTTTCCTGACTAAGAGTTACAAGATAACCATAGATTGCTTCAAGCCAACAATCTCCGTGGGATCGACCCTTACTCACCTAAGGTATTACTTGGACGACCCAGTGCACTTGCTGGTTAGTTGTGCAAATTTGTGAAGAACTGTGATTTCCAATTTCGTGCACCAAGTTTTTGGCGCCGTTGCCGGGGAATGTTTGAGTTTGGACAATTGACGGTTTATTTTGTTGCTTAGATTAGGAAAAATTTTTCTTTTTGGTTTAGAGTCTTTTATTATTTATACCTTGTTAAAACACTTTAAATTTATAGCTCAATTAGCTAGAGCGTGGTGCTTATGTTCTTAGTAATTGGCTATCCTATTTTTAAAATCTTTTTCAAAAATAATTTTTATTTGAATAAATCTTGTGCCAAACTTTAAGTTTGGTGTTTTCTTGTTGATTTTTCTTTGTTTTTCAAAAATTTTAGTTTGGTTTTCTAAAAATTTTAAGTTTGGTGTTCTTTCTTCATGTTTTTGTGCTCTTGTGAGTCTTCAAAGTGTTCTTGAGTTTTCCTTGTGTCTTGATCTTAAAATTTTTAAGTTTCGTGTTCCTTGGTGTTTTCCCTCCAAAATTTTCGAAAACAAGGAGCTTTAGATCTAAAAAATTTTAAATCTTGTGCTATCTTATTGTTTTTCTCTCTCCTCTTTAAATTCAAAAATATCTTCTCTCTCTATTTTAAAGCAAATTTTCGAAATTTACCTTTAAAATTCAGATTTTTATTTCAAAATTTAAAACCTTTTTCAAAAATCATCATATCCTTTTCAAAATTTCCTAACCACTCTCTCTCTCCTCATTTTTTTTCGAAAATCTTCACCCATTTTTATTTATTTTAATTTATTTTGTTTTCGAAATAAATAAATAATTGAATAAATAAAAATATTTTTCTTCTATTTTACATCATCTCCCTTTCTCCATCATGGACCTAAGCGAAAATGAACAGTCCAGGAGGACTCTGGGGTCATATGCTAACCCCTCTACTGCTTCATATGGGAGCAATATCTGCATACCCTCCATTGGAGTCAGTAGCTTTGAGTTGAATCCTCAGCTCATTATCATGGTGCAGCAAAGTTGCCAGTATTCCGGTCTTCCACAGGAAGAACCTACATAGTTTCTGGCACAGTTTTTACAGATTGCTGACACAGTACATGATAAGGAAGTAGATCAGGATGTCTATAGATTATTACTGTTTCCATTTGCTGTAAAAGACCAAGCTAAGAGGTGGTTAAATAACCAACCTAAGGCCAGCATAAGGACATGGAAACAGCTGACAGAAAAATTCCTGAATCAATACTTTTCTCCAAAACGGATGACACAGCTAAGGCTGGACATCCAAGGCTTTAAACAAGGAGATAATGAATCTCTTTATGATGCCTGGGAGAGATACAGAGAGATGCTACAAAAATGCCCCTCTGAAATGTTTTCAGAGTGGGTTCAGTTAGACATCTTCTACTATGGGCTTGCAGAAAGAGCTCAGATGTCTCTAGATTACTCAGCTGGTGGATCTATCTACATGAGAAAGACAATTGAAGAAGCTCAAGAGCTCATTGATACAGTTGTCAGAAATCAACATCTGTACCTAAGCAGTGACCGTTCCATGAAAGAAGAGGTTAAAACAGTAACAGCTGAACTCAGTCCTCTAAAACAAGCTGCTGAATTCAATCAGCAATTGGACTTTCTAACAAAGCAGTTAGCCGAATTCAAGGATAGACTACAAGAGACAAGGATGGCTAATATAAATATGGAAGAACAATTGAAGCAAACAAAGCAGTAGCTGTCAAAACAAATAACAGAAGAATGCCAAGCAGTTCAATTAAGAAGTGGGAAGACATTAAATACCCCACCTCAAGGCAGCAAGAAGCCAAGAAATGAGCAAACCACCCAAAATCCACCTAAGGACAGTAAGAGCCCAGGGAAAAATAATTCTGGCGCTAAAACGCCAGAAACAAGCAAGGATCTGGCATTGAACGCCCAAAAGAAGCACAGTTCTGGCGTTCAGACGCCAAGAACAGATGAGGAGCTGGCGTCTAACGTCACTCCAGCTTCTAACTCTGGCACTCAATTGCCAGTGAGGGATCAGACACACACAAGTGCTGATGACAACCCATCTAAAAATGCTTCTTCAACCACTTCTGTAGGAAATAAACCTACAGCAACTAAGGTTGAGGAATATAAAGCCAAGATACCTTATCCTCAAAACTCCGCCAAGAGGAGCAGGATAAGCAATTTGCTCGCTTTGCAGATTATCTCAGGACTCTTGAAATAAAGATTCCATTTGCAGAGGCACTTGAGCAAATACCTTCTTATGCCAAGTTCATGAAAGAGATCTTGAGTCATAAGAAGGATTGGAGAGAAACTGAAAGAGTTCTCCTCACTGAAGAATGCAGTGCAGTCATTCTGAAAAGCTTTCCTGAAAAGCATAAAGACCCTGGGAGTTTTATGATACCATGCACATTAGAAGGTAATTGCACCAAGACAGCTTTATGTGATCTTGGGGCAAGCATCAACCTAATACCTGCATCCACTATCAGAAAGCTTGGTTTAACTGAAGAAGTTAAACCAACCCGGATATGTCTCCAACTTGCTGATGGCTCCATTAAATACCCATCAGGCGTGATTGAAGACATGATTGTCAGAGTTGGGCCATTCGCCTTTCCCACTGACTTTGTAGTGCTGGAAATGGAGGAGCACAAGAGTTCTACTCTCATTCTAGGAAGACCCTTCCTAGCAACTGGACGAACTCTCATTGATGTCCAACAGGGGGAAATAACCCTGAGAGTCAATGAGGATGAGTTTAAGTTGAATGCTGTCAAAGCCATGCAGCATCCAGACACATCAAAAGACTGCATGAAAGTTGATCTTATTGACTCTTTGGTAGAAGAGATCAACATAGCTGAGAGTCTCGAATCAGAGTTGGAAGACATCTTTAAAGATGTTCAGCCTGATTTGGAGGATTCAGAGGAAATGAAAGAGCCTCTGAAATTTCCTCTGGAAGAGGAAAAACCTCCTAAACCCGAGCTCAAACCATTACCACTATCCCTGAAATATGCATTTCTGGGAGAAGGTGACACTTTTCCAGTGATCATAAGCTCTGCTTTAAATCCACAGGAAGAGGAAGCACTGATTCAAGTGCTAAGGACACACAAGACAGCTCTTGGGTGGTCCATAGGTGACCTTATGGGCATAAGCCCAGCTAGATGCATGCACAAAATCTTATTGGAGGATAATACTAAACCAGTGGTTCAACCACAGAGGCGGCTAAATCCAGCCATGAAGGAAGTGGTGCAGAAAGAGGTCACCAAATTACTGGAGGCTGGGATTATTTATCCTATTTCTGATAGCCCCTGGGTGAGCCCTGTTCAAGTTGTCCCCAAAAAGGGAGGCATGACAGTAGTTCATAATAAAAAGAATGAACTGTTTCCTACAAGAACAGTTACAGGGTGGCGCATGTGTACTGACTACAGAAGGCTCAATACAGCCACCAGAAAGGATCATTTTCCTTTACCATTCATAGACCAGATGCTAGAAAGACTGGCAGGTCATGATTATTACTGCTTTTTAGATGGCTACTCAGGCTATAACCAGATTGCAGTAGATCCCCAGGATCAAGAGAAAACAGCATTCACATGTCCATCTGGAGTGTTTGCTTATAGAAGGATGCCGTTTGGGCTGTGTAATGCGCCTGCAACCTTCCAGAGATGCATGCTCTCTATTTTCTCTGATATGGTGGAAAAATTTCTGGAAGTCTTCATGGATGACTTCTCAGTATATGGAGACTCATTCAGCTCCTGTCTTGATCACCTGAAACTAGTTCTGAAAAGATGCCAAGAGACCAACCTGGTTTTAAACTGGGAAAAATGTCACTTTATGGTGACTGAAGGGATTGTCCTTGGGCATAAAATTTCAAACAAGGGAATAGAGGTGGATCAAGCAAAAATAGAGGTAATTGAAAATTACCACCACCTGCCAATGTTAAGGCAATCAGAAGCTTTTTGGGGCATGCAGGATTCTATAGGAGGTTTATAAAGGATTTTTCAAAAATCGCAAAACCTCTGAGCAATCTGCTAGCTGCTGACACGCCATTTGTGTTTAACACAGAGTGTCTGCAGGCGTTTGAAACGCTAAAAGCCAAGCTGGTCACAGCACCAGTTATTTCTGCACCAGACTGGACATTACCATTTGAGCTAATGTGTGATGCTAGTGATCACGCCATTGGTGCAGTATTGGGACAGAGGCATGACAAGCTTCTGCATGTCATTTATTATGCTAGCCGCATTTTAAATGACGCCCAGAAAAATTACACAACCACAAAAAAAGAATTGCTTGCAGTGGTTTATGCCATTGACAAGTTCAGATCATACTTAGTAGGATCAAAAGTGATTGTGTATACTGACCATGCTGCTCTTAAATATCTACTCACAAAGCAGGATTCAAAACCCAGGCTCATCAGATGGGTGTTGCTTCTGCAAGAGTTTGATATAGAAATAAGAGACAAAAAAGGGACAGAGAACCAAGTGGCTGATCATCTGTCCCGGATAGAGCTAGTAGAAGGGACATCCCAACCCTCTCGTGAGATCTCTGAGACTTTTTTGGATGAGGAATTATTTGCCATTCAGGAAACACCATGGTTTGCAGACATTGCAAACTATAAAGCTGCAAGGTTCATACCCAAAGAGTACAACAGGCAACAAAAGAAAAAATTAATCACTAATGCAAAGTATTACTTGTGGGATGAACCCTATCTCTTCAAGAGATGTGCAGACGGAATAATCCGTAGGTGTGTGCCTAGAGAAGAAGCACAGAGAATTCTATGGCATTGCCATCGATCACAATATGGAGGCCATTTCGGAGGTGAGCGAATAGCCACCAAGGTCCTCCAATGTGGCTTCTATTAGCCCACACTCTATAGAGATTCCCGAGAGTTTGTATGTAACTGTGACAGTTGCCAAAGAGCTGGTAATCTGCCTCATGGTTACGCCATGCCTCAACAAAGAATCTTGGAGATTGAGTTGTTTGACGTATGGGGAATTGACTTCATGGGACCATTCCCACCATCATACTCAAACACTTATATTCTGGTGGCAGTTGACTACGTATCAAAATGGGTAGAGGCCAATGCCACACCCACCAATGATACTAAAACAGTGCTGAAGTTCCTCCAGAAATATATCTTCAGCAGGTTTGGGGTCCCTAGAGTACTAATCAGTGATGGGGGCACTCACTTCTGCAACAAACAGTTTACTCTGCCATGGTCCGGTATGGGATTCGCCACAAGGTGGCAACTCCATATCATCCACAAACTAATGGGCAAGCTGAAGTCTCTAACAGAGAGCTAAAAAGAATCCTAGAACGGACTGTAAATATACCCGTAGAAAGGATTGGGCAAGAAGCTTGGATGATGCTCTGTGGGCATACAGAACAGCATTCAAGACTACTATAGGGACCTCTCCATACCAACTTGTATATGGTAAGGCATGTCACCTGTCCGTGGAACTGGAACATAAAGCCTACTGGGCAACCAGATTCCTAAACTTTAATGCCAAATTAGCTGGAGAAAAAAAGATTGCTTCAGCTAAATGAGCTAGAGGAATTCAGATTCACTCCTTTCGAAAATGCCAAGCTTTATAAAGAGAAATAAAAAAAGTGGCATGACAGAAAGCTGTCATCTAGAATCTTTGAACCAAGACAGAAGGTTCTGTTGTTTAACTCTAGACTCAGGCTATTCCCCGGGAAACTGAAATCCCGGTGGAGGGGACCATATGTGATTACAAGTGTATCACCATATGGTTATGTGGAACTTCAAGATATTGATTTTGATAAGAAGTTCATTGTTAATGGACAGAGAATCAAGCACTATCTTGAAGGCAATATTGAGCAAGAGTGCTCAAGACTGAAGCTAAATTAAAAGCTCAGCAAGGTCCAGCTAAAGACAATAAAGAAGCGCTTGCTGGGAGGCAACCCAGCCATGGGGCATCACTTCCTCTAAGCAGTTTGCCCTATTCTTGATTTTATTTGTTTATATAAAGTTCATTGATACTATGGTAAAGAGTCAATTGTATAAGTTTACAGGGTTACAGAAGGATTCTGCACACAAAACAGAGAAAAAGAGCTCACTGGCAAGAAAACACCAGTAAAAGTCTGTTTTGGGCGTTCAACGCCCAAAAGAAGCATCCATTGGGCGTTGAACGCCAGTAAGGATAGCCATCTGGGCGTTAAACGCCAGAAAGAAGCATCTTCTGGGCGTTGAACGCCAGAAAGAAGCTCCTTCTGGGTGTTTAACGCCAGATTTACAGCGTCCTAGGCGTTCAGAAAAACGCCCAGTGACAAAGGAGTTCCTGGCGTTCAACGCCAGAAAGAAGCAACAGCTGGGCGTTGAACGCCCAGGAGAAGCAGCAGTTGGGCGTTGAACGCCCAAAACTTGCAGTGTTTGGGCGTTCAAACGCCAGGATGGTGGGGAGGAGGTAAATTCGTTTTTTCTTCATATTTTTCATTTTAATCTTAATTTTCATGTTTCAATTCATGATTTCTTGCATAAACTTGTTACAAACCCTGATTTCTAAAATCCCTAATTTCTAAAAACCCTTCTTTAAAAATATTAAATGTATCTTAATCCATAAGCACAAATCCTTTTTTTCAATCCAATTCAACTCTTTTTCAAAATTTTCAAAACAAATCTATCTCTTTTCATTCAAAAATCTTTTCAACTAATCAATATCTTTTTCAAATCTCCATATTATCATTTTCAAAAATCCAATTTTATCTTTTTCAAATATCTTTCATATCTTTTCAATTTTAAAATATATCTTTTCTTATCATACTTATTTTTTTTAAAATCATATCTTCTATCATATCTTTCTCCCTATTTTCGAAAACCCCCCTCCCTTTTAAAAACCCATTCGGCCTCCTTCCTCTCATCCAACATCCTACACTAGCTCTCCTTCTATCCCTCTCCTTTCTTTTCTTTTGCTTGAGGACATGCAAACCTCTAAGTTTGGTGTGTTTATCCGTGATCACTAAACCATACCCACTAAGATCATGGCTCCTAAAGGAAAACAACCCACTCCAAGAGGCAAGAAAGAGAGTGTTCCAAAACCACTTTGGAATCAAGGGAAGTTCTTAACTAAAGAACATTCAGACCATTATTACAAAATAATGGGTCTAAGATCAGTGATCCCGAAAGTTAGATTCGATCTGAAAGAAGACGAATATCCGGAGATCCAGGAGCAAATTCGAATCAGGAACTAGGAGATCCTAGCTAATCCTGAAACGAAAGTGGGAAGGAATATGGTCCAGGAGTTCTATGCTAATATGTGGCAAACAGACAAGCAAAGACTATCTGGATCTGCTCTCTATGACTATTGGACCTTGGTCAGAGGAAAGATTGTTCATACCTACCTTGACAAGATCAGGGAGATCTTAAAGCTACCTCAGCTGAAAGATGATCCAGACTCCTTCAATAGGAGAATGATGAGAACAGACAAGGGCCTGGATAAGATTCTAGAAGATATATGTATCCCTGGAGCCAGGTGGACCACCAGCACGAAGGGTGTCCCAAATCAACTCAAAAGAGAAGATCTCAAACCAGTCGCCAGAGGATGGCTGGACTTCATTGGGCATTCTCTGCTACCCACTAGCAACCGTTCTGAGGTCACTATTAGAAGAGCGGTGATGATCCATTGCGTCATGATGGGAAAAGAAGTGAAAGTTCATCAACTGATTTCAACTGAATTTTACAAAATTGCAAACAAAAATTCCAAAGATGCCAGGTTGGCTTATCCAAGCTTGATATCTATGCTCTGCAAGGACGCAGGAGTAAGGATGGGATCTCTTGTAATGGCTCCAAAAACTTGGTGCTCTAATCTTAATTCATAATTTGTCACAACTTCGATACAACTAACCAACAAGTGCACTGGGTCGTCCAAGTAATACCTTACGTGAGTAAGGGTCGAATCCCACGGAGATTGTTGGTATGAAGCAAGCTATGGTCACCTTGTAAATCTCAGTCAGGCAGATATAAAATAGTAATGGGGTTTTCGAAAATAATCTATAAAAGAAGGATAGAAATGCTTATGTAAATCATTGGTGAGAATTTCAGATAAGCGTATGGAGATGCAATCGTTCCTCTGAACCTCTGCTTTCCTGCTGTCTTTATCCAATTAGTCTTACTCCTTTCTATGGCTGGCTTTATGCAAGGGCATCACCATTGTCAGTGGCTACAATCCCCTCCTCTTGTGAAAATGGTCCAAATGCTCTGTCACGGCACGGCTAATCATCTGAGGTTCCCGATCATACTGGAATAGGATTTACTATCCTTTTGCGTCTGTCACTACGCCCAGCACTCGCGAGTTTGAAGTACGTCATAGCCATTCAATCATTGAATCCTACTTGGAATACCACAGACAAGGTTTAGACTTTCTGGATTCTCTTGAATGCCGCAATCATTCTAGCTTACACCACTGATGAGCGGATAATTTATACGCTTTTTGACATTGTTTTTAGTATGTTTTTAGTAGGATCTAGTTACTTTTAGGGATGTTTTCATTAGTTTTTATGTTAAATTCACATTTCTGGACTTTACTATGAGTTTGTGTGTTTTTCTGTGATTTCAGGTATTTTCTGGCTGAAATTGAGGGACTTGAGCAGAAATCAGATTCAGAGGTTGAAGAAGGACTGCTGATGCTGTCGGATTCTGACCTACCTGCACTCAAAGTGGATTTTCTGGAGCTACAAAACTCGAAATGGCGCGCTTCCAATTGTGTTGGAAAGTAGACATCCAGGGATTTCCAGCAATATATAATAGTCCATACTTTGGCAAATAATAGAGGACGTAAACTGGCGTTTAACGCCAGGTCTCTGCCCAATTCTAGCGTCCAGCGCCAGAAAAGGATCCAAAACCAGAGTTGAACGCCCAAATTGGCACAAATACTGGCATTCAACTCCACAAATGGCCTCTGCATGTGCAACACTCAGGCTCAGCCCAAACACACACCAAGTGGGCCCCGGAAGTGGATTCATGCATCAATTACTTACTCATGTAAACCCTAGTAGCTAGTTTATTATAAATAGGACCTTTTACTATTGTATTAGGCATCTTTGGTCTCAGTTTTAATCCATTATTCATCTTAGGAGACTATTGATCACGCTTTAGGGGGCTGGCCTCTCGGCCATGCCTGGACTTTCACTTATGTATTTTTAACGGTAGAGTTTCTACACTCCATAGATTAAAGTGTGGAGCTCTGCTGTTCCTCAAAGATTAATGCAAAGTACTACTGTTTTCTATTCAATTCATCTTATTTCGCTTCTAAGATATCCATTCGCACCCAAGAACGTGATGAAGGTGATGATTATGTGTGACGCTCATCACCATCTCCCCTATGAACACGTGCCTGACAAACACTTCCGTTCTACATGAAATAAGCTAGAATGAATATCTCTTAGATCTCCTAACCAGAATCTTCGTGGCGTAAGCTAGAATGATGGCGGCATTCAAGAGAATCCGGAAAGTCTAAACCTTGTCTGTGGTATTCCGAGTAGGATTCAATGATTGAATGACTATGACGAGCTTCAAACTCGCGATTGTTGGGCGTTAGTGACAGACGCAAAAGGAGGGTGAATCCTATTCCAGCATGATCGAGAACCGACAGCTGAATAGCCGTGCCGTGACAGGGTGCGTGAGCATATTATTCACTGAGAGGAGGGGATGTAGCCACTGACAACGGTGATGCCCTTGCATAAAGCCAGCCATGGAAAGGAGTAAGACTGATTGGATGAAGATAGCAGGAAAGCAGAAGTTCAGAGGAACGAAAGCATCTCCATTCGCTTATCTGAAATTCCTACCAATGAATTACATAAGTATTTCTATCCCTATTTTATTATATTAAATTCGAAAACACCATTATCAATTTATATCTGCCTGACTGAGATTTGCAAGGTGACCATAGCTTGCTTCATACCAACAATCTCCGTGGGATTCGACCCTTACTCACGTAAGGTATTACTTGGACGACCCAGTGCACTTGCTGGTTAGTTGTATCAAAGTTGTGAATCATGGTATTGGCACCATGTTCTTGGGGCCATTGCCAGGGAAAGAAAGAGCCATGAATTTTACATAATTAAAGTGTAATCACAATTGCGCGTACCAAGTTGCTCACGTTGCTAGGGATTGTTCGAGCCTGGACATCACAATTTCGTGCACCAAGTTTTTGGCGCCGTTGCCGGGGATTGTTCGAGTTTGGACAACTGACGGTTCATCTTGTTGCTCAGATTAGGTAATTTTCTTTTTGTTTTGTTTTCAAAAATTTTTCTTTTGTTTTCGAAAAAAAAAATAATTAAATATAATAATAAAAATAATGTTTTCAAAAATAAATTATTCTATGGCTTCAAAATTTTTAAGAATGAATTCTAGTGTTTCATGAAACATGTTGAATCCTATCTGGCTGTAAAGCCATACCCAAACTGCTTTGGGATTGGTATTCAACTAATCACTCCAGTCCATGTAATTATATACTAAAGCTTGGCTGGGTATTAAGCCATGCCTGATCCTTTGATTGGAGCTTTAGAGCATAAGATTCTTGGAATTCATGTTAAAAATTTTGGAATCCTTATTTTTCTTTTTTCAATTAATTTTTCGAAAAAAAAAATCCAAAAAAATTAGAAAATCATAAAAATCATAAATATTTCTCTGTTTCTCGTTTGAGTTTTGAGTCATGTTATAAGTTTGGTGTCACTTGCATATGCATCTTGCATTTTTCGAAAATTCATGCATTCATAGTGTTCATCATGATCTTCAAGTTGTTCTTGGTAAGTCTTCTTGTTTGATCTTGATGATTTCATTTTTTGTGTCTTTTCTTGTTTTTCATATGCATTCTTGGATTCTTAGTGCCTAAGCATTAAAGAATTCTAAGTTTGGTGTCTTGCATGTTTTCTTTGCATTAAAAATTTTTTTCAAAATTGTGTCTATGATGTTCATCTTGACATTCATAGTGTTCTTGGTGTTCATCTTGACATTCATAGCATTCTTGCATGCATCACATGTTTTGATCTAAAAATTTCATGCATTGCATCTTTTTAGTGTTTTTCTCTCTCATCATAAAAATTTCAAAAATAAAAAAAATATCTTTCCATTTTTCTCTCATCAAATTCGAAAATTTGGATTGACTTTTTCAAAAATTTTAAAAATCAAGTTGTTTCTTATGAGCCAAATCAAATTTTCAATTTGAAAATCTCATCTTTTTCAAAATCTTTTTCAAAAATCAAATCTTTTACAAAATTCTTAGTTATTTTCGAAAATTACAAAAATATTTTTCAAAAATATTTTTCTTATTTTTTTTCACATGATTTTCGAAAATAACATAATCAATTAATGTTTTGATTAAAAAATTTGAAGTTTGTTACTTGCTCGTTAAGAAAGATTCAAACTTTAAGTTCTAGAATCATATCTTGTGATTTCTTATGAATCAAGTCATTAATTGAGATTTTAAAAATCAAATCTTTTTCAAAACTAATTTCTAAAATATCTTCTTATCTTACCTTTTTCAAAAAGTTGGTTTCAAAATATCTTTTCTAACTTCCTAACTTCTTATCTTTTCAAAATTTGTTTCAACTAACTAACTAACTTTTTGTTTGTTTCTTAACTTTTTCAAAACTACCTAACTAACTCTCTCTCTCTAATTTTCGAAAATATCTTCCCTCTTTTTCAAAAATTTCTTTTTAATTAACTAATTATTCTTATTTTTTATTTTTGACTTTAAAAATTTTCGAAAATTACTAACATTTTTCAAAAACCATTTTCGAAAATCACTAACTCTTTTTCAAAAAAATATTTTCGAAAATTCTCCCTCTCCCATCTCATTCTATTTATTCATTCATATCCTAACATCTCATCTCACATATCTAGCCTCCTCACAGTTGTGTTTCTTCCATTATATTACATTCTTTGTCTCCCCCTCTTCTTCTACTCACACAGGGATCCCTATACTGTGGTATAAAGGATCTCTATTATTATTATTATTTTTCTGTGCCTTCTTCTTTGTCATATGAGCAGGAGCAAGGATAAGAACATTCTTGTGGAAGCAGATCCAGAACCTGAAAGGACTCTGAAGAAAAAATTAAGAGAAGCTAAAATACAACAATCCAGAGATAACCTTTCAGAAATTTTCGAACAGGAGAAGGAGATGGCAGCCGAAAATAATAATAATGTAAGGAAGATGCTTGGTGACTTCACTGCACCTAATTCCAATTTACATGGAAGAAGCATCTCCATTCCTGCCATTGGATCAAACAACTTTGAGCTGAAACCTCAATTAGTTTCTCTGATGCAGCAGAACTGCAAGTTTCATACACTTCCATCTGAAGATCCTTTTCAGTTCTTAACTGAATTCTTGTAGATATGTGATACTGTTAAGACTAATGGAGTAGATCCTGAAGTCTACAGGCTCATGCTTTTCCCTTTTGCTGTAAGAGACAGAGCTAGAATATGGTTGGACTCTCAACCTAAAGATAGCCTGAACTCTTGGGATAAGCTGGTCACGGCTTTCTTAGCCAAGTACTTTCCTCCTCAAAAGTTGAGCAAGCTTAGAGCTGATGTTCAAACCTTCAGACAGAAAGAAGGTGAATCCCTCTATGAAGCTTGGGAAAGATACAAACAGTTGACCAAAAAGTGTCATTCTGACATGCTTTCAGAATGGACCATCCTGGATATATTCTATGATGGTTTATCTGAGCTATCAAAGATGTCACTGGACACTTCTCCAGGTGGATCCATTCACCTAAAGAAAATGCCTGCAGAAGCTCAAGAACTCATTGACATGGTTGCTAATAACCAGTTCATGTACACTTCTGAAAGGAATCCTGTGAGTAATGGGACGCCTATGAAGAAGGGAGTTCTTGAAGTTGATACTCTGAATGCCATATTGGCTCAGAATAAAATATTGACTCAGCAAGCCAATATGATCTCTCAGAGTCTGAATGGAATGCAAGCTGCATCCAACAGTACTCAAGAGGCTTCTTATGAAGAAGAAGCTTATGATCCTGAGAACCCTGCAATAGCAGAAGTGAATTACTTAGGTGAACCTTATGGAAACACCTATAACTCATCATGGAGAAATCATCCAAATTTCTCATGGAAGGATCAAAAGCCTCAACAAGGCTTTAATAATGGTGGAAGAAACAGGTTTAATAATAATAAACCTTTTCCATCATCCACTCAGCAACAGATAGAGAACTCTGAATAAAATGCTTCTAATTTAGCAAATCTAGTCTCTGATCTATCTAAGGCCACTGTGAGTTTCATGAATGAAACAAGGTCTTCCATTAGAAATTTGGAAGCACAAGTGGGCCAGCTGAGTAAAAGGATCACTGAAATCCCTCCCAGTACTCTCCCAAGCAATACAGAAGAGAATCCAAAAGGAGAGTGCAAGGCCATTGACATAAGCAAAATGGCCGAACCCAATGAGGGAGAGGAGGACGTGAATCCCAAGGAGGAAGACCTCCTGGGACGTCCAGTGATCAATAAGGAGCTTCCCTCTGAGGAACCAAAGGACTCTGAGGCTCATCTAGAGACCATAGAGATTCCATTGAACCTCCTTATGCCCTTCATGAGCTCTGATGAGTATTCTCCTTCTGAAGAGAATGAGGATGTTTCTAAAGAGCAAACTGCCAAGTTCCTTGGTGCAATCATGAAGCTAAATGCCAAATTATTTGGCATTGATACTTGGGAAGTTGAACCTCCCTTGTTCATCAATGAACTAAGTGATCTGGATCAACTGACATTGCCTCAGAAGAGACAGGATCCTGGAAAGTTCATAATACCTTGTACCATAGGCACCATGATCTTTAAGGCCCTGTGTGACCTTGGTTCAGGAATAAACCTCATGTCCCTCTCTGTAATAGAGAAACTGGGAATCTATGGGGTGCAAGCTGCTAAAATCTCATTAGAGATGGCAGACAGTTCAAGAAAGCAGGCTTATGGACAAGTAGAGGATGTGTTAGTAAAGGTTGAAGGCCTTTACATCCCTGCTGATTTCATAGTCCTGGATACTGGAAAGGAAGAGGATGAATCCATCATCCTAGGAAGACCTTTCCTGGCCACAGCAAGAGCTGTGATTATTGTTGACAGAGGTGAAATAGTCCTTCAATGGAATGAGGACTCCCTTGTGTTTAAAACTCAAGGATCTCCCTCTGCAACCATGGAGAGGAAGCAGAAAAAGCTTCTCTCAAAGCAGAGTCAACCAGAGCCCCCACAGTCAAACTCTAAGTTTGGTGTTGGGAGGCCACAACCAAACTCTAAGTTTGTTGTTGAACTCCCATATCCAAACTCTAAGTTTGGTGTTGGAGAGTCTCAACAAAGCTCTGCACATATGTGAGGCTCCATGAGAGCCCACTGTCAAGCTATTGACATTAAAGAAGCGCTTGTTGAGAGGCAATCCAATGTTTATTTATCTAACTATATTTTTCTTAGTTATATGTCTTTATAGGTTCATGATCATGTGGAGTCACAAAATAAACAAAAAAATCAAAAACGGAATCAAAAACAGCAGAAGAAAAAATCACACCCTGGAGGAGCATCTGTCTGGCGTTCAGCGCCAGAACAGAGCATGGTTCTGGCGCTGAACGCCCAAAATGGGCAGCTTCTGGGTGCTGAACGCCAGAACAGGCATGGTTCTGGCGTTCAACGCCAGAAATGGCACACAAATGGGCGTTGAACGCCCAAAATGGGCACCAACCTGGCGCTGAACGCCCAGAGTTGTGTGCAAGGGCATTTTACATGCCTAATGGGTGCAGGGATGTAAATCCTTGACACCTCCGGATCTGTGGACACCACAGGATCACCTCAAGATCTGTAGGATACCACAGGATCATCTCAGGATTTGTGAACCCCACAGGATCCCCACCTACCTCACCCTCTCTCTCCATTCATGACCATCCCTTCTGTTTTCCATCTACCACTCACATCCATACACCCACTACCTTCAAAATTCAACAACTCTCTCCCACCCATATGGCCGAATACACACCTCCATCCATCTCCTCCATATCTTCTTCTTCTTCTTATATTCTTTCTTCTTTTGCTCGAGGGCGAGCAACATTCTAAGTTTGGTGTGGTAAAAGCATAGCTTTTTTGTTTTTTCCATAACCATTGATGGCACCTAAGGCCAGAGAAACCTCTAGAAAGAGGAAAGGGAAGACAAAAGCTTCCATCAAGGGTCTATAGCTCAGTGGTAGAATATTTGAATGCAAATCAAGAGATCCCTGAGATACCTCAGGGGATACAATTTCTTCCACACAATTATTGGAAGCAACTAAGGGTGGAACATCAAGAGCACTCCATCATCTTTCATGAAATCAGAGAAGATCTAAAAGCAATAAAGGAGGAGAAACAAAGACAAGGAAGAGACATAGAAGAGCTCAAGGACATCATTGGTTCCTCAAGAAGGAAATGCCACCATCACTAAGGTGGATTCATTCCTTGTTCTTATTTCTTCTATTTTTCGTTTTCTATGTTATGTGCTTATCTATGTTTGTGTCTTCATTACATGATCATTAGTAGTTAGTAACTATGTCTTAAAGTTATGAATGTCCTATGAATCCATCACCTCTCTTAAATGAAAAATGTTTTAATTCAAAAGAACAAGAAGTACAAGAGTTTTGAATTTATCCTTGAACTTAGTTTAATTATATTGATGTGGAGACAATGCTTCTTGTTTTCTGAATGTATACTTGAACAGTGCATATGTCTTTTGAAGTTGTTGTTTAAGAATGTTAAATATGTTGGCTCTTGAAAGAATGATGACTAGGAGACATGTTATTTGATAATCTGAAAAATCATAAAAATGATTCTTGAAGCAAGAAAAAGCAGCAAAGAACAAAGCTTGCAGAAAAAAAAAAGAGGGCAAAAAAAATAGAAAGAAAAATAGAAAGAAAAAGCAAGCAGAAAAACCCAAAAGCTCTTAAAACCAAGAGGCAAGAGCAAAAAGCCAAAAGCCCTTAAAACCAAAAGGCAAGGGGAAATAAAAAGATCCCAAGGCTTTGAGCATTAGTGGATAGGAGGGCCTCAAGGAATAAAATCCTGGTCTAAGCGGCTAAACCAAGCTGTCCCTAACCATGTGCTTGTGGCATGTAGATGTCAAGTGAAAACTTGAGACTGAGCGGTTAAAGTCAAGGTCCAAAGCAAAAAAAGAGTGTGCTTAAGAACCCTGGACACCTCTAATTGGGGACTTTAGCAAAGCTGAGTCACAATCTGAAAAGGTTCACCCAATTATGTGTCTGTGGCATTTATGTATCCGGTAGTAATATTGGAAAACAAAGTGCTTAGGGCCACGGCCAAGACTCATAAAGAAGCTGTGTTCAAGAATCATCATACTGAACTAGGAGAATCAATAACACTATCTGAACTCTGTGTTCCTATAGATGCCAATCATTCTGAACCGCAATGGATAAAGTGAGATGCCAAAACTATTCAAGAGGCAAAAAGCTATAAGTCCCGCTCATATGATTGCAGCTATGTTTCATTGATATTTTGGAATTTATAGTATATTCTCTTCTTTTTATCCTATTTGATTTTTAGTTGCGTGGGGACAAGCAACAATTTAAGTTTGGTGTTGTGATGAGCGGATAATTTATACGCTTTTTGACACTGTTTTTAGTATGTTTTTAGTAGGATCTAGTTACTTTTAGGGATGTTTTCATTAGTTTTTATGTTAAATTCACAATTCTGGACTTTACTATGAGTTTGTGTGTTTTCTGTGATTTCAGGTATTTTCTGGCTGAAATTGAGGGACTTGAGCAGAAATCAGATTCAGAGGTTGAAGAAGGACTGCTGATGCTGTTGGATTCTGACCTCCCTGATCTCAAAGTGGATTTTCTGGAGCTACAGAACTCGAAATGGCACGCTTTTAATTGCGTTGGAAAGTAGACATCTAGGGCTTTCCAGAAATATATAATAGTCCATACTTTGGCCAAGAATAGATGACGTAAACTGGCGTTCAACGCCAGCTCTCTGCCCAATTCTGGCGTCCAGCGCCAGAAAAGGATCCAAAACCAGAGTTGAACGCCCAAACTGGCACAAATACTGGCGTTCAACTCCACAAATGGCCTCTGCACGTGCAACACTCAGGCTCAGCCCAAACACACACCAAGTGGGCCCCGGAAGTAGATTCATGCATCAATTACTTACTCATGTAAACCCTAGTAGCTAGTTTATTATAAAAAAGACCTTTTACTATTGTATTAGGCATCTTTGGTCTCAGTTTTAATCCATTATTCATCTTAGGAGACTATTGATCACGCTTTAGGGGGCTGGCCTCTCGGTCATGCCTGGACTTTCACTTATGTATTTTTAACGGTAGAGTTTCTACACTCCATAGATTAAGGTGTGGAGCTCTGCTGTTCCTCAAAGATTAATGCAAAGTACTACTGTTTTCTATTCAATTCATCTTATTTCGCTTCTAAGATATCCATTCACACCCAAGAACGTGATGAAGGTGATGATTATGTGTGACGCTCATCACCATCTCCCCTATGAACACGTGCCTGACAAACACTTCCGTTCTACATGAAATAAGCTAGAATGAATATCTCTTAGATCTCCTAACCAGAATCTTCGTGGCGTAAGCTAGAATGATGGCGGCATTCAAGAGAATCCGAAAAGTCTAAACCTTGTATGTGGTATTCCGAGTAGGATTCAATGATTGAATGACTGTGACGAGCTTCAAACTCGCGATTGTTGGGCGTTAGTGACAGACGCAAAAGGAGGGTGAATCCTATTCCAGCATGATCGAGAACCGACAGATGAATAGCCGTACCGTGACAGGGTGCGTGAGTATATTATTCACTGAGAGGAGGGGATGTAGCCACTGACAACGGTGATGCCCTTGCATAAAGCCAGCCATGGAAAGGAGTAAGACTGATTGGATGAAGATAGCAGGAAAGCAGAGGTTCAGAGGAACGAAAGCATCTCCATTCGCTTATCTGAAATTCCTACCAATGAATTACATAAGTATTTCTATCCATATTTTATTATATTAAATTCGAAAACACCATTATCAATTTATATCTGCCTGACTTAGATTCGCAAGGTGACCATAGCTTGCTTCATACCAACAATCTCCGTGGGATTCGACCCTTACTCACGTAAGGTGTTACTTGGACGACCCAGTGTACTTGCTGGTTAGTTGTATCGAAGTTGTGAACCATGGTATTGGCACCATGTTCTTGGCGCCATTGTCAAGGAAAGAAAGAGCCATGAATTTTACATAATTAAAGTGTAATCACGATTGCGCGTACCAAGTTGCTCACGTTGCCAGGGATTGTTCGAGCCTGGGCATCACAATTTCGTGCACCAACCACGAAGATTCTGATTAGGAGATCTAAGAGATACTCATTCAATCTAAGGTAGAACGGAGGTGGTTGTCAGGCACGCATTCATAGGGAATGATGATGATTGTCACGTTCATCACATTCAGGTTGAAGTGCGAATGAATATCTTAGAACCGAAATAAGATGAATTGAATAGAAAACAGTAGTACTTTGCATTAATCTTTGAGGAACAGCAGAGCTCCACACCTTAATCTATGGAGTGTAGAAACTCTACCGTTAAAATACATAAGTGAAAGGTCAAGCATGGCCGAATGGCCAGCCCCCAAACGTGATCACAGGATCAAAAATACAATCCAGGATGTCTCCCCAGATGTCTAATACAATAGTAGAAGGTCCTATTTATAATAAACTAGCTACTAGGGTTTACAAAAGTAAGTAATTGATGCATAAATCCACTTCCGGGGCCCACTTGGTGTGAGCTTGGGCTAAGCTTGAAGTCTACACGTGCAGAGGCTCTTTCTGGAGTTGAACGCCAGGTTGTAACGTATTTCTGGCATTCAACTCTGGTTTGTGACTTGTTTCTGGTGTTTAACTCCAGACAGCAGCGTAGAACTGGCGTTCAACGCCCTTTTACATCGTCTAAACGCTGCCAAAGTATGGACTATTATACATTGCTGGAAAGCCCTGGATGTCTACTTTCCAACGCAATTGGAAGCGCGCTATTGTGAGTTCTGTAGCTCCAGAAAATCTACTTTGAGTGCAGGGAGGTCAGAATCCAACAGCATCAGCAGTCCTTCTTCAACCTCTGAATCTGATTTTTGCTCAAGTCCCTCAATTTCAGCCAGAAAATATCTGAAATCGCAGAAAAACACACAAACTCATAGTAAAGTCCAGAAATGTGAATTTAACATAAAAACTAATGAAAACATCCTTAAAAGTAACTAGATCCTACTAAAAACATACTAAAAACAATGCCAAAAAGCGTATAAATTATCCGCTCATCACAACACCAAACTTAAATTGTTGCTTGTCCCCAAGCAACTGAAAATCAAATAGGATAAAAAGAAGAGAATATACTATAAATTCCAAACTATCAATGAAACATAGCTTCAATCATATGAGCGGGACTTATAGCTTTTTGCCTCTTGAATAGTTTTGGCATCTCACTTTATCCATTGAGGTTCAGAATGATTGGCTTCTATAGGAACTTAGAGTTTAGATAGTGTTATTGACTCTCCTAGTTCAGTATGATGATTCTTGAACACAGCTATTTTATGAGTCTTGGCCGTGGCCCTAAGCACTTTGTTTTCCAGTATTACCACCGGATACATAAATGCCACAGACACATAATTGGGTGAACCTTTTCAGATTGTGACTTAGCTTTGCTAAAGTCCCCAATTAGAGGTGGCCAGGGTTCTTAAGCACACTCTTATTTTGCTTTGGACCTTGACTTTAACCGCTCAGTCTCAAGTTTTCACTTGACACCTACACGCCACAAGCACATGGTTAGGGACAGCTTGGTTTAGCCGCTTAGGCCAGGATTTTATTCCTTTAGGCCCTCCTATCCACTGATGCTCAAAGCCTTGGGATCCTTTTTATTTATCCTTGCCTTTTGGTTTTAAGGGTTATTGGCTTTTTGCTCTTGCCTCTTGGTTTTAAGAGCCTTTGGCTTTTTCTGCTTGCTTTTTCTTTCTATTTTTTTTTTCGCCTATATTTTTTTTCTATTTTTTTTCTGCAAGCTTTGTTCTTTGCTGCTTTTTCTTGCTTCAAGAATCACTTTTATGATTTTTCAGATTATCAAATAACATGTCTCCTTGTCATCATTCTTTCAAGAGCCAACATATTTAACATTCTTAAACAACAACTTCAAAAGACATATGCACTGTTCAAGCATACATTCAGAAAACAAGAATCATTGTCACCACATCAATATAATTAAACTAAGTTCAAGGATAAATTTGAAACTCATGTACTTCTTGTTCTTTTGAATTAAAACATTTTTCATTTAAGAGAGGTGATGGATTCATAGGACATTCATAACTTTAAGGCAATGTTACTAAATACTAATGATCATGTAATGAAGACACAAACATAGATAAGCACTTAACATAGAGAAAATGAAAACAGAGAATGTAAGAACAAGGAATGAGTCCACCTTAGTGATGGTGGCGTTTCCTTCTTGAGGAACCAATGATGTCCTTGAGCTCTTCTATGTCTCTTCCTTGTCTTTGTTGTTCCTCCCTCATTGCTTTTTGATCTTCTGTAATTTCATGAAGGATGATGGAGTGCTCTTGATGTTCCACCCTTAGTTGTCCCATGTTGGAGCTTAATTCTCCTAGGGAGGTGTTGATTTGCTCCCAATAGTTTTGTGGAGGAAAATGCATTTGAGGCATCTCCGGAATCTCATGGTGATGAGATTCATGTGCCTCTTGAGCTCCATGAATGGGCTCTCTTGCTTGCTCCATCTTTTTCTTAGTGATGGGCTTGTCCACTTTAATGAGGATATCTCCCTCTATGTCAATCCCAGCCAAACTGCATAGGTAGCAGATGAAGTGAGGAAAGGCTAACCTTGCCATAGTGGAGGACTTGTCAGCCACTTTGTAGAGTTCTTGAGGTATAATCTCATGAACTTCCACCTCTTCTCCAATCATGATGCTATGTATCATGATGGCCCGGTCTATAGTAACTTCAGACCGGTTGCTAGTGGGAATGATTGAGCATTGAATGAACTCCAACCATCCTCTAGCTACAGGCTTAAGGTCCAGTCTTCTTAGTTGAACCGGTTTGCCTTTTGAGTCAATCTTCCATTGAGCTCCTTCTACACATATGTCCATGAGGATTTGGTCCAACCTTTGATCAAAGTTGACTCTCCTTGTGTAGGGGCATGCGTTCTCTTCCATGTTTGGCAAGTTGAACGCCAACCTCACATTTTCCGGACTAAAATTTAAGTATTTTCCCTGAACCATGGTGAGATAATTCTTTGGGTTCGGGTTCTTACTTTGATCATGGTTCCTAGTGATCCATGCATTAGCATAGAACTCTTGAACCATTAAGATACCGACTTGTTGGATGGGGTTTATTAGAACTTTCCAACCTCTTCTTTGAATTTCATGTCGGATCTCCGGATACTCATTTCTTTTGAGTTTGAAAGGGACCTCGGGGATCACCTTCTTCTTGGCCACAACATCATAGAAGTGGTCTTGATGGGCTTTGGAGATGAACCTTTCCGTCTCCCATGACTCGGAGGTGGAAGCTTTTGTCTTCCCTTTCCCTTTTCTAGAGGATTCTCCGGTCTTAGGTGCCATCAATGGTAATGGAAAAACAAAAAGCTTATCCTTTTACCACACCAAACTTAGAATTTTGCTCGCCCTCGAGCAAGAGAAGAAAGAAAAGATGAAGAAGAAGAAGAAAAGATGGAGAAGAGGGAGGAGGTGTGTTTCGGCCAAGAAGAGAAGAGAGGGTTGTGTTGTGTGAAAATGAGGAAGAATGGAAGGCTTTATATAGGGAAGGGAAGGGGGGTTAAGGTTCGGCCATTTAGGGTGGGTTTGGGTGGGAAATTGATTTTTGAATTTTGAAGGTAGGTGGAGTTTATGAGGTAGGTTTATGGGGAAGAGTGGATGGATGTGAGTGGTGAAGAGGTGATGGGGAAGAGAGATTGAGGTGATTGGTGAAGGGTTTTGGGAAAGAGTGTTTATGGGATTGTGTGAAAGAGGGGTGAGAAGAAGTGAGTGGAGGTAGGTGGGGATCCTATGGGGTCCACAGATCCTGAGGTGATCCTGTGGGGTCCACAGATCCTGAGGTGTTCAAGGATTTACAACCTTGCACCAAATTAGGCATGTAAAATGCCCTTGCACACAACTCTGGGCGTTCAGCGCCAGGTTGGTGCTTGTTCTGGGCGTTGAACGCCCATTTGTAGCCTATTTCTGGCGTTGAACGCCAAAACCATGCTTGTTCTGAGCGTTCAGTGCCAGCTCTCCTCTAGGGTGCATTTCTGGAGTTCAAACGCCCAGATACTGCCCATTTCTGGCGTTCAGCGCCAGAACCATGCTCTGTTCTGGCGTTGAACCCAAAACATGCTTCTTACTGGCGTTTAAACGCTAGTAAGGTCTTCCTCCAGGGTGTGATTTTTCTTCTGCTGTTTTTGATTCCGTTTTCAATTTTTATATTTATTTTGTGACTCCACATGATCATGAACCTATAAAGACATATAACTAAGAAAAATATAATTAGATAAAAATTGGGTTGCCTCCCAACAAGCGCTTCTTTAATGTCAATAGCTTGACAGTGGGCTCTCATGGAGCCTCACAGATGTGCAGAGCTTTGTTGAGACCTCCCAACACCAAACTTAGAGTTTGGATATGGGGGTTTGACACCAAACTTAGAGTTTGGTTGTGGCCTCCTAACACCAAACCTAGAGTTTGACTGTGGGGGCTTTGGTTGACTCTGCTTTGAGAGAAGCTTTTTCTGCTTCCTCTCCATGGATGCAAAGAGAGATCCTTGAGTTGTAAACACAAGGTTGTCCTTATTTAATTGAAGGATCAATTCTCCTCTGTCCACATCAATCACAACTCTTGCTGTGGCTAGGAAAGGTCTTCCTAGGATGATGGATTCATCCTCTTCCTTTCCAGTATCCAAGACTATGAAATCAGCAGGGATGTAAAGGCCTTCAACCTTTACTAACACGTCCTCTACTTGTCCATAAGCCTGTTTTCATGAATTGTCTGCCATCTCTAATGAGACTTTAGCAGCTTGTACCCCATAGATTCCCAGTTTCTCTATTACAGAGAGGGGCATGAGGTTTATCCCTGAACCAAGGTCACACAGAGCCTTAAAGATCATGGTGCCTATAGTACAGGGTATTATGAACTTTCGAGGATCCTGCCTCTTCTGAGGCAATGTCAGTTGATCCAGATCACTTAGTTCATTGGTGAACAAGGGAGGTTCATCTTCCCAAGTATCAATGCCAAATAATTTGGCATTTAGCTTCATGATTGCACCAAGGAAGCTCTTCAGTAACATCCTCATTCTCTTCAGAAGAGGAATACTCATCAGAGCTCATGAATGGCATAAGGAGGTTCAATGGAATCTCTATGGTCTCTAGATGAGCCTCAGAGTCCTTTGGTTCCTCAGAGGGAAGCTCCTTATTGATCACTGGACGTCCCAGGAGGTCTTCCTCCTTGGGATTCACGTCCTCTCCTTTCCTTACAGGTTCGGCCATGGTGCTTATGTCAATGGCCTTGCACTCTCCTTTTGGATTCTCTTCTGTATTGCTTGGGAGAGTACTAGGAGGGATTTCAGTGATCCTTTTACTCAGCTGGCCCACTTGTGCTTCCAAATTTCTAATGGAAGACCTTGTTTCATTCATGAAACTTACAGTGGCCTTGGATAGATCAGAGACTAAGTTTGCTAAATTAGAGGTATTTTGTTCAGAGTTCTCTGTCTGTTGCTGAGTGGATGATGGAAAAGGTTTATTATTGTTAAACCTGTTTCTTCCACCATTATTAAAGCCTTGTTGAGGCCTTTGATCCTTCCATGAGAGATTTGGATGATTTCTCCATGATGGATTATAGGTGTTTCCATATGGTTCACCCATGTAATTTACCTCTGCTATTGCAGGGTTCTCAGGATCATAAGCTTCTTCTTCATAAGAAGCCTCTTGAGTACTGTTGGATGCAGCTTGCATTCCATTCAGACTCTGAGAAATCATATTGACTTGCTGAGTCAATATTTTGTTCTGAGCCAATATGGCATTCAGAGTATCAACTTCAAGAACTCCCTTCTTCTGAGGCGTTCCGTTACTCACAGGATTTCTCTCAGAAGTGTACATGAACTGGTTATTAGCAACCATGTCAATGAGTTCTTGAGCTTCTGCAGGCATTTTCTTTAGGTGAATGGATCCACCTACAGAAGTATCCAATGACCTCTTTGATAGCTCAGATAAACCATCATAGAATATATCCAGGATGGTCCATTCTGAAAGCATGTCAGAAGGACACTTTTTGGTCAGCTGTTTGTATCTTTCCCAAGCTTCATAGAGGGATTCACCTTCTTTTTGTCTGAAGGTTTGAACATCAGCTCTAAGCTTGCTCAGCTTTTGAGGAGGAAAGAACTTGGCTAAGAAAGCCGTGACCAGCTTATCCCAAGAGTTCAGGCTGTCTTTGGGTTGAGAGTCCAACCATATTCTAGCTCTGTCTCTTACAGCAAAAGGGAAAAGCATGAGCCTGTAGACTTTAGGATCTACTCCATTAGTCTTAACAGTATCACAGATCTGCAAGAATTCAGTTAAGAACTGAAAAGGATCTTCAGATGGAAGTCCATGAAACTTGCAGTTCTGCTGCATCAGAGAAATTAGCTGAGGTTTCAGCTCAAAATTGTTTGCTCCAATGGCAGGAATGGAGATGCTTCTTCCATGTAAATTGGAATTAGGTGTAGTAAAGTCACCAAGCATCCTCCTTGCATTATTGTTGTTGGGTTCGGCTGCCATCTCCTTTACTTGTTCAAAATTTTCAATAAGGTTGTCTCTGGATTGTTGTAATTTAGCTTCTCTTAGTTTCCTCTTTAGAGTCCTTTCAGGTTCTGGATCAGCTTCAACAAGAATGCCTTTTTCTTTGTCCCTGCTCATAAGAAAGAGAAGAGAAAAAGAAAAGAAGAGGAATCCTCTATGTCACAGTAAAGAGGTTCCTTATTGTTAGTAGAAGAAGAAAAGAAGAGAAAAAATTCGAACACAGATAGAAGAGGGGGTTCGAATTTGGTGAGTGATGTGAGGAAGAGATGTTAGTAGATGAATACACAAATAGAATAAGATGAGAGAGGGAGAAGATTTTCGAAAATAATTTTTGAAAAAGAGTTAGTGATTTTCGAAAACAGTTTTTGAAAAAGGTTAGTAATTTTCGAAAATTAATTTTGAAAAGGGTTAATAGTTTTTCGAAAATTCAAATAAAAAATAAAATAATTAGTTTAATTAAAAAGAAATTTTGAAAAAGAGGAAGATATTTTTGAAAATTAGAGAGAGAGAGAGTTAGTTAGGTGGTTTTGAAACAAATTTGAAAAGATAAGAAGTTAGGAAGTTAGAAAAGATATTTTGAAATCAAATTTTTGAAAAAGGTAAGATAAGAAGATATTTTTGAAAACATATGATTGAAATTAGTTTTTGAAAAAGATTTGATTTTTAAAATCACAATTAATGACTTGATTCACAAGAAATCACAAGATATGATTCTAGAACTTAAAGTTTGAATCTTTCTTAACAAGGAAGTAACAAACTTGAAATTTTTGAATCAAAACATTAATTGTTATTGTTATTTTCGAAAATTTGATACAAAAATAAGAAAAAGATTTTTGAAAAATATTTTTAAAATTTTCGAAAATAACTAAGAAAAATGAAAAAGATTTGATTTTTGAAAAAGATTTTGAAAAAGATAAGATTTTCAAATTGAAAATTTGATTTGACTCATAAGAAACAACTTGATTTTTTAAAAATTTTTGAAAAAGTCAACTCAATTTTCGAATTTGATGAGAGAAAAAGGGAAAGATATTTTTTTGATTTTTGAATTTTGAATGATGAGAGAGAAAAAATTAAAACATCATTTTCAAGTTTTTCTCTTTTCTTTTTGGATCAAAACAAGGAATGTATACAAGAACACTATGAATGTCAAGATGAACACCAAGAACACTATGAAGATCATGATGAACATCAAGAACATATTTTTGAAAATTTTTTTATGCAAAGAAGACATGTAAGACACCAAACTTAGAAATCTTTCATGTTTAGACTCTATGGATGCAAAAATGCACATGTAAAACAAGAAAAGATGCAAAACAAGAAAATATCAAGATCAAACAAGAAGACTTACCAAGAACAACTTGAAGAACATGAAGAACACCATGAATGCATGAATTTTTCGAAAAATGCAAGATGAATATGCAATTGACACCAAACTTGAAATTGACTCAAGACTCAAACAAGAAACACAAAATGTTTTTGATTTTTATGATTTTATTAAATTTTTTTTTGAATGATTTTCTAATTTTTTTGGTATTTTTTGAAAATTATATGAAAAAAGAAAAATAAGGATTCAAAAATTTTTAATATAAATTCCAGGAATCTTATGCTCTTTAGTCTAAAGCTCCAATCAAAGGGTCAGGCATGGCTTAATAGCCAGCCAAGCTTTAGTATGTAACTCAGACATGACACGCCTGACATACCATATCCAGAGGAATTAGGCATGGCTTTACAGCCAGCCAGGCTTTAACATGCTTCATGAAACTCTAGAATTCATTCTTAAAAATTCTGAAGAAAAATATATTTTTGAAAACATTTTTATTTTTTCGAAAATAAGGGAAAAATTTTTTTTTGAAACATTTTTGAAAATTTTTTTTGAAAATAAAACAAAAAGAAAATCACCTAATCTGAGCAACAAGATGAACCGTCAGTTGTCCAAACTCGAACAATCCCCAGCAACGGCGCCAAAAACATGGTGTTGTTGCCGGATCAAACTTGGCACTGATGTTACCGGACCAAAAGCTTACCGAAAACTCGAACAATCCCCGGCAACGGCGCTAAAAACTTGGTGCACGAAATTGTGATCTCTTGTAATGGCTCCAAAAACTTGGTGCTCTAATCTTAATTCATAATTTGTCACAACTTCGATACAACTAACCAGCAATTGCACTGGGTCGTCCAAGTAATACCTTACGTGAGTAAGGGTCGAATCCTACGGAGATTGTTGGTATGAAGCAAGCTATGGTCACCTTGTAAATCTCAGTCAGGTAGATATAAAATAGTAATGGGGTTTTCGAAAATAATCTATAAAAGAAGGATAGAAATGCTTATGTAAATCATTGATGAGAATTTCAGATAAGCGTATGGAGATGCAATCGTTCCTCTGAACCTCTGCTTTCCTGCTGTCTTTATTCAATCAGTCTTACTCCTTTCTATGGCTGGCTTTATGCAAGGGCATCACCGTTGTCAGTGGCTACAATCCCCTCCTCTTGTGAAAATGGTCCAAATGCTCTGTCACGGCACAGCTAATCATCTAAGGTTCCCGATCATACTGGAATAGGATTTACTATCCTTTTGCGTCTATCACTACGCCCAGCACTCGCGAGTTTGAAGTACGTCACAGCCATTCAATCATTGAATCCTACTCGGAATACCACAGACAAGGTTTAGACTTTTTGGATTCTCTTGAATGCTGCCATCATTCTAGCTTACACCACGAATATTCTGATTAGGAGATCTAAGAGATACTCATTCAATCTAAGGTAGAACGGAGGTGGTTGTCAGGCACGCATTCATAGGGAAGGATGATGATTGTCACGTTCATCACATTCAGGTTGAAGTGCGAATGAATATCTTAGAAGAGAAATAAGATGAATTGAATAGAAAACAGTAGTACTTTACATTAATCTTTGAGGAACAGCAGAGCTCCACACCTCAATCTATGGAGTGTAGAAACTCTACCGTTAAAATACATAAGTGAAAGGTCAAGGCATGGCTGAATGGCCAGCCCCCAAACGTGATCACAGGATCAAAATACAATCCAGGATGTCTCCCCAGATGTCTAATACAATAGTAGAAGGTCCTATTTATATTAAACTAGCTACTAGGGTTTACAGAAGTAAGTAATTGATGCATAAATCCACTTCCGGGGCCCACTTGGTGTGTGCTTGGGCTGAGCTTGAAGTCTACACGTGCAGAGGCTCTTTCTGGAGTTGAACGCCAGGTTGTAACATATTTCTGGTGTTCAACTCTGGTTTGTGACTTGTTTCTGGCGTTTAACTCCAGACAGCAGCGTAGAACTGGCGTTCAACGCCCTTTTACGTCGTCTAAACTCTGCCAAAGTATGGACTATTATATATTTCTGGAAAGCCCTGGATGTCTACTTTCCAACTCAATTGGAAGCGTGCCATTTTGAGTTCTGTAGCTCCAGAAAATCCACTTTGAGTGCAGGGAGGTCAGAATCCAACAGCATCAGCAGTCCTTCTTCAACCTCTGAAAATACCTGAAATCACAGAAAAACACACAAACTCATAGTAAAGTCCAGAAATGTGAATTTAACATAAAAACTAATGAAAACATCCTTAAAAGTAACTAGATCCTACTAAAAACATACTAAAAACAATGCCAAAAAACGTATAAATTATCCGCTCATCAAGAACACAGGAAATTCTCCCAGAAATCCCTCAATCTGAATACTGGGAGTATCTTGAAACATCTATTACCAAGATGCAAGAAGCTATGGAACAAATAAAGAAAGAACAGAAGGAACAAAGTAGCATTCTTTGCTATTTGCTTAAAGAACAGGAGGAGCAAGGGCGTGATTTAAGGGAATCGAAGCGCCATAAATTATCTCTTGAAGGACCAAGCACCCCGCAGATTAGAGGAACATCCACTTCCCAGAACACATGTTGTTAAATTCCAATCTTAGCCTTAACTCTGTGATAACTGTTTTTATTTTAGTTTTACCTTAGGAGTCATATAGTAGTAATTAGTATCTATATTTTTGATTTTATCTCCAATTAAGCTATAATTTAATTTTATCATCATCATTAAACATGAATAAAATAGAAGAATTTCTTTAGAATAAGAGGCAATAAATTTTGAGTTTTTTTTTTTACAAGAAAAATTCTAATTATTTACATGTGGTGGTAATGCTTTCTGTCTCCTGAATGAATGCTTGAACAGTGCATATGTCTTTTGAATTTGATGTTCAAGACTGTTAAATATGTTGGCTCTTGAAAGAATGATGAACATGAGACATGTTATTGATAATCTGAAAAATCATAAAAATGATTCTTGAAGCAAGAAAAAGCAGTGAATACAAAAGCTTGTAGAAAAAAAAAACAGAGAAAGAAAAAGAAAAAGCAAGCAGAAAAAGCCAAAGCTCTTAAAACCAAAAGGCAAGAGTGAAAAGCCAATAGCCCTTAAAACCAAAAGGCAAGGGTAAAAAGGATCCAAGGCTTTGAGCATCAGTGGATAGGAGGGCCTAAAGGAATAAAATCCTGGCCTAAGCGGCTAAACCAAGCTGTCCCTAACCATGTGCTTGTGGCGTGAAGGTGTCAAGTGAAAACTTGAGACTGAGCGGTTAAAGTCAAGGTCCAAAGCAAAAAGAAGAGTGTGCTTAAGAACTCTGGACACCTCTAATTGGGGACTTTAGCAAATCTGAGTCACAATCTGAAAAGGTTCACCCAATTATGTGTCTGTGGCATTTATGTATCCGGTGGTAATACTAGAAAACAAAGTGCTTAGGGCAACGGCCAAGACTCATAAAGTAGCTGTGTTCAAGAATCATCATACTGAAATAGGAGAATCAATAACACTATCTGCATTCTAAGTTCCTATAGATGCCAATCACTCTGAGCTTCAATGGATAAAGTGAGATGCCAAAACTATTCGGAAGCAAAAAGCTACTAGTCCCGCTCATCTAATTAGAATCTGAGCTTCACTCAAAAACTCTGAGATATTATCGCTTTTTGACTTATTAGTAGTCTATTTTATTTATCTAGTTGCTTGGGGACAAGCAACAGTTTAAGTTTGGTGTTGTGATGAGCGGATATTTTATACGCTTTTTGGGGTTAATTTCATATAGTTTTTAGTATGTTTTAGTTAGTTTTTAGTTTATTTTCATTAGTTTCTAGGAAAAATTCATATTTTTGGACTTTACTATGAGTTTGTGTGTTTTTCTATAATTTTAGGTATTTTCTGGCTGAAATTGAGGGAGCTGAGCAAAAATCTGATTCGGCTGAAAAAGGATTGCTGATGTTGTTGGATTCTGACCTCTCTGCACTCGGAGTAAAATTTCGGGAGCTACAGAAGTCCAAATGGCGCGCTTCCAATTGTTTTGGAAAGTGGACATCCAGGGCTTTCCAGCAATATATAATAGTCTATACTTTGCTTAAGGATAGATGATGTAAACTGGTGTTCAACGCCAGTTTCATGTTGCAGTCTGGCGTCCAGCGCCAGAAACAAGTTACAAGTTGGAGTTCAACGCTAGAAACAGGTTACAACCTGGCGTTGAATGCCCAAAACAGCCCATGCAAGTGAGAAGCTTAAGTCTCAGCCCCAGCACACACCAAGTGGGCCCTAGAAGTGGATTTCTGCACCATCTATCATAGTTTACTCATTTTCTGTAAACCTAGGTTACTAGTTTAGTATTTAAAGAACTTTTAGAGATTTATTTTGTATCTCATGACATTTTAGATCAAAACTTTGTACCTTTTGACGGCATGAGTCTCTAAACTCCATTGTTGGGGGTGAGGAGCTCTGCTGTGTCTCGATGAACTAATGCAAGTATTTCTGTTTTCCATTCAAACATGCGTGTTCCTATCTAAGATATCCATTCGCACTTCAATATGAATGTGATGAACGTGACAATCATCATCATTCCTCCACGAACGCGTGCCTGACAACCACTTACGTTCCACTGTAGAATGAATGAATATCTCTTAGATCTCTCAATCGGAATCTTCGTGGTATAAGCTAGATTGATGGCAGCATTCAAGAGAATCCGAAAAGTCTAAACCTTGTCTGTGGTATTCCGAGTAGGATTCAGGGATTGAATGACTGTGACGAGCTTCAAACTCGCGAGTGCTGGGCGTAGTGACAGACGCAAAAGAATAGTAAATGCTATTCCGGTACGATTGAGAACCTGCAGATGATTAGCCGTGCGGTGACAGCGCACCTGGACCCTTTTCACTGGAAGGATGGATGGTAGCCATTGACAACGGTGATCCACCAACACATAGTTTGCCATAGAAGGACATGCGTGCGTGAATCAGAAACAGAGGAAAGCAGAATTTCAGAAGACAAAGCATCTCCAAAACTCCAACATATTCTCCATCATTGCATACAAGTATAATTTGTGTTCTGCCCTTTTATTCCTTGCAATCAAATTTGATAAGTGAATTATTTTATTGTTTTCCTGACTAAGAGTTACAAGATAACCATAGATTGCTTCAAGCCAACAATCTTCGTAGGATCGACCCTTACTCACGTAAGGTATTACTTGGACGACCCAGTGCACTTGCTGGTTAGTTGTGCAAATTTGTGAAGAACTGTGATTTCTAATTTCGTGCACCAAGTTTTTGGCGCCGTTGCCGGGGAATGTTTGAGTTTGGACAACTGACGGTTTATTTTGTTGCTTAGATTAGGAAAAATTTTTCTTTTTGGTTTAGAGTCTTTTATTATTTATACCTTGTTAAAACACTTTAAATTTATAGCTCAATTAGCTAGAGCGTGGTGCTTATGTTCTTAGTAATTGGCTATCCTATTTTTAAAATCTTTTTCAAAAATAATTTTTCTTTGAATAAATCTTGTACCAAACTTTAAGTTTGGTGTTTTCTTGTTGATTTTTCTTTGTTTTTCGAAAATTTTAGTTTGGTTTTCTAAAAATTTTAAGTTTGGTGTTCTTTTTTCATGTTCTTGTGCTCTTGTAAGTCTTCAAAGTGTTCTTGAGTTTTCCTTGTGTCTTGATCTTAAAATTTTTAAGTTTGGTGTTCCTTGGTGTTTTTCCTCCAAAACTTTCGAAAACAAGGAGCATTACATCTAAAAAATTTTAAATCTTGTGCTATCTTATTGTTTTTCTCTCTCCTCTTTAAATTCAAAAATATCTTCTCTCTCTATTTTAAATCAAATTTTCGAAATTTACCTTTAAAATTTAAATTTTTATTTCAAAATTTCCTAACCACTCTCTCTCTCCTCATTTTTTTTCGAAAATCTTCACCCATTTTTATTTATTTTAATTTATTTTGTTTTCAAAATAAATAAATAATTAAATAAATAAAAATATTTTTCTTCTATTTTACATCATCTCCCTTTCTCCATCATGGACCTAAGCGAAAATGAACAGTCCAGGAGGACTCTGGGGTCATATGCTAACCCCTCTACTTCTTCATATGGGAGCAGTATCTGCATACCCTCCATTGGAGTCAGTAGCTTTGAGTTGAATCCTCAGCTCATTATCATGGTGCAGCAAAGTTGCTAGTATTCCGGTCTTCCACAGGAAGAACCTACAGAGTTTCTGGCACAGTTTTTACAGATTGCTGACACAGTACATGATAAGGAAGTAGATCAGGATGTCTATAGATTATTACTGTTTCCATTTGCTGTAAAAGACCAAGCTAAGAGGTGGTTAAATAACCAACCTAAGGCCAGCATAAGGACATGGAAACAGCTGACAGAAAAATTCCTGAATCAATACTTTTCTCCAAAACGGATGACACAGCTAAGGCTGGACATCCAAGGCTTTAAACAAGGAGATAATGAATCTCTTTATGATGCCTGGGAGAGATACAGAGAGATGCTACGAAAATGCCCCTCTGAAATGTTTTCAGAGTGGGTTCAGTTAGACATCTTCTGCTATGGGCTTGCAGAAAGTGCTCAGATGTCTCTAGATTACTCAGCTGGTGGATCTATCCATATGAGAAAGACAATTGAAGAAGCTCAAGAGCTCATTGATACAGTTGCCAGAAATCAGCATCTGTACCTAAGCAGTGACCCTTCCATGAAAGAAGAGGTTAAAACAGTAACTGCTGAACTCAGTCCTGTAAAACAAGCTGCTGAATTCAATCAGCAATTGGACTTTCTAACAAAGCAGTTAGCCGAATTCAAGGATAGACTACAAGAGACAAGGATGGCTAATATAAATATGGAAGAACAATTGAAGCAAACAAAGCAGCAGCTGTCAAAACAAATAACAGAAGAATGCCAAGCAGTTCAATTAAGAAGTGGGAAGACATTAAATACCCCACCTCAAGGCAGCAAGAAGCCAAGAAATGAGCAAACCACCCAAAATCCACCTAAGGACAGTAAGAGCCCAGGGAAAAATAATTCTGGCGCTAAAACGCCAGAAATTGGGTAGAATGATGGCGCTGAACGCCCAGACCATGCTCAGGACTGGCGTTCAACGCCAGAAACAAGAAAGGAGTTGGGGTTGAACGCCCAAAAGAAGCACAGTTCTGGCGTTCAGACACCAAGAACAGATGAGGAGCTGGTGTCTAACGTCACTCCAACTTCTAACTCTGGCACTCAATTGCCAGTGAGGGATCAGACACACACAAGTGCTGATGACAACCCATCTAAAAAGGCTTCTTCAACCACTTCTGTAGGAAATAAACCTACAGCAACTAAGGTTGAGGAATATAAAGCCAAAATACCTTATCCTCAAAAACTCTGCCAAGAGGAGCAGGATAAGCAATTTGCTCGCTTTGCAGATTATCTCAGAACTCTTGAAATAAAGATTCCATTTGTAGAGGCACTTGAGCAAATACCTTCTTATGCCAAGTTCATGAAAGAGATCTTGAGTCATAAGAAGGATTGGAGAGAAACTGAAAGAGTTCTCCTCACTGAAGAATGCAGTGCAGTCATTCTGAAAAGCTTTCCTGAAAAGCTTAAAGACCCTGGGAGTTTTCTGATACCATGCACATTAGAAGGTAATTGCACCAAAACAGCTTTATGTGATCTTGGGGCAAGCATCAACCTAATACCTGCATCCACTATCAGAAAGCTTGGTTTAACTGAAGAAGTTAAACCAACCCGGATATGTCTCCAACTTGCTGATGGCTCCATTAAATACCCATCAGGCATGATTGAAGACATGATTGTCAGAGTTGGGCCATTCGCCTTTCCCACTGACTTTGTAGTGTTGGAAATGGAGGAGCACAAGAGTGCTACTATCATTCTAGGAAGACCCTTCCTAGCAACTGGACGAACTCTCATTGATGTCCAACAGGAGGAAATAACCCTGAGAGTCAATGAGGATGAGTTTAAGTTGAATGCTGTCAAAGCCATGCAGCATCCAGACACATCAAAAGACTGCATGAAAGTTGATCTTATTGACTCTTTGGTAGAAGAGATCAACATGGCTGAGAGTCTCGAATCAGAGTTGGAAGACATCTTTAAAGATGTTCAGCCTGATTTGGAGGATTCAGAGGAAATGAAAGAGCCTCTGTAATTTCCTCTGGAAGAGGAAAAACCTCCTAAACCTGAGCTCAAACCATTACCACTATCCCTAAAATATGCATTTCTGGGAGAAGGTGACACTTTTCTAGTGATCATAAGCTCTGCTTTAAATCCACAGGAAGAGGAAGCACTAATTCAAGTGCTAAGGACACACAAGACAGCTCTTGGGTGGTCCATAGGTGACCTTAAGGGCATAAGCCCAGCTAGATGCATGCACAAAATCTTATTGGAGGATAATGCTAAACCAGTGGTTCAACCACAGAGGCAGCTAAATCCAGCCATGAAGGAAGTGGTGCAGAAAGAGGTCACCAAATTACTGGAGGCTGGGATTATTTATCCTATTTCTGATAGCCCCTGGGTGAGCCCTGTTCAAGTTGTCCCCAAAAAGGGAGGCATGACAGTAGTTCGTAATGAAAAGAATGAACTATTTCCTACAAGAACAGTTACAGGGTGGCGCATGTGTATTGACTATAGAAGGCTCAATACAGCCACTAGAAAGGATCATTTTCTTTTACCATTCATAGACCAGATGCTAGAAAGACTGGCAGGTCATGATTATTACTGCTTTTGGATGGCTACTCAGGCTATTACCAAATTGCAGTAGATCCCCAGGATCAAGAGAAAACAGCATTCACATGTCCATCTGGAGTGTTTGCTTATAGAAGGATGCCGTTTGGGCTGTGTAATGCGCCTGCAACCTTCCAGAGATGCATGCTCTCTATTTTCTCTGATATGGTGGAAAAATTTCTGGAAGTCTTCATGGATGACTTCTCAGTATATGGAGACTCATTCAGCTCCTGTCTTGATCACCTGAAACTAGTTTTGAAAAGATGCCAAGAGACCAACCTGGTTTTAAATTGGGAAAAATGTCACTTTATGGTGACTGAAGGGATTGTCCTTGGGCATAAAATTTCAAACAAGGGAATAGAGGTGGATCAAGCAAAAATAGAGGTAATTGAAAAATTACCACCACCTGCCAATGTTAAGGCAATCAGAAGCTTTCTGGGGCATGCAGGATTCTATAGGAGGTTTATAAAGGATTTTTCAAAAATTGCAAAACCTTTGAGCAATCTGCTAGCTGCTGACACGCCATTTGTGTTTGACACAGAGTGTCTGCAGGCGTTTGAAACGCTGAAAGCCAAGCTGGTCACAGCACCAGTTATTTCTGCACCAGACTGGACATTACCATTTGAGCTAATGTGTGATGCTAGTGATCACGCCATTGGTGCAGTATTGGGACAGAGGCATGACAAGCTTCTGCATGTCATTTATTATGCTAGCTGCATTTTAAATGATGCCCAGAAAAATTACACAACCACAAAAAAAGAATTGCTTGCAGTGGTTTATGCCATTGACAAGTTCAGATCATACTTAGTAGGATCAAAAGTGATTGTGTATACTGACCATGCTGCTCTTAAATATCTATTCACAAAGCAGGATTCAAAACCCAGGCTCATCAGATGGGTGTTGCTTCTGCAAGAGTTTGATATAGAAATAAGAGACAAAAAAGGGACAGAGAACCAAGTGGCTGATCATCTGTCCCGGATAGAGCTAGTAGAAGGGACATCCCAACCCTCTCGTGAGATCTCTGAGACTTTTCCGGATGAGCAATTATTTGCCATTCAGGAAACACCATGGTTTGCAGACATTGCAAACTATAAAGCTGCAATGTTCATACCCAAAGAGTACAACAGGCAACAAAAGAAAAAATTAATCACTGATGCAAAGTACTACTTGTGGGATGAACCCTTTCTCTTCAAGAGATGTGCAGACAGAATAATCCGTAGGTGTGTGCCTAGAGAAGAAGCACAGAGGATCCTATGGCATTGCCATCGATCACAATATGGAGGCCATTTCGGAGGTGAGCGAACAGCCACCAAGGTCCTCCAATGTGGCATCTATTGGCCCACACTCTATAGAGATTCTCGAGAGTTTGTACGTAACTGTGACAGTTGCCAAAGAGCTGGTAATCTGCCTCATGGTTACGCCATGCCTCAACAAGGAATCTTGGAGATTGAGTTGTTTGACGTATGGGGAATTGACTTCATGGGACCTTTCCCACCATCATACTCAAACACTGATATTCTGGTGGCAGTTGACTACGTATCAAAATGGGTAGAGGCCGTTGCCACACCCACCAATGATACTAAAACAGTGCTGAAGTTCCTCCAGAAATATATCTTCAGCAGGTTTGGGGTCCCTAGAGTACTAATCAGTGATGGGGGCACTCACTTCTGCAACAAACAGCTTTACTCTGCCATGGTCCGGTATGGGATTCGCCACAAGGTGGCAACTCCATATCATCCACAAACTAATGGGCAAGATGAAGTCTCTAACATAGAGCTAAAAAGAATCCTAGAACGGACTGTAAATACCCGTAGAAAGGATTGGGCAAGAAGCTTGGATGATGCTCTGTGGGCATACAGAACAGCATTCAAGACTCCTATAGGGACCTCTCCATACCAACTTGTATATGGTAAGGCATGTCACCTGTCCGTGGAACTGGAACATAAAGCCTACTGGGCAACCAGATTCCTGAACTTTGATGCCAAATTAGCTGGAGAAAAAAGATTGCTTCAGCTAAATGAGCTAGAAGAATTCAGATTCACTGCTTTCGAAAATGCCAAGATTTATAAAGAGAAATAAAAAAAGTGGCATGACAGAAAGCTGTCATCTAGAATCTTTGAACCAGGACAGAAGGTTCTGTTGTTTAACTCTAGACTCAGGTTATTCCCCGGAAAACTGAAATCCCAGTGGAGGAGACCATATGTGATTACAAGTGTATCACCATATGGTTATGTGGAACTTCAAGATATTGATTTTGATAAGAAGTTCATTGTTAATGGATAGAGAATCAAGCACTATCTTGAAGGCAATATTGAGCAAGAGTGCTCAAGACTGAAGCTAAATTAAAAGCTCAGCAAGGTCCAGCTAAAGACAATAAAGAAGCGCTTGCTGGGAGGCAACCCAGCCATGGGGCATCACTTCCTCTAAGCATTTTGCCCTATTTTTGATTTTATTTGTTTATATAAAGTTCATTGATACTAAGGTAAAGAGTCAATTGTATAAGTTTACAGGGTTACAGAAGGATTCTGCACACAAAACAGAGAAAAAGAGCTCACTGGCAAGAAAATGCCAGTAAAAGTCTGTTTTGGGCGTTCAACGCCCAAAAGAAGCATCCACTGGGCGTTGAACGCCAGTAAGGATAGCCATATGGGCGTTAAACACCAGAAAGAAGCATCTTCTGGGCGTTGAACGCCAGAAAGAAGCTCCTTCTGGGCGTTTAACGCCAGATTTACAGCGTCCTGGGCGTTCAGAAAAACGCCCAGTGACAAAGGAGTTCCTGGCGTTCAACGCCAGAAAGAAGCAACAGCTGGGCGTTGAACGCCCAGGAGAAGCAGCAGTTGGGCGTTGAACGCCCAAAACATGCAGCGTTTGGGCGTTCAAACGCCAGGATGGTAGGGAGGAGGTAAATTCGTTTTTTCTTCATATTTTTCATTTTAATCTTAATTTTCATGTTTCAATTCATGATTTCTTGCATAAACATGTTACAGACCTTGATTTCTAAAATCCCTAATTTCTAAAAACCCTTCTTTAAAAATATTAAATGTATCTTAATCCATAAGCACAAATCCTTTTTTCAATCCAATTCAACTCTTTTTCAAAATTTTCAAAACAAATCTATCTCTTTTCATTCAAAAATCTTTTCAACTAATCAATATCTTTTTCAAATCTCCATATTATCTTTTTCAAAAATCCAATTTTATCTTTTTCAAATATCTTTCATATCTTTTCAATTTTAAATTATATCTTTTCTTATCATACTTATTTTTTTTAAAATCATATCTTCTATCTTATCTTTCTCGCTATTTTCGAAAAACCCCCCTCCCTTTTAAAAACCCATTCGGCCTCCTTCCTCTCATCCACCATCCTACACTAGCTCTCCTTTTATCCCTCTCCTTTCTTTTCTTTTGCTTGAGGACAAGCAAACCTCTAAGTTTGGTGTGTTTATCCGTGATCACTAAACCATACCCACTAAGATCATGGCTCCTAAAGGAAAACAACCCACTCCAAGAGGCAAGAAAGAGAGTGTTCCAAAACCACTTTGGAATCAAGGGAAGTTCTTAACTAAAGAACATTCAGACCATTATTACAAAATAATGGGTCTAAGATCAGTGATCCTAGAAGTTAGATTCGATCTGAAAGAAGACGAATATGCGGAGATCCAGGAGCAAATTCGAATCAGGAACTGGGAGATCCAAGCTAATCCTGAAATGAAAGTGGGAAGGAATATGGTCCAGGAGTTCTATGCTAATTTGTGGCAAACAGACAAGCAAAGACTATCTAGATCTGCTCTCTATGACTATCGGACCTTGGTCAGAGGAAAGATTGTTCATACCCACCCTGACAAGATCAGGGAGATCTTAAAGCTACCTCAGTTGAAAGATGATCCAGACTCCTTCAATAGGAGAATGATGAGAACAGACAAGGGCCTGGATAAGATTCTAGAGGATATATGTATCCCTGGAGCCAGGTGGACCACCAGCACGAAGGGTGTCCCAAATCAACTCAAAAGAGAAGATGTCAAACCAGTCGCCAGAGGATGGATGGCCTTCATTGGGCATTCTCTGCTGCCCACTAGCAACCGTTCTGAAGTCACTATTAGAAGAGCAGTGATGATCCATTGCGTCATGATGGGAAAAGAAGTGGAAGTTCATCAACTGATTTCAACTGAATTTTACAAAATTGCAAACAAAAATTCCAAAGATGCCAGGTTGGCTTATCCAAGCTTGATATCTATGCTCTGCAAGGACGCTGGAGTAAGGATGGGAATAACTGAGTATATCTCAGTTGAGCGGCCAATCACCAAAGCATCAATGGAAGAACAACAAGCACAGGATGACCCCATCAAGAAGAGAACACAGGAAATTCTCCCAGAAATCCCTCAATCTGAATACTGGGAGTATCTTGAAACATCTATTACCAAGATGCAAGAAGCTATGGAACAAATAAAGAAAGAACAGAAGGAACAAAGTAGCATTCTTTGCTATTTGCTTAAAGAACAGGAGGAGCAAGGGCGTGATTTAAGGGAATTGAAGCGCCAGAAATTATCTCTTGAAGGACCAAGCACCCCGCAGATTAGAGGAACATCCACTTCCCAGAACACAGGTTGTTAAATTCCAATCTTAGCCTTAACTCTGTGATAACTGTTTTTATTTTAGTTTTACCTTAGGAGTCATATAGTAGTAATTAGTATCTATATTTTTTATTTTATCTCCAATTAAGCTATAATTTAATTTTATCATCATCATTAAACATGAATAAAATAGAAGAATTTCTTTAGAATAAGAGGCAATAAATTTCGAGTTTTTTTTACAAGAAAGATTCTAATTATTTACATGTGGTGGCAATGCTTTCTGTCTCCTGAATGAATGCTTGAACAGTGCATATGTCTTTTGAATTTGATGTTTAAGACTGTTAAATATATTGGCTCCTGAAAGAATGATGAACATGAGACATGTTATTGATAATCTGAAAAATCATAAAAATGATTCTTGAAGCTAGAAAAAGCAGTGAATACAAAAGCTTGCAGAAAAAAAAATAGAGAAAGAAAAAGAAAAAGCAAGCAGAAAAAGCCAAAGCTCTTAAAACCAAAAGGCAAGAGCAAAAAGCCAATAGCCCTTAAAACAAAAAGGCAAGGGTAAAAAGGATCCAAGGCTTTGAGCATCAGTGGATAGGAGGGCCTAAAAGAATAAAATCCTGGCCTAAGCGGCTAAACTAAGCTGTCCCTAACCATGTGCTTGTGGCGTGAAGGTGTCAAGTGAAAACTTGACACTGAGCGGTTAAAGTCAAGGTCCAAAGCAAAAAGAAGAGTGTGCTTAAGAACTCTGGACACCTCTAATTGGGGACTTTAGTAAATCTGAGTCACAATCTGAAAAGGTTCACCCAATTATGTGTCTGTGGCATTTATGTATCCGGTGGTAATACTGGAAAACAAAGTGCTTAGGGCCACGGCCAAGACTCATAAAGTAGCTGTGTTCAAGAATCATCATACTGAAATAGGAGAATCAATAACACTATCTGCATTCTAAGTTCCTATAGATGCCAATCACTCTGAGCTTCAATGGATAAAGTGAGATGCCAAAACTATTCGGAAGCAAAAAGCTACTAGTCCCGCTCATCTAATTAGAATCTGAGCTTCACTCAAAAACTCTGAGATATTATTGCTTCTTGACTTATTAGTAGTCTATTTTATTTATCTAGTTGCTTGGGGACAAGCAACAGTTTAAGTTTGGTGTTGTGATGAGCGGATATTTTATACGCTTTTTGGGGTTAATTTCATATAGTTTTTAGTTTATTTTCATTAGTTTCTAGGCAAAATTCATATTTCTGGACTTTACTATGAGTTTGTGTGTTTTTCTATAATTTCAGGTATTTTCTGGCTGAAATTGAGGGAGCTGAGCAAAAATCTGATTCGGCTGAAAAAGGACTGCTGATGCTGTTGGATTCTGACCTCTCTGCACTCGGAGTGGCATTTCTGGAGCTACAGGAGTCCAAACGGCGCGCTTCCAATTGCGTTGGAAAGTAGACATCTAGGGCTTTCCAGAAATTTTAATAGTCCATACTTTGCTCAAGGATAGAGAATGTAAACTGGCGTTCAACGCCAGTTTCATGTTGCAGTCTGGCGTCCAGCGCCAGAAACAAGTTACAAGTTGGAGTTCAATGCCAGAAACAGGTTACAACCTGGCGTTGAACGCCCAAAACAGCCCATGCACGTGAGAATCTTAAGTCTCAGCCCCAGCACACACCAAGTGGGCCCCAGAAGTGGATTTCTGCACCATCTATCATAGTTTACTCATTTTCTATAAACCTAGGTTACTAGTTTAGTATTTAAACAACTTTTAGAGATTTATTTTGTATCTCATGACATTTTAGATCAAAACTTTGTACCTTTTGATGGCATGAGTCTCTAAACTCCATTGTTGGGGGTGAGAAGCTCTGCTGTGTCTTGAGGAACTAATGCAAGTATTTCTGTTTTCCATTCAAACATGCGTGTTCCTATCTAAGATATCCATTCGCACTTTAATATGAATGTGATGAACGTGACAATCATCATCATTCCTCCACGAACGCGTGCCTGGGAACCACTTACGTTCCACTGTAGAATGAATGAATATCTCTTAGATCTCTTAATCGGAATCTTCGTGGTATAAGCTAGATTGATGGCAGCATTCAAGAGAATCCGGAAAGTCTAAACCTTGTCTGTGGTATTCCGAGTAGGATTCAGGGATTGAATGACTGTGACGAGCTTCAAAATCGCGAGTGCTGGGCGTAGTGACAGACGCAAAAGGATAGTAAATCCTATTCCGGTACGATTGAGAACCTGCAGATGATTAGCCGTGCGGTGACAGCGCACCTGGACCCTTTTCACTGGAAGGATGGATGGTAGCCATTGACAACGGTGATCCACCAACACATAGCTTGCCATAGGTGGACATGCGTGCGTGAATCAGAAACAGAGGAAAGCAGAATTTTAGAAGACAAAACATCTCCAAAACTCCAACATATTCTCCATCATTGCATACAAGTATAATTTGTGTTCTGCCCTTTTATTCCTTGCAATCAAATTTGATAAGTGAATTATTTTATTGTTTTCCTGACTAAGAGTTACAAGATAACCATAGATTGCTTCAAGCCAACAATCTCTGTGGGATTGACCCTTACTCACGTAAGGTATTACTTGGACGACCCAGTGCACTTGCTGGTTAGTTGTGCGAATTTGTGAAGAACTGTGATTTCCAATTTCGTGCACCAAGTTTTTGGCGCCGTTGCCGGGGAATGTTTGAGTTTGGACAACTGACGGTTTATTTTGTTGCTTAGATTAGGAAAAATTTTTCTTTTTGGTTTAGAGTCTTTTATTATTTATACCTTGTTAAAACACTTTAAATTTATAGCTCAATTAGCTAGAGCGTGGTGCTTATGTTCTTAGTAATTGGCTATCCTATAATAAAAAGAACATTGAACCTGGGATTGAAAGTCACTCCTAAAACTAAGAGAAATCCTAAATCCTAATCCTAAGAGAGAGGAGAGAACCTCTCTCTCTAAAGACTACATCTAAATCCTAAAATTGTGAATGTGAAAGCATGTTCATAAATGGATGCATTCTCCCACTTTATAGCCTCTAATCTGTATTTTCTGGGCCGAGAACTGGGTCGAAAACAGCCCAGAAATCGCTGGAGAAGAATTCAAACACGCTGATTTCCGTCACTGCGATGCTGCCGCATGGAGCACGCGGTTGCATCGCCTAGCGTCAGGGCAACTATAGCATATTATATATCAAATCGAAGCCCCGGACGTTAGCTTTCCAACGCAACTAGAACCGCATCATTTGGACCTCTGTAGCTGAAGTTATAGCTATTTGAGTGCGAAGAGGTCAGGCTGGACAGCTTAGCAATTTCTCCAACTTCTTGTATTCCTTCCACTTTTGCATGCTTCCTTTCCATCCTCTGAGCCATTCCTACCCTGTGATCTCTGAAATCACTTAACACACATATCAAGGCATCTAATGGTAATAAGAGAGGATTAAACATAGGGAACTTAAGGCCAAAGAAGCATGTTTTCAATCAAAGCACATAATTAGGAAGGTAAATGTAAAACCATGCAAATAGTATGAATAAGTGGGTAAAGAGTTGATAAAATTCACTCAATTAAGCACAATATAAACCATAAAATTGTGGTTTATCAACCTCTCCACACGTAAACAATAGCATGTCCTCATGCTAAGCTCAAGAGAAGCTATAAGGGAATGAAGAGGAAAGTAAGAATGTATGAAATGCAACCTATCTATATAAATGCAACTACATGCAAAAATGTTTCTACCTACTTAGTTAAAAGTAAACAAATCCTTCAAGAAGAAATATGAACTGGATTTCACTAATTGAAATCATGAAAATGAAGTACAAATAGACTTGCAAGAAGAAAATAGCTCATGAAAGCAGGGAACAAGGGATTGAGCATTGAACCCTCACTGGTAATATATACACTCTAATCACTCAAGTGTTTAAGGTTCGATTCTCTCAATTATCCACTAACCTTGCTTTCTAAGGCTTGCTCTTCATCTAACAATCAACATAAATTTAATGCACAGATACACATATCAAGAGGTCTTATAAGGGTTGTAATGGGGTTAGGGTCAAGGTAGGATTGTATTTGGCCAAGTGGACTAAAATCTGAATCCTTAATTAACTTAAACTTTTCACCTAACTTTAGACAATCCATGTAATCATAATACCACATCTAACTATCCATTAACCATGTTTTCCACATATTCATGCATTCTAATTTCAAGTACAGTACATATGCATTGCTTTCACCATTTACTTTGGGGCATTTTGTCCCCTTTTATTTATTTGCTCTTTTTTTCTTTTTTTTTTTCATTTTTATATATATATATATATATTTTCTTTTGTTTTTCTCAATGCATATGATTAAATTATTGAATGCATGAATCATGTCCTAAACATTTCTTTCACATTTTCATAAAGATATATAACACCCAATTCTCAAACCAAATGTTTCGAAACCCACTTTTCCCACACTTAAATCATAAGCACCCTCACTAGTCTAAGCTAACCAAGGATTCAAATTAAGGACATTATTGTTTTCCGCTTAGAGTTAGTGATGAGCTAAAATAAAGAATAAAAGGGGTAAAATAGGCTCAAATTGGTTTGCAAAGGATAATGAAAGGTAAGGCCATATGGGCATGTAAGCTCAGTGAAACAAAGGCCTCAATCATATAAGTGCATGTATACATCAAACCATGGAAATATAGAATTAAGCAAGACAAAGATCACAATTTTAGAGAGAAAAACACACACCAAAAATAAAATATTGGTTGGTAAAATGCAACCAATTCAAATAGGCTCAAAAATCTCATTGGTTTTGTATGTTCGAGCTCTAAACCATGTTCCAGTATAATATCTCTTCAAACAAGTGTAACATTAAATTTTTTTTTCAAATTAGTGAAATGCTCTTAAAAGGTTTCTTGAAAAAGAAAATATTACTTCAATCAAGTGGTAAAATATGCACAAAATTAAATAATCATGCAATCAAACATGCAAATACAACAACTAACAAGGAAAATAAAATATTGGTGTTTGAGAAGAAAATACTAACCCATGGAGATCGGTATCGACCTCCCCACACTTAAAGATTGCACCGTCCTCGGTGCATGCTAAGATGTGCAAGTGGACGGGTTGTTCCAACTGATGCTGTTCTTCAAGGATTGTGCAGATGGACTTGTTTGTCTCCCCTTTTAGAAGTTTTTCCCTTTTTTCGTCTTCGGTGGCCAGCCTGAAAGAAGAGAAAAAGAAGAACAGTAACCCAGAAATAAAGATAAGAAAATAAATGAAGATGGGTGGGTTAATACCAAATGATAAGGGTCTCATTTACATGGAAGCTTCAACATGTACGTGAGAAAACAATAGTAGCCATGGCATACCAGTGGTATAAAATTTGCAACATAGGGGAGGAGTGTGGGTAATGGAAGTATCAATACAAGCTCATGTCAATGCAAATGGAGTGCAAGTATCATAAAAGATTGGCATTGGCAGATAATTAATATCATCCCACAGTGTAAAATAAGTTACCAAAATAAATTCAAGAAAAGATGCAACAGTTGAATAAAATTTTTTTAACACCAATAGAAAAATAAAAAATTCAGAAAAGAAAATAAAAATATGCACAAATTTAAAATGTAATGAATGAAAATATGTAAATAAATTAAATAAAATAGAATGGAGGTGAAAGAAAATAAGAAGGGAAGAAGAAAGAAATAAGAAAAGATAAGAAAAATAAGGATTAGAGAAGAAAAGATAAGAAAATTGGCTGATCTGGATATTCTGTGCGCCGCTTGTGACACGGACGCGTGAGTGACGTGGTCGCGTGGTTCGCGATAAGGTCAGGTGACGCAGACGCGTGGGTCACGCGATCGCGTGGCCTGTTTTGTGCGATTGGCGCGAGTGCAGCCTCGCGGTCGTGCAACTCTCTGTTCGAAACTCTTTTTACCAAAAATCTGGGTGATGCGGTTGCGTGGTTGACGCGATTGCGTGACTGGCCATCTTTTGAAAACGACGTGAACACATGGGGCACGCATTCGCGTGGGAGGGTTTGGGCTTCCAGCACGAGTCTAGCCCCATTTCCGCACAACTTTCGGCCATGCACCCTTTTTAACCCGATTTCAGGTCACGCGGCCGCGTGGGTGACGCAGATGCGTGGGGAAGCTATTTTTCAAATGACGCGGCCGCATCGGCGACACGGTCGCGTGGATCAATTTGTGCCATTAGCGCGCCTCCAGCCACGCTTTCGCATGACTTTCTGTTTACTTTCTTTCCTTCACAACGCACTTGTGACGCGGACGCGTTAGCAACGCTGCCGCGTCGCGTGCGAAAATCTCTTCTCTTTTTTTTTTTTTAATCTGAAAAAAATGCAGAATGCAGTGTTAATATGAATGTTATGCGAAAACTCCAGGTTCAATATAATAAAATAAAATAAAACTCGAAAACAAATAAAACTAAATAAAAATGAAAAAAAAAGAACGATCATACCATGGTGGGTTGTCTCCCACCTAGCACTTTTAGTTATAGTACTTAAGTTGGACATTTGGTGAGCTTCCTGTTATGGTGGCTTGTGCTTGAACTCATCAGGGAATCTCCACCAATGTTTGTGATTCCAGTAACCTCCGGGGTTCCAAACTAGGCGCAGAAAGCCTTCAAGTAAGTTAAAGCAAGTTACAAGGCCCCAAGAGTGTTGATTGCCAGAATGAATTCCGGGGTCCCAAATCTTGCTTTTGCACCCGTCTTCAAGTTGATTATCATGATTCCATCCGGGTGATTCAGCTTTAGAATTCTCACTGAAGCGTCCAAACAACTTCCTAGACCCATTCAATTGAGCTCTACACCAATCCTTGCGTTTAAACTTAAAGCTTCCAACCATAATGAACCTTGCAGGACAATTCTTACTACTGACCATCTTTCTCTTACTCTTAATGCCACAAAGAGCTCTAAGTTGACCATCCGTCTCCAGTAGCCCATATTCACGTGGGATTAGAAAGCTAAGGGATATGAATTTTACCCACTTGAATGTTGTGAAGGATGATGGCAACTTAGGGGGAGGTATTTTTAATGAAATTGCAAGCTCCACTCCCTTGTGCTCTTCTCTGATAATTACCACCTCTTTGCAAGCTTCTTCAATTTCAACCTCTTCCTCTTGGTAGCTTTCTTCTAATTCAATCTCCTCTTCATTGCTTTCCAAGGACATGGGAGGTTGTGCTTCTTCTTCTTGAATCTCCATCTCTTGATCAACCTCTTCCAAGTCTTCAACTATGATATGCCTTGGAGGTTGTACACCCTTCTCAACATCAATTTCAAACGTCTTGAAAGGGGGTTCTATGACTGGACTTTCCCATGGAGGTTCTGCATCTCCTAAGTCTTCAACCACTTCTTCTTCTTTGATAATTACAGCTTCCTCCACTTGTTCCAGTACAAAGTCATGCTCCATACTGTCCACTGGAGTTTCTAATATCTCCTTCATGCTACGTTCTTCATTAGATTGCCCACATGAAGCCATGGGAGCACTTTGAGTGTCCGAGCGTCGGGAACCTAATTGACTTATCGCTTGATTTAGTTGATATAGAGTTGCATGAAATTAATCCGCTGCTTCCTTGAGATGATCCCTTGATTCTTCCTTTACTAATTCTTCAATCACTCCTTCGACTTCAAGGGTTTTTACTACCTTCACCTTTAGGGCCTCCTCTAGCTCCTTATGAAGTATGGATTCGCGAAGATGATCCCTTCTCTCTTGTTCCATGTCAATAGCATCATTGAGATCATGTTGCTCTTGGATTGATGGATGTGGTTGCTCTTCCATGGATGGTGGTGATGGGATAGAGAGATCATTCTGTGGTTGACAAGGAAGTGCACTAGAGCTTGAGGGTTGATTGTTGAAGGTATTTGGTGGTCCGATTTGGGCGAAGAGAGCTTGTATAGTAGAGTTTAGATCGGCAAGTGCTTTCTCCATGGAGGTTTGAGGTGGATAGGAGGGTTCATTTGGTTCATAGGGTGGTTGGTATGGTGGATACGGGTTAGGGTCATATGGAGGTGAATGGTTGTAGGTGGCCTGTGAGTATGGTGGTTCAAAGCTGTGTTGAGGAGAGGGTTTATAGGCATATGGAGGTGGTTGTTGATAGTCCATTGGAGGTGGTTGTTGCCATGAGGGTTGATCAAATCCTTGTGGCTCCTCCCATCTTTGATTGTTCCAACCTTGATTCCTGTTCTCATTGTAATTTCTTCTTCCTGCAACATAATTGTAACCAGACTCATAGCCAAAGGGGTGAGAGTTCATAGTAGCAAATAAAAATTAAAAACAAAAATAAAAACAAATTTAAATTAAAAGGTTATTTAAATTTTGAATTTGAAAATTAAATTTTGAAATTTTGAATTTAAAATTTTTGAATTTTGAATTTTTGAAATTTGAAATTTGAAAATTTTTAAATTTGAATTTTGAAAATTTTTAAATTTGAATTTTGAAATTTGATTTTTGAAATAAGATAAGATAAAATAAAAATTTTAAAATAAAAACCAATAACCTCTTAACTTAAGAAAAAGCAAAAATAAAATCAAAAATAAAAACAAATAAACAAGCAAAAATAAAATATTTACAATAACCAATAATAAGGCACACGTTTGCAATTCCCCGGCAACGGCGCCATTTTGAAAGAACTGAAGATTGATGGTTTAGAAGTTATGGTAAATACTCGTTGCAAGTATAGTTACTAAACCAAGCAATCAACCTTACTTACAAACGTTTTGGTTGTCACAAGTAACAAACCTCTTTGAAATTGATAACCGAGAATTCAAACCTCGGGTCGTCTTCTCAAGGAATTGCAGGGAGGTATGTTCTTATTATTGGTTATGAGTTTGTAAATTGGGGGTTTGGAAGTAAGGAGGGAATATGTTACATGACAAGTAAAATAAAATAATAATAATAAAATCTCTTGGCAAGGTATAAGAAATTAGAGGTCCTATCCTAGCTATCCTTATTAATGATGATGAAAATTGAGTCTTAATTCCACTTTGTTAACCTTTACTAAAGCAAAGGAAGGTCAAAGGACAAATTGGTTTGATCTTCGAATCCTATTTATTTTCTAAGAAAAGATTGGGATTATTGAAGTTCAATTCAATTGGAAAGATAATAATTATCAATTATGCTGTTGAATTGGATAACTCCTGAGTTACTGATTTCTTAACCAAAACCAAAAGGGAAAAAGTAATTCTACTGGAATAAAAATGCCTTCAGATGGGAAGCAATAATCATGTAAATAAAAGAAAGCAATAATAACTGAAATACCTCAAATAATATTAATTCAAAGAGTAATCTGTAACATAGAAGAATTCATAAATAAAATTGGGAAAATAATAAAAAGAACATTGAACCTGGGATTGAAAGTCACTCCTAAAACTAAGAGAAATCCTAAATCCTAATCCTAAGAGAGAGGAGATAACCTCTCTCTCTAAAAACTACATCTAAATCCTAAAATTGTGAATGTGAAAGCCTGTTCATGAATGGATGCATTCCCCCACTTTATAGCCTCTAATCTGTGTTTTCTGGGCCGAGAACTGGGTCGAAAACAGTCCAGAAATCGCTGGAGAAGAATTCAAACACGCTGATTTTCGTCACTGCGACGCGGCCGCATGGAGCACGCAGTCGCGTCGCCTAGCTTCAGGGAAACTATGGTATATTATATATCAAATCGAAGCCCCGGACGTTAGCTTTCCAACGCAACTGGAACCGCGTCATTTGGACCTCTGTAGCTGAAGTTATAGCCGTTTGAGTGAGAAGAGGTCAGGCTGGACAGCTTAGCAATTTCTCCAACTTCTTGTATTCCTTCCACTTTTGCATGCTTCCTTTCCATCCTCTGAGCCATTCCTGCCCTGTGATCTCTGAAATCACTTAACACACATATCAAGGCATCTAATGGTAATAAGAGAGGATTAAACATAGGGAACTTAAGGCCAAAGAAGCATGTTTTCAATCAAAGTACATAATTAGTATGAATAAGTGAGTAAATGTAAAACCATGCAAATAGTATGAATAAGTGGGTAAAGAGTTGATAAAATTCACTCAATTAAGTACAAGATAAACCATAAAATAGTGGTTTATCAGTCGTCCACGCATACGTGTCGCTGCCATTTCGCGCTAGGCACGCGTCCGCGTCGTCCACACGTCCGCGTCGCTGCCTTTTCTTCAAAACTCCATTTTTGTGCTTTCGTTCCATTTTTGTATGTTTCCTTTCTGTCCTCTAAGCCATTCCTGCCCTATAAAGCCTGAAATTACTTAACACACAAATCACGACATCGAATGGTAATAAAGGATAATTAAAATTAATACTTTTTAAAGCATAGAAAACTTGTTTTCTAATATATCATAAAATAAGGAAGAAATTGTAAAACCATGCAATTTACATGAATAAGTGGATGAAGAATTGATAAAAACACTCAATTGACCACAAAATATATCATAAAATAGGGGTTTATCAACCTCCCCACACTTAAACAATAGCATGTCCTCATGCTAAATCCAAGAGAAAAAGTGAAGGTAGAATGGTGGAATCTCATGCAATGCAATCTATTCTAAATGCAAGCTACCTAAATGAATCATGCAATTCTAATTACTGTCCACCTATATATATAGAGCTTACATGTGGTTAATTTGATTTATATTTTCAAGGAATCATATATGCATAGCCAAGCCTAAATCATGTTAAAGCACTCTCACAATTGAGTTGAGTTAAAGGAATTCACAAACTTGCAAGATAATTAATAATTAAAATTGGATATATGGAGATGAGCTATTGAACCCTCACTGGATTTTTGTGTTTACTCTCTAGTCACTCAGTGTTTGGGGTTAATCACTCTAATCTTCTCTATTCATGCTTTCTAAAACTTTGTTCTTCATCTAACCAATCAACAAATATCTAATGCATACATACAAACATCATGAGGTCTTTTCAAGGTTGTAATGGGGCCAAGATAAAGGTGAGGATATATATAAGGCTAAGTGAGCTATAAGTTGAATCCTTGATTAGTCTAAGATCTCACCTAACATATACATACTCTATATAATTTATAATTATCCTGGTCTTCTCAATTTTCCCACTTTTGTATTACATACTCCTGTACCAATTTTGATTTTACTTACCTGTGCATTGATTTCTTTACTAAACTCATTATTGGGGTAATTTTGTCCCCTTATTTATTTATTTAATTAAAAAGGATTTTTTTTTGAAACATAAACACAATATTGTCAATGCATATGGTATTTTAATTATTTTGGTTTCACATGAGCATGCTCCCAAATTTCTGATTATTTTATTAACTTAATACCTTTTTCCTATCATCCCATGTTCCCATAAATTTCCCCACACTTAGTTGATGCACAATCTCTATCTTAAGCTAACTAAAGATTCAATTTGGGATTTTTAATTTATTTTTCTGCTTAAGGTTAGTGATGTGATTATAGAATAAAAGGGGATTAAAAGGCTCAAGGGGACTAACAAGGGTGACATAAAAGGGTAGGTTTATTTGGGATAAGTGAGTAAACAACAAATAATGGCCTCAATCACATGCAGGAATGTATCTACATTCTATATTGGACATATAGATTGAAACAAAGTAAAGATTGCAAGCATAGAAAAGAAGTGCGAAACACACAGGAATGAAATTTATGGTTAAATGTAACCATACAATTAAGCTCAAAAACTCACAGGTTGTGTGTTCTTTGGCTCAAAAACCATATATCAGTTATGTATGTCATGCAAGTAGAAATTAAGAATTTCTTTTTAACTCAATGTGAATATTAGAATGGCTTTTATAAAATTTAGTATTTTTCTTGAAAAATGTTGTCAATTAACCAACATTTATTGCTATATATATATATATATACAGTGTGTGGATTATTGTGATTCTGTTATACTAAAGTTTCTAGTTTACTCTTTTTTATTTTTAATTAAACCAAATTATCATATGCTAAAAGGGTAAACTAAACTAATTAATCCATATTTTCTATATCACAACTTAAAAAGCTAAAAGTGCAACTAAAATAAATATCTAAGATATATAGAAACCAAAGTGTAAAATAAAGTAAACAGAAATACAGTAAAAGAAAAAAATGTGCAAGTGCTGAAAGATAAATAAGATAAAATAAAATAAAATACAAAAAATAAACAAAATAGTATAAAAGAGAGTCTGAAAGTGGTTCACCAAAATAAAGTTCGCCAGAGATGCCGACCTCTCCACACTTAAATAAAAGAATCGTCCTCGATGCTCAATCAAGCTGGGTGTGAAGAAGGGTCATCTCCGGACGGATGTGTGATGACAAGTCATCTTAGCCTAGTTTCACTAGCCTTTTTCTTTTGTTTTCATTTGAATTATGCACTTTCTTGAGCCATAAGCAAGCCAATTGGGTAGATTTTCATGTTTCCTTTGATTTAATCAAGCATAGATGAATTAATGCAATTTCATGAGGTTTTATGCTATAATTGTCACATATTATGAAAGAATGAATATCTCATGATTTTGAGCATAGCTTTGATGTGTTTGGTTGATTAATGATAAGTGAAGAAAGCTTGGAGAAAGGTTGAAGCAAGAAGGAATGGCTAGGAGGAAGAGAGGACAAAAAGTTTAAGCAAAAGTTTGCCTCAAACTTTAGCTCAAACTTTTGGAATAAGTAAAAATGAACCAGGGAGCAAAAAGCTGGACCAAAAGTTTGCCTCAAACTTTTGCGCAAACTTTTGGGAGAAAAGCTTGAGCCAACGTTTGCCTCAAACTTCTTGACAAACGTTGGCATCACAAATCAACACCCTGGAGAGAAAAATTTTGCGTCAACGTTTGCCTCAAACTTTTTGGCAAACGTTGGCGCCATGAACAACATACCCTGGAGAGCAAAAGTTTGCGCCAACGTTTGCCTCAAACTTTTTGGCAAACGTTGGCGCCATGAGTGTGCATGAGGGGGCCAACGTTTGAGCAAAAGTTTGACCCCAAACTTTGGCTCAAACGTTGGTAGCAGCAAGAATGGGGTGGCTGATGTGAAAAGTTTGAGTAAAAGTTTGCCTCAAACTTTTACTCAAACTTTTACTCAAGCTTTCATGATTCCAAACCCGGTTCACTTCGGTTCTCTCTCCAACTCCAAGAGCAATCAACCAAGGGCTTTTTCAACCCAATTCCATCAAGAGCAAAGGCCCAATTCAAGACTTGAAGACAATTTGAAGAAAGTGTATAAATAGCTTAGGATTTAAATTCTTCGGAGAGCTTCTCTTTTAGTTTTCATAAGAGCTTTCTTTTCGGTTTTGATTAGTACACTTAGTAGAGAGCTCACTTTACATTTCTTGGCATTGTTGTTTTAATTCAAGAGAATTTGGGAGGAGAATTGATCTCTCTTCTCCCTTGTTCTTGCCCAGCACTCTTTACTTTCCTTGTCTTGGATCTTGGGTTGGAGAATTGAAGGAAATCTGTTTCAATCTCATCCTGAGATCTTTCTGTTTCATTTTACTGCATAATTGAATTTCCATTTTGGTTAATTGCTTCTGTCTTCTACTTTCTCTGCAATTTACAATTTAGAATTCCTTTGCAATTGTTCTTGTTGGATCTAGGAAGGCATTGAGATCTAGACTTGGTTATCTAGTCTCTTGAGTCCTGAGATCTGAATTCTCATTTTACTTTCTCTGTTTAACGCTTTTCATGCTCATTTACAATTCTGTTTTTTAGATCCGATTCAATCCAAGTCATCTTCTATTTCTCTGTTTGTTGAATTTAATTTTTTCCTTGTTTAATTTCTGCAAATCCAATTCCCAATTCCCTTTACAATTCAAGCCATTTACATTTCTTGCACTTTAAGATTCTGCAATTTACATTTCTTGCGTTCTAAGTTTCTGCCATTTAATTTCTTGTTCTTTAAGATTCAGCACTTTAAATTTCAGTTCTCTTTAAATTCAATGCAATTTACCCATTCCCTTTACTTTCCATGCAATCTAAATTCCGCAAATCACAAATCACTCAACCAAATCTTGATTCGCTTGACTAAATCAACCACTAAACTAAAATTGCTCAATCCTTCAATCCCTGTGGGATCGACCTCACTCCCGTGAGTTATTATTACTTGATGCAACCCAGTGCACTTGCCGGTGAGTTTTGTGTCGGATCGTTTTCCGCACATCTAGTTTTTGGCGCCGTTGCCGGGGATTGATTAGATTGACAATGATTAAGTGAAGTGGAGATCTAGATCAAAAACTTTTCCTTTTCTGTTCTTTAACTTTCAATTAACCCACTAACTGTTTGAATGTTTGCCTGAGATAACTGAAACTTCACTTTAGCAACAAAGTGAAGTTTCCCTGGAAATTTCTGGCTTTATGCAATGCTCTTGCTTACACAAGAGAGGCAATTTCTGCCACTAATTTTCCAAGTCCATCAACTGTTTGATACTTTGTGCCAACTAACCTTCTGAATCACATTCTGAGCCTGAATATATTCTATCATCACTTGAATTGTTTGTGACTGTGCAGATCATGGAGGGGAATTCAACAAATTCTAGCAATCATGAGAGTAATATCTCCACTTTAGATGATAATGTAACCCATAGCTCGAAGCAACTATCCATCGCCATGAATGTTGTTGCTCAATGGTTTGAAGCTTTTCCACAAGGAAGCATTATCGGATGGGAAGAACTGATGAGTGAACTTCTAGTCAAGATGAACCCATCACAGAGAATTGTTAAACCAGAGGCAGAAGTGCACCCATTCACACAAGAGAAAGAAATTGAAGATGCTCATGCAGTCATAAGCCAAAACAAGCAGATGCATCACCAGACTCTACAACAACTAGACATGATGGCCAGAAAAATCACTGTGCTAAGACATGCTGTAGTACATACATATAGCCTGACTCAAAACTCATATCGGGGTAATAAAGCTGAACAAAGTTTTGGGGTCATTAACCATGAGCAACAAAGCTATGGACACTTACAATCTCCAAGCAGTCACTCAAGCACGTTCCAACAGAAGGGTCAGAAGGATGTATACAATCCGCGATGGAAAACTCAATCCAACTGGAGGGGGCTTGAGAGCCAAAACCAAAAACCAAGGGACTTCAACTGCGACAATCCCAACTTCAGAAACCAGCACAAAACACACTTCCAATCTCGTCCTACCTCAACACTCACCCAAAATGACTTTCATCTACCACCACAATTGACACAGCCACAACCACTTCCAACCTTTCAAAGACTCTATATTTTAGAAATGATGATGGAGAGGTCCATGAAAATTCAAGAAATGATAACAATAGAGCAGGAAGAAATAAAGAAAGATCAAGAGATGATAAGCAAGAACCAAGAGGCCTCACTCAGAAGGCTCGAAAGGCAGATAGAACAAACTGGTTCAAAACCTTGCTGAATTGGGTGAGAAGAAGGGAACTCTGAACCTAAAGAGCCATGAAAAGGATGCTGGGTTGAAAGGGAATGAAGTCATGAAGGAAAGTGAGAAGGCCATGGAAAGAGAAACAGAGGGAAGGAAGCCCATAGTGAGAGGAGGAAGCCTAAGGCAACAGAAGCCTCAACTTCCATGAGCACAGAATGAAGGATGTCAAGCTAGTGACAATAAAAGAGCGCTTGTTGGGAGGCAACCCAACCTGAGGTAGTTTTCTTTTCATAGCTATTTTAATAAAAATGTTAATTAGTTTTATCTATATTGCAAGAAGCTAAGTTTGGTGTTGCACACCAAAACAATATAAGGGAGAATGAAGGATTCTAAGTTTGGTGTTCCACCAAAATCTCATTTAAAACATATTCTCACCTTCTGCATAATGCTAGCTTCAAGCAGCTAGATAAACTAGTTAACTATTTTGCTATTCTTTAGTTTTCAGTTTTGTCACTTTTGAAAAAGAAAAAGAGTTTTACACATGGTTTATCTGATGCACAAGAACTATTGGCAAGGTACTAAATTTGGTGTGCCCACACCAAAGTAAGTACAAAGGCCCACAAATAAATCATGCATGCTAACCATTGTTTCTAAGTGCTTGGGGAACAAGCAACTTTCAATATCACTGCAGAGCATCATACAAGCTTTTGGAAAAATTAAGCATCATCAGTCAAGGAGATAAAAGAGGAATATGAAGACCAGCAATGATGATGATGAGAAGGAGGAAAGCAAGTAAACTCCAAAAGGTTGTATTGTTAAGTGATTATTTTACATCAGATATTGCTGTGATTGAAAGTGATATAATACCCCTGCTTATCTGCATAGTATAGTTTTTCTGTAATTCAATAATTAAGATGCTTGATTATTCACAACACTACACTTTTCACACTTGTTTGCACTCAATACTTCAAAAATGTATCACATGAAAGTTCTTTGAAAAGAAGGATTGAGGAATTAAACAATTTTGAGGCAAGCAAAAGATTAAGAGAAGTGGCGGTTCTAGTTGTATGATAATGTATTGAGGTTGCATGCTTATGAAAACTTGCATGGGAGCTCATAGGCAGGACATGAAGTTCAAAGAAGTATTGTGGAGATTTTCAAAAATTTATTGATCCAAGAAGCAGCAAACAAAACAAAAGAAAATAAAGAAAATACAAAAATAAAAAGAACATGGCCCAAGGCTCTGAGCATCAATTACTAGGCAGAAAAGAAAGAAGAAACAAAAACTCAAAGAGTTGTTATCCTAGTAAATGCTTGTGGTCGAATTGTGTCAAAGAAAGAGGCTTGAGCAAGTAAATCCTTAGGGGTGATTTAACACCTAATACCTTAAAACCAACTGGTTTAGGAGTATTGATTAAAAGCTTACCTAAAGAGCCGCTTTGAGACATGACACTTAGAGTCAAGGCCAAAGCAAAGAAACTATAAGCTGCTTCAAGGTGATTACATATAAAGAGATCTCTATGATACCATTTGGATGAAAGTCCTAAGACCTAAGACTCCCAAGATGTAGGGACTAGTAAGCACTGAGGCCCTTGCATGAGCATATGATTTAGAGTTCACCCCACTGTCACTTAATCACTTCACTCACAGGACCTGACAAGTTATTCTTCAATCCGTCTTAATTGAAAGAACCCTGGAGCATAATTCATTTCTTGCTTGGGGACAAGCAAGCTTTAAGTTTGGTGTTGTGATGACAAGTCATCTTAGCCTAGTTTCACTAGCCTTTTTCTTTTGTTTTCAATTGAATTATGCACTTTCTTGAGCCATAAGCAAGCCAATTGGGTAGATTTTCATGTTTCCTTTGATTTAATCAACCATAGATGAATTAATGTAATTTCATGAGGTTTTATGCTATAAATGTCACATATTATGAAAGAATGAATATCTCATGATTTTGAGCATAGCTTTGATGTGTTTGGTTGATTAATGATAGGTGAAGAAAGCTTGGAGAAAGGTTGAAGCAAGAAGGAATGGATAGGAGGAAGAGAGGACAAAAAGTTTGAGCAAAAGTTTGCCTCAAACTTTAGCTCAAACTTTTGGAATAAGTAAAAATGAACTAGGGAGCAAAAAGCTGGACCAAAAGTTTGCCTCAAACTTTTACGCAAACTTTTGGGAGAAAAGCTTGAGCCAACGTTTGCCTCAAACTTCTTGGCAAACGTTGGCATCACAAATCAACACCCTGGAGAGAAAAAGTTTGCGCCAACGTTTGCCTCAAACTTTTTGGAAAACGTTGGCGCCATGAACAACATACCCTGGAGAGCAAAAGTTTGCGCCAACGTTTGCCTCAAACTTTTTGGCAAACCTTGACGCCATGAGTGTGCATGAGGGGGCCAACGTTTGAGCAAAAGTTTGACCCCAAACTTTGGCTCAAACGTTGGTAGCAGCAAGAATGGGGTGGCTGATGTGAAAAGTTTGAGTAAAAGTTTGCCTCAAACTTTTACTCAAACTTTTACTCAAGCTTTCATGATTCCAAACCCGGTTCACTTCGGTTCTCTCTCCAACTCCAAGAGCAATCAACCAAGGCCTTTTTCAACCCAATTCCATCAAGAGCAAAGGCCCAATTCAAGGCTTGAAGACCATTTGAAGAAAGTGTATAAATAGCTTAGGATTTAAGTTCTTCGGAGAGCTTCTCTTTTAGTTTTCATAAGAGCTTTCTTTTCGGTTTTGATTAGTACACTTAGTAGAGAGCTCACTTTACATTTCTTGGCATTGTTGTTTTAATTCAAGAGAATTTGGGAGGAGAATTGATCTCTCTTCTCCCTTGTTCTTGCCTAGCACTCTTTACTTTCCTTGTCTTGGATCTTGGGTTGGAGAATTGAAGGAAATCTGTTTCAATCTCATCCTGAGATCTCTCTGTTTCATTTTACTGCATAATTGAATTTCCATTTTGGTTAATTGCTTCTGTCTTCTACTTTCTCTGCAATTTACAATTTACAATTCCTTTGCAATTGTTCTTGTTGGATCTAGGAAGGCATTGAGATCTAGACTTGGTTATCTAGTCTCTTGAGTCCTGAGATCTGAATTCTCATTTTACTTTCTCTGTTTAACGCTTTTCATGCTCATTTACAATTCTGTTTTTTAGATCCGATTCAATCCAAGTCATCTTCTATTTCTCTGTTTGTTGAATTTAATTTTTTCCTTGTTTAATTTCTGCAAATCCAATTCCCAATTCCCTTTACAATTCAAGCCATTTACATTTCTTGCACTTTAAGATTCTGCAATTTACATTTCTTGCGTTCTAAGTTTCTGCCATTTAATTTCTTGTTCTTTAAGATTCAGCACTTTAAATTTCAGTTCTCTTTAAATTCAATGCAATTTACCCATTCCCTTTACTTTCCATGCAATCTAAATTCCGCAAATCACAAATCACTCAACCAAATCTTGATTCGCTTGACTAAATCAACCACTAAACTAAAATTGCTCAATCCTTCAATCCCTGTGGGATCGACCTCACTCCCGTGAGTTATTATTACTTGATGCAACCCAGTGCACTTGCCGGTGAGTTTTGTGTCGGATCGTTTTCCGCACATCAAGTTTTTGGTGCCGTTGCCGGGGATTGATTAGATTGACAATGATTAAGTGAAGTGGAGATCTAGATCAAACACTTTTCCTTTTCTGTTCTTTAACTTTCAATTAACCCACTAACTGTTTGAATGTTTGCCTGAGATAACTGAAACTTCACTTTAGCAACAAAGTGAAGTTTCCCTGGAAATTTCTGGCTTTATGCAATGCTCTTGCTTACACAAGAGAGGCAATTTCTGCCACTAATTTTCCAAGTCCATCAACTGTTTGATACTTTGTGCCAGCTAACCTTCTGAATCACATTCTGAGCCTGAATATATTCTATCATCACTTGAATTGTTTGTGACTGTGCAGATCATGGAGGGGAATTCAACAAATTCTAGCAATCATGAGAGTAATATCTCCACTTTAGATGATAATGTAACCCATAGCTCGAAGCAACTATCCATCGCCATGAATGTTGTTGCTCAATAGTTTGAAGCTTTTCCACAAGGAAGCATTATCGGATGGGAAGAACTGATGAGTGAACTTCTAGTCAAGATGAACCCATCACAGAGAATTGTTAAACCAGAGGCAGAAGTGCACCCATTCACACAAGAGAAAGAAATTGAAGATGCTCATGCAGTCATAAGCCAAAACAAGCAGATGCATCATCAGACTCTACAACAACTAGACATGATGGCCAGAAAAATCACTGTGCTAAGACATGCTGTAGTACATACATATAGCCTGACTCAAAACTCATATCGGGGTAATAAAGCTTAACAAAGTTTTGGGGTCATTAACCATGAGCAACAAAGCTATGGACACTTACAATCTCCAAGCAGTCACTCAAGCACGTTCCAACAGAAGGGTCAGAAGGATGTATACAATCCGCCATGGAAAACTCAATCCAACTGGAGGGGGCTTGAGAACCAAAACCAAAAACCAAGGGACTTCAACTGCGACAATCCCAACTTCAGAAACCAGCACAAAACACACTTCCAATCTCGTCCTACCTCAACACTCACCCAAAATGACTTTCATCTACCACCACAATTGACACAGCCACAACCACTTCCAACCTTTCAAAGACTCTATATTTTAGAAATGATGATGGAGAGGTCCATGAAAATTCAAGAAATGATAACAATAGAGCAGGAAGAAATAAAAAAAGATCAAGAGATGATAAGCAAGAACCAAGAGGCCTCACTCAGAAGGCTCGAAAGGCAGATAGAACAAACTGGTTCAAAACCTTGCTGAATTGGGTGAGAAGAAGGGAACTCTGAACCTAAAGAGCCATGAAAAGGATGCTGGGTTGAAAGGGAATGAAGTCATGAAGGAAAGTGAGAAGGCCATGGAAAGAGAAACAGAGGGAAGGAAGCCCATAGTGAGAGGAGGAAGCCTAAGGCAACAGAAGCCTCAACTTCCATGAGCACAGAATGAAGGATGTCAAGCTAGTGACAATAAAAGAGCGCTTGTTGGGAGGCAACCCAACCTGAGGTAGTTTTCTTTTCATAGCTATTTTAATAAAAATGTTAATTAGTTTTATCTATATTGCAAGAAGCTAAGTTTGGTGTTGCACACCAAAACAATATAAGGGAGAATGAAGGATTCTAAGTTTGGTGTTCCACCAAAATCTCATTTAAAACATATTCTCACCTTCTGCATAATGCTAGCTTCAAGCAGCTAGATAAACTAGTTAACTATTTTGCTATTCTTTAGTTTTCAGTTTTGTCACTTTTGAAAAAGAAAAAGAGTTTTACACATGGTTTATCTGATGCACAAGAACCATTGGCAAGGTACTAAATTTGGTGTGCCCACACCAAAGTAAGTACAAAGGCCCACAAATAAATCATGCATGCTAACCATTGTTTCTAAGTGCTTGGGGAACAAGCAACTTTCAATATCACTGCAGAGCATCATACAAGCTTTTGGAAAAATTAAGCATCATCAGTCAAGGAGATAAAAGAGGAATATGAAGACCAGCAATGATGATGATGAGAAGGAGGAAAGCAAGTAAACTCCAAAAGGTTGTATTGTTAAGTGATTATTTTACATCAGATATTGCTGTGATTGAAAGTGATATAATACCCCTGCTTGTCTGCATAGTATAGTTTTTCTGTAATTCAATAATTAAGATGCTTGATTATTCACAACACTACACTTTTCACACTTGTTTGCACTCAATACTTCAAAAATGTATCACATGAAAGTTCTTTGAAAAGAAGGATTGAGGAATTAAACAATTTTGAGGCAAGCAAAAGATTAAGAGAAGTGGCGGTTCTAGTTGTATGATAATGTATTGAGGTTGCATGCTTATGAAAACTTGCATGGGAGCTCATAGGCAGGACATGAAGTTCAAAGAAGTATTGTGGAGATTTTCAAAAATTTATTGATCCAAGAAGCAGCAAACAAAACAAAAGAAAATAAAGAAAATACAAAAATAAAAAGAACATGGCCCAAGGCTCTGAGCATCAATTACTAGGCAGAAAAGAAAGAAGAAACAAAAACTCAAAGAGTTGTTATCCTAGTAAATGCTTGTGGTCGAATTGTGTCAAAGAAAGAGGCTTGAGCAAGTAAATCCTTAGGGGTGATTTAACACCTAATACCTTAAAACCAACTGGTTTAGGAGTATTGATTAAAAGCTTACCTAAAGAGCCGCTTTGAGACATGACACTTAGAGTCAAGGCCAAAGCAAAGAAACTATAAGCTGCTTCAAGGTGATTACATATAAAGAGATCTCTATGATACCATTTGGATGAAAGTCCTAAGACCTAAGACTCCCAAGATGTAGGGACTAGTAAGCACTGAGGCCCTTGCATGAGCATATGATTTAGAGTTCACCCCACTGTCACTTAATCACTTCACTCACAGGACCTGACAAGTTATTCTTCAATCCGTCTTAATTGAAAGAACCCTGGAGCATAATTCATTTCTTGCTTGGGGACAAGCAAGCTTTAAGTTTGGTGTTGTGATGACAAGTCATCTTAGCCTAGTTTCACTAGCCTTTTTCTTTTGTTTTCAATTGAATTATGCACTTTCTTGAGCCATAAGCAAGCCAATTGGGTAGATTTTCATGTTTCCTTTGATTTAATCAACCATAGATGAATTAATGTAATTTCATGAGGTTTTATGCTATAAATGTCACATATTATGAAAGAATGAATATCTCATGATTTTGAGCATAGCTTTGATGTGTTTGGTTGATTAATGATAGGTGAAGAAAGCTTGGAGAAAGGTTGAAGCAAGAAGGAATGGATAGGAGGAAGAGAGGACAAAAAGTTTGAGCAAAAGTTTGCCTCAAACTTTAGCTCAAACTTTTGGAATAAGTAAAAATGAACTAGGGAGCAAAAAGCTGGACCAAAAGTTTGCCTCAAACTTTTACGCAAACTTTTGGGAGAAAAGCTTGAGCCAACGTTTGCCTCAAACTTCTTGGCAAACGTTGGCATCACAAATCAACACCCTGGAGAGAAAAAGTTTGCGCCAACGTTTGCCTCAAACTTTTTGGAAAATGTTGGCGCCATGAACAACATACCCTGGAGAGCAAAAGTTTGCGCCAACGTTTGCCTCAAACTTTTTGGCAAACCTTGACGCCATGAGTGTGCATGAGGGGGCCAACGTTTGAGCAAAAGTTTGACCCCAAACTTTGGCTCAAACGTTGGTAGCAGCAAGAATGGGGTGGCTGATGTGAAAAGTTTGAGTAAAAGTTTGCCTCAAACTTTTACTCAAACTTTTACTCAAGCTTTCATGATTCCAAACCCGGTTCACTTCGGTTCTCTCTCCAACTCCAAGAGCAATCAACCAAGGCCTTTTTCAACCCAATTCCATCAAGAGCAAAGGCCCAATTCAAGGCTTGAAGACCATTTGAAGAAAGTGTATAAATAGCTTAGGATTTAAGTTCTTCGGAGAGCTTCTCTTTTAGTTTTCATAAGAGCTTTCTTTTCGGTTTTGATTAGTACACTTAGTAGAGAGCTCACTTTACATTTCTTGGCATTGTTGTTTTAATTCAAGAGAATTTGGGAGGAGAATTGATCTCTCTTCTCCCTTGTTCTTGCCTAGCACTCTTTACTTTCCTTGTCTTGGATCTTGGGTTGGAGAATTGAAGGAAATCTGTTTCAATCTCATCCTGAGATCTCTCTGTTTCATTTTACTGCATAATTGAATTTCCATTTTGGTTAATTGCTTCTGTCTTCTACTTTCTCTGCAATTTACAATTTACAATTCCTTTGCAATTGTTCTTGTTGGATCTAGGAAGGCATTGAGATCTAGACTTGGTTATCTAGTCTCTTGAGTCCTGAGATCTGAATTCTCATTTTACTTTCTCTGTTTAACGCTTTTCATGCTCATTTACAATTCTGTTTTTTAGATTCGATTCAATCCAAGTCATCTTCTATTTCTCTGTTTGTTGAATTTAATTTTTTCCTTGTTTAATTTCTGCAAATCCAATTCCCAATTCCCTTTACAATTCAAGCCATTTACATTTCTTGCACTTTAAGATTCTGCAATTTACATTTCTTGCGTTCTAAGTTTCTGCCATTTAATTTCTTGTTCTTTAAGATTCAGCACTTTAAATTTCAGTTCTCTTTAAATTCAATGCAATTTACCCATTCCCTTTACTTTCCATGCAATCTAAATTCCGCAAATCACAAATCACTCAACCAAATCTTGATTCGCTTGACTAAATCAACCACTAAACTAAAATTGCTCAATCCTTCAATCCCTGTGGGATCGACCTCACTCCCGTGAGTTATTATTACTTGATGCAACCCAGTGCACTTGCCGGTGAGTTTTGTGTCGGATCGTTTTCCGCACATCAAGTTTTTGGCGCCGTTGCCGGGGATTGATTAGATTGACAATGATTAAGTGAAGTGGAGATCTAGATCAAACACTTTTCCTTTTCTGTTCTTTAACTTTCAATTAACCCACTAACTGTTTGAATGTTTGCCTGAGATAACTGAAACTTCACTTTAGCAACAAAGTGAAGTTTCCCTGGAAATTTCTGGCTTTATGCAATGCTCTTGCTTACACAAGAAAGGCAATTTCTGCCACTAATTTTCCAAGTCCATCAACTGTTTGATACTTTGTGCCAGCTAACCTTCTGAATCACATTCTGAGCCTGAATATATTCTATCATCACTTGAATTGTTTGTGACTGTGCAGATCATGGAGGGGAATTCAACAAATTCTAGCAATCATGAGAGTAATATCTCCACTTTAGATGATAATGTAACCCATAGCTCGAAGCAACTATCCATCGCCATGAATGTTGTTGCTCAATAGTTTGAAGCTTTTCCACAAGGAAGCATTATCGGATGGGAAGAACTGATGAGTGAACTTCTAGTCAAGATGAACCCATCACAGAGAATTGTTAAACCAGAGGCAGAAGTGCACCCATTCACACAAGAGAAAGAAATTGAAGATGCTCATGCAGTCATAAGCCAAAACAAGCAGATGCATCATCAGACTCTACAACAACTAGACATGATGGCCAGAAAAATCACTGTGCTAAGACATGCTGTAGTACATACATATAGCCTGACTCAAAACTCATATCGGGGTAATAAAGCTTAACAAAGTTTTGGGGTCATTAACCATGAGCAACAAAGCTATGGACACTTACAATCTCCAAGCAGTCACTCAAGCACGTTCCAACAGAAGGGTCAGAAGGATGTATACAATCCGCCATGGAAAACTCAATCCAACTGGAGGGGGCTTGAGAACCAAAACCAAAAACCAAGGGACTTCAACTGCGACAATCCCAACTTCAGAAACCAGCACAAAACACACTTCCAATCTCGTCCTACCTCAACACTCACCCAAAATGACTTTCATCTACCACCACAATTGACACAGCCACAACCACTTCCAACCTTTCAAAGACTCTATATTTTAGAAATGATGATGGAGAGGTCCATGAAAATTCAAGAAATGATAACAATAGAGCAGGAAGAAATAAAGAAAGATCAAGAGATGATAAGCAAGAACCAAGAGGCCTCACTCAGAAGGCTCGAAAGGCAGATAGAACAAACTGGTTCAAAACCTTGCTGAATTGGGTGAGAAGAAGGGAACTCTGAACCTAAAGAGCCATGAAAAGGATGCTGGGTTGAAAGGGAATGAAGTCATGAAGGAAAGTGAGAAGGCCATGGAAAGAGAAACAGAGGGAAGGAAGCCCATAGTGAGAGGAGGAAGCCTAAGGCAACAGAAGCCTCAACTTCCATGAGCACAGAATGAAGGATGTCAAGCTAGTGACAATAAAAGAGCGCTTGTTGGGAGGCAACCCAACCTGAGGTAGTTTTCTTTTCATAGCTATTTTAATAAAAATGTTAATTAGTTTTATCTATATTGCAAGAAGCTAAGTTTGGTGTTGCACACCAAAACAATATAAGGGAGAATGAAGGATTCTAAGTTTGGTGTTCCACCAAAATCTCATTTAAAACATATTCTCACCTTCTGCATAATGCTAGCTTCAAGCAGCTAGATAAACTAGTTAACTATTTTGCTATTCTTTAGTTTTCAGTTTTGTCACTTTTGAAAAAGAAAAAGAGTTTTACACATGGTTTATCTGATGCACAAGAACCATTGGCAAGGTACTAAATTTGGTGTGCCCACACCAAAGTAAGTACAAAGGCCCACAAATAAATCATGCATGCTAACCATTGTTTCTAAGTGCTTGGGGAACAAGCAACTTTCAATATCACTGCAGAGCATCATACAAGCTTTTGGAAAAATTAAGCATCATCAGTCAAGGAGATAAAAGAGGAATATGAAGACCAGCAATGATGATGATGAGAAGGAGGAAAGCAAGTAAACTCCAAAAGGTTGTATTGTTAAGTGATTATTTTACATCAGATATTGCTGTGATTGAAAGTGATATAATACCCCTGCTTGTCTGCATAGTATAGTTTTTCTGTAATTCAATAATTAAGATGCTTGATTATTCACAACACTACACTTTTCACACTTGTTTGCACTCAATACTTCAAAAATGTATCACATGAAAGTTCTTTGAAAAGAAGGATTGAGGAATTAAACAATTTTGAGGCAAGCAAAAGATTAAGAGAAGTGGCGGTTCTAGTTGTATGATAATGTATTGAGGTTGCATGCTTATGAAAACTTGCATGGGAGCTCATAGGCAGGACATGAAGTTCAAAGAAGTATTGTGGAGATTTTCAAAAATTTATTGATCCAAGAAGCAGCAAACAAAACAAAAGAAAATAAAGAAAATACAAAAATAAAAAGAACATGGCCCAAGGCTCTGAGCATCAATTACTAGGCAGAAAAGAAAGAAGAAACAAAAACTCAAAGAGTTGTTATCCTAGTAAATGCTTGTGGTCGAATTGTGTCAAAGAAAGAGGCTTGAGCAAGTAAATCCTTAGGGGTGATTTAACACCTAATACCTTAAAACCAACTGGTTTAGGAGTATTGATTAAAAGCTTACCTAAAGAGCCGCTTTGAGACATGACACTTAGAGTCAAGGCCAAAGCAAAGAAACTATAAGCTGCTTCAAGGTGATTACATATAAAGAGATCTCTATGATACCATTTGGATGAAAGTCCTAAGACCTAAGACTCCCAAGATGTAGGGACTAGTAAGCACTGAGGCCCTTGCATGAGCATATGATTTAGAGTTCACCCCACTGTCACTTAATCACTTCACTCACAGGACCTGACAAGTTATTCTTCAATCCGTCTTAATTGAAAGAACCCTGGAGCATAATTCATTTCTTGCTTGGGGACAAGCAAGCTTTAAGTTTGGTGTTGTGATGACAAGTCATCTTAGCCTAGTTTCACTAGCCTTTTTCTTTTGTTTTCAATTGAATTATGCACTTTCTTGAGCCATAAGCAAGCCAATTGGGTAGATTTTCATGTTTCCTTTGATTTAATCAACCATAGATGAATTAATGTAATTTCATGAGGTTTTATGCTATAAATGTCACATATTATGAAAGAATGAATATCTCATGATTTTGAGCATAGCTTTGATGTGTTTGGTTGATTAATGATAGGTGAAGAAAGCTTGGAGAAAGGTTGAAGCAAGAAGGAATGGATAGGAGGAAGAGAGGATAAAAAGTTTGAGCAAAAGTTTGCCTCAAACTTTAGCTCAAACTTTTGGAATAAGTAAAAATGAACTAGGGAGCAAAAAGCTGGACCAAAAGTTTGCCTCAAACTTTTACGCAAACTTTTGGGAGAAAAGCTTGAGCCAACGTTTGCCTCAAACTTCTTGGCAAACGTTGGCATCACAAATCAACATCCTGGAGAGAAAAAGTTTGCGCCAACGTTTGCCTCAAACTTTTTGGAAAACGTTGGCGCCATGAACAACATACCCTGGAGAGCAAAAGTTTGCGCCAACGTTTGCCTCAAACTTTTTGGCAAACCTTGACGCCATGAGTGTGCATGAGGGGGCCAACGTTTGAGCAAAAGTTTGACCCCAAACTTTGGCTCAAACGTTGGTAGCAGCAAGAATGGGGTGGCTGATGTGAAAAGTTTGAGTAAAAGTTTGCCTCAAACTTTTACTCAAACTTTTACTCAAGCTTTCATGATTCCAAACCCGGTTCACTTCGGTTCTCTCTCCAACTCCAAGAGCAATCAACCAAGGCCTTTTTCAACCCAATTCCATCAAGAGCAAAGGCCCAATTCAAGGCTTGAAGACCATTTGAAGAAAGTGTATAAATAGCTTAGGATTTAAGTTCTTCGGAGAGCTTCTCTTTTAGTTTTCATAAGAGCTTTCTTTTCGGTTTTGATTAGTACACTTAGTAGAGAGCTCACTTTACATTTCTTGGCATTGTTGTTTTAATTCAAGAGAATTTGGGAGGAGAATTGATCTCTCTTCTCCCTTGTTCTTGCCTAGCACTCTTTACTTTCCTTGTCTTGGATCTTGGGTTGGAGAATTGAAGGAAATCTGTTTCAATCTCATCCTGAGATCTCTCTGTTTCATTTTACTGCATAATTGAATTTCCATTTTGGTTAATTGCTTCTGTCTTCTACTTTCTCTACAATTTACAATTTACAATTCCTTTGCAATTGTTCTTGTTGGATCTAGGAAGGCATTGAGATCTAGAGTTGGTTATCTAGTCTCTTGAGTCCTGAGATCTGAATTCTCATTTTACTTTCTCTGTTTAACGCTTTTCATGCTCATTTACAATTCTGTTTTTTAGATCCGATTCAATCCAAGTCATCTTCTATTTCTCTGTTTGTTGAATTTAATTTTTTCCTTGTTTAATTTCTGCAAATCCAATTCCCAATTCCCTTTACAATTCAAGCCATTTACATTTCTTGCACTTTAAGATTTTGCAATTTACATTTCTTGCGTTCTAAGTTTCTGCCATTTAATTTCTTGTTCTTTAAGATTCAGCACTTTAAATTTCAGTTCTCTTTAAATTCAATGCAATTTACCCATTCCCTTTACTTTCCATGCAATCTAAATTCTGCAAATCACAAATCACTCAACCAAATCTTGATTCGCTTGACTAAATCAACCACTAAACTAAAATTGCTCAATCCTTCAATCCCTGTGGGATCGACCTTACTCCCGTGAGTTATTATTACTTGATGCGACCCGGTGCACTTGCCGGTGAGTTTTGTGTCGGATCGTTTTCCGCACATCAATGTGCAGTAGGTGTCTCTATAGTGGTCTGAGGCTCTGCAGTCTGTATGAGGGTCGGAGGTTCTGCCTGCTGAAGCGGAGGCTCTGTCTGTAGAGGGATCTCTGGATCAGCCGGCTATATCTGATGGGGCTCCTCATGATGTGGTGTAGCCTGCTCAGGTCCTCCCTGCTCAGCCTCTGCACGTGCCTCCTCCTCATGATCATCCGCCTCTGCATCAGATGGCTCCAATGGTGTGTCAGGCTCGGAGGGGATGTCACTGTCGGATCGGATCATCAACTTTAAGTGCTCATAGCGTCGCTTGTTGCGACACTCCATACAATCCAGGAATGCGAAGAGTCGGTGCGCAAGGTGATAAATGGGCTCGGGAGCAGGAGAGGGTGTAGTGGTGGCTGATGGGGCAGTAGATGCTGAAGGAGCAGCAGAAGATGTGGCTACCTTACCGGAGGCAGTGAGAAATAGAGGTCGGTAGCCCAAAGCCTGGAACTTCCTGCTGTGAGGGATGATCTTCTTGCAGTCAGCAGCGGTAGGCTTTTCATCAGCAATCTCCCATGGCACCTCAGCTTGGCGGCCCAACTGAGAGATCAAATATGGGAAAGGGAGGGTGCCTCTGACATGGACTCTGGCCATGTAATACCAGATAAAGTGGGGAAGATATAAGTCCTTTCCCTCTATCACACACCAGATGAGGGTAATCATGGCAGCTGGCACCTCAGTCTCATGAGTGCTCGGCACCACGTAGTTACTCAGAATTTGCTACCAAAGCCGAGCCTCATCGTTCAGGTAGATAAGCTTTATGCCCTTTGGGTTCGTTGTTGTCTTACCCATGACCCATGGTACAGTAGGATCAAGAGCTATGGTCCTTTTTACTACGTCCCAGTCAAATCTCATGAATCTCATATCCTCTTCAGCCTTCTGGTAACTATCTGGCTGATCCGATTTAGGTAGGAGCTGGAGGATTTCTTCTATTGCTTCCTTAGTAACCAAAATTTGTTTCCCTCTAAGTTGTATGGCATCCAGGGTTGTTTTGAAATAATTACAATAGAATTCTCTGACCCAGGATGAATTAACTTCAGTCAAGTTCCTTTCCAGGAAGAACCAGCCTCTCTGTTTAATTTGTTCTGAGGTGTATTGTTTGAGTTCTTTTGGAATTTTCAGGGTCTTTTCCCGGTATAGGTTCCTGGAAGATGCAAAGACAGGATACTTCAGCTCACAGTATCTGTTGGAAAACTTTTCTGGATCAGTGGTAGGCACCAACTGATCAGCCATTTCCTGCGGGGTAAAGTTTTTTTCCCACCAGGAATCGTCATGGAGGATATCCAAAATAGAGGTAGAGGATTCTTCTCTTTCCTTTTGCCTGTGGTTTCCTTGCCCTTTCCTTTGCTTTTAGGGTCAGACATCCTGAAAAGCAGAAATTCCAGGATACAGTTTAAGAATTTAAAGCAGGAAAATAGGTAAGCAAATAGGAATTTAGCGATAAAAGCATATAGGCAAAAGATGAATAAAAGAGCAATATAAGTATGGAATTGAGTTAAATAGATGTAAAATTTTTGGATTGTATGCAAGGTAAAAGTTGGAGAAGAAAAATCACAATCCAAAATCTATGATGTGCAGAATTGTTGTTAATTAGGAAAAACAGTAATCATGCCTTGCAGTGGTTTTAAAGTGGTTAGTTGAAAGCTAATAGAAAAGTTAGAAAGTTAAAGTAGTTAAGAGTTAAAAATGAGTTAAAGTAAGTGACATGGTGTTGTGGTTCCCAATTAACTAAAATCGCGTGATTGATGGATAATGAAAGTGACGCGTACGCGTGGGGCACGTGGACGCGTTGCTTGGAATTGTGCTAACATCGTTTTGGCGCAACTCTCTGTTTCCAATCAGGGGGCAATGATTTCCATGCGATGCATACGCGTCGCCCACGCTGTTGCGTGGTGTGTGTGAAGTGAAAGTGACGCATTCACATCACTGACGCGATCGCGTGGGTGAGATATAATGAAGGTGACGCGTTCGCGTCACCGACGCGATCGCGTGGCCCAAATTGTGCCTAATGCACCATAGCCACACGATTCCAGCCCAACTTTCTGGGCGTTGGATTTTTGACGTCGATTTTGTGCCGATGCCCACGAGTGGGGTCTCTCTTTCTCTTTTTTTTTTTAACAATATGCAGGATGCAAAATGCAATGCTAATGTGGGTGCTATGAATAATTACAGGTTCAATAAAAATAGAATAAAATAAAACTCAAAAACAAAAAAACCAAATAAGATCAAAATTAAAAAAGGAACGATCATACCATGGTGGGTTGTCTCCCACCTAGCACTTTTAGCTAAAGTCCTTAAGTTGGACATTTGATGAGCTTCCTGCTATGGTGGCTTGTGCTTGAATTCATAAAAAATCTCCACCACTGTTTGGAATGCCAACAGCCTCCGGGGTCCCAAACTAGGCATGTAAAGCCCTTGAGCAAATTCAAACAGGTTTTCAGGCTCCCGGGGTACTGAATATTAGAATAGATTCCAGGATCCCAAACCTTTCTTTTATATCCACCTTTGTCTCGATCTATCTTTTTCTAGCCGGACGGTTTGGAAGTTGTATTCTCACCAAGATAACCAAACGTTTTCCGAGACTCATTCAATCGAACTCAAAACCAATCCTTACACTTCAAAGTGAAGTGTGGAACTTTGTTGAATCTTGCATACCAGCCTTGAGCACGAACCATTTTCCTTTTACTCTTAAAGCCGCAAAGAGCTCTAAGCTGGCCATCTGTTTCAAGCAAACCATATTCAAGTGGAAAAGTAAAGATAAAGGCTAAGGAATTTACCCACTTGAAGTTCGTATTGGGTGGTAATGGCCTTGGGATAGGTGTTTCCAGTAGTTTTGCAAGCTCTACTCCCTTGTATTCTTCTGTGAATTCTTCCACTTCTTTGCAAACTTTATCAACTGCAACCATGTCTTGATCAAAGTCTTCGATATCTTTCTCATCACTCAAGTCATAAGTTGGAGGTTGAGAAAAGTCTACCTCCACATCATTTTCGTAATCACTTCGGGAAGATTCTTTAGTCTCCAGGAATTCACTTGCGGATGCAAGTTTATTACTAGGAGAACTTGACTCGTGATTATCATCATCAAAGAAACTCGCGTCTTGAGTTGATCCATCCAGTTCTTCATAAGATACCTGCTTTGGGTGCTGTGCACTATCCTCCTTAGCATCAATTGCAAATTTCTTGATGGAATTCTCCACAATTCTGGATTCCCATAGAGGTTCAGCATCTCCTAAATCTTCAACCAATTCTTCTTCTTCGATAATTTCAGCTTCCTCCACTTGTTCCAGTATAAAGTCATGCTCCTTTCTGTCCATTGGAGTTTCTAGTATCTCCTTCATGCTACGTTCTTCATTAGATTGTCCACATGAAGCCATGGGGGTTCCTTGAGTGTCCGAACGTCAGAAAGGTAATCGATTAATCGCTTGCTCCAGTTGGTGAAGGGTTGCATGAAATTTTTCCACTATTTTCCTTGAGTTGATCCCTTGATTCTTCGGTTGATGGATATGGACATGGTGCATAAGGACGTGGTGGTTCTTGGGAGTAATTGGATTGGAATTGGGGTGGGTATGGGTTAGGGTCATACTGAGGGGAATGGTAGTAGGGGGCTTATGAGTGTGGTGGTTCAAAGCTATGTTGAGGAGGTGGTTTATAGGCATATGATGGTGCTTGTTGGTAACTACGAGGGTGTCCACCGTATCTATTATCTTGGTATGCACCTCGGAATAGCTCTTGACCATAGTAATTTGGTGGGTGTTGGTTGTCACGAAAGGGTCCACCATAACTATTGTCTCGACATGCATTGTTGAATGGTCGTCGTCCATGGTACGTTGGAAGGTGTTGTTGCCTAAAGGGTTGATCAGATCCTCGTGGTTCCGTCCATCTCTGATTGCTTTGACCTTGATGCGTGTTCCTATTATAGCTTCTATTCCTTTCAACAATATTAGAACCAAACTCAAAGCGACAGGGGTGAGAACTCATAGTAATTAATAAAAATTAAAAACAAAAATAAAAACAAGCAAAATAAAATATTTACAATAACCAATAATAAGGCACACGTTTGCAATTCCCCGGCAATGGCGCCATTTTGAGCAAACTGGATTTCCTGCCGGTAAAGAATTTTTATAAAATTAATCACATTGTGAGTATAATTTCTAAACCAACAGAGAATCCTTTCGTACAAAAGTTTGGTTGTCACAAGTAACAAAACCTAATAAAATTTATAACCGAAGTATTTAAACCTCCGGTCGTCTTCTCAAGGAATTGCAGGGAGATGTGATTTATTATCGGTTATGGAAAAAGCGTATTTTTGGGGTTTTTTTTAAATTAGAGAACAAGTAATTTAAATGGCAAGAAAAATAAATTAATAATTATAAAGTAAACTCTTGGCAAGGTATGAGAACTGGAAATCCTATCCTAGTTATCTTTATCAGGTGTGATAAAAATTGTTTATCGCTCCCGCTTAGTTAACCCTTACTAAATAAAGGAAAGTTATGTGGACTAATTAATTTGATCCTTAAGTCCTAGTTAACTCCTGTGGAAAGACTAGCTTTAGAGCGATCCAAATCAATCAGCGAGAATTCCAATTTTCAATCAACTACTGAGTTTGATAAATCAAGTGTTACCAATTACTTAACCAAAGCCAAAAGGGGAAAATAAATCTAAATTAAATTGAGAGCATCATAAATAGAATAAAACAATCATTAATCTGAAATACCTCAAATTGCATTTAAACATAAATTCAAATCCTAACATGGAAAGGTTCATAAACCAAATTGAAAAGATAAATAACAATTAAAGTAATAGAATAAATAAAAGTAGAAAATAAATTAAAGGAACATTGAACCTGGCATTGAAGTAGTAATCATAAAATAAAATAAAAGGAATCCTAATCCTAAAACTTGAGAGAGAGGAGAGAGCTTCTCTCTCTAAAATCTACATCTAAAACCTAAAATTGTGTATATTGAATGTTGTAAAAATGTCTTGCGCGTTGTTGTTTGATTCCCCCATTCTCTGCCTTATATTCTGTGTTTCTGGATTTGGAATTGGGCCGAAAAAGGGTCCAAAAATCGCTGGGGCATTTTCTGCAGATTCCTGTACGTGGCGTCTGTCATGCGAGCGCGTGGGTCACACGTTCACGTGGTCTGTAGTTTTTCCTTGTCATGCGTCCGCGTCACTCACGCGTTCGCGTCATTTGCGTTCTGCTCAAGGCACGCGTCCGCGTTAGTCACGCGTTCACGTCAGTGCCATTTCGCGTTAGGCACGCGTCCGCGTCATCCATGCGTTCGTGTCGCTGCCTTTTCTTCAAAACTCCATTTTTGTGCTTTTCTTCCATTTTTGTATGTTTCTTTCAGTCCTCTAAGCCATTCCTGCCCTATGAAGCCTGAAAATACTTAACACACAAATCACGGTATCGAATGGTAATAAAGGATAATTAAAATTAATATTTTTAAAGCATAAGAAACATGTTTTCACACTTATCACATAATAAGGAAGGAAAAGTAAAACCATGCAATTTATATGAATAAGTGGGTGAAGAATTGATAAAAACACTCAAATTGAGCACAAGATGAATCATAAAATATGGCTTTATCAGAGAGCAATATAGGTAAAGGGCATATCAACAAATACTTGATGCAAGAACAAAGTTAAAGCATGAAGAACACTTAGGAGCATCAAGTTCAAACAAGAAAGAGTGGGTCATGAAAGACATGTAAGCTCATATCAATGCATAAAGAATATAAGAGTCATACAAGATTAAGCATTGATTTAAAAGTTTCATCACCCAACAATATCAAACAAGTCAAGAAGCACCAAGATTAACCAAGAAATTCTCAACAATTGAGTAAGAAAATTCAACACCATTATTAAAATAAGAAGCTTAAAAAAAAGAAGGTAAAAAAAAGCTATAAAAACAAAAATGAAAATGCAAAGAATAAAAGTATGCGAATGCAATGGACAAAAGAAAATGGAAGATGAGAAAAAAAACTCTTTTTTTTGCGACGCGGACGCGCACAATACGCGTACCCGTGCTTGATGAAGTTGGCGACCAACGTGGACACGTCACGTAAAATTGCATGTCAGGTCGCGGGCACAGAGTAGGCACAACTTTGGCACAACTCTCTGGAACATGTACCAGGAGGGCGGGTGGTGCTATCGGCGCGTGCGCACAGCGTGCATGCGCATACATTGTGCAATTAAAGTCAACGGCGCATACGCGCCAGGTGCGTGTACGCGCGGGTTGGTTTGTGCCTTAGGCCCAATGTTCGCATAGTGCAGGCCTAACTCTCGGGTTTTTAGCTGGGTGGAATTTTTGCATCCACGCGTACGCTTACATGACGCGTCCGCTTGGATGGTCGAAAATCTTTGAGGCGTGCGTACGCGCCAGGTGCGCACACGCGCCGGTTGGTGCTCTGTTTTTCTAAATTTTTCCAAGTTCTTGCACCACACCAAGCCTTCCGAACCTCCGAACAACTACCAAAACACCCTAAGACCTTATTTAACCTACTAAACTACCAACTATACTCAACAAACTCAACAAAACATGAAATTAAACTAATTACCAATATGTACAAAAGGGAAAAATGAAAAGAATTTACCCTGGTGGGGTGTCTCCCACCTAGCACTTTTAGTTTAAGTCCTTAAGTTGGACTTATGGGGAGCTCCTCTTAAGGTGGCTTGTGCTTGAAGCTATCCTTGAACATCCACCAAAGCTTGAATCTCCAATAAGCTTTAGTCTTCAAAAATGATAACTCCAAGCCTTGATGGAGTTCCACACAAGCCATGGGCTCCCAAATTTGATTCTCCTTGTGCTATCTGGGATCCCACACTTTGTTTTGATACCCATCTTCAAATTGATCATCATGATTCCAATTGGGTGGCATGACCTTAGAATTCTCAATTAAGCACCCAAACATTCTTCTAGACCCATGCAATTTGGTTATACACCAACTATTGTCATTCAACTTCGAACATGCAACCATCATGAACTTGGAGAGATGTGTCCAACCACTACACAACTCTCTCCTACACTTAACTCCACAAAGAGCTCTAAGTTGACCATCATTTTCAATCAAACCATATTCAAGTGAGAATGCAAAGCTTAGGGATAAGAATTTTACCCACTTGAATGTTGTGTTGGATGATGGTGACTTAGGAAGGGGGACCTCCCCACACTTAGCCAATGCGAGGTCTACGCCCTTGTGCTCCTTCTTGACTACCTCCACCTCCTTGCAAGCTTCTTCAACTTCAATTCCTTGCTCACCAACTTCTTCTATACACCCTTCATTGCTCAAACCATGTGTTAGAGGTTGTGCACGGTCCTCCTTGTCATCAATTTCACAACACAATAAAGGAGATTCATCAATTCCAAAAGACTCATTAGTTGGTATGGAATCATCTTCAATGATGGAGCTTGCTTCTTGCTCAACCTCCTCCTCTTGGTGGCTTCCTTCCAATTCAATCTTTTCTTCATTGCTTACCAAGGGTATGGGAGGTGAGGTGTCTTCTTCTTTAATCTCCATGTTAAGCCCAATGGGAGAGGATTCAATTGTACATAAGAATTCCTCAATGATTGAATCCATCTCTTGGTCAACCTCTTCAAAGTTTTTCACCATGATATGCCATGGAGGTTGTATGCCCTCCTCAACATCAATGTCAAGCTTCTTAGAAGAGGGCTTTATGATTCTACATTCCCATGGACTTCTAACATCTCCTAGGTCTTCAACCACTCTTTCCGGCTCAATTGTCTTAACTTCGTCCCTTTATGGCAATTCTTGCCTCAACTCCACTTCTTCACCTTGAAGCTCTAAACTCAATCCCTCACTATGCCCCTTAATTGCTTCTCCACATTCGTCAATGGGAGTGCCTTGGTTTCTTAGGATTAGTTAGGAGGAGGCCATATTGCTAACGGCTTCCGCTAGGATAGCCATCTTGGCTTCTAGCTCCTTAAACTCCTTTTCTATTCCCTCTTGTTGCCTTTGGAATTGAGAGTTAAGATCTTCTAGTTTTAGCATGAGGGCTTCATCGGGGGGTGGCGGTGGGAGAGAGGGTTCATTGTTTGAGGGAAAGGAGTTGTAGTTGGAAGGTGGCTCATATTGGTAAGGGTATGGAGATGGTGTATAAGGAGGTGGTTCTTGGGAATAGTTGTGTTGGAATTGTGGTGTTTCTATGTATGGTTCATATGGCTTATAAAGTGGTTGGTAGGATGGATAAGAATTCAGGCCATATGGAGGTGTTTGGTGGTATGGGGCTTGTGAGTAAGGTGGTTCAAAACCATGTTGAGGGGGTGGTTCATAGGCATGTGGCGGTAGTTGTTGACAATCACAATAAGGGTCACCACATCCATTAGATTGATATGCATTAGGATGAGAGTTATACCCATAAGAATCCGGAGGTTGTTGTTGCCAAGAAGGGTGATCAATCCCTTGAGGCTCCTCCCACCTTTGACTGTTCCATCTTTGATGCATATTGTCATTATAGTTCCCATTCCCTACAACATAATTTGAGCCAAACTCATAGCCAAAGGGGTGAGAATTCATAATAGCAAATGAAAATAAAAACAAAACTAGTAAGAACTAATAAAAACTAACTCCTAAAACAAGCAAAAACTAGCAAAGAAGCATATTAACATATATACAATAGCCAATAACATAACACCATTTCAACTCCCCGGCAACTGCGCCATTTTGATAAGTGAGATTTGTTGTGATGGTATAGAATTTCACAATTGAAATCTCGTTGCAAGTAGAGCATAGGCGGGGGCTAATGCCAAGTATGAGTAAGATTTTCACTACATGTTAGCTATGCATGTAAGTGAGAGAGCAATATAGGTAAAGGGCATATCAACTAATATTTGATGCAAGAACAAAGTTAAAGCATGAAGAACACTTAGGAGCATCAAGTTCAAACAGGAAAGAGTGGGTCATGAAAGACATGTAAGCTCATATCAATGCATAAAGAATATAAGAGTCATACAAGATTAAGCATTGATTTAAAAGTTTCATTACCCAACAATATCAAACAAGTCAAGAAGCAACAAGATTAACCAAGAAATTCTCAACAATTGAGTAAGAAAATTCAACACCATTATTAAAATAAGAAGCTTAAAAAAAAGAAGGTAAAAACAAGCTATTAAAACAAAATGAATATGCAAAGAATAAAAGTATGCGAATGCAATGGACAAAAGAAAATGGAAGATGAGAAAAAAAAAACTCTTGTGTATTATTCTTTTGATGAGTGAGATTTGCTGTGATGGTATAGAATTTCAACATTGAAATCTCGTTGCAAGTATAGTTCTACACCAACAAACAATCCTCTCAATAAAAAATTTAGTTGTCACAAGTACAAACCCCAATGAAAATTAACCGAAGTATTTAAACCTCGGGTCACAAGGAATTGCAATGAAGTGCTTAATTATTGGCTATGAAGATGCAAGGGGGTTTGATTTGGAAATTGACAAGAAAATATAAATGATAAGGAAGTAAAATAATGAGAACTAATAAAAGAAATGGAAAGAACTCTTGGCTAGACATAGGTAAATTGAGATTACCATCCTTGTCAACAAACCATATATTGATAATTTTGAGAGGCCAACCTATTAAGTCTACCTCCAAAAGCTTTAAGTACGTAATATCTACTCCTAAGCTTGAAGTATGTCAAATAGGCTTTGATCACATCACCCCATAAGTCCCAACCTATCTACTAATTAGATTAGTAGTGGGTTGGTGTCAATGAGTATCAAATTGATCACCAAGGGTTCTCAAATCACCAAATCATTGAGACCCAATGACTCAAGGTCACTCAATTCCCTTAGCCTAGGCCAAGAGCAAAATAAACTACTCAAAAACTAGAGAAAATATTTTATCAAACACCTAGAGTGCATGAAAAGTAAACATCACCAAATGCAATAATTAAAGAGACCCATAACTAACATAAGCAAGAAATCAATAATAACAATCAAGATCATCGTAAAAGAAACATGGAAACATAAAATTTCACTAAAGAAAATTAAGATCCAACAATGGTTCATCAACATAAAAGAGAGCAAAATAAGAGATTAACAAGAGAAACTAAGAAGATTAAGACAATAGAACACTAAAATATTAAGAAAATTGAAATCAAAACAAGAATTGAAAGAGAAATTTGAGAGTGATTAACCTAACTTTACCCTAATTTCTATCCTAAATCTAGAGAGAGGAGAGAGCCTCTCTCTCTAGAATTCTACTCTAAAACATGATGAAAACTAATCTATGACTACTTGGTTCATTCCTCCCTCAATCTTTGGGTTCAATAGCATCAGAAATGAGTTGGATGGGGCCCAAAATGAGCTAGAAATCGCCCCCAACGAGTTGCCCAAAGTGGACCCACGCTGCTCCATCGGCGTGCACGCGTACAGTGCTTGTGCGCGACCCTATACATCAGGAAACTATGGCAAATTTTATATTATTTTTAAGCCCCGGATGTTAGCTTTCCAACGCAACTAGAACCACCACATTTGGACCTCTGTAGCTCAAGTTATGGTCGATTGAGTGCGAAGAGGTCAGACTTGACAGCTTTGCGGTTCCTTCATTTCTTCAAGAGTTCTCCCACTTTGCATGCTTTTCTCCTCACTTCTTCCATCCGATACTTGCCTTCTGAACCTGAGATCACTCAACAAACATATCAAGGCATCGAATGGAATTAAGGTGAATTGAATTTAGCTATTTTAAGGCCTAAAAAGTATGTTTTCACATTTAAGCACAAATCAAGGGAGAATTGCAAAACCATGCTATTTCATTGAATAAATGTGAGAAAATGTGATAAAATCCCTCAAATTAAGTACAAGATAAACCATAAAATTGGGGTTTATCAAATCTCCCCACACTTAAACCAAGCATGTCCTCATGCTAAGAATGAAAAAGGACAAGAAAAGGGTATGAACATTTATTCAATGCAAATAAATTATATGCACCTATCTATATGAATGCAACTAAATGCAAAATGATTCTACCTACTTGGTTAAAGGTAAATCAATCTCCAAGAATATATATAAGCAAGTAGGGCAATGGTCATATAACGACTCACAAACTCTACCAATTCAAATATCAAAATGAAGTTCAAATAGACTTGCAAGAAGAATGCTCATGAAAGCCGAGAACAAGGAATTGAGTATCGAACCCTCACCGGAAGTGTATCCGCTCTAGTCGCTCTACTGTATAGGGTCGATCACTCAATTCTCTTCTAATAATGCTTTCTATGATTTCTTTTTCATCTAACAATCAACAATTATTCAATGCATGCATACATTCATCATGAGGACTTATTCATAGGTTGTAATGGGGCTAGGGTAAAGGTAGGGATGCATATGGTCAAGTGAGCTTGAAATTTGGATCTTTGATTAACCTAAGCTCTCACCAAACATATATGACAACCTATACAATTCTAATACACAACCTAGCTACCCATGATTCCCACTTTTTTACATACTCATGCATTCTTTTTAATTCACATTCTATATGCATTGATTTTTATTGAACTTTACTTTGGGGCATTTTTGTCCCCTTTTGATTTCTTTTTCTCTTTTTTTTTTCTTTTTCTTTATCATTTTCATTTTTTTTTAAGATATATACAAACGTATCAATGCATATGGTTTTACATATAGTGCATGAATATGTACCCAATTCCCAATATTTTTAACAAAAATAAAAATTACACTTTTACCTCAACTAATGTCCCAAGTTTTCCATACCTAAATAATACACACCCTCGCTAGCCTAAGCTAATCAAAGATCCAAATTAAGGACATTTATTATTTTTCGCTTATGGGTAGTGATGTGCTACAATTAAGAACAAAAGGGATTAAATAGGCTCAAAAGTGGCTAACAATGGTTGATGAAAGGTAGGCTATTTGGGTAAGTGAGCTAAATGGAATGACGGCCTCAATCATATAAATGCATGTATACATGGAATAATGGACATAAAAAATCAAACAAATTAAAGATTACAATCATAGAAAGAGAACAATGCACACAAGAAATAGAATTAAGCTGACAACGAAGATAGAAAAGCAAGTAGAGCATAGGTGGGGGCTAATGCCAAGTACGAGTAAGATTCTCACCACATGTTAGCTACCCATGTAAGTAAGAGAGCAATATAGGTAAAGGGTATATCAACTAATACTTGATGCAAGAACAAAGTTAAAGCATAAAGAACACTTAGGAGCATCAAGTTCAAACAAGAAAGAGTGGGTCATGAAAGACATGTAAGCTCATATCAATGCATAAAGAATATAAGATTCATACAAGATTAAGCATTGATTTAAAAGTTTCATCACCTAACAATATCAACCAAGTCAAGAAGCACCAAGATTAACCAAGAAATTCTCAACAATTGAGTAAGAAAATTCAACACCATTATTAAAATAAGAAGCTTAAAAAAAAGAAGGTAAAAACAAGCTATAAAAACAAAATAAAAATGCAAAGAATAAAAGTATGCGAATGCAATGTACAAAAGAAAATGGAAGATGAGAAAAAAAAACTCTTTTTTTTACGATGCGGATGCGCACAGTACGCATACGCGTGCTTGATGAAGTTGGCGACCGACGCGGACGCGTCACGTACGCTTGCGCGTCAGGTGGCGGGCACAGAGTAGGCACAACTTTGGCATAACTCTCTAGAACATGTACCAGGAGGGCAGGTGGTGCTATCGGCGCGCTCACCCACAGCGTGCGTGCGCGTACATTGCGCAATTAGAGTCAACGGTGCGTACGCGCGGGTTGGTTTGTGCCTTAGGCCCAATGTTCGCACAGTGCAGGCCTAACTCTCGGGTTTTTAGATAGGGGTGGAATTTTTGCATCAACGCGTACGCATACATGGCGCGTCCGCGTGGATGGTCGAAAATCCTTGAGGCGCGCGTACGCGCCAGGTGCACACACGCGCGCGGGTTGGTGCTCTATTTTTCAAAATTTTTCCAAGTTCTTTCACCAAACCAAGCCCTCCGAACCTCCGAACAGCTATGAAGAACTGGAGGACTGATGGTTTAGAAGTTATAGTAAACTCTCATTGCAAGTATAGTTACTAAACCAAGCAATCAACCTTTCTTACAAACGTTTTGGTTGTCACAAGTAACAAACCCCTTTAAAATTGATAACCGAGTATTTAAAGCTCGGGTCATCTTCTCAAGAAATTGCAGGGAAGTATGTTCTTATTATTGGTTACGAGTCTTGTAAATTGGCGGTTTTGAAAGTAAGAAACCTGTATGTTAAATGATAAGAAAAATAAAATAGAAATAATAAAATAAACTCTTGGTAAGGTATTAGAATTGGAAGTCCTATCCTTATCAATTGTGATGAGAATTGGATTTTAATCCCACTTTGTTAACCTCTAACTATGAAGGTAAATCAAGTGGATTAATTAGCTTAATCCTCAGGTCCTAGTCAATTCCTATGGAAAGACTAGAGTTATTGGAGCAACTCCCAATTTTAACCACTGCTTTATTTGACAGCTCAAGCGTTACCAATTACTTAACCAAGGCCAAAAGGGAAGAGAATCTACTTGAATGAAAATAATTTGGATAAATCGAAAGCATTCATAGCATAAATAAAACAATCATAAACTGAAATACCTCAAATAACATTAATTAAGAAAATCATATGTAACATGGAGTTCATAAATTAAATTGGGAAAATAAATAAAAGGAACATTGAACCTGATAAAAAGAAACAATCCTGAAAGTAAGAGAAATCCTAAATCCTAATCCTAAGAGAGAGGAGAGAACCTCTCTCTCTCTAAAAACTACATCTAAATCCTAAAATTGTGTATTGTGAGCTTATGTTCATGAATGAATGGATTCCCCCACTTTATAGCTTCTAATATGTGTTTTCTGGGCCGAAAACTGGGTCGAAAACAGCCCAGAAATCGCTGGAAAAGAAATCTGCAGCGCTGATGTTCGGAGCTGCGACGCGTCCGCGTGGAGCGCGTGTTCGCGTCTCCTAGCGTCAGGGCAACTATGGCATATTATATATCAAATCGAAGCCCCGGACGTTAGCTTTCCAACGCAACTGGAACCGTGGCGTTTGGATCTATGTAGCTAAAGTTATAGCCGTTTGAGTACGAAGAGGTCAGGCTGACAGCTTAGCAATTTCTCCAACTTCTTGTACTCCTTCCACTTTTGCATGCTTCCTTTCCATCCTCTGAGCCATTCCTGCCCTGTAATCTCTGAAATCACTTAACACACATATCAAGGCATCTAATGGTAATAAGAGAGGATTTAAACATAGGGAACTTAAGGCCAAAGAAGCATGTTTTTAATCAAAGCACTTGATTAGGAAGGCAAATGTAAAACCATGCAAATAGTATGAATAAGTGGGTAAAGAGTTGATAAAAACCACTTAATTGAGCACAAGATAAACTATGAAATATTGGTTTATCAACCTCCCCACACTTAAACATTAGCATGTCCTCATGCTAAGCTCAAGAGAAGCTATAAAGATGAAGAGGAATGGTAGATTAATATGAAATGCAACCTATCTATATGAATGCAACTACATGCAAAATGTTTCTACCTACTTAAAAGTAAACAAATCCTTCAAGAGGATATATAAACTGGATTTCACTAATTCAAATCATGAAAATAAAGTACAAATAGACTTGCAAGAAGAAAATAGCTCATGAAAGCAGGGAACAAGGGATTGAGCATCGAACCCTCACTGATAGTATATACACTCTAATCACTCAAATATTTAAGGTTCGATTCTCTCAATTCTCTACTAACCTTGCTTTCTAAGGCTTGCTTTTCATCTAACAATCAACATAAATTTAATGCACAGATACACATATCAAGAGGTCTTTTTAGGGTTGTAATGGGGTTAGGGTAAAGGTAGGATTGTATTTGGCCAAGTGGACTAAAATCTGAATCCTTAATTAACTTAAACTTTCCACCTAACTTTAGACAATCCATGTAATTACAATGCAAAATCTAACTACCCATTAACTATATTTTTCACATATTCATGCACCTGATTTTGAGTACAGTACATATGCATTGCTTTCATCATTTACTTTGGGGCATTTTGTCCCTTTTTGTTTAATTATAATTTTTTCTTTTCTTTTTTTTAATCTATATATTATTTTTTTTCTTTTCTTTTATTTTTCTCAATACATATGATTAAATTATTGGATGCATGAATCATGTCCTAAACATTTCTTTCACATTTTCAGAAAATTCTAACATACTCAATTCTCAAACCAAATGTCTCCAAATTCACTTTCCTACACTTAATTCTTGAGCACTCTCACTAGTCTAAGCTAACCAAAGATTCAAATTAAGGACATTATTGTTTTCCGCTTAGAGTTAATGATGTGCTAAAGTAAAGAACAAATGGGTATAATAGGCTCAACATTGGTTTGTAAAGAATAATGAAAGGGTAAGGCCATATGGGTATGTAAGCTTAGTAAAACAAAGGCCTCAATCATGTAAGTGTATGCATACATCAAATAATGGAAATATAGAATTAAGCAAGACAAAGATCACAATTTTAGAGAGAAAAACACACACCAAAAATAAAATATTGGTTGGTAAAATGCAACCAATTCAAATAGGCTCAAAAATCTCACAGGTTTTGTGTGTTTGAGCTCTAAATCATGTTCCAGTATAATATTTCTTCAAACAAGTGTAATATTAAATTTTATTCAAATTAGTGAAATACTCTAAAAGGTTTCTTGAAAAAGAAAATATTACTTCAACCAAGTGGTAAAATATGCACAAAATCAAATAATCATGCAATTAAACATGCAAATGTAAAAATGTACTAAATAAAATATTGGTGTTGAGAAGAAAATAACTAACCCATGGAGATCGGTATCGACCTCCCACACTTAAAGATTGCACCGTCCTCGGTACATGCTGAGATGTGCAGGTGGACGGGTTGTTCCAACTGATGCTGTTCTTCAAGAATTGTGCAGATGGACTTGTTTGTCTCCCCTTTTAGAAGTTTCTCCTTTTTTCCGTCTTCGGTGACCAGCCTGAAAGAAGAGAAAAAGAAGAACAGTATCCTAGAAAAAAAAAAGATAAGAAAAAAAATAAAATATAGTTGGGTTAATGCCAAATAATGAGGGTCTCAATTATATGGAAGCTTCAACATGCAAGTGAGGAAACAGTATAAGCACATGGCATTCAATAGTGCAAAATCTGCAACAATGAGGGAGAGTGTGGGTAAAGAGAGGTAATATAAATTCATGCCAATGCAAAAGTAATACAGGTATAAAAGATTGGCATTGAATTAAATAATATTACCTAACCAGAATAAAATAGGTCATTAAGCACCCAAAATAATTCAAGAGAAGATGCAACAGTTAAATAAGAAATTTCAACACCAACAGAAAAGTAATAAATTTAGGAAAGAAAGTGAAAATATGCACAAAATTAAAATGCAATGAATGAAAGTATGCAAATAAATTAAGTAAAAATAGAATGAAGGTGAAAAAGAATGAGAAGTGAAAGAGATGAAGTAAGAAAGAAAAAAGAAAGAAGGAAAGATAAAAGAAAAATTAGAATTAGAAAAGAAAAGAGAAGATAATTGGCACTGATTTGGATGAGTTGTGCGGCACAGGCGACGCGGACGCGTGAGGGACACGGACGCGTGAGGGACGCGGTTGCGTGGTGCGCGATAAAGGTCAGGTGACGCGGACGCGTGGGTCACGCGATCGCGTGGCCTGATTTGTGCGATTGGCGCGAGTGCAGCCTCGCGTTCGTGCAACTCTCTGTTCGAAACTCTTTTCGCCAGATTTTTGGGTGACGCGGTCGCGTGATTGACGTGAACGCGTGGATGGCCATATTTTAAAAAATGACGTGGACGTGTGGGGCACGTGTTCGCGTGGTAAGGCTTGTGCTTCTAGCACCGTTCCAGCCTTACACCAGCACAACTTTCGGCCATGCACCCTTTTTACGTCGAAATTCCAGGGCACGCGGCCGCGTGTGTGACGCGGTCGCGTGGGAGGCCAATGTTCCCACCCGATGCGGAAGCATCAGCGACGCGGTCGCGTGGGTCAAATTGTGCTAAAGGCACGCCTCCAGCCACACTCTCGCGTGACTTTCTGTTCGATTTCTTTTCTTCCTAATGCACTGGTGACGCGGACGCGTCAGCGACACTGCCGCGTCGCGTGTGTGTTTTTTTTTTATGTTTATATATATGCAATATGCAGTATGCAGAATGTAAAATGTAGATGTGGATGTTATGAATAAATCCAGGTTCAATAAAAATAGAATAAAACTCGAAAACAAATAAAACTAAATAAAGATGAAAAAGGAATGATCATACCATGGTGGGTTGTCTCCCACCTAGCACTTTTAGTTAAAGTCCTTAAGTTGGACATTTGGTGAGCTCCCTGTTATGGTGGCTTATGCTTGTATTCATCCAGGAATCCCCACCAGTGTTTGTGCTTCGAGTAACCTCCGAGATCCCAAACTAGGCGCAGAAAGCCTTCAAGTAAGTTAAAGCAATTGACAAGGCCCCAAGAGTGTTGATTGCCAGAATAAATTCCGGGGTCCCAAATCTTGCTTTTGCACCCGTCTTCTTGTTGATCATTAGAGTTCCAACCGGGTGGTAAGCAATCTGAATTCTCACTAAAGCGGCCAAACAACTTCCTAGACCCATTCAGTTGAGCTCTACACCAACCTTTGCGTTTAAACTTAAAGCTTCCAACCATAATGAACCTAGCAGGACAATTCTTACCACTGATCATCTTCCTCTTACTCTTAATGCCACAAAGAGCTCTAAGTTGACCATCCGTCTCCAGTAACCCATATTCAAGTGGGAAGATAAAGGTCAAGGATAAGAATTTCACCCACTTGAACGTTGTGTTGGACGGTAATGGCCTTGGGAGAGGTGTTTCTAATGAACCTGCAAGATTTACTCTCTTGTGCTCTTCTCTGACAACTTCCACCTCCTTGTAAGCTTCTTCAATTTCAACCTCTTCCTCTTGGTAGCTTTCTTCCAATTCAATCTCCTCTTCACTGCTTTCTAAGGGCATGGGAGGTTGTGCTTCTTCTTCTTGAATCTCCATCTCTTGATTGACCTCTTCCAATTCCTTAACTATGACATGCCTTGGAGGTTGTACACCCTCCTCAACATCAAATGCAACCGTCTTGGAAGGAGGCTCTATAACCTGACTTTCCCATGGAGGATCTGCATCTCCTAAGTCTGCAACTACTTCTTCCTTTTTAATAATTGCTGCTTTGTCCAGTTGTTTAAGTATAAAATCGTACTCATCCTCGATGATTTTCTTTCCATGACAACTCCTTTCAACTACTCTTTCATCTTCAAGGGTCTCTCCTACCTTTACCCGTAGGGCCTCCTCTAGCTCCTTATGAAGTATGGATTCACGAAGATGATTTCTTCTTTCCTGTTCTATATCAATAGCATAATTGGGATCATCTTACTCTTGGATTGATGGATGTCGGTGCTCTCCCATGGAGGGTGGTGATGGGATGAAAAGATCATTATGTGGTTGAAAAGGAAGTGCACTACAGCTTGAGGGTTGAATATTAGAGGTAGAGGGTTGGTTCATGCGGGATATAAGATTTTGGAGTGTAGAGGTGAGACCAATGATATTAGAGATGAGTGTATTGTTATCCAATGGAGGTTGGGATGAATCTATGTATGGTTCATTTGGTTCATAGGGTGGTTGGTATGGTGGATGTGGGTTAGGGTCATATGGAGGTAAATGGTGTAAAGGGGCTTGTGAGTTTGGTGGTTCAGAGGTATGTTGGGGAGGTGGTTCATAAGCATATGATGGGGGTCCATCATATCTATCATCTTGGTATACTCCCTGGAATGGCTCTTGACTATAGTAATGTGGTGGATGTTGGTTGTCACGGAAGGGTCCACCATAACTATTATCTTGGTATGCATCGTGGAGTGGTCTTTGTCTGTGGTACTGTGGAAGGTGTTGTTGCCGGAAGGGTTGATCAGATCCTCGTGGCTCCTTCCATCTCTGATTGTTTTGACCTTGATGCATGTTCCTGTTATAATTTCCATTCCTTGCAATAAAATTGGAATCAAACTCAAAGCGAGAGGGGTGAGAACTCATAATAGTAATTAAAAACGAAAATAAAATAAATTTTAAATTATAAGGTTATTTAAATTTTGAATTTGAAAATTAAATTTTGAAATTTGAAATTTTAAAATTTGAATTTTAAATTTTTGAAATAAGATAAGATAAGATAAAAATTTTAAAATAAAAATCTGAAAACTTTTTTATAACTAAATAAAAACCAATAACCTCTTAATTTACGAAAAAGAAAAAATAAAAATAAGAATAAAAACAAATCAAAAAAGCAAATATTTACAATAACCAATAATAAGGCACACGTTTGCAATTCCCCGGCAACGGCGCCGTTTTGAAGAACTGGAGGATTGATGGTTTGGAAGTTATAGTAAACTCTCGTTGCAAGTATAGTTACTAAACCAAGCAATCAACCTTTCTTACAAACGTTTTGGTTGTCACAAGTAACAAACCCCTTTAAAATTGATAACCGAGTATTTAAACCTCGGGTCGTTTTCTCAAGGAATTGCAGGGAAGTATGTTCTTATTATTGGTTATGAGTTGTAAATTGGGGGTTTTGAAAGTAAGAAACCAGTATGTTAAATGATAAGAAAAATAAAATAGAAATAATAAAATAAACTCTTGGCAAGGTATTAGAATTGGAAGTCCTATCCTTATCAATTGTGATGAGAATTGGATTTTAATCCTACTTTGTTAACCTCTAACTATGAAGGTAAATCAAGTGGATTAATTAGCTTAATCCTCAGGTCCTAGTCAATTCCTATGGAAAGACTAGAGTTATTGGAGCAACTCCCAATTTCAACCACTGCTTTATTTGACAGTTCAAGCGTTACCAATTACTTAACCAAGGTCAAAAGGGAAGAGAATCTACTTGAATGAAAATAATTTGGATAAATCGAAAGCATTCATAGCATAAATAAAACAATCATAAACTGAAATACCTCAAATAACATTAATTAAGAAAATCATATGTAACATGGAAGAGTTCATAAATTAAATTGGAAAAATAAATAAAAGGAACATTGAACCGGATAAAAAGAAACAATCCTGTAAGTAAGAGAAATCCTAAATCCTAATCCTAAGAGAGAGGAGAGAACCTCTCTCTCTAAAAACTACATCTAAATCCTAAAATTGTGTATTGTGAGCTTATGTTCATGAATGAATGGATTTCTCCACTCTATAGCCTCTAATCTGTGTTTTCTGGGCCGAAAACTGGGTCGAAAACAGCCCAGAAATCGCTGGAGAAGAAATCTGCCACGCTGATTTTCGGGGCTACGACGCGTCTGCGTGGAGCGCATTTTTGCATTACCTAGCGTCAGAGCAACTATGGCATATTATATATCAAATCGAAGCCCCGAACGTTAGCTTTCCAACGCAACTAGAACCGCGTCGTTTGGACCTTTGTAGCTAAAGTTATAGTCATTTGAGTGCAATGAGGTCAGGCTGACAGCTTAACAATTTCTCCAACTTCTTGTACTCCTTCCACTTTTGCATGCTTCCTTTCCATCCTCTGAGCCATTCCTGCCCTATAATCTCTGAAATCACTTAACACACATATCAAGGCATCTAATGGTAATAAGAGAGGATTTAAACATAAGGAACTTAAGGCCAAAGAAGCATGTTTTCAATCAAAGCACATGATTAGGAAGGCAAATGTAAAACCATGCAAATAGTATGAATAAGTGGGTAAAGAGTTGATAAAAACCACTCAATTGAGCACAAGATAAACCATGAAATAGTGGTTTATCAAGCTACCAAAACACCCTAAGACCTTATGTAACCTACTAAACTACCAACTATACTCAACAAACTCAACAAAACATGAAATTAAACTAATTACCAATATGTACAAAAGGGAAAAATGAAAAAAATTTACCCTGGTGGGGTGTCTCCCACCTAGCACTTTTAGTTTAAGTCCTTAAGTTGGACTTATGGGGAGCTCCTCTTAAGGTGGCTTGTGCTTGAAGCTATCCTTGAACATCCACCAAAGCTTGAATCTCCAATAAGCTTTAGTCTTCAAAGAAGATAACTCCAAGCCTTGATGGAGTTCCACACAAGCCATGGGCTCCCAAATTTGATTCCCCTTGTGCGATCCGGGATCCCACACTTTGTTTTGACACCCATCTTCAAATTGATCATCATGATTCCAATTGGGTGGCCTGACCTTATAATTCTCAATTAAGCACCCAAACATTCTCCTAGACCCATGCAATTTGGTTCTACACAAACCATTGCCATTCAACTTCGAGCATGCAACCATCATGAACTTAGAGTGATGTGTCCAACCACTACACAACACTCTCCTACTCTTAACTCCACAAAGTGCTCTAAGTTGACCATCATTTTCAATCAAACCATATTCAAGTGAGAAAGCAAAGCTTAGAGATAAGAATTTTACCCACTTGAATGTTGGGTTAGATGATGGTGACTTAGGAAGGGGGACCTCCCCACACTTAGCCAATGCGAGGTCTACGCCCTTGTGCTCCTTCTTGACTACCTCCACCTCCTTGCAAGCTTCTTCAACTTCAATTCCTTGCTCACTGATGAGCGGATATTTTATACGCTTTTTGGGGTTAATTTCATATAGTTTTTAGTATGTTTTAGTTAGTTTTTAGTTTATTTTCATTAGTTTTTAGGAAAAATTCATATCTCTGGACTTTACTATGAGTTGTGTATTTTTCTGTAATTTCAGGTATTTTTCTGGCTGAAATTGAGGGAGCTGAGCAAAAATCTGATTCAGGCTGAAAAAGGACTGCTGATGCTGTTGGATTCTGAACTCCCTGCACTCAAAGTGGATTTTCTGGAACTACAGAACTCAAAATAGCATGCTTCCAATTGCGTTGGAAAGTAGACATCCAGGGCTTTCGAGCAATATATAATAGTCCATACTTTGCTTAAGGATAGATGATGTAAACTGGCATTCAACGCCAGTTCTCTGCCCAATTCTGGCGTCCAGCGCCAGAAAAGGATTAAAAGTTGGAGTTCAACGCCAGAAATGGATCCAAACCTGGCGTTGAACGCCCAAAATAGCCTTATGCACGTGAATTGCTTAAGTCTCAGCCCCAGCACACACCAAGTGGGCCCCAGAAGTGGATCTCTGCACCATCTGTCATAGTCTACTCACTTTTTGTAAACCTAGGCTACTAGTTTAGTATAAAAACAACTTTTAGAGACTTATTTTATATCTCATGACATTTTTTATCAAAACTTTGTACTCTTTGACGGCATGAGTCTCTAAACCCCATTGTTGGGGGTGAGGAGCTCTGCTGTGTCTCGATGAATTAATGCAAGTAATTCTGTTTTCTATTCAACATGCGTGTTCCTATCTAAGATATTCATTCGCACTTCAACCTGAATGTGATGAACGTGACAATCATCATCATTCCCTATGAACGCGTGCTTGACAACCACTTCCGTTCTACTTTAGACTGAATGAGTATCTCTTAGATCTCTTAATCAGAATCTTCGTGGTATAAGCTAGATCGATGGCGGCATTCATGAGAGTCCAGAAAGTCTAAACCTTGTCTGTGGTATTCCGAGTAGGACTCTGGGATTGAATGACTGTGACGTGCTTCAAACTCGTGAGTGTTGGGCGTAGTGACAGACGTAAAAGGATAGTAAATCCTATTCCGGTACGATTGAGAACCTGCAGATGATTAGCCGTGCGGTGACAGCGCACCTGGACCATTTTCACTGGAAGGATGGATGGTAGCCATTGACAACGGTGATCCACCAATACACAGCTTGCCATAGGAGGACGTGCATGCATGAATCAGAATACAGAGGAAAGCAGAGATTCAGAACACAAAGCATCTCCAAAACCCCAACATATTCTCCATTACTGCACAACAAGTAACCTTTAATCCATGCTCTCTTGTTTATTCGCAATTCAACTGATAAATATAATTGACTTCCTGACTAAGAATTACAAGATAACCATAGATTGCTTCAAACCAACAATCTCCGTGGGATTCGACCCTTACTCACGTAAGGTATTACTTGGACGACCCAGTGCACTTGCTGGTTAGTGGTACGCGTTGTGAAAAGTGTGATTCACAATTCGTGCACCAAGTTTTTGGCGCCGTTGCCGGGGATTGTTCGTGTTTGGACAACTAACGGTTTTTCTTTGTTGCTTAGATTAGGAAAAATTTTTCTTTTTTTTGGTTTAGAGTCTTTTATTATTTATCCCTTGTTAAAACACTTTAAATTTATAGCTCAATTCGTTAGAACGTGGTGTTTATGTTCATGGTAATTGGCTATCATATTTTTAAAATCTTTTTCAAAAATATTTTTTTCTATTAAATCCTGTGCCAAACTTTAAGTTTGGTGTTTTCTTGTTGATTTTTCAAAAAAAATAAAATTTCGAAAATTTATTTTGGTTTTCTAAAAAAATTTTAAGTTTGGTGTTCTTCCTTTGTGTTCTTGTATTCTTGTGAGTCTTCAAAGTGTTCTTAAGTTTTCCTTGTGTCTTGATCTTAAAATTTTTAAGTTTGGTGTTCCTTGGTGTTTCCCCCCCAAAAATTTTCGAAAACAAGGAGCATTAGATCTAAAAATTTTAAATCTTGTGCTATCTTATTATTTTTCTCTCTCTTCTTAAAATTTAAAAATATCTTTTTTCTCTATTTTAAAGCATCTTTTTCGAAAATCAATTTTTAAAATTCAGATTTTTTTTAAACTTCCTAACCACTTTCTCTCTCCTCAATTTTTCGAAAATCTTCACCCACTTTTATTTATTTTTATTTTATTTTCGAAATAAATTAATAAATAAATAAATAAAAATATTTTCTCTATTTTACATCATCTCCCTTTCTCCATCATGGACCTAAGCGGAAATGAACAGTCCAGGAGGACTCTGGGGTCATATTCTAACCCCTCTACTACTTCATATGGGAGTAGTATCTGCATACCCTCCATTGGAGTCAGTAGCTTTGAGTTGAATCCTCAGCTCATTATCATGGTGCAGCAAAGTTGCCAGTATTCCGGTCTTCCACAGGAAGAACCTACAGAGTTTCTGGCACAATTTTTACAAATTGCTGACACAGTACATGATAAAGAAATAGATCAGGATGTCTACGGACTATTACTGTTTCCATTTGCTGTAAAAGATCAAGCTAAGAGGTGGTTAAATAACCAACCTAAGGCCAGCATAAGGACATGGAAACAGCTGACAGAAAAATTCCTGAATCAATACTTTCCCCCAAAACGGATGACACAGCTAAGGCTGGACATCCAAGGCTTTAAACAAGGAGATAATGAATCTCTTTATGATGCCTGGGAGAGATACAGAGAGATGCTAAGAAAATGCCCCTCTGAAATGTTTTCAGAGTGGGTTCAGTTAGACATCTTCTACTATGGGCTTGCAGAAGAAGCTCAGATGTCTCTAGATTACTCAGCTGGTGGATCTATCCACATGAGAAAGACAATTGAAGAGGCTCAAGAGCTCATTGATACAGTTGCCAGGAATCAGCATCTGTACCTAAGCAGTGACCCTTCCATGAAAGAAGAGGTTAAAACAGCAACTGCTGAACTCAGTCCTGTGAAACAAGCTGCTGAATTCAATCAGCAATGGGACTTCCTAACAAAGCAATTAGCCGAATTCAAAGATAGACTACAAGAGACAAGGATGGCTAATATACATTTGGAAGAACAGTTTAAGCAAACAAAGCAGCAGCTGTCAAGACAAATAACAGAAGAATGCCAAGCAGTTCAATTAAGAAGTGGGAAAACATTAAATACCCCACCTCAAGGCAGCAAAAAGCTAAGGAATAAGCAAACTACCCAAAATTCACCCGAGGACAGTAAGAGCCCAGGGAAAAATAATTCTGGCACTAAAACGCCAGAAAATTGGTGGAAGGCTGGCGCTGAACGCCCAGACCATGCCCAAAACTGGCGTTCAATGCCAGAAACAAGGCAAAACTGGCGTTCAACGCCAGAAATGGGCAAGGATCTGGCGTTGAACGCCCAAATTTGGCAAGATCTGGCGCTGAACGCCCAAAATGGGCACAATGCTGGCGTTCAGACGCCAGGAACAGACAAGGAGTTGGCGTCTAACGTCACTCCAGTTTCTAACTCTGGCACTCAATTGCCAGTGAGGGATCAGACACACACAAATGCTGATAACAACCCCTCTAAAAAGGCTTCTTCAACCATTTCTATAGGCAATAAACCTGCAGCAACTACGGTTGAGGAATATAAAGCCAAGATACCTTATCCTCAAAAACTCCGGAAAGAGGAACAGGATAAGCAATTTGCTCGCTTTGCAGATTATCTCAGGACTCTTGAAATAAAGATTCCATTTGCAGAAGCACTCGAGCAAATACCTTCTTATGCCAAGTTCATGAAAGAGATCTTGAGTCATAAAAAGGATTGGAGAGAAACAGAAAGAGTTCTCCTCACTGAAGAATGCAGTGCAGTCATTCTGAAGAGCTTTCCTGAAAAGCTTAAAGACCCTGGGAGTTTTTTGATACCATGCATATTAGAAGGTAATTGCACCAAGACAGCCTTATGCGATCTTGGGGCAAGCATCAACTTAATACCTGCATCCACTATCAGAAAGCTTGGCTTAACTGACAAAGTTAAACCGACCCGGATATGTCTCCAACTTGCTGATGGCTCCACTAAATACCCATCAGGCGTGATTGAAGACATGATTGTCAGGGTTGGGCCATTCGCCTTTTCCACTGACTTTATTGTGCTGGAAATGGAGGAGCACAAGAGTGCTACTCTCATTCTAGGAAGACCCTTCCTAGCAACTGGACGATTCCTCATTGATGTCCAACAGGGGGAAATAACCCTGAGAGTCAATGATGATGAGTTCAAGTTGAACGCTGTCAAAGCCATGCAGCATCCAGACACATCAACAGACTGCATGAAAGTTGATCTTATTGACTCTTTGGTAGAAGAGATCAACATGGCTGAGAGTCTCGAATCAGAGTTGGAACATATCTTTAAAGATGTTCAGCCTGATTTGGAGGACTCAAAGGACATGAAAGAGCCTCTGAAATTTCTTCTGGAAGAGGAAAAACCTCCTAAACCCGAGCTCAAGCCATTACCACCATCCTTGAAATATGCATTTCTGGGAGAAGGTGATACTTTTCCAGTGATCATAAGCTCTGCTTTAAATTCACAGGAAGAGGAAGCACTTATTCAAGTGCTAAGGACACACAAGACAGCTCTTGGGTGGTCCATAGGTGACCTTAAGGGCATAAGCCCAGCTAGATGCATGCACAAAATCCTATTGGAGGATAATGCCAAACCAGTGGTTCAACCACAGAGGCGGCTAAATCCAGCCATGAAGGAAGTGGTGCAGAAAGAGGTCACCAAATTACTAGAGGCTGGGATTATTTATCCTATTTCTGATAGCCCCTGGGTGAGCCCTGTCCAAGTCGTCCCAAAAAAGGGAGGCATGACAGTGATTCATAATGAAAAGAATGAACTGGTTCCTACGAGAACAGTTACAGGGTGGTGCATGTGTATTGACTACAGAAGACTCAATACAGCCACCAGAAAGGATCATTTTCCTTTACCATTCATAGACCAGATGCTAGAAAGACTGGCAGGTCATGATTATTACTGTTTTTTGGATGGCTACTCAGGCTATAACCAGATTGCAGTAGATCCCCAAGATCAAGATAAAACAGCATTCACATGTCCATCTGGAGTGTTTGCTTATAGAAGGATGCCATTTGGGTTGTGTAATGCGCCTGCAACCTTCCAGAGATGCATGCTCTCTATTTTCTCTGATATGGTGGAAAAATTTCTGGAAGTCTTCATGGATGACTTCTCAGTATATGGAGACTCATTCAGCTCCTGTCTTGATCACCTGAAACTTGTTCTGGAAAGATGCCAAGAGACCAACCTAGTTTTAAACTGGGAAAAATGTCACATCATGGTGACTGAGGGGATTGTCCTTGGGCATAAAATCTCAAACAAGGGAGTAGAGGTAGATCAAGCAAAAATAGAGGTAATTGAAAAATTACCACCACCTGCCAATGTTAAGGCAATCAGAAGCTTTCTGGGGCATGCAGGATTCTATAGAAGGTTTATAAAGGATTTTTCAAAAATCGCAAAACCTCTGAGCAATCTGCTAGCTGCTGACACGCCATTTGTGTTTGACACAGAGTGCCTGCAGGCGTTTGAAACGCTGAAAGCTAAGCTGGTCACAGCACCAGTCATTTCTGCACCAGACTGGACGTTACCATTTGAGCTAATGTGTGATGCCAGTGATCACGCCATTGGTGCAGTATTGGGACAGAGGCATGACAAGCTTCTGCATGTCATTTATTATGCTAGTCGCATTTTAAATGATGCTCAAAAAAATTACACAACCACAGAAAAAGAATTACTTGCAGTGGTTTACGCCATTGACAAGTTCAGATCATACTTAGTAGGATCAAAAGTGATTGTGTATACTGATCATGCTGCTCTTAAATATCTACTCACAAAGCAGGATTCAAAACCCAGGCTCATCAGATGGGTGTTACTTCTGCAAGAGTTTGATATAGAAATAAGAGACAGAAAAGGGACAGAGAACCAAGTGGCTGATCATCTGTCCCGGATAGAGCCAGTAGAAGGGACGCCCCTCCCCTCTCTTGAGATCTCTGAGACTTTTTCGGATGAGCATTTATTTGCCATTCAGGAAACACCATGGTTTGCCGATATTGCAAACTATAAAGCTGCAAGGTTTATACCCAAGGAGTACAACAGGATACAAAAGAAGAAATTAATTACTGATGCAAAGTACTACTTGTGGGATGAACCCTATCTCTTTAAGAGATGTGCAGACGGAATAATCCGTAGGTGTGTGCCTAGAGAAGAAGCACAGAGGATCCTATGGCATTGCCATGGATCACAATATGGAGGCCATTTCGGAGGTGAGCGAACAGCCACCAAGGTCCTCCAATGTGGCTTCTATTAGCCCACACTCTATAAAGATTCCCGAGAGTTTGTACGTAACTGTGACAGTTGCCAAAGAGATGGCAATCTGCCTCATGGTTACGCCATGCCTCAACAAGGAATCTTGGAGATTGAGTTGTTTGACGTATGGGGAATTGACTTCATGGGACCTTTCCCACCATCATACTCAAACACTTATATTCTGGTGGCAGTTGATTATGTATCAAAATGGGTTGAGGCCATTGCCACACCCACCAATGATACTAAGACAGTGCTGAAGTTCCTCCAGAAACATATCTTTAGCAGATTTGGTGTCCCTAGAGTACTAATCAGTGATGGGAGCACTCACTTCTGCAATAAACAGCTTTACTCTGCCATGGTTCGGTATGGAATTCGCCACAAGGTGGCTACTCCATATCATCCACAAACTAATGGGCAAGCTGAAGTCTCTAACAGAGAATTAAAGAGAATCCTAGAACGGACAGTAAATACCCGTAGAAAGGATTGGGCACGGAGCTTGGATGATGCTCTGTGAGCTTACAGAACAGCATTCAAGACCCCTATAGGGACCTCTCCATAGCAACTGGTGTATGGTAAGGCATGTCACCTGCCCGTGGAACTGGAACATAAGGCCTACTGGGCAACCAGATTCCTAAACTTTGATGCCAAATTAGTAGGAGAAAAAAGATTGCTCCAGCTAAATGAGCTAGAGGAGTTCAGATTCACAGTTTTCGAAAATGCCAAGCTTTATAAAGAGAAATAAAAAAAGTGGCATGACAGAAAGCTGTCATCTAGAATCTTTGAACCAGGACAGAAGGTTCTGCTGTTCAACTCTAGACTCAGGCTATTCCCCGGGAAATTGAAATCCCGGTGGAGGGGACCATACGTGATTACAAGCGTATCACCATATGGTTATGTAGAGCTTCAAGATATTGACTCTGACAAGAAGTTCATTGTTAATGGACAGAGAATCAAGCACTATCTTGAAGGCAATGTTGAGCAAGAGTGCTCAAGGTTGAAGCTAGATTAAAAGCTCAGCAAGGTCCAGCTAAAGACATTAAAGAAGCGCTTGTTGGGAGGCAACCCAATTTTTATTTATTTTCATGGTTTTTCATGTTTTATTAGGTTCATGATCATGTGGAGTCACAAAATAAATATTAAAAATTGAAAACGGAATCAAAAACAGCAGAAGAAAAATCACACCCTGGAGGAAGCACCTGTCTGGCGTTCAATGCCAGAACAGAGCATGGTTCTGGCGCTGAACGCCCAAAATGGGCAACATCCTGGCGCTGAACGCCCAGAACAAGCATGGTTCTGGCGTTCAATGCCAAAAATGGCTAGTAAATGGGCGTTGAACGCCCAAAATGGGCACCAACCTGGCGCTGAACGCCCAGAGTTGTGTGCAAGGGCATTTTGCATGCCAAAATTGGTGCAGGGATGTAAATGCCTTGACACCTCAAGACCTGTGGACCTCACAGGATCATTTCAAGATCTGTGGACCCCACAGGATCCCCACCTTCCCTCCTTATAATCCTAGTTTTTTTTCCACATCTTCTTCTTCATCTATTCCTTCTTCTTTTGCTCGAGGGCGAGAAACATTCTAAGTTTGGTGTGGTAAAACAATTATGTGAAGGATCTATAGCTCAGTGGTAGAACATGTGGCTGCAAATCAAGAGATCCCTGAGATACCTCAGGGGATGCACTTCCCTCCACATAATTATTGGAAGCAACTCAGGATAGAAATACCAAAAATCACTAGGAATCAAGCCACAAAGGCAAGGAAGAGACATAAAAGAGCTCAAGAACATCATTGGTTCCTCAAGAAGGAAATGCCATCATCACTAAGGTGGACTCGTTCCTTGTTCTTACTTTCTCTGTTTTTCATTTTCTCTATGTTAATTGTTTATCTATGTTTGTGTCTTCATTACATGATCATTAGTAGTAATTAGTGTCTATTTTGATTTTATCCCCAATTAAGTTATATTCTATTTTTCTCATCATCAGCAAACATGAATAAAATAGTAGATCTTTTGAATAAGAGGCAATAAAATTTCGAGTTTTTAATAAGAAAAATTCTAATTAGTAACATGTGGTGGCAATGCTTTCTGTCTTCTGAATGAATGCTTGAACAGTGCATATGTCTTTTGAATTTGTTGTTTAAGACTATTAAATATGTTGGCTCCTGAAAGAATGATGAACATGGGACATGTTATTGATAATCTGAAAAATCATAAAAATGATTCTTGAAGCAAGAAAAAGCAGCAAAGAACAAAGCTTGTAGAAAAAAAAAAAAAGAGAGAGAGAAAGCAAGCAGAAAAAGCCAAAGCTCTTAAAACCAAGAGGCAAGAGCAAAAAGCCAATAACCCTTAAAACCAAAAGGCAAGGGAAAATAAAAAGGATCCCAAGGCTTTGAGCATCAGTGGATAGGAGGGCCTAAAGGAATAAAATCCTGGTCTAAGCGGCTAAACCAAGCTGTCCCTAACCATGTGCTTGTGGCATGTAGGTGTCAAGTGAGAACTTGAGACTGAGCGGTTAAAGTCAAGGTCCAAAGCAAAAAGAAGAGTGTGCTTAAGAACCCTGGACACCTCTAATTGGGGGCTTTAGCAAAGCTGAGCCACAATCTGAAAAGGTTCATCCAATTATGTGTCTGTGGCATTTATGTATCCGGTGATAATACTGGAAAACAAAGTGCTTAGGGCCACGGCCAAGACTCATGAAATAGCTGTGTTCAAGAATCATCATACTAAAATAGGAGAATCAATAACACTATCTGAATTCTAAGTTCTTATAGATGCCAATCACTCTGAGCTTCAATGGATAAAGTGAGATGCCAAAACTGTTCGGAAGCAAAAAGCTACTAGTCCCACTCATCTAATTGGAATCTGAGCTTCACTCAAAAACTCTGAGATATTATTGCTTCTCAACCCATTAGTCTCCTATTTTATTTGTCTAGTTGCTTGAGGACAAGCAACAGTTTAAGTTTGGTGTTGTGATGAGCGGATATTTTATACGCTTTTTGGGGTTAATTTCATATAGTTTTTAGTATGTTTTAGTTAGTTTTTAGTTTATTTTCATTATTTTTTAGGAAAAATTCATATCTCTGGACTTTACTATGAGTTGTGTGTTTTTCTATAATTTCAGGTATTTTTCTGGCTGAAATTGAGGGAGCTGAGCAAAAATCTGATTCAGGCTGAAAAAGGACTCCTGATGCTGTTGGATTCTGACCTCCCTGCACTCAAAGTGGATTTTCTGGAGCTACAGAAATCCAAATGGCGTGCTTCCAATTGCGTTGGAAAGTAGACATCCAGAGCTTTCCAGAAATATATAATAGTCTATACTTTGCTCAAGGATAGACGACGTAAACTGGCGTTCAACGCCAGTTCTCTGCCCAATTCTGGCGTCCAGCGCCAGAAAAGGATTAAAAGTTGGAGTTCAACGCCAGAAATGGATCCAAACCTGGTGTTGAATGCCCAAAATGGCCTTATGCACGTGAATTGCTTAAGTCTCAGCCCCAGCACACACCAAGTGGGCCCCAGAAGTGGATCTCTGCACCATCTGTCATAGTCTACTCACTTTTTGTAAACCTAGGCTACTAGTTTAGTATAAAAACAACTTTTAGAGACTTATTTTATATCTCATGACATTTTAGATCAAAACTTTGTACTCTTTGATGGCATGAGTCTCTAAACCCCATTGTTGGGGGTGAGGAGCTCTGCTGTGTCTCGATGAATTAATGCAAGTAATTCTGTTTTCTATTCAACATGCGTGTTCCTATCTAAGATATTCATTCGCACTTCAACCTGAATGTGATGGACGTGACAATCATCATCATTCCCTATGAATGCGTGCCTGACAACCACTTCCGTTCTACTTTAGACTGAATAAGTATCTCTTAGATCTCTTAATCAGAATCTTCGTGGTATAAACTAGATTGATGGCGGCATTCATGAAAGTCCGGAAAGTTTAAACCTTGTCTGTGGTATTCCGAGTAGGACTCTGGGATTGAATGACTGTGACGTGCTTCAAACACGTGAGTGCTGGGCGTAGTGACAGACGCAAAAGGATAGTAAATCCTATTCCGGTACGATTGAGAACCTGCAGATGATTAGCCGTGCGGTGACAGCGCACCTGGACCATTTTCACTGGAAGGATGGATGGTAGCCATTGACAACGGTGATCCACCAATACACAGCTTGCCATAGGAGGACATGCATGCATGAATCAGAAGACAAAGGAAAGCAGAGATTCAGAACACAAAGCATCTCCAAAACCCCAACATATTCTCCATTACTGCACAACAAGTAACCTTTAATCCATGCTCTCTTGTTTATTCGCAATTCAACTGATAAATATAATTGACTTCCTGACTAAGAATTACAAGATAACCATAGATTGCTTCAAACCAACAATCTCCGTGGATTCGACCCTTACTCACGTAAGGTATTACTTGGACGACCCAGTGCACTTGCTGGTTAGTGGTACGCGTTGTGAAAAGTGTGATTCACAATTCGTGCACCACTCACCAACTTCTTCTATAAACCCTTCATTGCTCAAACCATGTGTTGGAGGTTGTGCACGGTCCTCTTTGTCATCAATTTCACAACACAATAAAGGAGATTCATCAATTCCAAAAGACTCATTAGTTGGTGTGGAATCATCTTCAATGATGGAGCTTGCTTCTTGCTCAACCTCCTCCTCTTGGTGGCTTCCTTCCAATTCAATCTTTTCTTCATTGTTTACCAAGGGTATGGGAGGTGAGGTGTCTTCTTCTTTAATCTCCATGTCAAGCCCAATGGGAGAGGATTCAATTGTACATAAGAATTCCTCAATGATTGAATCCATCTCTTGGTCAACCTCTTGAAAGTTTTTCACCATGATATGCCTTGGAGGTTGTACACCCTCCTCAACATCAATGTCAAGCTTCTTGGAAGAGGGCTTTATGATTCTACATTCCCATGGACTTCCAACATCTTCTAGGTCTTCAACCACTCCTTCCGGCTCAATTGTCTTAACTTCCTCCCCTTGTGGCAATTCTTGCTTCAACTCCTCTTCTTCACCTTGAAGCTCTAAACTCACTCCCTCACTATGCTCCTTAATTGCTTCTCCACATTCGTCAATGGGAGTGCCTTGGTTGCTTAGGCTTAGTTGGGAGGAGGCCATATTACTAACAACTTCCACTAGGATAACCATCTTGGCTTCTAGCTCCTTAAACTCCTTTTTCATCCCATCATGTTGCCTTTGGAGTTGAGAGTTAATATTTCCTAGTTCTAGCATGAGGGCTTCATCGGGGGGTGGCGGTGGAAGAGAGGGTTCATTGTTTGAGGGAAAGGCGTTGTAGTTGGAAGGTGGCTCATATTGGTAAGGGTATGGATATGGTGTATATGGAGGTGGTTCTTGGGAGTAGTTGTGTTGGAATTGTGGTGGTTCTATGTATGGTTCATATGGCTCATAAGGTGGTTGGTATGGTGGATAAGGATTAGGGCCATATGGAGGTGTTTGATGGTTTGGGGCTTGTGAGTAAGATAGTTCAAAACCATGTTGATGGGGTGGTTCATAGGCATGTGGTGGTGGTTGTTGACAATCATAATAAGGGTCACCACATCTATTAGATTGATATGCATTAGGATGAGAGTTATACCCATAAGAATTCGGAGGTTGTTGTTGCCAAGAAGGGTGATCAATCCCTTGAGGCTCTTCCCACCTTTGATTGTTTCATCCTTGATGCATATTGTCATTATAGTTCCCATTCTCTACAACATAATTTGAGCCAAACTCATAGCCAAAGGGGTGAGAATTCATAATAGCAAATGAAAATAAAAACAAAACTAGTAAGAACTAATAAAAACTAACTCCTAAAACAAGTAAGAACTAGAAAAGAAGCATATTAACATATATACAATAGCCAATAACATTACACCATTGCAACTCCCTGGCAACGGCGCCATTTTGATGAGTGAGATTTGCTGTGATGGTATAGAATTTCACAATTGAAATCTCGTTGCAAGTATAGTTCTACACCAACAAACAATCCTCTCAATCAAAAATTTGGTTGTCACAAGTACAAATCCCAATAAAAATTAACCGAAGTATTTAAACATCGGGTCGTCTCACAAGGAATTGTAATGAAATGCTTAAATATTGGCTATGAAGATGCAAGGGAGTTTGATTTGGAAATTGACAAGAAAATATAAATGATAAGGAAGTAAAATAACGAAAACTAATAAAAGAAATGGAAAGAACTCTTGGCTAGACATAGGTAAATTGAGATTACCATCCTTGTCAACAAACCATATATTGATAATTATGAGAGGCCAACCTATTAAGTCTACCTCCAAAAGCTTTAAGTATGTAATATCTACTCCTAAGCTTGAAGTATGTCAAATAGGCTTTGATCACATCAACCCATAAGACCCAACCTATCTACTAATTAGATTAGTAGTGGGTTGGTGTCAATGAGTATCAAATTGATCACCAAGGGTTCTCAAATTACCAAATCATTGAGACCCAATGACTCAAGGTCACTCCATTCCCTTAGCCTAGGCCAAGAGCAAAATAAACTACTCAAAAACTAGAGAAAACATTTTATCAAACACCTTGAGTGCAAGAAAAGTAAATATCACCAAATGCAATAATTAAAGAGACCCATAACTAACATAAGCAAGAAATCAATAATAACAATCAAGATCATCATAAAAGAAACATGGAAACATAAAATTGCACTAAAGAAAATTAAGATCCAACAATGATTCATCAACATAAAAGAGAGCAAAATACGAGATTAACAAGAGAAACTAAGAAGATTAAGACAATAGAACACTAAAATATAAAGAAAATTGAAATCAAAACAAGAATTGAAAGAGAAATTTGAGAGTGATTAACCTAACTTTATCCTAATTTCTATCCTAAATCTAGAGAGAGGAGAGAGCCTCTCTCTCTAGAATTCTACTATAAAACATGATGAAAACTAAACTATAACTACTTGGTTCATTCTCCCCTCAATCCTTGGGTTCAATAGCATTAGAAATGAGTTGGATTGGGCCCAAAATGAGCTAGAAATTGCCCCCAATGAGTTGCCCAAAGTGGACCCACGCTGCTCCATCAGTGTGCACGTGTATAGTGTACGTGCACGTCCCTAAACGTCAGGAAACTATAGCAAATTTTATATCATTTTGAAGCTCCAGATGTTAGCTTTCCAACGCAACTAGAACCGCCTCATTTGGACCTCTGTAGCTCAAGTTATGATTGATTGAGTGCAAAGAGGTCAGGCTTGACAGCTTTGCGGTTCTTTCATTTCTTCATGAGTTCTCCCACTTTGCATGCTTTTCTCCTCACTTCTTCCATCCAATACTTGCCTTCTGAACCTGAGATCACTCAACAAAAATATCAAGACATCAAATAGAATTAAAGTGAATTGAATTTAGCTATTTTAAGGCCTGAAAAGCATGTTTTCACATTTAAGCACAAATCAAGGGAGAATTGCAAAACCATGCTATTTCATTGAATAAATGTGAGAAAAGGTGATAAAATTTCCCAAATTAAGCACAAGATAAACCACAAAATTAGGGTTTATCAGTCGCATATGCTAATGCGGACGGGAATTGGAATTGGAGTCGGCTTAGTTAGATTTTGCCTAGTGATATCATGGACATTATTCATACTATTAAAGCTCCTCACATTGAACTAGTATCATATATCATTGGCTGGCTCCTAGACCCTAAAGGAGAGTTTACTATTAAAACTTCCTATAAAGAATTCTATAATGATAAAGTGGTTCCAGAGAAGAAGTTCAGACATATCTAGAATTTAAAGCTTTTCCAACGCCTAAAGTGCTTTACTTGGCTTCTAATGCATAATTCTCTGCTAACAAACTGTAAAAGGCAGAAAAGAGGGCTTATTAGTGATGCTACTTTCCCTATATGCCTTAGACATAATGAGACCCGGCTCCATGTCCTTCGAGACTACCTGCACATCCGAAGGGCCTGGATAAGCAGCGTCAACAGTGACCACCAAAGAGTGTTCTTCAATCAAAATCTCCAATCTTGTTTGGAGAGAAACCTCGGTGCAACAACTCCTACTCAAAATTCGACTTCTTGGCCCATTACCTTCATTACCACTTACAACACAGCTTGAAGAAACAAGAATAAACTCATCTTCAATTAAGGAGACTTACAAAGTTCTGAGCTCTCCTATTACATCAAAAATTTAGCTCAAAACTATGGAAGCATTCTAACTATGACTGAGGCAAGCAAAAAAGCTCTTACCTCTTTAAAAGAGTAGCAAATTGGTTAGAATCTCCTTCCGGAATGTTGGCTTAAGCTCAACATCGATGGATCAGTCAACTTTTAAACTCGTGTTGAACTTGTAGATGCCTCATCCTAATACAAATGGAAGATTTTTGGCAGGATTCCTGATGAACATTGGAACCACTACAATCACTATAGACGAAATGTGGGGACTCTACGTGGGTTTGAGATTGGCTACTGAGCTCGACATCCAGAAACTACAAGTTGACGGACTCCTCTTGTGCCATCCAACTTATCCACGGTGCCTCCTTGCAGATCCATTCTTCTTCTTTCCTAATTCGAGCTGTCAAAATCGTTTTCGCTGGTCCACGCACCTTTAAAGTCAACCATGTTTTGAGGGAATCAAATTTCACCACTGACGCCCTTGTTAAATCTGCCAATTCAGCTTTGCCAGGACTGTAATGTTTTGACAAAGCTCCTCTTAGCCTTCGTATCCATCTGGAAGCTGATAGAAGGGGAGTGAATTCCCAAGATGAGCCCTTGTTTAGGTATTTTTTTTTGGGTCTTTGGCCCTTTTTTATATAAAATATAATTGTATTATTAAAGAGAATGTTACAATATTAATTATATATAGGCCTAAAATCATAAACAAGAAATAGTATTTTATGAAAAGAGTAGCTTATGAAAAAAACAATTTACATAACAGAAGCTCATAACATTATAACTTCACAATATATGCACTATTCTAAAAACATAAACATGTATAATTTCTAACTTAATGTTTATTGCAATTCATGCTAACTTAAGCTTTAGCGTCTTTGCAGGTACACCTCCACCATTGATAAGAATGACAAATTCAAATCTTTAGGAACTCAAAAATGAAAGATTGTAACAACTTTATATTTTTAACCTACTCTTTATTATTTTATTAAGTTAATTTTTTAATCAAAAGGACTAAAATATTTTGAATACTTTTACTCTCTTTAAAAACTAAAAAGATTATCAAAGAGCACTTAAGAAGTCCTATCAGTCTATTACAAATTCACAATTCACAACTCTATTTAAAGTTCAACTACTATCTCTTGCTAGATTCTTATTGCTAGGTGTAATACATATATTAGAGAGTGTGGTTTTACTGTTTTAGATGTTGGTTAGCTAACAAAAAAGGTACGATAATTACTAAATAAATTAATCATGCACAACCTTTCTGGGGCATATGCATTTTAGGCAAGATACCATAAATCAAATCCCTTCTACTTTTAGTGTTGGTAGCTAGGATGCACTAACCTAGATGATAAACCCCTATTTTATGATAATGTGTGGATAAAAAACATGGAGTTTGTTAACTTATCTTGCATTTATTTGCCAAGAATGCATGCTATTGATGTTTTTCCTAATTTGTGCTAAAGTGTTAAAAATATGCTTTTTGAACCAATAAACTGTCAATTTTAATTCACACTCATTTTATTCGATACCGTGATGTGTGTTATTGAGTGAAACAGGGCAAGAATGGCTTAGAAGATGGAGCAAAAATATGCAAAAGTGAAGAAATCATGAAAAAAATGAAGAATAGAAGATCTAACAGCCATGTGTACGCATCTTTCTCAATTCGTGCGTACGCATGATATGTAGCGCATGCCTCATTAAGGGAAGCACATGATCGCAATTTTGGAGACAATTTTGGGCCCAATTAAGCTCTATTCTAAAGTATTTGAGGCCTAGACTTAAGGGGAGACACACACAGACTCCATTATTCCATCAATTCCGCATCGTTTTGGATAGTTTTTTTTCATAGTATTCTAGGAAGAGAAACTCTAGGTTCTCTCAGTTTTTTTAGGGTTCTTATTAATTTTGCATTCAATTCTAAATTCCAAACTTGTTTAGTTATAGTTTTGCTTTATTTTTTTTATTCTCTTACTTTAATTTTTCTTATAATTTTCGTTGAGTCATCCTTGAGTTAATTTGTTATTTTCTTAGTTTGTGAAATTTGTTAATTTTAAATTTTTATTAATGCATTGATGTTTTTATAGTTTATATATGTTAATTGAGTTATTGTTATTGATATTTGGTAGTAACTGAATTTTAATTTTGATCAATTTGTACAATCTCATGATGTTTTCTCTTATTGCTCACCAAGTGTTCGATGAAAGGTTTACTTTAGCTATGGAGTAGATTTTTGAATTCTTGGCATAGAATTGAGTAATTAGGGATCCTTGAGTTATCAATGTCCAATATTGATTGGTAATTGAAGGTTGTTAGTTGATTTGGTTTCCAGTAACGCTAATCTTTTATCAAACTTAATTGATAAGTTGATTATGATTTATAGATTGAGATCAATTATGCCTACTTGACTTTCCTCCAATGTTAGGGAATGACAAACTGGGAATAACTCTTAATATTTGCCATGTTTGTGGTTGATAACAAGGATAGGAAGCCTAAGTCCTCAACCCTAGCCAAGGCCTTTTAAATATTTGATTACCACCTCTTATATTGATTCAATTCTCTTAGTCTTTTTAGTTTAATTCCATTACTTCCTAGTATAGTTACTTCTTAATTATTGCCATCTCAATTGCATGCTTACTAGATAGTTGTTTACTTGCTTATTGCCTTGACTTATTGCAATTTTGTTATTGATTGCTCTTTAATTTCTAGTTACCTTACCTTTCTACATTCAGATTTAAAACCCCCAAATTCCATAACGAATGATGTGCTTTCAATTGCAAGTCCAAGGGAGAAGGACCTAGAATTCAACTCTCGATTATTGATTGGATCTTTGTGACAACCTTTTAAACTTTGACTGTGAGTTGGTTGCTGATTTAGACTATACTTGTGACGTAATTTAGTTTTAAAACTGGTGAATTTCTAAACCGGTGATTATCCCGCGTCAAGTTTTTAGCATCGTTGCTGGGGTCTTTGCATATGTATGCCATATCATAGTTATCAGAACTGAACTGATAATTAACCCAGTCATATGATCGGGTCACTGGGCCACTGGTTCAACCGGAGTATCACTGATTCACCCGGTTAACCCGGTCATAATTAAAAAATACTAAATTATGTAAATAAAATTAAAATAATGTCTTAAAACTTAAAATGCAAGTCTTTACAAACATTAATAATATATTATCAATTTTTAAACATAACTAATTATCTAAAAAAAGATAATGAAGTAGTCTCTAGTACAAAATAATCTTGAGCTTTCCTTTTCTTATTCATAAAGTCTTCAATATTTTGTCCAAATTGATAGGAAATGGTGCGATATTTATAACCTACAAACTAACCGGCAAGTGCACCGGGTCGTACCAAGTAATACCTCAGGTGAGTGAGGGTCGATCCCACGAGGATTGAAGGACTAAGCAACAATGGTTAATTGATTTACTTAGTTAGGCAAACAGAAAATAGTGTTGAGAGTTCAAAGACATTAAACAATAGCAAGAATATTAAAGAAAGGCAAGTAAATAAGTTGGGAATAAAATAGGGAGAAACAGTTAAGGCTTCAGAGTTATCTATTTTCTGGATTGACTTTTCTTATTAATTTATTTTATTCATGTAAGATTTAATTCATGGCAACTATATGTGACTAGACCCTAATTCTTTAGACCTTTCTAGTCTCCTCTAAAATTCATCAACAGCCAATTCCTTGGTCAATTAATTCCAATTAGGGAGTGAAGTTCAATTCTAGTTATATACCACAGAAATCCTAATTACCCAAATATAAAAGGATTATATGTCACGTATCCCGTTAAATTCAGATAAATTAGAAATTTAGGAGAATATGTTTTCAAGCTGTTGTTCAAGTAAAGAGCTTTTCCAAGTTATACAAGAACGCAATTAGAAAGAGGTTTATACTTCCGTTCCACCCAAATTCATAAAATAAAGAACGAAAATAATTCTTAAATATAAATCAAGACATGAATTAAAATAGAAAAACAATAAAATCAATCCATACAATTGACAGAGCTCCTAACCTTAACAATGGAGGTTTAGTTGCTCATGGTAAAGGAAAAATAAGGATTCTAATAAAATGTATTTTGGTAGTTTGGAATGGAATAATGTTGTGCTGGAATCCCCCTGTTGGAATCCCTTTTTATATCTAATCCTAATAAATTTTAAAATCTATCTTCTAAAACTAAAATAATATCTTTCCTATTTTAAAATAAAAATTAAAGTTTAAATCAGAATTAATAGAAATCAGCGTTTTGTGCACTTCGTGCTTGTCACGCGTACGCGTCAGTCACGCGTACACGTCGATGGTCTTCTTCGCGTTTCACGCGTACGCGTCAGGAACGCGCACGCGTCACTGTGCAACTTCACCTTTCACGCGTGTGCGTCAGGCACGCGCACGCGTCACCATGGATAGCTCCAAATCACGCGTACGCGTCAGGCACGCGCACGCGGTGCTCCTCGCTGGTCAGCTCCTTGGTTTCTTCTCTTTCTCTGCAGAAACTCCATGAAATCCATCCGAATGCTACCTAAAATAAACATAATTGCACAAAACTCAAAGTAGCATCCATAGTGGCTAAAAGATAATTAATTATTGATTAAACTCAACGATTTAAATGCAAATTCACTAGGAAAAGATAGAAAAGATGCTCACGCATCACAACACCAAACTTGAATTGTTGCTTGTCCTCAAGCAACCAAAATAATATAGGCTTAGAATGTGAATTTGCATGAGAATGAGAGTTCAATTAAGCTCATGTCTCTTCTTATAGTGAGGTTTATAACTGCAATCCTGAATAGTTTTGGTATCTCATCCTCCTTTGAATTAGAAGGATGTCAGTGTCATTAGGAATTTGGATCCGGATAATATTATGAATTCTCTGATCTTTTGTAGCTTAATTTAACCCTTGAACACAGAAAATTTTCTTTTCTTTGGTGCTTTGCACCTTGAGCCTAGCCATGACTTTAAATGTTTTGTCTCAAGCTTTACTTGACACAGAAACACCACAAGCACTTAACTGGGAAACTCTTTTGAAGTTCTGATTTTTCTTTCATTACTCCCAGACAGTGGTGCTCAAAGCCTTTGGTATACTCTTGTTGATTGCAATTGATCTCGACTCTAAATGTTTTGTCTCAAGGATTACTTGACACAAGAACACCACAAGCATGTAACTAAGGAAACAACTCTTTGAGATTTTAATCATGTCTGACCTCCTTAGTCATTGATGCTAAGAGCCTTGGACCTGGCTTTTTTTTTCAATGCTGTTTCTTTTGCTTCAAGGATTAAACTTTTACTTATTTCAGAGAATTCATAATAATTCTCTAGATCCTTGTTCCTTGTACATCAACTTTCTTTGATTCAAATTTAAATATGCACTGTTCATGTCATGCATTCAGAATCATAGAAAATACCACCACATTTGAATAAATGAGACATTTCTAGAAATTACACTTAAATTCTCATGCAATATATCACTTCTTTTTCTTTTTCCTTTTAGATTCAAGTTCAGTGAGCGGTACATGAGACAACTAACAGAATGAAACTAATTCTAATAACTGAAAGTACTAATGATCATGCAGGCAATCAAAACAACAGAAAATAGAAAATAACAAAATAAGAACGGAAGAGAAATAGAATGAAAGGAACTCAACCACCTCAATTGTGCTGGTGGCCATCTCATTCCTCTATGAAGAACATTCATCTTCCTTTGGTGCTATTAAAATAAGCAGAAAAGCCATAAGTGAAGCGACAACACCAAACTTAAAGGTTTTCTTGTCCTCAAGCAAAGAAGTACTGAAAACAAAAACAAATAGTAAGATGAAACAATAATAAAAGGATAGAAGAACGAGAGAGAATTAGGATTGGGGGTGGATGATTTGAATTCAGGCGCTGAGGGGTTTAATTTGGGCGTCGCATGCGACGCGTATGCGTAAGGCACGCGTGAGCGTGGATTGCGCGATTCTCGAATGACGCGTACGTGTCAGGGACGCGTACGCGTGGATGGCCATGATTTGAAATTGACGCGCACGCGTCAGGGACGCGTCCGCATGGTGGGGCTTGTGTGCCCAGTATAATTCCAGCCCCATGGTGCACGAAATTATGATCATCAACAATGGCGCTAAGGGACTTGGAGCTCTTAAACATGAATCACACTTTGTCACAATTCCGTACAACTAACCAGCAAGTGCACTGGGTCGTCCAAGTAATACCTTACGTGAGTAAGGGTCGATCCCACGGAGACTGTCGGCTTGAAGCAAGCTATGGTCTCCTTGTAAATCTCAGTCAGGAAAATTCAGATGGTGATGGAGAATTGATAATTAGAAGATAAATAAAACATAAAATAAAGATAGAGATACTTATGTAATTCTTTGGTTGGAATTTCAGATAAGCGTATGAAGATGCTTTGTTCCTCCTGAACCTCTGCTTTCTTATTGCCTTCTTCCAATCATTCATACTCCTTTCCATGGCAACCTTTATGTTGGGCATCACCGTTGTCAATGGCTACTTCCATTCCTCTCAGTGAAAACGTTCCAAATGCGCTGTCACCGCACGGCTAATCATCTGTCGGTTCTCGATCATGTTGGAATAGGATCCATTGATCCTTTTGCGTCTGTCACTGATGAGCGGATAATTTATACGCTTTTTGACATTGTTTTTAGTATGTTTTTAGTAGGATCTAGTTACTTTTAGGGATGTTTTTAATAGATTTTGTGTTAAATTCACATTTTTGGACTTTACTATGAGTTTGTGTGTTTTTCTGTGATTTCAGGTATTTTCTGGCTGAAATTGAGGGACTTGAGCAGAAATCAGATTCAGAGGTTGAAAAAGGACTGCTGATGCTGTTGGATTCTGACCTCCCTGCACTCAAAGTGGATTTTCTGGAGCTACAGAACTCGAAATGGCGCGCTTCTAATTGCGTTGGAAAGTAGACATCCAGGGCTTTCCAGAAATATATAATAGTCTATACTTTGGCCAAGAATTGACGACGTAAACTGGCGTTCAACACCAGCTTTCTACCCAAATCTGGCGTCCAGCGCCAGAAAAGGATCCAAAACCAGAGTTGAACGCCCAAACTGGCACAAAAACTGGCGTTCAACTCCACAAATGGCCTCTGCACGTGCAACACTTAAGCTCAGCCCAAACACACACCAAGTGGGCCCCGGAAGTGGATTTATACATCAAATACTTACTCATGTAAACCCTAGTAGCTAGTTTATTATAAATAGGACCTCTTACTATTGTATTGACCATCTTGGAACGCATTGTTCTTAGACCATAGGGGCTGGCCACACGGCCATGCCTGGACCTTCACTTATGTATTTTCATACGGTAGAGTTTCCGCACTCCATAGATTAAGGTGTGGAGCTCTGCTGTTCCTCAAAGATTAATGCAAGTACTACTGTTTTCTATTCAATTCTTATTTCGCTTCTAAGATATCCATTCGCACCCAAGAACGTGATGAAGCTGATGATTATGTGTGACCCTCATCATCCTTCTCCCTTATGAACGCGTGCCTGACAAACACTTCTGTTCTACATGAATTAAGCTAGAATGAGTATCTCTTAGATCTCCTAACCAGAATCTTCGTGGCGTAAGCTAGAATGATGGCGGCATTCAAGAGAATCCGGAAGGTCTAAACCTTGTCTGTGGTATTCTGAGTAGGATTCAATGATTGAATGACTGTGACGAGCTTCAAACTCGCGAGTGCTGGGCGTTAGTGACAGACGCAAAAGGAGGGTGAATCCTATTCCAGCATGATCGGGAACCGACAGATGAATAGCCGTGCCGTGACAGGGTGCGTGAGCATATTATTCACTGAGAGGAGGGGATGTAGCCACTGACAACGGTGATGCCCTTGCATAAAGCCAGCCATGGAAAGGAGTAAGACTGATTGGATGAAGATAGCAGGAAAGCAGAGGTTCAGAGTAACGAAAAGCATCTCCATTCGCTTATCTGAAATTCCTACCAATGATTTACATAAGTATCTCTATCCCTATTTTCTTATATAATATTCGAAAACACCATTATCAATTTATATCTGCCTGACTGAGATTTACAAGGTGACCATAGCTTGCTTCATACCAACAATCTCCGTGGGATTCGACCCTTACTCACGTAAGGTATTACTTGGACGACCAAGTGCACTTGCTGGTTAGTTGTATCGAAGTTGTGACAATTATGAATTAAGATCAAAGCACCAAGCTTTGGAGCCATTACCAGGGATTGTTCGAGCCTGGAGATCACAATTTCGTGCACCAAGTTTTTGCGCCGTTGTCGGGGATTGTTTGAGTATGGACAACTGACGGTTCATCTTGTTGCTCAGATTAGGTAAATTTCTTTTTGTTTTGTTTTCAAAAAATTTTTCAAAAATCTTTCAAAAATTCCTCACTTGTTTTCGAAAAAAAAAAAATTTTACTAAAAATAATGTTTTCAAAAATAAATTATTCTATGGCTTCAAAATTTTTAAGAATGAATTCTAGTGTTTCATGAAGCATGTTGAAGCCTATCTGGTTGTAAAGCCATACCCAAAATGCTTTGGGATTGGCTAATCACTTCAGTGGAGTCATGCCCAATCCTTCTGGATAGGGTATGTCAGGCTTGTCATGTCTGAATTACACTCATATTTTTATTAAAGCTTGGCTGGCTATTAAGCCATGCCTGACCCTTTGATTGGAGCTTTAAGACTAACATGACAAGATTCCTGGAATTCATATTGAAGATTTTGAAATCCTTATTCTTACTTTTCACAATAATTTTCGAAAAAATTAAAAGAAAATACAAAAAAAAAATTAGAAAATCACAAAAATAAAAATATTTCATGTTTCTTGTTTGAGTCTTGAGTCATATCATAAGTTTGGTGTCAATTGCATGTGCATCTTGCATTTTTTGAAAATTTCATGCATTCATGGTGTTCTTCATGATCTTCAAGTTGTTCTTGGTAAGTCTTCTTGTTTGATCTTGATGATTTTTTGTTTTGTGTCTTTTATTATTTTTCATATGCATTCTTGAATTCTTAGTGTCTAAGCATTAAAGAATTCTAAGTTTGGTGTCTCGCATGTTTTCTTTGCATTAAAATTTTTCAAAATTATGTTTTTGATGTCCATCTTGACATTCATAGTGTTCTTGGTGTTCATCTTGACATTCATAGCATTCTTGCATGCATCACATGTTTTGATCTAAAAATTTCATGCATTGCATAATTTTCATGTTTTTCATAAAAATTTTAAAAATCAAAAAAATTTCTTTCCTTTTTTTTCTCTCATCAAATTCGAAAATTTGGATTGACTTTTTCAAAAATTTTTAAAATCAAGTTGTTTCTTATGAGTCAAATCAAATTTTCAATTTGAAAATCTTATCTTTTTCAAAATCTTTTTCAAAATTCAAAATCTTTTTCAAAATTCATGATTATTTTCGAAAATTCCAAAAAAAATAATTTTCAAAAACCTTTTTCTTATTTTATATCATAATTTTCGAAAATAACATAATCAATTAAAGTTTTGATTCAAAAATTTGAAGTTTGTTACTTGCTTGTTAAGAAAGATTCAAACTTTAAGTTCTAGAATCATATCTTGTGATTTCTTATGAATCAAGTCATTAATTGTGATTTTAAAAATCAAATCTTTTTCAAAAACTAATTTCTATCATATCTTTTCAAAAAAATATCTTCTTATCTTATCTTTTTCAAAATTTGATTTCAAAATATCTTCTCTAACTTCCCAACTTCTTATCTTTTCAAATTTGTTTCAACTAACTAACCAACTTTTTGTTTGTTTCTTAACTTTTTCAAAACTACTTAATTAACTCTCTCTCTCTAATTTTCAAAAACATCTTCCCTCTTTTTCAAAAATTTCTTTTTTATTAACTAATTATTTTTATTTTTTATTTAAAAAAAAAATTTCGAAAAAAATACTAACCTTTTTCAAAAACTATTTTCAAAAATCACTAACTCATTTTCAAAAATTGTTTTCGAAAATTCACTTCCCCCTCTCATCTTCTTCTATTTGTTTATTGATATACTAACATCTTTCCTTCAACTCACCAAAAATCCGAACCCCCTCTCTCTCTTAGTTCAGATTTTCTTTTCTTCTCTTCTTCTACTCACACAGGGATCCCTATATTGTGGTATAAAGGATCCATATTATTATTACTATTTTTTCTGTGCCATCTTCTTTGTCATATGAGCAGGAGCAAGGACAAGAACATTCTTGTTAAAGCAGATCCAGAACCTGAAAGGACTCTGAAGAAAAAAAATTAAGAGAAGCTAAAATACAACAATCCAGAGATAACCTTTCAGAAATTTTCGAATAGGAAAAGGAGATGGCAGCCGAAAATAATAATAATATAAGGAAGATGCTTGGTGACTTCACTGCACCTAATTCCAATTTACATGAAAGAAGCATCTCCATTCCTGCCATTGGAGCAAACAACTTTGAGCTGAAACCTTAATTAGTTTCTCTGATGCAGCAGAACTGCACGTTTCATGGACTTCCATCTGAAGATCCCTTTCAGTTCTTAACTGAATTCTTGCAGATATGTGATACTGTAAAGACTAATGGAATAGATCCTAAAGTCTACAGGCTCATGCTTTTCCCTTTTTGCTGTAAGAGACAGAGCTAGACTCTGGTTGGATTCACAACCTAAGAATAGCCTAAACTCATGGGATAAGCTGAGTAAAAGGATCACTGAAATCCCTCCTAGTACTCTCCCAAGCAATACAGAAGAGAATCCAAAAGGAGAGTGCAAGGCCATTGACATAAGCGCCATGGCCGAACCTGTGAGGAGAGGAGAGGACGTGAATCCCAAGGAGGAAGACCTCCTGGGACGTCCAGTGATCAATAAGGAGCTTCCCTCTGAGGAACCAAAGGAATCTGAGACTCATCTAGAGACCATAGAGATTCCATTGAACCTCCTTATGCCCTTCATGAGCTCTGATGAGTATTCCTCTTCTGAAGAGAATGAGGATGTTACTAAAGAGCAAACTGCCAAGTTTCTTGGTGCAATCATGAAGCTGAATGCCAAATTATTTGGCATTGATACTTGGGAAGTTGAACCTCCCTTGTTCATCAATGAACTAAGTGATCTGGATCAACTGACATGGCCTCAGAAGAGACAGGATCCTGGAAAGTTCATAATACCCTGCACCATAGGCACCATGATCTTTAAGGCTCTGTGTGACCTTGGTTCAGGAATAAACCTCATGCCCATCTCTGTAATAGAGAAACTGGGAATCTATGGGGTGCAAGCTGCTAAAATCTCATTAGAGATGGCAGACAGCTCTAGAAAACAGGCTTATGGACAAGTAGAGGACGTGTTAGTAAAGGTTGAAGGCCTTTACATCCCTGCTGATTTCATAGTCCTGGATACTGGAAAGGAGGAGGATAAATCCATCATCCTAGGAAGACCTTTCCTGGCCACAGCAAGAGCTGTGATTGATGTTGACAGAAGTGAACTAGTCCTTCAATGGAATGAGGACTCCCTTGTGTTTAAAACTCAAGGATCTCCCTCTGCAACCATGGAGAGGAAGCTGAAAAAGCTTCTCTCAAAGCAGAGTCAATCAGAGCCCCCACAGTCAAACTCTAAGTTTGGTGTAGGGAGGCCACAACCAAACTCTAAGTTTGGTGTTGAACTCCCATATCCAAACTCTAAGTTTGGTGTTGGAGAGTTTCAACAATGCTCTGAACATCTGTGAGGCTCCTGAGAGCCCACTGTCAAGCTATTGACATTAAAGAAGCGCTTGTTGGAAGGCAACCCAATGCTTATCTAATTCTTATTTTTCATGATTTCTTAGGTTCATGATCATGTGGAGTCACAAAATAAAAAATAAAAATTGAAAACGGAATCAAAAACAGCAGAAGAAAAATCACACCCTGGAGGAGCATCCGTCTGGCGTTCAAACGCCAGAACAGAGCATAGTTCTGGCGCTGAACGCCCAGAATGGGAGCATCCTGGCGCTGAACGCCCAGAACAAGCATGGTTCTGGCGTTCAACGCCAAAAATGGCAGCAAAGGGGCGTTGAATGCCCAAAATGGGCACCAACCTGGCGCTGAACGCCCAGAGTTGTGTGCAAGGGCATTTTACATGCCTAAATTGGTGCAGGGAGGTAAATGCCTTGACACCTCAGGATCTGTGGACCCCACAGGATCCCCACCTACCTCATCATCTCTCTTTCCATTCATGATCATCCCTTCTTTTTTTTTCCATTTACCACTCACATCCATACACCCACTACCTTCAAAAATTCAACATCTCTCTCCCACCCAATCCCACCCATATGGCCGAATACACACTCCCATCCATCTCCTCCTTATCCTCTTCTGCTTCTTCTATTATTTCTTCTTTTGCTCGAGGGCGAGCAACATTCTAAGTTTGGTGTGGTAAAAGCATAGCTTTTTTGTGTTTTTTCCATAACCATTGATGGCACCTAAGGCCAGAGAAACCTCTAGAAAGAGGAAAGGGAAGACAAAAGCTTCCATCAAGGGTCTATAGCTCAGTGGTAGAACATTTGACTGCAAATCAAGAGATCCCTGAGATACCTCAGGGGATACATTTTCTTCCACACAATTATTGGAAGCAACTAAGGGTGGAACATCAAGAGCACTCCATCACCCTTCATGAAATCAGAGAAGATCTAAAAAGCAATGAAGGAGGAGCAGCCAAGGCAAGGAAGAGACATAGAAGAGCTCAAGGACATCACTAAGGTGGACTCATTCCTTGTTCTTACTTTCTCTGTTTTTCATTTTCTATGTTATGTGCTTATCTATGTTTGTGTCTTCATTACATGATCATTAGTAGTTAGTAACTCTGTCTTAAAGCTATGAATGTCCTATGAATCCATCACCTCTCTTAAAATAAAAATTGTTTTAATTCAAAAGAACAAGAAGTACATGAGTTTCGAATTTATCCTTGAACTCAGTTTAATTATATTGATGTGGTGACAATGCTTCTTGTTTTCTGAATGTATGCTTGAACAGTGCATATGTCTTTTGAAGTTGTTGTTTAAGAATGTTAAATATGTTGGCTCTTGAAAGAATGATGACTAGGAGACATGTTATTTGATAATCTGAAAAATCATAAAAATGATTCTTGAAGCAAGAAAAAGTAGCAAAAAAAAAACAAAGCTTGCAGAAAAAAAAAAAGAAGAAAAAAAATTAGGCGAAAAAAAAAATAGAAAGAAAAAGAAAAAGCAAGCAGAAAAAGCCAAAAGCTCTTAAAACCAAAAGGCAAGGGCAAATAAAAAGGATCCCAAGGCTTTGAGCATCAGTGGATAGGAGGGCCTAAAGGAATAAAATCCTGGTCTAAGCGGCTAAACCAAGCTGTCCCTAACCATGTGCTTGTGGCATGTAGGTGTCAAGTGAAAACTTGAGACTGAGCGGTTAAAGTCAAGGTCCAAAGCAAAAAAAAAAAAAGAGAGTGTGCTTAAGAACCCTGGACACCTCTAATTGGGGACTTTAGCAAAGCTGAGTCACAATCTGAAAAGGTTCACCCAATTATGTGTCTGTGGCATTTATGTATCCGGTGGTAATACTGGAAAACAAAGTGCTTAGGGCCACGGCCAAGACTCATAAAGAAGCTGTGTTCAAGAATCATCATACTGAACTAAGAGAGTCAATAACACTATTCGAAATCTGAAGTTCCTATAGATGCCAATCATTCTGAACCTCAATGGATAAAGTGAGATGCCAAAACTATTCAAGAGGCAAAAAGCTATAAGTCCCGCTCATATGATTGAAGCTCTGTTTCATTGATAATTTGGAATTTATAGTATATTCTATTCTTTTTATCCTATTTTGATTTTCAGTTGCTTGGGGACAAGCAACAATTTAAGTTTGGTGTTGTGATGAGCGGATAATTTATACGCTTTTTGACATTGTTTTTAGTATGTTTTTAGTAGGATCTAGTTACTTTTAGGGATGTTTTTAATAGATTTTGTGTTAAATTCACATTTATGGACTTTACTATGAGTTTGTGTGTTTTTCTGTGATTTCAGGTATTTTCTGGCTGAAATTGAGGGACTTGAGCAGAAATCAGATTCAGAGGTTGAAAAAGGACTGCTGATGCTGTTGGATTCTGACCTCCCTGCACTCAAAGTGGATTTTCTGGAGCTACAGAACCCGAAATGGCGCGTTTCCAATTGCGTTGGAAAGTAGACATCCAGGGCTTTCCAGAAATATATAATAGTCCATACTTTGGCCAAGAATTGACGACGTAAAGTGGCGTTCAACGCCAGCTTTCTACCCAAATCTGGCGTCCAGCGCCAGAAAAGGATCCAAAACCAGAGTTGAACGCCCAAACTGGCACAAAAACTGGCGTTCAACTCCACAAATGGCCTCTGCACGTGCAACACTTAAGCTCAGCCCAAACACACACCAAGTGGGCCCCGGAAGTGGATTTATACATCAAATACTTACTCATGTAAACCCTAGTAGCTAGTTTATTATAAATAGGACCTCTTACTATTGTATTGACCATCTTGGAACGCATTGTTCTTAGACCATAGGGGCTGGCCACACGGCCATGCCTGGACCTTCACTTATGTATTTTCATACGGTAGAGTTTCCGCACTCCATAGATTAAGGTGTGGAGCTCTGCTGTTCCTCAAAGATTAATGCAAGTACTACTGTTTTCTATTCAATTCTTCTTATTTCACTTCTAAGATATCCATTCGCACCCAAGAACGTGATGAAGGTGATGATTATGTGTGACACTCATCATCCTTCTCCCTTATGAACGCGTGCCTGACAAACACTTCTGTTCTACATGAATTAAGCTAGAATGAGTATCTCTTAGATCTCCTAACCAGAATCTTCGTGGCGTAAGCTAGAATGATGGCGGCATTCAAGAGAATCCGGAAGGTCTAAACCTTGTCTGTGGTATTCTGAGTAGGATTCAATGATTGAATGACTGTGACGAGCTTCAAACTCGCGAGTGCTGGGCGTTAGTGACAGACGCAAAAGGAGGGTGAATCCTATTCTAGCATGATCGGGAACCGACAGATGAATAGCCGTGCCGTGACAGGGTGCGTGAGCATATTATTCACTGAGAGGAGGGGATGTAGCCACTGACAACGGTGATGCCCTTGCATAAAGCCAGCCATGGAAAGGAGTAAGACTGATTGGATGAAGATAGCAGAAAAGCAGAGGTTCAGAGTAACGAAAAGCATCTCCATTCGCTTATCTGAAATTCCTACCAATGATTTACATAAGTATCTCTATCCCTATTTTCTTATATAATATTCGAAAACACCATTATCAATTTATATCTGCCTGACTGAGATTTACAAGGTGACCATAGCTTGCTTCATACCAACAATCTCCGTGGGATTCGACCCTTACTCACGTAAGGTATTACTTGGACGACCCAGTGCACTTGCTGGTTAGTTGTATCGAAGTTGTGACAATTATGAATTAAGATCAAAGCACCAAGCTTTGGAGCCATTACCAGGGATTGTTTGAGCCTGGAGATCACAATTTCGTGCACCAGTCACACGCCCAACAATCGCGAGTTTGAAGCTTGTCACAGTCATCCCTTCCCAGATCCTACTCAGAATACCACAAACAAGGTTTAGACTTTCTGGATCTCAAGAATGACCGCCAATAATTCTAGCCTATATACCACGAAGGTTCTAATCTTAGATTAGAAACCCAAGAGATACACATTCAAGCTTGTTTGCATGTAGAACGGAAGTGGTTGTCAGTCATGCGTTCATAGGTGAGAATGGTGATGAGTGTCACATAATCATCACATTCATCATGTTCTTGGGTGCGAATGAATATCTTGGAGAAGAAATAGACTTGAGTTGAATAGAAAAACAATAGTACTTGTATTAATTCATGAAGAACAGCAGAGCTCCACACCTTAATCTATGGTGTGTAGAAACTCCACCGTTGAAAATACAAAAATGATAATGGTGTAAGCATGGCCGAATGGCCAGCCTCCAAGGTCTAGGGACTAAACGTCCAAAGATGAAAATACAATAGCAAAAGGTCCTATTTATAGAGAGCTAGTAGCCTAGGGTTTACAAAAATAAGTAATTAATGCAGAAATCTTCTTCCGGGCCCACTTGGTGTGTGCTTGGGCTGAGCATTGAAGCTTCCATGTGTAGAGACTTTTCTTGGAGTTAAACGCCAGCTTTTGTGCCAGTTTGGGCGTTTAACTCCAGCTTTTGTGCCAGTTCCGGCATTAAACGCCAGAATTCTTGAGCTGAATTGGAACGCCTGTTTGGGCCATCAAATCTCAGACAAAGTATGGACTATTATATATTACTGGAAAGCACAGGATGTCTACTTTCCAACGCAATTAAGAGCGCGCCAATTGGGCTTCTGTAGCTCCAGAAAATCTACTTTGAGTGCAGGGAGGTCAGAATCCAACAGCATCTACAGTCCTTTTTCAGCCTCTGAATTAGATTTTTGCTCAGGTCCCTCAATTTCAGCCAGAAAATACCTGAAATCACAGAAAAACACACAAACTCATAGTAAAGTCCAGAAAAGTGAATTTTAAATAAAAACTAATAAAAACATAATAAAAACTAACTAAAATATACTAAAAACATACTAAAAACAATGCCAAAAAGCGTATAAATTATCCGCTCATCACCCGACACCATCATAACTCTCTAGCCAAACACCTTTTACGCCGATTTTACTTATCCACGCGTGCACATGCTTGACGCGTCCGCGTGGAGTGCCAAAATCACAAATGACGCGCACGCGTCAGGGACGCTTACGCGTGACCATGTTTGTGCGCAAGGCACACTTCCTGCGCTACTCCCGTGCAACTCTCTGTAACTTTTATTTTTTTCTCGTACCCATATATGGCCCGTACGCGTCAGCGACGCTTGCGTTTCGGGTGCTTTTTTTTTGTGTGTCGCCTGAACCATTTGGTTCCTGTTCTAAAATAGTTGCATGATCAGAAAAAAAATAAAAACTCAATAAAAATCAAATAAGTAATAAAACTACTATTACGAAAAATAACTAAGGATACAAAATTATCGGGTTGCCTCCCGACAAGCGCTTCTTTACCGTTACTAGCTTGACGGTTGGTGCACAAAATTACAATCACACTTTTGCAACTCCGCACAACTAACCAGCAAGTGCACTGGGTCGACCAAGTAATACCTTACGTGAGTAAGGTTTGATCCCACGGAGATTGTCGGCTTGAAGCAAGCTATGGTTATCTTGTAACTCTTAGTTAGGATATCAATAATTCTCAGATTTAATTGTAAAAAGTAAAAGAACATGAAATAAATACTTGTTATGCAGTAATGAAGAACAGGTTGAGGCTTTGGAGATGCTTTGTCTTCTGAATCTCTGCTTTCCTACTATCTTCTTCTTCATGCACGCAAGGCTCCTTCCATGGCAAGCTTTATGTTGGGCATCACCGTTGTCAATGGCTACTTCCTGTCCTCTCAGTGAAAATGTTCCAAATGCGCTATCACCGCACGGCTAATTATCTGTCGGCTCTCGATCATGTTGGAATAGGATCCATTGATCCTTTTGCGTTTGTCACTACGCCCAACACTCGTGAGTTTGAAGCTCGTCATAGTCATCCCTTCCCAGATCCTACTCAGAATACCACAGACAAAGTTTAGACGTTCCGGATCTCAGGAATGGCCGCCAATAATTCTAGCTTATACCACGAAGACTCTGATCTGAATCATGAGGCTAAGAGATATGCATTCAATCTAAGGTAGAACGGAGGTGGTTTTCAGGCACGCGTTCATAGGTGAGAATGATGATGAGTGTCACGGATCATCACATTTATCAGGTTGAAGTGTGAATGAATATCTTAGAATAGAAGCAAGCGTGATAGAATGGAAAACAGTAGTAATTGCATTAATTCATGAAGAACAGCAGAGCTCCTCACCCCCAACAATGGGGTTTAGAGACTCATGCCGTAGAGAATACAATATGAAACGTGTAAAGTGTCATAAGGTACAAGATGAATCACTAAAAGCAGTCTTTATAGTAAACTAGTGACCTAGGGTTACAGAAAATGAGTAAGCTAGGGTGTTTAGTGTAAAAATCCACTTCTGGGGCCCACTTGGTGTGTGCTTGGGGTGAGCATTGAAGCTTTCATGTGTAGAAACTTTTCTTGGAGTTAAACACCAGCTTTTGTGCCAGTTTGGGCGTTTAACTCCAGCTTTTATGCCAGTTCTGGTGTTAAACGCCAGAATTCTTAAGCTGACTTGGAACGCCGGTTTGGGCCATCAAATCTTAGGCAAAGTATGGACTATTATATATTGCTGGAAAGCCCAGGATGTCTACTTTTCAACGCAATTGAGAGCACGCCAATTGGGCTTCTGTAGCTCCAGAAAATCTACTTTGAGTGCAGGGAGGTCAGAATCCAACAGCATCTGCAGTCCTTTTTCAGCCTCTGAATCAGATTTTTGCTCAGGTCCCTCAATTTCAGCCAGAAAATACCTGAAATCACAGAAAAACACACAAACTCATAGTAAAGTCCAGAAAAGTGAATTTTAAATAAAAACTAATAAAAATATAATAAAAACTAACTAAAATAGTGCCGAAAAGCGTATAAATTATCCGCTCATCAACGGTCAGCTCCTCTAAGGAGGAGGATCATAGGGGCTCAGCTTCTCACCCTGATGACTTGCATCATCTACCCTTCTTTCTTGCATAAAGAAGACCATAAAAGAGTATAAATCTCATTTAATTAGTACAATCCATGCATTATTTGATGAATATTATGGTACACTCCTTTGAGATGAGTTGTGCTGAATTTCAGGTGAAAAAGACATCAAAAATGGGTAGAAGACAAACAAGAAGCTGGGCGTGTGAAACTGCCATGCCACTTAGGGGCAAACACCACAAAAATGCACTAGCGTGGCATACCAGGAGCTAGGAGTGGCATGCCAGTACTAAATTCTAGAGGGGGAAGTCCAACCATGCATATGGGCGAGGCACGCTAGGGACTGGGCGTGGCACGCTAGTACAAAGTTCCAGAGAGCAACAATAGAGGACACAAAAGGGGCATGGCATGCCAGGTTGGGCGTGGCATGCCTAACCCACTAACTACTATGGGCACGCCAGCTCACCATTCCAAGAAGAACCTCCACTATGGCGTGCCACTTGGTATCGAAGGCATGGCACGCCAGCTCCAAGAAGTCACTTGGCCGTGCCACTTAAGAGCCCAGGCGTGGCACGCCAAGCTTGTAGAGTTCACAAATCCATGGGCGTGCCACTTGAACAGCATGGCATGGCACGCTGGTACAATAATCCAGAGAAGGGGCTGAAGGCAATTGAAGACTGGGCGTGCCACTTGGTATCGAAGGCGTGGCACGCCAACCCAAGCATATCACTATCGTGTGTCACTTGAAGGCTGAGGCATGGCACGCCAACTACTAGAACCAAGGCAAGATCATGGGCGTGGCACGCCAACCTTTAAGCGTGGCACGCTGGTATAAGTTTCCAGAGAAGATGAAGGAGAATAATTACATGGAGCGTGCCACTTGGTATCGAAGGCGTGGCACACCACTCACTATTCTTCACTTAGGCGGGCCACTTGAATCCCAGGCGTGGCACGCTAGTGTCATTCAGAGAGCAAAGAAGCATTGGGGCATGCCACCTGAGTTCGTGGCATGGCACGCCAAACAGAGGAACCACTCACTCACAAAGGTGCGTGGCACGGCAGACCCTGGGTGTGCCACGCTAGTTAAGTTCCCAGAGGCAAAGAGAAAGGGAAAAAGGCTAGGGCGTGCCACTTGAGCTCGAAGGCATGGCACGCCAAGGTTGTTAGAAAGACGAGCATGCCACTTGAAGGGCTGGGCGTGGCACGCCAAGCTAAAATTAAAGAGCACGTGACATGCCACTAGAGCGCTAATCACACGCCAGCTGGGAGGTCACACTTATTGAGCTTCTTTTCCCTCCAAAATGTAACTTTCCTTTTTCACTTTTGTAATTCTTTTATTTTACTATGAGTAGTATAAATACCCCAAAGGAGTACTGAAGAAGGGGGTTAAGCAGTTAGTTTTAGATCCACTTTTACACTTCATTTTTGAGTACTTTTTGAGCTATGAGTAGCTAATTTCCCTCTCATTGAGAGAGGGAGCTCTGTTGTACTTGATGGATTGATAATAGTGAAATTCTTCTTCTCTTCATCTTCTCTTTGATTTTCTAGAAGGAATTTCATTCTTAATGCTTAGTGTTCAATTTTCTTGGAAAAGAGATTGAATGCAACTAGGTTTCATGGGAACCTTGGGAAAGGAAACATGAAACCATGCTTGAAATCCCTTCTCACACTTGAGTAGAATCTGGGTTTTGGTGTTTGGATATGTGACATATAATCCTCCCTCTACTTGGACCTGTAATGGTGTGTGGTATAATTAGGGACCAAGCATATCTCTCTTCATGAGCAATTAGACCAAGAAATTGACTATTGATCAAGATCTGAGAGATTGAGTCACCAAGGGATTGAGGCTCAATCAATCATGATTGCCAAGAGGTCAATGAGTTGTATGATTGAAGAAGATATAAGCTAGATTTGATCCAAAGAGACAACATCTCCTTATCTCAATGGATTTCCCCATTCTTATCTACCCTTCTCTCTTTATAGCTTAATTTTACATTCAGCAATTCCCCATTCCCATTTACATTCAAGTCATTTATGATTCTGCACTTTACATTCTGCCATTTCCATTTCTGCACTTTATTGTTTTTTTCTTTATATTCTAGCCATTTACATTTATGTCATTTACAATTCTGCACTTCACAATCTTATTGATCCGCTTGACTAATTCAATTAATTAAAGCTGCTCGAATTTGCCAATCTCTGTGGATACGATCCCACTCCACTATGCGTTATTACTTGACAATAATTTTGGTGCGCTTGCCAAAAGAACTAATTCACCAATTTTTGAATGCGGTGTGAATTAGATTTATCAAGTTTTATGGTGCCATTGCCGGGGATTGGCTTAAATTTGACAGTAATTAAATTGATTGGAGAGTTAGATTAAGCAATTTAAAATTCCTTGTTATTTTAATTTCTTTTATTTAGCACCTTTTATTTTTTTTCTTCTTTCTATTTCCACTCTAAGTTCTATTTCTTTCTTCTTTTATTATTTTTATTCATCATCCATATTTCCACTCTTCTAACTGTTCGATTAATTGCACCAACAAAGCTAACCACTAATCCTAACAAGGTTTTCCCTACTGCACTTGTTCTCTGGTGGTTATTTGCGAATTGTATGACAGGTAGAAGAGGAGAGACTTCATCTCCCTTTGATAGTGAAATTGAGAGGACCCACCTTAGGCGAAGAAGGGAAGCAAGAGGCAAAGGCATAATTGGAGAGGAACTAGTGGAGGAAAATCTAGAAACTACCATGGAAGAAGAAGCAGATGACCATGTTAAAGAGGAGGCTAGAAATCATGCTGGGCAAGAAAGGAGAGTCTTAGGCTCTTACATCAACCCAAACCCAGGAAATTGTGGCAGCAACATCCTAAAGCCAACAATTCATGCCAATAATTTTGAGCTAAAGCCTCAGCTCATCACACTTGTTCAGAATAATTGCTCATATGGAGGAAGTGCCCAAGAAGACCCTAATCAACATCTCAACACATTCTTGAGGATATGTGATACTGTAAAGTCCAACGGGGTACACCCCAACATCTGCAAACTACTCTCGTTCCCTTTCTCACTCAGAGATAAGGCAGCAAAGTGGTTGGAATCATTCCCCAAGGATAGCCTAACTACATGGGATGAGGTCGTAAACAGATTCCTTGCAAGATTTTACCCTCCACAAAGAATCAATAGACTGAGAGCTGAGGTGCAAACCTTCAGACAACAAGAAGGAGAAACGCTTTATGAGGTATGGGAGAGATTCAAAGATCTGACAAGAAGATGCCCACCAGAAATGTTCAATGCGTGGGTACAACTACATATCCTTTATGAGGGGCTATCCTATGAATCAAAGAAGGCTGTGGATCATTCTTCAGGAGGCTCACTCAACAAGAAGAAAACCATTGAAGAAGCCATAGATGTCATTGAAACTGTAGCTGAAAATGAGTATTTCTATGCTTCAGAAAGGACTCAGAAGAAAGGAGTGCTAGAACTCAACTCTGTAGATGCTTTGTTAGCTCAGAACAAGGTAATTTCAGCTCAAATAGCAGCTTTAACCAAGAGGATGGAGGCCAATCAAGCCTTAGTCATTCAAGACCAAACCCCTCAACAAGAAGAGAATGCACCAGAATCTGAAGGGGACTGGGAACAACCTAATTATGTGAACAACTCATCCATACCACCATATGACCCACACTCTAAGACATACAACCCAGGTTGGAAGAACCACCCAAATTTTGGGTGGAGAAATCAACAAAACCACAACCAGGACCACAACAAACCTTATTCATCAAATCAGCATTTCAACCACAACCCCAACCATCAAACAGGGAACCATAGACCCTACCATAACTCACAAAACACATCATACCATAGTAACCAACCCATACACAACAACCTCAATCAAGATGCACCATCCTCAACTATGCAACCATGTGAAATCAAGAGCAACTTTGAGAGGATGGAGGCTGCAATAGCACAACTGTCATCACAGATTACAAGAGCAGTCTCCACCCTCATGGACAGACAAGCATATACTAAAAGAAGGATAGATGCTAATCAAGAGGAATATAGGTCAAATCAGAAAAATCAAAGTGCAGCAATCTCGAAGTTGGAAGCACAAGTGGGGATTTTATCCAAGTAAATCCGACTTCCCACACACACATTTCCCAGTGATACCATGGCTAACCTAAGAGGGGAATGCAAGGCCATTACACTAGGAAGTGGGAAGGTTGTGGAGGAAGGAACCCCAAGCAAAGATAATCATGAAGAAGTTGCAAAAAAGCATGGGAATAAGGATGAAGGAGAGATCCCTGCTCCACCTCAACCAAAACCAGTCTTGAAGCCTTATGTGCCAAAAGCACCATGAAAGAGCTGAAGATTGATGGTTTAGAAGTTATAGTAAACTCTCGTTGCAAGTATAGTTACTAAACCAAGCAATCAACCTTTCTTACAAATGTTTTGGTTGTCACAAGTAACAAACCCCTTTAAAATTGATAACCGAAGTATTTAAACCTCGGGTCGTCTTCTCAAGGAACTACAGGAAAGTATGTTCTTATTATTGGTTATGAAGATTGTGAATTGGGGTTTTGAAGATAAGGAACAAGTAATTTAAATTGCAATTAAAATAAGTAAAATACTATAAAATAATTAAATAACTGTAAAACACACTTTTGGCAAGGTATGAGAAATTGGAAGTCCTATCCTAGTTATCCTTATCAATGATGATGAAAATTGAATCTTAATTCCACTTAGTTAACCTTTACTAGAGCAAGAGAAGGTCAAGTGACTAATTAGTTTGATCTTCAAATCCTAGTTAATTCCTAGAAAATGATTGGGATTATTGAAGTTCAATTCAATTAGCAAAGATAACAATTATCGATCACGTTGAGTTTGATAACTCCCGAGTTACTGATTTCTTAACCAAGACCAAAAGGGAAAAAGTAAATCTACTGGAATAAAAATGTCTTCAGATTAGAAGCAACAGTAACATAAATAAAAGAGAGCAATAATAAACTGAAATACCTCAAATAACATTAATTCAAAGAATAATCTATAACATAGAAGAATTCATAAACTAAATTGAGAAGATAAATAAAAAGGAATGTTGAACCTGATAAAAAGAGATAATCTTGAAAGCAAAAGAAATCCTAATTCTAAATCCTAAAAGGGAGAGGAGAGAACCTCTCCCTCAAAACTACATCTAATTCATGAAAAGTAACTAATTGGAGACTCTCCTTTGAATGGATGTGTAACAGCCCAGACCACCCGCTAGCATGATATTGTCCGCTTTGGCACACAAGGCCTCACGGTTTTGCCTTTGACGATAGGGATGATAGCCGAAGCCCCACACACTCACTCGTCAAAATGCGTCATGCTAGGGAGAGGTATCCACACCCTTATAAGGCATGCTTCGTTCCCCTCCCCAACCGATGTGGGACTTTACAATCCACCCCCCGAAGGGAGTCCAGTGCCCTCGCTGGTACATCGATCCGGGTTCGGGCTCTGATACCATCTGTAACAGCCCAGACCACCCGCTAGCACGATATTGTCCGCTTTGGCACACAAGGCCTCACGGTTTTGCCTTTGACGATAGGGATGATAGCCGAAGCCCCCCACACTCACTCGTCAAAATGCGTCATACTAGGGAGAGGTATCCACACCCTTATAAGGCATGCTTCGTTCCCCTCCCCAACCGATGTGGGACTTTACAGGATGCATTCTCCTACTTTATAACCTCTGATATGTGCCTTCTGGACTTGGATTTGGGCCAAAAAGGGCTTCAGAAATTGCTGGGAGCATTTTCTGTACTTTCTGGTGCGTGGCCTCTGTCACGCGTCCGCGTGGGTCACGCGGTTGCGTCATTTGGAGTTTTCCTTGTCACGCAGTCGCTTCAGTCATGCGTCCGCGTCATATGCGTTTCGCTTATGGCGCGTGATCCCGTCAATCACACGGTTGCGTCAATGCCATTTCGCGCTGGCATGCGGCTGCGTCGCCCATGCGATCGCGTCGCTTCCAGTTTCTTCAAAAACTCCGTTTTGTGCTTCCTTCCATTTTTGTATGTTTCCTTTCCATCCTTTAAGTCATTCCTATCTTAGAAGATCTGAAACTACTCAGCACACGAATCACGACATCGAATGGAAATAAAGGGTAATTAAAATAATTACTTTTAAAGCCTAGGAAACATGTTTTTTTTTCTCACATACATCACATAATAAGGAAGAGAAAGTAAAACCATGCAATTAACATGAATAAGTGAGTGAAGGATTGAATAAATCACTTAAATTAGACACAAAATATATCATAAAATATGGGTTTATCAACCTCCCCACACTTAAACAATAGCATGTCCTCATGCTAAATCCAAGATAAAGAGTAAGGTATGGTTGAAGTGGTGGAATCTCATGCAATGCAATCTATTCTAAATGCAACTACCTAAATGAATCATGCAATTCTAATTTTTTTATTCCCTTGTGTATAAAGCTTACATGTAGTTGAATTAATTCACATTCTCAAGGAATCTTATATATATAGCCAAACCTTAGATAGTGATAAAGTACCTTTACAATTGAGATGGGAGAGAAAAAAATTTTACAATTTTGCAAGATAATTAATAATTTAAGCATAGATATATGTTGATGAGCTATTGAACCCTCACTGGATTTTGTGTTTACTCTCTAGTCACTCAGTGTTTATTGGGTTAATCACTCTATTCTTCTTTTTATCCTTACTGTCTATAACTTTGTTCTTCATCTAACCAATCAACAATTATAGAATATAGGCATACAAAAATCATGAGGTCTTTAATTAAGGTTGTAATGGGGCCAAGGTAAAGGTAAGGGTATATGTATAAGGCTAAGTGAGCTAATTAAGTGAATCCTTGATTAGTCTAAGATCTCACCTAACATACATATTTTGTAAAGCAAAGCTTCTTTACCTATTTCCCATATTTTTCCCACTTTTTATGTTACATGCTCATATTTTAATTTTAATTTTTTTATTTTTTTTCCATGTACATCGCTTTTTGCATTTGGGGAATTCTTTTGTATCCCCTTTATTCAAATACTGAAAAATAAATTTTTTTTATTCACATGGTAATTAAATTATTTTGATTTCACATGAGCATGCTTCCCAAAACTTTTAAAAATAAAAAATTTTTATTCTTTTTAACTTTCTACCCTTTGTTTCTATCATCCATGTTCCCATAAGGTTCCCATACTTACACAATACACAATTTCTATCTTAAGCTAACCAAGGATTCAACTTGCGATTTTTATTTTGTTTTTCTGCTTAAGGCTAGTAATGTGGTTATAAAACAAGAGGGGATTTAAAGGCTCAAGGGGGCTAACAAGGGTGATGTAAAAGGTAGGCTAATTTGGGAATAGTAAGCTAGAATCAAACAATGGCCTCAATCACTTTCTTGGTATGTATCTATATTCTATAATCGGACATATAGATTAAAACAAAGTAAAGAACACCAGAATAAATAAGAAGGGCGGAACATACAGGAATAAAATATTATGGTTTAAATGTAACCATGCAATTAAGCTCAAAACTCACAGGCTGTGTGTTCTCTAACTCAAAAATCATATATCAGTTATATATGTCAAGCAAGTAAAAATTAAGAGTTCCCATTATTCTCAATGTAAATCTTAAGGTGGCTTTAAAGTTCTAGTGTTTCTCCTTGATGAGATGTTGTTAACTAACTAACATGTAATGCTATATATACAAGGTGTGGGTTGTTTTTATTCTGTTAAAGTCTCTAGTTTACTTCTTTTTTATATTTTTAATTTAAACTAAGTTATCTTATGCTAAAAAGGGTAAACTATACTAATTAATCCACATTTTCTATAACTAATAAGTTAGAATTGCAACTAAACTAAATGGCTAAAATATGAACTAAAGTGCAACATGCAAAAATATAGTAAAAATACGTGAAAATAGCAATGTATAAATACTGAGAAAATAAAAGATGAAAAGAAAAATAAAGAAAAGTAGCAAAATAAAGTAGAAGAGTCTGTAGTGGTTCACCAAAAAAAAAACGCCAGAGATGGCGACCTCCCCACACTTAAAATGAAGCATCGTCCCTGATGCTCACTCAAGCAGGGTGTGAATGGGTGTCATCACTGGAAGGATGGGTAGCTGGAGTCTCTGTGGTGGTGGTCTGAGGATCTGCCTGCTGCAGAGGAGGTGCTGACTGAATAGGAACCTCGGGGTCTGCAGCCTGAATTTGATGCGGGGCCTCCTGCTAGGGCATAGCCTACTCCGTGCCTGCCTGTGCAGCCTCTCTCGGTGGATGGGTCTCCGCCTCGTGATCATCCGCCTCCTCCTCAGATGGCTCTGATAGGGTGTCAGGCTCAGAGGGGATGTCATTGCCAGAACGGATCATCAGCTTCAGGTTCTCATAGTGTCGCTTGCTCCGACGCTCAGATCTCTCGTATCGCCGCCGGTTGCTGATGCCAAGGCATCATGGCTTGTTTTTCTATGCTTTTTTAGTAGATTTTAATTCAGTTTTCATACAATTTCTGCTGATAAAGGAGCAAAAGCATGAAAAATCTCTGCATGAAACAAAATCCCAAGCATAGGTGAATTTTAGTTAATATACATGGTAAATATGATGAAATAGATCACACTAAGTGAAAGTATGATTTTGAGCATTATTAGCACACTTAGTATAGTAATGTTTATCTTGTATGTTACTTTGATACACTTTGTTTGCTTGATTTCAGACCAAAAGAAGCAGAGAAGAGCCACGTTAGTGGCTACGTTAGCGCCACTAACGTGGCCATTAAAGTGGAAGGAAGGAAAGCTTGGAAAGCTAGTGAGAACATCAACGCCACTAACGTTAGCAAAAGGCAAGAAGACCCACGTTAGCGACCCCATTAGCTTCACTAACGTGGGCACTAACGTGGAAGAAAAGAGAAGCCCCAACGTTAGTGAGAAAGTTAATGGCATTAACTTTGAAGAAGGAAAGGGAAACGCCAACGTTAGTGGTAAAGGTGAGTGCCACTAACGTTTGCGAAGGCTAGAAGACTCAGGTTAGCTTCCACGTTAGTTACATTAACGTGGGGACTAACGTGGAAGGAAAGGGAAACGCCAACGTTAGTGGAAAAGGTGATTGCCACTAACGTTGGTGAAGCAAAGGAAGACCAACGTTAATGGCCACGTTAGTGTAGTTAACGTGGACATTAACGTAGGCAAAAATCTCACCCGGCAGCCTGACCATGCCTTCTTCAAACAAGAATAACTTGAGCCACAAAGCTCCAAATGAGATGATTCCAGTGGCATTGGAAAGTAGGATTCCAGAGCTTTCCAAGCATATATGGAAATACATGGTGGACACTAAATTTGAGGGAGAAAACCTGCCCCGAAAGTGCAAAGATGAACATGGTATCAACCTGTAGTAAGGCCAGCTGACCTCTTCACCTTCCAAGAAGTATAACTCGAGTTGTAGAGCTCCAAATGATGCGCTTCCAAAGGCGATGGAAAGTAGACATCTAGGGATTTCCAACAATATATAATAGTATGGGGTGGACATTAAGTTGAGCTTCAGAGACTGGCAATTTTCAGCCCCTGATCGCGGACGTTATTGGCACTCACGTTTTCCAATAACGCCAGCCACTATGCCAGCAACCCTGTCCCCTTCAAAGGTGCATAACTTGAGTTATAGAGGTCCAATTAAAGTGATTCTAGTTGCGTTAGAAAGCTGACATTCAGAGCTTTCCAACGATATATAATACTCTATAGTGGGCATGAAATTGGAGTACAAACCAGAGGCATCTTTTAAGCCCCAAAACACTAACTGGGTGGCAAGTGTGACGTTAGCCACATTAACTTTAGCACTAACGCCACACTTGTAACGTTAGTATGGCTAACGGCAGCAACAATGCCAAGTCATCTTGGACCTCAATTTGATTCACTTCTCTCTCAAGTCCACTTCAAAGCTCAACCAAGCAAGCCCACAAGTGTCAACCAATCAAGGCCACAAGAAGCATCTAGAATAGGAATTTTCATTTAATTGTAATTTGCTTTTAATTTCATTTTGTAATTTAGGAGAGCCTATATAAAGGCCTTAGTTTTTACATTGAAAGCATACTGAAATGGAGAATTGAAGGAAGGGGGAGAGAGTGAAGACCAATTCGAACTTCTGTGAATTGGCACACTCCAAGGGGAGTGGGTCTTCGGACCCCTCCCCTCCTACACTCTTCTTCCTTTTCTCTTCTTTTCTTCCTTAGGAGTAGTTTCGTTTTCTTTGTACTTTTCATTTATGAATTTTGAAGTTTCAAATTTAGTTTTAATCTTCATCTTTACTTTTCTGCACTTTCTTTCTTTTCTATTTTTTTGTAGAGCAATGACCAACTAACTCTTTTCATTGGGTTAGAGAGCTCTATTATGATTAAATGGATCAATTGTAGTTCTTATTCTTCTTCTTCTTTCTTTTCTCTTGATTTTACTAGAAAGCTTTCAATCTTCATCCAATTGGGTAGTTATCTTGGAAAAGAAGCTATTCATACTTGGATCTCTTCTGAACCTTGGAAGAGGAATGAAGAGATCATGCTAGAAATGCTTTCTCATGTTGGACCAAATTGGGGTTGGAAGGATATGGTGACTATAATTCTACTAACACTTGATTTGGGAATGCATGTGGTATAATCAGTGACCATACTTCATCTCTTCTCATGAGCAATTGACCAAGGAATTGGCTATTGATCAAGATTTGAGAGATTGAATTACAAGGAATTGTAATTCGATCACTTAAGATTGCCAAGGAGATCAATGAACGTATTGATTGTGGAAGAGATGAGACTGAACATGATTCGGAGGATTGCAATATCTCTTGATCCCGATGTTCATTTTATTTTTAGTTCTTACATTTACTCTATAGTTATTTACTTTCTTGCCATTTTACTTTTCTGCACTTTATTGCTTTCTTTACTTTTGTGCCATTTACATTTCCTTGTTGCTTATCACTCCAATCTGATTCGTCTAACTAGGATAATCAATTAACCATTGATTGCTTAATCCATTAATCTCTGTGGGATTCGACCTCACTCTTTTGTGAGTTATTACTTGACGACAATTCGGTATACTTGCCGAAGGGAAATTTGTTGAGAGACAAGTTTTTCGTTCATCAGTTGCGGTGCTCCATCTGGTCTAGCTGCTGAAACAGGCAATGCACTAAGTGATAAACCGGCTCTGAGGCAGGTGGAGGTGCAGTGGTGGTAGCAGGGGTAGCTGTAGAGGAATAGGGGCCGGCAGATGGTGTGGCTGTCTCATCAGTAGGAGTGAGGAATGGAGGTTTGTAGCTCAAAGCTAGAAAGTTCCTGCTGTGAGGGATAATTTTCTTGCATTCTGCAGCAGGTGGATTCTCATGAGCATCCTCCCAAGGTACGTCAGCTCGACGGCCAAGCTGTGTAATCAGATATGGAAAGGGGAGAGTGCCTCGGACGTGGACCCTGGCCATGTAGTACCGAATGAGGCGTGGCAGGTACAGGTCCTTACCCTCCATCACACACCATAGGAGGGTGATCATAGTGGCAGGTAGCTCTGCCTCGTGAGTACTCGGCATAATAAAGTTGCTTAGGATCTGATGCCATAGCCGAGCCTCATCGTTCAAGTATGCCCGCTTGATTCCCTTAGGCATGGTGGTGTTCTGACCCATGACCCATGGAACAGTCGGGTCAAGGGCTATCCTTGCCTTGACGGCATCCCAGTCAAACTTCATGAAGCGTATGTCCTCCTCAGCCTTTTGATAACCATCTGGCTGATCGGATTTAGGCGGGAGCTTCAGAACATCCTTTATGGCCTCTTCAGTGACCAGTATCTGCTTCCCTCTTAAGTGTACTACATCTAGGGAAGTTTTGAAGTAATTGCAGTAAAATTCCCTTACCCAAGATGCATTGACCTCAGTTAGGTTTCTCTCCAGGAAGAAGAAGAGAGGAAGGAGAAGAGAGGAAGGAGAAGGGGGTTGGGGGAGAGGGGCGAATGGGTAGGGTTTTGAATGGCTGGGGGGTTATCGAATTTGAATCCACGGGATCACGTGGAGCACGCGGTCGCGTGGCTGGGGTGGAATGGGGGTTGACGCGATCGCGTGAGTGATGCGATCGTATGGAATGGGTAAAAGGATGAATGACGCGGTCGCGTGAGGCATGCGACCATGTCGCTGGAAATTGTGCTAAACGCGCAATTCCAGCGTCGTTTCAGCGCAACTCTCTGTCTCCTTTGGGGTGTTGTGCAATCCACGCGACGCGATCGCGTCGCTCACGCTGTTGCGTGGGATTGGTGTTGTGCAAGTGACGCGATCGCATCATGGACGTGACCGCGTGGATCGTTTTGTGCGAAACGTACAACAGCCGCACGATTCCAGCCCAACTTTCTGGCCGTTGGATCCTTACGCCGATTTCCAGGTCACGCGGCCGCGTGAATGACGCGGACGCGTGGGCGGTTATTTTTCGCAACTGACGTGATCGCATGAGTGATGCGGTCGCGTCACACGCCTACTCTCTTTTTTTTATGCAGGTATGCAATTATGCAGTATGCAATGCGAATGAATAATATTCAGTTTCAATTGAAAAGAAAAACAAAAGTAAATAACACGAAATAAAACTCAAAAAGAAACGACAATACCATGGTGGGTTGTCTCCCACCTAGCACTTTTAGTTAAAGTCCTTAAGTTGGACAATGGATGAGCTTCCTATTATGGCGGCTTGTGCTTAAATTCGTCCAGAAATCTCCACTAATTTTTGGAATGCCAACAGTCTCTGGGGTCCCAAACTAGGCCTGTAAAGCTTCTGAGTATCTTCAAGCAGATTGTCAGGCTCCCGGGGTGACGAATGTTAGAATAGATTCCAGGATCCCAAACTTTGCTTTTAAATCCGCCTTCGTCTTAATCTATATTTTTCCATCCGGGCAGTTTAGAAAGTACATTTTCACCAAGATGACCAAACATTTTCTGAGATCCATTCGATTGACCATGATGTCAATCCGTGCACTTCGAATTGAAGCATGGAGCCTTATTGAACCTTGTGCACCAGCTCTGAGTGCGAGCCATTTCCCTCTTACTCTTAAAGCCGCAGAGAGCTCTAAGCTGGCCGTCTGTTTCAAGCAAACCATATTCAAGTGGGAAAATAAAGCTAAAGGTTAAGGATTGTACCCACTTGAAGCTTGTATTGGGTGGTAATGGCCTTGGGATATGTGTTTCCAGTGGTTCTGTAAGTTCTACTCCCTTGTGCTCTTCGGTGAATTTCTTCACTTGTTTGCAGACTTCTTCAATTGTATCCATGTCCTGATCAAAGCCTTCTATGTCTTCCTCGTCACTTAAGTTATAAACGGGAGGTTGAGAGAAATCTACCTCCGCATCATCTTCGTATTCACTTGGGGAAAATTCTTCGATCTCCAAAAATTCACTTGCTGATGCAAGTTCATTACTGGGAGAACTTGACTTGAGATTATCATCATCAAGGAAACTTGCTTCTTGGATTATTCCGTCTAGTTCTTCATAAAAGACTTGCTTTGGGAGTTATGCACTATCCTCCTTAGCATCAATTGTAACATTTTTGACAGAATTCTCCATAACTCTGGATTCCTATGGAAGTTTAGCATCTCCTAAGTCTTCAACCAACTCTTCTTCGTTTACAATGACAGCTTTCTTTACTTCATGCCCTGTAAGTCATGCCCTGTTCTGTCCACTGGAGTTTCTAGTATCTCCTTCATGCTATGCTCTTCTTTAGATTGTCCACAGGGGGCTGTGGGAGGTCCTTGAATGTTCGAACGTCTAGAAGATAATTGACTTACAGCTTGCTCCAGTTGATGAAGGGTTATTTGAAGTTGATCTACTATTTCCTTGAAGCGAACCTCTGATTCTCGGAGTGATGAATTTGGACGTGGTACATGGGAAAGTGGTGGTGTTTGGGAGTAATTGGATTGGAATTCTGAAGATTGATGGTTTAGAAGTTATAGTAAACTCTCATTGCAAGTATAGTTACTAAACCAAGCAATCAACCTTTCTTACAAACGTTTTGGTTGTCACAAGTAACAAACCCCTTTAAAATTGATAACCGAAGTATTTAAACCTCGGGTCGTCTTCTCAAGGAACTGCAGGAAAGTATGTTCTTATTATTGGTTATGAAGATTGTAAATCGGGGTTTTGAAGATGAGGAACAAGTAATTTAAATTACAATTAAAATAAGTAAAAGACTATAAAATAATTAAATAACTGTAAAACACACTTTTGGCAAGGTATGAGAAATTGGAAGTCCTATCCTAGTTATCCTTATCAATGATGATGAAAATTGAATCTTAATTCCACTTAGTTAACCTTTACTAGAGCAAGGGAAGGTCAAGTGACTAATTAGTTTGATCTTCAAATCCTAGTTAATTCCTAGAAAAAGATTAGGATTATTGAAGTTCAATTCAATTAGCAAAGATAACAATTATCAATTCAATCACACGCCAGCTGGAAGGTCACTCTTATTGAGCTTCTTTTCCCTCCAAAATGTAATTTTCCTTTTTCACTTTTGTAATATTTTTATTTTACTAGGAGTAGTAGTATAAATACCCACAAGGAGTACTGAAGAAGGGGGTTAAGCAATTAGTTTTAGATCTACTTTTACACTTCACTTTTGAGTACTTTTTGAGCTATGAGTAGCTAATTTCCCTCTCATTGAGAGAGAGAGCTATGTTGTACTTGATGGATTGATAATAGTGAAATTCTTCTTCTCTTCATCTTCTCTTTGATTTGCTAGAAGGAATTTCATTCTTAATGCTTAGTGTTTAATTATCTTGGAAAAGAGATTGAATGCAATTGGGTTTCATGGGAACCTTGGGAAAGGAAACATGAAACCATGCTTGAAATCCCTTCTCACACTTGAGTAGAATCTGGGTTTTAGTGTTTGGATATGTGACATATAATCCTCCCTCTACTTGGACCTATAATGGTGTGTGGTATAATCAGGGACCAAGCATATCTCTCTTCATGAGCAATTAGACCAAGGAATTGGCTATTGATCAAGATCTGAGAGATTGAGTCACCAAGAGATTGGGGCTCAATCAATCATGATTGCCAAGAGGTCAATGAGTTGCATGATTGAAGAGGATATAAGCTAGATTTGATCCAAAGAGACAACATCTCTTGATCTCAATGAATTTCCCCATTCTTATCTACCCTTCTCTCTTTATAGCTTAATTTTACATTCAGCAATTCCCCATTCCTATTTACATTCAAGTCATTTATGATTCTGCATTTTACATTCAACCATTTCCATTTCTGCACTTTATTGTTTTTTTCTTTATATTCTAGCCATTTACATTTATGCCATTTACAATTCTGCACTTCACAATCTTATTGATCCGCTTGACTAATTCATCAATTAATTAAAGCTGCTCGAATTTGCCAATCTCTGTGGATACGATCCCACTCCACTGTGGGTTATTACTTGACGATAATTTTGGTGCGCTTGCCAAAAGAACTAATTCACCAATTTTTGAATGGGGTTTGAATTGGATTCATCACACCCCTTACCTTGAACTTCTTTCCTGTGTCTCCATAGATTAGCTCAATATGCTCCAGAGAGAGGATTTTGTTTACTGTATAAATCCACACTGGATTCCTAGTCAACACCACTTTCATTCCTAGGGAGAAACCTTAAGTGGGGATCTTTTTGTTTCTCCATCCCCTGGGTATTTTCTTCTTTTTGGGGACCTCTTCCTTGGTGGATGATGCATTTCCGACACCAAACTTATTTTTGATGTCAGGAGGGATTTTATTGGTTGTCATTAAGGGAGGTTTGAGCTGCACTTTCTGCTGTGCATCATCAGGGGGTTCTTGAAGGTTTGGATCAATAAGCTCAGTCTGCATGCACTTCTCTTCTTTACCTGCTGAATGTATATCTTTGAAGACATGAAAGACCAGTTTCTCATTATGCACTCTGAGCACTAATTCACCCACTTCTACATTAATTAGAGCTCTCCCAGTGGCTAGAAAAGGTCTCCCTAGGATTATAGAGGTATTCTCATCCTCCCCTGTGTTAAGAATCACAAAATCTGCAGGGAGGAAGAACTTACCCACTTTGACCTAGATATTCTCCACTAATCCGTATGCAGGCTTCATAGATTTGTCTGCCATCTGTAATACTATCCCTGTGGGTTGTGCCTCTTGGATTTGCAACTTCTTCATCACAGACAAGGGCATTAAATTGATTCTTACTCCCAGATCACGTAATGCTTTCTCAAAGGTTGTGCTCCCAATGGTACATAGAATTTGAAAGCTCCCTGGATCTGGCATCTTCTTTGGTAAGTTATTCTAAATGATGGCACTGCATTCATTAGTTAGGACCACTGTTTCATCTCTCCTTAAAGACTTATTCTTTGACAACAGCTCCTTCATGAACTTGACATAGATAGACATTTGTTCTAAGACCTCAGCAAAAGGAATGTTGATTTGTAACTTTTCGAAGACTTCCAAGAACTTTGAAAACTGCTTGTCCTTGGTCTCCTTTTGAAGTCTCTGAGGATATGGCATTTTAGGCTTATACTCAGGAGTCTTTGGCAATGTAGGATAAGTGTTAAGAGAGTATGGGAATGGGTTGTCTACACGCTTTGGAGGAACGTGCTCTACTTCTTCCTTCTTCTCATCTGAGGCTTCTTTTTTAACTAACTCTCCATTGACCTTGGTCTCAGAGCCAGCTACTTTACAAATTCTCAGTTGAATAACCTTGCAATCTTCTTTTTCAACTGGCTCCTCATTAACTTGTGCTTCTGTACTTGCCACTTGTCCACTTATCAAGGTGATAGCCTTGCATTCCTCTCTTGGATTTGGAATTGTGTTACCAGGAAGGCTATTAGTGGTCCTCTGATCAATTTCATTAACTTTTGTGGCTAGTTGACCCATCTGAATCTCCAAGTTCTTGATTGATGCTCTGGTTTCCTGTCTAAAACTTGCCAGTATTGCTTCCAAATCATTGTTCTACTGGGGCTGAGAAGTTGCTTGCTGGGATGACTGAAACTGGTGGTTATTAAAACTTTTCTGTTGAAAACTACCCTGAGAATTATTATTAAAATTATGTGGCCTCTAAGGTTGCTCTCTCCATCAAAAATTTGGGTGATTTCTCCACCCTTGATTGTAGGTTTGAGAATAGGGATCATTGTTGGGATTTCTAGGAGCACTCTCCATGTAATTGACCTGTTCAGAAGAGGATTGAGCATAACCATAATTATCATTTTGCACAAAATTACCTGTCATGTCATAAGAGACCTCTTGAGGTGGATTTTGGATGTTGATAGCTGAGACTTGCATGCCACCCATCTGCTGAGTAAGTAGGTTTATTTGCTGAGACATAAGCTTGTTCTGAGCAAGAAGAGAATTAAAGGCTTCTACTTCCATGACACCCTTCTTCTGAGGAGCCTCAGAGTTCACAGGATTCCTGTTAAATGAGTATAAATATTGGTTACTAGCAACCAATTCAATCAGCTCAATAGTCTCCTCCGGTGTCTTCTTCTTGTGCAATGAACCACCTGCAAAATTATCTAAGCACATCTTGGACATTTCACCCAAGCCTTCATAAAAGATATCTAGTTGGGTCCATTTAGAGAACATGTCCGGAGGGCATTGCCTAATCAGTAACTTGTACCTCTGCCAAGCTTCATAAAGAGTTTCACCATCCCTCTGCCTGAAAGTCTGAACCTCCACCCTAAGCTTAGTCAGCTTCTTTGGTGGGAAAAATTTAGTAAGAAACTTAGTAACAACCTTGTCCCAAGTATTCAAACTCTCCTTGGGCTGGGAATCTAGCTATAGCTTTGCTCCATACCTCGGAGAAAACAGGAAGAGCATGAGTTTGTACACCTCTGGGTTCACTCCATTTGTCTTCACAGTATCACAAATCTGCAGAAAATTAGAAATAAATTGATTTGGGTCTTCGTGGGAAAAACCATGATACTGGCAGTTTTATTGCACCAGGGTGACCAATTGTGGCTTCAGCTCAAAGTTGTTCGCAATTATAGGAGGCACCACAATGCTTTTACCATAAAGATCTGTAGTAGGAGCAGAGTAAGAGCCAAGCACTCTCCTTTGTTCCTCATTTTCATTCAGATTTGCCACATTGGCATTAACAGCAATATTATGATCCATAGTGGATTTTGCACCCTTGCAAAGTCTTGCTTGTTGTAAACGCCACCCGAAAGTTCTTTCAGGTTCTGGATCAAAGTTTAACAGAGGTTCCTTGTCTCTGTTCCTGCGCATAAACAAACAGAAGACAAGAAAAGATGGGATTCTCTACGTGAGAGTGCAGAGAAGTCCCAGTGAGGTAACCTATAGTAAATAATAAAATAAAAATACTAAATAAAATAAATAAATAAATTTCGAAAATTATAACTAAAATTAAACAGAAATTTTTAAAAATTAACAGGAAAATTAAACAAGACAATTAAAATAAAATTAACTAGGTGACACCAAACTTAATTTAAAAAATTAAGGAAAAATATTAGTGCTATTTGTTTAAATTTTTTTTTCGAAAATAATAAGTAAAATTTAAATAAAATTAAAACTAAAATGCCTAATCTAAGCAATCAAATAACTGATAGTTGTTAATCACTATCAATCCCTGGCAACGGCGCCAAAAACTTGGTGCGGTATTTATAACCCACAAACTAACCGGCAAGTGCACTGGGTCGTACCAAGTAATACCTCAGGTGAGTGAGGGTCAATCCCACGAGGATTGAAGGACTAAGAAACAACAGTTAATTGATTTACTTAGTTAGGCAAACAGAAAATAGTGTTGAGAGTTCAAAGACTTTAAACAATAGCAAGAATATTAAAGAAAGGCAAGTAAATAAGTTGGAAATAAAATAGGGAGAAACAGTTAAGGCTTCAGAGTTATCTATTTTCCGGATTGACTTTTCTTATTAATTTATTTTAATCATGTAAGATTTAATCATGGCAACTATATGTGACTAGACCCTAATTCCTTAGATCTTTCTAGTCTCCTCTAAAATTTATTAACAGCCAATTCCTTGGTCAATTAATTCCAATTAGGGGGTGAAGTTCAATTCTAGTTATATACCACAGAAATCCTAATTACCCAAATATAAAAGGATTATATGTCACATATCCCGTTAAATTCAGATAAATTAGAAATTTAGGAGAATATGTTTTCAAGCTGTTGTTCAAGTAAGGAGCTTTTCCAAGTTATACAAGAACGCAATTAGAAAGAGGGTCATACTTCCGTTCCACCCAAATTCATAAAATAAAGAACGAAAACAATTCTTAAATATAAATCAAGACATTAATTAAAATAGAAAAACAATAAAATCAATCCATACAATAGACAGAGCTCCTAACCTTAACAATGGAGGTTTAGTTGCTCATGGTAAAGGGAAAATAAGGATTTTGATAAAATGTATTTTGGTAGTTTGGAATGGAATAATGTTGTGCTGGAATCCCCCTGTTGGAATCCCTTTTTATATATAATCCTAATAAATTTTAAAATCTATCTTCTAAAACTAAAATAATATATTTTCCTATTTTAAAATAAAAATTAAAGTTTAAATCAGAATTAATAGAAATCAGCATTTTCTGCACTTCGCGCTTGTCACGCTTAAGCCTCGATGGTCTTCTTCGCGTTTCATGCGTACGCGTCAGGCACGCGCACGCGTCGCCATGGATAGCCCCAAATCATGCATACGCGTCAGTCACGCACACGCGCTCCTCGCTGGTCAGCTCCTTGGTTTCTTCTCTTTCTCTGCAGAAACTCCATCAAATCCATCCGAATGCTACCTAAAATAAACATAATTGCACAAGACTCAAAGTAGCATCCATAGTGGCTAAAAGATAATTAATTCTTGATTAAACTCAACGATTTAAATGTAAATTCACTAGGAAAAGATAGAAAAGATGCTCACGCACCAGGCAACAGCAGGTGGAACCTTTTTGCACTTCTCAACATCTCCTCCCTTTTCAGTCAATTGATACTTAAATTGATTAACCCACCTCCCCTAACAAGTTTGTCACAATATATGCACATGATAGTGATTTTTTTTTAGTTTTCCACAATTTGTTTGCAATTTGTTTTCAGCAACCAAAAATTTACCTGAGTGAGTTTTTAAGCAACACAGCAGCAACCACCAAAGTATTCAATTCAAAAGTTATCATTCGGCAAAAAAATTCAAGTATTCAACTCAAACATTATCCAACAACAAAAAAATATCCAGCAAGTTGTCAACTCAAAGTTTCAAACATTATCCAGCAACAAAAAAATTATCCAGCAAGTATTCAACTCTGTTATCCAGCAAGTATTCAAATTTTCTCAAGTTCAACAACTCTAAAACCACATACAATAGTAATATTAACCAAATTCAATAAAAATTCTAAGTTTCTAACTCAAATTTTCTCAAGTTTAACAACTCTAAAACCAAATACAATAGCAGCATTAATCAGACTCGATAACAATTCTAAGTTACTAACTCAAATTCTCTCTAGGTCAACAACTCTAAAACCAAATACAACAGCAACAACCACCAGATTCTATAACAATTCTAGTGAAACAATGGAGTAGAAAACTTGAAGGGAGCTCACCTGATTGACTGGTTCTGACACCGTGACTGGCGCAACCCAAGATTACAACCAGCACCACCGGAGGGAGCAGCTGCTACTTGACTGGTTACGTCTGCTTCTACTGCCGACGAACTGAACGTAAGGGCTCGGGACTGCGATGACGACTAAGGTGAGAGACTGAGAGTAACGGCTGTCGAGGTGAAGGGAGAGACAAGAGAGTGACGAGGTTAGGTGAGGCCGTGAGCTAGTGAGTGAGACGAAGAGGTAGAGAGAGCACAAAGACGAGGCTGGCTGGGTTGGAGGGTTCCACTTGCACTCAAGAGTCTCAGAGGCTGGCTGGGTTAGGGTTTTATTGAAAGGGAGGGGGCATTTGAAAGGATGTCGTTTTAGGTATTAAGAAATAAAAAAAAAACAAAAACATGACCCGGATCGGGTTAAATTAACCGGCCGGGTCACCGGGTTTCATAAAGACCAGTCAGGTTGAACCGGGTTCGATCGGCTCCGATGCATAGCTGGTTCAACGAGTTGCTCAGCCCGGCTAGGTAACTGGGTGACCGGATTTCCAGTCGAACTGGCTGGGTCGAGCCGGGTTTGATACCTATGTGTCATATTATCGGTTATTTTTAATTCGTGCATATGTGTATAGTTTACTTTTTGATTGTTTCCTATTTTTTTGTCAATTGTTAGGATTTCTATTTAGTAGTAATTAGTTGTTACTTTCCGTTGGTTATTTCTTTTATCATAAAAATTGCATGAACTCTATGTTTCTTACATTGAATGAAGCGGTCATTACCGGAACCAAGTTTCACCCCATTTGATCCAAAGATTGAAAGAACCTTGTTAATATTTGGCAAGCTCGGTGCCGGTTGGCTTTTGCAGATAGTGAAGCGGCTTCTGCCGATTCACCTTCCCCTTCTAGGATTGATTATGAGTCTTTAGTCAATGAAGGAACCGTATATTCCTATGTTAATACTTTTGGCGCTTCTTTGACATATACAGGTTGGTGCACGAAATTGTGATCTCTGGTAATGGCTCCAAAAACTTGGTGCTCTAATCTCAATTCGTAATTTGTCACAACTTCGATACAACTAACCAGCAAGTGCACTGGGTCGTCCAAGTAATAAACCTTACGTGAGTAAGGGTCGATCCCACGGAGATTGTTGGTATGAAGCAAGCTATGGTCACCTTGTAAATCTCAGTCAGGCGGATAATAATTGATTATGAAGTTTTCGAAAATAATACTAATTAAACAGAAAATAGGGATAAAAACACTTATGTAATTTATTGGTGAGAATTTCAGATAAGTGTGCAGAGATGTTTTCGTTCCTCTGAATCTCTGCTTTCCCGCTGCCTTCACCCAATCAATCTTACTCCTTTCCATGGCTGGCTTTATGCAATGGCATCACCGTTGTCAATGGTTACATCCCCTCCTCTTATGAAAATGGTCCAAGTGCTCTGTCACAGCACGGCTAATCATCTGAGGTTCCCGATCATGCTGGAATAGGATTCACCCTCCTTTTGCGTCTGTCACTACGCCCGGAATCGCGAGTTTGAAGCTCGTCACAGTCATTCGATCCCAGAATCCTACTCGGAATACCACAGACAAGGTTTAGACTTTCCGGATTCTCATGAATGCCGCCATCAATCTAGCTTACACCACGAAGTTTCTGATTAAGAGATCCAAGAGATAATCATTCAATCGAAGGTAGAATGGAAGTGGTTGTCAGGCATGCGTTCATGGGGAATGATGATGATTGTCACGTTCATCACATTCAGATTGAAGTGCAAATGAATATCTTAGAAGCGGAATAAGTTGAATTGAATAGAAAAACAGTAGTACTTTGCATTAATCTTTGAGGAACAGCAGAGCTCCACACCTTAATCTATGGAGTGTAGAAACTCTACCGTTGAAAATACATAAGTGAATGGTTCAGGCATGGCCGAGAGGCCAGCCCCCTAAACGTGATCAATAGATCAAAATATAATCCAAATATGATCAAAAGATATCTAATACAATAGTAAAAAGTATTATTTATAATAAACTAGCTATTAGGGTTTACAGAAGTAAGTAATTGATGCATAAATCCACTTCCGGGGCCCACTTGGTGTGTGCTTGGCCTGAGCTTGAAGTCTAGACGTGGAGAGGTCATTCTTGGAGTTGAACGCCAGCTTTTGTGCCAGTTTGGGCGTTGAACTCCACTTTGCAACTTGTTTCTGGCGCTGGACGCCAGAATTGGGCAGAGAGCTGGCGTTGAACGCCCGTTTGCGTCATCTAAACTTGGGCAAAGTATGGACTATTATATATTGCTAGAAAGCCCTGGATGTCTACTTTCCAACGCAATTAGAAGCGCACCATTTCGAGTTCTATAGCTCCAGAAAATCCATTTTGAGTGCAAGGAGGTCAGAATCGAATAGCATCAGCAGTCCTTCTTCAACCTCTGAATCTGATTTTTGCTCAAGTCCCTCAATTTCAGCCAGAAAATACTTGAAATCACAGAAAAACACACAAACTCATAGTAAAGTCCAGAAATGTGAATTTAACATAAAAACTAATGAAAACATCCCTAAAAGTAACTAGATTCTACTAAAAACATACTAAAAACAATGCCAAAAAGCGTATAAATTATCCACTCATCACAACACCAAACTTAAATTGTTGCTTGTCCCCAAGCAACTGAAAACCAAATAGGATAAAAAGAAGAGAATATACTATAAATTCCAAACTATCAATGAAACATAGCTTCAATCAGATGAGCGAGACTTGTAGCTTTTTGCCTCTTGAATAGTTTTGGCATCTCACTTTATCCATTGAAGTTCAGAATGATTGGCATCTATAGGAACTCAGAGTTCAGATAGTGTTATTGATTCTCCTAGTTCAGTATGATGATTCTTGAACACAGCTATTTTATGAGTCTTGGCCGTGGCCCTAAGCACTTTGTTTTCCAGTATTACCACCGGATACATAAATGCCACAGACACATAACTGGGTGAACCTTTTCAGATTGTGACTCAGCTTTGCTAAAGTCCCCAATTAGAGGTGTTCAGGGTTCTTAAGCACACTCTTTTTTTGCTTTGGACCTTGACTTTAACCGCTCAGTCTCAAGTTTTCACATGACACCTTCACGCCACAAGCACATGGTTAGGGACAGCTTGGTTTAGCCGCTTAGGCCAGGATTTTATTCCTTTAGGCCCTCCTATCCACTGATGCTCAAAGCCTTGGGATCCTTTTTATTTACCCTTGCCTTTTGGTTTTAAGGGTTATTGGCTTTTTGCTCTTGCCTCTTGGTTTTAAGAGCTTTTGGCTTTTTCTGCTTGCTTTTTCTTTTTCTTTCTATTTTTTTTTGCCTATTTTTTTTTTCTGCAAGCTTTGTTCTTTGCTGCTTTTTCTTGCTTCAAGAATCATTTTTATGATTTTTCAGATTATCAAATAACATGTCTCCTTGTCATCATTCTTTCAAGAGCCAACATATTTAACATTCTTAAACAACAACTTCAAAAGACATATGCACTGTTCAAGCATTCATTCAGAAAACAAGAAGTATTGTCACCACATCAATATAATTAAACTAAGTTCAAGGATAAATTCGAAACTCATGTACTTCTTGTTCTTTTTGAATTAAAACATTTTTCATTTAAGAGAGGTGATGGATTCATAGGACATTCATAACTTTAAGACAAAGTTACTAAATACTAATGATCATGTAATGAAGACACAAACATAGATAAGCACTTAACATAGAAAACAAAAAACAGAGAAAGTAAGAACAAGGAATGAGTCCACCTTAGTGATGGTGGCGTTTCCTTCTTGAGGAACCAATGATGTCCTTGAGCTCTTCTATGTCTCTTCCTTGTCTTTGTTGCTCCTCCCTCATTGCTTTTTGATCTTCTCTTATTTCATGAAGGATGATGGAGTGCTCTTGATGTTCCACCCTTAGTTGTCCCATGTTGGAACTTAATTCTCCTAGGGAGGTGTTGATTTGCTCCCAATAGTTTTGTGGAGGAAAATGCATTTGAGGCATCTCCGGGATCTCATGGTGATGAGCTTCCTGCGCCTCTTGAGCTCCATGAATGGGCTCTCTTGCTTGCTCCATCCTTTTCTTAGTGATGGGCTTCTCTTCCTCAATGTGAATGTCTCCTTCTATGAAAGCTCCAGCTGAGTAACATAGATGGCAAATAAGATGAGGAAAAGCTAGCCTTGCCCCAGGGGAGGGCTTTTCGGCTATTTTGTAGAGTTCAAGGGAGATGACTTCATGAACTTCTACTTCCTCTCCAATCATGATGCTATGGATCATGATGGACCGATCCACAGTAACTTCAGATCGGTTGCTAGTGGGGATGATGGAGCGTTGGATGAACTCCAACCATCCTCTAGCTATAGGCTTGAGGTCCAGTCTTCTTAATTGAACCGGCTTGCCTTTGGAGTCAATCTTCCATTGGGCTCCTTCCACACATATGTCCATGAGAACTTGGTCCAACCTTTGATTAAAGTTGACCCTTCTAGTGTAGGGGCGCTCATCTCCTTGCATCATAGGCAAGTTAAACGCCAACCTCACATTCTCCGGACTAAAATCTAAGTATTTCTCCCGAACCATTGTAACATAATTCTTTGGATTCGGGTTCTTACTTTGATCATGGTTCCTAGTGATCCATGCATTGGCATAGAACTCTTGAACCATTAGGATGCCGACTTGTTGGATGGGGTTTGTTAGGACTTCCCAACCTCTTCTTTGGATTTTATGTTGGATCTCCAGATACTCATTTCTCTTGAGTTTGAAAGGGACCTTGGGGATCACCTTCTTCTTAGCCACAACATCATAGAAGTGGTCTTGATGAGCTTTGGAGATGAACCTTTCCATCTCCCATGACTCGGAGGTGGAAGCTTTAGTCTTCCCTTTTCCTTTTCTAGAGGATTCTTCAGTCTTGGGTGCCATCAATGGTAATGGAAAAACAAAAAGCTTATGCTTTTACCACACCAAACTTATAATTTTGCTCGCCCTCGAGCAAGAGAAGAAAGAATAGATGAAGAAGAAGAAGAAAATATGGAGAGGAGGGGGGAGGTGTGTTTCGGCCAAGAAGAGAAAAGAGGGTTGTGTTGTGTGAAAATGAGGAAGAATGGAGGGTTATATATAGGGAAGGGAGGGGGTAAGTTCGGCCATTTAGGGTGGGTTTGGGTGGGAAATTGATTTTGAATTTTGAAGGTAGGTGGAGTTTATGAGGTAGGTTTATGGGGAAGAGTGGATTGATGTGAGTGGTGAAGAGGTGATGGGGAAGAGAGATTGAGGTGATTGGTGAAGGGTTTTGGGGAAGAGTGTTTATGTGATTGTGTGAAAGAAGGGTAAGAAGAAGTAAGTGGAGGTAGGTGGGGATCCTGTGGGGTCCACAGATCCTGAGGTGATCCTCTAGGGTCCACAGATCCTGAGGTGTTCAAGGATTTACAACCTTGCACCAAGTTAGGCATGCAAAATGCCCTTGCACACAACTCTGGGCGTTCAGCGCCAAATTGGTGCTTGTTCTGGGCGTTGAACGCCCATTTGTTGCCCATTTCTGGCGTTGAACACCAGAACCATGCTTGTTCTGGGCGTTCAGTGCCAGCTCTTCTCCAGGGTGCATTTCTGGCGTTCAAACGCCCAGATGCTGCCCATTTCTGGCGTTCAGCGCCAGAACCATGCTCTGTTCTGGCGTTGAACGCCCAAAACATGCTTCTTACTGGCGTTTAAATGCCAGTAAGGTCTTCCTCCAGGGTGTGATTTTTCTTCTGCTATTTTTGATTCCGTTCTCAAATTTTTTTGATTTATTTTGTGACTCCACATGATCATGTACCTATAAAGACATATAACTAATAGAAATATAATTAAATAAAAATTAGGTTGCCTCCCAACAAGCGCTTCTTTAATGTCAATAGCTTGACAGTGGGCTCTCATGGAGCCTCACAGATGTGCAGAGCTTTGTTGAGACTCCCCAACACCAAACTTAGAGTATGGATATGGGGGTTTGACACCAAACTTAGAGTTTGGTTGTGGCCTCCCAACACCAAACTTAGAGTTTGACTGTGGGGGCTTTGTTTGACTCTGCTTTGAGAGAAGCTTTTTATGCTTCTTCTCTATGGATGCAAAGAGAGATCCTTGAGTTGTAAACACAAGGTTGTCCTTATTTAATTGAAGGATCAATTCTCCTCTGTCCAAATACCTATGAATGACAAGAAGGGTCGGATCCAAATACCTCGGAGGAATTTCCTTTCTTCCGGCGAGCCTTGCCTCATAGAATTGAAGATCTTCATTAGAAGCAAAGTACCTTGCCAAAGGATGATCATTTGGAGGTGGAACCACACTTGAAGAGCCTTTTGACTTCTTGATGGTTCTCTTGATTCTAGGCATTGTGGATGATTTTGTTTTATGGGTTTTGTAGAGGAGAATGTGGGGACTTCAAATATGTAATTTGTTTGTAGTGGGTATCTAAGTTTTGTGAGTTGTATGAAGCTATATGTGAGCTTGTTTTGGAGGTTATGGAGGTTTGAATGTGGGGATATGAGTTGTGAGGTTGAAGATGATGAAAAAGTGGGGTTTTGTTGCTCAAAAATGCCAAATTCACGTGTTTTTGTGCAATTTGGTCGTGTTTGCATCGATGCAATAGGCTTTGCATCGATGCACATAGCACGTTGTGTGCTTTGCATCGATGCAAAGCTTGGTTGCATCGATGCAACATGCATCATTTTGCCCAAAATCACCAAATTTTCATCCTTTGGTGGTTCTTTCTTCAATCCTTTGAGTTCCATCATGTATATACACACTTAAACTATTATAAACTTCAATTTGTTGATCCTCCATTGTTTATAATCTTCAAATTCTTCAATCTACCTCAAGATTAATCACTCATTCATCAACTCATAAACCTACAAAACAATGGCTAATTGGATATCTCCAATGCTTAAGTTAGTAAGAGATACAAAAATAGCAATATAAATGCAATGAATTCAAACAAATCATATTAGATTAGAATCCAAGATACCAAGTTCATTTCGGATGTTAAAAAAACTTTCTTTACATAAAGGTTTAGTGAAGATGTCCGCTAGTTGTTTACTAGTTTCGACAAATTCAATAACCACATCACCCTTTTCAACATGGTCTCTTATGAAGTGATGTCTAATCTCAATATGCTTGGTTCTTAAATGTTGAACCGGATTCTTGGTTAAATTTATTGCACTAGTATTATCACATTTGATAGGAATGTGATCAAGCATGAGTCCATAGTCCACAAGTTGTTGTTTCATCCATAAAATTTGGGCGCAACAACTACCGGCGGCTACATACTCGGCTTCGGCGGTAGACAAGGCTACACTTACTTGTTTCTTACTATGCCATGAAACAAGAGAGTTTCCTAGCAAGTGACAAGTGCCGCTAGTGCTTTTCCTATCATATTTGCAACCGGCAAAATTGGAATCGGAATAACCAATCAAATCACAAGTGGATCCTTTCGGATACCACAATCCAACATTTAATGTTCCTATGAGATACTTCATAATCCTTTTCACCGCACTTAAGTGAGATTCCTTAGGATTAGCTTGGTATCTCGCACACATGCATACACTAAACATGATATCTGGCCTACTTACCGTTAGATAAAGTAATGATCCTATCATGCCTCTATACTTCTTTACATCTATGTTTTTACCTTGTTCATCTTTGTCAAGGTAGCAAGTAGTGCTCATTGGTGTGTCCATTGCCTTAGCATTGTCCATTCCAAATCTTTTGAGCAATTCCTTGCAATATTTGGTTTGGCTAACGAAAGTTCCTTCTTTTCCTTGTTTGATTTGAAGACCAAGGAAGAAGTTGAGTTCGCCCATCATGGACATTTCAAATTCACTTTGCATGAGGTTTGAGAAAAACTTGCAAAGTGATTCGTTAGTTGAACCAAATATTATGTCATCGACGTAAACTTGTACCAAAAGGATATTTTTGTTTTCAATCATGATAAATAAAGTTGTATCAACCTTCCCTCTTCTAAAACCCTTTTCTATTAAAAACTTGCTCAAACGTTCATACCAAGCTCTTGGAGCTTGTTTAAGACCATAAAGAGCTTTCTTGAGTTTAAAAACATGATTAGGATTTTTATAATCCTCAAAACCGGGAGGTTGTTCAACATATACTTCTTCTTGAATGAAACCATTAAGAAAGGCACTCTTAACATCCATTTGATAAAGTTTGAAGTTATAAGAGGATGCAAAAGCAAGTAACATCCTAATAGCTTCTAATCTAGCTACGGGAGCATAAGTTTCGTCATAATCAATGCCTTCCTCTTGATTATAACCTTTAGCTACCAATCTAGCTTTGTTTCTAACAATTGTACCATTTTCATCGAGTTTATTTCTAAGAACCCATTTTGTTCCTACAATTGTTTGATTACTTGGTTTAGGCACCAATTCCCAAACGTCATTTCGTTTGAATTGGTTAAGCTCCTCTTGCATTGCCATAGCCCAATGTTCATCATCAATTGCGGACTCAATGGTAGATGGTTCAATTTGAGAAACAAAAGCACTATATGCAAATAAATTTCTAAAAGTGGATCGAGTTGTTACCCCTTTCGAAACATCACCAATGACGTTGTCTAGAGGATGATCCTTTGAAGTACGCCAGTCCTTTGGAAGTGCATTTATTTGTGCTTGTGATGGTTCAATTTCTTCAATTTGAACACTATCCTTTGTTGAGCTTGTAGAGGCTTCATTTAAATCTTTTTCTTTGTCTTCACCATTTAAATTTAGTGAATCAAAGTTTTCTACATTTTCATCAAAATCTTTTCTAGCACAACAACGGTTAGTTTCATCAAAAGCGACATGAATACTTTCTTCCATAGTCATGATGCATTTATTATATACTCTAAAAGCTTTGCTAGTTAAAGAGTAGCCTAAGAAGATTCCTTCATCAGCCTTAGCATCAAATTTGCCTAAGTTATCTTTTCCATTATTTAGAATAAAGCATTTACAGCCAAAGACGTGAAGGTGGGAAATATTTGGCTTTCTTCCTTTGTACAATTCGTACGGTGTTTTCTTAAGAATAGGTCGAATGATAATCCTATTCATAACATAACACGCGGTACTAACCGCATCCGCCCAAAAGTACTTAGGAATCTTAGCCTCATTGAGCATAGTTCTCGCCATTTCTTCTAAATGACGATTTTTCCTTTCAACCACACCATTTTGTTGTGGTGTTCTAGGAGAGGAAAAATTATGCTCAATGCCATTTTCTTAACAAAAAGTTTCAAAAAGATTGTTTTCAAATTCTCCACCATGATCACTTCTAATAGATGATATATGCAAATTCTTTTCATTTTGAATAACTTTGGCTAATCTTTTGAATGCTCGAAATGCATCACTCTTGTTTGCTAGGAACAAGGTCCATGTAAATCGAGAGTAATCATCAACAATAACTAAAGCATAGTAATTGCCACCAAAGCTCATAGTCCTAGAAAGACCAAATAAATCCATGTGCAAAAGTTGTAATGGCCTTGTTGTTGAAACAATGTTTTTGGATTTAAAAGAGGCCTTTACTTGTTTTCCCTTTTGACATGCGTCGCAAAGGACGTCTTTTTCAAAACGTAGCTTTGGTAAGCCAATTACTAACTCTTTAGAGACCAACTTGCTAAGATGGTCCATGTTAGCATGAGCTACTCTACGATGCCATAACCAAGTTTCATCATTTTTACTAACAAGGCATTTCACATCATTTGAGGAAACTTCATCTAGATTAATCATGTATACATTGTCAACACGGTGCCCAATTAGCACAATTTCATTAGTGTCTTGCCTTTTTATCAAACAACATTTTAAATCAAAGGTGACTAAGTTTCCTTTGTCACAAAGTTGGCTAACACTAATGAGATTATGTTTGAGACCTTTGACAAGTATAACATTATCTATGGAGGTAGAAGAATTTTTACCAACTTTTCCAACGCCGATTACTTTGCCGGTGTTGTTGTCTCCATAGATCACGTTTCCTCTGTTTGTAGGCTCTATTGCGGTGAACTTTGATTCATCGCCGGTCATGTGTTTGGAGCATCCACTATCAACATACCAATTTGTATCCTTAGCTCCAACACGTACCTACAAAATAATTAAAATTGGGATTTAGGTACCCAAGTGAATTTGGGTCCTTGATGGTTAGTATGAGCATAATGCCCATAAGGTGCCCATCTCGTATCTTGACTACGAAAGTTTATATGTTTAATTCTAGTAAAGCATACGGGTGCTATATGACCTACTTTATTACAATAATGACATATGACATTTGGATTATGCATCCTATGCATGTTTCTAAATGGTTGCCTAGGTTGTTTCCTAAATGCAACATCTTTTGATCTATATGCATTGTGATTATAATTTCTAAATGAAGCATGTTGAGGAGGATGTTTAAAGGCTTCATTCCTTTTAGGCATGCTTGCCTTTTGGGCTTGCGGTTGCCTAATAGGAGTTTTAGTATTTTTAAATTTTCCTTTTTCAAAACCTAAACCTTCCTTATTATGAACATGCTTTTGGTTTTTCAACATTTTATCTAAGTTCTTTGAAGATTCATTGAACTTAGCTAAAATGTTCTTAAGATTTGTAATTTCATTTTCATGCATTTTACAAGATTTGTATGGATCACTACTTGTGCTACACTTATCTTTTCCAAGATTGATATTCTCGTTTTTCAACATCTCATTTTGTTTTAAAAGATCCATATTCTTTTTCTTTAGGAGAGAATAATCTTGGGTAAGTTTTGTGTACACCTCAAGTAAGGCATCATATTCATCTTGTAAATTAAAAGAAGTGGAGTTGTCATCACTAACCTTTTCTTCGCTTGCCATTAAGCAAAGATTTGCAACCTCGTCGTCATCGGAGTCGGATTCATCCTCGTTCTCCCATGATATGTATGCTTTCTCCTTCTTCTTAAATTTCTTGTTTTTGTCCTCCTTTTGAAGTTTTGGACAATTGGGTTTAATGTGTCCAACTTCTCCACACTCATAGCATTTTGGTACCTTTGTTTTGCTCTTGAAGTTTTTCTTCATTGCAAACTTATTGAATCTTTTTAATAAGAGTGCAAATTCTTCATCTCCTTCTTCTTCATTATCATCACTCTCTTCTTGTAGTGATGTTGTTTTAAGGGCGAGACTTTTCTTCTTGCTTTCTTCACCTTTTTGTCTATTTAGCATAGTCATTTCATAGGTGAGAAGATTACCTCGTAGTTGATCAAATGTAAGTTGATCATAGAGCCTTCCTTCCACAATGGCGTTCACTTTGGAGTTCCATTTTGGTGTAAGGCTTGTAAGCACCTTGGTCACAATTTGTTTATCATCATTGTATTTTGTGCCAAGCATGCTTAGGTTGTTGAAGATCTTGGAGAGTCTTTCAAGAGCTTCTTCAATGCTCTCTTCATCTTTCATTTTAAAATTTTCCCATTCATGAACCAACATAAATACCTTTGATTCTTTAACGTGGTCGGTTCCTTCGTAAGTGATTTGGAGTTTATCCTAAATCTCTTTAGCGGTTTCACATGTAGAGATCTTCATATAATCATGCTCGTTAAGTGCACAATGAATGAAGTTGATGGCTTTATCATTCATTGCCACTTTCTTCCAATCATCGTCACTATATTCATCTTCTCCTTTCGGTACTTGCTTTGAGACGGAGACTTCTCCTTCTTTAGCGCTTGTTGTCTTTGTTGGAATGTGATTTCCATTCTCAATCACTTTCAAATTCTCACATCTTGAGAACGGATCCAAATTCTCATCTTATTTTTCCAATAAGAGTAATTTGTTCCGCTAAAAAGAGGAGGTCTAGCGGTTGAGTTACCTTCACTAGTGTTGTTGTTATTAAAGCTTGTGCTTGCCATGATCTTTTCCCTTAAACGGTTAAGTCTTTCAAAGGGTTAAGCTCTGATGCCACTTGTAGAACCTATGCACAATTACTCAAGAGGGGGGGTGAATTGAGTATTGCAACAACAATGAATCTTTTTGCGAAAGTTAAAGACAATATACAAAAGTGTTATTGTACTAGTATTTTTCCAAGAGCTTAACTCAATTGCTAAGCATTTATAAGGAGCTTTTACTTTCCAATAGACACCAACTCAAATAAATTGATCAAGCTTTTCACTAATCGGACTTAAGCTATTCCTTAAGTACTTACGAAGCTACTTTTCGATCACAATTTATTTGCTCAAAGGTAAAAGACAATAATATTGAAGAGATGAGTTTGGAGAGATGCAAACGCTATTTAGAGTGGTTCGGCACAATCCTTGTCCTACGTCCACTTTCTTTCTCAATCGCTATTGAGAAGTTCCACTATTGCCAAGCTTCAAGGTGCTCGCGCAAAACCTTTTACAATTCGAGTCCTTAGTTTCTAACACCTCACGGTATATGATCACCACTCGTATACTAACCCACTCCACTTAAAGATACCTTCTCTAAGATTTGCCTTGAGTACTTAGTATACTTCTTTGGTATCTTCACCGACTATAGTGTTTATAACTCTTGACTCAACCTTGGAGATCACACTCCAATTTACAAAGTGTACAAGAAAACAATTCTCAAAGAATTGTTGAGACGAAATGAGTACTCTCTAGAAGAGTGTATGATTACAAGTTTAGCACTATTGAACCAATTGATATTGCTCTCTCAAATTGTGTATTATAACACCTTAAAAAAATGTGTAGAATGAAAGAATATGAACAAGATAGTTTGCAGATACTCAAGTATATGAAATAAGGCTTCAATCCATCTATTTATAGACTCCCCAAACCTTAGAAACGTTGGGGAGTTAATGGGATGGAGCCTTTTTGTCAAAACTAGCCGTTTTTTATGTTTTTGAATAATTTGCATCGATGCATAACACTTTGCATCGATGCAAATGTTTCTTTGAAGCTGAAATTTGAATTTTCAGCTAGGTTGCATCGATGCAAACATCTTTGCATCGATGCAACAAGTCGTCGCATGCTTTGCATCGATGCAAGATGAGTGTGCATCGATGCAACCCTTAAAGAATGGCTTAAAATCACTTCAAAATACTTAGGATTGATCTCAAACTTGTTGGAGTCAATTCCTATGCTTTTGTACCTTTGAAAACAAGTTTTTAAACCATTTGGCTAGCATCGAATTGCAAGATGTGCATCAAAACATTTTGTGAGTGTGTGTTGAGAGATTTAGCAATTGGTTCTTAACAAGAAGTTACCTAAGTCCTAAGACACTATACTTGTCTTCAAATGTTGTGGACTTGAGTTTCTTGTTGTTGTTGTGTTGCTTTCAACTCTTCATTCCTCAACGTTGAATGTTGGTTGATCTTTCAACATGCTTGTTCATTCAAGTTGTTTGTTGGTTTGTCTTTCATGTCGTTTGCTGGTTTGTCATTCATCAAAACCTACGAATACAAACTTCGCATACAAGCAACATGATTTACATAGGACTATGAAATCAGCAGGGATGTAAAGGCCTTCAACCTTTACTAACACGTCCTCTACTTGTCCATAAGCCTGTTTTCTTGAATTGTCTGCCATCTCTAATGAGACTTTAGTGGCTTGCACCCCAAAGATTCCCAGTTTCTCTATTACAGAGAGGGGCATGAGGTTTATTCCTGAAGCAAGGTCAAACAGAGCCTTAAAGATCATGGTGCCTATGGTACAAGGTATTAAGAACTTTCCAGGATCCTGTTTCTTCTGAGGCAATGTCAGTTGATCCAGATCACTTAGTTCATTGGTGAACAAGGGAGGTTCATCTTCCCAAGTTTCAATGCCAAATAATTTGGCATTCAGCTTCATGATTGCACCAAGAAACTTGGCAGCTTGCTCTTCAGTAACATCCTCATTCTCTTCAGAAGAGGAATACTCATCAAAGCTCATGAATGGCATAAGGAGATTCAATGGAATCTCTATGGTCTCTAGATGAATCTCAGATTCCTTTGGTTCCTCAAAAGGAAGCTCCTTATTGATCACTGGACGTCCCAGGAGGTCTTCCTCCTTGGGATTCACGTCCTCTCCTTCCTTCACAGGTTCGGCCATGGTGATTAATTCAATGGCCTTGCACTCTCCTTTTGGATTTTCTTCTGTATTGCTTGGGAGAGTACTAGGAGGGATTTCAGTGACCCTTTTACTCAGCTGGCCCACTTGTGCTTCCAAATTTCTAATGGAAGACCTTGTTTCATTCATGAAACTTACAGTGGCCTTGGACAGATCAGAGACTAAGTTTGCTAAAGTAGAGGTATTTTGTTCAGAATTCTCTGTCTGTTGCTGAGTGGATGATGGGCAAGGTTTATTATTGTTAAACCTGTTTCTTCCACCATTATTAAAGCCTTGTTGAGGCTTTTGATCCTTCCATGAGAAATTTGGATGATTTCTCCATGATGGGTTATAGGTGTTTCCATAAGGTTCACCCATATAATTTACCTCTGCTATTGCAGTGTTTTCAGGATCATAAGCTTCTTCTTCAGAAGATGCCTCTTGAGTACTGTTGGATGCAGCTTGCATTCCATTCAGACTCTGAGAAATCATATTGACTTGCTGAGTCAATATTTTGTTCTGAGCCAATATGGCATTCAGAGTATCAATTTCAAGAACTCCCTTCTTCATAGGCGTCCCATTATTCACAGGATTCCTCTCAGAAGTGTACATGAACTGGTTATTAGCAACCATGTCAATGAGTTCTTGAGCTTCTGCAGGTATTTTCTTTAGGTGAATGGATCCACCTGCAGAAGTATCCAATGACATCTTTGATAGCTCAGTTAAACCATCATAGAATATATCCACGATGGTCCATTCTGAAAGCATGTCAGAAGGACACTTTTTGGTCAGCTGCTTGTATCTTTCCCAAGCTTCATTGAGGGATTCACCTTCTTTCTGTCTGAAGGTTTGAACATCCACTCTAAGCTTGCTCAGCTTTTGAGGAGGAAAGAACTTGGCTAAGAAAGCCGTGACCAGCTTGTCCCAAGAGTTCAGGCTATCTCTGGGTTGAGAATCCAACCACACTCTAGCTCTGTCTCTTACAGCAAAAGGGAAAAGCATGAGCCTGTAGACTTCAGGATCTACTCCATTAGTCTTAACAGTATCACATATCTGCAAGAATTCAGATAAGAACTGAAAAGGATCTTCAGATGGAAGTCCATGAAACTTGCAGTTCTGCTGCATCAGAGAAACTAGCTGAGGTTTGAGCTCAAAGTTGTTTGCTCCAATGGCAAGAATGGAGATGCTTCTTCCATGTAAATTGGAATTAGGTGCAGTAAAGTCACCAAGCATCCTCCTTGCATTATTATTATTTTCGGCTGCCATCTCCTCTTCCTGTTCGAAAATTTCTGAAAGGTTATCTCTGGATTGTTGTAATTTAGCTTCTCTTAGTTTCCTCTTCAGAGTCCTTTCAGGTTTTGGATCTGCTTCAACAAGAATATTCTTGTCCTTGCTCCTGCTCATATGACAAAGAAGAGGGCACAGAAATAATAATAATAATAATAATAATAGGGATCCTTTATACCACAGTATAGAGGTCCCTGTGTGAGTGGAAGAAAGGAAGGGGACAAAGAATGTAATGTAAGGAAAGAAACACAAGGGTGAGGAGAGCAGAGAAGTGAGATGAGAAGATGTTAGTAGATGAATAAATAAATAGAATAAGATGAGAGAGGGAGAATTTTGAAAATAATTTTTGAAAAAGAGTTAGTGATTTTCGAAAATAGTTTTTGAAAAAGGTTAGTAGTTTTTTTGAAAATTAAAATAAAAAATTAAAATAATTAGTTAATTAAAAAGAATTTTTGAAAAAGAGGGAAGATATTTTCGAAAATTAGAGAGAGAGAGAGTTAGTTAGGTAGTTTTGAAAAAGATAAGAAACAAACAAAAAGTTAGTTAGTTAGTTGAAACAAATTTGAAAATCAATTTTGAAAAGATAAGAAGATAAGAAGTTAGAAAAGATATTTTAAAATCAAATTTTTTAAAAAGATATGATTTTGAAAAAGATAAGATAAGAAGATATTTTTGAAAAGATATGATTGAAATTAGTTTTGAAAAAGATTTGATTTTTAAAATCACAATTAATGACTTGATTCACAAGAAATCACAAGATATGATTCTAGAACTTAAAGTTTAAATCTTTCTTAACAAGCAAGTAACAAACTTGAAATTTTTGAATCAAAACATTAATTGATGATGTTATTTTCGAAGATTAGGAGATGAAGATAAGAAAAAGATTTTTTTTTTTGAAAAATATTTTTAAAATTTTCGAAAATAACTAAGAAAAATGAAAAAGATTTGATTTTTGAAAAAGATTTTGAAAAAGATAAGATTTTTAAATTGAAAATTTGATTTGACTCATAAAAACCACTAGATTTTAAAAATTTTTGAAAAAGTCAAATCTAATTTTCGAAATTTTAATAGAGAAAAAGGGGAAGATATTTTTTTGATTTTTTTTTGAATTTTTTATGATGAGAGAGAAAAACAACAAAAATGATGCAATGCATGAAAATTTTGGATTAAAACGATGAATGCATGCAAGAATGGTATGAATGTCAAGATGAACACCAAGAACACTTTGAATGTCAAGATGAACATCAAGAACTTATTTTTGAAAAATTTTATATGCAAAGAAAACATGCAAGACACCAAACTTAGAAATCTTTCATGTTTAGACTCTATGGATGCAAAAATGCACATGAAAAACGAGAAAAGATGCAAAACAAGAAAACATCAAGATCAAACAAGAAGACTTACCAAGAACAACTTGAAGATCATGAAGAACACTATGAATGCATGAATTTTCGAAAAATGCAAGATTAATATGTAATTGACACCAAACTTATAACATGACACATGACTCAAACAAGAAACACAAAATATTTCTTTATTTTTATGATTTTATGATTTTTTTGTATTTTCTTTTAATTTTTTTTTTCGAAAATCATTTTGAACAAGAAAAATAAGGATTCCAAAATTTTTAATATGAATTCCAGGAATCTTATGCTCTTTAGTCTAAAGCTCCAATCAAAGGGTCAGGCATGGCTTAATAGCCAGCCAAGCTTTAGTAAAAATATGAGTGTAATTCATTCAATTTTAAGCCAAAACCTCTGTCCAAAAGAATTTAGACATAGTTTTATAGCCAGCATGCTTCAACATGCTTCATGAAACTCTAGAATTCATTCTTAAAAATTCTGAAGAAAAATATATTTTTGAAAACATTTTTATTTAAAATTTTTTTTCGAAAACAAAGGAGAAATTTTTGAAAGATTTTTGAAAAATTTTTGAAAACTTTTTGAAAAGAAAACGAAAAGAAAGTTACCCAATCTGAGCAACAGGATGAACCGTCAGTTGTCCAAACTCGAACAATGCCCGAAAACGGCGCCAAAAACTTGGTGCACGAAATTGTGATCTCTGGTAATGGCTCCAAAAACTTGGTGCTCTAATCTCAATTCATAATTTGTCACAACTTCGATACAACTAACCAGCAAGTGCACTGGGTCGTCCAAGTAATAAACCTTACGTGAGTAAGGGTCGATCCCACGGAGATTGTTGGTATGAAGCAAGCTATGGTCACCTTGTAAATCTCAGTCAGGCGGATAATAATTGATTATGGAGTTTTCGAAAATAATACTAATTAAACAGAAAATAAGGATAGAAACACTTATGTAATTTATTGGTGAGAATTTCAGATAAGCGTGCAGAGATGCTTTCGTTCCTCTGAATCTCTGCTTTCCCGCTGCCTTCACCCAATCAGTCTTACTCCTTTCCATGGCTGGCTTTATGCAAGGGCATCACCGTTGTCAATGGTTACATCCCCTCCTCTTGTGAAAATGGTCCAAATGCTCTGTCACAGCACGGCTAATCATCTGAGGTTCCCGATCATGCTGGAATAGGATTCACCCTCCTTTTGCGTCTGTCACTACGCCTAGCAATCGCGAGTTTGAAGCTCGTCACAGTCATTCGATCCCAGAATCCTACTCAGAATATCACAGACAAGGTTTAGACTTTCTGGATTCTCATGAATGCCGCCATCAATCTAGCTTACACCACAAAGATTCTGATTAAGAGATCCAAGAGATAATCATTCAATCGAAGGTAGAACGGAAGTGGTTGTCAGGCACGCGTCATGGGGAATGATGATGATTGTCACGTTCATCACATTCAGGTTGAAGTGCGAATGAATATCTTAGAAGCGGAATAAGTTGAATTGAATAGAAAAACAGTAGTACTTTGCATTAATGTTTGAGGAACAGCAGAGCTCCACACCTTAATCTATGGAGTGTAGAAACTCTACCGTTGAAAATACATAAGTGAAAGGTTCAGGCATGGCCGAGAGGCCAGCCACCTAAACGTGATCAATAGATCAAAATATAATCCAAAGATGATCAAAAGATATCTAATACAACAGTAAAAAGTCCTATTTATAATAAACTAGCTACTAGGGTTTACAGAAGTAAGTAATTAATGCATAAATCCACTTCTGGGGCCCACTTGGTGTGTGCTTGGGCTGAGCTTGAAGTCTACACGTGGAGAGGTCATTCTTGGAGTTGAACGCCAGCTTTTGTGCCAATTTGGGCGTTGAACTCCACTTTGCAACTTGTTTCTGGCGCTGGACGCCAGAATTGGGCAGAGAGCTGGCGTTGAACGCCTGTTTGCGTCCTCTAAACTTGGGCAAAGTATGGACTATTATATATTTCTGGAAAGCCCTGGATGTCTACTTTCCAACTCAATTTAAAGCGCACCATTTCGAGTTCTGTAGCTCCAGAAAATCCATTTTGAGTGCAGGGAGGTCAGAATCCAACAACATCAGCAGTCCTTCTTCAACCTCTGAATCTGATTTTTGCTCAGGTCCCTCAATTTCAGCCAGAAAATACCTGAAATCACAGAAAAACACACAAACTCATAGTAAAGTCCAGAAATGTGAATTTAACATAAAAACTAATGAAAACATCCCTAAAAGTAACTAGATTCTACTAAAAACATACTAAAAACAATGCCAAAAAGCGTATAAATTATCCGCTCATCACAACACCAAACTTAAATTATTGCTTGTCCCCAAGCAACTGAAAATCAAATAGGATAAAAAGAAGAGAATATACTATAAATTCCAAACTATCAATGAAACATAGCTTCAATCAGATGAGCGGGACTTGTAGATTTTTGCCTCTTGAATAGTTTTGGCATCTCACTTTATCCATTGAAGTTTAGAATGATTGGCATCTATAGGAACTCAGAGTTCAGATAGTGTTATTGATTCTCCTAGTTCAGTATGATGATTCTTGAACACAGCTATTTTATGAGTCTTGGCCGTGGCCCTAAGCACTTTGTTTTCCAGTATTACCACCGGATACATAAATGCCACAGACACATAACTGGGTGAACCTTTTCAGATTGTGACTCAGCTTTGCTAAAGTCCCCAATTAGAGGTGTCCAGGGTTCTTAAGCACACTCTTTTTTTGCTTTGGACCTTTACTTTAACCGCTCAATCTCAAGTTTTCACTTGACACCTTCACGCCACAAGCACATGGTTAGGGACAGTTTGGTTTAGCCGCTTAGGCCATGATTTTATTCCTTTAGGCCCTCCTATCCACTGATGCTCAAAGCCTTGGGATCCTTTTTATTTACCCTTGCCTTTTGGTTTTAAGGGTTATTGGCTTTTTGCTCTTGCCTCTTGGTTTTAAGAGCTTTTGGCTTTTTCTGCTTGCTTTTTCTTTTTCTTTCTATTTTTTTTTGCTTTTTTTTTTCTGCAAGCTTTGTTCTTTGCTGCTTTTTCTTGCTTCAAGAATCATTTTTATGATTTTTCAGATTATCAAATAACATGTCTCCTTGTCATCATTCTTTCAAGAGCCAACATATTTAACATTCTTAAACAACAACTTCAAAAGACATATGCACTGTTCAAGCATTCATTCAGAAAACAAGAAGTATTGTCACCACATCAATATAATTAAACTAAGTTCAAGGATAAATTCAAAACTCATGTACTTCTTGTTCTTTTTGAATTAAAACATTTTTCATTTAAGAGAGGTGATGGATTCATAGGACATTCATAACTTTAAGACAAAGTTACTAAATACTAATGATCATGTAATGAAGACACAAACATAGATAAGCACTTAACATAGAAAACAAAAAACAGAGAAAGTAAGAACAAGGAATGAGTCCACCTTAGTGATGGTGGCGTTTCCTTCTTGAGGAACCAATGATGTCCTTGAGCTCTTCTATGTCTCTTCCTTGTCTTTGTTGCTCCTCCCTCATTGCTTTTTGATCTTCTCTTATTTCATGAAGGATGATGGAGTGCTCTTGATGTTCCACCCTTAGTTGTTCCATGTTGGAACTTAATTCTCCTAGGGAGGTGTTGATTTGCTCCCAATAGTTTTGTGGAGGAAAATGCATTTGAGGCATCTCCGGGATCTCTTGATGATGAGCTTCATGCGCCTCTTGAGCTCCATGAATGGGCTCTCTTGCTTGCTCCATCCTTTTCTTAGTGATGGGCTTCTCTTTCTCAATGTGAATGTCTCCTTCTATGAAAGCTCCAGATGAGTAACATAGATGGCAAATAAGATGAGGAAAAGCTAGCCTTGCCCCAGGGGAGGGCTTTTCGGCTATTTTCGCCATTAACGCCTTCATGAGCCATCATTGCCCATATTAGTTGCCACGTTAACTATGTTAACGTGGAAGAGAATTTGAACTCCAACGTTAGTGGTAAAAGTAAGTGCCACTAACGTTCCAAAGTGGCAGCTGGCCACGTTAAGAGTCACGTTAACTCAGTTAACGTGAACTCTAACGTGGATGAGGAAGATAATGCCAACGTTAGTGACACTCACCTTTGTCACTAACGTTGGACTAAGCTCATATTTGCCACGTTAAGAGTCACGTTAACCTAGTTAACGTGGACTCTAACGTGGAGGGAGCAAGGAATCACCAACGTTAGTGACACTCACCTTTGTCACTAACGTTGGATTAAGCCACTATGAGCCACGTTAGTTGCCACATTAATTACATTAACGTGGAAGCTAACGTGGAAAAGAGGAATGATGAGCCAACGTTAGTGACACTCACCTTTGTCACTAACGTTGGAGATGGCTATCAATACCACGTTAGAAGTCACGTTAACCTAGTTAACGTGAACTCTAACGTGGGAAGAAGGGGCGTTTTGAAGCGTTAGTGACAAAGGTAAGTGTCACTAACGCTCTCGAAGATTTGGCAAGCCTACGTTAAAGGCCATGTTAACTATGCTAACGTGAACTCTAATGTAGGGAGAAAGGGGTACTCTCAACATTATTGGAAAAGGTAAACCCCAGTAACGTTTGTGAAGGGCCAAGAAGCAACGTTAGTGGTCACGTTAGTGCCACTAACGTTGAAGTTAATGTGGACCATTTTTGGGTTAGGAACGTTATTGAAAAAGGTGATTGTCACTAATGTTCTCGACCCCACAGTTTCACTTAACGTTAACACCACTAATGCCCCAAGCTAAAGTCCATACCTACTGCACACTTTCTCTGCAAGTAAAGCTGAGCCCACTGAAGAAGATAACTGCTTCAACTCAAGATCTAAAGGCTCATATCCAAGACTTGAAGAAGCAACTAGAAGATCAGAAGAATAGTATAAATAGGGAGAACTTTGAACTAGAAGAGAGCTTTTGGCATTATTAGAATTACTCTCTGTATTTTTTACTTTCTCTGCAACTTCTAGTTTAACTTTTCAGAATGCATTCTCCATCTTTGTTTTCCATTCCCAGAGCTATGAACAACTAAACCCCTTTCATTGGGTTAGGGAGCTCTGTTGTAATTTGATGGATCAATAATAATTTTCATTATTCTTCTTCTTTCTTTTCTCTTGATTTTACTAGAAAGCTTTCAATCTTCATCCAATTGGGTAGTTATCTTGGAAAAGAAGCTATTCATACTTGGATCTCTTCGGAACCTTGGAAGAGGAATGAAGAGATCATGCTAGAAATGCTTTCTCATGTTGGACCAAATTGGGGTTTGGATGGATATAGTGACATATAATCCTACCAACACTTTGATTTGGAAATACATGTGGTATAATCAGTGACCATACCTCATCTCTTCTCATGAGCAATTGGACCAAAGAATTGGCTACTGATCAAGATTTGAGAGATTGAATTACCAAGGAATTGGAATTCAATCACTTATGATTGCTAAGGAGATCAATGAATGCATTGATTGAGGAAGAGATGAACATGAACTTGATCTGGAGGATGCAACATCTCCTAGGCCCAATGAACTCCCCATTTCTGATCTTACCCATTCTCTTTAATTTCTGCCAATTACTTTTATGATCATCTTCCCCATTCCCATTTAAGATTCTGCAATTTATTTTCCGTCATCTATTTTCAGCTCTTTATTTCTAGCATTTACATTTTCTGCTATTTACTTTCCCGCCATTTGATTTTCTGCAACTCTCAAACCAAATTCTGCTTAGGTCAACTAGAACATTCCTCCAATTAAAGTTGCTTGACCAATCAATCCCTGTGGGATTCAACCTCACTCCATTGAGTTTTTACTTGACGACAATTCGGTATACTTGCCGAGGGAGATTTGTTAAGAGATAAGTTTCCGTGCATCAAGTTTATGGCGCCGTTGCCGGGGATTGATTTTGTATCAACAATGATTAAATTGGTGGATAACTAGATTGAGCATTTTCCTTTTGTTTGATTTAGTTTCATCTAAGTAATTTACTTTCAGTTTTAGTTATTTCCTTTCCTTTACCTTTCACCCATTAGTGGTGTTACCTGCATTTTGTTTTAATATTTGGTTCACTGACCCACTAATTGTTTGATATATTGCATCACTCACACTAACAGCATTTCTGCAGAAAATATTGTCTGCATCTATCTTTCTTGCTTGTGCCTTATTGGGTGTATGACAGGTAGAAGAAGCAGGGCTTCAACTTCCTTTGATTCTGAACCTGAGAGGACCTTCCTTAGATTAAGGAGGGAAGTAAGAGGGAAGAAAATAGTTGGTGCTGAGGAAGAGGAGGAGTACTTTGAACCAGACATGGATGAGAATATGGAGAACCATCATGAAGAAGAGGCTCACAACCATGGCAGAGAAGGTCCAGCGCATCAGGCTGGACAAGAGATAAGAGTTCTGGGTTCTTACATCAACCCAAATCCAGGAAATTGTGGAAGTAGCATCCAAAGGCCAACCATACATGCCAACAACTTTAAACTAAAGCCATAGCTCATCACCCTTGTTCAGAACAATTGTTCATTCGGAGGAAGTGTCCAAGAAGACCCCAATCAACATCTAACCACCTTCCTGAGGATATACGATACTGTAAAGTCTAATGGTGTTCACCCTAACACCTACAGACTACTTCTGTTTCCCTTCTCACTCAAGGACAAAGCATCTAAATGGCTGGAATCCTCTCCAAAGGAGAGTTTAGCAACCTGGGAAGACGTCGTGAAAAAATTCTTGGCAAGATTCTATCCTCCTCAACGAATCAACAGGTTGAGAGCTGAGGTACAAACCTTCAGGCAGCAAGATGGTGAGACTCTATATGAAGCATGGGAGAGGTTTAAGGACCTGACAAGAAGATGCCCGCCAGATATGTTCAATGAATGGGTGCAGTTGTACATTTTCTATGAAGGCCTTTCGTATGAATCAAAGAAGGCAGTAGACCACTCATCCGGGGAATCTCTGAACAAGAAGAAGACTATTAAAGAAGCCATAGATGTCATTGAGACTGTAGCAGAGAATGACTACTTCTATACTTCTGAAAGAGGCAACACTAGAGGAGTGATGGAGCTGAACAATATGGATGCACTGCTAGCTCAAAACAAGCTTATTACCAAGCAGTTGGCTGACCTTACCAAAAAGATGGAGAGGAATCAAGTGGCAGCAATTACCACCTCAGCATCAGCTCAAGAAGGAGTGAATGAAGAAGCAGAGGGTGATCAGAAACAAGCCAACTACATTGGAAATTCACCTAGGCAGCACCATGACCCATACTCCAAAACATATAATCCTGGTTGGAGGAACCACCTAAACTTTGGGTGGGGAAACTAACAGGATCAAGGTCAAGATAAGAGATGCCACAACCCCAACAACAATGCAGCTCACCAACACTCCACACAGAGGTCATATCAACACCCACCTATTAACACCTCTCAACATCCATACCAAAGTCAAAATGGCCATTCTCATCCTTCCAATCTCGACTAACCATCATCTGAAGATAGACTCTCAAGGATTGAAACTCTACTTGAAGGCATATGCAAGGAGATCCAAAATAATAAGGTGTTCCGAGAGGAAGTGCGATCCAACATGCAAAATCAAGATGCTGCCATCAAGAAACTTGAGACATAAATTGGCTACCTATTTCAGCAAGCTCCTGGCCATGACCTTTGCAGCAACATTGAGTCAAGGCCAAGGGAGGAGTGTCAAGCTATCACCCTCAGAAGTGGGAAGGAATTGAAGGAGACTTCCAAGCAACCACAAGAGAAAGATTCAATTGGAAGAAAGGAGGAACAAGATGAAGTTCAAGTCCCCACCTCCAACTCACATCAAAAGGAAGAAGAGCTAAAGCCATATGTTCTGAAAGTCCCATATCCTCAACAATTGAGGAAGAAGGGGGATGACAGCCAGTTCTCCAGATTTTTAGAAATCTTCAAGAAACTGTAGATTAACATACCCTTTGCTGAAGCAATAGAGAAAATGCCGCTCTATGCCAAGTTCTTGAAGGAGTTGATGACCAAGAAGAGAAGCTGGAAGAACAACGATACTGTGATACTAACCGAGGAATGCAGTTCCATCATTCAGCATAAACTGCCCCAGAAATTGAAGGATCCTGGGAGCTTCCAGATTCCTTGTATTATAGGAGAAATAACAGTGGAGAAGGCTCTATGTGATTTAGGAGCCAGCATAAATCTGATGTCTGTAGCTATGATGAGAAAAATGAAGATTGAGGAGGCCAAACCAACAAAAATGGCCTTACAACTGGCAGACCGATCATTCAAGTTTCCTCACGGCATAATGGAAGACTTGCTAGTGAAGGTAGGAGACTTTATCTTTCCAGCAGACTTCGTAGTATTAGACATGAAGGAAGGAGCTAAGGCTTCTATCATCTTGGGTAGACCATTCTTAGCTATTGCCAGAGCTGTCATCAATGTCCAAAAGGGTGAACTTACCCTTAGACTACATAATGAAACAATGATGATCAATGTGTTCAAGGCCATGAACTACCCACAGGAACCATTGGGAGAATGTATGAGGTTGGACTCACTGGAAGATATAGTACAAAAGACTTTTGAAGAAGAAGAACTTGAGGGATTAACAGAAGAGGAGGAATCAGCATAAGCGAAGAAGCTGCAACAGCTGAGGTTCAAGCTCAGTGCACAGTAGAGGAGAAGAATGGAAAGAAAGAAGCACCCAAACTTGAACTAAAGGCACTGCCACCTACTCTCAAGTATGCATATCTAGGAGAAAATAAAAGTTATCCAGTAATCATAAATTCATCCCTCAGCCAAGAACAAGAGGAAGAGCTATTCCAAGTATTGCAAAGGCACAAAGATGCCATAGGATGGACCCTTGCTGACTTGAAGGGAATCAGTTCGACCATATGTATGCATAAGATACTGTTAGAAGATGATGCCAAACCATCCATTCAACCCCAAAGGAGGCTGAACCCAGTCATGAAGGAAGTGGTACAGAAGGAAGTCATAAAGTTGTGGCAAGGAGGAGTGATCTATTCGATCTCAGACAGTCCATGGGTCAGCCCTGTACAAGTTGTCCCAAAAAAGGGAGGAATCACTGTAGTCCCAATGAGGAGAACGAACTAATCCCTACAAGGACCGTCACAGGATGGTGGATGTGCATAGACTACAGAAAACTCAATGAAGCTACACGAAAAGATCATTTCTCCCTTTCTTTCATGGATCAGATGCTGGAAAGACTTGCAGGACATGCATATTACTGTTTTCTCGATGGTTATTCAGGATATAACCAAATAGTGGTTGATCCAAGAGACCAAGAGAAAACCTCCTTTACATGCCCATATGGAGTGTTTGCCTACAGGCGCATGCCATTTGGGCTATGCAATGCACTTGCAACCTTCCAACGCTGCATGCTCTCCATTTTCTCATATATGATAGAAAAATTCATCGAAGTCTTTATGGATGACTTCTCAGTATTCGGAGATTCCTTTCCTAATTGTCTAGATCACCTAGCCCTGGTGTTAAAGAGATGTCAAGAGACCAATCTGGTCTTGAACTGGGAGAAATGTCATTTCATGGTAACAGGAGGAATAGTCCTTGGCCATAAGGTGTCTAAGCAGGGCATTAAGATAGACAGAGCTAAGGTGGAACTCATTGAAAGATTACCTCCACCAAGTGATGTCAAGACTATTAGGAGTTTTTTAGGGCATGCTGGCTTTTACAGACGGTTTATTAAAGATTTTTCAAAGATAGCCAAGCCCTTAAGCAATCTCCTTGTATTTGATACACCATTTGTCTTTGATGAAAAGTGCATGCTAGCTTTCGAAAACTTGAAAAAGAGGCTGTCCTCTGCCCCTATCATTTCCCCACCTGATTGGAACTTACCATTTGAAATGATGTGTGATGCATCTGACTTCGCAGTTGGGGCAGTGTTAGGACAGAGGAAAGAGAACTTAGTCCATGTAATATACTATGCCAGCAAAGTCCTCAATGATACTCAAAGAAACTATACCACTACTGAAAAGGAGTTGCTGGCAATAGTTTTTGCATTTGAAAAGTTTAGATCATACCTCATTGGTGCCAAAGTAATCGTTTTCACATATCACACAGTACTTAAATATTTGTTTGCCAAGCAAGAATCAAAACAAAGACTAATAAGATGGATCTTGTTGTTGCAGGAATTCAACATTGAAATTAGAGACAAAAAGGGAGTGGAGAACAAGGTAGCGGATCACTTGTCCAGAATCCCTCATGATAAGGGTGGAACACATGGTACAAGTGTGAATGAATGTTTCCCAGATGAGCAGTTAATGACGGTTCACAAAGCACCTTGGTTTGCAAACATTGCCAATTTCAAGGCAACTGGGGCTTTACCTCCAGAGATCAACAAACATCAAAAGAGAAAGCTCATCAATGATGCAAAATATTTTGTCTGGGATGAGCCATATCTCTTCAAGAAGTGTCCAGATAAAATCCTGAGAAGATGTGTTTTGGAAGAAGAGGGACGAGAGGTCTTGTGGAACTGCCATGACTCATGCTATGGAGGCCATTTTGGAGGGGACAGAACCGTAGCCAAGGTGTTACAAAGCGGATTCTTTTGGCCCACCCCTTTCAAGGATGCCAAAGAACTGGTAAAGAATTGCAATGAATGTCAAAGAGCTGGAAACTTACCCAAAAGAAATGAGATACCACAAAATTTCATCTTAGAACTGGAACTGTTTGATGTGTGGGGAATCGATTTCATAGGACCATTCCTAACCTCATATTCAAACAAGTACATCTTGGTAGCAGTGGATTATGTTTCCAAGTGGGTAGAGGCTATTGCAACCTCAACGAATGATAATAAGGTGGTCATGAACTTCCTCAGAAAGAATATCTTTAGCCGGTTTGGAGTCCCACGAGCACTCATCAGTGATGGAGGGAGCCATTTTTGTAACAGACCACTAGAAGCTCTCCTCCTACGATACGGCGTAAAACACAAGATTGCCACGCCTTACCACCCCCAAACAAGTGGGCAAACTGAGATATCTAACAGAGAGCTAAAAAGGATTCTGGAAAAGACTGTGGGAGCATCAAGAAAGGATTGGTCGAAGAAGCTGAATGATGCTCTGTGGGCATACAGAATGGCATTCAAAACACCAATCGGGATGTCCCCATACCAACTGGTGTATGGAAAGGCTTGTCATCTACCATTAGAGCTGAAACACAAAGCCCTCTGGGCTCTCAAGCTGCTAAATTTTGATAGCATTGCTGCTGGTGAAAAGAGGGTCTTGTAGCTACAAGAAATGGAGGAGTTCAGATCTCAAGCCTATGAAAATGCCAAGATTTATAAAGAAAAGGCAAAGAGAAGGCATGACCTCCATTTGACACCCAGGAGCTTCGAAGAAGGATAGCAAGTGCTTCTCTACAATTCCAAATTAAGACTTTTCCCTGGGAAACTCAAATCAAGGTGGTCAGGACCCTTTCTTGTCACAAAGGTCTCGCCGTATGGGCACATAGAAATCATGGAGGAAAGTTCAAAGAGGACATTCACTGTGAACGGACAAAGACTCAAACACTACATGGGCAACATGGGGGAAAACCCCAAAGTGAAGTATCACCTCAAATAATGGAGGAATCGTCGAGCTAGCGACGCTAAAAGAGCGCTTCGTTGGGAGGCAACCCAACATAAGGTAGTTTTCTTTTCATTTGAATTTCAATAAAAATCACAAGTAGTTTTCCGCGTATTGTGAGGAGCTAAGTTTGGTGTTACACACCAAAGCAATACAAGAGTGAGTGTGTAATTCTAAGTTTGGTGTTCCACCAAAGATTTCAGTTAGAATCACACTACACTCCTTCAAGGGCAAATTGCTAGATCCAACCAATCAGGGGAACCACTTAACAGTAGTTAGTTTCTAGTTCATAGTTGTTTTGCTGATAACAATACATGAGCTTTTCTACATGTATTTAACTTGCTGTATTAGGCAAGGAACTAAGTTTGGTGTTCACACACCAAGTTAAGTTCATAAATTCACAAGCATACATGCATACTAACTATTTCTCAAGTTCTTTGGGAACAAGCAACTTCCAACGACTTTGCAGGAATCTCCTGGAGAATTGGTGCACCATCATCCAAGAAGGCGAAGAAAAATGCAAAAATTATAGATGATGACAAACAAGAGGGAGAGTGCGAGCACCCCCATGAGTAAAAGGTGGTGGAATTCCCTCATTGTCCCATCTTTTTCAAGTATTAAATAAGGAATATCATGTATGAAATAGAACATGCTTCCATGGTAGTTTAGGATTTTCAATGCTGTCTTTAGTATTTTTCTTGCCTTTTTCATATGTGTGCTGGTTCAAGTTACCTATCTTCATCTACATCTTGCTTATTGTATGTTTGTCCTTTTAAGCTAAATAAAAAGAGATGTTATGAAAGACCAGAGTGGAGTTCAATTTGTGGAGTAAGTCCTTAAATTTGTGGTGTAGTAATCACTTAGCTAAGTTGGTTCACCAACAAGGTGGGAAGGCAACTATCTGTCCTGAATCATATGCTTGAAACACACCCTATGAGACTAGCTAAATAATAAGATCCCAGTAAGAAAAAGGAAAAGAACACTAAGAGTTGAAAAAGAAAGAAAGGTAATAAAGAATAAGGCTAGGCACCAATGGCTTGAACCTTGAGGGATGTGTCTGTGGTGCTCTTGTACCAAGGATCTGCTTGGATGAATAAGTTCTTAGGAGTGCTTCATCACATGGTAACTTGGGTTAACTAACCCAGGATTATCAACTGAAAATCCACTATCAAGAGCAACCTTGCTACAGAACATTTAGTAACCCAAAGAGGTGCTGGACACCAAGACCTCAAGGAAAGAAAATAACAAACCATGTGCCTATGGTGTGCATGTATGGGGGAGAGAGACTTGAGGGAGTAAGTCCTTAGGGGTGTTTCAACACCTAGCACCTTGAACCAACTGGTTCGGGAGTGTTGGCTGAAAACTTATCTTAAAGAGTCGCCCTCTCACAGAACACTTAGCCTAAGGATGCAATAAACCTTGGAAAGACAAAGGGATCAATAAATAACAGTCTCAAAGGGTGCCATCAAGTGAGTATTCCAAGGCATGATAAAGGTCTAAAAGCCAATAAAGGAATGAACCTATGTTGCTATGCATGAAACCCCATAAAACCAAGGACATGACTTCCACAAGAATGATTCATTCATCTTGTCATTTCATTCATCATTCTCTTATTCCAGTACTTGCTTAGGGACAAGCAAGCTTTAAGTTTGGTGTTGTGATGCCAGGGCATTTTGGCCAGTTTCACTGACCTTTTCTTTATGGTTTTAGGGTAGTTTCATGCACTTTCTTAGGAAATAAGCAAGTTTTGGGTAAATAATCACTTACATCTTGATTCAAGCAAACATTATGAATTTTACATGATTTTATGAGAATTATGCATGAATTAAATGACAAAATTGAATGATGCATGTCTCATAACTTGGATTAGAGCTTTGATACACTTTATTGCTTGATTTCAGGACAAAGGAAGCAAGGAAGAACCATGTTAGTAGCCACGTTAGTCTAGCTAACGTGACCACTAACGTTGAATGGAGGCTAGCTTGCAACATTAATGAGAAAAGTGGTCGCCATTAACGCCTTCGTGAGCCATCATAGCCCACGTTAGTTCCCACGTTAACTATGTTAACGTGGAAGCTAACGTGGAAGAGAAGTAGAACTCCAACGTTAGTGGTAAAAGTAAGTACCACTAACGTTCCAAAGTGGCAGCTGGCCACGTTAAGAGTCACGGTAACTCAGTTAACGTGAACTCTAACATGGATGAAGAAGATAATGCCAACGTTAGTGACACTCACCTTTGTCACTAATGTTGGACTAAGCTCATATTTGCCACGTTAAGAGTCACGTTAACCTAGTTAACGTAGACTCTAACGTGGAGGGAGCAAGGAATCACCAACGTTAGTGACACTCACCTTTGTCATTAACGTTGGATTAAGCCACTATGAGCCACGTTAGTTGCCACGTTAATTACATTAACGTGGAAGCTAACGTGGAGAAGAGGAATGATGAGCCAGCGTTAGTGACACTCACCTTTGTCACTAACGTTGGAGATGGCTATCAATACCACGTTAGAAGTCACGTTAATCTAGTTAACGTGAACTCTAACGTGGGAAGAAGGGGCGTTTTGAAACATTAGTGACAAAGGTATGTGTCACTAACGCTCTCGAAGACTTGGCAAGCCTACGTTAAAGGCCACGTTAACTATACTAACGTGAACTCTAACGTAGGGAGAAAGGGGTACTCTCAACGTTATTGGAAAAGGTAAACCCCAGTAACGTTTGCGAAGGGCCAAGAAGCAACGTTAGTGGTCACGTTAGTGCCACTAACGTTGAAGTTAACGTGGACCATTTTTGGGTTAGGAACGTTAGTGAAAAAGGTGATTGTCACTAACGTTCTCGACCCCACAGTTTCACTTAACGTTAACACCACTAACGCCCCAAGCTAAAGTCCATACCTACTGCACACTTTCTCTGCAAGTAAAGCTGAGCCCACTGAAGAAGATAACTGCTTCAACTCAAGATCCAAAGGCCCATATCCAAGACTTGAAGAAGCAACTAGAAGATCAGAAGAATAGTATAAATAGGGAGAACTTTGAACTAGAAGAGAGCTTTTGGCATTATTAGAATTACTCTCTGTATTTTTTACTTTCTCTGCAACTTCTAGTTTAACTTTTCAGAATGCATTCTCCATCTTTGTTTTCCATTCCCAGAGCTATGAACAACTAAACCCCTTTCATTGGGTTAGGGAGCTCTGTTGTAATTTGATGGATCAATAATAGTTTTCATTATTCTTCTTCTTTCTTTTCTCTTGATTTTACTAGAAAGCTTTTGATGAGCGGATAATTTATACGCTTTTTGGCATTGTTTTTAGTATGTTTTTAGTAGGATCTAGTTACTTTTAGGGATGTTTTCATTAGTTTTTATGTTAAATTCACATTTCTGGACTTTACTATGAGTTTGTGTGTTTTTCTGTGATTTCAGGTATTTTCTGGCTGAAATTGAGGGACTTGAGCAGAAATCAGATTCAGAGGTTGAAGAAGGACTGCTGATGCTGTTGGATTCTGACCTCCCTGCACTAAAAGTGGATTTTCTGGAGCTACAGAACTTGAAATGGCGCGCTTCTAATTGCGTTGGACAGTAGACATCCAGAGCTTTCCAGCAATATATAATAGTCCATACTTTGGCTAAGAATTGACGATGTAAACTGGCGTTCAACGCTAGCCTTCTGCCCAAATCTGGCGTCCAGCGCCAGAAAAGGATCCAAAACCAGAGTTGAACGCCCAAACTGGCACAGAAACTGGCGTTCAACTCCACAAATGGCCTCTGCACGTGGAACACTCAGGCTCAGGCCAAACACACACCAAGTGGGCCCCGGAAGTGGATTTATGCATCAATTACTTACTCATGTAAACCCTAGTAGCTAGTTTATTATAAATAGGACCTTTTACTAGTCTTTTTGACCATCTTTGGATTACCTTATGATCCTTTGATCACGTTTTAGGGGGCTGGCCATCTCGGCCATGCCTGGACCTTCACTTGTGTATTTTCATACGGTAGAGTTTCTACACTCCATAGATTAAGGTGTGGAGCTCTGCTGTTCCTCAAAGATTAATGAAAGTACTACTATTTTCTATTCAATTCTTCTTATTTCGCTTCTAAGATATCCATTCGCACCCAAGAACGTGATGAAGGTGATGATTATGTGTGACGCTCATCATCCTTCTCCCTTATGAACGCGTGCCTGACAAACACTTCTATTCTACATGAATTAAGCTAGAATGAGTATCTCTTAGATCTCCTAACCAGAATCTTCGTGGCGTAAGCTAGAATGATGGAGGCATTCAAGAGAATCCGGAAAGTCTAAACCTTGTCTGTGGTATTCCGAGTAGGATTCAATGATTGAATGACTGTGACGAGTTTCAAACTCGCGAGTGCTGGGCGTTAGTGACAGACGCAAAAGGAGGGTGAATCCTATTCCAGTATGATCGGGAACCGACAGATGAATAGCCGTGCCGTGACAGGGTGCGTGAGCATATTATTCACTGAGAGGAGGGGATGTAGCCACTGACAACGGTGATGCCCTTGCATAAAGCCAGCCATGGAAAGGAGTAAGACTGATTGGATGAAGATAGCAGGAAAGCAGAGGTTCAGAGGAACGAAAAGCATCTCCATTCGCTTATCTGAAATTCCTACCAATGATTTACATAAGTATCTCTATCCCTATTTTATTATTCATTATTCAAAAACCATATCACTGTTTTATATCTGCCTGACTGAGATTTACAAGGTGACCATAGCTTGCTTCATACCGACAATCTCCGTGGGATTCGACCCTTACTCACGTAAGGTATTACTTGGACGACCCAGTGCACTTGCTGGTTAGTTGTATCGAAGTTGTGACAATTATGAATTAAGATCAGAGCACCAAGCTTTGGAGCCATTACCAGGATTTGTTCGAGCCTGGAGATCACAATTTCGTGCACCAACTTTCAATCTTCATCCAATTGGGTAGTTATCTTGGAAAAGAAGCTATTCATACTTGGATCTCTTCGGAACCTTGGAAGAGGAATGAGGAGATCATGCTAGAAATGCTTTCTCATGTTGGACCAAATTGGGGTTTGGATGGATATAGTGACATATAATCCTACCAACACTTTGATTTGGAAATACATGTGGTATAATCAGTGACCATACCTCATCTCTTCTCATGAGTAATTGGACTAAGGAATTGGCTATTGATCAATATTTGAGAGATTGAATTACCAAGGAATTGGAATTCAATCACTTAAGATTGCCAAGGAGATCAATGAATGCATTGATTGAGGAAGAGATGAACATGAACTTGATCCGGAGGATGCAACATCTCCTAAGCCCAATGAACTCCCCATTTCTAATCTTACCCATTCTCTTTAATTTCTGCCAATTACTTTTATGATCATCTTCCCCATTCCCATTTAAGATTCTGTAATTTGTTTTTCGTCATCTATTTTCAGATCTTTATTTCCAGGATTTACAGTTTCTGCTATTTACTTTTTCGCCATTTAATTTCCTGTAAGGCTGCAACTCTCAAACCAAATTCTGCTTAGCTCAACTAGAACATTCCTCCAATTAAAGTTGCTTGACCAATCAATCCCTGTAGGATTCGACCTCACTCTATTGTGAGTTTTTACTTGATGACAATTCGGTATACTTGCCGAGGGAGATTTGTTAAGAGACAAGTTTCCGTGCATCACCATTGCAAGTTCGATATCCTGACTTGGATGCCAACTTTGAGCTTAAGACTGGTTTGATTAACTTGCTTCCTAAATTCCATGGACTGCCTGCAGAAGATCCGATCAAGCACTTGAAGGATTTTCAAGTGGTGTGCTCAAATACTAGACGACATGGGTCAGATAAACTTGCAATTTTGGTATTTGTTTTCCCATTCTCCATTGTGGAAAAAACGAAAGAATGGTTTTATACCCAGCCTAATGGGGTGGTTACAAAGTGGGCTTTATTACAGAGAGAGTTTTTGGATAAGTTGTTTCCTCTTGAGATGACTAATCGGATGAGGAAAGAGATTTCTTGTATCATGCAAAGAGACTCGGAGACACTCCATGAATATTGGGAGCGATTTAAGAAGTTACTTTATGCTTGTCCTCACCATCGAATGGAAGACGGCGGAGGAGGCTTGGGAACTTATCTCCGATTTGGTTGAGTCACACAACATTTGATAGCAAGAAATCCTCAACCCAACGCTATTGTTGAAGTATCTCCAACTGAGTGCGCTTTGACTAAGACCTTAGGAGAGATGACCACCTTGCTTAGGCCAATCCACCAAAACCAACAAGTACCCCCAAAAATTCAAGGAGCACCACAATAATACCAACTTAAAGGGCTACCAAGAGTGTGTAGTGCGTGTGCTTGTAGCTTCCACTACACAAATGAGTGTCTACAATTTCAAGAAGACAATGTATTGGCAGTGGCTAATCCTTTATATAACCGCTCAAACTACTATCCTGAGAATCAAGGTCTCTATCAATAAGGGAATAATTATAACCAAAGATGGAGGGATAACTCTAGCCAAAGGTGGATCAACAACCCATACAATCAATCATACAACCTTTAACTATACCGCAATTAACCACAAAACCAACAATTTCCTTAAAATCCACCATTCTAAACACATCACCAAAACCAAAGATATCAACCTCCTCACTAAAGACAACAACTTCAAATTATTCATCCTTCTTCTTCAACCCAACCACCCATGGATGATACTTTCCACCTCCTCCTTCAAGAACAAAAGGAGGTAAGAAGGTGATACGGATTCTACAAACTTAATCCGCAAAACTACCGGCAAGTGCACCGGATTGCATCAAGTAATACCACGGTGAGTGGGTTATCGTTCCTGCGAGGATTGATAGATCAAGCAACTTCAATCAATTGGCTATTCTAGTTAAACAATTCATATTTAAGAATATTCAATCAAAATAATAACATGTAACTAAATATGTTGGCAAATGAAATAAATGACTAAAAATTAAAGAACAAGGAAATAAATGACTGAAATTAAAGAGAGAAAAAGTAAATGACGGAAATTAAAGTGACTATATGCAATAATTGAACTAAGAACATAAGCAAGAATTAGATCTACGTAATATAATTGAAATGAATTGTAAATTGACAATAGAAATTAGAAATTAAGAAGATTGTATGATGGAAAAAATTGAGGATTAGAGATGTTAACTCCTCTGGAATGTTAGTTTTCAACTCTATCTCAATCATGCAATTATTGTTCCAAGGCAAATCATAAGTGAGTAAATTCCAATGTCTTAGTAATTCAATCTCTCTTAACTTGATCAATTGCCAATGTCTTGATCTAATTGCTCATAAAAAGAGATGAAGATTGGTCTCTAATTGAGCGTATAATTTATACCCTTTTTGGCATTGTTTTTACATAGTTTTTAGTATGTTTTAGTTACTTTTTATTATATTTTTATTAGTTTTTATTCAAAAATTATATTTCTGGACTTTACTATGAGTTTGTGTGTTTTTCTGTGATTTCAGGTATTTTCTAGCTGAAATTGACGGACCTGAGCAAAAATCTGATTTCAGGTATATGATTTAAATTTCAGGGTTTTCCATGTTTTAGTAAGTGAGTTATGGGACTTGAAAGAAGTTGTGTTCAATAATTTGTAAAACAGACTTCAGCAGAAAATTACCTAACTTCCAAGCTACGTAACTCTTTCATTAAAAATGGTATGACCCTGAAACCAATTGAGAAAGTTATGTTTAACCACATTAATTTTTAAGGTTTTTGGATTTAATTTGGATTTTATATGAAATTTCAAATATTGTACGCTGCTGCTGCCTTCTGGTTTTAAGGCACTACAGAGCAGTTGCAATTTTGCTTATATTCCCGAAGCTAGAGCCAGCGAAAAACTGTGATTTTTGGTTTAATAGGAAGCTTAATCCAAGACGGACGCGTGGATATAAGGTTTGCGTAATTCCAAATTCGTTTGATATTTTTAAAATAAAACTGAAATTAGACTGCCGATGTTGATTTGGTGATTACTTGGATATGGAAATTGAGAAATAGATTTTCTATACTATTATCAAATATTTTTGAGAATATATATTATTGTGGCAATTGTTGAGAAAGGTTTGATGAGATGTTGAGAAAGAGGGAACCCGTAAGGGTGGTTAAGTCCGAGTTTTAGGGGAGGTGCTGCCGAAATTTTATGAAAATCTGAGGTTTCATTTGAAAGTTATTTTAGAAGCTTTGAATTTGGAAATTTATATTACTTGAGTTTTATTTAGTTAAGAAAAGAATGATTCTATTTTGAATTCGATTTACGAGAGAAAGGTTTATATTTCAAAATTAAATTATTTAAGAAAGAAACTATGTTTTGAGATTGATTCAATATGAAAAGAATTATGTTTTAAGATTGAAATAAAGGATTACTTTTTAGAAGTTTGACGAATAAAGATTGAATAAAGAGAGAGATATTGTATAAGAATATGTAACTGGAGATGAATAACGAGAATGATAACTTATGATGATAATTACACTAATTCTTTTGAGGAAATGTATTCAGTTTATGGAATTGTTGGCAAGGACGTGGGTTTTGTCCCGCTTGCGTATTTATGATTATAAAAGAGAATAAAAAGCAGAGGACCTATTGAAAGGTCATTTGTTGCTTGAGGCAACCCAAGAGATCTGTTTATTCATTTGTTGCGTTAAGGCAACGCCGGATATACTTGTATGATGATCTACTGCGTGAAGGCAATCAGATAGATAGTGGTGCGACCACTGAGAACGCTTTCCTGCGGTACAGATCCATATTTTAATTCTGTAAGGCAGAGGGGTTATTTCCTGCTACAGAAGTACCGTGACCACCTGTTCCATTTCTGTAGTGGCAGAGGGATTATTTCCTGTATACAGAAGGTGGGTCGGTATACATCCCTGCAGTGGCAGATGTGTTATTTCCTGCGTGCAGTGGACCCTGTGGTGGCAGAGGGGTTATTTCCTGTACACAGGGGTATAGCCAACTGGAAAACCATACCCATTTCAGCTGCTTCGGGTTACGTCGGGAGCGGGTAGAAACTGACAAATGAGCTCATTACCTGCACTAGGGCTAGACATGCATCATCCTTGTTTGCGCATTTGCATTTGATTGGGTTTGCTCATTGTACTTCCCTATGATTGTGGTGTTTGTCTTGCTGTGACTTGTTTGTATGTTGAACTGAATCTCTTGCTTGTACTATTAGTTTGTGAATGTATTAAATTGATTAAGAATTGATGTTTTGATTGAGAATTAATTATGTGACTGATAGGTGGTTAATGTGACTAGTTTCATATTTAGAATTTTGTTGATTTTAGAGATTTTGAAGGAGGTAATTAATTAGCTAAAGTAAAACCAAAAGTATTTTCAAAATAGTTTGATAAAATATAGTTTCCTTGAGTATGTTAATTATTTGCATGATAATCATTACTTTTACGGCATTCCCATTCCCTACTGAAAACGTGTGGTTTGTTCTCACCCCAAAATCTTCCACCCTTTCAGTGATACAGGTTCGAAGAATCAGTTTGAAGCTGCGGGCGATTCTAGGATTTATTTATGAGTTAAGTTTATGATTTAAGTTTCTTCCATAGAATCCCCTCGCCTTTATAGCTTTAGTTTTTATTTTATGCAGAGGGATAGGAGTTGTACCTAAATTTTATTTAAATTCTTTTGTATAATATTACTATTATTAATAATTATGTGGTTATTATCATCTGGTGATCTTGATATATGTTTTTAATAAACAAAAAACAAAATTTTTCTAGAATTTTCTATAAAACTAAATCGCGATATCGAACTAAAGGCTCAATAGTAAATAGTTAATAAAGGAAAGCAGGTTGGTAACGCCTTACTTTCGGTACGATCATGACGTTTTGGAAGTTGGGTCGTTACACAGCACTTTGCTTTAACGTCCGTAAGTTGGACGCTCCACTAGCTTAGTCTTCTGCTGTGAGTGGATCTTCCAAGAGGAAGATTTCTAATTCCTTGTTTTTCGTCACCTTCTCACCATGATATAGCTTCAAACGATGTCCATTAACTTTGATGAATTCAGATCTTGAAGGATGACTTAGGTGGAAAACTCCGTATGGCTCATCCTTCTCTACTATATATGGACCTTCCCATTTGGATCTCAACTTGCCTGGCATGAGCCTCAGTCTAGAGTTGTAAAGGAGGACTAAGTCCCCAGGTTGGAACTCTCTCCTCTTGATGTGCTTATCATGTACAGCCTTCATCTTTTCCTTGTACAGCCTTGAGTTTTCATAAGCTTCTAGGCGAAGGTTTTCTAATTCTTGCAGTTGCAACTTCCTTTCAGCTCTGGCTTTCTCAAATCCCATGTTGCACTCCTTTACTGCCCAAAAGGCTTTGTGCTCTACCTCAAATGGGAGGTGACAGGCCTTTCCATAAACTAAGAGGAAGGGGCTCATCCCAATGGGCATCTTGTATGCAGTTCGGTATGCCCAGAGTGCATGTTGTAGCCTGGTGCTCCAGTCTCTTCTATGAGGTTTGACTATCTTCTGCAATATATGCTTTATCTCTCTGTTAGACACCTCAGCTTGCCCATTAGTCTGGGGATGGTAGGTTGTTGCCACTTTATGAACTATCCCATGCTTCTTTAGTAATTCTGTTAGTCTCCTGTAACAGAAATGGGTGCCTTGATCGCTCACGATTGCTCGTGGTGATCCAAAGTGACAAATAATGTAGTTTCTCACAAAGGAAACAACAGTGTTAGCATCATCAGTGCGGGTAGGAATTGCTTCCACCCATTTAGAAACGTAATCTACAGCTAACAATATATAAAAATAACCATTAGAGTTTGGAAATGGACCCATAAAGTCGATGTCCCAAACATAAAAAATTTCACAGAAAAGCATAGTCTGTTGAGGCATCTCATCCCTCTTGGATATATTACCAAACCTTTGGCATGGGGAACAAGATTTACAAAATTCAGCAGCGTCTTTAAAAAGAGTAGGCCACCAGAATCCACAGTCTAAGATTTTTCTAGCTGTTCTTTGAGGGCCAAAATGTCCTCCACTTTTAGATGAGTGGCAGGCCTCTAAAATGGATTGGAATTCTGATTGAGGCACACACCTTCTAATTACCTGGTCAGCGCCACATCTCCATAAATATGGGTCATCCCATTTATAATATTTAGACTCGCTTTTCAGCTTGTCTCTTTGATGCTTAGTAAAGTTTGGAGGAAAAGTGCGGCTAACTAGATAATTAGCTACAGGTGCATACCAAGGGATTACTTCAGATACTGCTTGCAGGTTATCAAATGGGAAATTATCATTTATAGGAGTGGCGGTATCCTTAATGTGCTCAAGGCGACTCAAGTGGTCTGCCACTAGATTTTGGTTATCACTCCTATCCTTAATTTCTAAATCAAATTCTTATAGTAGCAGTATCCAACGTATAAGCCTTGGTTTGGACTCCTTTTTAGCTAATAAATACTTTAGAGCCGCGTGGTCTGAGTACATTACTATAGCAAGAAGCCCTTTCTCAGTAGTAGTGTAGTTAGATTGAGTAGTGTTTAAAGTCTTAGACGCATAAGCAATGACAAAAGGATCCTTACCTTCACGCTGAGCCAGTGCTGCTCCTACTGCATGGTTGGAAGCATCGCACATGATTTCAAATGGCTAGCTCCAGTCAGGTCCTCTCACAATTGGAGCTTGAGTCAGGGCAGTCTTCAGCTTATCAAACGCTTGTTTGCAATCCTCACTGAACTCGAACTCAATATCTTTCTGCAGTAATCTGGATAAGGGAAGTGCTACCTTACTGAAGTCCTTAATGAATCTCTGGTAAAAACCTGCATGGCCAAGGAACGAACGAACTTCCCTCACAGAGGAGGGGTAAGGCAAACTAGAAATAACATCCACCTTTGCTGGATCTACAGAAATGCATGTATTAGACACAACATGTCCTAGTACAATCCCTTGTTTTACCATAAAGTGACATTTTTCAAAATTCAATACAAGGTTTGTACTGACACATCTATCTAATACTCTAGATAAACTATCTAAGAAAAGGCTAAAGGAATCACCATAAACACTAAAATCATCCATAAAAATCTCCATACAGTCCTCAATAAGGTCAGAGAAATGACTCATCATCCACCTTTGGAAAGTAGCTGGTGCATTGCACAAGCCAAAGGGCATTCTCTTATAAGCATAAGTCCCAAAAGGACATGTAAAAGTAGTCTTTTCTTGATCTTCAAGAGCTATATGAATCTGGAAATAGCCTGTGTAACCATCTAAAAAATAATAATGTGATTTACTTGACAGGCGATCCAGCATTTGATCAATAAATGGAAGGGGGTAATGATCCTTACGAGTGGCCTGGTTGAGGCGCCTGTAATCAATGCAGACTCTCCAGGCGTTCTGTACTCTGGTTGCTATGAGCTCTCCATGCTCATTCTTCACTGTAGTGACTCCAGAATCCTTGGGTACCACTTGTACTGGGCTGACCCATTCACTGTCTAAGATGGGATAGATGATATCTGCCTCAAGTAGTCTGGTCACTTCCTTTTTAACAACCTCCAAGATAGTGGGATTCAGTCTTCTCTGGGGTTGACGAACAGGCCTAGCTCCCTCTTCTAAAAATATTCTGTGCTCACAAACTTGAGGGTTGATGCCTTCTATGTTTGCCAAGCTCCATCTAATTGCTCTTTTGTGTTTCCTCAGCACACTGAGTAGTTGTTCTTCTTGTTGGGAAGTGAGTTCCCTTGCAATAATAATTGGAAACTTTTGCTTGTCCTCAAGGTAAGCATACTTGAGGTGTGGAGGGAGGGGCTTTAATTCCAATTTTTGCTCATGGTCAGGCTCTGGATTATCTGGGGCTGGTGATAATGGCAAAGTGCCCTCATTGTCCTCCAAGAGTGTTGGTATGTGAAATTGTTACTCAGGTTGTGAATTGTTGTTCAAAATTGATTCCCTGGCAATGGCACCAAAAACGGATGCACAGAACCATGGTCTAAACATATCTTCACAATTTCGCATAACTAACCAGCAAGTGCACTGGGTCGTCCAAGTAATACCTTACGTGAGTAAGGGTCGAATCCCACGGAGATTGTTGGTATGAAGCAAGCTATGGTCACCTTGTAAATCTCAGTCAGGCGGATAATAATTGATTATGGAGTTTTCAAAAATAATACTAATTAAATAAGGATAGAAATACTTATGTAAATCATTGGTGAGAATTTCAGATAAGCGTATGGAGATGCAATCGTCCCTCTGAACCTCTGCTTTCCTGCTGTCTTTATCCAATCAGTCTTACTCCTTTCTATGGCTGGCTTTATGCAAGGGCATCACCGTTGTCAGTGGCTACATCCCCTCCTCTTGTGAAAATGGTCCAAGATGCCCTGTCACGGCACGGCTAATCATCTGAGGTTCTCGATCATGCTGGAATAGGATTCACCCTCCTTTTGCGTCTGTCACTACGCCCAGCACTCGCGAGTTTGAAGCTCGTCACAGTCATTCAATCATTGAATCCTACTCGGAATACCACAGACAAGGTTTAGACTTTCCAGATTCTCTTGAATGCCGCCATCAATCTAGCTTACACCACGAAGATTCTGATTAAGAGATCTAAGAGATACTCATTCAATCTAATGTAGAACGGAAGTGGTTGTCAGGCACGTGTTCATACGGAATGATGATGATTGTCACGTTCATCACATTCAGGTTGAAGTACGAATGAATATCTTAGAAGCGGAACAAGTTGAATTGAATAGAAAAACAGTAGTACTTTGCATTAATCTTTGAGGAACAGCAGAGCTCCACACCTTAATCTATGGAGTGTAGAAACTCTACCGTTAAAAATACATAAGTGAAAGGTCCAGGCATGGCCGAATGGCCAGCCCCCACAACGAGATCACGGGATCAAAAAACAATCCAGGATGGATAATACAATAGTAAAAGGTCTTATTTATAATAAACTAGCTACTAGGGTTTACAGAAGTAAGTAATTGATGCATAAATCCACTTCCGGGGCCCACTTGGTGTGTGCTTGGGATGAGCTTGAATGTTACACGTGCAGAGGCTCTTTCTGGAGTTGAGCGCCAGGTTGTAACGTATTTCTGGCGTTCAACTCTGGTTTGTGACTTGTTTCTGGCGTTTAACTCCAGATAGCAGCGTAGAACTGGCGTTGAACGCCCTTTTACATCGTCTAAACTCGGCCAAAGTATGAACTATTATATATTGCTGGAAAGCCCTAGATGTCTACTTTCCAACGCAATTGGAAGTGAGCCATTTTGATTTCTGTAGTTCCAGAAAATCCACTTTGAGTGCAGCGAGGTCAGAATCCAACAGCATCAGCAGTCCTTCTTCAACCTCTGAATCTGATTTTTGCTCAAGTCCCTCAATTTCAGCCAGAAAATACCTGAAATCACAGAAAAACACACAAACTCATAGTAAAGTCCAGAAATGTGAATTTAACATAAAAACTAGTGAAAACATCCCTAAAAGTAACTAGATCCTACTAAAAACATTCTAAAAACAATGCCAAAAAGCGTACAAATTATCCGCTCATCTAGTGTCCCCGCACTTGGACCTTGTCCTGTGTACTTCTCTTCTAACTCCTCCTAGTGAACTTCAGCCACGGTTTCATCTATGATGTCACACTGGGAGATAGAAAGGTCATCCGGAGGGTGCTTCATAGCTCCATTTAAACTGAATTTCACTATTCTGCCATCTATTTCAAAAGAATAAGTTCCAGAAAATGCGTCCAGCTTGAATTTTGAAGTCTTCAGGAATGGTCTTTCAAGCAGGATTGATGATGGCCTTCCTGAGTCATTAGGGGGCATTTCCAGAATGTAGAAGTCAATGGGAAATGTGAGCCCCTTAATGCTCATTAATACATCTTCAGCAACTCCAACCACTATAATAATGCTTTTATCTGCTAACACAAAACGAGCTGCCGACCTTTTTAAGGGAGGAAGCCTCAAAGTATCATATATAGACAAAGGCATTATACTAACGCATGCTCCTAGATCACACATGCAGTCATAAAATATCACGCCACCAATAGTACAATTAACCATACATGGACCTGGATCACTACACTTTTCAGGTATACTTCCCATTAAAGCAGATATAGAACTACCTAAAGGAATAGTTTCTAATTCATTAATTTTGTCTTTATGTATGCATAAATCTTTTAGAAACTTTACGTATTTAGGTACCTGCTAAATAACATCAAAAAGGGGAACAGTTACCTCAACCTTTTTGAATATTTCTACCATTTTGGGAACAAGTTCCATCTGCTTCCTGGGCTTCCTTGCAATTTGTGAAAATGGAATGGAGAGGGCATTTTCTGCAGGGTCTGCCTCCTTGGGTGCTTCTTTCTGTGGTTAAGCCTCTATTTCTTCACCCATGTCCTGTATCGCCTCTTCCTCTTCAGCATCCTCTACTTCTACCACCTCTTCAGCTGAGGCGTGTCCTGATGGGATTGGCTCCTCCTGATTCCTCTCTTGCAGTGTGGTTCCGGACCTTAGAGTGATGGCATTGATGCCACCCTTTGGATTGGACAATGGTTGAGAAGGAATTCCACTGGAGCTTGCATGTTGAGTGTTTGAAGTGTTGGGTGATGCCAGCTGAGAGATGAGAGCTTGTATAGCAGATGCTAGGCCATTAAGTGAACTTTCCATGTTCCTTTGTCCTTGTGCAATGGATTGAAGAGCCTCGTCACTCGGAGAGGAATTAGATTGAGTGATCTGCAGAACTTATTGTTGGTTGTGCTGTGGTCCTTGGGACTGCCTCAGGTGAGGTGCTCTGTAAGGCTGGTTCTGGTTCTGCTGCATGTTGTTGTTATTATTCCACTTCTAATATCCTTGATTGTCTCTGCCTCCTCTGTTATTATTGTCCCTCCAATTCTGGTTAGAATTATCTCTCCAACCTTGGTTAGAACTGTCCTGCCATCCATGGTTGTAATTGCCACCTTAATTGTACCCTTGGTTGGGGTGGTCATAGAAGTTATGAGTGGCTGCCACAGTGTTGTCTTCCTGTTGGACCTGTAGACATTCATCAGTATAATGGCTGTAATCAGCACAGATCCCACACACTCTCTGTGGGACTAATTGTTGGCTTTACTGTGCTTGTTGTTGACTCAACTGCATCTACTTCAGTAAGTTAGTCATTTCACATATACTCTGAGTCAGAGCAGTAGTTTCTTTGCTAGAAGATACCTCTGCAATAGCCTTTGACCGGCCTTATTTCTGTCTGTGATTCCTAGTAGATTCGGCTAAGTCGCTGATCAATTGCCATGCCTCATCAGTGGTCTTGTACTTTTTCATAGACCCATTGCTAGCACTTTCCAATGTGGTCTTATCTTGAGGCCTCATGCCCTGTGTAACGTAGCCGAGCAACACTATCTTGTCAATCATATGGTGGGGACATACTTCCAGAAGGTTGTTGAAGTGCTCCCAGTATTCATAGAGAGTCTCGGATTCATCCTGAACAATCATGAAAATGTCCTTCCTCAGTTTATCAGTAACTTCAGCTAGGAAGAATTTTTCCAAAAATTATCTTCTAAGCGTATCCCAGTCAGAAACAGTTGCTACGGGATGAGTGTAGTACCACTCTCTCGCCTTTCCCTCAAGAGAGAATGGGAAAGCTTTTAACAGAATAGAAGTTTCGTCTGCACCATCGCGCCTGACAGTAGAACAGGCTGCTTGGAAATCCCTAAGGTGCTTGATAGGCTCTTGAGCAGGTAAGTCATGAAACTTAGGCATCAAGTTGAGTAGTGCAGTCTTTATTTCAAAGTCTGTAGCCACTGCTGGGTGATGCGCTTGAAACGGTTGCATTGTGAAATCAAGGGCTCTAGCCTCCTGGATAGTAACTCTCCTAGGTTCTGCCATGTCATCTGCACGTAAATCAACCGAATCAGTAGAAAGGGAGCTTGTTTCTTCCTCAAGTGACGTTTCAGATTTGCTCTCGGAGAGGACTAACCGACGCCGAGCTTGCCTTATACGTGAAATAGTTCTTTCAATCTCAGGATCAAATACTGGCAAGCTTGGATCAGGAAGTGAACGCATCATTTAACGAAAGAAACATGTAGTGATGCCAGGGCATTTTGGCCAGTTTCACTGACCTTTTCTTTACTGTTTTTAGGGTCGTTTCATGCATTTTCTTAGGAAATAAGATAGTTTTGGGTAGATATTCACTTACATCTTGATTCAAGTATACATTGTGCACTTTACATGATTTCATAAGGATTTTGTATGAATTTAAGGACAAATTGGATGTTGCATTTCCCATGACTTGGACTAGAACTTTGATGCACTTTATTGCTTGATTTCAGGACAAAGGAAGCAAAGAAGAACCACATTAGTGGCTACGTTAGTTACACTAACGTTAACACTAACGTGGAATGGGAGTAACTTGCAAAGTTAATGAGAAAAGTAATTGCCAATAATGCTCTCGAAGCCATCATTGCCCACGTTAAGAGTCATGTTAACTAAGTTAACGTGAACTCTAACGTGGAAGAAAGGAAATGGAGCCAACGTTAGTGACACTTAACATTATCACTAACGTTGGACCAAGCTCATAAGTGGCCACGTTAGTTGCCACGTTAACTTAGTTAATGTGGCCTCTAACGTTAAGAAGTAAAGGGGAAGCCAACGTTAGTGACATTCAACTTTGTCACTAACGTTGGCCAAGTCACAATAAGCCACGTTAACTTCCACGTTAACGTAGTTAACGTGGAAGCTAACGTGAGGAGACAAAGTGGTCGACAACGTTAGTGACACCAAACATTGTCACTAACGTTGGAAGGAACCCACACAAGCCCCAATAAGCCACGTTAACTCCCATGTTAAATTAGTTAACGTGGAAGTTAACGTGAAGAATGGAGGTAATCGCCAACGTTAGTGACACCCAACATTGTCACTAACGTTGGAATTAGCCCACATAAGCCACTATGAGCCACGTTAACTCCCACGTTAACTTAGTTAACGTGGAAGCTAATGTGGATAAGGGAATGATGAGCCAACGTTAGTAACACTCAACTTTGTCACTAACGTTGGAGATGGCTAGCATGGCCACGTTAGAAGCCACGTTAACCTAGTTAACGTGGACTCTAACATGAGAAATAGGGGCACATTGGAACGTTAGTGACAATGGTAAGTGTCACTAACGTTCTCGAGAGTTGGCAAGCCTACGTTAAAAGAGCCATGTTAACTAAGTTAACGTGGACTCTAACGTAGGGAAGGGGGAGACTTCTCAACGTTATTGGAAAAGGCAAGTCCCAATAACGTGTGCAAAGGACAAAGAGGCAACGTTAGTGGCAACGTTTGTGCCACTAACGTTGAAGTTAACGTGGCCCTTACTTTGGTGAGGAACGTTAGTGAAAAAGGTGATTGTCACTAACATTCTCGAACCCATATTTTCACTGAACGTTAACACCACTAACGTCCTGAGCTAAGGTCTCTGCCCACTTCAAACTTTCTCTCTGCAAGTAAAGCCAAGCCCAATGAAGAAGAGAACTGCTTCAAACTCAAGATCCAAAGGCCCATACCCAAGACTTGAAGAGCCAACTAGAAGAACAGAAGAGTAGTATATATAGGAGTAGCTTTGAATTAAATGGAGAGTTGGAAATTATAGGGAGCCTCTTGGCATAGAACTACTCTCTGTATTTTACTTTCTCTGCACTTCTAGTTTCATCATGTATTCTCCATCTTTGTTTTCATTTTCCAGAGCTATGAACAACTAAACCCCTTTCATTGGGTTAGGGAGCTCTGTTGTAATTTGATGGATTAATACTAGTTTTCATTATTCTTCTTCTATCTTTTCTCTTGATTTTACTTGAAAGCTTTCGATCTTCATCCAATTGGGTAGTTATCTTAGAAAAGAAGCTATTCAAACTTGGATCTCTTCTGAACCTTGAAAGAGGAATGAAGAGATCATGCTAGAAATGCTTTCTCATGCTGGACCAAATTGGGTTTGGATGGATATGTGACTATAATTCTCTCAACACTTGATTTGGGAAATGCATGTGGTATAATCAGTGACCATACTTCATCTCTTCTCATGAGCAATTGACCAAGGAATTGGCTATTGATCAAGATTTGAGAGATTGAATTACAAGAAATTGTAATTCGATCACTTAAGATTGCCAAGGAGATCAATGAGTGCATAGATTGAGGAAGAGATGAAAATGAAATTGATCCGGAGAATGCAACATCTCCTGAGCCCAATGAACCCCCCATTTCTGATCTTACCCATTCTCTTTAATTTCTGTCATTTACTTTTATGAGCAATACCCCATTCCCATTTACAATTCAGCAATTTACTTTCAGTCATTTATTTTCAGTTCTTTAATTCTAGCATTTTACTTTTTCTGTCATTTACCTTCCCGCCATTTTATTTTCTGCAATTCTCTACTCAAATTCTGGATTCGCTCAACTAGAACATTCCTCTAATTAAAGTTGCTTGATCAATCAATCCCTGTGGGATTCGACCTCACTCTATTGTGAGTTTTTACTTGACGACAAATTCGGTACACTTGCTGAAGGAAATTTGTTATGAGACAAGTTTTCCGTGCATCAAGTTTATGGCGCCGTTACCGGGGATTGATTGTGCATCAACAATTATTAAATTGGAAGATAACTAGATTGAGCCTTTTTGTTTTGTTTCATTTAATTTTCTGTATGAGTAATTTACTTTCAGTTTTAGTTAATTTCTTCCCTTCCCCCTACTTTTTCTTTGTTATTTACAATTCATTTCACTAACCCACTATCTGTTTAATATATTGCATCACTCACATTAACAGTAATCTGATAGAAATACTTTTTGCATCTATTTTCCTTGCTTGTACTTGTTGGTTGTATGACAGGGAGAAGAAGCGGGGCTTCAACTTCCTTTGATTCTGAACCTGAGAGGACCTTCTTGAGATTAAGAAGGGAAGCAAGAGGAAAAACAGTAGTTGGTGCTGAGGAAGAGGAGGAATACTTTGAACCAAACATGGAAGACAACATGGAAAACCATCATGAAGAAGAGACTCACAACCATGGCGGAGGAGGTCGAGCAAATCATGCTGGGGAGGATAGAAGAGTTTTAGGCTCTTACATCAATCCAAACCCAGGAAACTGTGGAAGTAGCATTCAAAAGCCAACCATCCACGGCAACAATTTTGAACTGAAGCCACAACTCATCACCCTTGTGCAGAACAACTGCTCGTTCGGAGGGAGCATCCAAGAGGACCCCAATCAATACCTAACCACCTTCCTGAGAATATGTGACACAGTGAAGTCTAATGGTGTTCATCCTAACGCCTATAGACTGCTCTTATTTCCATTCTCACTCAATGATAAGGCAGCCAAGTGGCTGGAGTCTTTTCCGAAGGAGAGCTTGACAACTTGGGAAGATGTGGTGAGCAAATTCTTAGCAAGATTCTACCCCCCTCAACAAATCAATAGGCTGAGAGCTGAGGTCCAAACTTTCAGGCAACAAGATGGTGAGACTCTGTATGAAGCATGGGAGAGGTTTAAAGACCTAACAAGGAGGTGTCCACCTGACATGTTCAATGAATGAGTGCAGCTGCACATTTTCTATGAAGGCCTCTCTTATGAGTCAAAGAAGGCCATAGACCATTCATCTGGAGGATCTTTGAACAAGAAGAAGACCATTGAGGAGGCCATAGATGTCATTGAAACTGTAGCAGAGAATGACTACTTCTATGCTTCCGAAAGAGGGAACACAAGAGGAGTAATGGAGCTAAACAATGTAGATGCTCTGCTGGCCCAAAACAAGCTCATTACCCAGTAGCTGGCTGACCTCACCAAGAAAATGGAGAGGAACCAAGTAGCAGCAATCACCACTTCATCAACAACCCAAGAAGGAGTGAATGAAGAAGCAGAGGGTAGTCAGGAGCAAGCCAACTACATTGGGAATTCACCTAGGCAAAACCATGATCCATACTCCAAGACCTACAACCCTAGATGGTGAAATCACCCAAATTTTGGGTGGGAAAATCAACAAGACCAAAGCCTTGATCAAAGATGCCCAAATCCCAATAATGCAAGGCACTAACATTTCACATCTAGACCATATCAACACCCCAATAACAACACCTCTCCACATCCACATCAAAACCAAAATAACTTACCTCATCCTTCCACCTCTAATCACGATCTACAATCATTTGATGACAGACTCTCAAGGATTGAGAATCTACTTGAAGGCATAGGCAAAGAGATTCAAGAAAGTAAAGCGTTCCGAGAAGAAGTGATGTCCAATATGCAGAATCAGGATGCTGCCATCAAGAAACTTGAGACACAAATTGGCTACTTATTCAAGCAAATTCCCAGCCCCAACCTTCGCAGCAATACTAACTCAACCAAAAGGGAGGAGTGTCAGGCCATCACCCTTCGGAGTGGGAAGGAACTGAAGGAAACCCCCCAGAAACCACAAGAAGAGTACTCAAATAAAGAGGAAGAAGAGTAGGACGAAGCTCGAGTTCCGACTTTGAGTTCACAAAAAGGGGAAGGAGTGCTGAAGCCAGACGTCCCAAGAGTCCCATACCCTCAGCAATTAAAGAAGAAAGGAGACGACAATCAGTTTTCGAGATTTTTGGAAATCTTCAAGAAACTACAAATCAATATACCCTTTGCTAAAGCAATAGAACAAATGCCACTCTACGCCAAGTTCTTGAAGGAGCTTATGACTAAGAAGAGAAGCTGGAAGAACAACGAGATTGTGATACTAACCGAAGAATGTAGTGCTATCATTCAGCACAAACTACCCCAGAAATTGAAGGATCCTGGGAGTTTTCAGATCCCTTGCATTATAGGGAAAATCACAGTGGAGAAAGCTCTTTGTGACTTAGGAGCCAACATCAACTTGATGCCAGTAGCTATGATGAGGAAGATGAAGATAGAGGAGGCTAAACCAACGAAAATGGCCTTACAGTTGGCAGACAGATCGTTCAAGTTCCCTCATGGCGTAGTAGAGGATTTGCTGGTGAAAGTGGGAGACTTCATATTCCGGCAGACTTCGTAGTGCTGGACATGCAGGAGGAAGCCAAGACCTCCATTATCTTGGGAAGGCCGTTCTTGGCCACTGCTGGAGCTGTCATTGATGTCCAAAAAGGTGATCTCACCCTGAGATTACACAATGAAAAGATGACAATCAATGTGTTCAAGGCCATGAGTTACCCACAAGAACAACTGGGGGAATGTATGAGGTTGGACTCATTTGAAGAGGAGGTGCATGAGAGTTTTGAAGAAGAAGAGTCTGAAGAACTGGTATGCGAAATTGTTACTCAGGTTGTGAATTGTTGTTCGAAATTGATTCCCTGGTGATGGCACCAAAAACGGATGCACAGAACCATGGTCTAAACATATATTCACAACTTTGCATAACTAACCAGCAAGTGCACTGGGTCGTCCAAGTAATACCTTACGTGAGTAAGGGTCGAATCCCACGGAGATTGTTGGTATGAAGCAAGCTATGGTCACCTTGTAAATCTCAGTCAGGCAGATATAAAATAGTAATGGGGTTTTCGAAAATAAGTAATAAAAGAAGGATAGAAATACTTATGTAAATCATTGGTGAGAATTTCAGATAAGCGTATAGAGATGCAATCGTTCCTCTAAACCTCTGCTTTCCTGCTGTCTTCATCCAATCAGTCTTACTCCTTTCTATGGCTGGCTTTATGTAAGGATGTCACCGGTGCCAATGGCTACTTTCAATCCTCTCGGAAAAATGGTCCAAATGCTCTGTCACAGCACGGCTAATCGTCTGGAGGCATCACCCTTGTCGTTGGTTGCATCCTATTCCTCTCTGTGAAAATGGTCCGATGCGCTGTCACTGCATGGCTAATCATCTTGGAGGTTCTCGATCATACTGGAATAGAATTTACTATCCTTTTGCGTCTGTCAATACGCCCAGCACTCGCGAGTTTTGAGTTCATCACAGTCATTCAATCCCAGAGTCCTACTCGGAATACCACGGATAAGGTTTAGACTTTTCGGACTCTCATGAATGCCGCCATCAATCTAGCTTATACCACGAAGATTCTGATTAAGAGATCTAAGACATACTCATTCAATCTAATGTAGAACGGAAGTGGTTGTCAGGCACGCGTTCATAGGGAATGATGATGATTGTCACGTTCATCACATTCAGGTTGAAATGCGAATGAATATCTTAGAAGCGAAATAAGATGAATTGAATAAAAAACAGTAGTACTTTGCATTAATCCTTGAGGAACAGCAGAGCTCCACACCTTAATCTATGGAGTGCAGAAACTCTACCGTTGAAAATACATAAGTGATAATGGAGTTCATTGGTCTCGGCCCCAGAGGAGAATCGGAGTAACCAAGACTTCTATGATCCGAAGATAAAACTCAGGATGTCTAATCCAATAGTAAAAAGTCCTATTTATACTAAACTAGCCACTAGGGTTTACAGAAGTAAGTAATTGATGCATAAATCTACTTCCGGGGCCCACTTGGTGTGTGCTTGGGCTGAGCTTGAATGTTACACGTGCAGAGGCTCTTTCTAGAGTTGAACGCCAGGTTGTAACGTATTTCTGGCGTTCAACTCTGGTTTGTGACTTGTTTCTGGCGTTTAACTCCAGATAGCAGCGTAGAACTGGCGTTCAACGCCCTTTTACGTCATCTAAACGCGTTCAAAGTATAGACTATTATACATTGCTGGAAAGCCCTGGATGTCTAAGTTCCAACGCAATTGGAAGCACGCCAATTTGAGTTCTGTAGCTCCAGAAAATCCACTTAGAGTGCAGGGAGGTCAGAATCCAACAGCATCAGCAGTCCTTCTTCAACCTCTGAATCTGATTTTTGCTCAAGTCCCTCAATTTCAGCCAGAAAGTACCTGAAATCACAGAAAAACACACAAACTCATAGTAAAGTCCAGAAATGTGAATTTAACATAAAAACTAATGAAAACATCCCTAAAAGTAACTAGATTCTACTAAAAACATACTAAAAACAGTGCCAAAAAGCATATAAATTGTCCGCTCATCACACCACCAAACTTAAATTGTTGCTTGTCCCCAAGCAACTGAAAATCAAATAGGATAAAAAGAAGAGAATATACTATAAATTCCAAACTATCAATGAAACATAGCTCTAATCAGATGAGCGGGACTTGTAGCTTTTTGCCTCTTGAATAGTTTTGCCATCTCACTTTATCCATTGAGGTTCAGAATGATTGGCATCTATAGGAACTTAGAATTCAGATAGTGTTATTGATTCTCCTAGTTCAGTATGATGATTCTTGAACACAGCTATTTTATGAGTCTTGGCCGTGGCCCTAAGCACTTTGTTTTCCAGTATTACCACCGGATACATAAGTGCCACAGACACATAATTGGGTGAACCTTTTCAGATTGTGACTCAGCTTTGCTAAAGTCCCCAACTAGAGGTGTCCAAGGTTCTTAAGCACACTCTTCTTTTGCTTTGGACCTTGACTTTAACCGCTCAGTCTCAAGTTTTCACTTGACACCTTCACGCCACAAGCACATGGTTAGGGACAACTTGGTTTAGCCACTTAGACCAGGATTTTATTCCTTTAGGCCCTCCTATCCACTGATGCTCAAAGCCTTGGGATCCTTTTTATTACCCTTGCCTTTTGGTTTTAAGGGCTATTGGATTTTTGCTCTTGCCTTTTGGGTTTAAGAGCTTTTGGCTTTTTCTGCTTACTTTTGCTCTCTCTTTTTTTTTCTATTTTTTTTCGCTATTTTTTTTCTTTTTTTTCTGCAAGCTTTGTTCTTTGCTGCTTTTTCTTGCTTCAAGAATCATTTTTATGATTTTTCAGATTATCAAATAACATGTCTCCTTGTCATCATTCTTTCAAGAGCCAACATATTTAACATTCTTAAACAACAACTTCAAAAGACATATGCAATGTTCAAGCATTCATTCAGAAAACAAGAAGCATTGTCACCACATCAATATAATTAAACTAAGTTCAAGGATAAATTCGAAACTCATGTAATTCTTGTTCTTTTGAATTAAAACATTTTTCATTTAAGAGAGGTGATGGATTCATAGGACATTCATAACTTTAAGACAAAGTTACTAACTACTAATGATCATGTAATGAAGACACAAACATAGATAAGCACTTAACATAGAGAGAACGAAAAACAGAAGAAATAAGAACAAGGAATGAATCCACCTTAGTGATGGTGGCGTTTCCTTCTTGAGGAACCAATGATGTCCTTGAGCTCTTCTATGTCTCTTCCTTGTCTTTGTTGCTCCTCCCTCATTGCTTTTTGATCTTCTCTAATTTCATGAAGGATGATGGAGTGCTCTTGATGTTCCACCCTTAATTGTCCCATGTTGGAACTTAATTCTCCTAGGGAGGTGTTGATTTGCTCCCAATAGTTTTGTGGAGGAAAATGCATTTGAGGCATCTCCGGGATCTCATGGTGATGAGCTTCCTGCGCCTCTTGAGCTGCATGAATGGGCTCTCTTGCTTGCTCCATCTTTTTCTTAGTGATGGGCTTCTCTTCCTCAATGTGAATGTCTCCTTCTATGAAAGCTCCAGCTGAGTAACATAGATGGCAAATAAGATGAGGAAAAGCTAGCCTTGCCCCAGGGGAGGGCTTTTCGGCTATTTTGTAGAGTTCAAGGGAGATGACTTCATGAACTTCTACTTCCTCTCCAATCATGATGCTATGGATCATGATTGCCCGATCCACAGTAACTTCAGACCGGTTGCTAGTGGGGATGATGGAGCGTTGGATGAACTCCAACCATCCTCTAGCCACAGGCTTGAGGTCCAATCTTCTTAGTTGAACCGGCTTGCCTTTGGAGTCAATCTTCCATTGAGCTCCTTTCACACATATGTCCATAAGGACTTGGTCTAACCTTTGATTAAAGTTGACCCTTCTAGTGTAGGGGCGTTCATCTCCTTGCATCATAGGCAAGTTAAACACCAACCTCACATTTTCCGGACTAAAATCCAAGTATTTCCCCCGAACCATTGTAACATAGTTCTTTGGATCCGGGTTCTTACTTTGATCATGGTTCTTGGTGATCCATGCATTGGCATAGAACTCTTGAACCATTAGGATGCCGACTTGTTGGATGGGATTTGTTAGAACTTCCCAACCGCTTCTTTGAATTTCATGTCGGATCTCCGGATACTCATTTCTTTTGAGTTTGAAAGGGACCTCGGGGATCACCTTCTTCTTGGCCACAACATCATAGAAGTGGTCTTGATGAGCTTTGGAGATGAATCTTTCCATCTCCCATGACTCGGAGGTGGAAGTTTTTGTCTTCCCTTTCCCTTTTCTAGAGGATTCTCCGGTCTTAGGTGCCATCAATGGTAATGGAAAAACAAAAAGCTTATGCTTTTACCACACTAAACTTAGAATATAGCTCACCCTCGAGCAAGAAAATAAAGAATTAGATGAAGAAGAAGAAGAAAAGATGGAGAAGAGGGGGGAGGTGTGTTTCGGCCAAGAAGAGAAGAGAGGGTTGTGTTGTGTGAAAATGAGGAAGAATGGAAGGCTTTATATAGGGAAGGGAGGGGGGGTTAAGGTTCGGCCATATGGGTGGGTTTGGGTGGGAAATTAATTTGAATTTTGAAGGTAGGTGTAGTTTATTGGGTAGGTTTATGGGGAAGAGTGGGTGGATGTGAGTGGTGAAGGGTTTTGGGGAAGAGTGTTTATTGGGAGTAGAGGATGATTGAGAAGAGAGAAGAGAGTGAGTGGAGGTAGGTGGGGATCCTGTGGGGTCCACAGATCCTGAGGTGTTCAAGGATTTACAACCTTGCACCAAATTAGGCATGTAAAATGCCCTTGCACATAACTCTGGGCGTTCAGCGCCAGGTTGGTGCCCATTTTGGGCGTTCAGTGCCTAGATACTGCCCATTTTGGGCGTTCAACGCCAGAACCATGCTCTGTTCTGGTGTTGAATGCCAGGCAGGTGCTTCCTCCAGGGTGTGATTTTTCTTCTGCTGTTTTTGATTCTGTTTCTAAATCTTTCGTTTATTTTGTGACTCCACATGATCATGAACCTAAGAAAACATGAAAAACAAGAATAAAATTAGATAAATAAACATTGGGTTGCCTCCCAACAAGTGCTTCTTTAATGTCAATAGCTTGACAGTGGGCTCTCATGGAGCCTCACAGCTGTGCAGAGCTTTGTTGAGACCTCCCAACACCAAACTTAGAGTTTGACTGTGGGGGCTTTGGTTGACTCTACTTTGAGAGAAGCTTTTTCTGCTTCCTCTCCATGGATGCACAGAGAGATCTTTGAGTTGTAAACACAAGTTTGTCCTTATTTAATTGAAGGATCAATTCTCCTCTGTCCACATCAATCACAGCTCTTGCTGTGGCTAGGAAAGGTCTTCCTAGGATGATGGATTCATCCTCTTCCTTTCCAGTATCTAGGACTATGAAATCAGCAGGGATGTAAAGGCCTTCAACCTTTACTAACACGTCCTCTACTTGTTCATAAGCCTATTTTCTTGAATTGTCTGCCATCTCTAATGAGATTTTAGCAGCTTGCACCCCATAGATTCCCAGTTTCTCTATTACAGAGAGGGGCATGAGGTTTATCCCTGAACCAAGGTCACACAGAGCCTTAAAGATCATGGTGCCTATGGTACAAGGTATTATGAACTTTCCAGGATCCTGTCTCTTCTGAGGCAATGTCAGTTGATCCAGATCATTTAGTTCATTGGTGAACAAGGGAGGTTCATCTTCCCAAGTTTCAATGCCAAATAATTTGGCATTTAGCTTCATGATTGCACCAAGGAACTTGGCAGCTTGCTCTTCAGTAACATCCTCATTCTCTTCAGAGCTCATGAATGGCATAAGGAGGTTTAATGGAATCTCTATGGTCTCTAGTTGAGCCTCAGATTCTTTTGGTTCCTCAGAGGAAAGCTCCTTATTGGTCACTGGACGTCCCAGGAGGTCTTCCTCCTTGGGATTCACGTCCTCCTCTCCCTCCTTGGGTTCGGCCATTTTGGTTATCTCAATGGCCTTGCACTCTCCTTTTGGATTTTCTTCTGTATTGCTTGGGAGAGTACTAGGAGGGATTTCAGTGATCCTTTTACTCAGCTGGCCCACTTGTGCTTCCAAATTTCTAATGGAGGACCTTGTTTCATTCATGAAACTCACAGTGGCCTTAGATAGATCAGAGATTAAATTTGCTAAGCTAGATGGATTCTGCTCAGAATTCTCTGTCTGTTGCTGAGTGGATGATGAAAAAGGCTTGCTATTGCTAAACCTGTTTCTTCCACCATTATTAAAGCCTTGTTGAGGCTTTTGATCCTTCCATGAGAGATTTGGGTGATTTCTCCATGATGGATTATAGGTGTTTCCATAAGGTTCACCCATGTAATTCACCTCTGTTATTGCAGGGTTCTCAGGATCATAAGCTTCTTCTTCAGAAGATGCCTCTTGAGTACTGTTGGATGCAGCTTGCATTCCATTCAGACTCTGAGAAATCATATTGACTTGCTGAGTCAATATTTTATTCTGAGCCAATATGGCATTCAGAGTATCAATTTCAAGAACTCCCTTCTTCATAGGCGTCCCATTACTCACAGGATTCCTCTCAGAAGTGTACATAAACTGGTTATTAGTAACCATGTCAATGAGTTCTTGAGCTTCTGCAGGCGTTTTCTTTAGGTGAATGGATCCACCTGCAGAAGTATCCAATAACATCTTTGATAGTTCAGATAAACCATCATAGAATATATCCAGGATGGTCCATTCTGAAAGCATGTCAGAAGGACACTTTTTGGTCAGTGATGCCAAGGCATCTTAGGCTAGTTTCACTAGCATTTTTCTGTTAGTTTTAGTTGTTTTATGCATTTTCTTGAGCTCAAAGTAACCAAGAATGGTTAAATGAATAACAAAGCAATGAACCATCCAAACAGTATGATTTTGATGCAAATTCCATGAGTTTTTAGTTATATTACTTGAATGCTATGAATGGAAGATTTCTCATGAAATTTTGCAAGACTTTGATGCAATTGTTTGGATGATTTCAGGGAAGAAGAGGCTAGGCAAGGAAGCAACAAAATCAATAAAGGAAGCTTGAATATCACATGTGGAGTTTAAGTTCCAGTTTAAGCTTAAACTGGAACTTAAACTACCAAACCATATAATGCTGGAAATGGCGTTTAAGTTCCAGTTTAAGCCTAAACTGAAGCTTAAACGCCAGAATCATGAAGGCTAAGAAATGCTGGAACTGGCATTTAACCTCCAGTTTAGCCTTAAACTGGAAGTTAAACGCCAGAAGTAAGAAAGGCACCAGGAGCATTTCCACGTTTAAGCTCCAGTTTAAGGTTAAACTGGAGCTTAAACGTGTTCGACTATTTCTCTCCTCCAGGGTTGCTTTCTTCATTTCCATGTTTAAGCTTCAGTTTAACCTTAAACTGAAGCTTAAACGTGTTCGACCCAATTGCTCCTCCAGGGTTGCTTTCTTCATTTCCACGTTTAAGCTTCAGTTTAACCTTAAACTGAAGCTTAAACGTATTCGACATTTCACACTCCTGGGTTGCTTTCTTCCATTTCCACGTTTAAGTTTCAGTTTAACCTTAAACTAAAACTTAAACTTCAACTTAAACGCCACTTTTTGAAAGGATTTCTGGGCCAAATATATTGAAGTTTAAGTTAGCATTTGAGCACAAACATTAACTTAAACGTATTATGGTATGAAACCCAATTGAATATCATGGTTTATGGGATTGGGCCTGAAGAATTAATGAGTCTGGAGCTTCAATTTGTTGAGTCTTGTGTCATTACTTGTTTATCACTAAGTTTGCTCAATGAATGTTACAGAATTGGATCACAGCCTCATCAGGATTATGGACCATAAACCCAAAGCAAAAGGAAATCAGGGAAAGGCCTCAAAGCCCAAGAAACACAACAGAAGCTCAATTTAGAAAGTGTATAAATAGGATAGAATTTAAGTTAGTTGGGACTTTTTTTTTGACACGGAGAACTTTGGATCATTTTTCTTTTAGTTTTGTAATTGAATTCAGAGCTACGACTCACTAAACCCCTTTCATTGGGTTAGGGAGCTCTATTGTAATTCAATGAATCAATAATAGTTTTATCTTCTTCTTCAATCTTTTCTCTTGAATTTTGTTAGAAAGCTTCTCGATCTAATTCCATTGGGTAGTTGTCTTGGGAAAGAAACTACCCATAATTGGAATCCTTCGGAACCTTGGGAAAGGAATGGAGGATTCATGCTAGAGAAGCTTTCTCACAGTGAATTGGATTGGGGTTTGGATGGATATTGTGACATGTAATCCTACCAAATTGTGGTTCATGAAACTGTGTGGTATAATCAGTGATCGAGCATCATCTCTTCTTATGAACATTTAAACCAAGGGATTGGGAATTTGTTTGTTTTTAGAGAGAATTGGTGAGCCAAGGGATTGGGATCCAATCATATAAGATTGCCAAGCAAAATTCAATGAATGCATTGGTTGAGGAAGGGATAAAAGTTGTTTTGATTCGGAGATCTCAATATCTCCTAACACCCAATGAACTCTCCATTTCTGATTTACCACTTTCTCTTTACATTCTGCAATTAAATTCATGCAATCACCCCATCCCTTTTAATTTCAGCAATTTAGCTTCTCGCTCTTTAATTCATGCAATTTTACATTCCGCAATTCTCATCTAAATCTTGATTCCGCTCAACTAGAACATACTTCTAATCCGAATTACTCACTCAACCAATCCTTGTGGGATTCGACCTCACTCTATTGTGAGTTTTTACTTGACGATAACCGGTGCACTTGCCGGAGGGAATTTTGCCGATCGTGCAATTTCCTAAATCGTAGCATATCAAGTTTATGCACATCAGTCAGCTACTTGTATCTTTCCCAAGCTTCATAGAGGGATTCACCTTCTTTCTATCTAAAGGTTTGAAAATCAGCTCTAAGCTTGCTCATCTTTTGAGGAGGAAAGAACTTGGCTAAGAAAGTCATGACCAGCTTATCCCAAGAGTTCAGGCTATCTTTGGGTTGAGAGTCCAACCATATTCTAGCTCTATCTCTTACAGCAAAAGGGAAAAGCATGAGCCTGTAGACTTCAGGATCTACTCCATTAGTCTTAACAGTATCACAGATCTGCAAGAATTCAGTTAAGAACTGAAAAGGATCTTCAGATGGAAGTCCATAAAACTTGCAGTTCTGCTACATCAGAGAAACTAACTGAGGTTTCAGCTCAAAATTGTTTGCTCCAATGGTAGGAATGGAGATGCTTCTTCCATGTAAATTGGAATTAGGTGTAGTAAACTTACCAAGCATTCTCCTTGCATTATTGTTGTTGGGTTCGGCTGCCATCTCCTTTACTTGTTCGAAATTTTCAATAAGGTTGTCTCTGGATTGTTGTAATTTAGCTTCTCTTAATTTTCTCTTCAGAGTCCTTTCAGGTTCTGGATCAGCTTCAACAAGAATGCCTTTTTTTTTGTCCCTGCTCATAAGAAAGAGAAAAGAAAAAGAAAAGAAGAGGAATCCTCTATGTCACAGTAAAGAGGTTCCTTATTGTTAGTAGAAGAAAAAAAGGAATAGGCGTGAAAAAGAATGAAGAATCCAAACACAAAGGTGATGATAGGAGCAGAGATGTGAGATGAAGAGAAGTGTTAGTAGATGAATAAATAAATAGAAGGGGATGAGAGGAGGAGAGAATTTTCGAAAATAATTTTTGAAAAAGAGTTAGTGATTTTCGAAAATAGTTTTTGAAAAAGGTTAGTATTTTTTCGAAAATTCAAATAAAAAATAAAATAATTAGTCTAATTAAAAAGAAATTTTGAAAAAGTGGGAAGATTTTTTCGAAAATTAGAGAGAGAGAGTTAGTTAGGTAGTTTTGAAAAAGGTAAGAGACAAACAAAAAGTTAGTTAGTTAGTTGAAACAAATTTTGAAAAGATAAGAAGTTAGGAAGTTAGAAAAGATATTTTGCAATCACTTTTTTGAAAAAGGTAAGATAAGAAGATATTTTTGAAAAGATATGATAGAAATTAGTTTTTGAAAAAAGATTTGATTTTTAAAATCTCAATTAATGACTTGATTCACAAGAAATCACAAGATATGATTCTAGAACTTAAAGTTTGAATCTTTCTTAACAAGTAAGTAACAAACTTGAAATTTTTGAATCAAAACATTAATTGATGATGTTATTTTCGAAAATATGATGTAAAATTAAGAAAAATATTTTTAAAAAATATTTTTGAAATTTTCGAAAATAACTAAAAAAAATTGAAAAAAGATTTGATTTTTGAAAAAGATTTTGAAAAAGATAAGATTTTTTTTTAAATTGAAAATTTGATTTGACTCACAAAAACAACTAGATTTTAAAAATTTTTGAAAAAGTCAAATCTAATTTTCGAAATTTTAAGAGAGAAAAAAAAAGGAAAGATATTTTTTTTTATTTTTGAATTTTTATGATGAGAGAGAAAAACAAGAAAAATGATGCAATTCATGAAAGTTATGGATCAAAACAATGAATGCATGCAAGAATGCTATGAATGTCAAGATGAACACCAAGAACACTATGAAGATCATGATGAACATCAAGAACACATTTTTGAAAAATTTTTAATGCAAAGAAAAAATACAAGACACCAAAATTAGAAATCTTTGATGCTTAGACTCTATGGATGCAAGAATGCATATGAAAAACATCATACAACACAAAACAAGAAAACATCAAGATCAAACAAGAAGACTTACCAAGAACAACTTGAAGATCATGAAGAACACTATGAATGCATGAATTTTCGAAAAATGCAAGATGAGTATGCAATTGACACCAAACTTAAAATTGACTCAAGACTCAAACAAGAAACATGAAAAATATTTTTTTTTTGATTTTTCTGATTTTATGATTTTTTTGTATTTTCTTTTAATTTTTTTCGAAAATCATTTTGAAAAAGAAAAATAAGGATTCCAAAATTTTTAATATGAATTCCAAGAATCTTATGCTCTTTAAACTAAAGCTCCAATCAAAGGGTCAGGCATGGCTTAATAGCCAGCCAAGCTCTAGCATGTAAATTACATCCATTGAGGTGATTAGTTAAAGACCAATCCCAAGGCAGTTTGGGTATGGCTTTACAGCCAGATAGGATTCAACATGTTTCATGAAACACTAGAATTTATTCTTAAAAATTCTGAAGAAAAATATACTTTTGAAAACATTTATTATTTTTTGAAAACTTTTTTTTTCGAAAACAAGGGAGAAATTTTTGAAAGAAATTTTTGAAAAATTTTTGAAAATAAAACAAAAAGAAAATTACCTAATCTGAGCAACAAGATGAACCGTCAGTTGTCCAAACTCGAACAATCCCCGGCAACGGCGCCAAAAACTTGGTATGCAAAATTGTTACTCAGGTTGTGAATTGTTGTTCGAAATTGATTCCCTGGCGATGACACCAAAAACGGATGCACAGAACCATGGTCTAAACATATCTTCACAACTTCGCATAACTAACCAGCAAGTGCACTGGGTCGTCCAAGTAATACCTTACGTGAGTAAGGGTCGAATCCCACGGAGATTGTTGGTATGAAGCAAGCTATGGTCACCTTGTAAATCTCAGTCAGGCAAATATAAAATAGTAATGGGGTTTTCGAAAATAAGTAATAAAAGAAGGATAGAAATACTTATGTAAATCATTGGTGAGAATTTCAGATAAGCGTATGGAGATGCAATCGTTCCTCTGAACCTCTGCTTTCCTGCTGTCTTCATCCAATCAGTCTTACTCCTTTCTATGGCTGGCTTTATGTAAGGATGTCACCGGTGCCAATGGCTACTTTCAATCCTCTCGGGAAAATGGTCCAAATGCTCTGTCACAGCACGGCTAATCATCTGGAGCCATCACCCTTGTCGTTGGTTGCATCCTATTCCTCTCTGTGAAAATGGTCCGATGTGCTGTCACTGCATGGCTAATCATCTTGGAGGTTCTTGATCATACTAGAATAGAATTTACTATCCTTTTGCGTCTGTCACAACGCCCAGCACTCGCGAGTTTTGAGTTCGTCACAGTCATTCAATCCCAGAGTCCTACTCGGAATACCACGGACAAGGTTTAGACTTTTCGGACTCTCATGAATGCCACCATCAATCTAGCTTATACCACGAAGATTCTGATTAAGAGATCTAAGAGATACTCATTCAATCTAATGTAGAACGGAAGTGGTTGTCAGGCACGCGTTCATAGGGAATGATGATGATTGTCACGTTCATCACATTCAGGTTGAAGTGCGAATGAATATCTTAGAAGTGAAATAAGATGAATTGAATAAAAAACAGTAGTACTTTGCATTAATCCTTGAGGAACAGCAGAGCTCCACACCTTAATCTATGGAGTGCAGAAACTCTACCGTTGAAAATACATAAGTGATAATGGAGTTCATTGGTCTCGGCCCCAGAGGGGAACCAGAGTAACCAAGACTTCTATGATTCGAAGATAAAACTCAAGATGTCTAATACAATAGTAAAAAGTCCTATTTATACTAAACTAGCCACTAGGATTTACAGAAGTAAGTAATTGATGCATAAATCCACTTCCGGGGCCCACTTGGTGTGTGCTTGGGCTGAGCTTGAATGTTACACGTGCAGAGGCTCTTTCTGGAGTTGAACGCCAGGTTGTAACGTATTTCTGGCGTTCAACTCTGGTTTGTGACTTGTTTCTGGCGTTTAACTCCAGACAGCAGCGTAGAACTGGCGTTCAACGCCATTTTATGTCATCTAAACTCATTCAAAGTATGGACTATTATATATTTCTGGAAAGCCCTAGATGTCCACTTTCCAACGCAATTGGAAGCGTGCCATTTTGAGTTCTGTAGCTCCAGAAAATCCACTTAGAGTGCAGGGAGGTCAGAATCCAACAGCATCAGCAGTCCTTCTTCAACCTCTGAATCTGATTTTTGCTCAAGTCCCTCAATTTCATCTAGAAAATACCTGAAATCACAGAAAAACATACAAACTCATAGTAAAGTCCAGAAATGTGAATTTAACATAAAAACTAATGAAAACATCTTTAAAATTAACTAGATTCTACTAAAAACATACTAAAAACAGTGCCAAAAAGCGTATAAATTATCCGCTCATCAAGAACCCAAAAGAATAATAGAAGAAGAGTGTACATCAAGTGAAGAGGTTGCAACAACAGAAATTGGCATACCAGGTGCACCAAAGGAAGAGAACGAAAAGTCAGAAGCACCTAAACTTGAACTCAAAGCACTGCCACCCACTCTCAAATATGCATACTTAGGAGAAAATGAAAATTACCCAGTGATCATAAGCTCATGCCTCAGCAAAGATCAAGAGGATGAACTGATCAAAGTACTGCGACAGCACAAGGATGCCATTGGTTGGACACTTGCTGACCTGAAGTGGATAAGTTCGGCCATATGCATGCACAAGATACTGCTGGAAGATGATGCCAAACTATCCATTCAATCCCAAAGGAGATTGAACCCAATCATGAAGGAAGTGGTACAGAAGGAAGTTATGAAGTTATGGCAAGGGGGGGTGATTTACCCAATCTCAGACAGCCCCTGGGTTAGCCCCGTGCATGTCATCCCAAAAAAGGGAGGAATTACCGTGGTTCCCAATGAGAAGAACGAACTAATTCCTACAAGGACAGTCACAGGATGGAGGATGTGCATAGACTACAGGAAGCTCAATGAGGCTACACGAAAAGATCATTTCCCCCTTCCATTCATGGATCAGATGTTGAAAATGCTTGCAGGGCACGCATATTATTGTTTTCTCGACGGTTATTCAGGATATAACTAAATAGTGGTTGATCCCAGAGATCAAGAGAAAACCTCATTCACTTGCCCATATGGAGTGTTTGCCTACAGGCGTATGCCATTTGGGCTATGTAATGCACCTGCGACTTTCCAACGCTGCATGCTTTCTATCTTTTCAGATATGATAGAAAAATTCATTGAAGTATTTATGGATGATTTCTCGGTATTCAGAGATTCCTTCCCTAGTTGCCTACATCACCTCGCCTTGGTATTGAAAAGATGCCAAGAGACCAATTTGGTCTTGAACTGGGAGAAATGTCACTTTATGGTGATAGGAGGAATAGTCCTTGGTCACAAAGTTTCTAACCAAGGCATTGAGGTTGACAGAGCTAAAGTAGAACTTATTGAAAAACTGCCTCCACCCAGTGATGTCAGGGCAATTAGGAGCTTTTTGGGGCATGCTGGTTTTTACAGAAGGTTTATTAAAGATTTTTCAAAGATAGCCAAGCCCTTAAGCAATCTCCTTGTATCTGATACACCATTTATCTTTGATGAAACATGCATGTTAGCCTTTGAAAATTTGAAAATGAGGTTGTCCTCTGCTCCTATCATTTCCCCACCTGATTGAAATTTACCGTTTGAATTGATGTGTGATGCATCTGATTTTGCAGTTGGGGCAGTGTTAGGACAGAGGAATGACAACTTAGTCCATGTGATATACTATGCTAGCAAAGTCCTTAATGATACTCAAAGAAATTATACCACTACTGAATAGGAGTTACTAGCAATAGTTTTTGCATTTGACAAGTTTAGATCATACCTCATTGGTGCTAAAGTGATTATTTTTACAGATCACAAAGCACTTAAATATTTGTTTGCCAAGCAAGAATCAAAACCAAGACTAATAAGATGGATCTTATTGCTGTAGGAATTCAATATTGAAATCAGAGACAAGAAAGGAGTAGAGAACAAGGTAGCAGATCACCTATCCAGGATTCCTCATGATAAAGGTGGGACACCTGATACAAGTGTGAATGAGTTCTTCCCTGATGAGCAGTTGATGATAGTTCACAAAGCACCATGGTTCACAGACATTGCCAACTTCAAGGCAACTGGGGCATTGCCTCCAGAGATCAATAAACATTAAAAAAGGAAGCTCATGAATGATGCAAAGTACTTTGTTTGGGATGAGCTATATCTATTCAAGAAGTGTTCAGATGGAATCCTTAGAAGATGTGTTTCGGAAGAAGAAGGACGAGAGGTCCTAGGGAATTGCCACGGCTCAGGCTATGGAGGCCACTTTGGAGGGGATAGAACTGCAGCTAAGGTGTTACAAAGTGGATTCTTTTGGCCAACCCTTTTCAAGGATGCCAAAGAACTAGTAAAGAGCTGCAATGAATGCCAAAGATCTGGAAACTTGCCCAAAAGAAATGAGATGCCACAAAATTTCATCTTGGAACTGGAATTGTTTGATGTGTGGGGAATCGATTTCATGGGACCATTCCCAACCTCATATGCAATCAAGTACATCTTGGTAGCAGTGGATTATGTTTCCAAGTGGGTAGAGGCTATTGCAACCCCAACGAATGATAACAGGGTAGTCATGAACTTCCTCAGGAAGAATATCTTTAGCCGGTTTTGAGTCCCACGAGCACTCATCAGTGATGGAGGGAGCCATTTTTGTAACAGACCACTAGAAGCTCTTCTCCTACGATATGGGGTAAAACACAAGGTAGCCACACCTTACCATCCCCAAACAAGTGGACAAACTGAGATATCCAACACAGAGCTAAAGAGGATTCTGGAAAAGACTGTGGGTGCATCAAGAAAGGATTGGTCGAAGAAGCTGGATGATGCTCTTTGGCCATATAGAACAGCATTTAAAACACCACTTGGAATGTCCCCATATCAACTAGTGTATGGGAAATCTTGTCATTTACCACTGGAGCTGGAACACAAAGCTCTCTGGGCAATCAAGATACTAAATTTTGACAGCATTGCTGCTGGTGCAAAGAGGATCTTGCAGCTGCAAGAAATGGAGGAATTCAGGTCACAAGCCTATGAAAATACCAAGATGTATAAAGAGAAAGCAAAGAGAAGACATGACCTGCATCTTGCACCCAGAAGTTTCGAAAAGGGGCAGCGAGTACTCCTTTACAATTCCAAATTGAGACTATTCCCAGGAAAACTCAAATCAAGGTGGTCCGGACCTTTTCTTGTGACAAAAGTTTCGCCATATGGACACATCGAAATCATGGATGAAGGTTCAAAGAGGACTTTTATAGTGAACGGACAAAAACTCAAGCATTATCTGGGCAACATGAGGGAAAACCCCAGAGTAAATTACCATCTCAAGTAACGGAGGAACCGTCGAGCTAGCGACGATAAAAGAGCGCTTTGTTAGGAGGCAACCCAACCTCAGGTAGTTTCCTTTTCATCTTTATTTCAATAAGGATCACAAGTTGTTTCCCCTGTATTGCGAGGAGCTAAGTTTGGTGTTCCACACCAAAACAATTCAAGAGTGAAAGTGTGATTCTAAGTTTGGTGTTCCACCAAAGACATTAGTTAGAATTACACCCCACTCCCAAAACACATTGCTAGCTCCAACCAATCAAGGGAAACCACTTAGATGTAGTTAGACTTTAGTAATAATTGTTTTGTTAACAACAATATATGAGGTTCTCTGCATATATGCAATGTTTTGTACTGGGAAAGGAACTAAGTTTGGTGTTCACACACCAAATTAAGTTCAAAAGCCACAAGCATACATGCAAGCTAACTATGTCTCAAGTGCTTTGGGAACAAGCAACTTCCAATAACTTTGCAGGAATCTTATGAGGAAATGGTGCACCTTCACCCAAGGAAGTGAAGTAGCAAGGACTAGGATGATGACAAAGAAAGAGGGCAACTAGAAATCATCACCCGAAGGTTGCATTGTTACTTAATTCCATTATACTCAGAATTGTTGAAAATTGGAAGTCCGAATGCACTTTTGATTAATAGTTACTCGTAGTTGGAACCTTTTTCAATTTTGTCTTTTAAGTTTTTGTGTTGAAAAGGTCTATGTTTGCTGGTCTTTATGTCACTGCACCCTTACTTTGCTTACTTGTATGTTTGTCCCTTTAAATCAAATGAAAAGAGAATGAGTGTTTTTAAAGACCAGAGAGGAGTTCATACTATGGAGTAAGTTCATGAGTTTATGGTATAGTCATAAGTTAGCTAAGTTGGTTCAATCACAAGGTGGGAGGACAACTATCTGTCATGAATACTATGCTTGAGACACACCCCATGAGACTAGAAGATCCTAATAAGAAAAAGGGAAAGAACAATAAAGGCTGAAAAATAAAAGAAAAAGAGTAAGCAATAAGGCTAGGCACCAATGGTTTTAATCTTGAGGCATGTGTCTGTGGTGCTCCTGTATGAGGGATCTACTTGGATGAATAAGCTCTTAGGAGTGCCTTATCACTTGGTAACTTGGGTTAACTAACTCGGAATTATCAGCTGAAAGTCCACTATCAAGAGTAACCCTCAATACAGAGCATTTAGTAACCCAAAGAGGTGCTGGACACCAAGGTCTCAAGAAAAGAAAATAAATAAACTATGTGCTTGTGGTGTATATGTATAGGGGAGAGACTTGAGCAAGTAAGTCCTTAGGGGTGCTTCAATACCTAGCACCTTGAACCAACTGGTTCGGGAGTGTTGGCTGAAAGCTTATTTTAAAGAGTTGCCCCCTTACGAACAAAAATAAGCCCTGAAATAGCAACAAAAGGATTAATGAATAAGAGTCTCATGGGATGCAATCACAGTGAGTATTCTAGGACATGATAAAGGTCTGAAAGCCAGGAATGAACTTAAGTTGCTATACATGAAATCAACATAAAACCAGGGACATAACTTCCACAAGAATGGCTCATTTCTCTTGGCATTCCATTCATCATTCTCTTGTTCCAGTACTTGCTTAGGGACAAGCAAGCTTTAAGTTTGGTGTTGTGATGCCAGGGCATTTTGGCCAGTTTCACTGACCTTTTCTTTACTGTTTTTAGGGTAGTTTCATGCATTTCCTTAGGAAATAAGATAGTTTTGGGTAGATATTCACTTACATCTTGATTCAAGTATACATTATGCACTTTACATGATTTCATGAGGATTTTGCATGAATTTAAGGACAAATTGGATGTTGCATTTCCCATGACTTGGACTAGAACTTTGATGCACTTTATTGCTTGATTTCAGGACAAAGGAAGCAAAGAAGAACCACATTAGTGGCTACGTTAGTTACACTAACGTTAACACTAACGTGGAATAGGAGTAACTTGCAAAGTTAATGAGAAAAGTAATTGCCAATAATGCTCTCGAAGCTATCATTTCCCACGTTAAGAGTCACGTTAACTAAGTTAACGTGAACTCTAACGTGGAAGAAAGGAAATGGAGCCAACGTTAGTGACACTTAACATTATCACTAACGTTGGACCAAGCTCATAAGTGGCCACGTTAGTTGCCACGTTAACTTAGTTAACGTGGCCTCTAACGTTAAGAAGTAAAGGGGAAGCCAACGTTAGTGACATTCAACTTTGTCACTAACGTTGGCCAAGTCACAATAAGCCACGTTAACTTCCATGTTAACCTAGTTAACGTGGAAGCTAACGTGAGGAGACAAAGTGGTTGACAACGTTAGTGACACCAAACATTGTCACTAACGTTGGAAGGAACCCACACAAGCCCCAATAAGCCACGATAACTCCCACGTTAACTTAGTTAACGTGGAAGTTAACGTGAAGAATGGAGGTAATCGCCAACGTTAGTGACACCCAACATTGTCACAAACGTTGGAATTAGCCCACATAAGCCACTATGAGCCACGTTAACTCCCACGTTAACTTAGTTAACGTGGAAGCTAACGTGGATAAGGGAATGATGAGCCAACGTTAGTGACACTCAACTTTGTCACTAACGTTGGAGATGGCTAGCATGGCCACGTTAGAAACCATGTTAACCTAGTTAACGTGGACTCTAACGTGAGAAATAGGGGCACATTGGAACGTTAGTGACAATGGTAAGTGTCACTAACGTTCTCGAAGGTTGGCAAGCGTACGTTAAAAGAGCCACGTTAACTAAGTTAACGTGGACTCTAACGTAGGGAAGGGGGAGACTTCTCAACGTTATTGGAAAAGGCAAGTCCCAATAACGTGTGCGAAGGACAAAGAGGCAACGTTAGTGGCAACGTTTGTGCCACTAACGTTGAAGTTAACGTGGCCCTTACTTTGGTGAGGAACGTTAGTGAAAAAGGTGATTGTCACTAACGTTCTCGAACCCATATTTTCACTGAACGTTAACACCACTAACGTCCTGAGCTAAGGTCTCTGCCCACTTCAAACTTTCTCTCTGCAAGTAAAGCCAAGCCCAATGAAGAAGAGAACTGCATCAAACTCAAGATCCAAAGGCCCATACCCAAGACTTGAAGAGCCAACTAGAAGAACAGAAGAGTAGTATATATAGGAGTAGCTTTGAATTAAATGGAGAGTTGGAAATTATAGGGAGCCTCTTGGCATAGAACTACTCTCTGTATTTTACTTTCTCTGCGCTTCTAGTTTCATCATGTATTCTCCATCTTTGTTTTCATTTTCCAGAGCTATGAACAACTAAACCCCTTTCATTGGGTTAGGGAGCTCTGTTGTAATTTGATGGATCAATACTAGTTTTCATTATTCTTCTTCTATCTTTTCTCTTGATTTTACTTGAAAGCTTTCGATCTTTATCCAATTGGGTAGTTATCTTGGAAAAGAAGCTATTCAAACTTAGATCTCTTCTGAACCTTGAAAGAGAAATGAAGAGATCATGCTAGAAATGCTTTCTCATGCTGGACCAAATTGGGTTTGGATGGATATGTGACTATAATCCTCTCAACACTTGATTTGGGAAATGCATGTGGTATAATCAGTGACCATACTTCATCTCTTCTCATGAGCAATTGACCAAGGAATTGGCTATTGATCAAGATTTGAGAGATTGAATTACAAGAAATTGTAATTCGATCACTTAAGATTGCCAAGGAGATCAATGAGTGCATTGATTGAGGAAGAGATGAAAATGAAATTGATCCAGAGAATGCAACATCTCCTGAGCCCAATGAACCCCCATTTCTGATCTTACCCATTCTCTTTAATTTCTGTCATTTACTTTTATGAGAAATACCCCATTCCCATTTACAATTCAGCAATTTACTTTCAGTCATTTATTTTCAGTTCTTTAATTCTAGCATTTTACTTTTTCTGTCATTTACCTTCCCGCCATTTTATTTTCTGCAATTCTTAACTCAAATTCTGGATTCGCTCAACTAGAACATTCCTCTAATTAAAGTTGCTTGATCAATCAATCCCTGTGGGATTCGACTCACTCTATTGTGAGTTTTTACTTGACGACAAATTCGGTACACTTGCCGAAGGAAATTTGTTATGAGACAAGTTTTCCGTGCATCATGTAGCTCATAGTAGCAAAAATAAAATAAAATGCAAATAAATAAATTCCAATCAATAACTTAGCACTCTATTGCAACTCCCCGGCAACGGCGCCAAAAATTGACATGGCAGAAATTGGCAAATTAAGAATTTATTATAAGAGATAAGTTGCAAGTACAGTTCTTAACCAACCGAAAATCCGCTTATCAATTTAGAAGGGATTGTCACAAAATTAAAATTAAAATACTGGGAGTATGAATCCCAGGTCGTCTCCCAACGAGTTGCAGAAAGGTGTGCTATTTTATTAATCAGATGTTTTCTAAGTTGATAAACAGTAAATTAAATCAGAAAAATTATGTAATTTAAATAAAAACCTTGACTGGGAGTAGATTAGTTGGAAGCCCTATCCTTGATGGAGTTCTCCCAAGATTAAAATGATAATTGAAGGTTGTTCTGCTTAGTTATCCTTTACTAAGTAGAAGAAAGTCAAGCAAGTTGGAAGGCAATTTCTATCCACAAGTCCTAATTCTCTCCCTTGGGAAGGACTAGTGTTAGTGACTAGAGGGCGATCCAACAATAAACCCAATTACAATTCTTCTCTTGAGTAATCCAACTTAAGGTTTCCTTTCAATCATCTCCCAATCAAGTTATGGAACTACTTACTCATTATGAATGTAAATTTCACAGAATAAGGAAGAGAAATACTGAAAGACATGATAAATAATAATCAAAAGGATCAATTAAAAATAAAAATAGTTCTTGTATAGATAAATTCTAAAAATAATCCAAGAGTAACTCTGAGAAAATAAAGGACATGAAAGAGTAAGTGACAAGTAAGGAAACAAACTAGAATGACGAAGTCTTGAAGGAGGTAATAACTCTTCTCAATATCCTAATCCAAAAAGCAATAAAATCAAAATCCTAAGAACTATGAATGTGTAGAGAGAAAACCTAGAGGAGGAGATAATTCAGATCTAAAACTAAAACTATGCGGAATGAATGTTCTCTTTGGTCTCTGCATGTTCCCCGGCTCTAATTTGCTTTTCTGGGCCAAAAACTATGTCAAAACAGGGCCCAAAATCGCCCCCAACGAATTCTGCAGATCACGCATGTCACGCGATCGCATCATCCAGGCGTTCGCGTCATCCAGCGTTTTTCCTTGCCACGCGTGCGCGTCGTCCATGCCTTCACGTCACTTGTGCAGTTTCCAATCCGCACGGTCGCGTGAGCCATGCATCCGCGTCACTGCAATTTACTCTATGTCGCGCGGTCGCGTGAGCCATGCGTCTGCGTCACTTCTCGCTAGTCATCTCCTCAATTTCTTGTGTTCCTTCCATTTTTGCAAGCTTCTTTTCTAATCTCCAAGTCATTCATGCCCTATAAAGCCTGAAACACTTAACACACAGATCACGGCATCAAATGGAATAAAGGAGAATTAAAAATACAAAACTAAAAGTCTCTAGGAAGCAAGTTTTCAACCATGAAGTATTTTTTAGGAAGGAATTATAAATGCATGCTAATCATATGAATAAGTGGGTAAAGATTTGATAAAACCGCACAATTAAGCACAATATAAACCATAAAATAGTGGTTTATCAAAGGCCCTCCTAGAATTTGTGGTTTGTGCTCTAGCACCACACATTACACCGATCAATGCCATCAAATTCAAGAAGAACATGCCCTTATCGTGGCCAATGTGAACGATAACAACCGTCCGCCCTATCCTTCTCAAGGCCAAAACAACTACTCTCATGGTAGTAATCAAAATCAAGGGTGGAGGGACAATGCACAAGGGAGCAATCAAAACCAAAGATGGAACAACTCTTCTTCTCATTACAACAACAACCAATCTTCATCTCAATACCAACACAACAACAACCACCAAGCCAACCAAAGTCACCACAACCAAAACCAAAACAACTACACCAAATACCAAGCACCACACCATAGACAACAATCCAACCAATCCTCTTCATCTTCCACTAATCAATTTGATGAGCTTAGAGCCGTTATGGAGAAATGGGACGAGAGCTACAAGGCTCAATTCGATACCATGGGTACTTAATTGGCCAATATTACCGACATGATTTCGAATATGTCCATGTCATCCTCCAACAACACCAACCAACCCTCAAGCTCTTCTAGCCTACCTTCCCAACCCCAACCAAACCTCAAGGGCGGTCTCAAGGCCATCACTCTACAGTCGGGGACTACATTGGAGGAGATGCCTCCTAGGGTCATGGAAGACATCCATGAAGAAGAGGTGGTCGTTGAAGCTCCACATGAAGAGGGGGAGGTAGACAAAAAGCATGATGAAGAAGGAGTAAGCCTTAAGGAACCCAAGAGAAAAGCTATAGTGGATGAGTCCATTACTATCCCATTCCCTTTCTTGGTGAAGAAAGCAAAGAAGATCCCGGAATTTGATTTGAACATGCTTCAAGTGTTCAAGAAAGTTGAGGTAACCATACCGTTCTTGATGCTATCCAACAAATTCCGAAGTACGCAAAATTTCTAAAAGACTTGTGTACACACAAGGATAGGATAGGAGAGTTGGAGACATTATCCTTTGGGAGTTCAATTTCTTCTTTGATGGAACCTATTCCAAAAAAATGTGGTGACCCTGGACCTTGTTTGGTGTCTTGTTGTATTGGTGGGCGCACTTTTCATGACTATATGTGTGATCTAGGAGCTTGCATAAGCATCATGCCATTATCCATTTTTGTGCGGTTGAACTTAGCTCTATTAAAAAAGTCGGCGGCGAAGTTTGCATTAGCCGATAAAAGTGTGATCACTGTGATGGGAATAGCAGAAGATGTACTTGTGACAATCAAGGACTTGGTCTTTTCGGTTGACTTTTACATCCTTGAAATGCGTCCAACAGAAAATAGAAGCTCATCCTCCGTTCTACTTGGTAGACCCTTCCTTAAGACCTCTAAATTCAAGTTAGATGCCTTCACCGGCACATATTCCTTTGAGGTTGGAGACAAAACTATCAAGTTCAATTTGGAAGAAGCCATGAAGCATCCTCCCGAAGAGCATTCCATTCTCCGATGTGATGTAATCGATGAAGTGGTGGCGAAAATGTGAGAAGAAGACCACAACAAGTTATGCTACCCTATTGTTGAAGAGACGGATGACCAAGAGGATGAACACGAGAAAGTTGTTGAGAATGAACTCCGTGAGCTTGATGAAAAGGAACCTCAGCTTGAGGCAGAGAGTGAATTGAAGCCTCTTCCATCTCATTTGAAGTATGCTTTCTTAGAGGACAACCAAAAGTTTCCGGTCATTATTGCTAGTGAGCTTTCAAGTGAAGAAGAAGAAAAGCTCCAAGATGTTCTAAGAAAGTACAAGAAGGCAATTGGTTGGAGCGTGGTCGATATTGTGGGGATTGACCCTCGCAAGTGCATGCATCGTATATTTCTACAAGAGGGAGCTAGGCCGGTTAGGCAACCGCAAAGGAAGCTCAACCCGACCATCCTTGATGTGGTAAAGAAGGAGGTCACTGATGAGCGGATATTTTATACGCTTTTTGGGGTTAATTTCATATAGTTTTTAGTGTGTTTTAGTTAGTTTTTAGTTTATTTTCAGTAGTTTCTAGGCAAAATTCATATTTCTGGACTTTACTATGAGTTTGTGTGTTTTTTTTATTTTAGGTATTTTCTGGCTGAAATTGAGGGAGCTGAGCAAAAATCTGATTCAGGCTGAAAAAGGACTGCTGATGCTGTTGGATTCTGACCTCCCTGCTGGTGCGCTTCCAATTGCGTTGGAAAGTAGACATCTAGGGCTTTCCAGCAATATATAATAGTCCATACTTTGCTCAAGGATAGACAACGTAAACTGGCGTTCAACGCCAGTTCCATGTTGCTGTCTGGCGTCCAGTGCCAGAAACAAGTTACAAGTTGGAGTTCAACGCCAGAAAAGGATCCAAAGCTGGCGTTGAACGCCCAAAACAGCCCTATGCACGTGATTAGCTTAAGTCTCAGCCCCAGCACACACCAAGTGGGCCCCAGAAGTGGATTTCTGCACCATCTATCATAGTTTGTTCATTTTCTGTAAACCTAGGTTACAAGTTTAGTATTTAAACAACTTTTAAAGGTTTATTTCGGATCTCATGACATTTTAGATTTGAACTTTGTACCTTTTGATGGCATGAGTCTCTAAACTCCATTGTTGGGGTGAGGAGCTCTGCTGTGTCTCGATGAATTAATGCAAGTATTTCTGTTTTCCATTCAAACATGCGTGTTCCTATCTAAGATATCCATTCGCACTTCAATATGAATGTGATGAACGTGACAATCATTATCATTCCTCCACGAACGCGTACCTGAAAACCACTTACGTTACACCGTAGAATGAATGAATATCTCTTAGATCTCTTAATCAGAATCTTCGTGGTATAAGCTAGATTGATGGTAGCATTCAAGAGAATCCGGAAAGTCTAAACCTTGTCTGTGGTATTCCGAGTAGGATTCAGGGATTGAATGACAGTGACGAGCTTCAAACTCGCGAGTGCTGGGCGTAGTGACAGACGCAAAAGGATAGTAAATCCTATTCCGGTACGATTGAGAACCTGCAGATGACTAGTCGTGCGGTGATAGCACATTTGGACCCTTTTCACTGGAAGGATGGATGGTAGCCATTGACAACGGTGATCCACCAACACACAGCTTGCCATAGGAGGACGTGCGTGCGTGAATCAGAAAACAGAGGAAAGCAGAATTTCAGAAGACAAAGCATCTCCAAAACTCCAACATATTCTCCATCATTGCATACAAGTATAATTTGTGTTCTGCCCTTTTATTCCTTGCAATCAAATTTGATAAGTGAATTATTTTATTATTTTCCTGACTAAGAGTTACAAGATGACCATAGATTTCTTCAAGCCAACAACCTCCGTGGGATCGACCCTTACTCACGTAAGGTATTACTTGGACGACCCAGTGCACTTGTTGGTTAGTGGTACGAGTTGTAAAAAGTGTGATTTACAATTCGTGCGCCAAGTTTTTGGCGCCGTTGCCGGGGATTGTTTGAGTTTGAACAACTGACGCTGAATCTTGTTGCTTAGATTAGGAAATTTTTGTCTTTCGGGTCAGAGTCTTTTATTTTCTTTTCAAAAATTTTTCAAAAATAATTTTTCTATTAAATCTCGTGCCAAACTTTAAGTTTGGTGTTTTCTTGTTGGTTTTCCTTTGTTTTTCAAAAATTTTATTTTGGTTTTCTAAAAATTTTAAGTTTGGTGTTCTTTTTTCATGTTCTTGTGTTCTTGTGAGTCTTCAAAGTGTTCTTGAGTTTTTCTTGTGTCTTAATCTTAAAATTTTTAAGTTTGGTGTTCTTTGGTGTTTTCCCTCCAGAATTTTTGAAAACAAGGAGCATTAGATCTAAAAATTTTAAATCTTGGGCTATCTTATTGTTTCTCTCTTTCCTCTTTAAATTCAAAAATATCTTTTCTCTCTATTTTTAAAACAAATTTTCGAAAATTATTTTTAAAATTCAGATTTTTTTTTCAAAATTTAAAATCTTTTTCAATTCATATCTTTTTCAAAACTTCCTAACCACTTTCTCTCTCATAATTTTTTTTTTGAAAATCTTCACCCATTTTTATTTATTTTATTTTAATTTATTTTGTTTTTGAAATAAATAAATAAATAAAAATAAATTTTTTATTTTACATCATCTCCCTTTCTCCATCATGGATCTAAGTGGAGATGAACAGTCCAAGAAGACTCTGGGGTCATATGCTAACCCCTCTACTGCTTCATATGGGAGTAGTATCTGCATACCCTCCATTGGAGTCAGTAGCTTTGAGTTGAATCCTCAGCTCATTATCATGGTGCAGCAAAGCTGCCAGTATTTCGGTCTTCCACAAGAAGAACCTACAGAGTTTCTGGCACAGTTTTTACAAATTGCTGACACAGTACATGATAAGGAAGTAGATCAGGATGTCTACAGATTATTGCTGTTTCCATTTGCTGTAAAAGACCAAGCCAAGAGGTGGTTAAATAACCAACCTAAGGCTAGCATAAGGACATGGAAACAGCTAACAGAAAAATTCCTGAATCAATACTTTCTTCCAAAACGGATGACACAGCTAAGGCTGGACATCCAAGGCTTTAAACAAGGAGATATTGAATCTCTTTATGATGCCTGGGAGAGATACAGAGAGATGCTACGAAAATGCCCCTCTGAAATGTTTTTAGAGTGGGTTCAGTTAGACATCTTCTATTATGGGCTTACAGAAAGAGCTCAGATCTCTTTAGATTACTCAGCTGGTGGATCTATCTACATAAGAAAGACATTTGAAGAAGCTCAAGAGCTCATTGATACAGTTGCTAGAAATCAGCATCTGTACCTAAGCAGTGACTCTTCCATGAAAGAAGAGGCTAAAATAGTAACTGCTAAACTCAGTCCTGCAGAGCAAGCTACTGAATTCAATCAGCAATTGGATTTTCTAACAAAGCAGTTAGCTGAATTCAAGGATAAACTACAAGAGACAAGGATGGCTAATATAAACATGGAAGTACAATTAAAGCAAACAAAGCAGCAGCTGTCAAAACAAATAACAGAAGAATGCCAAGCAGTTCAATTAAGAAGTGGGAAGACATTAAATACCCCACCTCAAGGCAGCAAGAAGCCAAGAAATGAGCAAACCACCCAAAATCCACCTGAGGATAGTAAGAGCCCAGGGAAAAATAATTCTAGCGCTAAAACGCCAGAAATTGGGTGGAAGGCTGGCGCTGAACGCCCAGACCATGCTCAGAACTGGCGTTCAACGCCAGAAACAAGCAAGGATCTGGCGTTGAACGCCCAAAAGAAGCACAGTTCTGGCGTTCAGACGCCAGGAACAGATGAGGAGCTGGCGTCTAATGTCACTCCAGCTTCTAACTCTGGCACTCAATTGCCAGTGAGGGATCAGACACACACAAGTGCTGATGACAACCCATCTAAAAAGGCCTCTTCAACCACTTTTGTAGGAAATAAACCTACAGCAACTAAGGTTGAGGAATATAAAGCCAAGATACCTTATCCTCAAAAACTCCACCAAGAGGAGCAGGATAAGCAATTTGCTCGCTTTGCAGATTATCTCAGGACTCTTGAAATAAAGATTCCATTTGCAGAGGCACTTGAGCAAATACCTTCTTATGCCAAGTTCATGAAAGAGATCTTGAGTCATAAGAAGGATTGGAGAGAAACTGAAAGAGTTCTCCTCACTGAAGAATGCAGTGCAGTCATTCTGAAAAGCTTTCCTGAAAAGCTTAAAGACCCTGGGAGTTTTCTGATACCATACACATTAGAAGGTAATTGCACCAAGACAGCTTTATGTGATCTTGGGGCAAGCATCAACCTAATACCTGCATCCACTATCAGAAAGCTTGGTTTAACTGAAGAAGTTAAACCAACCCGGATATGTCTCCAACTTGCTGATGGCTCCATTAAATACCCATCAGGCGTGATTGAAGACATGATTGTCAGAGTTGGGCCATTTGCCTTTCCCACTGACTTTGTAGTGTTGGAAATGGAGGAGCACAAGAGTGCTACTCTCATTCTAGGAAGACCCTTCCTAGCAACTGGACGAACTCTCATTGATGTCCAAAAGGGGGAAATAACCCTGAGAGTCAATGATGATGAGTTTAAGTTGAATGCTGTCAAAGCCATGCAGCATCCAGACACATCAAAAGACTGCATGAAAGTTGATCTTATTGACTCTTTGGTAGAAGAGATCAACATGGCTGTGAGTCTCGAATCAGAGTTGGAAGACATCTTTAAAGATGTTCAGCCTGATTTGGAGGATTCAGAGGAAATGAAAGAGCCTCTGAAATTTCCTCTGGAAGAGGAAAAACCTCCTAAACCCGAGCTCAAACCATTACCACCATCCCTGAAATATGCATTTCTGGGAGAAGGTGACACTTTTCCAGTGATCATAAGCTCTGCTTTAAATCCACAGGAAGAGGAAGCACTTATTCAAGTGCTAAGGACACACAAGACAGCTCTTGGGTGGTCCATAGGTGACCTTAAGGGCATAAGCCCAGCTAGATGCATGCACAAAATCTTGTTGGAGGATAATGCTAAACCAGTGGTTCAACCACAGAGGCGACTAAATCCAGCCATGAAGGAAGTGGTGCAGAAAGAGGTCACCAAATTACTGGAGGCTGGGATTATTTATCCTATTTCTGATAGCCCCTGGGTGAGCCCTGTTCAAGTTGTCCCCAAAAAGGGAGGCATGACAGTGGTTCATAATGAAAAGAATGAACTGGTTCCTACAAGAACAGTTACAGGGTGGCGCATGTGTATTGACTACAGAAGGCTCAATACAGCCACCAGAAAGGATCATTTTCCTTTACCATTCATAGACCAGATGCTAGAAAGATTGGCAGGTCATGATTATTACTGCTTTTTGGATGGCTACTCAGGCTATAACCAGATTGCAGTAGATCCCCAGGATCAGGAGAAAACAGCATTCACATGTCCATCTAGAGTGTTTGCTTATAGAAGGATGCCATTTGGGCTGTGTAATGTGCCTGCAACCTTCCAGAGATGCATGCTCTCTATTTTCTCTGATATGGTGAAAAAATTTCTGGAAGTCTTCATGGATGACTTCTCAGTATATGGAGACTCATTCAGCTCCTGTCTTGATCACCTGAAACTAGTTCTGAAAAGATGCCAAGAGACCAACCTGGTTTTAAACTGGGAAAAATGTCACTTTATGGTGACTAAAGAGATTGTCCTTGGGCATAAAATTTCAAACAAGGGAATAAAGGTGGATCAAGCAAAAATAGAGGTAATTGAAAAATTACCACCACCTGCCAATGTTAAGGCAATCAGAAGCTTTCTGGGGCATGCAGGATTCTATAGGAGGTTTATAAAGGATTTTTCAAAAATCACAAAACCTCTGAGCAATCTGCTAGCTGCTGACACGCCATTTATGTTTGACACAGAGTGTCTGCAGGCGTTTGAAACGCTGAAAGCCAAGCTGGTCACAGCACCAGTTATTTCTGCACCAGACTGGACATTACCATTTGAGCTAATGTGTGATGCCAGTGATCACGCCATTGGTGCAGTACTGGGGCAGAGGCATGACAAGCTTCTACATGTCATTTATTATGCTAGCCGTGTTTTGAATGATGTCCAAAAAAATTACACAACCACAGAAAAAGAATTGCTTGCAGTGGTTTATGCCATTGACAAGTTTAGATCATACTTAGTAGGATCAAAAGTGATTGTGTACACAGATCATGCTTCTCTTAAATATCTACTCACAAAGCAGGATTCAAAACCCAGACTCATAAGATGGGTGTTGCTTCTGCAAGAGTTTGATATAGAAATAAGAGACAGAAAAGGGACAGAGAACCAAGTGGCTGACCATCTGTCCCGGATAGAGCCAATAGAAGGGACGTCATTCCCCTCTCTTGAAATCTCTGAGACCTTTCCTGATGAGCATTTGTTTGCCATTCAGGAAACACCATGGTTTGCAGACATTGCAAACTACAAAGCTGCAAGGTTCATTCCCAAGGAATACAGCAGGCAACAAAAGAAAAAATTAATTACTGATGCAAAGTACTACTTGTGGGATGAACCCTATCTCTTTAAGAGATGTGCAGATGGCATAATCCGTAGGTGTGTGCCTAAAGAAGAAGCACAAAGGATCTTATGGCATTGCCATGGGTCACAATATGGAGGTCATTTCGGAGGTGAGCGAACAGCCACCAAGGTCCTCCAATGTGGCTTCTACTGGCCTACACTCTACAGAGATTCCCGAGAGTTTGTACGTAACTGTGACAGTTGCCAGAGAGCTGGTAATTTGCCTCACAGTTACGCCATGCCTCAACAAGGAATCTTGGAGATTGAGTTGTTTGATGTATGGGGTATTGATTTCATGGGGCCTTTCCCACCATCATACTCAAATACTTATATTCTGGTGGCAGTTGACTATGTATCAAAATGGGTTGAGGCCATTGCCACACCCACCAATGATACTAAAACAGTGCTGAAGTTCCTCCAGAAACATATATTCAGCAGGTTTGGTGTTCCCAGGGTACTAATCAGTGATGGGGCACTCACTTCTGCAACAAACAGCTTGACTCTGCCATGGTCCGGTATGGGATTCGCCACAAGGTGGCGACTCCATATCATCCACAGACAAATGGGCAAGCTGAAGTTTCTAACAGAGAACTAAAAAAAATCCTGGAATGGACTGTAAGTACCCGTAGAAAGGATTGGGCACGAAGCTTGGATGATGCTCTGTGGGCTTACAGAACAGCGTTCAAGACTCCTATAGGGACCTATCCATACCAACTTGTGTATGGTAAGGCATGCCACCTGCCCGTGGAACTGGAACATAAAGCCTACTGGGCAACCAGATTCCTAAACTTTGATGCCAAATTAGCTGGAGAAAAAAGATTGCTCCAGCTAAATGAGCTAGAGGAATTCAGATTCACTGCTTTTGAAAATGCCAAGCTTTATAAAGAAAAGTCAAAAAAGTGGCATGACAGAAAGCTGTCATCTAGAATCTTTGAACCAGGACAAAAGGTTCTGCTGTTTAACTCTAAGCTCAGGCTATTCCCTGGGAAACTGAAGTCCCGGTGGAGGGGACCATATGTGATTACAAGTGTATCACCATATGGTTATGTGGAGCTTCAAGATATTGATTCTGATAAGAAGTTCATTATTAATGGACAGAGAATCAAGCACTATCTTGAAGGCAATATTGAGCAAGAGTGCTCAAGGCTGAAGCTAAATTAAAAGCTCAGCAAGGTCTAGCTAAAGACAATAAAGAAGCGCTTGCTGGGAGGCAACCCAGCCATGGGGCATCACTTCCTCTAAGCATTTTGCCCTATTCTTGATTTTATTTGTTTATATAAAGTTCACTAATACTAAGGTAAAGAATCAATTGTATAAGTTCACAGGGTTACAGAAAGATTCTGCACACAAAACAGAGAAAAAGAGCTCACTGGCAAGAAAACGCCAGTAAGAGTCTGTTTTGGGCGTTCAACGCCCAAAAGAAGCATCCACTGGGGATTGAACGCCAGTAAGGATAGCCATCTGGGCGTTAAACGCCAAAAAGAAGCATCTTCTGGGCGTTGAACGCCAGAAAGAAGCTCCTTCTGGGTGTTTAACGCCAGATTTGCAGCGTCCTGGGCGTTCAGAAAAACGCCCAGTGACAAAGGAGTTCCTGGCGTTCAACGCCAGAAAGAAGCAGCAGTTGGGCGTTGAACGCCCAAGAGAGGCAGCAATTGGGCATTGAACGCCCAAAACATGCAGCGTTTGGGCATTCAAACGCCAGGATGGTGGGGAAGAGGTGAATTCGTTTTTACTTCATATTTTTCATTCTAAATTTAATTTTCATGTTTTAATTCATGATTTCTTGCATAAACATGTTAAGAACCCTGATTTCTAAAATCCCTAATTTCTTAAAACCCTATTTTAAAATATCAAATGTATCTTAATCCATAAGCACAAATCTTTTTTTTTTATCCAATTCAACTCTTTTTCAAAAATTTTCAAAACAAATCTATCTCTTTTCATTCAAAAATCTTTTTAACTAATCAACATCTTTATCAAATCTCCACACTATCTTTTTCAAAAAAATCCAAATCTATCTTTTTCAAATATCCTTCATATCTCTTCAATTTTAAATTATATCTTTTCTTATCATACTTAAATTTTTCTTAAAAATCATATCTTCTATCTTATCTTCCTCCCTATTTTCGAAAACCCACCCCCCTCTTCCTTTAAATATGGGTTTGGCCTCCCTTCCCTCCCATCCACCATTGCACCTAGCTCTCCTTCTCTCCCTCTCCTTTCTTTTCTTTTTGCTTGAGGACAAGCAAACCTCTAAGTTTGGTGTGCTTATCCGTGATTACTAAGATCATGGCTCCTAAAGGAAAACAACCCACTCCAAGAGGCAAGAAAGAAAGCGTTCCAAAACCACTTTGGAATCAAGGGAAGTTCTTAACTAAAGAACATTCAGACCATTATTACAAAATAATGGGTCTAAGATCAGTGATCACGGAAGTTAGATTCGATCTCAAAAGAAGACGAATATCCGGAGATCCAGGAGCAAATTCGAATCAGGAACTGGGAGATCCTATCTAATCCTGAAAAGAAAGTGGGAAGGAATATGGTCCAGGAGTTCTATGCTAATATGTGGCATACAGACAGGCAAAGACTATCCGGATCTGCTATCTATGACTATCGGACCTTGGTCAGAGGAAAGATTGTTCATACCCACCCTGACAAGATCAGGGATATCTTAAAGCTACCTCAGCTGAAAGATGATCCAGACTCCTTCAATAGGAGAATGATGAGAACAGACAAGGGCCTGGATAAGATTCTAGAGGATATATGCATCCCTGGAGCCAGGTGGACCACCAGCACGAAGGGTGTCCCAAATCAACTCAAAAGAGAAGATCTCAAACCAGTCGCCAGAGGATGGCTGGACTTCATTGGGCATTCTCTGCTGCCCACTAGCAACCGTTCTGGAGTCACTATTAGAAGAGCAGTGATGATCCATTGCATCATGATGGGAAAAGAAGTGTAAGTTCATCAATTGATTTCAACTGAATTCTACAAAATTGCAAACAAAAATTCCAAAGATGCCAGGTTGGCTTATCCAAGCTTGATTTCTATGCTCTGCAAGGACGCTGGAGTAAGGATGGGAATAACTGAGTATATCTCAATTGAGCGGCCAATCACCAAAGCATCAATGGAAAAATAACAATCACAGCATGACCCCATCAAGAAGAGAACACAGGAAATTCTCCCAGAAATCCCTCAATCTGAATACTGAGAGTATCTTGAAACATCTATTATCAAGATGCAAAAAGCTATGGAACAAATACAGAAAGAACAAAAGGAACAAAGTAGCATTATTTGCTATTTGCTTAAAGAACAGGAGGAGCAAGGGCGTGATTTAAGGGAATTGAAGCGCCAGAAATTATCTCTTGAAGGACCAAGCACCCCGCAGATTAGAGGAACATCCACTTCCCAGAACAAAGGTTGTTAAATTCCAATCTTAGCCTTAACTCTGTGATAACTGTTTTTATTTTAGTTTTACCTTAGGAGTCATATAGTAGTAATTAGTATCTATATTTTTTATTTTATCCCCAATTAAGCTATAATTTAATTTTATCATCATCATTAAACATGAATAAAATAGAAGAATTTCTTTAGAATAAGAGGCAATATTTTTTCGAGTTTTTAATAAGATAAATTCTAATTATTTATATGTGGTGGCAATGCTCTCTGTCTTCTGAATGAATGCATGAACAGTGCATATGTCTTTTGAATTTGATGTTTAAGACTGTTAAATATGTTGACTCTTGAAAGAATGATGAACATGAGACATGTTATTGATAATCTGAAAAATCATAAAAATGATTCTTGAAGCAAGAAAAAGCAGTGAATACAAAAGCTTGCAGAAAAAAAAATAGAGAAAGAAAAAGAAAAAGCAAGCAGAAAAAGCCAAAGCTCTTAAAACCAAAAGGCAAGAGCAAAAAGCCAATAACCCTTAAAACCAAAAGGCAAGGGTAATAAAAAGGACCCCAAGGCTTTGAGCATCAGTGGATAGGAGGGCCTAAAGGAATAAAATCCCGGCCTAAGCGGCTAAATCAAGCTGTCCCTAACCATGTGCTTGTGGCGTGAAGGTGTCAAGTGAAAACTTGAGACTGAGCGGTTAAAGTCAAGGTCCAAATCAAAAAAGAAGAGTGTGCTTAAGAACCCTGGACACCTCTAATTGGGGACTTTAGCAAAGCTGAGTCACAATCTGAAAAGGTTCACCCAATTATGTGTCTGTGGCATTTATGTATCCGGTGGTAATACTGGAAAACAAAGTGCTTAGGGCCACGGCCAAGACTCATAAAGTAGCTGTGTTCAAGAATCAACATACTAAACTAGGAGAATCAATATCACTATCTGAATTCTGAGTTCCTATAGATGCCAATCACTCTGAGCTTCAAGGGATAAAGTGAGATGCCAAAACTGTTCAGAAGCAAAAAGCTACTAGTCCCACTCATCTAATTAGAATCTGAGCTTCAATCAATAACTCTGAGATATTGCTTCTTAAAATTATTTGTACTCTATTTTATTTATCTAGTTGCTTGAGGACAAGCAACAGTTTAAGTTTGGTGTTGTGATGAGAGGATATTTTATACGCTTTTTGGGGTTAATTTCATATAGTTTTTAGTGTGTTTTAGTTAGTTTTTAGTTTATTTTTAGTAGTTTCTAGGCAAAATTCATATTTCTAGACTTTACTATGAGTTTTTATGTTTTTCTGTGATTTTAGGTATTTTCTGGCTGAAATTGAGGGAGCTGAGCAAAAATCTGATTCGGGCTGAAAAAGGACTACTGATGTTGTTGTATTCTGACCTTCCTGCACTCAAAGTGGATTTTCTGGAGCTACAGAACTCCAAATGGTGCGCTTCCAATTGCGTTGGAAAGTAGACATCCAGGGTTTTTCAGCAATATATAGTAGTTCATACTTTGCTCAAAAATAGGCAACGTAAACTGGCGTTCAACGCCAGTTCCATGTTGCTGTCTGGCGTCCAGCACCAGAAACAAGTTACAAGTTGGAGTTCAACGCCAGAAAAGGATCCAAAGCTGGCGTTGAACGCCCAAAACAGCCCTATGCATGTGATTAGCTTAAGTCTCAGCCCCAGCACACACCAAGTGGGCCCCAGAAGTGGATTTCTGCACCATCTATCATAGTTTGTTCATTTTCTATAAACCTAGGTTACTAGTTTAGTATTTAAACAACTTTTAGAGGTTTATTTCGGATCTCATGACATTTTAGATTTGAAAATTGTACCTTTTGATAGCATGAGTCTCTAAACTTCATTGTTGGGGGTGAGGAGCTCTGCTGTGTCTCGATGAATTAATGCAAGTATTTCTGTTTTCCATTCAAACATGCGTGTTCCTATCTAAGATATCCATTCGCACTTCAATATGAATGTGATGAACGTGACAATTATCATCATTCCTCCATAAATGCGTGCCTGACAACCACTTACGTTCCACCGTAGAATGAATGAATATCTCTTAGATCTCTTAATCAGAATCTTCGTGGTATAAGCTAGATTGATGGCAGCATTCAAGAGAATCTGGAAAGTCTAAACCTTGTCTGTGGTATTCCGAGTAGGATTCAGGGATTGAATGACTGTGACGAGCTTCAAACTCACGAGTGCTGGGCGTAGTGATAGACGCAAAAAGATAGTAAATCCTATTCCAGTACGATTGAGAACCTGCAGATGACTAGCCGTGTGGTGACAACGCATTTGGACCCTTTTCACTAGAAGGATGGATGGTAGCCATTGACAACGGTGATCCACCAACACACAGCTTGCCATAAGAGGACGTGCGTGCGTGAATCAGAAAACAGAGGAAAGTAGAATTTCAGAAGACAAAGCATCTCCAAAACTCCAACATATTCTCCATCATTGCATACAAGTATAATTTGTGTTCTGCCCTTTTATTCCTTGCAATCAAATTTGATAAGTGAATTATTTTATTATTTTTCTGACTAAGAGTTACAAGATAACCATAGATTGCTTCAAGCCAACAATTTCCATGGGATCGACCCTTACTCACGTAAGGTATTACTTGGACGACCCAGTGCACTTGCTGGTTAGTGGTACGAGTTGTAAAAAGTGTGATTTACAATTCGTACACCAGTCACTAGGCTACTTGATGCGGGTATCATATACCCAATTTCTGACAGTGAATGGGTAAGCCCGGTCCAGGTTGTTCCCAAGAAATCGGGCATCACTGCGGTTAAAAATGATGATGGTGAGTGGTCACCAAGAGAGTACAAAATGCGTGGCGAGTGTGCATCGATTATAGGAGGTTGAACGCCTCTACAAGAAAGGACCACTACCCTTTGCCCTTTATCGACCAGATGCTGGACCGTTTGGCTGGTAAATCCCATTATTTCTTTCTTGATGGATTCACTGGTTACTTCCAGATTCACATCGCTCCTAAAAATCAGGAAAAGACAACATTTACTTGCCCTTTTGGCACCTTTGCCTACAAAAGGATGCCATTTGGACTATGTAATGCACCTGCTACTTTTCAGCGGTGTATGACCAGTGTCTTTTCTGATCTAATGGAGAATTGTCTGGAAGTCTTTATGGATGACTTCAGTGTTTATGGAACTTCATCTGATTGTTGCTTAGAGAACTTGGCCAAGGTCTTAGCTAGATGTGTTGACACTAACCTTGTCTTGAATTTTGAAAAATGTCACTTTATGGTAAGACAAGGCATAGTGTTGGGACATGTAGTTTCTCATGAAGGCATTTCAGTAGACCTGGCCAAGGTCGATGTTATCACCACTTTACCTCACCCCTCATCTGTGAGGGAGGTCCGCTTGTTTTTGGGACATGCAAGATTCTATAGGCGCTTTATCAAAGATTTCAGTAAAATTGCTTTGCCATTGTCGCGCCTACTCCAAAAAGATGTGGATTTTGAGTTTGATAGTGCATGTGTGAATGCATTTGAAGAGTTAAGGAGAGTTCTTACCACAGCACCGATTGTGCGAGGCCCCAATTAGACGTTGCCATTCGAGATAATGTGCGGTGTCAAACCATGCTGTAGGTGCCGTGCTTGCACAGCACGATGGTAAACTCTCTTATGTTATTGCTTACTCTTCTAAGACACTAGATGCAGCACAATCCAACTATACCACTACGAAAAAAGAACTCTTAGCTATTGTTCATGCTTTAGATAAATTCAGATCTTATTTGCTAGGGTCCAAGATAGTGGTATACACGGATCATGCAGCTTTAAAGTACTTATTGACAAAGAATGAGTCAAAACCTAGACTCATACGTTGGATCTTGCTTTTGCAAGAATTCGACATTGAGATTAGGGACCGGAGTGGGTCTCAAAACTTAGTTGCGGATCATTTAAGTCGACTTGAGAATTTAAAATTTGACCCATTTCCAATCAATGACTCATTTCCATTGGATAGTTTGCATGCTATGTCGGATAGCTTTCCTTGGTTTGCCCCAATGGCGAACTACCTGGTTGTGAAAATCTTCCCTCCCAACTTTTCTAAAAACCAAAGGGACAAGTTGAGGAGTGACTCTAAATACTATATTTGGGATGACCCTCACTTGTGGAAGAGAGGCGTAGACCAAGTAATTCGAAGATGTGTGCCAAAATCTGAAATTCAACCTATTCTTGAAGCTTGCCATTCGTCCGAATGTGGTGGCCACTTTGGCCCACAAAGGACAGCTAAAAAGGTGTTGGATTATGGATTCTGGTGGCCAACCTTATTCAAGGATGCTAACCGGTTCTATGTGTCTTGCCATCAATGTCAGAAGTCGGGAAACACGTCCCAAATGGATGAGATGCCTCAGCAACCTATGTTGTTCTGTGAGATATTTGATGTATGGGGCATTAACTTTATGGGACCGTTTCCCAACTCAAGTGGGTATCTATATATTTTGTTAGAGGTTGACTACGTGTCAAAGTGGGTAGAAGCAATACCTACCCGCCTTGACGACGCCAATACCATTGTTTCTTTTATTAGAAATCACATTGTATGCCGTTATGGGTCGCCACGAGCAATCGTGAGTGACCAAGGATCCCACTTTTGTAACAGGAAAGTAGAGGCACTACTCAAGCACTATGGGGTATTGCATAAGGTTGCCACTGTTTATCATCCACAAACCAATGGACAAGCGGAAGTGTCCAACCGGGAGATCAAGAGAATCTTGGAGAAAGTGGTCAATCCACAAAGGAAGGATTGGAGCTTCCGGTTAGGAGATGCACTATGAGCGTATAAGACGGCCTACAAGACTTGGTTAGGGATGAGTCCCTTCCGAATCGTCTATGGTAAGGCATGCCACCTTCCAATGGAAATTGAGCATAGAGTCTATTGGGCGGTAAAGCAGTGCAACATAGATCCAAACAAGGCGGGTGTAGCCAGAAAACTACAGCTAGAGGAGCTCTAGTGTTTGAAGAACGAAGCGTATGAGAATGCCCGGATTTATAAGGAAAAGACTAAGGCATTTCATGATCATCACATCCGGAAGAAGGATTTTCAAGAAGGTGATGAGGTTCTTCTCTACAACTCGTGGCTTAGATTCATGCCTGGTAAGCTCCGTTCTAGATGGGAATGACCCTTCAAGGTGAAGGAGATAAAGCCCTATGGAGTGGTGGAGTTGTTTGATCCTAAAAGTGAAGCAACTTTCAAGGTGAATGGACATAGAGTGAACAAGTATCATGGCTACAAGCTCCCAAAAGAGATAGAGGTGTTCCTGCTAACGGATTCACCTAGAGGAGCAGAAGCTTAAGCGACTGAGCGTCCAACTTAAGGACGTTAAAGAAAAGTGCTTGGCGGGAGGCACCCCACCGTGGTAAGATCTTCCCTGTGTATACATTCTTGTTTTTAGCTTTAGATTCTTGTGAATTTTGTGACTTGGTGTTGTTGATTGCATAGGATTGTTAGTTTTATTGTTCTTGTTGGATAGATAGGATGTTCATATAGTTTTCATCATTTTGGTATGGATGAATTGTTGAAGTTAGAGAAAATGCTTTGTCTTGAATGGTGCATGAATTTATAAGTGTTTCCTTGACTACTAGCTTGAACACCTGCCAAAAATGTGTTAGAATAGCTTTTTCCTATGTTGTATAAAAAAAAAGAGGCAAGGAAAAAAGTCATCCGCGCGCGAGCACACCGTGCGCGCGCACGCTGGAGTTGTATTTCTTACTCTTGAGCCTAAAACCCGAGTCTCATGCCCACTTTGTGCCAATTTCGTGCTAGGCACCCACGCGCCAGCGTACGTGCCGCCTGCGCGCCCCTTGCAATTTGACCATCGACGAGCAAGCGCACTGTGCGCGCGCGCACCAGTGGCGCTATAAGAACTCCCTGGTACAAAAACCAGAGAGTTGTGCTATACTTATGCCTAATCTATGCCCACACTAACGCGTCCGCGCACTGTGCGCGTCGGCGCGCCTGTGCTGCATGCTAACTCTGGTACAATTTACTCGAGACTTAGGCCAACTTTGTGCCTGTCTTGTGCCAGGGGCACAACTGTATTCACGCGTACGCGCCAATGACACGCACGCATCCCTCGACTAACCCTCACCGACGCGCCAGCGCACCGTGCGTGCACACGCCGGTCACGCAAACCAGTTTTAAAGCTGGCGCGCCCTGCTTCTATCCCTCTCCCATCTTCTTTCTTATTTCTTTCTTCTTCCTTCTCCATCCCTTCTCTTCTCTTCTCTCTTCTTCCTTACTTCACCACCGTCTCCGGCCACTTACTGGCGACTACTACCATTTCCGGTGGCCCTACATCTCTCTCTTCTCTTTCTCATCTTCACAAAAGAAAACTCCACCTTGTTCTTTTACACTTCTCAAGGTTTTACTTCTTCCATATCACATCTATTACTTTCTTTGCATAATCTCTTCTTCTAGTTAGATTTTTCTTGTTTATTTACTTATTTTCTCTTTTAGTTGTACACTTTTACTACTTACTTTCTGTTTGTTTACTTTTTCCTTCTTCATGTTTTTCCATGGTTGTTGAATTTAAATTTAATTTTCTTTGGTGGTTCTTCTCGATTGTTTTCATTGTCTTTATCATGTAAGTGATGTTATGTGATGATTGATATTTCATTTTGGGCTTCAAATTGGTTGAGTATCTCGTAATTGCTCATTGCTTGATAACTGCACACCAAGTGTTCGAGGAAATGCACGAATGCCATCTTGGTTTATTTTAATCATATATCTTCAATTTGGTGCTTCCTCCTCACTCACTTGTTGTCTTCTATACGCATTGAGTCCACTTTGCTTGCTAGTTAGATACTCATTGAACATGACTTGCTCTTTGTTATGGATGTTTGAGATTATTCTTCTCATGCCATATTGCATGCTTTACTTTCTCTTGCATCCCATGCCAAGTGTTGTGACCCATGTTTCTATGATTACTTTGTTGCAATATTTCCCTTCCTTTTTCAGGATGGCCACCAAGAAAGGCAAGGACAAAGCTTCAAGGAAACCGGCCGTAAAAAGGGCAACCCAAAGGTCAAACTCTAAGGCGCACTCTTCATTAGGAGCCAAACCCCTATCTAAGAAGGCGAAGGCACCCGCTCCTATTGATGAGAACGAGAAGAGCAACTGGCAAAGGATTCTTCAAAGTTCCCCAACCGCTTCTGTGAACTTGTGTTCCCCGCCATGATTGAGAGGAACTATCATGCTGAGCATCTACTCGCTCTACTGGACAAGGTTGCTCCTTGTATTCTACCCCGCATTGAACGGAGAGGATGGGAGTTTCTTTTGAGAAAACCACAAGAGTTCAACCTCTCATGGGTGGAAGAATTCTACACTAACTACCATCTTCCCTCTCTTCAATCGGTATACGTGCGCCGGAAGCAAGTATCAGTTTTAGAAGAGGCTTCTTTAGCAAGTGCTTAATGTCTTACCGGTACCAAGTGACATGGATGGTTACCAAGAGGTCTTAAGTCAGCAAGAAAAGTTTGGATTTGATTAGGACTCGATCCTCCGAGTCATTGCTAAACCAGAGACATTTTGGACCCATGGTCGATTCAGGATGAGGCCCAAGTGCATTGACACACGTTTCCTCACTGTAGAAGCGAGAGCTTGGGCCCAGATCTTATCCCACTATGTGCTACCTAGCACTCATAAGTCGTCCTTCATGGCGGATCTCGCTTTGCTTGTTTGGTGTATTCTCATAGAAAGACCGGTGAACATTCCACCTCTTGTAGAGCAAGCGATGTTACAAGTCCACGCCTGGGGAAATTTTCCATTTCCAGCATTGGTATCCGATTTAGTTGCTACTGCCGGTGTTCCTTGGGAAGACATGGATACGAAAGCAATAATTCCGGCTAAGGGCGATGTGGTCCCGAGCAGAAAATACTTACATCTTCCCATGAACAACCCAAGCCTTGACATAGCCCTTCACTCAACTATTCCTTCCACCTCATCGCCACCACCACGACAAAGATCCACACATCAAAGGATAGAAGATCTACACCGGAAGATTGATAGATATGAGCGGCGCAACCAATGCCGGTACACTTACATCAAGAAGCTTCTGCATTGTGTTAACCCTAGCATGAAGGATCCCGAAATATCCACGTCCACCTCAAACCCAAGTGACGGAAGCTCTGATGGAGGGGATAGTGAAGGCTCCAGTCCCAACCGTCCTTTGCGTATTGCTGGTAGCACGGAGGACCGTGCTAAATTCTAAGTGTGGAGAGGTCATTCGACCGATCTCCATGGGTAACAATCTCTTCCTTTCAACACCCATGGATTTATCTTTTGCTTAACAGTTAGTACATTGCATGTGTAGTTAGTTTTGCTTGTGAATACCCCTTGCATGATAGCTAGTTCCTATAGAGTTACTTGGTCAAAATAATGACTTCTTCCCCAAGAAAATGTGTTTTGGGGTACCCTACCAATTTTGGAAAAAAAAATTTTGCGGAAAACTTGCTTCAAGAATGTAAACCTAGTGATTGAGCTAAGAACACGAGCATGTGAGTTTTGAGCCTATTGTGTGGTTATATCTTCTAACCATTAATTCCCATTCTTGTTTGCATTGTTTTCTCTCTATGATTGTAATCCTTGCTTTGTCTGATTCTATATGTCCATTACTTTGTGTATGAATGCATTTACATGATTGGGGCCATCATTTCAATAGTCACTTTTCCCAAACAGCCTTAACCCTTTTATCTACCATTGCTAACCAGTTTTGAGCCTATGATAAACCCTCTTTGTTCTTAAAAAGAGCACATCAATAACCCTAAGCGAAAAATAATGAATGTCCCTAGATTTGGATCCTTGATTAGCTTAGGTAAGTTAGGGTGTGTGTCATTCAAATGGAGGGTGTACTTGGGAATTTAGGTAGATGTAAAGAGTTGTATTGTAGTTGTAATTGAAAATTCTAGGATTTGGGAACATACTCATGTATTGAATGATTGAGCCATATGCATTGGAACTTTCATGAAACTCCAAGAAAAAGGGGACCAAAAAAAAAGAGAAAGCAATGAAATGGGACAAAAATGCCCCAAGACAAGGTAATAATAACAATGCATGTGGGATGTGAATTGAAGAGAATGCATGAGTATGCGAAAAGTGAAATGTATGGGTAGCTAGATATTGTATTATAGTTGTATAGGTTGTTCTATGTGTCTAGTGGGATCTTAGGTTAATCAAGGACTCAAATTTTAAGCTCACTTGACCATATACATCCTTACCTTCACCCTAGCCCCATTACAACCCATGAATAAGACCTCATGATACTTGTAAGCATGCATTAAGTAATTTTTTATTGTTAGATGAAAGACAAATCTTGGAAAGTATGATTAGGAGAGGATTGAGTGACGAACCCTATACACTCGAGCGAATAGAGCGGATACACTTCTGGTGAGGGTTCGATGCTCAACTCCTTGTTCCCGACTTTCACAAGCGTTCATCTAGCAAGTTATATGCACTCCATGTTGATGTTCAAATTAGTAGGATTCATGAACTACATAGCATTTTTACCCCGTATGCTCATATGTGTTCTTGGAGGATAGATTTACCCTTGACCAAGTAGATAGATGATTTTACTTTAGTTGCATGCATTCATTTAGGTAGTTTGCATTTCATAAACCCTTTCTCACCATGATCTTTGGTCTTTTTATTTTAAGCATGAGGACATGCTTGGTTTAAGTGTGGGAAGATTTGATAAACCCCAATTTTGTGGTTTATATTGTGTAGAATTTAGAGGGTTTTGTCAATATTTCTCACACTTATTCACTAGAATTGCATGGTTTTGTGTTCTCTTCCTAATTTTGCTTCATGATGAAAAACATGCTTATTTTGCCTTAGAATTGCTATATTTGGATCCTCTTTTATTGCCATTCGATGCCGTGATGTATTTGTTGAGTGATTTCAGAAATTTTAGGACAAGAATGGCCTAGAAGGGAGAAATAAAGCATGCACAAGAGGAAGGAACATGAAGATTTGAATTTTGGGAACTTCAGAATGGGCGCGCATGCGCATTTCACGCGCACGCGTGCATGAGGATAGCTGGATGCGGTGCGCAAGGCTAGATGCATCCGCGCAGATCAGAGAAATCCCATCAACGCGCACGCGCACATGGCGCGCACGCGTGGATCACAAAAGCAATCGGAGCACATGCACGCATGGCGCGCACGCGTGGAAGGCTGCACGTGACCTCATTAAAGGAAATCGTGCCAGGCGATTTCTGAGGCTCATCAAGCCCAAATTCAAGCTGTTTCTGCATGGAAAATACCCAAGGATGCTAAGGGGAAAGGGAGGAATCAATCATTTTTACACATAGACATAATTTTTAGCTAGTTTTGGTTCTTTGTTCTTCTAGAGAGAGAAATCCTTGTTCCTCTCTAGATCTAGCTTTAATTTGATCTTCCCTTGTTGAATTTTGAATTGGATCTTGTTAATTACTAGTTTTAATTGTTCAATTTGAATTCTCTAGTATAATTTTGTTTAGATCTTGTGTTAGTTTTATGTTTTCTTGTTGTTTGTCATTTTATACCCATTTCATGAATCTTGTAGATCTTGATTTGTTATTGCTGCATTGATGATTTCCATGATGAATTGTGTTGTTTGAATGATTGTATGTTGATAATTGTTAGTGGGTACTTGTTAGTTCCAATTTGATTGCAATTTAAATAGGTCTTTTATTAATGCTTACCATGTGTTTGATGAAATGTTTCCTTTGATTATGGAGTAGTCATTTTTACTCTTGGCCAAGGCTAAGGGAATTGGGTAAGCTTGAGTCATTGGGTCTAATGGATTTGATGATTTGGGAACCCTTAGTGGTTAATTTGATAGCCATTGACACTAGCCTACTATCAAGCTAATTGGTAGTTAGGTTGGACCTTATGGGTTGATGTTGGCTAAACCATTTAACATACTTCAAGTATAGAAGTAAACGTAATGAGTTTGGTTAATGAGTTTGGTTCCTCATAATTGTCAAGATATGGTTATTAGACAAGGATAGTGACCCTAATTCCCATGCTTAGCCAAGAGTTGCTTTTATCATTCATATTTGAAATCCCAAAAATCTCAATTGCCTTATCTTAGTTATAGTTACTTGTTTAGTTTGGATTAGAATTACATTGGTTGTTATTTTATTAGTTTGGAATTATTTGCATCTTGCTTTAGTCAATTGAATTAGTTTCTTGCATTCCAAGATTACTTGCTTGTTAAGATTCCTAGTTTAATTTCTTGCTCATGACTGGCAACCCCGGATTTCTAACCAATGTTGAAGCACATATTTGCCCATTCCTTGTGAGACGACCCGAGGTTTGAATACTTCGGTTACTTTTATTGGGGTTGAACTTGTGACAACCAATTTCCCTTCTAAATTTGATACTCGAGGATTGTTGTTGGGAAGAGCTATACTTGCAATGAGATTTTATTGAGAAATTCTATACCAACATAGTCTTCGGGGCGCATCAGGCGTCTAAGGCACCAATGTTGAAGCACAACTTTTATGGCTTTGGAGGTGGTGAAGGAAGGCGCTTGAAGCGCCATTTTGGGTGCTTAAGGCGCCATACTTGATGTCCAAAGATTGGTGCCCTAGAGGTGGTTTGCAAGGGTGCTTGAATTGTCATTTTGAGCGCCTAAGGTGCCACTATTGGTGCCTCCACTTGGTGCCCTGGAGAGTGATATGATCTTGGTGTTTTAGGCTCCAAATTGGGTGCGTAAGGCGCCACTATTGTTGCCAAAAATTGCTTCCTTGGATTTACGTTGCATGTTTTCTTTGGTTTATGTTGCATGCTTCTTTAACTTCTATTCTCTTGTAACAAGAAATCAATGAACAAAATTGAATCAAAACATGGCTCATATCATTATGAATAACTATCAAATACACAACTTCACAATGTATGCTCATATATTCATGAATGAACCCAAATTCTACTCATTGTTCAATGATTCCTTTCATGTACAAATGAATGATAACTAACCCTAAAACCACTTGATTATTGAATGAAATTCATGAAACAAAGTCTTAAATTAACTAATTAACTATCTAATATGCAAATGCATCAGAAGGGAACAATAAGAAGCAAGCAAGTATCATGACGCTATCTTAGTAACTTTGGCCGATGCTGTATCCCGGTTGCCCATGGGATCATCCAACAACAATTCAAACTCCTCTCAATTTTCAAGCTCAAGTGGGATCCCATCTCAACCACTTCCAAACCCAAGGGTGGCTTAAATGCCATCACCTTGAGGTCCAGTACCACATTAGAGGATGTGGTTTCCAAGGACTCAATTGCTATGGAGGATGTTCATAAAAAAAAGTAGTTGAGGTAGAAGATATGAATGAAGATAAGGCGGAAGAGGTTGTTTGGGAGGAGGAAGAACAAGCAATGACTAAGGAACCAAGAGAAAGAATGTCATGGAAGAACGCATCCCTGTTCTTTTACCAACTATGGCCAAAAAGGCTAAGAAGCATGTGGGGTTGGACCTCAACATGGTGGAAATCTTCAAAAAAGTTGAGGTAACAATCCCTCTCTTTGATGCCATCCGACAAGTTCAAAATTAGGCAAAATTTTTAAAGGATTTGTGTATTCACAAAGATAGGATTAATGACCTTGAGATTATTTCGTTGGGTAGTTCTATTTTCTCTTCAATAGGAATTATTCCTGCAAAATGTGGTGATTTTAGACCTTGCTTAGTATCTTGTGCGATTGGTGGTATGCAATTTGTGGACTGTATGTGTGACTTAGGGGCTTGCAAAAGTATCATGCCGCTCTCAGTCTACGATAGGTTGAATCTTTCTACGTTGAAGAGGTCAGCTGCTGGTTTGTGTTAGCCGACAAGAGCATAATTTCTGTTGTGAGTATTGCTAAGGATGTTTTGGTAAGCATCAAAGGTTTGATCTTTCCAGTAGACTTCTATATCCTTGAAATACTGCTGAATGATTCAGGGAGGTCATCTTCCATCTTGTTAGGGAGGTCATTCTTAAAGACCTCAAGATTCAAACTCGGTGCATTTTCTGGTACCTACTCCTTCGAAATTGATGGAAGGTAGGGGTAGAAACAGGCCAGGCTAGGTCAGACTTTACTCTTAATAATAAAAAAATTATTTATATATTTAATTATGTGTTAACAGGCCCAAGCAGGCTTGATAGGCCAATAAGGTTAGTTAGTGAGCTTGGGCTTGGCCTATTAACATATTAAAGCTTTTACAAGAGTATGAGCCAGTGCCTATTTTATAACAGGCCAGACCAGGTCAGGCTAAATACAGGCCAGGCTATAGGCCTCTGGTAGAGGGCGCTTGGCCTTTCTCCACTCCTAATGGAAAGGTAGTGAAGTTCAATCTAGAAGAAGCAATGAGACACCTGCCGGAAAAGCCTTCTATTCTCCGGTGTGATATCATTGATGAGGTTGTAGCTGAGGTTCAATATGAAACTTTTGAAGAGGCGACCTTGGACAAAGGCTTAAATGTGGGAAAATGTGATGAATATGATGAAGATGCCCTACCACCTCCATTGTATCAAAAGGACAAATTACCACGTCAAGATTTAAGTGAGGAGTTAAAACCTCTTGCTCCTCACTTGAAATATGCATTCTTAGAAGAAGACAACAAACTCCCAGTGATTATTGCAAAGGAGCTTTCTTTCTAAGAGGAAGAAAAGTTGCTTGAGGTGTTACGGAAGTACAAAAAGCGATAGGGTGGAGCCTGAATGACATTGTGGGAATAAGTCCACAGACATGCCTACATCGCATTTTCTTGAAAGATGGCACTAAGCCAGTCTGACATCCTCAGTAGTGTTTGAACCCAACAATCCTTGGCATGATAAAAAAGGAGGTTACTAGACTCTTGAAAGCGGATGTTATCTATCCTATTTTTGATAGTGAATGGATAAGTCCGGTTCAGGTAATTCCTGAAAAATCTGGGGTGACCATGGTAAAGGTGAATAGTGGAGAACTAGTAGCATCTAGAGTCTAGAATGCATGGAGGGTTTGTATTGATTACCAGAGATTCAATCTAGCCATAAGAAAGGATCATTATCCTTTACCCTTTATTGGTCAGATGTTGGATCGTTTGTCAGGTAAATCTCATTACTATTTCTTTGATGGTTGTACTTGATATTTTCATACTCATATTGCTCCTGAAGATTAGGAGAAACCCACACTCACATGTCACTTTGGAATTTATGCTTACCGTTTGGCTTGTACAATGCACCGGTAACTTTTTAAAGGTGCATGACGAGTGTTTCTCTGATCTTATGGAGCATTGTATGGAGGTCTTTATAGATGATTTTAGTATTTATGGCAATTTCTTTGATGTGTGCTTAAAGAACTTAGCTAGGGTGCTAGAGAGATGTGTCAATACTAACCTTTGTTGAATTTTGAAAAGTGTCATTTCAAGGTGAAACAAGACATAGTATTGGGGCATATTGTCTCTAGTGATGGAATTTCCATTGAACCGGATAAGATTGAGGTTATTTCTTGCTTACCTTACCCCTCCTTGCTAAGGGAGATCCATTCTTTATTTGGCCATGCAGGATTCTACAGGAGGTTCATCAAGGACTTTAGCAAAATTGCTTTACCACTTTCTAGATTACTTCAAAAGGATGTGGATTTTAACTTTGATTATGCTTGCAAGGAACCTTTTGATAGGCTAAAGGGGACTTTGACCACAACTTAAATCGTGCAAGGCCCGAATTGGACCCTTTTGTTTGAGATCATGTGTGATGTCTCTAACTATACTGTGGATCTCCTGCTTGCACAGTGCGAGGGTAAGATTCCTTATGCTATAGCCTATGCTTCTAAGACTTTGGAAGCTGCAAATCCAATTACACCACCACTAAAAAGAACTCCTAGCCATTATTTTTACATTGGACAAATTTAGAGCTTACTTTGCTAGGATCTAAGGTGGTGGTGTATTCAAATTACGCAGCTCTAAAGTACCTTTTGGTAAAGAAAGAATCTGAACCTAGATTGATTAGGTCGATATTGCTTCTCTAAAAATTTGATTTGGAAATCAGAGATAGGAGTGGATTGCAAAACTTATTGACGAACCACTTAAACTGCCTTGAAAACACCACATCAGATCTCACTCCTATTGATGATTCATTTCCTTTGGTTGCCTTGGGAGCAATTACCCCTAACACTCCTTGGTTTGCACCAATAGCAAATTACTTGGTAGCTCACACCTTTCCTCCAATTTTTTTCAAATATAAAAGGGACAAGTTGAAGAGTGATTCCAAGTATTATATTTGGGATGACCCTTACTTGTGGAGGTGCGGAGCTGACCAAGTAATCAGAAGATGTGTGCCAGAATCCGAATTCCAATCCATTCTCCAATCTTGCCACTCATCTGAGAGTGGAGGCCATTTTTCCCCTCAAATAAATGCTCGACAAGTTTTGAATTGCGGATTTTGGTGGCCAACATTGTTCAATGATGCAAATCAATTTTTCCAAAGTTGTCATCAATGCCAAAAGTTTGAAAATGCATCCCAAAGGGATGAAATACCCAACAACTAATCTTGTTTTGCAAAATTTTTTATGTATGGGTATTGACTTTGTGGGCCCATTTTCAAACTCAAATGGGTTCTTATACATTTTGTTAGTTGTTGATTATGTGTCAAAATGGGTGGAAGCAGTTCCAACCCAAACTGATGATGCTAACACGGTTGTTTCCTTTGTGAGGAACAACCTCATTTGCACGAGCAATCGTGAGCGACCAAAGAACTCATTTTTGTAATAGGAAGTTGGAGGCGTTGATGAGGAAGTATGGTGTGATTCATAAAGTTGCTACTGCTTGTCATCCTCTTATAAATGGCCAAGTTGAGGTTTCAAACTGTAAAATCAATAGGATTCTGGAAAAGGTGGTAAAACCCCAAAGAAAAAATTGGAGTGCAAGGCTAGGAGATGCTTTGTGGGCCTACCAAACTGCATACAAGACATCAATAAGAATGAGCCCATTTCAGTTGATTTATAGTAAAAGTTACCATCTTCCTGTTGAAATTGAGCACAAGGCCTACTGGGTGGTAAAAGAGTGCAATATGGGCATGCAGAAGGGGAGTGTGGAGAGAAAATTGCAATTGGAGGAACTAGAATTCCTAAGACTAGAGGCATATGAGAATTCCAAGATCTATAATGAGAAAACCAAGGCAGTACAAGATCAGAACATCTGGTAAAAGAACTTTAGAAGTGGTGATTTGGTGTTACTTTATAATTCAAGGTTGAGGTTAATGTCAGAAAAGCTAAGATCAAGGTAGGATGGCCCATACAAATTGGAAAAGGTTAAGTCCTATGGTGTGGTTCATCTGCGTTATCCATCAAATGAGAATACTTTTAGGGCGTATGGGTATCGATTCAAGCTATATCACTATGCCAACCTAAGAACAACAAGGAATTTGAGGTGTTCCTCTTGGAAGATTGACCCAGTGCAAAGGATTGAGCTTCAGGCCCATCAAACTTAAGGACATTAAAGAAAAGTGCTGGGTGAAAGACACCCCACCATGATATAATCTTCTAGTTTTCCTCTTTGTATATGGTTTAGTACTAGTTTTCTATTTCTTCTTAGTTGCATTTCTTAGATTTTCTTAGTGGAATTAAGATTTGGAAGAGTTTGGCATTGTTTTGGTTGTTTGTTATGTGCTCACAAGGTTTAATTTGATGAAAATAAGCAAAGATTGCTAAGTAAAATCATGCGTACACATGACCCATGCGTATCCATTATTCTCTAAAACTTGCCATATCATGCGTACGCATAAAGCATGCGTACACATGATGCCAAACCAAAATGAAAATGTTTTTGTCTGAGCATCATGCGAGTATTGTGCGTACACACGATCCCAAACTAGAGTGAAAATATTTTTTTGCAAGCATCGTGCAAGTATTGTGCATACCCACGATGCCAAACCAGAATGAAAATATTTTTATGTGAGCATCGTGCGAGTACTGTGTGTACACACTATGCCAAACGAGAGTCGAAAGTGATTTGTGTGTGCATCATGCAACTACAGTGCGTACGCACAATGTTAAATGTTCAAGCCCTTGTTTTTGATGTCATGCGTATGCATAGATAATGCGTACGCATGACCCCCCTCTTTCACATCAGAGAAGAGTGCGAGCCTTAGTCACTCGCATTATTCCCTTCCCTTCTTTTCTTCTCTTCTTCCTGCTTCTACAACCATCTCGTTAGCTCACTTCCAGTGAGCCACTGACATCGGCGCTACCACCATTTTCTTCCCCATTATTCTCTTCTCTTTCTCTCTTTCCTCCTTTCATCTTCTGTCGCACTCCAACTAGTCAGCGGCGGTGCAAGAATAGGGTATCCCTGTTTGTCTCACTTTTCAGCTCGTTTACTACCACTGGTGCCACCTAAGTCGTTGGCCACTGTTGCTGCTCAATTCAGCAACTTCCCTTTCCTTTGCTCTTATTTGCTCTGTTCTAGGTTTAACTTCATTTTTGTTTTTATTTTTTATTCAATTTGATTGATGTTGCATTAGTTAATTTTGATTAGTTAGTTGGTTAAATTAAATTTTTGTTTTAATTTATGTTCAGGTTCATTTTAGGATTAGTGTATCTTGTACATATTTGCCTATGCTTTTATGTTCTCGAGCTGGGATTGAATTTGTTTTTCAATTTATGTAGATTATTTGGACTGTTATGAGGCTGATTATTTTTATTTATGTTGTTATTTGATGCTTTGATGATTAACATTGTGAATTTGGTTGCGACGAACTCTTGGTTGTGTCATTTTATTTATTGTAGGATGATGTACATCAAGTATTTCTTAAAAGGACCCAAAGAGATTATGAATGAATTATGGGTCAGGTCTTTAAGAATCCATGCTTGTTCTTATATGATACTTATTTTTTATGCATTGATGGGGATTTGATTTGTCTGTAAGTGACTCAAATTTCTGATTTTATGACTACTGTGACTTTCGTCTGAGTCTACAAGCTTAGTGAATGGATCCTCTCTAACCCAATTATATCAACTTATTATGCTTTATAAACTTTGGGTTCTGTTGAAAACAGATTTCACAAGTTGAAACTAAGCTTGTACTCTTTAATTACTGAGTGTCATTGATTCTTGAATTTGTTTTTTTCACGCTGTTTGATCATGTTCTTGCTTCATTCTTACATTAACTATTTGTGGATATACCTATATAATTATCTTGCATTCTCAATTACATGTTGTAACTACCATGTGATTTGGAACTCTTACTTTTGTTTGGCATTATGCACCGCATGTACTTTCTTGGCTTTGGTCTCTTTGCGGCTATGCTTAATGTACTTTCTTTCCCACTTCTCTTCAAGATGAATAGCAAGAAAAGGAAAGAAAAGGCCTTTCTGAAGGCACCTAGCAAAGCTGTAAAGTGCAAGCAGCCCACCGCACCGCAACCTACGAAGTGGTAAAAAAAGAGTGAGAGTATTGATGAAGCGGACAAAAGGACCCGTCCAAACAACCCAACGTTATTCTCAAACCGTTACTGTGAGTGGATGTACACCAAACTGCTAGAGCGAGCCACCCACTGTGAATGACAACTACGTATCTCGGAGAACTTAACTCGGGTTTGTGGTAGACTGCATTGAGCGATGTGGATGGGGATTCCTTGATAGGGATGTGAGTGATATCAACCTATCTTGGGTCAATGAATTTTATACTAACTACTACTCAGCGGCTCTTAACTGTGTTTTTGTGCGAAGCAAGCAAGTCCTGGTAACTGAAGCCGCTATTCAGCAAGCAACCAGACTTCCACAGAGCCCAAGAGGGGAAGATGCTTATCAAAAGGTTGAGATGCAATGCCATCCGTATATTTTTTACTGGGATGCGATCATTGAATTCGTTGCCTAACCTAGAAGTAGCTAGAATTATGGAGCAAATAGGATAAATCCTAAGAGCATCTCGGTAAATGCCTTGACTATAGAGGCTGGGGTATGGTAGCAAATCATGTCTAACTACGTCATGCTGAGCACTCATGAGTCCAATGTCATTACGGACATGGCTATCCTCATCTGGTGCATCTTGGAGGAGAAACATCTAAACCTTAGAAGACTCATCAGATAGGCTATGGGTCGGGCACCAACGGTTGACAACCTTCTATTCCCTACTTTAGTTACGATCTTAGTCTCCACAGCTAGAGTCCCTTATGAGGATAACGATGAGGTACCAGCCTTGCCTAAGAGTAAGGAGTATATTCCACATGGAAAATGGTTCATACCTTAGGCCCTAACCAAAGGCAAGAGCAAGACCCTGCCTTCAGATGCGGTAGGCAACTCAGCACCACCAGCAGCGCCTTCACAAGCATCTTAGCCTATCCACTAGCTAGTGATTCAGCACTTCTAGAAGATTAACCGGAAAACCTGGAAGATCAAATAAAATAAGTATCACAACAAGCAATGCTATAATTATTTGAAGAGGCTCATCAACTGCAACAACCTACCCCCAGAAGAACCAGATATATCGGAATCCAACTCAGACTACAATAAAGAAAAAGATCAGGCAGTAGACACAGAGGTGCTCCAATTTCACCAGCCTAAGGACAATGGAGGTAGAGATCCATAGCATCCCTTACTCCCTAATTCGACATTGAATGCACAGAGGACCGTGCAAAATTTTAAGTGTAAAAAAGTCGGTGACTGATATTTTTTTGGGTGACAATTCTCTTTCCAACACCTATAAGCTCTAATTTTTTTTTATAATTGTGATATTTTACATTTTGAGCTATTTGTTAGTCTTTAGTACTCCTGCATTTTAGTTGGCCTGTACATAATGTAAGGCTTTATTTTGATTCCTCGTACTCTTTTTAGGATGGTTTATACATATTTCTTTTATCTTTGTAGTTATTATTGGATGGATATGGATTATATGACCTAGGTAACTCTGTATATGCATGAGATAACTTGGAATAGTATAGAATAGAGAGAAGAACTTGTAATTTTAATTTTTCATCCAACCACCCCTTAAAAAAAATAAAATAAAATTTTAGGCCACTTTGTTAGAGTAATGATTTTTCAAGAAAATTATTTTAAGGTATCCCGCTGATTTGAGTTAAAATCTTTACTAATCTTGCTTGAAGAAAAATAATTTTTGAAACATAATTTAGAGCTAGAACGCACAATCCAAGTAAGATTTGGGTTTAAATATTTGATTGCATATTTCCAACCAATATTTCATTCTTATGTGTGTTATTCTCTCTAAAATTATAATCTATGACTTGTTTGATTCTATATGTCCAATAATTTTTTGTTTGTAAGAATGTATATGATTGATACTATCATTTGTTATAAACTCACTTGTCCAAATAGCCTACCTTTCTATCTACCATTGTTAGCAATTTTGAGCCTATTTAATTTCGTTTATTCTTAATTTTTAGCTCATCACTAACCCTAAGCAAAAAATAATAAATATCTTTATTTGGATCTTTGATTAGTGTGAGTGCATTATGTGAACTTGGGAAAGGGAATTTGAGAACCTGGAAAGTAAGTTCATTTTTATAAAGTAAATATTTAAACCATGTGCATTTATCCTTTTCATGTCTTACGTTTCATCTTTGAAAAAAAAAGAGAAAAAAAGAGAGTAAAATAGTAAGTGTATATACTTGTACATAAAAAAACAAAAGAAAAAAATAAAAAGAGGATAAATCATATCCCAAATAGAATTTTGAAAAGTAAATGCATATGTGATGAATCTTGATAATTGCATGAGTGAACCATGAGTACTTGGAAAAGGACATTAGGACTAAGTAGGGTGTCTTATATTAGGTGGTCGCCTAAGCTAATCAAAGGTTCGAATTTTGAGTCCACCGGCCAAATACATCCCCACCTTGACCCTAACCCATTACAACCTCTTATAAGCCCTCATGATACTTGCATGCATATATTAAATAATTATTAATTGTTAGAAGAAAAACAAGCCTTAGAAAGCAAGATTAGAAGAGAACTGAGAGAGTCAACCCAAAACACTAGAGAGGCTAGAGTGTAAACACATCCAGTGAAGTTCGATTACTCAACTCTATGTTTTCAACTATCATGAATTGTCATCTTATAAGATGGTTTACATTTTATTTTGGAACTCAAATTAGTGGGTTTGTATTAATAACTGCATTGCTTTTGGCCCTATGTGCTCATTTGTGTTCTTGAAAATTGAGTTATTTGTAACCAAGTGGATAGAAGTATGTGGCATTAGGTATACTAGTTGCATTCATATAGATAGTTTGCATTCCATAAGTTGTACCATTCCATCAATCCTTTCTGGTCTTATGATACTTAACATGAGAACATGCTAGTGCTTAAGTGTGGGGAGGTTGATAAATTCCTATTTTATGATAATTTTTCGATAGAAAACATGGAGTTTATCAACTTATCTTGAATTTATTCACCAAGAATGCATGTTATTATGATTTTTTCCTAATTTTTGTTTAAACATTAAAAAGATGTTTTTTGGACCAATAAACTATCAATTTTAATTCACTTTCATTCTATTTGATGCCGTGATGTGTTTGTCTCAGGTTTAACAGGGCAAGAATGGCTTGAAAGATGGAGCAAAAGCATGAAAAAGTGAAGAAATCATGAAAAATTGAAAAATTGAAGATCTGACCGCCATGTGTACGCATCTTTCTCCATTCGTGTGTATGCACGAGGTGTGCGTATACTGCATGTCTCATTAATAAAAGCATGTGACGGCAATTTTGGGGGAAATTTTGGACCCAATTCAATTCCATTCTAAAGTATTGGAGGCCTAGACTCAAAGAGGGATACACACTCTATCATTCCATCAATTCCACGTAGTTTTGGATAGTTTTTTTTTCATAATTTTCTAAGAAGAGAAACTATAGGTTTTCTCTAGATATTTCTAGGGTTCTTGTTAATTTTATATTTAATTCTGAAATTCAAACATGTTTAGTTATAGTTTTGCTTTAATTTTGTTATTCTCTTACTTTAATTTTTTGTTCGAATTTTTTTTGAGTCATCCTTGAGTTAATTTTCTATTTTCTTAGTTTGTGAACTTTGTTAACTCAAGGATGACTCAAGAAAAATTCTAACAAAAAAAATTCTAACAAAAAAAATTCGTAGTAATTGGATTTAATTTTGATTAATTTTTACAATCTCATGATTTTTTTCTTATTACTCACCAAGTGTTTGATGAAATGTTACTTTAGCTATAGAGGAGATTTTTCAATTCTTGACTTGGGGTTGAGTAATTAAGAATCCTTGAGTTATCAATATCCAATATTGATTGGTAATTGAGGGTTGTTAGTTGATTTGGTTTTCACTAACGCTAATCTTTTATCAAACTTAATTGATAAGTTGATTAGAATTTATGGATTGAGATCAATTATGTCTACTTGACTTTTCTCCGATGTTAGACGATGACGAAGTGAGAATAACTCTTAATAATTGTCATGTTTATGATTAATAACAAGGATAGGAAGGCTAAATCCTTAACCCTAGCGAAGACCTTTTAAATATTTGATTACCATCTCTTTTATTAATTCAATTCTCTTAGTTTTTTTAGTTTAATTCCATTGCTTTTCCTAGTGTAGTTACTTCTTAATTGTTACCATCTTAATTGCATACTTACTAGATAGTTATTTACTCACTTACTGCATTTACTTATTGCAATTTTGTTATTGATTACTCTTTAATTTATAGTCACCTTACCATTTCACATTCATATTCAAAACTCCCAAATTCCATAATCAATAATGTGCATTCAATTGCAAGTTTAAGGGAGAACGACCCGAGATTCAACTTTCGGTTATTGATTGGATTTTTGTGATAACCTTTTAAACTTTGATTGTGAGTTGGTTACTGATTTAGACTATACTTACGACGTAATTGAATTTTAAAATTGGTGAATTTCTAAACCGGTGATTAGCCCGCGTCAATAAACACAGAACACAATATGATATGAAATATGCGGACATACAAATTTTAAATTCTTATAAGATACGAAAACACGATATATATATATATATATATATATATAATATAATATAATGCTAATACTAGAGTTTGGTGTTCAATTTTTATAGACACTATTTGCCCTCAAATAATTCATTTTACAAATCAAATTTATGGACAAAATAGTAATAATATATTTTTATTTTTTAATTAAAAAATCATTAACCCACGAAAGAGTTAAATAACTACTGAAATCGTGAGGAAATTAAATAACTACTCCACTTATAAACATTCCTCACTATTGTCAATCCTTTTTTTCTGCATCTTACTATCTTTTAGTTCTGACATGCATTTATTAAGAAAGGGAGTTGATACAATTTTTATGCCAACTCCATTGCCAAACAAAGGTATCTATATTCTACCTTTTGAAAAATATAGGAATAGAAACACACAATAATGAAACTGGTCCAAATAATAGATGTCATGATCATATAAGTGGTTGGTATTTTATATTCACGGTTTATTTTATTTTTGAGTATTTATTTCTAATTTTTAAAAGAAAATTCAAAGGACAAGTACTCTTTATCTTATTCCATTTTTACATATAAAGTTTGTATTTTTTTTTGTATAACTGTAGATCGAACACTACTGTTCAATATCTCAACAAGTTTTTTATATAAACCAACTTCAAACAATATATAAAGGCAATACTACAATTTGATGTCCAACTTTTGAAGAAATTATCTGTCTTCAAACAATTCATTTCACAAAATAAATTTAATGGATAAAATAGTAGCAATAATTTTTTTAATATTTTATCTTCATCATATAATATATAATATTTATTCAAAGAATTTCTCGTAATGAATAAATTTAAAGATATGTTATTGCACACTGCTATGTATAAAATGCCTAATAACGAACAAGATTATGAATTTCATAGTAAATAATTAAAATAAATAATTAACAAATAAAAAATTTTAAAATAGACAATACATTCATAATACTAATCTATACCAATATATATATCTATAACAATATATAATGGGAATACAGAGAGTTTGGTATCCAATTCTTTTTTTCCTATTTTAGCCTTATTTTTAAAAGTTAAAAATTAAAATTAAATGATATTAGACACCAATTGTCATTATATATTGGAAATTAAATATTGGAATTTAAATTTAGACACCAATTGTCATTATATATTGTGTAGGTAAAAGAGTACATTAAAATAGTATGATAATAATTTAAAGAAAAAAATTATTCTTTGTATATTTATACCAATATATAATGGGGGTATGAAAGTTTGGTATCCAATTTCTTCTTCCCATTTTATCCCTGTTTCTTTTTTTTTTTCAAAAAAAGGATTTGCCTACTTCACTGTTAATAAAAAAAACTGTCACTACGTATTTAATTCTTTTATTTTTTAAAAAAAATTGGCTTTACCCATGATAGAGTTTAAAACTGATTCATTTTATTTCAGGTAATAACATAATTTGTTGGTATTCTATAACAAAATTAATTAAATTACAATACACTGTTTACATATTTTTTTATGTCTATTGTTTATCTTAAAAAAATTACATATAAACGTGTACTCCTTAGTTAAATCTATACCAATTAATTAAATTACAATACACAGTTTACATATTTCTCTTATGTCTTTATATTTAAAAAAAATTACATATAGAAGAGTACTCCTTAATCAAATCTATACCAATATATCTATACCAATATATAATGGGGATATGGAAGTTTGGTATCCAATTCCTTCTTCTCATTTTATCCATGTTTCTTTTTTTTTTTCAAAAAAAAAGGGTTTACCCACTTCACTTTTAATAAAAAAAACGGTCACTACATATTTAATTCTTTTTATTTTTTTTAAAAAAAAATGGCTTTACCCATGATAGAGTTTAAAATTGATTCATTTTATTCCAGATAATAACATAATTTGTTGATATTCTATAATAAAATTTATTAAATTATAATACATAGTTTACACATTTTTATTTCTATTGTTTATCTTAAAAAAATTACATATAAACGTGTACTCCTGTAAGACCCAGAGCTTTTGAAAAAGGGCTAACATGAGCTAATTTCAAATTCAGTATTTCTGTATCTTTAATTTCAGAAATTTCTTTATTAAAGAAAATTAAAGCAAGTTTCGATTAATTGAATTTGAAATAAATCAAGATTATTATCCAATTTTACAATTATTGAATTATTTTCTATATTCAAATTATAAATTTGGTAGTTGTGAAATAATAAGAATTTTACATGATTTGGACTATATAATTAATATTTTAAAATATTAATACTACTGTTTTGGAAAAATGAAGGATTTAATTATATTATTTCTAATTATTGAATTTGGACATTTTATTGAAAATAATTTGTAAAATTGATGAGCAAATAGTATTTTTCTATATACAATTAGTGTTGGATTTAATTTGGGTTTCAATTACTATATTATTCCCAATTTCAGTTGAAATTATCAAATTGCCCCTAACCCTAATTTGTTTTGCCACACCCATCCCCCTTTCATTTTTTTCCTTCTTCTTTTCTTTCACGCTGCACTGCGCAACCCTAGCCTCCTCTCCACCCTCTTTCCTACGCCGCACACACGCCCACGGATGGGGGAATGGGAGCTTGGCACCGTCGAAACCCCTCACCCCAACGCCGTTTTCCACCTTCATTCACCTTCAGCTTCATTCCTCAATATACATACACACACACACACAAAACGACGAGAGAGAAACGGAAGATGAAGGAGCTGCTGCTGCCACCGTGCCCAGCCATCGAGCCACACGTTGCTACCATCCTTGCGCCGCCGACGTTGCCCGCATCGCCCCTCCGTGGAGCCCACAGAGAGGAACGCAAACAAGGAGCCTCCCTGTCGCGCTGCCGATCTGTCACCGTGCTGCTGCGTCGCCATTGATAAAGCTTCTGCCACCGCCGTGAACTGCGAACAAAGGGGAGCGAAAGAGATGAGTTCGCGAGGGAGAAGAGGAAGCAACACTGCCTTTCCATCGCCGCTGATACCAAGGTTTGTGGAAGAAAGTGTCGCCGTCGCGGTGGGTGGAATCCACCGTCTGAGCTGCTACCAGAGGGAGCTGCTGCTATTATGTGTACAGAGAAGAGCAACTCCGCGAGAATCAAGGAAAGAAGATGCTTTTCTGCCTCTGCTCCTGGGTTTTTGGAATCTAACAAAAGCGCCACTACCGCTGTTGGAGTTGATGTTGCTCTGGCCTTGCCCTGGATCTATTTTGAACTGTGAGAACCGCTACTGTTTGGGTAAGCTTTACCCTGTCTCTGATTCTCCCTTGTTCCATCAATTCGTTTCTACCTAGAAGCATTGTTGCTGACACTAGTTGTATTGAATAAAATGGTTATAGTAAGTTACATTGCCACTGCCATTGCTGGAGGTAGTTGCTGGCTCTGTTTGGAGATTTCTGTTGCAACTAGTATTCATTTTGGGACTGTTTGATCTGTTGCTGGAATCTCTGTTAGCTTGCCCTGTGCTGCTAAGTCACCACCGAAGTTGAGAACAGGTGCTGGAACTACGAATGGAGTAGGCGGAGTCACGGTGATTCTGGCTGCCAAGAGCGGTTTTGTGGCTGTCGGAACCACCGCTGAAGCTTCTGTCCTTTGGTTCAGTCAGTATTCTTTAGTTACAGTAAGTATCTCTATCTTGAAACCTCCCTCGTTCTTATCTCGTTATGTGTTTTAAGGTTTTCGCAATATTAATGTTCTTAGGATTAAGTTATCGGGGCCACATGTTGCGAGTAAGGGATTGTTTCTGCTGCTGCGAAAGTGAGCAAAGCTGTGATTCAAGCTGCCAGTGATTTCGGGTTGAGAGAGAGGGTTCCTATGACGCATTTGGTTTATATGTTCGATGATTCGAGGTAGGGGCTTTTGCCGAAAAATATGTTTTATATATTGGAATTATTACATATGGATACTAATGTGAGACAATGTCTACTTGGTGATTGTATCAGTCTTATGTATTGTTTGGTTGTCTTGAATGATTATGAACGTTTGTTTGACTGGATTGTTGTGCGGCTTTATGAAACGGAATGTTTTTGAAGTTGATTCTTTTAAAGATTTGAGATCGAGTTTAATTCGTTAGGAATCGATTTGAGTTGAGTTGATTTCCTTGATAATGTGAAAAATAGAATACTCTTTTGGATTCAGCCTGGTTTGCTTTAGTTGATCTGGTTTGATAAATGAATTGTTGCTGAACTGTTTCTTTAAGGTTTTGGAAATGAGTTTAATCGGTTGATAATGATTTGATTTTGAAACGGTTTCCTTGAGATATGAAAATGAGATGACTGTTGGATTTAGCTTGCTTTAGAACTGATTTTGAATTTTGGACTGTTGAAAAGGATTGTGGAACGGTTTAGTTGGGACCTGAACTGGGTGGCAAAGTCCAAGTTTTAGGGGAGGTGCTACCGAAATTTCTATAAACTCCTAGACTTTGTTTGAAAAGTTATTTAGAAAGGTTTCGATTTGGGAAATTGTATTATTTGATTTATTAAGAAAATATTTATGTTTTCAAGCTTAATTTATTTAAGTAAACCATATGTCTCGAGTTCGATTTATTTAGAAATGAACTATTTTACCATTTGAATCACTGAAGGAAAGTATTATGTTCTAATATTGGTTTTAATATAAAAAGAGCTTTTGCTTTTGGTTAGACTTAAAGGTTTCATTCAAAGGAGCTTTTAGTGATTTTAAAGAAAATTGGACTTCTGATTGAATAATTACGTTTGAAACATTTTGGAAGAGGTTAGAGAATTGGTTTTAAGAAGAAATCTGAAAGCGGTTTGATTCAAATGGACTGGTTCCGTTTCAAGTGAATTGATTTTGGATTGGGTTGGATCTTGTGATTTTGTATGACTCAATTTCATAATAAATTCAGTTTTAGTTACTTGAACTAAGAATCAATGATTTTAAGAGCTTCAATGAGTTTTTAAGGAATTGAGATAGGTTGTCCTTCCCTAAAGACTTGAGACCCTGCCGAGGGACTTTTGTTATAAAATCCTGTTGTTGGATGGATGATTTTGAATATTTTAAAATAAATCTTTAACTTACCATGGTTTCGGAAGTTTTGGAAAGAGGATGCCGATGGTGGCTTTGTTTTTGAAAAGGGAACTTACTTTAAGTAAGAGTGGCTTATGAGCCTGAGATGATTTGAGAAATGAGAACTTTAAAGCCAAGACTGAAAAGAGTTGAAATTTGATTTCAAAGTAAAATGAATTGAGAAAAAGTGATTTCTGACTTAAACGTTGATTTTATGAATTTGATGATGTTGGATGGTGGAAGTGCCATTTTGTTAAGAGCCAGAATGGCTGTGTATGATAATGAATTATGGTCGTATGGATGAAATGAATGTTGAATTATGGCTGAGAATAAATGCATATATGCTGAGTTATTGATATTGTGATTTTGTACTTCCAACTATCTGAGATACGAGTTTTCCTGGGTGAAAGCAGTGGCTAGCCACCACGTGCTCCAGGTAGAGACTCGATACTCTGCTGACCCTATGTCGTAAGTGTGGTCGGGCACTGTGAAAGTCCCGGATGAGCTCGCCCCCATGAATATACACCAGTGAGGGGGTTGGATGTGAATTATGATTGTCTCTTGTGAATAACTCGAGTTGGGGATGCACGACAGAGGGACAGTTCAATGGTTGGCTAACAGGATTTGTCGGGTTGGCTCTATAACCGACAGATGATATCATCAGCTACTAGGACAGGCATGCATCATATGCACCTATATGACATTGTTTGGGTGTGCATATTGTACTTGGTTTGCCATTGTGATTAATTGTGATTAACTGCTAATTGCTCTACTTGTTGTAACTGTTTGTTTGTGCTTGAACTTTCCTAATTGTGTTTGCGACTGAGACTCTGTTGGACAGTGGTGATTGGTTGTTGGTTGGGTTATTTGAGCCTAGAGCCATGGTTGATCATGAGGTGGGCCGAAGGCCATGTCTGGTTGATATTTCTGATTTGGAAAAGTATGAAAAGCTAATTTGGTTCAGCATAGATAAACCTTTTGAAAGGCTTTTGAATTTTATTTTTAATGAACAGTTTCCTCTTTCAGAAAAGGTTTCCGATTTTCTTGATGGTAAACTTTTTCTTTTGAAAAGATGCATAATGCAGTTATTGATCGCTAAAATGATTTTATCTCGCGTATCCTATTACAGTAGTTCTCAAAAACCCTCTACTGAGAACCCTTTCGAGGAAGATATTCTCACCCCCCTACAAATTTCCCTTTCAGGATATGAACGCTAAAGTCATGAAGAGTTTGTTTAGTTGTTGTTGAGATGCTCTGTATTGATTTAGTTATTATTTATTGTTCCCTCGTGATGAGAGAAATTTGTGTTGATCTAGAATTTCACAAAAATAAGAATCTCATTACAAGCATAGTCTAGACCAACAATTAACTCTCAATCAAAGTTTAAATCAAAGATGTCACAATTCAACACAAAATAACCAAGAGTATTAAACTCCAGGGTCGTTCTCCCTAGGAAATGCAATAAAGTGTTCAATTGTTGGCTATGAGGGATTGGGGGTTGTGATTGCAAGGAGCAAGAAATTAAAATGCAAGGAAGTGAGTAAGCATGCAAGAGAATTAAACTCAAAGCAAGTAAATCAAAAATGGGAATTCAAGTGGCAAAAAGGACTCTTGGCAAGGATTGGGGAATTGAGGATTCCTATCATAATCATAGACCACAAACATGATAATTGCTAAGAATTAATCCCAATTAGTCTATTCTAACATTGAGAATAAGTCAAAAGGGCATAATTGATCTCAATCCACAAGTCCTAATCAACTCACTAATTAACTTAGTGAAAGACTAGCGTTAGTGGAGACCAAACCAAAAACAATCCTAATCACAATATCGAATGGAAATCTATGATTCAAGGTCACCTAATTATCCAATTCCAAGCCAAGAGTGTGAAAAACTATACAAAAACTAGAAGAGATATTTTATCAAACACCTAACATGCATAAAAGGAAAAATATCATAAATTGCAATAAAAATAAATTCTATAACTATCAATTGTAATAAAATGATAATAACAACTCAAATAAGCATTAAAGAAATATAAAACATCAAAATTGCATTAAATGAAATCAAAAGTAACAAGAGTGTTCATAAAATAGAAATGACAAAATTGAGAAAATAACAAAAGAAATGAAGATGATCAAGATAAGAGAGCAAGAAACATAAATGAAACTACATTAAGACAAGAATTAAATGTTGAAATTTAAAGAGAAAGTAAACTAAAAACCCTAATTCTAGAGAGAAGGGGGAGATTCTCTCTCTAGAAAACTAACTAAAACATGTAAAAACCTAAACCTAAGTGCTCCCCCTTCATCCTTCTTCAATTTGGCTTGAAATAGCTTCAGAAATGAGTTAGATTGGGTTTTGGGGGCCCAGAAATCGCTCCTAGTGATTTTCAATTAATGAGCTTGATGCACCACTATTTCGTGGTACATCTTGTGCTTAATTGAGTGGATTATATCCACTATACTCACACTTACTCATTGAATTCGCATGTTTTACATTTGCCTTCCTAATTATGTACTTTCGTTGAAAACTTGTTTCTTTGGTCTTAATTTAGCTAATCTTAATCCTCTCTTATTACCATTCGATGCCGTGATATGTGCGTTAAGTGATTTCAGGAATTACAGGGTAGGAATGGCTTAGGGGATGGAAAGGAAGCATGCAAAAGTGGAAGGAATACAAGAAACTGAAGGAACTGCTAAAGCTGTCCAGCCTGACCTCTTGGTACTAAATCGACCATAACATGAGCTACAGAGGTCCAAATGACGAGATTCTAGTTGCGTTAGAAAGCTAACATCTGGGGCTTCGCAACGATATATAATGTTCCATAGCTTCTTGATAAACCCATATTTTATGATATATTTTGTGCTCAATTCAAGAGATTTATTCAATCCTTCACCCACTTATTCATGTAAATTGCATGGTTTCACTTTCCCTTCCTTATTATGTGATATATGTGAAATACATGTTTCCTATGCTTTGAAATTATTTATTTTAACTACCCTTTAGTACCATTCGATGCCGTGATTTATGTGTTGAGAAGTTTCAGATCTTCTAAGGCTGGAATGACTTAAAGGATGGAAAGAAAACATACAAAAATGGAAGAAAAGCACAAAATGGAGTTTTTGAAGAAATTGGCAGTGACGCGAACGCATGGACAACGCGGTCGCATGCCCAGCGGGAAAAGGCAGCGACGTGAACGCATGACTGACGCGGACGCGCGCCATGAGCAGAACACAGATGACGCGTACGCGTGACCGAAGCGAACGCGTGACAAGGAAAACTCCAAATGACGCGATCGCGTGACCCACGCACCAGAAATTACAGAAAATGCTCCCAGCAATTTCTAAAATCCTTTTTGGCCCAAATCCATGTTCAGAAGGCACATATTAGAGGTTATAAAGTGGGCAAATGCATCCATTCATGATCATGTCTTCAATTATTCACTTTTCATAGTTTAGATGTAGTTTTTAGAGAGAGAGGTTCTCTCCTCTCTCTTAGGTTTTTAGGATTAGGATTCCTCTTAAAGGATTTAGAATTTCAACTCTTCATCAGGTTCAATATTCCTTTTACTTTATATTTCTCTTTTACTTTCAGATATTTTAATGTTATCCTTTAATTACTTATGTTGCCAGATTGGCTTATGAACTCTTTATGTTTAAATTGATTTTCTCTTATTAATGCAATTGAGGTATTTCAGATCATTGATTCTTATTTAGCTTTTTATGTTATTGGCTTTAATTGATTAACTGGAAGCTCTTGAGTTATCAACTATCCGTGATTGGTTGTTATGTCGGCTAAATTGACTGGTATTCCACTAACTCTAGTCTTTCCTTAGGAGTTGGCTAGGACTTGGAAATCTAACTAATTAGTTCACTTGACTTTCCCTTGCTTTCATAAAGGTTAACTAAGTGGGATTAACTTCCATTCTCATAGGAGTAACTAGGATAGGACTTCCGAATTTTCATACCGTGCCAAGAGTTTATTTTACAGTTGTTTATTTATTTTATTTGTCATTTAAATTACTTGTTCCTTACTTTCAAAACCCCCAATTTACAAAACTCATAACCAATAATAAGAACACCTCCCTGCAGTTCCTTGAGAAGACGACCTGAGGTTTAAATACTTCGGTTATCAATTTTAAAAGGGTTTGTTACTTGTGACAACCAAAACGTTTGTACGAAAGGATTTTCTGTTGGTTTAGAAGCTATACTTACAACGCGAATACATATTTTTACATTTCTTTACCGATAGAAAAACCGATCGTCAAAATGGCAGAGATTCCTATCCAGTCAGAGCCTCCACTGCCGCAGACAGATCCTCCTACCCTCATCCAGTCCGCAGACCCTCAAGCCACAATAGAGACTCCAGCAGCCCATCCTTCCAGTGATGACACTCCTTCACACCCAGCTTGAGTGAGCATCGAGGACGATGCTTTATTTTAAGTGTGGGGAGGTCGCCATCCCTAGCGTATTTCTTTTTGGTGAACCACTACAGACTCTTTCTATCTTATTTTGTTTATTTTTCTATATTTTTATCTTTATTTTTACTTTTCAGTACTTATACATTGTTCTTTTGCTATATTTTTACTTTATTTTCGCATTTTGCACTTTAGTTTATATTTTAGCCATTTAGTTTAGTTTGCAATTCTAAACTTATTAGTTATAGAATATGTGAATTAATTAGTATAGTTTACCCTTTTAGCATATGATAGTTTGGTTTAAATTGAAAATAAAAAGGAAGTAAACTAGAGACTTTAACATGATCAAAATAATCCACACACCTTGTATATATAGCATTACATGTTAGTTAGTTAACAACATTTCATCAAGGAACAACACTAAAACTTTAAAGGCACCCTAAGATTTACATTGAGAATAATGGGAACTCTTAATTTTTACTTGCATGACATGTATAACTGATATATGATTTTTGAGCTAGAGAACACACAGCCTGTGAGTTTTGAGCTTAATTGTATGGTTACATTCAAACCATAATTTTTATTCCTGTGTGTTTTGCCCTTCTTTTTCATTCTGGTGTTCTTTACTTTGTTTTAATCTATATATCCAATTATAGAGTATAGATACATACTAAGAGATGATTGAGGCCATCATTTGAATTTTTCCTCACTTATCCCAAATTAGCCTACCTTTTACATCACCTTTGTTAGCCCCCTTGAGCTTTTTAATCCCCTCTTGTTCTATAAACCACATTACTAGCCTTAAGCAGAAAAACAAAATAAAAATCCCAAGTTGAATCCTTGGTTAGCTTAAGATAGAAATTGTGTATTGTTTAAGTGTGGGGAACTTTATGGGAACATGGATGATAGAAACAAAGGTAGAAAGTTAAAAAGAATAAAGATGTTTCAAAATAAAAAAATTTGGGAAGCATGCTCATGTGAAATCAAAATAATTGAATTACCATGTGCATTAAAAAAATAATTAAATAAATAATAATGATTGGAAAATTTTAGGGGGCCAGCAACTTTGTTAAATTTTGGCCAGCATGTAACCAGCAAAGAAAAGTGAGCCATTAGATAAAATCTCACACCAATCTCACACCATTAAAACCATCATTGATGGCTATTTGATGGCTACAAATCACAAAAATTGTTGGCTATGAGGGATTGGGGGTTGTGATTGCAAGGAGCAAGAAATTAAAATGCAAGGAAGTGAGTAAGCATGCAAGAGAATTAAACTCAAAGCAAGTAAATCAAAAATGGGAATTCAAGTGGCAAAAAGGACTCTTGGCAAGGATTGGGGAATTGAGGATTCCTATCATAATCATAGACCACAAACATGATAATTGCTAAGAATTAATCCCAATTAGTCTATTCTAACATTGAGAATAAGTCAAAAGGGCATAATTGATCTCAATCCACAAGTCCTAATCAACTCACTAATTAACTTAGTGAAAGACTAGCGTTAGTGGAGACCAAACCAAAAACAATCCTAATCACAATATCGAATGGAAATCTATGATTCAAGGTCACCTAATTATCCAATTCCAAGCCAAGAGTGTGAAAAACTATACAAAAACTAGAAGAGACATTTTATCAAACACCTAACATGCATAAAAGGAAAAATATCATAAATTGCAATAAAAATAAATTCTATAACTATCAATTGTAATAAAATGATAATAACAACTCAAATAAGCATTAAAGAAATATAAAACATCAAAATTGCATTAAATGAAATCAAAAGTAACAAGAGTGTTCATAAAATAGAAATGACAAAATTGAGAAAATAACAAAAGAAATGAAGATGATCAAGATAAGAGAGCAAGAAACATAAATGAAACTACATTAAGACAAGAATTAAATGTTGAAATTTAAAGAGAAAGTAAACTAAAAACCCTAATTCTAGAGAGAAGGGGGAGATTCTCTCTCTAGAAAACTAACTAAAACATGTAAAAACCTAAACCTAAGTGCTCCCCCTTCATCCTTCTTCAATTTGGCTTGAAATAGCTTCAGAAATGAGTTAGATTGGGTTTTGGGGGCCCAGAAATCGCTCCTAGTGATTTTCAATTAATGAGCTTGATGCACCACTATTTCGTGGTACATCTTGTGCTTAATTGAGTGGATTATATCCACTATACTCACACTTACTCATTGAATTCGCATGTTTTACATTTGCCTTCCTAATTATGTACTTTCGTTGAAAACTTGTTTCTTTGGTCTTAATTTAGCTAATCTTAATCCTCTCTTATTACCATTCGATGCCGTGATATGTGCGTTAAGTGATTTCAGGAATTACAGGGTAGGAATGGCTTAGAGGATGGAAAGGAAGCATGCAAAAGTGGAAGGAATACAAGAAACTGAAGGAACTGCTAAAGCTGTCCAGCCTGACCTCTTGGTACTAAATCGACCATAACATGAGCTACAGAGGTCCAAATGACGAGATTCTAGTTGCATTAGAAAGCTAACATCTGGGGCTTCGCAACGATATATAATGTTCCATAGCTTCTTGATAAACCCATATTTTATGATATATTTTGTGCTCAATTCAAGAGATTTATTCAATCCTTCACCCACTTATTCATGTAAATTGCATGGTTTCACTTTCCCTTCCTTATTATGTGATATATGTGAAATACATGTTTCCTATGCTTTGAAATTATTTATTTTAACTACCCTTTAGTACCATTCGATGCCGTGATTTATGTGTTGAGAAGTTTCAGATCTTCTAAGGCTGGAATGACTTAAAGGATGGAAAGAAAACATACAAAAATGGAAGGAAAGCACAAAATGGAGTTTTTGAAGAAATTGGCAGTGACGCGAACGCATGGACAACGCGGTCGCATGCCCAGCGGGAAAAGGCAGCGACGTGAACGCGTGACTGACGCGGACGCGCGCCATGAGCAGAACACAGATGACGCGTACGCGTGACCGAAGCGAACGCGTGACAAGGAAAACTCCAAATGACGCGATCGCGTGACCCACGCACCAGAAATTACAGAAAATGCTCCCAGCAATTTCTAAAATCCTTTTTGGCCCAAATCCATGTTCAGAAGGCACATATTAGAGGTTATAAAGTGGGCAAATGCATCCATTCATGATCATGTCTTCAATTATTCACTTTTCATAGTTTAGATGTAGTTTTTAGAGAGAGAGGTTCTCTCCTCTCTCTTAGGTTTTTAGGATTAGGATTCCTCTTAAAGGATTTAGAATTTCAACTCTTCATCAGGTTCAATATTCCTTTTACTTTATATTTCTCTTTTACTTTCAGATATTTTAATGCTATCCTTTAATTACTTATGTTGCCAGATTGGCTTATGAACTCTTTATGTTTAAATTGATTTTCTCTTATTAATGCAATTGAGGTATTTCAGATCATTGATTCTTATTTAGCTTTTTATGTTATTGGCTTTAATTGATTAACTGGAAGCTCTTGAGTTATCAACTATCCGTGATTGGTTGTTATGTCGGCTAAATTGACTGGTATTCCACTAACTCTAGTCTTTCCTTAGGAGTTGGCTAGGACTTGGAAATCTAACTAATTAGTTCACTTGACTTTCCCTTGCTTTCATAAAGGTTAACTAAGTGGGATTAACTTCCATTCTCATAGGAGTAACTAGGATAGGACTTCCGAATTTTCATACCGTGCCAAGAGTTTATTTTACAGTTGTTTATTTATTTTATTTGTCATTTAAATTACTTGTTCCTTACTTTCAAAACCCCCAATTTACAAAACTCATAACCAATAATAAGAACACCTCCCTGCAGTTCCTTGAGAAGACGACCCGAGGTTTAAATACTTCGGTTATCAATTTTAAAAGGGTTTGTTACTTGTGACAACCAAAACGTTTGTACGAAAGGATTTTCTGTTGGTTTAGAAGCTATACTTACAACGCGAATACATATTTTTACATTTCTTTACCGATAGAAAAACCGATCGTCAAAATGGCAGAGATTCCTATCCAGTCAGAGCCTCCACTGCCGCAGACAGATCCTCCTACCCTCATCCAGTCCGCAGACCCTCAAGCCACAATAGAGACTCCAGCAGCCCATCCTTCCAGTGATGACACTCCTTCACACCCAGCTTGAGTGAGCATCGAGGACGATGCTTTATTTTAAGTGTGGGGAGGTCGCCATCCCTAGCGTATTTCTTTTTGGTGAACCACTACAGACTCTTTCTATCTTATTTTGTTTATTTTTCTATATTTTTATCTTTATTTTTACTTTTCAGTACTTATACATTGTTCTTTTGCTATATTTTTACTTTATTTTCGCATTTTGCACTTTAGTTTATATTTTAGCCATTTAGTTTAGTTTGCAATTCTAAACTTATTAGTTATAGAATATGTGAATTAATTAGTATAGTTTACCCTTTTAGCATATGATAGTTTGGTTTAAATTGAAAATAAAAAGGAAGTAAACTAGAGACTTTAACATGATCAAAATAATCCACACACCTTGTATATATAGCATTACATGTTAGTTAGTTAACAACATTTCATCAAGGAACAACACTAAAACTTTAAAGGCACCCTAAGATTTACATTGAGAATAATGGGAACTCTTAATTTTTACTTGCATGACATGTATAACTGATATATGATTTTTGAGCTAGAGAACACACAGCCTGTGAGTTTTGAGCTTAATTGTATGGTTACATTCAAACCATAATTTTTATTCCTGTGTGTTTTGCCCTTCTTTTTCATTCTGGTGTTCTTTACTTTGTTTTAATCTATATATCCAATTATAGAGTATAGATACATACTAAGAGATGATTGAGGCCATCATTTGAATTTTTCCTCACTTATCCCAAATTAGCCTACCTTTTACATCACCTTTGTTAGCCCCCTTGAGCTTTTTAATCCCCTCTTGTTCTATAAACCACATTACTAGCCTTAAGCAGAAAAACAAAATAAAAATCCCAAGTTGAATCCTTGGTTAGCTTAAGATAGAAATTGTGTATTGTTTAAGTGTGGGGAACTTTATGGGAACATGGATGATAGAAACAAAGGTAGAAAGTTAAAAAGAATAAAGATGTTTCAAAATAAAAAAATTTGGGAAGCATGCTCATGTGAAATCAAAATAATTGAATTACCATGTGCATTAAAAAAATAATTAAATAAATAATAATGATTGGAAAATTTTAGGGGGCCAGCAACTTTGTTAAATTTTGGCCAGCATGTAACCAGCAAAGAAAAGTGAGCCATTAGATAAAATCTCACACCAATCTCACACCATTAAAACCATCATTGATGGCTATTTGATGGCTACAAATCACAAAAATTGTTGGCTATGAGGGATTGGGGGTTGTGATTGCAAGGAGCAAGAAATTAAAATGCAAGGAAGTGAGTAAGCATGCAAGAGAATTAAACTCAAAGCAAGTAAATCAAAAATGGGAATTCAAGTGGCAAAAAGGACTCTTGGCAAGGATTGGGGAATTGAGGATTCCTATCATAATCATAGACCACAAACATGATAATTGCTAAGAATTAATCCCAATTAGTCTATTCTAACATTGAGAATAAGTCAAAAGGGCATAATTGATCTCAATCCACAAGTCCTAATCAACTCACTAATTAACTTAGTGAAAGACTAGCGTTAGTGGAGACCAAACCAAAAACAATCCTAATCACAATATCGAATGGAAATCTATGATTCAAGGTCACCTAATTATCCAATTCCAAGCCAAGAGTGTGAAAAACTATACAAAAACTAGAAGAGACATTTTATCAAACACCTAACATGCATAAAAGGAAAAATATCATAAATTGCAATAAAAATAAATTCTATAACTATCAATTGTAATAAAATGATAATAACAACTCAAATAAGCATTAAAGAAATATAAAACATCAAAATTGCATTAAATGAAATCAAAAGTAACAAGAGTGTTCATAAAATAGAAATGACAAAATTGAGAAAATAACAAAAGAAATGAAGATGATCAAGATAAGAGAGCAAGAAACATAAATGAAACTACATTAAGACAAGAATTAAATGTTGAAATTTAAAGAGAAAGTAAACTAAAAACCCTAATTCTAGAGAGAAGGGGGAGATTCTCTCTCTAGAAAACTAACTAAAACATGTAAAAACCTAAACCTAAGTGCTCCCCCTTCATCCTTCTTCAATTTGGCTTGAAATAGCTTCAGAAATGAGTTAGATTGGGTTTTGGGGGCCCAGAAATCGCTCCTAGTGATTTTCAATTAATGAGCTTGATGCACCACTATTTCGTGGTACATCTTGTGCTTAATTGAGTGGATTATATCCACTATACTCACACTTACTCATTGAATTCGCATGTTTTACATTTGCCTTCCTAATTATGTACTTTCGTTGAAAACTTGTTTCTTTGGTCTTAATTTAGCTAATATTAATCCTCTCTTATTACCATTCGATGCCGTGATATGTGCGTTAAGTGATTTCAGGAATTACAGGGTAGGAATGGCTTAGAGGATGGAAAGGAAGCATGCAAAAGTGGAAGGAATACAAGAAACTGAAGGAACTGCTAAAGCTGTCCAGCCTGACCTCTTGGTACTAAATCGACCATAACATGAGCTACAGAGGTCCAAATGACGAGATTCTAGTTGCGTTAGAAAGCTAACATCTGGGGCTTCGCAACGATATATAATGTTCCATAGCTTCTTGATAAACCCATATTTTATGATATATTTTGTGCTCAATTCAAGAGATTTATTCAATCCTTCACCCACTTATTCATGTAAATTGCATGGTTTCACTTTCCCTTCCTTATTATGTGATATATGTGAAATACATGTTTCCTATGCTTTGAAATTATTTATTTTAACTACCCTTTAGTACCATTCGATGCCGTGATTTATGTGTTGAGAAGTTTCAGATCTTCTAAGGCTGGAATGACTTAAAGGATGGAAAGAAAACATACAAAAATGGAAGGAAAGCACAAAATGGAGTTTTTGAAGAAATTGGCAGTGACGCGAACGCATGGACAACGCGGTCGCATGCCCAGCGGGAAAAGGCAGCGACGTGAACGCGTGACTGACGCGGACGCGCGCCATGAGCAGAACACAGATGACGCGTACGCGTGACCGAAGCGAACGCGTGACAAGGAAAACTCCAAATGACGCGATCGCGTGACCCACGCACCAGAAATTACAGAAAATGCTCCCAGCAATTTCTAAAATCCTTTTTGGCCCAAATCCATGTTCAGAAGGCACATATTAGAGGTTATAAAGTGGGCAAATGCATCCATTCATGATCATGTCTTCAATTATTCACTTTTCATAGTTTAGATGTAGTTTTTAGAGAGAGAGGTTCTCTCCTCTCTCTTAGGTTTTTAGGATTAGGATTCCTCTTAAAGGATTTAGAATTTCAACTCTTCATCAGGTTCAATATTCCTTTTACTTTATATTTCTCTTTTACTTTCAGATATTTTAATGCTATCCTTTAATTACTTATGTTGCCAGATTGGCTTATGAACTCTTTATGTTTAAATTGATTTTCTCTTATTAATGCAATTGAGGTATTTCAGATCATTGATTCTTATTTAGCTTTTTATGTTATTGGCTTTAATTGATTAACTGGAAGCTCTTGAGTTATCAACTATCCGTGATTGGTTGTTATGTCGGCTAAATTGACTGGTATTCCACTAACTCTAGTCTTTCCTTAGGAGTTGGCTAGGACTTGGAAATCTAACTAATTAGTTCACTTGACTTTCCCTTGCTTTCATAAAGGTTAACTAAGTGGGATTAACTTCCATTCTCATAGGAGTAACTAGGATAGGACTTCCGAATTTTCATACCGTGCCAAGAGTTTATTTTACAGTTGTTTATTTATTTTATTTGTCATTTAAATTACTTGTTCCTTACTTTCAAAACCCCCAATTTACAAAACTCATAACCAATAATAAGAACACCTCCCTGCAGTTCCTTGAGAAGACGACCCGAGGTTTAAATACTTCGGTTATCAATTTTAAAAGGGTTTGTTACTTGTGACAACCAAAACGTTTGTACGAAAGGATTTTCTGTTGGTTTAGAAGCTATACTTACAACGCGAATACATATTTTTACATTTCTTTACCGATAGAAAAACCGATCGTCAAAATGGCAGAGATTCCTATCCAGTCAGAGCCTCCACTGCCGCAGACAGATTCTCCTACCCTCATCCAGTCCGCAGACCCTCAAGCCACAATAGAGACTCCAGCAGCCCATCCTTCCAGTGATGACACTCCTTCACACCCAGCTTGAGTGAGCATCGAGGACGATGCTTTATTTTAAGTGTGGGGAGGTCGCCATCCCTAGCGTATTTCTTTTTGGTGAACCACTACAGACTCTTTCTATCTTATTTTGTTTATTTTTCTATATTTTTATCTTTATTTTTACTTTTCAGTACTTATACATTGTTCTTTTGCTATATTTTTACTTTATTTTCGCATTTTGCACTTTAGTTTATATTTTAGCCATTTAGTTTAGTTTGCAATTCTAAACTTATTAGTTATAGAATATGTGAATTAATTAGTATAGTTTACCCTTTTAGCATATGATAGTTTGGTTTAAATTGAAAATAAAAAGGAAGTAAACTAGAGACTTTAACATGATCAAAATAATCCACACACCTTGTATATATAGCATTACATGTTAGTTAGTTAACAACATTTCATCAAGGAACAACACTAAAACTTTAAAGGCACCCTAAGATTTACATTGAGAATAATGGGAACTCTTAATTTTTACTTGCATGACATGTATAACTGATATATGATTTTTGAGCTAGAGAACACACAGCCTGTGAGTTTTGAGCTTAATTGTATGGTTACATTCAAACCATAATTTTTATTCCTGTGTGTTTTGCCCTTCTTTTTCATTCTGGTGTTCTTTACTTTGTTTTAATCTATATATCCAATTATAGAGTATAGATACATACTAAGAGATGATTGAGGCCATCATTTGAATTTTTCCTCACTTATCCCAAATTAGCCTACCTTTTACATCACCTTTGTTAGCCCCCTTGAGCTTTTTAATCCCCTCTTGTTCTATAAACCACATTACTAGCCTTAAGCAGAAAAACAAAATAAAAATCCCAAGTTGAATCCTTGGTTAGCTTAAGATAGAAATTGTGTATTGTTTAAGTGTGGGGAACTTTATGGGAACATGGATGATAGAAACAAAGGTAGAAAGTTAAAAAGAATAAAGATGTTTCAAAATAAAAAAATTTGGGAAGCATGCTCATGTGAAATCAAAATAATTGAATTACCATGTGCATTAAAAAAATAATTAAATAAATAATAATGATTGGAAAATTTTAGGGGGCCAGCAACTTTGTTAAATTTTGGCCAGCATGTAACCAGCAAAGAAAAGTGAGCCATTGGATAAAATCTCACACCAATCTCACACCATTAAAACCATCATTGATGGCTATTTGATGGCTACAAATCACAAAAATTGTTGGCCCCCTAGCATTCCTCATAATAATTTTTATTTTCGGTATTTAATTAAGGGGATACGAAAATTCCCCAATTGCAAAATAAAAAGAATCAATGCACATAGGATAAAATTAAAGTTAATGCATGAGCTTGCAATACAAGTGAGAAAATTTGGGCAAATAGGTTAAGAAACTTTGAATTACAAAATATGTATGTTAGGTGAGATCTTAGACTAATCAAGGATTCACTTATTAGCTCACTTAGCCTTATACATATACCCTTACCTTTACCTTGGCCCCATTACAACTTTGAAAAAGACCTCATGATTTTTGTATGCCTATATTCTATAATTGTTGATTGGTTAGATGAAGAACAAAGTTATAGAAAGTAAGGATAAAAAGAAGAATAGAGTGATTAACCCAATAAACACTGAGTGACTAGAGAGTAAACACAAAATCCAGTGAGGGTTCAATAGCTCATCACCATATATCTCTACTTGAATTGTTAATTGTCTTGCAGGTTTGTAAAATATTTTTACCCATCTCAATTGTAAAAGTGCTTTAAACATTATCTAGGGTTTGGCTATGTATATATGATTCCTTGAGAATGTGAATTAATTTAACTACATGTAAGTTTTATATACAAGTGAATAACAATTAGAATTGCATGATTCATTTAGGTAGTTGCATTTAGGATAGATTGCATTGCATGAGATTCAACCACTTTAACCTTACCTTACTCTTTATCTTGGACTTAGCATGAGGACATGCTATTGTTTAAGTGTGGGGAGGTTGATAAACCCATATTTTATGATATATTTTGTGCTCAATTCAAGAGATTTATTCAATCCTTCACCCACTTATTCATGTAAATTGCATGGTTTCACTTTCCCTTCCTTATTATGTGATATATGTGAAATACATGTTTCCTATGCTTTGAAATTATTTATTTTAATTACCCTTTATTACTATTCGATGCCGTGATTTATTTGTTGAGAAGTTTCAGATCTTCTAAGGCAGGAATGACTTAAATGATGGAAAGGAAACATACAAAAATGGAAAGAAAGCACAAAATGGAGTTTTTGAAGAAATTGGCAGTGACGCGAATGCATGGACGACGTGGTCGCATGCCCAGCGCGAAAAGGCAGCGACGCGAACGCGTGACTGACGTGGACGCGCGCCATGAGCAGAACACAGATGACGCGTACGCGTGACCGAAGCGAACGCGTGACAAGGAAAACTCCAGATGACGCGACCGCGTGACCCACGCGGACGCATGACAGACGCCACGCACCAGAAATTACAGAAAACGCTCTCAGCGATTTCTGAAACCCTTTTTGGCCCAGATACAAGTCCAGAAGGCACAGATTAGAGGTTATAAAGTGGGAGAATGCATCCATTCATGATCATGTCTTCAATTATTCACTTTTCATAGTTTAGATGTAGTTTTTAGAGAGAGAGAGAGAGAGAGAGAGAGAGAGAGGTTGTCTCCTCTCTCTTAGGTTTTTAGGATTAGGATTCCTCTTAAAGAATTTAGAATTCCAACTCTTCATCAGGTTCAATATTCCTTTTACTTTATATTTCTCTTTTACTTTCAAATATTTTATTGCTATCCTTTAATTACTTATGTTGCCAGATTGGCTTATGAACTCTTTATGTTTAAATTAATTTTCTCTTATTAATGCAATTGAGGTATTTCAGATCATTGATTCTTATTTAGCTTTTTATGTTATTGGCTTTAATTGATTAACTGGAAGCTCTTGAGTTATCAACTATCCGTGATTAGTTGTTATGTCGGCTAAATTAACTGGTATTCCACTAACTCTAGTCTTTCCTTAGGAGTTGGCTAGGACTTGGGAATCTAACTAATTAGTTCACTTGACTTTCCCTTGCTTTCATAAGGGTTAACTAAGTGGGATTAACTTCCATTCTCATAGGACTAAATAGGATAGGACTTCCAAATTTTCATACCTTGCCAAGAGTTTATTTTACAATTGTTTATTTATTTTACTTGTCATTTAAATTACTTGTTCCTTTCTTTCAAAACCCCCAATTTACAAAACTTATAACCAATAATAAGAACATCTCCCTGCAGTTCCTTGAGAACACGACCCGATGTTTAAATACTTCGGTTATCAATTTTAAAGGGGTTTGTTACTTGTGACAACCAAAACGTTTGTACGAAAGGATTTTCTATTGGTTTAGAAGCTATACTTACAATGCGAATACATATTTTTATATTTCTTTACCGATAGAAAAACCGATCGTCACTGCTCCGAATCCAAGTGATGCGCACGCGTGGATCACGCAGACGCGTGACCCGTCGAAAACCCAATCCACGCTAACGCGTGGACGACGCTTCCGCGTGACTTTGCTGCGACCTGTACGTACCAGAAATCACTGGGGGTGATTTATGGGCTGTTTTTGACCCAATTTTCGGCCCAGAAAACACAGATTAGAGGCTATAAAGTGGGGGAATGCATCCATTCATAGACACAACAACATATACAACATTCATAATTCACAATTTTAGGTTTTAGATGTAGTTTTAGAGAGAGAGAGAGAGAGGGGCACCCTCCTCTCTCTTAGGTTTTTAGGATTAGGATCTCTTTTATTTTATGGTTATTACTTCAATCACAGGTTCAATGTTCCTTTAATTTATTTTCTACTTTTATTTATTCTATTACTTTAATTGTTATTTATCTTTTCAATTTGGCTTATGAACCTTTCCATGTTAGGATTTGAATTTATGTTTAAATACAATTTGAGGTATTTCAGATTAATGATTGTTTTATTCTATTTATGATGCTTTCAATTTAATTTAGATTTATTTTCCCCTTTTGACTCTGGTTAAGTAATCCGTAACACTTGAGTTATCAGACTCAGCAATTGATTGAAAATTGGGATTGTTGATCGATTTGGATCGCTCTAAAGCTAGTCTTTCCACAGGAGTTGACTAGGACTTGAGGATCAAATTGATTGGTCCACTTGACTTTCCTTTATTTAGTAAGGGTTAACTAAGTGGGAGCGATAAACAATTCTCATCACACCTGATAAGGATAACTAGGATAGGATTTCCAGTTCTCATACCTTGCCAAGAGATTTTCTAATTATTAATTTATTTTTCTTGTCATTTAAATTACTTGTTCCTTATTTCAAAAACCCAAAAATGTACAATTTCATAACCAATAATAAATCATACTTCCCTGCAATTCCTTGAGAGACGACCCGAGCTTTAAATACTTCGGTTATAAATTTATTTGGGTTTTGTTACTTGTGACAACCAAACTTTTGTACGAAAGGATTCTCTGTTGGTTTAGAAACTATAATCACAACGCGATTATTTTTATAAAATTTCTTTACCGGCAGGAAATCCGATCGTCAAAATGGCGCCATTTCTGGGGAATTGCAAACGTGTGCCTTATTATTTGTTATTGTAAATATTTTATTTTGCTTGTTTATTTGTTTTTATTTTTGTTTTTAATTTTTATTAGCTACTATGAGTTCTCACCCCCGTCGCTTTGAGTTTGGTTGTGATATTGTTGAAAGGAATGGAAGCTATAACAGGAACATGCATCAAGGTCGAAACAATCACAGATGGAAGGAGCCACGAGGATCTGATCAACCCTTTCGGCAACAACACCTTCCAAAGTACCATGGATGACGACCATTCAACAATGCATGTCGAGACAATAGTTATGGTGGACCCTTTCGTGACAACCATCACCCACCAAATTACTACGGTCAAGAGCCATTCCGAGGTGCGTACCAAGATGATAGATATGGTGGACCCCCTTATAGTTACCAAAAAGCCCCATCATATACCTATGAACCACCTCCTCAACATAGCTATGAACCACCACACTCACAAGCCCCCTACCACCATTCACCTCCATATGACCCTAACCCATATCCACCCCAATTCCAATCCAACTACTCCCAAGAAACGCCACTTCCCTATGCACCATGTCCATATCCATCGACCCAAAAATCACGGGAGCGTCTCAAGGAAACAGTGGAAAAATTCCATGCAACCCTTCACCAACTAGAGCAAGCGATCAATCAATTACCTTTCAGACGTTCGGACACTCAAGGAACCCCCATGGATTCATATGGACAATCTAATGAAGAACGTAGCATGAAAGAGATACTAGAAACTCCGATGGACAGTAAGGAGCATGAATTTGTACTGGAACAAGTGGAGGAAGCCAGAATTATCAAAGAAGAAGAATTGGTCAAAGACTTAGGAGATGCGGAACGTCCATGGGAAAGCCCAGTCATAGAACCCCCTTCTAAGGAGTTTGAATTTGATGTTGAGGAGGGTGTACAACCTCCAAGGCATATCACGGTTGAAGACTTTGAAGGGGATGATCAAGAGATAGATTCAATCATTGAGGAATTCTTATCTACATTTGAATCCTCTCCCATTGGACTTGACATGGAGATTAAAGAAGAAGAAGCACAACCTCCCATGCCCTTGATGAACAATGAAGAAGAGATCGAATTAGAAGAAAGCTACCAAGAGGAAGAGGTTGATATTGAAGAAGCTTACAAAGAGGTGGAAGTTGTCAAGGAAGAGCTCAAGGGAATGGAGCTGGAAATCACCTTGCCAAAGTTGTTGGAGACCTCTCCCCCAACGCCATCACCATCCATCCCTTCATTCAAGTGAGTAAATCTCTCATCTCTAAGCTTAATTGGCCTGCTTGAATATGCTTTGCTTGAGACGGATAGGCAACTTAGAGCTTTTTGTGGCTATAAGAGTAAGAGGAAAATGGTTAGTGGTTGGCAACACAATCTTAGGTTCATTGTGGTAGGAAGCTCGCAGCTGAATTATCATGGTTGGAAGAATACTAAATTGTATGGGTCTAGGAAGCTGTTTGGATGTCTCAGTGAGAATTTAAATTGCGTGCCACCCAGATGGAATCATGATGATCAACAAGAAGACGGGTGTAAAAGCAAAGTCTGGGACCCTGAAATTCATTCTAGCAATCAACACTCATGGGGCCTTGTCACTTGCTTCAACTTGCTTGAGGACTTTATGCGTCTAATTTGGGACCCCGGAGGTTACTGGAAGTACAAACATTGGTGGAGATTCCTGGATGAGTTCAAGCACAAGCCGCCATAACAAGGGTCTCACCAAATGTCCAACTTAAGGACTTTAACTAAAAGTGCTAGGTGGCAGACAACCCACCATGGTATAATCGTTCTTTTTCAGTCTTAGTTTTATTTTATTTTGTTTTATTCTTAGTTTTATTTTATTCTATTGTTCTTAGTATTCATGCATATAGTCTTCATTTGCATCTGCATTCTGCATAATAAAAAAATGCACGCAACGCGCCAGCGTCGCTGACATGTCCGCATCATAGGTGCCTTCGCAACAAGAAGAAAAGAAGCAAAAAGTCACGTGAAAGCGTGGCTGGAGGTGTGCCTCAGGCACAAGCATGCCCACGCGACCGCGTCAATGACGCGTCCGCATCATTTTGAGAAAAAGCCGCCCCACGCGTCCGCGTCACCCACGCGAACGCGTGGCCCGGCAAAATCAACGTAAATGGGTGTATGGCAGCATGTTATGATGGAGTATGGCTGGAATGATGCTGGAAGCACAAGCCCTACCACACGACCGCGTGCCCCACATGGCCGCGTCGTTTTCAAAATTTGGCCATCCACGCGATTGCATCACCCACGCGACTTCGTCACCCAAAAATTTGGCAATAAGAGTACGAGATAGAGAGTTACGTGAACGCACGGCTGCACTCGCGCCAATAGCACAAATCAGGCCACGCGATCGCATGAACCACACATCCGTGTCACCTGAACTTATCGCCAACCATGCGATCGCGTGACCCACGCGTCCGGGTCACATGCAATGCACAGCTTATCCAGATCAGCCAATATATCTTATTTTTTCTTCCCTAATCCTAATTTTCTCTTCTCCCTTCCTATTTCTTTCTTCCTTCTTTCTTACTTTCTTCTTTTTCATCTCTTTAACTTCTCATCATTCTTCACTTTCATTCTATTTTATTTAATATATTTGCATACTTTTATTCATTGCATTTTAATTTTGTGCATATTTTTATTTTCTTTTCTAAATTTATTATTTTTTCCATTGGTGCTAAATTTTCTTTTTCAACTGTTGTATCTTTTCTGGTATTATTTTGGTGCTTAGTGACTTATTTTACAATGTTGGGTGATATTATTTTTCTGTCAATGTCAATCTTTTATAATCCCATTCCTTTTGCATTGACATGAATTTATATTGTCTTTCATTATCTACTATCTCTTCCCCATTGTTGAAATTTGTGCAATATTGATATGCCATTTGCTTCTACTGTTTTCTCACTTGCATGTTGTAGCTACCATGTAATTGAGACCCTCATTATTTGGCATTAACCAACCCATATTTTATTTGTTTCCTATCTTTGTTTTTGGGTTACTTTTCTCCTTTTTCCTCTTCTTTCAGGATGGCCACCTAGGAAGGGAAACGGAAAACTTTTACATGGGGAGACAAACAAGTCCATCTGCATAATTCTTGGAGAAAAGCATCAGTTGTAGCAACCCGTCCACTTGCACATCTTAGCATGCACCGAGGACGGTGCAATCTTTAAGTGTGGGAAGGTCGATACCGACTTCCATGGGTTAGTTATTTCCTTCTCAACACCAATGTTTTAATTTTCTTTGTTTGTTCATTGTTGCATTTGCATGTTTGATTGCATATTTGTTTGATTTTGTGCATATCTCACCACCACTTGGTTAAAGTAATATTTTCTTTTTTAAGAAACTTTTTAGAGTATTTTATTAATTTGATTAAAATTTTTTGTTAAACTTGTTTGAAGAAATATTATACTGGAACATGGTTTAGAGCTCGAACACACAAAACCAGTGAGATTTTGAGCTTATTTGATCGATTGCATTATCAACCAATATTTTACTTTTTTTGGTGTGTGTTGTTCTCTCTAAAATTGTGATCTTTGTCTTGCTTAATTCTATATTTCCATTGTTTGATGTATGCATGCACTTATATGATTGAGGTCTTATTTCACTGAGCTTACATACCCATATGGCCTTACCCTTTCATTATCCTTTGCAAACCAATTTTGAGCCTATTTTATCCCTTTGTTCTTTACTTTAGCACATCATTAACTCTAAGCGAAAAACAATAATGTCCTTAATTTGAATCCTTGGTTAGCTTAGACTAGTGAGAGTGCTCATGAATTAAGTGTGGGAAAAAGTGGGTTTAGAAACGTTTGGTTTGAGAATTGAGTATGTTAGAATTTTCTGAGAATGTAAAAGAAAGTTGAGAATATGTTCATGCATTCAATACCTTAATCATATGCCTTGAGAAAAGCAAAAGAAAGAAAAATTATGAAAAAAAAGAGAAAAAAATTATATATAAATAAAAAAAAAGAAAAAAAAGAAAAAAAGGAGAAAAAGAAAAGAAAAAGAGCAAACAATAAAAAGGGGACAAAATGCCCTAAAGTAAATGGTGAAAGCAATGCATATGTACTATACTCGAAATCAGGATGCATGAATATGTGAAAAACATGGTTAATGGATAGTTAGGTTTTGTATTGTAATTACATGGATTGTCTTAAGTTAGGTGGGAAAATTTTAAGTTAATTAAGGATTCAGATTTTAGTCCACTTGACCAAATACATTCCTACCTTGACCCTAACCCCATTACAACCCTTAAAAGACCTCTTGATATGTGTATTTGTGCATCAAATTTGTGTTGATTGGTAGAAAAAGAGCAAGCCTTAGAAAGCAAGATTAGCAGAGAATTGAGAGAATCGAACCTTAAACACCTGAGCGATTAGAGCGCATACACTTCCAGTGAGGGTTCGATGCTCGATTCTTTGTTCCCGGCTTTCATGAGCTATTTTCTTCTGAAAGTTCACTTGTACTTTATTTTGTGATTTGAATTAGTGAAATCCAGTTCATATTTGTTCTTGAAAGATTTATTTACTTTTGACCAAGTAGGTAGAAACATTTTGCATGTAGTTGCATTCATATAGATAGATTGCATTTCATACTCTCTTACTTTCCCCATTCATTCTTTATAGTTTCTCTTGAGATTAGCATGAGGACATGCTAATGTTTAAGTGTGGGGAGATTTAATGCACCACTATTTTGTGGTACATCTTGTGCTTAATTGAGTGGATTATATCCACTATACTCACACTTACTCATTGAATTCGCATGTTTTACATTTGCTTTCCGAATTATATGCTTTGATTGAAAACATGTTTCTTTGGTCTTAATTTAGCTAATCTTAATCTTCTCTTATTACCATTCAATGCCGTGATATGTGCGTTAAGTGATTTCAGGGATTACAGGGCAGGAATGGCTTAGAGGATGGAAAGGAAGCATGCAAAAGTGGAAGGAATACAAGAAACTGAAGGAACTGCTAAAGTTGTCCAGCCTGACCTCTTGGTACTAAATCGACCATAACTTGAGCTACAAAGGTCCAAATGACGCGGTTCCAGTTGTGTTGGAAAGCTAACGTCCGGGGCTTCGCAATGATATATAATTTATCATAGCTTCCCTGAAGGAAGGTGACACGCACGCATGGATCACGTGGACGCGTGACCTGGCAAAAACCCAATCCACACTAACGCGTGGACGACGCTTCCGCGTGATTTTGCTGCGACCTGTATGTACCAGAAATTGCTTCTGCATGACTTTGCTGCGACCTGTATGTACCAGAAATCGCTGGGGGTAATTTTTGGGCTGTTTTTGACCCAGTTTTCGTCCCAGAAAACACATATTAGAGGCTATAAAGTGGGGGAATGTATCCATTCATGGACACAACAACATATACAACATTCATAATTCATAATTTTAGGTTTTAGATGTAGTTTTAGAGAGAGAGAGAGGCTCTCCCCTCTCTCTTACGTTTTTAGGATTAGGATCTCTTTTATTTTATGGTTATTACTTAAATAACAGGTTCACTGTTCCTTTAATTTATTTTCTACTTTTATTTATTCTATTACTTTAATTGTTATTTATCTTTTCAATTTGGCTTATGAACCTTTCCATGTTAGGATTTGAATTTATGTTTAAATGCAATTTGAGGTATTTCAGATTAATGATTGTTTTATTCTATTTATGATGCTTTCAATTTAATTTAGATTTATTTTCCCCTTTTGGCTATGATTAAGTAATCGGTAACACTTGAGTTATCAGACTCAGCAGTTGATTGAAAATTGGGATTGCTGATCGATTTGGATCGCTCTAAAGCTAGTCTTTCCACAGGATTTGACTTGGACTTAAGGATCAAATTGATTGGTCCACTTGACTTTCCTTTATTTAGTAAGGGTTAACTAAGTGGGAGCGATAAACAATTCTCATCACACCTGATAAGGATAACTAGGATAGGATTTCCAGTTCTCATACCTTGCCAAGAGATTTTCTAATTATTAATTTATTTTTCTTGTCATTTAAATTACTTGTCACCCTCTGTCCGCATCTTCAAGCACCGACAAGCAACCACCAGTGGCGGCGACCTTCTGTGCCACCGCGACATCACCACCACCCCACCGCCTCTCCTTTCTTCTTCCCCCTTTCATCAATGCAGGTTCCCTTCCCCTGTTCCCTGTCTTTCTTTTCTTTATTTTCACTGCTTTTTAATTCTTTTTTTAGAAATTTTGGTTAGGCTTAGGTTTGTTAAAACATGTGTTTCTGGACTGAAATTGTTGTTGGCTGTATCTTTATGAAATTACTGGGTTGAATGCTGCTTAGATTGAACTGAAATTTACTGTTTTGAACTCTACACACCACATGCTCAGAGAAATGTCTGAATGGAATTTTTGATTTAATTTCTATGTCTAATCAGCATAGGCTTTACATTATGGAACACTTAGCTTAATTAAAGTAAATGTAATATTGCTGGTGGCTTATGTAAGCTAAAGATTCTTTTGAAAGTTTTCAACACTTTGATAAGTAAGCGTGGATAACTTATTAGGATATATACCAAACAAACAAAGGCGAGTGACCTAAAAATTTGATTTATGTGAACTTCTTTCTAACAAATGATTGGTATAATGTATGCACAACTAACTTGTATTGTGCCTTGGTATTCTGTTGTATTTGTATTGTGTCTTGGTCCTTTTGGGGTTATAGTGACTAAAATATTTTTTTCTGACAACTAATTTGTATGTCTTTAGGTGTGTATTTTGTTGGAACAAAACAAATAAATAAAAGATAGAAAGTAAAATCCGATCCATGAAAAAAAATATCATTCAATAAACCTAGAAAATATATATTTCATCGTTTAAAAGCATTGATAAGAACTAAAAAGGTTATCGGTTTAACAACATGAAGCAGTTTATTTTCTCTTTGTAGCTTAAACATGTAATGAGTTGATGAGATAATTTCATTGTGATTTTAGAATTTGTATATGTGAACATTTGGATACATTCTTTTCTTCGCAGCCACTCTTTTGGTGCTAGTTGTAAGTCTTGATTATTATAGTCTGTGAACTTTCCTTACACTCTAATTCATCAGAAGTCAGAACATGATTTTTGCTTATGTCTTTTGTAGATAGATTTAGCAACATCTGGTAGAGGAGGAATTGGAACTTTCATTGGTATATGTGCAGTAAGTGGTGCATTTGGAATAGCAGATGCTCATGTCCAAGGTGGAATGGTGGGAGACCTTTCATATATGCATCCTGAGTTGCTTCAGGTCAGCATAACCATTGCAAAATTGCTCTTTATAACTTTCCTCACAATGTTACTTTCTTTTTTTAACCGACAAAAATTTTCTTCTCTAAAAAATTTGTGTCTCTGAATGTGTTGAATAATCCCATTAACTTCTGCATGCTTTTTTATGTGGTGTGATTTTGTTGTAGTCTTTCCTTGCTGGTGGAGCAGCATCAGGTGCATTAACTTCTGCTTTGAGGTTAGTTACAAAAGCTGCATTTGAGAACTCCAAAGATGGTCTTCGCAAAGGAGCATGTAAGTTCCAACTAACATAACTTCTCTGGAACATAAAAATTTAGTTAAACTACTAATCACTGATCATGCTTTCTTTCTTTTTTATTGATCCTTCGATTTTCAGTTCTGTTCTTTGCCATAACAACATTCTTTGAGCTTCTTTGTGTCATTCTCTACGCGTTTGTGTTTCCCAAAGTACCAATTGTGAAGTATTACCGATCAAAAGCAGCATCAGAAGGAGCAAAAACTGTTTCAGCTGATCTTGCAGCCGCTGGCATCCAGACCTCATCTGTAGTCCACTTTTTCTTTTCTTTTCTTTTCAATTCCAACATGGTTTTAAATTGCAGTTGCTACCGCAATCAGTGCTACATCAGCAATGTCATTTCATTTTAAGTTTGCCTCATCTTAAGGATAAATTTTGTTACTAGGGGATATGTCATTTCATTTTAATATTTCTTAGAAATAATTTAATCTTAGCTTATTTCTGTATTTTCTCTTCAGGTTTACAGCCAATCTTATCAATGGTTTCCATACTCCAAAAGGCGCAGAGCTAGCTAAGTGAGCATTCAGGGCTTTGAACAGCAGAGTTTCCACTTTTATTGGCATATTTTCTCCTAATTTCTTCTTGATCTTTTCATTTTTAGGAAGCAAGTATCAAAGCTGGGAAGATTTTTCTCCATTAGCTTCTTATGGAGTTTCTTCCAATGGTTTTTCACTGCTGGTGATGATTGTGGATTTTCAAGCTTCCCTACATTTGGTCTACAGGCCTATAAGAACAAGTATGTGACTCACTCTATATCTTGTTGATGAATCAAAGTATCAAATAGAAGAAGTGTTTAAAACACTTATTTCAATAAAGGACATGTAAATATATTCGCAAAACCTCTATCCTCTAAAAAATATGCTTCTTGAATGTCAAATATTAGCCAACTTTGTATTGTAATAATAATAAACCAATAAAAGAAAAACTAAGATGAAGCATTTCACCTTCTAGTGTTAGTCTTAGCTTGATGGGGTAGCACTTATTGATCCTGAATGAAATAATGCCATTTTTTATTAATTATTTATTGTTATATAATAATAAATTTGTACTTTGTTTTCCATTTCCTTTAACCACTTGCTTATCTATTTATTATTTTCTTGTGCATAACAGGCTCTACTTTGATTTTTCCGCTACTTATGTTGGGGTTAGGATGATTTGCCTATATATAATCAATGTATCCCTGCTGATTGGTGGAATTCTCTCATGGGGTATCATGTGGCCACTCATTGCTAATAAAAAAGGTGATTGGTATGATGCAAAACTTAAGCCAAGCAGCTTAGAGGGCCTTCAAGGTTACAAGGCAAGTCATCCTTTACCACTCAATTTTTACTATGTTCCGTATTTTGTAACATTAACCTTTAGGTTAATTAAACGCTAATTGATTAAACGTTAACCTTTGATTTTTCTGTTCTAACTGGACAACATATGCTGAGCCCTAGGCAAAGAAGGCTGAAAAAGATCGTTAATGGTGGATGGTGTGGGTGGAAGAAAGCTGTTGATAGCAAGGGAAAGAATTTCTTCTTGCATGTTTTATAATCTCCTTCTACCACAGAGGCCTAACATGGTTTGATAGGATCATTTTCATGGAGGGTAACAGTTCCTAGTTTGTACCAATTTTCTTGCAATGGAATGGTAGTTTTTCATGGTTGGAATTTGATAGTTCAGTTAATTAGTTGACTTACTTTTGGGTTGGTGTTTGTAACTGGCTGTGACTGTAGTCTATTATATAGGATTTATCGCTGTTATCTATTTGAGTTACTTGGACAAGTAAATGATGCCAGCAAAGGGTATTCCAAGATAATTAGAGTATTATTTTATCATCTTATTAACCTTTTTACTTTAGAGGAATTTGATCCTTCAACTATAATAGTTAATTTTTATAATAATGATTCTTTTAAAGTTTTGTAGTTTAATATTTTAGTGCTTTTGTTAAGAATTAAGTTGACTAATAAAAAAGGGCTACTGTGAAAATTTATCTTGTCTTAAATCTTTATGTTAGAGGGTTATTTATTATTTTGATAAGTTTATAAACTCATTATTTACTATTTAGTATAAATTTTATTTTTATATTTAAAAATTTATTTGTCTTGTTATCTAATATTCTGTATAAATTTTATTTTTATATTTAAAAATTTATTTGTATTAAAGGTTTACTATTTTTCAAATAAAAAATAATGAAAACATATAACTATTAAAATTGACGGCAAAGTTGTCGCTTTTATAAGTTATCTAAATAATTAAATCGACGGCAACTGTGTCGATTTTATTCAATCACATATCGACGGCGTTGTCGTCGATTTTATCAAACATATTATTGACAAAAGTGTTGTTGATTTTATTGAGTTAAATATCGACACAAAGGCTGTCGATTTTATTGAATCAATTATCGACAAAGAAGACGTCGATTTTAAATTATAATATCGACGGCAATGTTGTGGATTTTATTAAGAATGTAAATTCTCACACCCATATTACAGACGGAACAAACGTCAATTTTATTAAATTATTATGGACGGCCATGAAAGCCGTCGATTTTATTAGCATTTTGAAAAATCGACAAGCTTTATAGTGACCAACTACATCTCTATTTTGCCGTCGAATTTCAATATTATCGACGGCTTAGCCGTCGATTTGGCCGTCGATTTTAACGACGTTTCTTGTAGTGTATTTTCCAAGGTATTTCCTCTCTCTAAAAAATCTATTTTCAAATTTTCTACATCCTTCTTCCAGAGAAGAAACGACAACTTTTTGCGTTTACCATCCAGTGAATTATCCAGTAGTTTTCACCAAAACAAGTAACGTTCTTTCCTTTTTACTTTACTTCTTCTGAACTGAACCCTTTGAGATTTACTAGTGTTTTCTTCTTGTTTTGAAACTTTATGCTTTGAAATGGATGTTTTCTTTTACATGTAATTCCTTCATGATTCTAGTTCGTACTTTCATGTTCGTATTCTTTGATTAGGTTAATATAGTAGAGGTACCGCTATTTTAGTTTTTTCTAATTCTGATGGTGATGGCTTTAGATTTTATTTGCCTCATTCTTTGGGTTTTTTCACATCACACGTCTCTAGATTCTCCAGAATTTGGTGGATTTTGCTTAAATTTCCTAGATAGGTTTCGAAGCTTTCCTCTTTATAACATAGTGGTGGCGCCCCTGTAGATTTTTTCAAGATGTCGAGGAAAAAAGTCATTGCAACTCGTGAACGAGGCGACGCTGCCAGTTGTCCGAGATTTTGACTGCCCCAGTTCCCTTGATAAATAGCGAACTTGAGGTAAACATTTACTCTTGAGTTTCCGAGAAAGTGAAGGCTACCCCTTCCACCATCACCCAAGAAAAGCTTGACAACTTGAGTAATTTATGCATCTTTTCAGTCCCTAAACCAGTAGATCTTTTGTGCCATATCAACGAGCATGCTGGCAACACTCTGGATTGGCTTTGGATGTACGAGAATTTATTTTCCCGACTTGGAGTTTGTCTTCCATTTACCGATTTCCAAGTAAATATCTTAAAACACACTAGATACACCCCTTCAAAGCTTCATCCAAACAGTTGTGCCATTATTCGTGGCATTGAACTTTTTTGCTTGTTCCTAGATATTGAGCCTTCCCTTAGAGTTTTCTTTTACCTTTTCACTTTGACCATGACTTTTAGATCACAAGTTCATGGGTTCATCTCTTTTTGAGGTATCCCAAATAAGAGATTTTTTAATCACTTTGAGGGATCCTACCACGGATTCAAAGAGAAATTTTTCAAAATTGAAAAAGCTGAAGGTCTAACACCTTTTTTTTATGCCTTTAGAGGATGAAAAAAGGTTCAACATTTATTGGAATTTCAACGTCTCATCTCCAAAGATTCGCATTAATGGCATCAATGCCTCCGAGCTTGTGAGCATTAATATGCTAATGTTGTTGTGGAATGAATGCCCTCTCAGCTTGACAGATATTATGGTAAATGAACAAGCTACTCAGAATGTTGTTGGTAAACTTCCTTGTTTATTAGCTTCTAACTATATAATTATTCAATTTCTATATATTTTTATGATTTTGTTTACTTATTAAAGGTTTTGCTCTTTTCCTAGTTGACATGGTTGGAGGTCTTGTGGCCATTGCTGCTATGAAGAAGAGGTTGGAATCCCAATCAAAGCTTCTGATCAATGTTAATGGTGATCGAGTTTCTTCTTCTGTCACGATTAACCATCTACCACCAACCCCCAAAACTGAAGGAGGTGGGGAGGGACAAGATCCTGAGATCCACATTTTGGCAGAAGATTCTCCCATTAGCTCCCGAGAAAAGAAAAAAAATTGAAGAATAAGGGCACAGAAGCTACTGATATTTCTCTAAGTTTGTTTGCTTGTGTGTTGATAATACATAATTTTTAAATCACATTCCTTAGAACTACCGCCAAGTGCACCGGGTCGTATCAAGTAATAAACTCACGGTGAGTGAGTCTCGACTCTCGATCCCACGAGGATTAACGGATTAAGCAAGTAATAGTTAATTGATTATTCTAGTTAGACGGTCATATTTGTATAATGAACAAAATATAAACAGGAATTTAAATGACTTGAAATAAATGAAAGAAATAAAGAACAAGAAAGTAAATGATGGAAATGTAAAGTGTTAAAAATTAAATAGAAAGAATGTAAATGACTAGAAGGTAAAACTAAGAGAAGCATTTTTACAAACACTTGGAAGGTATAAATAAGCATAAGTAAAGAAAGCAATAAATTTGCATAATTAAATAACAAGAATTTAAAGAGAACAATTAAATGACAAGAATTAAAGACAAGAAGTAAATAACAAGAATTAAGAATGAAATTAACATTGGGATCAAAAGATATTACATTCTTAGGATCAATAGTTTTCATCTCCTCTTCAATTATGCAATCGTTGATCTCTTGACAAATCATAAGTGATTGAATTCCAATCTTTTGGTATTTCAATCTTTCTTAACTTGATCAATTGCCAATCTCTTGATCTAATTGCTCATGAGAAGAGATGAAGATTGGTCTCAAATTTAGAGCCACACAATTTCATGAATCAAGTTATAGGATGATTATATGTCATGTATCAATCCCAAACCCAAATTCATAGCCATTGAGAGAAAGAACTTTAAGCATTAATTCTATGATTTCTTTCTCAAGTCCTCATAGAATTCAAGTGGATTCAAATTCTTTCTCAAGATATTTCGAATCTTTGAAGTGAAGAACGGAGATTCTTTCTAAAGAAACAATAAAAGAAGGATTGAAGATGAAGAAGAAATCAAATTAATCCATTGAAAAATAATAGAGCTCTCTTTCCCAATGAAGAGAACTAGAAACTCATAACTAAAAAATTACAAAAGTGTGTATGAAAGAAAATAGAAGAGAGGAAGAGGATGAGAGTGGGGTGTGGAGTCACCTCCATCACCTCTTGGTGTGTCCAAAATAATTAATCTAAGTTCCTTTTTATAAGCTACCTAAATTACAAATTCAAATGAAATTATAATCAAATACAAATTTCCTAACTACTTCTAGATGATTCTTGTGGCCTTGATTGATTGTTAATTGTGGCTTGACTTGGATGGAATTGTGTTGGGCTTGTGAAGTTTTGAGTCTCTTCTTGGAGGCTTAAAACATTGAAGAATAAATGAAGGAAGTGAGATATTGGAAGTGGCCCAATGTGGAGTGTCATTGAAGTGGCACTTTGGTGAAACTTTGGGCTTTTGAAGGCTTGGAAAGCCTTGCAACATTGAAAGATGGGGTCATTTCCGGCCTCAAACTGAACGTCCATTATAAACTATTATATATCATTGGAAAGCTCTAGAAGTCAGCTTTCTAACGCCGCTAGAAGCGTATTATTTGGACCTCTCCAACTCAAGTTAAGATCTTTCGAAGGTGAAGAGGTCAGTCTGGCGTGTTTACAGGTGCAAAGGCGTGTGAAATTCTACATGCCAGCTTTGCAAGGCTGAAAGATGGGTAATTTTCACCCTTAGCTTCAGTGTCCACTGTTAAGTGTTATATATGGTTGAAAAGCTCTGGAAGTCTACTTTCCAATGACACTAAAATCACCTAATTTAGAGTTTTGTAGTTCAAGATATCTTTGTTGAAGTATGAAGAAGTCAAGGTTGCAAATCCTATTTGAGCTTGTTTTGTGCTTTTTGCTTCTTCTTCTATTATTTCCTACAAAATTCATTACCTTAAACAATCAAATCAATATTCAATTTAATCACCAAAACACTTCCATAATTAAGCATTATGAATTGATTTTTTATATGAAAATGTATAGAAAAACACAACATGATGCGCATGCATCACAACATCAAACTTGAACTTTGCTTGTCCTCAAGCAAATAAATAATCATGCAATACAATTTGACAATCCAAGGTCAGACGAATAGCAATTAAATATTCATGGTTGGCTAGTTTACTATGCATGCAATAATCACGAAAGAAATTCAAATGATTGATGTTTCTATCTTGATCACTTTATGAAATCTTTTCTTATATTCCTTCCTTGAAACAAGCCTTTTGTCTTTCTCTTCTCTTTCTTAGCTTAGCTCCTAGGGTGCTTTGCACTATTTTTTCTTAGGTTCGACTCTAAATGCTTTGTTTTCAAGTATTACCACTCGATACATAAGCACCACAAGCATGTAACTAGAGAACTCTTTAAGCTCATGTGTTTCTTTTCTTTACTCTCTAATCATTGATGCTCAGAGCCTTGAGCTTTGAGAGAGTGCTTTGCACTTGAGTCTACCCTTGACTCTAAGTGTTTTCTTTTCAAACATTTTGCTTGATACATAAACACCACAAGTACTTGACTAATGAATTGTCATTGGTACTTAGAGCCTTCAACTTTTTCATTCTTTCCCTTTTTCTTTCTTGATCATTACTTTGTGATTTGCTTCTTCAAGGTTTTCAAAATTTCAAAGATTTCATAAAATGTTCTAGATAAAAATGTCAATAAAATAAATCCAAATGTGTTGAGCAAGAATAGTCATGTTAGCCTTTCAATACTTATTATATGCTCATGCTAGCTTCTTCTTTAATTACCTTGTTTGTTTATGATCATGATGCTTAATTGTCTTGACTAACAAATTTCAAGATGATAATTATGATGTAAAAGTAACATGTTACAATTCAAAATTAAACTATGCTTATCTAAAAGGAAGAACACACGTGCATATAGAAGAGATAGAAGACAATCATGCAATTGAAAGTATCAAAAACAAATAAGAGAAAAAAGAACTTAACCACCTTTTAGTTCATCATCATTGTTGTTGTCATTTTTCCTCATATTCTCTCTCTCCAACACCAAACTTAGAAAGATTACTTGTCCTCAAGCAACAAGTGAGAAAAGTGGTGATGGGATTGTGAATAAATCATGAATGTCTTAAAATAATGATGTAAGCAATGCATGTGTTTAAACAAGAAAAATTAAAGATAACAATAAAGGCCATAAAGAAATAGAGATAATGTGATTGCATTAATAAGTGGGTTGGGCATGGTGCATTGCATGAAAGGTAAATGGCCACATCAAACTTGGTGTGATACTTTCATTTTAAAATGATGCAAGTACCTAGTGAAGATTGAAAATCAAATTGTTGCATGACAACACCAAACTTATTCTATGCAATCTCATGCCAAATCATTTGAAAGTAAAACTAAGTAAAGCAAGAAATTGTTATCGACGGTTGGGTTGCCTCCCAACAAGCACTCTTTTACTGTCATTATCTTGACATGTTGGTTCTTGAATTTTCTTCCTCTTCTTCCAATTGGTTAACAGAAATGACTTCAAGGGAGAAGAGGAGAAAATTGATTCCCCTAGCTTTGATTGCCTCCTAACAAGCTTTCTTTTGTTATTAGCTTGACTCCTCTTGCTTGTTGGAGTAGAGGTTGGATTTCTTTTAGTTGACCTTCTCTTTTTCATGGATATTATCTATTATTTCTTGGTCACAATCCTTCTTTGAGTGCTTTCCTTGATTGCCTTCACTTCTTTGATTTCATGACTTTGGTGTTGTATGATAGTTGGAGTGTTTTCTTTGTCAAAAAACTTCTTGAATTGATGGTTCACTTAAATCCTCCTCCATGAAACTCTCTGTTTCATTGTAATGTAAACTTCCTTAGTTGATTTTTTCCCTTAGAGTAGGAATTGTGTCACTAGGGAAGACATTGGTGGTTCTTTCAGAGAGTTGTTTTGCAATTTGTCCTAATTGTATCTCAAGATTTTTTAGGGTGGCCTCTTGATTCTTAAAACTGTCCCTTGTTTCTTGCATGAATTTTTCTTTGGCAAGTTCAAGATTGGAGAGTCTTTGAGAGTCTTGGGATGATTGGGGTAGTTGTGTTTGGTACGGTTGTGATTGGTGGGCATGATTTGAAGGGTTGAAAGGCATGTTTTGTGTGGGGGGGTTATTGGAGGTGTAGTGAAGTTGTTTTGGGAGTTGTGGATTGAGTTTTGTGGATAATGAAATGAGTGAAATGGATTTTGTGGTGAGGCAAAGTTAAGTGATGAAGGTTTTTGAAATGAAAAGTTAGGAGGTGAGGGTGGACAATTTTTCATGAATGTATTCAAGGCACAATCAAGTGATGATGGCTCTTGATGGATAGGATATGGATTATTGAAATCTCTTTGGTTTTGACCATTCCAACCATAATTTGGATAGTTATTCCACTCATAGGAGTATGAATCATTTTGTGGTCTTGGAAAGTATCCCATTTAGTTTGGTTGCTCAAACTCCATCATTCCTTGTTCTTGATATCCCCAACCACAATTAGTATAGTAACTTGAATTATTTTGTGGTGGTGAAAAATATCCCATGTAATTTGTTTGATTAAAGGGTGATGGAAACTCCATCCTTCCTTGAAATAATCACCAAGATAAAAAGAAATTGGAATCTCCCTTTTCATAATTGAGAAAATTTCTAGTGAGGCAATTTCACGAACACTTAACTAGCAATAGAAAATAAAGAAATAAAAGTAATTAAATGAATAAAACTGGTGCACGAATTGTAAATCAAACTTTTTACAATTCGTACCACTAACCAGCAAGTGCACTGGGTCGTCCAAGTAATACTTTACGTGAGTAAGGGTCGATCCCATGGAGATTGTTAGCTTGAAGCAATCTATGGTTATTGATATGCGAAATTGTTACTCAGGTTGTGAATTATTGTTTGAAATTGATTCCCTGGCGATGGCACCAAAAACGGATGCACAGAACCATGGTCTAAACATATCTTCACAACTTCGCATAACTAACCAGCAAGTGCACTGGGTCATCCAAGTAATAAACCTTACGTGAGTAAGGGTCGATCCCACGGAGATTGTTGGTATGAAGCAAGTTATGGTCACCTTGTAAATCTCAGTCAGGCGGATATAAAATAGTTATGGAGTTTTCGAAATTAATACTAAAATAAGGATAGAAATACTTATGTAAATCATTGGTGAGAATTTCAGATAAGTGTATGGAGATGCATTCATTCCTCTGAACCTCTGCTTTCCTGCTGTCTTCATCCAATCCGTCTTACTCCTTTCTATGGCTGGCTTTATGTAAGGATGTCACCGGTGCCAATGGCTACTTTCAATCCTCTCGGGAAAATGGTCCAAATGCTCTGTCATAGCACGGCTAATCGTCTGGAGGCATCACCCTTGTCGTTGGTTGCATCCTATTCCTCTCTGTGAAAATGGTCCGATGCGCTGTCACTGCATGGCTAATCATCTTGGAGGTTCTCAATCATACTGGAATAGAATTTACTATCCTTTTGCGTCTGTCACTACGCCCAGCACTCGCGAGTTTGGAGTTTGTCACAGTCATTCAATCCCAGAGTCCTACTCGGAATACCACGGACAAGGTTTAGACTTTCCAGACTCTCATGAATGCCGCCATCAATCTAGCTTATACCACTAAGATTCTGATTAAGAGATCTAAGAGATACTCATTCAATCTAATGTAGAACGGATGTGGTTGTCAGGCACGCGTTCATAAGGAATGATGATGATTGTCACGTTCATCACATTCGGGTTGAAGTGCGAATGAATATCTTAGAAGCGAAATAAGATGAATTGAATAGAAAACAGTAGTACTTTACATTAATCTTTGAGGAACAGCAGAGCTCCACACCTTAATCTATGGAGTGCAGAAACTCTACCGTTGAAAATACATAAGTAATTAAGGTCCAGGCATGGCCGAATGGCCAGCCCCCAAACGTGATCAATAGATCAAAAGATAATCCAAAGATGTCTAATACAATAGTAAAAGGTCCTATTTATAATAAACTAGCTACTAGGGTTTACAGAAGTAAGTAATTGATGCATAAATCCACTTCCAGGGCCCACTTGGTGTGTGCTTGGGCTGAGCTTGAAGTCTACACGTGGAGAGGTCATTCTTGGAGTTGAACGCCAGCTTTTGTGCCAGTTTGGGCGTTGAACTCCACTTTGCAACTTGTTTCTGGCGCTGGACGCCAGAATTGGGCAGAGAGCTGGTGTTGAACGCCAGTTTGCGTCGTCTAAACTTGGGCAAAGTATGGACTATTATATATGGCCGGAAAGCCCTGGATGTCTACTTTCCAACGCAATTGGAAGCGCGCCATTGTGAGTTCTGTAGCTCCAGAAAATCCATTTTGAGTGCAGGGAGGTCAGAATCCAATAGCATCAGCAGTCCTTCTTCAACCTCTGAATCTGATTTTTGCTCAAGTCCCTCAATTTCAGCCAGAAAATACCTGAAATCACAGAAAAACACACAAACTCATAGTAAAGTCCAGAAATGTGAATTTAACATAAAAACTAATGAAAACATCCCTAAAAGTAACCAGATTCTACTAAAAACATACTAAAAACAATGCCAAAAAGCGTATAAATTATCCGCTCATCACAACATCAAACTTAAATTGTTGCTTGTCCCCAAGCAACTGAAAATCAAATGGGATAAAAAGAAGAGAATATACTATAAATTCGAAACTATCAATGAAACATAGCTCCAATCAAATGAGCGGGACTTATAGCTTTTTGCCTCTTGAATAGTTCTGGCATCTCACTTTATCCATTGAGGTTCAGAATGATTGGCATCTATAGGAACTCAGAGTTCAGATAGTGTTATTGATTCTCCTAGTTCAGTATGATGATTCTTGAACACAGCTATTTTATGAGTCTTGGCCGTGGCCCTAAGCACTTTGTTTTCCAGTATTACCACCGAATACATAAATGCCACAGACACATAATTGGGTGAACCTTTTCAGATTGTGACTCAGCTTTGCTAAAGTCCCCAATTAGAGGTGTCCAAGGTTCTTAAGCACACTCTTTTTTTTTTCTTTGGACCTTGACTTTAACCGCTCAGTCTCAAGTTTTCACTTGACACCTACACGCCACAAGCACATGGTTAGGGACAGCTCGGTTTAGCCGCTTAGACCAGGATTTTATTCCTTTAGGCCCTCCTATCCACTGATGCTCAAAGCCTTGGGATCCTTTTTATTTGCCCTTGCCTTTTGGTTTTAAGGGTTATTGGCTTTTTGCTCTTGCCTCTTGGTTTTAAGAGCTTTTGGCTTTTTCTGCTTGCTTTTTCTCTTTCTTTCTATTTTTTTTCGCCCTTTTTTTTTCTGCAAGCTTTGTTCTTTGCTGCTTTTTCTTGCTTCAAGAATCATTTTTATGATTTTTGAGATTATCAAATAACATGTTTCCTAGTCATCATTCTTTCAAGAGCCAACATATTTAACATTCTTAAACAACAACTTCAAAAGACATATGCACTGTTCAAGCATACATTCAGAAAACAAGAAGCATTGTCACCACATCAATATAATTAAACTAAGTTCAAGGATAAATTCAAAACTCATGTACTTCTTGTTCTTTTGAATTAAAACATTTTTCATTTAAGAGAGGTGATGGATTCATAGGACATTCATAACTTTAAGACAAAGTTACTAACTACTAATGATCATGTAATGAAGGTACAAACATAGATAAGCACTTAACATAGAGAAAACGAAAAACAGAGAAAGTAAGAACAAGGAATGAGTCCACCTTAGTGATGGTGGCGTTTCCTTCTTGAGGAACCAATGATGTTCTTGAGCTCTTCTATGTCTCTTCCTTGTCTTTGTTGCTCCTCCCTCATTGCTTTTTGATCTTCTCTTATTTCATGAAGGATGATGGAGTGCTCTTGATGTTCCACCCTTAGTTGTCCCATGTTGGAACTTAATTCTCCTAGGGAGGTGTTAATTTGCTCCCAATAGTTTTGTGGAGGAAAATGCATATGAGGCATCTCTGGGATCTCATGGTGATGAGCTTCCTGCACCTCTTGAGCTCCATGAATGGGCTCTCTTGCTTGCTCCATCTTTTTCTTAGTGATGGGCTTCTCTTCCTCAATGTGAATGTCTCCTTCTATGGAAGCTCCAGCTGAGTTTCTTCTCCAATCATGATGCTATGGATCATGATGGCCCGATCCACAGTAACTTCAGATCAGTTGCTAGTGGGGATGATGGAGCGTTGGATGAACTCCAACCATCCTCTAGCCACAGGCTTGAGGTCCAATCTTCTTAGTTGAACCGGCTTGCCTTTGGAGTCAATCTTCCATTGAGCTCCTTCCACACATATGTCCATGAGGACTTGGTCCAACCTTTTATTAAAGTTGACCCTTCTAGTGTAGGGGCGTTCATCTCCTTGCATCATAGGCAAGTTAAACACCAACCTCACATTTTCCGGACTAAAATCCAAGTATTTCCCCCGAACCATTGTAACATAGTTCTTTGGATCCGGGTTCTTACTTTGATCATGGTTCTTGGTGATCCATGCATTGGCATAGAACTCTTGAACCATTAGGATGCCGACTTGTTGGATGGGATTTGTTAGAACTTCCCAACCTCTTCTTTGGATTTCATGTTGGATCTCCGGATACTCATTTCTCTTGAGTTTGAAAGGGACCTCGGGGATCACCTTCTTCTTGGCCACAACATCATAGAAGTGGTCTTGATGAGCTTTGGAGATGAATCTTTCCATCTCCCATGACTCGGAGGTGGAAGTTTTTGTCTTCCCTTTCCCTTTTCTAGAGGATTCTCCGGTCTTGGGTGCCATCAATGGTAATGGAAAAACAAAAAGCTTATGCTTTTACCACACCAAACTTAGAATATTGCTCACCCTAGAGCAAGAGAAGAAAGAATAATATGAAGAAGAAGAAGAAAATATGGAAAAGAGTGGGGAGGTGTGTTTCGGCCAAGAAGAGAAGAGAGGGTTGTGTTGTGTGAAAATGAGGAAGAATGGAAGGCTTTATATAGGGAAGGGAGGGGGGGTTAAGGTTCGGCCATATGGGTGGGTTTGGGTGGAAAATTGATTTGAATTTTGAAGGTAGGTGGAGTTTATTGGGTAGGTTTATGGGGAAGAGTGGGTGGATGTGAGTGGTGAAGGGTTAATAGGGAAGAGAGATAGAGGTGATAGGTGAAGGGTTTTGGGGAAGAGTGTTTATTGGGAATAGAGGATGATTGAGAAGAGAGAAGAGAGTGAGTGGAGGTAGGTGGGGATCCTGTGGGGTCCACAGATCCTGAGATGTTCAAGGATTTACAACCTTGCACCAAATTAGGCATGTAAAATGCCCTTGCACACAACTCTGGGCGTTCAGCGCCAGGTTGGTGCCCATTTTGGGCGTTCAACGCTCATTTGTTGCCCATTTCTGGCGTTGAACGCCAGAACCATGCTTGTTCTGGGCGTTCAGCGCCAGCTCTTCTCCAGGGTGCAATTCTGGCGTTTAGCGCCCAGATGCTGCCCATTTTGGGCGTTCAGCGCCCAGATACTGCCCATTTTGGGCGTTCAGCGCCAGAACCATGCTCTGTTCTGGCGTTGAACGCCAAATAGGTGCTTCCTCCAGGGTGTGATTTTTCTTCCGCTGTTTTTGATTCTGTTTATAAATTTTTCGTTTATTTTGTGACTCCACATGATCATGAACCTAAGAAAACATGAAAAACAAAAATAAAATTAGATAAATAAACATTGGGTTGCCTCCCAACAAGCGCTTCTTTAATGTCAATAGCTTAACAGTGGGCTCTCATGGAGCCTCACAGATGTGCAGAGCTTTGTTGAGACCTCCCAACACCAAACTTAGAGTTTGGATATGGGGGTTTGATACCAAACTTAGAGTTTGGTTGTGGCCTCCCAACACCAAACTTAGAGTTTGACTGTGGGGGCTTTGGTTGACTCTGCTTTGAGAGAAGCTTTTTCTGCTTCCTCTTCATGGATGCAGAGAAAGATCCTTGAGTTGTAAACACAAGGTTGTCCTCATTTATTTGAAGGATCAATTCTCCTCTGTCCACATCAATCACAGCTCTTGCTGTGGCTAGGAAAGGTCTTCCTAGGATGATGGATTCATCCTCTTCCTTTCCAGTATCCAAGACTATGAAATCAGTAGGGATGTAAAGGTCTTCAACCTTCACTAACACGTCCTCTACTTGTCCATAAGCCTGTTTTCTTGAATTGTCTGCCATCTCTAATGAGATTTTAGCTACTTGTACCCCATAGATTCCCAGTTTCTCTATTACAGAGAGGGGCATGAGGTTTATCCTTGAACCAAGGTCACACAGAGCCTTAAAGATCATGGTGCCTATGGTACAAGGTATTATGAACTTTCCAGGATCCTGTTTCTTCTGAGGCAATGTCAGTTGATCCAGATCACTTAGTTCATTGGTGAACAAGGGAGGTTCATCTTCCCAAGTCTCAATACCAAATAATTTGGCATTTAGCTTCATGATTGCACCAAGGAACTTGGCAGCTTGCTCTTCAGTAACATCCTCATTCTCTTCAGAAGAGGAATACTCATCAGAGCTCATGAATGGCATAAGGAGGTTCAATGGAATCTCTATGGTCTCTAGATGAGTCTCAGATTCCTTAGGTTCCTCAGAGGGAAGCTCCTTATTGATCACTGGACGTCCCAGGAGGTCTTCTTCCTTGGGATTCACGTCCTTCTCCTCTCTTGTGGGTTCGGCCATGGTAATTAATTCAATGGCATTGCACTCTCCTTTTGGATTCTCTTCTGTATTGCTTGGGAGAGTACTAGGAGGGATTTCAGTGATCCTTTTACTCAGCTGGCCCACTTGTGCTTCCAAATTTCTAATAGAAGACCTTGTTTCATTCATGAAACTCACAATGGCCTTAGATAGATCAGAGACTAAATTTGCTAAGCTAGATGGATTCTGCTCAGAATTCTCTGTCTGTTGCTGAGTGGATGATGGAAAAGGCTTGTTATTGCTAAACCTGTTTCTTCCACCATTATTAAAGCCTTGTTGAGGCTTTTGATCCTTCCATGAGAGATTTGGGTGATTTCTCCATGATGGATTGTAGGTGTTTCCATATGGTTCACCCATGTATTTTAACTCTACTATTGCAGGGTTCTCAGGATCATAAGCTTCTTCCTCAGAAGATGCCTCTTGAGTACTGTTGGATGCAGCTTGCATTCCATTCAGACTCTGAGAAATCATATTGACTTGCTGAGTCAATATTTTATTCTGAGCCAATATGGCATTCAGAGTATCAATTTCAAGAACTCCCTTCTTCATAGGCGTCCCATTACTCACAGGATTCCTCTCAGAAGTGTACATAAACTGGTTATTAGCAACCATGTCAATGAGTTCTTGAGCTTCTGCAGGCATTTTCTTTAGGTGAATGGATCCACCTGCAGAACTATCCAATGACATCTTTGATAACTCAGATAAACCATCATAGAATATATCCAGGATGGTCCACTCTGAAAGCATGTCAGAAGGACACTTTTTGGTCAGCTTCTTGTATCTTTCCCAAGCTTCACAGAGGGATTCACCTTCTTTCTGTCTGAAGGTTTGAACATCAGCTCTAAGCTTGCTCAGCTTTTGAAGAGGAAAGAACTTGGCTAAGAAAGCCGTGACCAGCTTATTCCAAGAGTTCAGGCTGTCTTTGGGTTGAGAGTCCAACCATATTCTAGCTCTGTCTCTTATAGCAAAAGGGAAAAGCATGAGCCTGTAGACTTCAGGATCTACTCCATTAGTCTTAACAGTATCACAGATATGCAAGAATTCAGTTAAGAACTGAAAAGGATCTTCAGATGGAAGTCCATGAAACTTGCAGTTCTGCTGCATTAGAGAAACTAGCTGAGGTTTCAGCTCAAAATTGTTTGCTCCAATGGTAGGAATGGAGATGCTTCTTCCATGTAAATTGGAATTAGGTGCAGTAAAGTCACCAAGGATTCTCCTTACATTATTGTTGTTGGTTTCGGCTGCCATCTCCTTTACTTGTTCGAAATTTTCAATAAGGTTGTCTCTGGATTGTTGTAATTTAGCTTCTCTTAGTTTTCTCTTCAGAGTCCTTTCAGGTTCTGGATCAGCTTCAACAAGAATGCCTTTTTCCTTGTTCCTGCTCATAAGAAAGAGAAGAGAACAAGAAAAGAAGAGGAATCCTCTATGTCACAGTAAAGAGGTTCCTTGTTGTTAGTAGAAGAAGAAAAGGAATAGGGGTGAAGAAGAATGAAGAATCCAAACACAAGGGTAAGGATAGGAGCAGTGATGTGAGATGAAGAGAAGTGTTAGTAGATGAATAAATAATTAGAAGGAGATGAGAGGAGGGGAGAATTTTCGAAAATAATTTTTGAAAAAGAGTTAGTGATTTTCAAAAATAGTTTTTGAAAAAGGTTAGTAGTTTTTCGAAAATTCAAATAAAAAAATAAAATAATTAGTCTAATTAAAAAGAAATTTTGAAAAAGAGGGAAGATTTTTTCGAAAATTAGAGAGAGAGAGTTAGTTAGGTAGTTTTGAAAAAGGTAAGAAACAAACAAAAAGTTAGTTAGTTAGTTGACACAAATTTTGAAAAGATAAGAAGTTAGGAGGTTAGAAAAGATATTTTGCAATCACTTTTTTGAAAAAGGTAAGATAAGAAGATATTTTTGAAAAGATATGATAGAAATTAGTTTTTGAAAAAGATTTTATTTTTAAAATCTCAATTAATGACTTGATTCACAAGAAATCACAAGATATGATTCTAGAACTTAAAGTTTGAATCTTTCTTAACAAGTAAGTAACAAACTTGAAATTTTTGAATCAAAACATTAATTGATGATGTTATTTTTGAAAATATGATATAAAAATAAGAAAAAGATTTTTGAAAAATATTTTTAAAATTTTCGAAAATAACTAAGAAAAATGAAAAAGTTTTGATTTTTGAAAAAGATTTTGAAAAAGATAAGATTTTAAAATTAAAAATTTGATTTGACTCATAAAAACAACTAGATTTTAAAAATTTTTGAAAAAGTCAACTCAAATTTTCGAATTTTATGAGAGAAAAAGGAAAAGATATTTTTTTTTATTTTTGAATTTTTATGATGAGAGAGAAAAACGTGAAAATGATGCAATGCATGAAAATTTTTAGATCAAAACAATGAATGCATGCAAGAATGCTATGAATGTTAAGATGAACACTAAGAACACTTTGAAGATCATTATGAACATCAAGAACATATTTTTGAAAATTTTTATATGCAAAGAAAACATGCAAGACACCAAACTTAAAAATCTTTCATGTTTAGACTCTATGGATGCAAGAATGCATATGAAAAACAAGAAAAGACACAAAACAAGAAAACATCAAGATCAAACAGGAAGACTTACCAAGAACAACTTGAAGATCATGAAGAACACTATGAATGCATGAATTTTTCGAGAAATGCAAGATGAATATGCAATTGACACCAAACTTTCAACTTTACTCAAGACTCAAACAAGAAACATAAAATATTTTTGATTTTTTTGATTTTATGATTTTTTTGTATTTTTTTTAATTTTTTCGAAAATCATTTTGTGAAAAAGAAAAATAAGGATTCCAAAATTTTTAATATGAATTCCAGGAATCTTCAATTCTTAGTCTAAAGCTCCAATATGAGGGTTAGACATGGCTTAATAGCCAGTCAAGCTTTAGCATAAATATGGGAGTATTTCATTCAATTTTAAGCTAAAACCTCTGTCCAAAAGAATTTAGACATGGTTTTATAGCCAGCATGCTTCAACATGCTTCATGAAACTCTAGAATTCATTCTTAAAAATTCTGAAGAAAAATATATTTTTGAAAACATTTTTATATATTTTTTTTTCGAAAACAAGTGAGAAATTTTTGAAAGGTTTTTGAAAAATTTTTGAAAATAAAAAAAGAAAATTACCTAATCTGAGCAACAAGATGAACCGTCAGTTGTCAAAACTCGAACAATCCCCGGCAACGGCGCCAAAAACTTGATATGCGAAATTGTTACTCAGGTTGTGAATTATTGTTCGAAATTGATTCCCTGGCGATGGCACCAAAAACAGAAGCACAGAACCATGGTCTAAACACATCTTCACAACTTCGCATAACTAACCAGCAAGTGCACTAGGTCGTCCAAGTAATAAACCTTACGTGAGTAAGGGTCGATCCCACGGAGATTGTTGGTATGAAGCAAGCTATGGTCACCTTGTAATCTCAGTCAGGCGGATATAAAACAGTTATGGAGTTTTCGAAATTAATACTAAAATAAGGATAGAAATACTTATGTAAACCATTGGTGAGAATTTCAGATAAGTGTATGGAGATGCATTCATTCCTCTGAACCTCTGCTTTCCTGCTGTCTTCATCCAATCCATCTTACTCCTTTCTATGGCTGGCTTTATGTAAGGATGTCACCGGTGCCAATGGCTACTTTCAATCCTCTCGGGAAAATGGTCCAAATGCTCTGTCACAGCACGGCTAATCGTCTGGAGGCATCACCCTTGTCGTTGGTTGCATCCTATTCCTCTCTGTGAAAATGGTCCGATGCGCTGTCACTGCATGGCTAATCATCTTGGAGGTTCTCGATCATACTGGAATAGAATTTACTATCCTTTTGCGTCTGTCACTACGCCCAGCACTCGCGAGTTTGGAGTTCGTCACAGTCATTCAATCCCAGAGTCCTACTCGGAATACCACGAACAAGGTTTAGACTTTCCAGACTCTCATGAATGCCGCCATCAATCTAGCTTATACCACTAAGATTCTGATTAAGAGATCTAAGAGATACTCATTCAATCTAATGTAGAACGGAAGTGGTTGTCAGGAACGCGTTCATAAGGAATGATGATGATTGTCACGTTCATCACATTCAGGTTGAAGTGCGAATGAATATCTTAGAAGCGAAATAACATGAATTGAATAGAAAACAGTAGTACTTTGCATTAATCTTTGAGGAACAGCAGAGCTCCACACGTTAATCTATGGAGTGCAGAAACCCTACCGTTGAAAATACATAAGTAATGAAGGTCCAGGCATGGCCGAATGGCCAGCCCCCGAACGTGATCAATAGATCAAAAGATAATCCAAAGATGTCTAATACAATAGTAAAAGATCCTATTTATAATAAACTAGCTACTAGGGTTTACAGAAGTAAGTAATTGATGCATAAATCCACTTCCGGGTCCACTTGGTGTGTGCTTGGGCTGAGCTTGAAGTCTACACGTGGAGAGGTCATTCTTGGAGTTGAACGCCAGCTTTTGTGCCAGTTTGGGCGTTGAACTCCACTTTGCAACTTGTTTCTGGCGCGGGACGGCAGAATTGGGCAGAGAGCTGGCGTTGAAAGCCAGTTTGCATCGTCTAAACTTGGGCAAAGAATGAACTATTATATATTGCTGGAACGCCCTGGATGTCTACTTTCCAACGCAATTGGAAGCGCGCCATTTTGAGTTCTGTAGCTCCAGAAAATCCATTTTGAGTGTAGGGAGGTCAGAATCCAACAGCATCAGCAGTCCTTCTTCAACCTCTGAATCTGATTTTTGCTCAAGTCCCTCAATTTCAGCCAGAAAATACCTGAAATCACAGAAAAACACACAAACTCATAGTAAAGTCCAGAAATGTGAATTTAACATAAAAACTAATGAAAACATCCCTAAAAGTAACCAGATTCTACTAAAAATATACTAAAAACAATGCCAAAAAGCGTATAAATTATCCGCTCATCAGTTATCTTGTAACTCTTAGTCAGGAAAACAATAAAATAATTCACTTATCAAATTTGATTGCAAGGAATAAAAGGGCAGAACACAAATTATACTTGTATGCAATGATGGAGAATATGTTGGAGTTTTGGAGATGCTTTATCTTCTGAAATTCTGCTTTCCTCTGTTTCTAATTCACGCACGCACGTCCTCCTATGGCAAGCTGTGTGTTGGTGGATCACCATTGTCAATGGCTACCATCCATCCTTCCAGTGAAAAGGGTCCAGGTGCGCTGTCACCGCACGGCTAATCTTCTGCAGGTTCTCAGTCGTACCGGAATAGGATTTACTATCCTTTTGTGTCTGTCACTACGCCCAGCACTCGCGAGTTTGAAGTTCGTCACAGTCATTTAATCCCAGAGTCCTACTCAGAATACCACAGACAAGGTTTAGACTTTCCGGACTCTCATGAATGCCGCCATCAATCTAGCTTATACCACGAAGATTCTGATTAAGAGATCCAAGAGATACTCATACAATCTAAGGTAGAACGGAAGTGGTTGTCAAGCACGTGTTCATAGGGAATGATGATGATTGTCACGTTCATCACATTCAGGTTGAAGTGCGAATGAATATTTTAGATAGGAACACGCATGTTTGAATAGAAAACAGAAATACTTACATTAATTCATCGAGACACAGCAGAGCTCCTCACCCCCAACAATGGAGTTTAGAGACTCATGCCGTCAAAAGATACAAAGTTCAGATCTAAGATATCATGAGGTGCGAAATAAACCTCTAAAAGTTGTTTAAATACTAAACTAGTAACCTAGGTTTACAGAAAATGAATAAACTATGATAGATGGTGCAGAAATCCACTTCTGGGGCCCACTTGGTATGTGCTGGGGCTGATACTTAAGCTAATCACGTGCATAGGGCTGTTTTGGGCGTTCAACGCCAGCTTTGGATCCTTTTCTGGCGTTGAACTCCAACTTGTAACTTGTTTCTGGCGCTGGACGCCAGACAGCAACATGGAACTGGCGTTGAATGCCAGTTTGCGTCATCTATCCTTGAGCAAAGTATGAAGTATTATATATTTCTGGAAAGCCCTGGATGTCCACTTTCCAACGCAATTGGAAGCGTGCCATTTGGAGTTCTGTAGCTCCAGAAAATCTACTTTGAGTGCAGGGAGGTCAGAATCCAACAGCATCAGCAGTCCTTTTTCAGCCTGAATCATATTTTTGCTCAGCTCCCTCAATTTTAGCCAGAAAATACCTAAAATCATAGAAAAACACACAAACTCATAGTAAAGTCCAGAAATATGAATTTTGCCTAGAAACTACTAAAAATAAACTAAAAACTAACTAAAACACACTAAAAACTATATGAAATTAACCCCAAAAAGCGTATAAAATATTCGCTCATCACAACACCAAACTTAAACTGTTGCTTGTCCTCAAGCAACTAGATAAATAAAATAGAGTACAAATAACTTTTAGAAGCAATAATATCTCAGAGTTTTTGATTGAAGCTCAGATTCTAATTAGATGAGCGGGACTAGTAGCTTTTTGCTTCTGAATAGTTTTGGCATCTCACTTTATCCATTGAAGCTCAGAGTGATTGGCATCTATAGGAACTCAGAATTCAGATAGTGATATTGATTCTCCTAGTTTAGTATGTTGATTCTTGAACACAGCTACTTTATGAGTCTTGGCCGTAAGACACATAATTGGGTGAACCTTTTCAGATTGTGACTCAGCCTTGCTAAAGTCCCCAATTAGAGGTGTCCAGGGTTCTTAAGCACACTCTTCTTTTTGCTTTGGACCTTGACTTTAACCGCTCAATCTCAAGTTTTCACTTGACACCTTCACGCCACAAGCACATAGTTAGGGACAGCTTGGTTTGGCCGCTTAGGCCAGGATTTTATTCCTTTAGGCCCTCCTATCCACTGATGCTCAAAGCCTTGGGGTCCTTTTTATTACCCTTGCCTTTTGGTTTTAAGGGCTATTGGCTTTTTGCTCTTGCTTTTTGGTTTTAAGAGCTTTGGCTTTTTCTGCTTGCTTTTTCTTTTTCTTTCTCTATTTTTTTTCTGCAAGCTTTTGTATTCACTATTTTTTCTTGCTTCAAGAATCATTTTTATGATTTTTCAGATTATCAATAACATGTCTCATGTTCATCATTCTTTCAAGAGCCAACATATTTAACAGTCTTAAACATCAAATTCAAAAGACATATGCACTATTCAAGCATTCATTCAGAAGACAGAGAGCATTGCCACCACATATAAATAATTAGAATTTATCTTATTAAAAACTTGAAAAAATATTGCGTCTTATTCTAAAGAAATTCTTCTATTTTATTCATGTTTGATGATGATGATAAAATTAAATTATAGCTTAATTGGGGATAAAATAAAAAATATAGATACTAATTACTACTATATGACTCCTAAGGTAAAACTAAAATAAAAAACAGTTATCACAGAGTTAAGGCTAAGATTGGAATTTAACAACCTTTGTTCTGGGAAGTGGATGTTCCTCTAATCTGCGGGGTGCTTGGTCCTTCAAGAGATAATTTCTGGCGCTTCAATTTCCTTAAATCACGCCCTTGCTCCTCCTGTTCTTTAAGCAAATAGCAAAGAATGCTACTTTGTTCCTTCTGTATTTGTTCTATAGCTTCTTGCATCTTGGTAATAGATGTTTCAAGATACTCCCAGTATTCAGATTGAGGGATTTCTGGGAGAATTTCCTGTGTTCTCTTCTTGATGGGGTCATCCTGTGATTGTTATTTTTCCATTGATGCTTTGCTGATTGGCCGCTCAACTGAGATATACTCAGTTATTCCCATCATTACTCCAGCGTCCTTGCAGAGCATAGAAATCAAGCTTGGATAAGCCAACCTGGCATCTTTGGAATTTTTGTTTGTAATTTTGTAGATTTCAGTTGAAATCTATTGATGAACTTCTACTTCTTTTCCATCATGATGCAATGGATCATCACTGCTCTTCTAATAGTGACTTCAGAACGGTTGCTAGTGGGCAGCAGAGAATGCCCAATGAAGTCCAGCCATCCTCTGGCGACTGGTTTGAGATATTCTCTTTTGAGTTGATTTGGGACACCCTTCGTGCTGGTGGTCCAACTGGCTCCAAGGATGCATATATCCTCTAGAATCTTATCCAGGCCCTTGTCTATTCTCATCATTCTCCTATTGAAGGAGTCTGGATCATCTTTCAGCTGAGGTAGCTTTAAGATCTCCCTGATCTTGTCAGGGTGGGTATGAACAATCTTTCCTCTGACCAAGGTTCGATAGTCATAGATAGCAGATCCAGATAGTCTTTGCCTGTCTGTATGCCACATATTAGCATAGAACTCCTGGACCATATTCCTTTCCACTTTCGTTTCAGGATTAGCTAGGATCTCCCAGTTCCTGATTCGAATTTGCTCCTGGATCTCCGGATATTCGTCTTCTTTCAGATCGAATCTAACTTCCGGGATCACTGATCTTAGACCCATTATTTTGTAATAATGGTCTGAATGTTCTTTAGTTAAGAACTTCCCTTGATTCCAAAGTGGTTTTGGAACGGTTTCTTTCTTGCCTCTTGGAGTGGGTTATTTTTCTTTAGGAGCCATGATCTTAGTGATCACGGATAAGCACACCAAACTTAGAGGTTTGCTTATCCTCAAGCAAAAAGAAAAGAAAGGAAAGGGAGAGAAGGAGAGCTAGGTGCAATGGTGGATGGGAGGGGAGGGAGGCCGAACCCATATTTAAAGGGAGAGGGGGGTGGGTTTTCAAAAATAGGGAGGAAGATAAGATAGAAGATATGATTTTTAAGAAAAATTTAAGTATGATAAGAAAAGATATAATTTAAAATTGAAGAGGTATGAAGGATATTTGAGAAAGATAGATTTGGATTTTTTTTTTGAAAAAGATAGTGTGGAGATTTGAAAAAGATGTTGATTAGTTGAAAAAAATTTTGAATGAAAAGAGATAGATTTGTTTTGAAAATTTTTGAAAAAGAGTTAAATTGGATAAAAAAAGATTTGTGCTTATGGATTAAGATACATTTGATATTTGAAAATAGGGTTTTTAGAAATTAGGGATTTTAGAAATCAGGGTTCTTAACATGTTTATGCAAGAAATTATGAATTAAAACATGAAAATTAAATTTAGAGAAAATTATGAAGTAAAAACGAATTCACCTCCTCCCCACCATCCTAGCGTTTGAATGCCCAAACGCTGCATGTTTTGGGCGTTCAACGCCCAAATGCTACCTCTCCTGGGTGTTCAACGCCCAGCTGCTGCTTCTTTCTGGCGTTGAACGCCAGGAACTCCTTTGTCACTGGGCGTTTTTCTGAACGCCCAGGATGCTGTAAATCTGGCGTTAAACGCCCAGAAGAAGCTTCTTTCTGGCGTTTAACACCCAGATGCCTATCCTTACTGGCGTTCAACGCCCAGTGGATGCTTCTTTTGGGCGTTGAACGCCCAAAACAGACTCTTACTGGCATTTTCTTGCCAGTGAGCCTTTTTTTTTTCTCTGTTTTATGTGCAGAATCCTTCTGTAACCCTGTGAACTTATACAATTGACTCTTTACCTTAGTATCAGTGAACTTTATATAAACAAATAAAATCAAGAATAGGGCAAAATGCTTAGAGGAAGTGATGCCCCATGGCTGGGTTGCCTCCCAGCAAGCGCTTCTTTATTGTCTTTAGCTGGACCTTGCTGAGCTTTTAATCTAGCTTCAGCCTTGAGCACTCTTGCTCAACATTGCCTTCAAGATAGTGCTTGATTCTCTGTCCATTAACAATGAACTTCTTATCAGAATCAATATCTTGAAGCTCCACATAACCATATGCTGATACACTTGTAATCACATATGGTCCCCTCCACCGGGACTTCAGTTTCCCGGGGAATAGCCTGAGCATAGAGTTAAACAACAGAACCTTTTGTCCTGGTTCAAAGATTCTAGATGACAGCTTTCTGTCATGCCACTTTTTTTATTTTTCTTTATAAAGCTTGGCATTTTCGAAAGCAGTGAATCTGAATTCCTCTAGCTCATTTAGCTGGAGCAATCTTTTTTCTCCAGCTAATTTGGCATCAAAGTTTAGGAATCTGGTTGCCCAGTAGGCTTTATGTTCCAGTTCCACGGGCAGGTGGCATGCCTTACCATACACAAGTTGGTATGGAGAGGTCCCTATAGGAGTCTTGAATGCTGTTCTGTAAGCCCACAGAGCATCATCCAAGCTTCGTGCCCAATCCTTTCTACGGGTACTTACAGTCCGCTCTAGGATTCTTTTTAGTTCTCTGTTAGAGACTTCAGCTTGCCCATTTGTCTGTGGATGATATGGAGTCGCCACCTTGTGGCGAATCCCATATCGGACCATGGCAGAGTAAAGCTGTTTGTTGCAGAAGTGAGTGCCCCCATCACTGATCAGTACCCTGGGGACACCAAACCTGCTGAATATATGTTTCTGAAGGAATTTCAGCACTGTTTTAGTATCATTGGTGGGTGTGGCAATGGCCTCAACCCATTTTGATACATAGTCAACTGCCACCAGAATATAAGTGTTTGAGTATGATGGTGGGAAAGGCCCCATGAAATCAATACCCCATACATCAAACAACTCAATCTCCAAGATTCCTTGTTGAGGCATGGCGTAACTGTGAGGCAAATTACCAGCTCTCTGGCAACTGTCACAGTTACATACAAACTCTCGGGAATCTCTGTAGAGTGTAGGCCAGTAGAAGCCACATTGGAGGACCTTGGTGGCTGTTCGCTCACCTCCAAAATGACCTCTATATTGTGACCCATGGCAATGCCATAAGATCCTTTGTGCTTCTTCTTTAGGCACACACCTACGGATTATGCCATCTTCACATCTCTTAAAGAGATAGGGTTTATCCCACAAGTAGTACTTTGCATCAGTAATTAATTTTTTCTTTTGTTGCCTGCTGTACTCCTTGGGAATGAACCTTGCAGCTTTGTAGTTTGCAATGTCTGCAAACCATAGTATTTCCTGAATGGTAAACAAATGCTCATCAAGAAAGGTCTCAGAGATTTCAAGAGAGGGGAGTGATGTCCCTTCTATTGGCTCTATCCGGGACAGATGGTCAGCCACTTGGTTCTCTATCCCCTTTCTGTCTCTTATTTCTATATCAAACTCTTGTAGAAGCAACACCCATCTTATGAGTCTGGGTTTTGAATCCTGCTTTGTGAGTAGATATTTAAGAGCAGCATGATCTGTGTACACAATCACTTTTGATCCTACTAAGTATGATCTAAACTTGTCAATGGCATAAACCACTGCAAGCAATTCTTTTTCTGTGGTTGTGTAATTTTTCTGGGCATCATTCAAAACACGGCTAGCATAATAAATGACATGCAGAAGCTTGTCATGCCTCTGCCCCAGTACTGCACCAATGGCGTGATCACTGGCATCACACATTAGCTCAAATGGTAATGTCCAGTCTGGTGCAGAAATAACTGGTGCTGTGACCAGCTTGGCTTTCAGCGTTTCAAACGCCTGCAGATTGCTCAGAGGTTTTGCGATTTTTGAAAAATCCTTTATAAACCTCCTATAGAATCCTGCATGCCCCAGAAAGCTTCTGATTGCCTTAACATTGGCAGGTGGTGGTAATTTTTCAATTACCTCTATTTTTGCTTGATCCACCTCTATTCCCTTGTTTGAAATTTTATGCCCAAGGACAATCCCTTCAGTCACCATAAAGTGACATTTTTCCCAGTTTAAAACCAGGTTGGTCTCTTGGCATCTTTTCAGAACTAGTTTCAGGTGATCAAGACAGGAGCTGAATGAGTCTCCATATACTGAGAAGTCATCCATGAAAACTTCGAGAAATTTTTCTACCATATCAGAGAAAATAGAGAGCATGCATCTCTGGAAGGTTGCAGGCGCATTACACAACCCAAATGGCATCCTTCTATAAGCAAACATTCTAGATGGACATGTGAATGCTGTTTTCTCCTGATCCTGGGGATATACTGCAATCTGGTTATAGCCTGAGTAGCCATCCAAAAAGCAGTAATAATCATGACCTGCCAATCTTTCTAGCATCTGGTCTATGAATGCTAAAGGAAAATGATCCTTTCTGGTGGCTGTATTGAGCCTTCTGTAGTCAATACACATGCGCCACCCTGTAACTGTTCTTGTAGGAACCAGTTCATTCTTTTCATTATGAACCACTGTCATGCCTCCCTTTTTGGGGACAACTTGAACAGGGCTCACCCAGGGGCTATCAGAAATAGGATAAATAATCCCAGCCTCCAGTAATTTGGTGACCTCTTTCTGCACCACTTCCTTCATGGCTGGATTTAGCCGCCTCTGTGGTTGAACCACTGGTTTAGCATTATCCTCCAATAAGATTTTGTGCATGCATCTAGCTGGGCTTATGCCCTTAAGGTCACCTATGGACCACCCAAGAGCTGTCTTGTGTGTCCTTAGCACTTGAATAAGTGCTTCCTCTTCCTGTAGATTTAAAGCAGAGCTTATGATCACTGGAAAAGTGTCACCTTCTCCCAGAAATGCATATTTCAGGGATGGTGGTAATGGTTTGAGCTCGGGTTTAGGAAGTTTTTCCTCTTCCAGAGGAAATTTCAGAGGCTCTTTCATTTCCTCTGAATCCTCCAAATCAGGCTGAACATCTTTGAAGATGTCTTCCAACTCTGATTCGAGACTCACAGCCATGTTGATCTCTTCTACCAAAGAGTCAATAAGATCAACTTTCATGCAGTCTTTTGGTGTGTCTGGATGCTGCATGGCTTTGACAGCATTCAACTTAAACTCATCATCATTGACTCTCAGGGTTATTTCCCCCTGTTGGACATCAATGAGAGTTCGTCCAGTTGCTAGGAAGGGTCTTCCTAGAATGAGAGTGGCACTCTTGTGCTCCTCCATTTCCAGCACTACAAAGTCAGTGGGAAAGGCGAATGGCCCAACTCTGACAATCATGTCTTCAATCACGCCTGATGGGTATTTAATGGAGCCATCAGCAAGTTGGAGACATATTTGAGTTGGTTTAACTTCTTCAGTTAAACCAAGTTTTCTGATAGTGGATGCAGGCATTAGGTTGATGTTTGCCCCAAGATCACATAAAGCTGTCTTGGTGCAATTACCGTCTAATGTGCATGGTATCAGAAAACTCCCAGGGTCTTTAAGCTTTTCAGGAAAGCTTTTCAAAATGACTGCACTGCATTCTTCAGTGAGGAGAACTCTTTCAGTTTCTCTCCAATCCTTCTTATGACTCAAGAGCTCTTTCATGAACTTGGCATAAGAAGGTATTTGCTCAAGTGCCTCTGCAAATGGAATCTTTATTTCAAGAGTCCTGAGATAATCTGCAAAGCGAGCAAATTGCTTATCCTGCTCCTCTTGGCGGAGTTTTTGAGGATAAGGTATCTTGGCTTTATATTCCTCAACCTTAGTTGCTGTAAGTTTATTTCCTACAGAAGTGGTTGAAGAAGCCTTTTTAGATGGGTTGTTATCAGCACGTGTGTGTATGATCCCTCACCGGCAATTGAGTGCCAGAGTTAGAAGCTGGAGTGACGTTAGACGCCAGCTCCTCATCTGTTCCTGGCATCTGAACGCCAGAACTGTGCTTCTTTTGGGTGTTCAATGCCAGATCCTTGCTTGTTTCTGGCGTTGAACGCCAGTTCTGAGCATGGTCTGGGCGTTCAGCGCCAGCCTTCCACCCAATTTCTGGCGTTTTAGCGCCAGAATTATTTTTTCCTGGGCTCTTACTGTCCTCAGGTGGATTTTGGGTGGTTTGCTCATTTCTTGGCTTCTTGCTTCCTTGAGGTGGGGTATTTAATGTCTTCCCACTTCTTAATTGAACTGCTTGGCATTCTTCTGTTATTTGTTTTGACAGCTGCTGCTTTGTTTGCTTTAATTGTACTTCCATGTTTATATTAGCCATCCTTGTCTCTTGTAGTTTATCCTTGAATTCAGCTAACTGCTTTGTTAGAAAATCCAATTGCTGGTTGAATTTAGCAGCTTGCTCTGCAGGACTGAGTTCAGTAGTTACTGTTTTAGCCTCTTCTTTCATGGAAGAGTCACTACTTAGGTACAGATGCTGATATCTAGCAACTGTGTCAATGAGCTCTTGAGCTTCTTCAATTGTCTTTCTCATGTGGATAGATCCACCAGCTGAGCAATCTAAAGAGATCTGAGCTCTTTCTGTAAGCCCATAATAGAAGATGTCTAACTGAACCCACTCTGAAAACATTTCAAAGGGTCATTTTCGTAGCATCTCTCTGTATCTCTCCCATGCATCATAAAGAGATTCATTATCTCCTTGTTTAAAGCCTTGGATGTCCAGCCTTAGCTGTGTCATCCGTTTTGGAGGAAAGTATTGATTCAGGAATTTTTCTGTCAGCTGTTTCCATGTCCTTATGCTAGCCTTAGGTTGGTTATTTAACCACCTCTTGGCTTGGTCTTTTACAGCAAATGGAAACAGTAATAATCTGTAGACATCCTGATCTACTTCCTTATCATATACTGTGTCAGCAATTTGTAAAAACTGTGCCAGAAACTCTATAGGTTCTTCCTGTGGAAGACCGGAATACTGGCAGCTTTGCTGCACCATGATAATGAGATGAGGATTCAACTCAAAGCTACTGACTCCAATGGATGGTATGCAGATACTACTCCCATATGAAGCAATAGAGGGGTTAGCATATGACCCCAGAGTCCTCTTGGACTGTTCATCTCCACTTAGATCCATGATGGAGAAAGGGAGATGATGTAAAATAAAAAAAAAATTATTTTTATTTATTTATTTATTTCGAAAATAAATTAAAATAAAATAAATAAAAATAGGTGAAGATTTTCGAAAAAATGAGGAGAGAGAAAGTGGTCAGGAAGTTTTGAAAAAGATAAGAATTGAAAAAGATTTTAAATTTTGAAAAAATCTGAATTTTAAAAATAATTTTCGAAAATTTGTTTTAAAATAGAGAGAAAAGATATTTTTGGATTTAAAGAGGAGAGAGAAAAATAATAAGATAATACAAGATTTAAAATTTTTAGATCTAATGCTCCTTGTTTTCGAAAATTTTGGAGGGAAAACACCAAGGAACACCAAACTTAAAAATTTTAAGATCAAGACACAAGGAAACTCAAAAAATTTCCTAATCTAAGCAACAAGATTCACCGTCAGTTGTTCAAACTCAAACAATCCCCAGCAACGGCGCCAAAAACTTGGTGCACAAATTGTAAATCAAACTTTTTACAATTCGTACCACTAACCAACAAGTGCACTGGGTCGTCCAAGTAATACCTTACGTGAGTAAGGGTCGATCCCACGGAGATTGTTGGCTTGAAGCAATCTATGGTTATCTTGTAACTCTTAGTCAGGAAAACAATAAAATAATTCACTTATCAAATTTGATTGCAAGGAATAAAAGGGCAGAGCACAAATTATACTTGTATGCAATGATGGAGAATATGTTGGAGTTTTGGAGATGCTTTATCTTCTGAAATTCTGCTTTCCTCTGTTTTTAATTCACGCACGCACGTCCTCCTATGGCAAGCTGTGTGTTGGTGGATCACCGTTGTCAATGGCTACCATCCATCCTTCCAGTGAAAAGGGTCCAGGTGCGCTGTCACCACACGGCTAATCATCTGCAGGTTCTCAGTCGTACCGGAATAGGATTTACTATCCTTTTGCGTCTGTCACTACGCCCAGCACTCGCGAGTTTGAAGTTCGTCACAGTCATTCAATCCCAGAGTCCTACTCGGAATACCACAGACAAGGTTTAGACTTTTCGGACTCTCATGAATGCCGCCATCAATCTAGCTTATACCACGAAGATTCTGATTACGAGATCCAAGAGATACTCATTCAATCTAAGGTAGAACGGAAGTGGTTGTCAGGCATGCGTTCATAGGGAATGATGATGACTGTCACGTTCATGACATTCAGGTTGAAGTGCGAATGAATATCTTAGATAGGAACACGCATGTTTGAATAGAAAACAGAAATACTTGCATTAATTCATCGAGACACAGCAGAGCTCCTCACCCCCAACAATGGAGCTTAGAGACTCATGCCATCAAAAGATACAAAGTTCAGATCTAAGATGTCACGAGGTGCGAAATAAACCTCTAAAAGTTGTTTAAATACTAAACTAGTAACCTAGGTTTACAGAAAATGAATAAACTATGATAGATGGTGCAGAAATCCACTTCTGGGGCCCACTTGGTGTGTGCTGGGGCTGAGACTTAAGCTAATCACGTGCATAGGGCTGTTTTGGGCGTTCAACGCCAGCTTTGGATCCTTTTCTGGCGTTGAACTCCAACTTGTAACTTGTTTCTGGCGTTGGACGCCAGATAGCAACATGGAACTGGCGTTGAACACCAGTTTACGTCGTCTATCCTTGAGCAAAGTATGGACTATTATATATTGCTGAAAATCCCTGGATATCTACTTTCCAATGCAATGAGAAGCGCGCCATTTGGAATTCTGTAGCTCCAGAAAATCCACTTTGAGTGCAGGGAGGTCAGAATCCAACAGCATCAGCAGTCCTTTTTCAGCCTGAATCAGATTTTTGCTCAGCTCCCTCAATTTCAGCCACAAAATACCTGAAATCATAGAAAACACACAAACTCATAGTAAAGTCCAGAAATATGAATTTTTCCTAGAAACTACTGAAAATAAACTAAAAACTAACTAAAACACACTAAAAACTATATGAAATTAACCCCAAAAAGCATATAAAATATCCGCTCATCAAAAACAAAAAGAAAAAGTATCTAATCTAGGTAATCAATCAATCGATAGATTGCTAATCACAATTAATCCCCGATAACGGCGCTAAAAACTTGATACATAACTTTTAAATCACATTCCGTAAAACAATCGGCAAGTGCACCGGGTCATATCAAGTAATAAACTCACGGTGAGTGAGTGTCGATCACACGAGGATTAACGGATTAAGCAAGCAATAGTTAATTGATTATTCTAGTTAGTCGGTCATATTTGGATAATGAACAAAATATAAACAAGAATTTAAATGACTTAAAATAAATGAAAACAATAAAGAACAAGAAAGAAAATGACAGGAATGTAAAGTGTTGAAAATTAAATCGCAAGAATGAAAATGACTAGAAAGTAAAAATAAGAGAATCATTTTTACAAACACTTGAAAGGCATAAATGTGCATAAGTAAATAAAGCAATAAATGTGCATAAGTAAATGACGAGAATTTAAAGAGAACAATTAAACGACAAGAATTAAAGGCAAGAAGTAAATAACAAGAATTAAGAATAAAATTAACATTGGGATCAAGAGTTATTGTATTCTTAGGATCAATAGTTTTGATCTTCTCTTCAATCATGCAATCATTGATCTCTTGGAAAATCATAAGTGATTGAATTCGAATCTCTTGGTAATTCAATCTTTCTTAACTTGATCAATTGCCAATCTCTTGATCTAATTTCTCATGAGAAGAGATGAAGATTGGTCTCTGATTTAGAGCCACACAATTTCATGAATCAAGTTATGGGATGATTATATGTCACGTATCAATCCCAAACCCAAATTCATAGCCATTGAGAGAAAGAACTTTAAGCATTAATTCTATGATTTCTTTCTCAAGTCCTCATAGAATTCAAGTGGATTCAAATTCTTTCTCAAGATATTTTGAATCTTTGAAGTGAATAATGGAGATTCTTTCTAAAGAAACAATAAAAGAAGGATTGAAGATGAAGAAGAAATCAAATTAATCCATTGAAAAATAATAGAGCTCTTTTTCCCAATGAAGAGAACTAGAAACTCATAACTAAAAAATTACAAAAGTGTGTATGAAAGAAAATATAAGAGAGGAAGAGGATGAGAGTGGGGTGGAGAGTCATGATAAACCACTATTTTATGATTTATCTTGTGCTAATTTGAGTGGTTTTTATCAAGTCCTTGCTCACTTATTCATATAATTTGCATGGTTTTACAATTCCTTCCTTATTCTATGATATATGTGAAAACATGTTTCCTATGCCTTAAAACTGTTAATATTAATTACCCTTTATTACCATTCGATGCCGTGATCCATGTGTTAAGTATTTTCAGGCTTTATAGGGCAGGAATGGCTTAGAGGATAGAAAGGAAACATGCAAAAGTGGAAGGAACGCGCAAAAATGAAGTTTTGAAGAAACTGACAGTGACGCGCACGCATGGACGACGCAGACGCGTGACTGACGCGTACGCGTGGCAAGGAAAATCTCCAAATGACGCGCACGCGTGACCTACGCATACGCATGACAGACTCCACGTGCAGAAAGTTGCAAAAGTCGCCCTCGATGAGTTCTGGGCTCCTTTTCGGCCCAAATCCAAGCCCAGAAACATGGAATAGAGACTGCAGAATAGGGGAATCACAGATTAATCATCATTCATCAATCATTTATTGAAGATACACAATTTTTAGGTTTTATATGTAGTTTTAGAGAGAGAGAGGCTCTCTCCTCTCTCTTAGGTTTTTAGGATTTAGGATTTCTTTTAGTTTTAGGATTGTTTCTCCTCAATTCCAGGTTCAATGTTCCTTTAATTTATGTTCTCTTCTACTTTTATTTATTCTAGCATTCTAGTTTATCTATTTCTCCTATTGATCACTTTATGTTGCTATTTGATTTATGAATTCCTATGTTTAATTTGATTTTCTATTTAATACAATTTGAGGTATTTCAGATTTAAGATTGATTTCTTCAAATTCATGTTATTGATGCTTTTAGTTTAATTTAAATTTTCCTCCCTTTGCTTTGGTTGAGTAATTGGTGACACTTGAGTTATCAAACTCAGTTGTTGATTGAAAATTGGAAATTGCTGATTGATTTGGATCCCTCTAAAGCTAGTCTTTCCATAGGAGATGACTAGGACTTGAGGAATCCCATTAATTAGTCCACTTGACTTTCCTTTATTTAGTAAGGGTTAACTAAGTGGAAGCAATAAACAATTCTCATCACACTTGATAAGGATAACTTGGATGGGATTTCCAGTTCTTATACCTTGCAATGGTTTTCATGATAATTAATTTACTTTCTTGTCAATTTATTTTTCTGTTCCTTATTTCAAAAACCCAAAAATATACCTTTTTCCATGACCAATAATAATTCATACTATCCTACAATTCCTTGAGAGACGACCCGAGGTTTAAATACTTCGGTTATAAATTTTATTGGGTTTTGTTACTTGTGACAACCAAACTTTTGTACGAAAGGATTTCTTGTCGGTCTAGAAGCTATACTTACAATCGGAACTTAATTGAAAATTTCTAGACCGCGCGAGAGCTCCGACCGTCAAGTCACCTCCATCTCCTCTTGGTGCATGTGTCCAAAATAATGAATCTAAGTTCCTGTTTATAAGCTACCTAAATTACAAATTCAAATGAAATCACAATAAAAAGCAAATTTCCTAACTACTTCTAAATGATTCTTGTGGCGATGATTGATTATTAATTGTGGCTTGACTTGGATGGAAATGTGTTGGGCTTGTGAAGTTTTGATTCTCTTCTTAGAGGCTTGAAATATTGAAGAACAAATGAAGGAATTGGGGTATTGGAAGTGGTCCAATGTGGAGTGTTATTGAAGTGGCACTTTGGTGAAACTTTGGGCTTTTGAAGGCTTGAAAATTCTTGCAGCGTTGAAAGACGGGGTTGTTTGCAGCCTTAAACTGAACGTCTATTATAACAACCCGAATTTTTAAAATTAAATTTTATACTTTGAATTTAAAAAAAATTTAATTTAATTATGACTTATTTTATTATTTTAAATTATCTATTAGAAACTATATTGATAATTATAGTCTAAATTGATTTTTATAAATATTATTATTATTATTATTATTATTATTATTATTATTATTATTATTAAAGTTTACTAGAAAAAGAAAGAAAATTTAAAGCTTGACTCATATGCACTATATATATATATATATAACGTGGATCCATTCATAGCCAGAAAGCAAAATAAAGATACGAAACGTGGATGGCATGCAAGTATATATATGTTTGGTAATGACACATATTAAGGCTTAATCACCACAAATTTTTGTTCCTTACTATCATCCCTTAATCAATTTTCCTTTTCTCTTCGTTCATTACTAAGTTGAGTTTGAAGAAAATAAAAAGAAAGGGGCCGAGAAAGAAAAGAGAGAACTGTAACCCTTTCATAAGTTTCGGCTTCGATTTCTTAAGTTTTGTAACTCTAATTAAAAATTTAGTCCGATAAAAGTGTTCGTATCTTCCTCCTCTACATATTGGCGTTACTTTTGTCCGGTAGGAGTTGATGGTGACGTAACTCCTCTTCCCTTTGAGTTCGGCCAACTGGAGTTCTAGGAGGCACAGACAATTCCAGATGTTTTCTTCTTCAGTGGCTCGGTCAAAAGGCTTCTCTGAGGTTTCGAGTATTTCAATTTCATACAGAGGTAGGGGATATTTTATTAAATTAAGTATTTTAAACTTTGAATGCCTAAGAAGTTTACTGAATTATTGCAAATATATGAATGTTTGAATGATGGTTTTAAAGATGCTTGGCAATGCTGATTTTGGTCTTTTAAGATTGATTTTGAGTTAAGATCGTGATTTGTTGAGAAAGTGGAAACCCGAAAGGGTGGCATATCTCGAGTTTTAGGGGAGATATTGCCGAAATTTTGATGAAATTGAGGTTTTTTTGAAATACTATTTTAAAAGATTTGGTTTTGGGAAAATTAAACTATTTGAAATATATTTAGTTAAGAAAAGATTTATTCTATTTTAAAGTTTGATTTATTAAGAAAAATATAATGTTTTAAATCCAATATTTTAAGGAGAGCAGATGTGACATTGTTTGGGCCTTAGTTCCAAATGTAAAGTCGGGACGCCCACACACTGAGAACTGTTTTCCAGATGTACGCTTATTGATTTGGAAAGTCACACTGTATGCGGCCTAGCCGTACGACTTATAAGCACACTGATGCATCTGGAAAACCATATCTGGGACTCGTGCCCGGGTAATGTCGGGAGCGGGAAGGCAACCGACACATGAGCTCATGGCCTGTGTTAGGTTAGACATGCATCATATTGATTGCGCATTTGCATTTGGTCTTGTTTTACTTGTTATATTTTCTATGTGATTGTGCTGCTTGACTTGTTTGTCTTATTGCAATTTGTTTGTTTGATGATCTGTTTCTTGTGCTATTGCTTCTCTGTGATTGGGAACTGAGGTTGTGATTGAGATTAGTTTAAGTTCGGAAGTTTAAAGAAGGTAATAAGTTAATAAAGTAAAAATAAAAAGTATTTCCAAAGGTCTAACAAAAAAGTTTTAGTGAAAAAAGTTAGTTATTTGCATTTTATTCTATCACTTCTACGGCATTCCTATTCCCTACTGAGAACTAGTGGTTTGTTCTCACCCCAAAATCTTCCACCCTTTCAGTGACAGGTTTGAAGATTCAGTATGAAGCTGTAGACGATTAGTAGACTTACTTGTGATACCTGTTGTTTTTATAGAGTTCCCTCGTCCTTGTTGTTTTAGCTTTTATTTTGCCCAGAGGGATAGGTTTTGTCTTCAAATTTTATATCGAATTCATTTGTATAGCATTTATTATTCTTAATAATTGTGTGATTTTAATTACTAAAATCTTTTTATAAAATTTTCTTAAAAACTGACACGTGATATCGACGTAAAGGCTCAATAGTAAATTTATAATAAAGGAAATCAGGTCCGTAACGCCTTACTTTTGGTACGATCATGACGTGCTAAAAGTTAGGGTGTTACATTATGGTATCAGAGTAGTTCGTTCCTGTTAGGGCCTTAGGAATGGACTGATTATGCTTCACTGCATACTCTAAGTGTCTGTCATGCAATAGGACTTGTCCTAATGACAAGAGTTTGAGTTTTAAGATGCATGACTGTCTGTTGATTAATGCTGTTAGCTTACCATTGCATACCTCATGGTAATAAGTCTGGCCAACTTAATACTAATGATTCATGTATATGAGAGTACTAACGGGTTATCATAGACACAATAGAAGTAATAAGTAACGTAAATTACGGGGTTTGGGAACGTTAGAAGTTAAGTTTAGGGGTTAGTTCCAGTTCAACATATAATCCTTATTCGTGCTAATGTGAATTTCTTCCTTGGTTGCTTGTCGTAAGACTCTTTGTTTCAAACTTCTTTCATGAGATATGGTTTCTTTCACATTTGCAAAACTGAACATGCCACACCTCTCTATTTCTTTTCTTCGATATTTTTGAAAATGGAGTTGATATGAATCTTTTTCATCTTATATCAATTTTCGAGGACGAAAATTTTTGTAAGGTGGATAGGATATAACAACCCGAATTTTTAAAATTAAATTTTATACTTTGAATTTAAAAAAATTTAATTTAATTATGACTTATTCTATTATTTTGAATTATCTATTAGAAACTATATTGATAGTTACAGTCTAAATTAATTATTATTATTATTATTATTATTATTATTATTATTATTATTATTATTATTATTATTATTATTATTATTATTATTATTATTATTATTATTACAGTCTTTATTGTGAGTGTGGTAGTTCAAAGTCATGTTGAGGAAAGGGTTCATAGGCATATGGTGGTGGTTGTTGATAGTCCATTGGAGGTGGTTGTTGCCATGAGGGTTGATCAAATCCTTGTGGCTCCTCCCATCTTTGATTATTCCAACCTTGATGCCTGTTCTCATTGTAATTTCTTCTTCCTGCATCATGATTGTAACCAGACTCATAGCCAAAGGGGTGAGAGTTCATAGTATCAAATAAAAATTAAAAACGAAAATAAAAACAATTTTAAATTAAAAGGTTATTGAAATTTAAATTTTGAATTTGAAAATTAAATTTTGAATTTTAAATTTTTGAAATTTGAAATTTGAAATTTGAATTTTGAAAAAGTTAACAATATAAGATGAAAATTTGAAAAAGATTTAAATTTTGAAAAGGTTTTATTTTTTTTAAATTTTTTTTTAAATTTAAAATTTAAAATTTGGATTTTGAATTTTGGAATTTAAATATTGAAATTTTAAAATTTGAAATTTGAGATTTGAATTTTAAATTTTTAAATTTGAATTTTGAAAATTAAAATTTGAAATTTTGAAATTTTGAATTTTAAATTTTGAATTTTTTTGAATTTAATGAAGAAAGAGAAAAACAATAAAATGACACCAAACTTAAAATTTTTAGATCAAAATGAAGAAAACAACTAAGAATAACTTGAAGGTCAAGATGAATACGAAGAACAACTTGAGGATCAAGATGAACACCAAGAACAAATTTTTGAAAAAATTTTAAATAACTAAATAAAAACCAATAAACTCTTAATTTATGAAAAAGCAAAAATAAAAAACAAAAATAAAAACAAATAAACAAGTAAAAAGCAAATATTTATAATAACCAATAATAAGGCACACGTTTGCAATTCCCCGGCAACGGCGCCATTTTGAAGAACTGAAGATTGATGGTTTAGAAGTTATAGTAAACTCTCGTTGCAAGTATAGTTACTAAACCAAGCAATCAACCTTTCTTGCAAACGTTTTGGTTGTCACAAGTAACAAACCCCTAAATAAATTGATAACCGAAGTATTTAATCTCGGGTCGTCTTCTCAAGGAATTGCAGGGAGGTATGTTCTTATTATTGGTTATGAGTTTTGTAAATTGGGGGTTTTGAGAGTAAGGAACAAGTAATTTAAATGACAAGTAAAATAAATTAACAATAATAAAATCTCTTGGCAAGGTATAAGAACTGGAAGTCCTATCCTAGTTATCCTAATCAATTGTGATGAGAATTGGATTTTTCTCCCACTTTGTTAACCTCTAACTATGAAGGTAAGTTAAGTGGATGAATTAATTTTTATTCCTCAGGTCCTAGTCTTTCCATGGGAAAGGCTAGAGTTAGTGGAACTCGAATTAATTCTTGAAGAATTCTAATTTTCAATCAACAATGAGTTTGATAACTTGTGAGTTACCAATTACTTAACCAAGACCAAGAGGAAGAAAATATCCAAATTAAATTAAAAGCATTCATAAATGGAATAAAACAATCATAAACTGAAAATACCTCAATTTGCATTAATAAAAGAAATTAAATCTAACAGGGATATTCATAAATTAAATTGAGAAAATAAAGGAACATTGAACCTGATAAAAAGAAACAATCCTGAAAGCAAGAGAAATCCTAATCCTAATCCTAAGAGAGAGGAGAGAACCTCTCTCTCTAAAAATTACATCTAAAACTAAAAATTGTGAATTATGAAAAGCATAATATGAATGGATGCATTCCCCCACTTTATAGCCTCTAATCTGTGTTTTCTGGGCCGAGAACTGGGTCAAAAACAGCCCAGAAATTGCTCCCAGTGATTTCTGGTACGTTCAAGTTGCGGCAAAGCGACGCGGAGGCGTCGTCCACGCGTTAGCGTGGATTGCAGTTTTACAGATGCGACATGGGCGCATCATTCACGCGTTCGTGTCACTTAGCTTCAAGAAAGCTATAGCAAATTATATGTTGTTGCGAAGCCCCGGTTGTTAGCTTTCCAACACAACCGGAACCACATCGTTTGGACCTCAATAGCTAAAGTTATAGCCATTTGAGTGCGAAGAGGTCAGGCTGGACAGCTTAGCAATTTCTCCAACTTCTTGTATTCCTTCCACTTTTGCATGCTTCCTTTCCATCCTCTGAGCCATTCCTGCCTTGTAATCTCTGAAATCACTTAACACACATATCAAGGCATCTAATGGTAATAAGAGAGGATTAAACATAGGGAACTTAAGGCCAAAGAAGCATGTTTTCAATCAAAGCACATAATTAGGAAGGCAAATGTAAAACCATGCAAATAGTATGAATAAGTGGGTAAAGAGTTGATAAAAACCACTCAATTGAGCACAAGATAAACCATAAAATAGTGGTTTATCAAGAAGCCCTCTCTTCTCTCTAGAATTATGATAGGTTTAGTTAATTTTCTCTTAGATTGATACTTTAATTCTTGTCTTGATTTAGTTTCTTTACTATTTCTTCTTCTAGCTTCTTACTTCTTTTAGTTTTACTTGTTATTTCTTTTATTTGGTTATTTTATTGTTAATGAACTCTTGTTAATTTGAATTTCTATTAATGCAATTTCATGTTTCTTTATTTATTGGTATTTAATTGAGTTGTTATTAGTATTTTCTTGCTTTTGGTAGCTTTAGAATTTATTATTATTGCAATTTAATATGATTTTATTTTCATGCACACCAAGTGTTTGATAAAATGCTTGGCCTAGTTTTAGTATAGTTTTTCCTCACTCTTGGCTTGGAATTGAGGACTTTTGTGACCTTGAGTCATTGATGTCCATTCTTGATTGATATATTAGGGTAGTTAATTGATTTGGTTTCCACTAACTCTAGTCTTTCACTAAGCTAATTAGTGAGTAGACTAGGCCTTGTGGATTGAGATCAATTATGCCTATTTGACTTATCCTCGATGTTAGAATTGACTAAGTAGGAATAACGTTCATAATCATCATATGTTTGTGGTCAATGGCTAGGCTAGGTAACCTTGACTCTCAATCCTTGCCAAGAGGTTTCTTAGCATTTGAATTTCTCTTTTCTTTGATTAATTGCCTTGAGTTTAATTGCTTTGATATTTAGTTATTGCATGCTTCTTTAATTCCTTGCTATTTACATTACTTGCTTCTTGCCATCAAAACCCCCAATCCCTCAGAGCCAATAATTGAGCACTCTATTGCAATTTCTAAGGAGAACGACCCGGGATTTAAAACTCCCAGTTATTTGTTTTGAATTGTGACAATTCTTATTTTAAACTTTGATATTGGGATTCCATTGCCGGTTTGGACTATGCTATCAACGAAGAAGTTACCTTTTCTAGAGTGAAATTTTAAACCGGCACAATTCCATTCATCAATGGTCTTAAGAAATCCATGCCTCATTTTGCGAACGGCCTTGTCGGAACAACGGAAATGAGTTCGTGAGGTGGGACTAGATGAAGATTCCAATGGAGTTGGCATTTTTCATACTTTTTTACTTATTCCTTGTAATCTACAATTATGGTGGGCTAGTAATATCCTATCCTGGTGACCTTTTGAGCTAATGATTTCCCACCTAGATGATGTTTGTAATAACCCTCGTGAATTTTTTGCAACATATGCACTGTTTGTTGGGGACCTAAACATTTTAATAATGGTTGTGATAACTCTCTTTTATATAGTTGTCCATTTATTATCATGGTATATTTGGTTGCTTTTAATCGCAACTTCTTTGCTTTTTTAACATCATTGGACAAAACTCCGTTTTCTAAATACATGCTTATAGGGTCCATCCAAGTGCTAATATTGCTGAAATCGGAAATGGTAACATCGGATTTGTTAACTAAGGTTTTGTGAGGACATCTTGTATTATTCTACGATTTCCATTTCCAGGCTTAGCCCTTGCTAACTTTGATAACAGATCAGCCCGTGTATTTTGCTCTCTTAGCACATGTTTAATAAAAAAGGAATCAAAGGATTATACCTCCTATTGTACTTTCTTTAAGTACTGTTGCAGCAATGGCTCCCTTGCTTGGCATTCTTCATTAACTTGGAACTTTACAAGTTGTGAATCACTAAATAAAGTAATTGTCATTATGCCGACATCCCGAGCTAACGCTAGACCTGCAAGCAAAGCTTCATACTCAGCTTGATTATTGGAAGTGGGAAAATCAAATTTGATGGATGCTTCAATCACCATGTCATCTCCTTTAGATAGGATGATATCGATACCTCCATTTTTCATATTGGAAGCCCCATCAACATGAATTTCCCAATCCAGAACATCAAAAATTGGATGAGTCATTTCGGCAAAAAAGTCAACCATCGCCTAAGCCTTAATGGCTGAACGTGGTTTATATTTTATATCAAATTGAGACAATTCTATAGACCAGCTTACCATCCAACCTGCCAAGTCAGGCTTTTGCAGCACCTTTTTAATCGGTTGGTCGGTTCCCACTATGATCAAGTAACTTTGAAAATATTAACATAACCGACGTGTCAAAGTAAGTAGAGCAAAAGCCAACTTTTCTAACTTTGAATATCTTAGTTCGAGATCTTGAAGAACTTTAATAGTAAAGTATACAGGTCGTTGGTACTTACTTTCATTTTCTAGGACTAAAGCTAAAGTCACAGTTTTCTCAGTTACAGATAAGTATAGATATAAAGGTTTCCCAAGTTCTGGTTTTGCTAGGATAGGAGGGGATGATAGCAAATGTTTGAAATGTTGAAAGGCTATCTTGCATTCTTCCGTCCATGCAAAATCTACATCCTTGCTCATTAAATTAAAAAATGGCTTTGTCTTTTCAGTAAAAGCTCCTAAGAATCTTGACTAGGTAGCTAATCGACCTGTGAGCCTTTATACCTCCTTAAGGTTCTGAGGACTCGACATGTCTAGAATATCTTGACATTTCTTAGGATTAGTTTCTATTCCCCTTTGAGTAACCATAAAGCCCAAGAAATTACCTCCCTAAACTCCGAATACACACTTCGTCGGGTTCAACCTCATCTGTTGGAGTGGAGGCATTTGAAAATCTCCTGGAAATCAGTAATCTAGTCGGAATCTTGTTTAGTCTTTATCAACATGTCATCAATGTAGACTTCAATGTTCTTTTTGATTTGCTGCTTGAAGACTTTAGCCATGAATCTTTGATAAGTAGCCCTGCATTTTTCAAACCAAAAAGCATTACAATATAATAGTAGATCCCTTCAGGGGTAATAAAAGTTATTTCTCTTCATAATTCTTGTGCACAGGTATTTGGTTATATCCACTATAACTTTCTAGGAAACTCAAAATATGATATCCCAAGGTTGAATCGACCATGTTATCGATGTTGGAAAGGAAAAACAATCCTTTGGGCAGGCTTTATTTAAATCCATGTAGTCTACATACATGCCATTTTTCATTAGATTTTTTCACTATCATAACATTAGATAGCCATGTCGAATACGTCAATTCTCGAATGAAACCATCATCCAATAATCCTTGAACTTGCCTTTTGACCTCGGCAGCTCAGTCAGACGACATCTTCCGACGTCGCTGTGCAACTGGCTTGAAAGTAGGATCAATAGAAATTTGGTGGGACATAAATGTGGGATCAATTTTTGGCATATCAAAAGGTTCCGATGCAAATAAATCCACATTACCTCTAAAAAAAATTCTGAAGTTTTGACTTTAGGGGGTAAGGCAAATCTTTATTGATCATGGTGTATTTTTTTGCTTCTTCACCAATTTGAAATAGTTTTAGGTTTTCATTTGGTTCTAGTCTCGGCTTATCTTGAACCCGAGAATCTAAGTCATTTAAAAACACTCCAGTAAAATTCTTGGCCTTATCCCTCAGAGTGAAACTGGCCTTGTTGCACTTCAAAGTTGACACCCAATCTCCTCGGATAGTAGCTATTCAAACTTCAGAGGGTGAGAATTTTATGACAAAGAATTTGGTTGATATGAACTCATTGAGGTCATTGAGCATTTTTCTTCCAAGAATCACATTATATGCTGTTGAATCCTTCAGAATGACGAACTCAGCTTGTAAGGCCCGTACATCAACATCCTCTCCTATAGTAAACATGAGATCAACAGCACCATTAGGCTTGATGTAGTGATCTCCTAAGCCCACCACCCTAGAAATATGTGGTTTCAAGTGCTGATACTTTAGCCACAATGCGTCAAAAGCATTCCTGAAAAGCAAGTTTGAATCTGCTCTAGTATCAATTAGAATTCTCTTCACGATTCTATTTCTCAACTATGCAGTGATCACCAAAGGCTCATCATCAGATATGGTATATTTGAAATCATCTGCCTCAAACTGCACAGTTTGGATGCTGGTTATCTTCAGAACTTCTAAGCTTGCAACTTTAAGATCCTTCTTCATTGTATTCTTGGACTTGGATTTTGACAATCCGTTTTTTTTCCCACAACTACATTCACCACGACTTGGGTAGTCTCATCCGGGGATTTTCTAGTCCTTGTATTCCTCGAGTTCCTGACTTCTCGGTCTTTGTCATCATTATGCCGTCTAGGCAGTCTAACATGCTGAATGAACTCGGAAAGTTTATCATCCTGTATTGCTTGTTCCAATGCATCTTTTAAGTCAATACAATCTTCTATTTTATGACCATAGGACTTGTGATAATCACAATAGTGCGACTTATTCAAAGAGGCCCTTGGTCGAATCTGTCTCGCCTTCAGAAGAATGTCTCAGTGAGACATTTGTTGGCATACTTCTGTTGGAGATGCCATCAGGGGCGTATACATAGAAAATTTTCCAACCTAAATATAAACGACTTTGTCATTGTGGTCAAACCCGAATTTTCGGCCTTATTAGGCGACGGAGTTAGATTTTTCCTTTTGGTTGAGATTACCCTCGTGACGTCTTCATCTCTCATATACTCCAAGGCGATTTAGTGGATCTCCTCCATGGATTTCACATCTTTGAAGGTTAGGTGCCTCCTCAAGTCCCCATCTAACAAACCAGCTATAAGATATAAAGACACGACTTCAGGCGTTTGCGTGTTTACTTTCAACAAAACTTTGTTAAAGTGATCCAAGTAATCTCATATGCTTTCTCCCATTCTTTAGTCCACACCAAATAATGAAATAGGGTGTGTTTAGAAATTTTACTTTGACATCAGCAAAAGAAGAAATGGATCCAGAGGGAAATGTGTTAAATCAAGCCATTGTTGGTCTTGATAGCATTATCGGAAAAGCCTTGCACCGGATAGCTTCTCCTACCCCTTCGAGATTTATTCGAGCTTCAAAAGCATCAAAGTGCTCCTGAGGATCCGACTCTCCTTCATACTTGAGATCTGTCAGTTTGTCAAAATGTTTGGGCAAACGAACTTGGACTCCTTTGTAGAGTTTGTTTCCTTCTAGACAGGGCTAAACGAGAGTCATCTCTCCCCTTTCTCTCAAAGTCACAATGCTCATCATCACATCTAGGTGACCTCTTGTATCTTTGAGGTGAATGTGAACATCATTCATTAATATCACACCTCTGGTCAGGGATCCTTTCTAGGTTTTCCCTTTCAGGGATATGGTGGTTATGTCCCTTGGATGCACTACTTTGGGAATGAGATTGCCTGGACTATGATCGTTTCACTAGGTGACTTTCTAGTTCTATCTGATAACGTTCCAACTCTTGCACTCTATGGCATTTTTTGCATTGCATGCACATAGTCATCCCCTAAGCCTACAAAATGGCAAGTCCCATTATTCTGAGTTTCTACAGTTTATGGCTCATGATTTTCAAAACCGAGAGGAACCTGATGTTCCTCGCAGGTAGGTTGAGTGACGTCTGTCTCATGTCCATCTTCTTGACATGACTCCTTGAAAGGAGTGTTTGGGTTGATCACCGAGTAGATTTTTTGTTCAGCCATGGTTCCAATTCTGTAGGATCCCCACAGACGACGCCAAATGTTTGAACCTGTTGTGAGGTAATGAGATGATGAGATAGGAAAATCCAAGATCCTAGTTATAGAGGAAGCAGAACCATGCCGGAAAAGTAACCTGCAAGACACTCTGAAGCTTAAGTTAGTAATGTTTTAGGTGTTTTTTTTTGTCATAGTTTACCTGTTGAACCCCCTTTTTTAATCCATTGTTCTAGGGTGACCATTTCTTCAGCATTTACTGCTTTCTTTATGTTCTTTTAATGTGATGATTCGGCAGTTTTACGAATTTATGACTTTATTAGTCTTGATGTTGTGTCCGTTATCTGGTAACATCGGATTCTCATTTAGTGGTAATCACTGGTATTATTATTGTCCAGAATAGTAGATAATTTTTTATAGTCATAACTCATGAACTATGAATTTGGATGTCAGAATTCAATTAAGAGAAAACGATAATAGGCCCTGACATTAATAAGTCATTCAGTGATTGAAAATATAAAAAGTTTTTTATTTTTTAAACTATGAGATATCTAAATCTTTTTGGGGACTTATTTGTCTTCAAATCCTCATATATTTTGAACTGAAGGACTTATATGCATAGTTGTTAGAATCAGACTAAAACACAAGATGAGATTGGAAAATCGACAAATCGATCACAAAGCCAATTCAATTAAGGAATCTGACTATAGAAGGAAAAGAATTGGTGAGAATGGATTCAGACTGGCCAATTTTGGCAAAAACTGATGAACCGGTAGTTTAAAATAACTTGGCCTATTTGAATTACTTTTTTTGTACACCTATTCTAAAACGATGTGGTTTTGCTTGTTAAAACAAAATCATGTATCCTAATCGCTTGAATAACCCATCACTCTTACTCTCTCTCAATCTCACTCAGCCTCTAGAGGCACTCTCTCACCCTAAAAAAAACCACTGGCCACTGCCACTGTAAGAACCGGAGTTTTCACGAATAAAATAATTTAAATGCCCAAATTAGGTTCCAGAAAATTGGGATGAGAATTTGGGGATTTAAATATGATTTTTAGACTCAGTAGGTCTTTCCGAGTCAGAAAATATATTTTCTGTGAAAAACCGTAAAAAACTGCTAATCGGCAGTTGAACCGGTCAAATCGGTTTTAAGTATGCCCGGTTCTGTGTGAGAAAAAGTGATAACAGTCGAAAACCTTAGAAAAATATTAGAAATAGAAAACCGGGGGTTAGCGTTAAAGGTTTGGCCCAACGGGCTAAAAACGCTAACGAGTTGGACCGGGCCTAAGTTGGGCCCAAGTCCAACATATATAAGGGTTCATTAATGAACCCTCATCTCATAAACACACTCACACATCAGATTGAGAGGGGCGAAGAGGAAGAAGAAAACACTATTCACTCCCCACTTCAACTTGCAATAACTTGAGCTACAGACCTCTGATTGACGAGCCGTTTGTGGCCACGCGAAGCTCTTGACAAGCTCTTCCTTTCTATCTAAAGAAATATGGTAAGATCTCTCTCTTCACGCTCCAGTTTCGTGCCCTAGGTTCTGTTCGTTTTTGGGTTTAGTTTTTGAGTAGATTTTGTGGTTTTGCTTGTTTAGGTGATCTGTAGTAGCGGGTAATTGATGGATTTTATCCCTACTCACGTTGGATAAGGTAAGGTTTCACTAAACCCTTGTGTTTAGTTGTTTTATGTATCTTAGGTTTTGATTTTGGTGATATATGTGTTGTTAGTTTGAGCCTTGGTGTTTGTTGGAGTTGGTTGAGGCTTTGGATCAAGTTTGGTGGTTTCGTTTTGGTGTTTGGAGCATTTGAGAATCGGCCAAGGTATGGTTTCGGTTTTCTTTATGTAATATGTAATGTTTCTGGACACTTAGGCTAGTTGACCCTAAGATAGGATTGAATGATATTGGTGCATAAATAATTATATGTGAATTGATGTAATTGTTGGTTATATTGGATTGGTGTGGTTGATGGTGATTGTTGGGAATTATGGGTATTGATGAGTATTTATGTTGATTAGTTGTATTGGTGGATAATGAGGATTATGGAAATTTAAGGTAAAGAGTTAATGTAAAATGTTGTGGTGGTTTGGAATAAAGAATATTAATGATTATATGATTTGATGATGATTATTGGTATTTTAATTATTAAGAAGGTTGATGATGAATGTGACAGTTATTGTTGTCGATGGAGGTTTGTGATATGGTTGATGATTATGAATGCATATTGATGTTGTTGGTAAGTGAAGATGATTGTTTAGAGTTGATAAATTGAGATATTGAATGATGAAATTGTTATGGTGATTGAGGATTGGAATGGTGGTGTTAAGGAAATTGGATGTGATGATATATTGAATTTAGACTTGGATGAGGTGAGTATTAAATGGTTTATATGCTTGAAGGGTTGAAGTGGTTGAGAAAGATTTGGTATGGACCTTGATGTTGTTTTGGTATTGTTTGAGGTATGATTGGTTTGGCTTTGAATTGTGAATTTTGGATCATGGTTGAGTTGTGGTGAAAATGTTGGGTGAATTAAGTGTGGAATTGATGGAAGTGTAATGGAATGGTAAGATGTTGTATGTGGTAGTGGTTTGGTGATTGGACAGGTTTGGTTTGGTTTTAATTTGAGAATTGGTTGAATTTGAGTTTGTGAACTTTTGGTTAAAAATGGATTTTTTGGTGAACTTGGTTTGATCATAACTTTTGTCTCAGTTTTTGAAATTGATTGAAAATTACTTAGAATTAAAGATCTTTGAAAACCCTTTAAATCAATATAAAGTCCGTGAAAATTGGAATTTTGTAGAGGAAGTTATGATCATTCAAAGTTGGTGTTGAAAATATGAAATTCTGCAAAGTTACAGAATTTTAGGATTTTTTGATATGTGCGCACGCACAACCCTGTAAAAATGTTATTCTGTGCAGACGCACAGACCTGTGTATACGCACAGGCAAGGAAAAGGGCTCTGGTGGCAGCGCTAGCATAGGTTGTGCGTGCACACATCAATGAAGGATTACGACCTGTGCGGACGCACAGCCCTGTGTGCACGCACAAGTCGGGAAGGGTCGTCTGTTGGGGGCGCTCGCACAGCTTGTGCGAGTGAACGGGCTTGTATATTTTAGTACCTGTGCTGTCGCGTTTGGCACAATAACCGACATGTGATATCACAGCCAATAGGGCAGAGATTCATCATGTGCATTTTCTATATGCTTGCTTGCTTTGTTTACTTGAGTTTGCCTAATTGTATAACATGCCTATCTGCTTCTTGAACTACTTGTTGTGTATGAATATTATCTGTGTTTTACTTGATTACATTAATTGTGATTGTTTGATGCTGAGGAGGTTAGGTAGGCAGTGGCGATGGCATCGCACGGAGGTTAGGTTGGCGAGGGCTGTGGGATACAGCGGTGTGATTAATGTTAGTTAGAAATCCCTAAGTTTAGTTAACCCGGTTTATGGTTTAAGTTCTTTATCTATTTAATTTGTTTTATTTTGTACTAAGCTTGAATATCTGTATGAGATGTGAAGTTCTAGGATTGTCTTCGGCGTCCCAGAGTCTTACATCTTACATCATTGGGCACTGTTACCATACTGAGAACCTTCGGTTCTCATTCCATACGTTGTTGTTATTTTTCAGATGCAGGTCGCAACCCACCGCAGTGAGTTGGGTGATGGTAGCAGAGCGGAGAATCTTATTCTATTTTGTTGTCATCTTGGTTATTTTAACTTGTACTCTCACTTTTGTATTTTGTTTAGCCTAGAGGCATGTATTGAGAAAACAGAACATGTATAAGCTGTTTTGCTGTCTTGCTTCATGTATGGTCTGTATATGGCTAGCTGGCTCAAACTCCGCGAGTCGTGGCTAGATTCTTATGATATTATACTATTATATTTTGATACATCTTATCTGTACCTTGTGTTTTAAGGTAGTAGCTTCACTAGTACGTTATGCACTTTTCAAATCCTGTTTTTGAGCTATATCCTTCATCAGGCTTCTAGATTATATTATTTCTTTCTATATAAATATGTATGAGCTTTAGAATTATCGTAACCTTTGGTTAACCTTTGCTTTACGGCTAGAGGTAAGGTGGTGCACGAAATCATAATCACACTTTTGCAATTCCACACAACTAACCAGTAAGTGCACTGGGTCGTCCAAGTAATACTTTACGTGAGTAAGGGTCGATCCCACGGAGATTGTCGGCTTGAAGCAAGCTATGGTTATCTTGTTACTCTTAGTCAGGATATCAATAATTCTTAGATTTAATTGTAAAAAGTAAAAGAACATGAAATAAATACTTGTTTTGCAGTAATGGAGAACAGGTTGAGGTTTTGAAGATGCTCTATCTTCTGAATCTCTGCTTTCCTACTTTCTTGTTCTTCATGCACGCAAGGCTCCTTCCATGGCAAGCTGTATGTTGGTGGATCACCGTTGTCAATGGCTACCATCCGTCCTCTCAGTGAAAATGGTCCAAATGCGCTGTCACCGCACGGCTAATCATCTGTCGGTTCTCACTCATGTTGGAATTGGATCCATTAATCCTTTTGCGTCTGTCACTACGCTTAGCACTTGTGAGTTTGAAGCTCGTCACAGTCATCCCTTCCTAGATCCTACTCGGAATACCACAGACAAGGTTTAGACTTTCCGGATCTCAGGAATGGCCGCCAATAATTCTAACCTATACCACGAAGGTTCTAATCTTAGATTAGAAACCCAAGAGATATGCACTCAAGCTATTGCAGATAGAATGGAGGTGGTTGTCAGGCATGCGTTCATAGGTGAGAATAATGATGAGTGTCACGAATCATCACATTCATCAAGTTGAAGTGCGAGTGAATATCTTAGAATAGAAACAAGCGTGATAGAATGGAAAACAGTAGTAATTGCATTAATTCATCGAGACACAGCAGAGCTCCTCACCCCCAACCATGGGGTTTAGAGACTCATGCCGTCAGAAATACAATATGAAACGTGTAAAGTGTCATGAGGTGTGTAAATACAATAGCAAAAGGTCCTATTTATAGAAAACGAGTAGCCTAGGGTTTACAGAAATGAGTAAATGATGCAGAATCCACATCCGGGCCCACTTGGTGTATGCTTGGGCTGAGCATTGAAGCTTTCATGTGTAAAGACTTTTCTTGGAGTTAAATGCCAGCTTTTGTGCCAGTTTGGGCATTTAACTCCAGCTTTTATACCAGTTCTGGCGTTTTGACGCCAGAATTTTTATGCTGACTTAGAATGCCGGTTTGGGCCATCAAATCTCGAGAAAAGTATGAACTATTATATATTGCTGGAAAGCCCAGGATGTCTACTTTCTAACGCAATTGAGAGCGCGCCAATTGGGCTTCTGTAGCTCCAGAAAATCCACTTCGAGTTAAGGGAGGTCAGAATCCAATAGCATCTGCAGTCCTTTTTCAGCCTCTGAATCAGATTTTTGCTCGGGTCCCTCAATTTCAGCCAGAAAATACCTGAAATCACAGAAAAACACACAAACTCATAGTAAAGTCCAGAAATGTGATTTTTGAATAAAAACTAATAAAAATATAATAAAAACTAACTAAAATATACTAAAAACATACTAAAAACAATGCCAAAAAGCGTATAAATTATCCGCTCATCACAACACCAAACTTAAATTGTTGCTTGTCTCCAAGCAACTAAAAATAAAATAGGATAAAAAGAAGATAGTATACAATAAATTCCAAAAATATCTATGAAGATTAGTCTTAATTATGAACAGTTTTGGCATCTCACTTTATCATTTGAAGTTCAGAATGATTAGCATCTATAGGAACTCAGAATTCAGATAGTGTTATTGATTCTCCTAGTACAGTATGTTGATTCTTGAACACAGTTACTTTATGAGTCTTGGCCGTGGCCCTAAGCATTTTGTTTTCCAGTATTACCACCGGATACATGAATGCCACAGACATATAACTGGGTGAACCTTTTCAGATTGTGACTTAGCTTTGATAGAGGCCCCAATTAGAGGTGTCCAGAGCTCTTAAGCACACTCTTTTTGCTTTGGACCACGACTTTAACCGCTCAGTCTCAAGTTTTTACCTGACACCTTCACACTACAAGCACATGGTTAGGGACAGCTTGGTTTAGCCGCTTAGGCCAGGATTTTATTCCTGTGGGCCCTCCTATCTACTGATGCTCAAAGCCTTGGATCCTTTTTATTTTTCCCTTCCCTTTTGGTTTAAAGGGCTATTGACTTTTTCTGCCTGCTTTTTTCTTTTTCTATATATATATATATTTTTTTTTCGCAAGCTTTTCACTGCTTTTTCTTGCTTCAAGAATCAATTTTATGATTTTTCAGATTATCAATAACATTTCTCCTTTTCCATCATTATTTCAAGAGCCAACAATTTTAATATTCATAAACAACAAATTCAAAAGATATATGCAATGTTCAAGCATTCATTCAGAAAACAAAAAGTATTGTCACCACATCAAAATAATTAAACTAATTTCAAGGATGAATTCGAAATCATGTACTTCTTGTTCTTTTGTGATTTAAAACATTTTTCCTTTAAGAAAGGTGATGGATTTATAGGAGATTCATAGCTTTAAGACATAAACTTTAAATTTTATTAATCATGGAAAATAAAAATAAGACTCAAAAATAAATATAAGAGCAGACTAATAATAATAGAAGACAGAAAATTAAAAGCAGAAAAATAAATGACTCTTAAAATAGATTCCTAATAATAAAGGTTATTACAGAGTTAGGACTCAACAACCTTGATTTTGAGAAGTGGATGCTCCTTCCTTCTGTGGGGTGTTTGGTCCTTCAAGGGAGAGCTTCTGGCGCTTCAGCTTCTGTAGCTCACGCCCCTGCTTCTCCTGTTCCTTAAGCAGCTTGTAGAGCATGCAGTTTTGATTTTGCTGTTCTTCCTTAAGTTGATCCATAGCTTCTTGCAGCTTGGTAACAGATGCTTCTAGGCGGGTCCAGTAGTCAATTTCAGGGATTTCTGGGAGGAACTCCTGCGCCCTCCTTTTGATGGAGTTATCTTGCACTTGTTGTCCTTCCATTAACTTCTTGGTGATTGGGTGTTCGATTGGGATGAATTCATCTACTCCCATCCTCACCCCAGCGTCTTTACATAGCAGAGAAATTAAGCTTGGGTATGCCAGTTTGGCTTCAGTGGAGTTCTTGTTTGCAATTGTGTAAATCTCACAAGAAATCAGATGATGAATCTCCACTTCGTTTCCCAGCATAATACAATGAATCATCACTACTCTTTTGACAGTGACCTCAGAGCGGTTGCTAGTGGGCAGTATAGAACGCCTAATGAAGTCCAACTAGCCTCTTGCGACTGGTTTGAGATCTCCTTTCTTGAGTTGGTTTGAGACACCTTTTGAATCGGTTATCCACTTAGTTCTAAGGAGGCATATGTCCTCTAGAACTTGTTCCAACCCCTTATCTACTCTCACCATTCTCCTGTTAAAGGATTCTGGATCATCTTGTAGTTGAGGCAGTTTGAAGACCTCTCTTATTTTGTCCAGGTGGAAGTAAATAATCCTCCCTCTGACCATAGTTCGGTAGGTATAAAAGGCGGTTCCAGTTATTCTCTGCTTATCTATCAGCCACAGATTTGAGTAGAATTCCTGAACCATGTTTCTTCCAACCTTTGTCTCAGGATTAGCTAGAATTTCCCATCCTCTGTTTCGAATTTGCTCTTAGATCTCCGGATATTCGTCTTCTTCCAGATCGAATTTAACTTCTGGGATCACTGACCTCAGACCCATTATTTTGTGGTAATGGTCTGCATGTTCTTTGGTTAAGAACCTCTCTTGATTCCAAAGACTCTTTGGAGTATTCTCTTTCTTGCCTCTTGAATTGGTTTGTTTTCCCTTAGGAGCCATGATCTTAATGAGTCTTAGCTCGGTGATCACGGAAAAACACACCAAACTTAGAGGTTTGCTTGCCCTCAAGCAAAAGAAAGGAAAGGAGAGAGATATGAAGAGAGGCAAATTCAAATGGTGGAGAGGAGGGGGTGGCCGAATGTGTATTTATAAGTGGAGGGGAGGGATTTCGAAAATTTGAAAAAGATATGACATAAAGATATGATTGGTGAACAAAATAGAACCATGATATGAAAAAGATGAGATTTTTAAATGGAAAAGATATAAAGAGGTTAAATCTGAAAATTTGTTGATGCATCTAAGAATTAAGAGATGATATGATGAGTCGGAAAAGATTTGGAAAGAAATTGAGAAGATACTTGAGTTTTTGAAGAAGATTTGGGAAGGATTTGAAGGAAATTTGAAAAGGGATTTAGAAAATTGTTGAATTTTTGAAAATTGAAGGTGAATGATGAAAATTTGTAACATGTTTATGCAGAAAATTATGAGTCAAAGCATGAAAATTTGAAAAATTTTGAAGTGGAAAATAAAATCCTCTCATCCTGCCTTTTTGGCGTTAAGCGCCCAGAATGGTATCCATTCTAGCGTTTAACGCCCATATATTGGCCATTGTGGGCGTTTAACGCCCAGCCAGGTATCCTGGCTGGCGTTAAACGCCATCAATCCCTTTGTCACTGGGCGTTTTTCTGAACGCCCAGGATGCTGCAAGTATGGCGTTAAACGCCCAGAATGGCACCCATTCTGGCGTTTAACGCCCAAAATGGTATATTTTCTGGCGTTAAACGCCCAGAATGGTATCCATTCTGGCGTTTAACGCCCAAAATACCCCTTACTGGCATTTTCTTGCCAGTGAGCTCCTTTTCTCTGCTTTTTGCACTGAATCCTTCTGTAACTCTGTGAATTCCTACAATTTAATGTTTAACCTTGAAGGAAATTTATATCAAACTCCTAAATATTAATTAAATAACAAATAACTTGCTAATGGCTGGGTTGCCTCCCAGCAAGTGGTTCTTTATTGTCTTTAGCTGGACCTGATGCCAGGGCATTTTGGCCAGTTTCACTGACCTTTTCTTTACTGTTTTTAGGGTAGTTTCATGCATTTCCTTAGGAAATAAGCTAGTTTAGGGTAGATATTCACTTACATCTTGATTCAAGCAAACATTGTGCACTTTACATGATTTCATGAGGATTTTGCATGAATTTAAAGACAAATTGGATGTTGCATTTCCCATGACTTGGACTAAAACTTTGATGCACTTTATTGCTTGATTTCAGGACAAAGGAAGCAAAGAAGAACCACATTAGTGGCTACGTTAGTTACACTAACGTGGAATGGGAGTAACTTGCAAAGTTAATGAGAAAAGTGATTGCCAATAACGCTCTCGAAGCCATCATTGCCCACGTTAAGTGTCACGTTAACTAAGTTAACGTGAACTCTAACGTGGAAGAAAGGAAATGGTGCCAACGTTAGTGACATTTAACATTATCACTAACGTTGGACCAAGCTCATGAGTGGCCACGTTAGTCACCACGTTAACTTAGTTAACGTGGCCTCTAACGTTAAGAAGAAAGAGGGGAAGCCAACGTTAGTGATATTCAACATTATCACTAACGTTGGCCAAGTCACACTAGGCCACGTTAACTCCTACGTTAACCTAGTTAACGTGGAAGTTAACGTGAAGAAGGGAGTTGACGCCAACGTTAGTGACACCCAACATTGTCACTAACGTTGGAAGGAGCCCACACATGCCACCATGAGCCACGTTAACTCCCACGTTAACTTAGTTAACGTGGAAGCTAACGTGGATAAGGGAATGTTGAGCCAACGTTAGTGACACTCAACTTTGTCACTAACATTGGAGATGGCTAGCATGGCCACGTTAGAAGCCACGTTAACCTAGTTAACGTGGACTCTAACGTGGGAGCTAAGGGCACATTGGAACGTTAGTGACAATGTTAAGTGTCACTAACGTTCTCAAAGGTTGGCAAGCCTACGTTGAAAGAGCCACGTTAACTAAGTTAACGTGGACTCTAACGTAGGGAAGGGGGAGGCTTCTCAACGTTATTGGGAAAGTTGAGTCCCAATAACGTGCGCGAAGGACAAAGAGGCAACGTTAGTGGCAACGTTTGTGCCACTAACGTTGAGGTTAACGTGGCTCTTACTTGGGTAAAGAATGTTAGTGAAAAAGTTGAATGTCACTAACGTTCTCGAACCCATATTTTCACTGAACGTTAACACCACTAACGTCCTGAGCAAAAGTCTCTGCCCACTTCACAATTTCTCTCTGCAAGTAAAGCCAAGCCCAATGAAGAAGATAACTGCTTCAAACTCAAGATCCAAAGGCCCAGACCCAAGACTTGAAGAACCAACTAGAAGAGTAGAAGAGTAGTATATATAGGAGTAGCTTTGAATTAATTGAGAGTTGGAAAATATAGGGAGCCTCTGGGCATAGAATTACTCTCTGTATTTACTTTCTCTGCACTTCTAGTTTTCATCATGTATTCTCCATCTTTGTTTTCATTTTCCAGAGCTATGAACAACTAAACCCCTTTCATTGGGTTATGGAGCTCTGTTGTAATTTGATGGATCAATACTAGTTTTCATTATTCTTCTTCTATCTTTTCTCTTGATTTTACTTGAAAGCTTTCGATCTTCATCCAATTGGGTAGTTATCTTGGAAAAGAAGCTATTCATAATTGGATCTCTTCTGAACCTTGAAAGAGGAATGAAGAGATCAAGCTAGAAATGCTTTCTCATGCTGGACCAAATTGGGTTTGGATGGATATGTGACTATAATCCTCTCAACACTTGATTTGGGAAATGCATGTGGTATAATCAGTGACCATACTTCATCTCTTCTCATGAGCAATTGACCAAGGAATTGGCTATTGATCAAGATTTGAGAGATTGAATTACAAGAAATTGTAATTCAATCACTTAAGATTACCAAGGAGATCAATGAGTGCATTGATTGAGGAAGAGATGAAAATGAAATTGATCCGGAGAATGCAACATCTCCTAAGCCCAATGAACTCCCCATTTCTGATCTTACCCATTCTCTTTAATTTCTGTTATTTACTCTTATGAGCAATTCCCCCATTCCCATTTACAATTCTGCAATTTACTTCAGTAATTTACTTTCAGCTCTTTAATTCTAGCATTTACTTTTTCTGTCATTTACCTTTCCGCCATTTTATTTTCTGCAATTCTAAACTCAAATCCTGGATTCGCTCAACTAGAACATTCCTCTAATTAAAGTTGCTTGATCAATCAATCCTTGTGGGATTCGACCTCACTCTATTGTGAGTTTTTACTTGACGACAAATTCGGTACACTTGCCGAAGGAAATTTTTTAAGAGACAAGTTTTCCGTGCATCAAGTTTATGGCGCCGTTGCTGGGGATTGATTGTGCATCAACAATGATTAGATTGGAGGATAACTAAATTGAGCATTTATTTTTGTTTGATTTAATTTTCTGTTTGAGTCATTTACTTCCTGTTTTAGTTAATTTCTTCCCTTCCCCCTACTTTTTCTTTGTTATTTACCATTCATCTCACTAACCCACTAACTGTTTGATATATTGCATCACTCACACTAACAGTAATTCTGACAGATATACTTTCTGCACCTATTCTCTTTGCTTGTACTTGTTGGTTGTATGACAGGGAGAAGAAGCGGGGCTTCAACTTCCTTTGATTCTGAACCTGAGAGAACCTTCCTTAGACTAAGAAGGGAGGCAAGAGAAAAACGTGTAGTTGGTGCTGAAGAAGAGGAGGAACACTTTGAGGAATACTTTGAACCAAACATGGAAGAAAACATGGAAAACCATCACGAAGAAGAGACTTACAACCATGGCGGAAGAGGTCGAGCAAATCATGCTGGGGAGGATAGAAGAGTTTTAGGCTCTTACATCAATCCAAACCCAGGAAACTGTGGAAGTAGCATTCAAAAGCCAACCATCCATGCCAACAATTTTGAACTAAAACCACAGCTCATCACCCTTGTTCAGAACAACTGTTCGTTCGGAAGAAGTGTCCAAGAGGACCCCAATCAACATCTAACCACCTTCCTAAGAATATGTGACACAGTGAAGTCTAATGGTGTTCATCCTGACGCCTATAGACTGCTCTTATTTCCATTCTCACTCAAGGATAAGGCAGCCAAGTGGCTGGAGTCTTTCCCAAGGGAGAGCTTGACAATTTGGGAAGATGTGGTGAACAAATTCTTAGCAAGATTTTATCCTCCTCAACGAATCAATAGGCTGAGAGCTGAGGTCCAAACTTTCAGGCAACAAGATGGTGAGACTCTATATGAAGCATGGGAGAGGTTTAAAGACCTAACAAGGAGGTGCCTACCTGATATGTTCAATGAATGGGTGCAGCTGCACATTTTCTATGAAGGGCTCTCTTATGAGTCAAAGAAGGCCGTAGACCATTCATCCGGAGGATCTTTGAACAAGAAGAAGGCCATTGAGGAGGCCATAGATGTCATTGAAACAGTAGCAGAGAATGACTACTTCTATGCTTCCGAAAGAGGGAACACAAGAGGAGTAATGGAGCTAAACAATGTAGATGCTCTGCTGGCCCAAAACAAGCTCATTACCCAGCAGCTGGCTGACCTCACCAAGAAGATGGAGAGGAACCAAGTAGCAGCAATCTCCACTTCATCAACAACCCAAGAAGGAGTGAATGAAGAAGCAGAGGGTAGTCAGGAGCAAGCTAACTACATTGGGAATTCACCTAGGCAAAACCATGATTCATACTCCAAGACCTACAGCCCTGGATGGAGGAATCACCCAAACTTTGGGTGGGGAAATCAACAAGACCAAAGCCTTGACCAAAGACGCCCAAATCCAAACAATGCAGCCCACCAACACTTCACATCTAGACCATATCAACATCCCCATAATAACACCTCTCCACATTCATATCAAGTCCAGAATAACCCTCCTCAGCCAGACCTATCATCATTTGATGAAAGAATCTCAAGGATTGAGAATCTACTTGAAGGCATAGGCAAAGAGATTCAAGATAGTAAGGCGTTCCGAGAAGAGGTGATATCCAATATGCAGAATCAGGATGCTGCCATCAAGAAACTTGAAACACAAATTGGCTACTTATTCAAGCAAATTTCCAGCCACAACCTTCGCAGCAATACTAGCCCAACACAAAGGGAGGAGTGTGATAAACCACTATTTTATGATTTATATTGTGTTTAATTGTGTGGTTTTATCATGATCCTTACCCACTTATTCATTAAATTAGCATGCATTTAGATTTCCTTCCTGAATTTATTACATGTTTGAAAACTGCTTCCTAGAGACTTTAATTATTTACTTTTAATTCTCCTTTATTCCATTCGATGTCGTGATCTGTGTGTTGAGTGTTTCAGACTTTACAGGGCATAAATGAGTTAGAGATTGGAAAGGAAGCTAGCAAAAATGGAAGGAACACAAGAATTTGAGGAGATAACCAGCGAGAAGTGATGCGGTCGCATGGCTCACGCGACTGCGTGAAGGAGAGCAAATCGCAGTGACGCGGCCGCATGGCTCACGCGACCGCGCGGATTGGAAAAGCTCTGGCGACGCGGTAGCGTGGACGACGCGAACGCGTGGCGAGGAAAAGCATGAATGACGCGTCCGCATGGATGACGCGATCGCGTGACATGTGCGATCTGCATAATCTGCAGAATTCATTGGGGGCGATTTTGGACCTTATTTCGACCCAGTTTTCGGCCCGGAACAACAGACTAGAGTCAGAGAACATGCAGAAACAAATAACACATTCATTCAGAGAAAGTAATAGATCTAGTTTTTACTCCCTTAGTTTTTTCTCTCTAGCTTTTAGAATTTTAATTTTTAATTGGTCTTAGCATTGGAACATTGAGAAGAGTTATTCCCTCATCAAGACTTCGTCATTCTAGTTCGTTTTCTCAACTTGGTTTTATTCTTCCATGTTCCTTGTTTTGTTCAATTTTGTTATTTGAATACTTTTATGATTAATTAATGCAAGGATTATTTCTTTTTAATTCAATTTCAATTCCAATAATCATGTCTTCTTTTAATTCCCCTTCATGTGCTGTAAATTTATTATTTACAATGTGTGAGTAGTTTCTTTACTTGATGGGGAGTTGATTAAAAGGAACTCTTGAGTTGGAAGGATTGAAGGAAAAATTTGTAATTGGGTTAAATGTTAGATTGTTATCCTGTCACCAACGCCAATCCCTTTGAACTAAGTGGGTTGCAACTTGTGAACAGATCTGGCATTCCAACTTGTTTGACTTTCCCTTACCTAGTAAAGGATAACCAAACAGAACAACCATTAATTATAAATTAATCTTACAATCACTCCATCAATAGTAGAAATTCCAACCAATCAACTCCCAGTCAAGGCTTTTATTCATATTAATTAAATTTTCTCAATTTAAATTCCAATTTACCTAACTCAACTTCTTCGAACATCTGATTAATAAGATAGCACACTTTTCTGCAACTCGTTGGGAGACGACCTGGGACTTAAAACTCCCAGTAATTTTTAATTTAAATTCTCTGTGACATACTTTTAAATTGATAGGCAGATTTTCGGTGGGTTAAGAACTATACTTACAACGTAATCATTTTAATAATTTTTAATTCACCAGTTTCTGCGTCTCATCAATTTTTGGCGCCGTTGCCGGGGAGTTGCAATAGAGTGCTAATTTTATTAATTAGAATTTATTTATTTGCATTTTATTTTATTTTGCTACTATGAGCTGCATGTTTCTTTCGTCAAATGACGCGTTCACTTCCTAATCCGCGCTTGCTAATATTCGATCCTGAAATTGAAAGGACAATTTCACGAATAAGGCGAGAACAGCGTCGGTTAGCCCACTCTGAGGGCGGATCTGAAAGTGAGTCTGAGGAAGAAACCAGCCCCCGTTCTACTGATTCGGTTGTTTTACGTGCAGAAAACATGGCAGCTAGGAGAGTTACCATCCATGAGGAAGGAGCCCCTGATTTTACAATGCAACCGTTTCAAGCGCATCATCCGACGGTAACTACAGATTTTGAAATAAAGCCCGCACTGCTAAATTTGATGCCCAAGTTTCATGTCCTACCTGCTCAAGAGCCTATCAAGCACTTGAGATATTTCCAGGCAGCCTGTTCTACTGTCAGGCATGATGGCACTGATAAAACTTCAATTCTGTTGAAAGCTTTTCCGTTTTCTTTTGAGGGAAAAGCAAGAGAGTGGTACTACACTCAACCTCTAGCAAATGTATCCAACTGGGATACACTCAGAAAGGAGTTTCTGGAGAAATTCTTTCCATCTGAAGTTACTGATAAACTGAGGAAGGATATCTCCACAATTGTTCAGGATGACAATGAGACTCTCTTTGAATACTGGGAGCGCTTCAATAATCTTTTGGAAGTATGCCCCCACCACATGATTGACAAGATCGTGCTACTCAGCTATATTACACAGGGTATGAGGCCCCAAGATAAGACCATACTGGAAAGTGCCAGCAATGGGTCTATGAAGAAGTACAAGACCACTGATGAAGCTTGGCAATTGATCAGTGATTTAGCTGAATCCACTAGGAACCACAGACAAAAGCAAGGCCATTCAAAAACTGTTGCAGAAGTATCTTCCAGCAGAGAGACTGCTGTTCTAACTCAAGGCATCTATGAAATGACCAACTTGCTGAAACAAATGCAGTTGAATCAACAAGCTCAGCAAGCTCAACCTCCTCCACCAAAGCAAAACCAACAACTAGTCCCACAAAGAATTTGTGGAATCTGTGCTGATTATAGCCATTACACCGATGAATGCCCGCAGCTCCAACAAGAAGAAAACATGGTGGCATCCACTCACAACTTCTATGACCGCCCCAACCAAGGGTACAATCAAAGTGGAAATAATAACCATGGATGGCAGGACAATTCAAACCAGAATTGGAGGGACAACAATAACAGAGGAGGCAGAGATAATCAGGGAAATTAGAGGTGGAACAATAACAACAACAGGCAGGAAAATCAACCTTACAGAGCACCTCACCTGAGGCAGAACCAAGGACCACAGAACAATCAGCAGCAGACCTCTCAATTTACTCATTCTTCGTTATCTTCTAATGAAGATCTACTACAATCTCTTGAGAAAAGACAAAAGACCATGGAAAGTAACATCATGAATAGCATTAACACCGGTCTGAATGGCCTCACCTCTACTCTGCAAGTTTTTATGACACAGCTTGGATCAGCACAAAATTCCAGTAACCAAGCTTCAAGCACCACTAGAATCTCATCTCAACCATTACCCAATCCAAAGGGAGGCATTAATGCTATCACCCTGAGGTCCAGAACCACACTGCAGGAGAGGAATCAGGAGGAACCAAGCTCACCAGAATACGCCTCAGCTGAAGAGGTGGTAGAAATCGAAGATGTTGAAGAGGAAGAGGATATACAAGACATAGTTGAAGAAGAAATAGCTCAACCACAGGAGGAAGCACCAAAAAGCGCATGCACCACAGAAAATACCACTCCCATTCCATTTCCACAACTTGCAAGGAAGCTCAGGAAGCAGCTGGAACCTGATCCTAAAATGGTAGAGATATTCAAAAAGGTTGAGGTAACTGTTCCCCTTTTTGATGTTATTCAGCAGGTACCTAAATATGCAAAGTTTCTAAAAGACTTATGTATCCATAAAGACAAAATTAATGAATTACAAACTATTCCTTTAGGTAGTTCTATATCTGCTTTAATGGGAGGATTACCTGAAAAATGTAGTGATCCAGGTCCTTGCATAGTTAGTTGTACTATTGGTGGTGTAGTAATTTATGATTGCATGTGTGATTTAGGAGCATGTGTCAGTATAATGCCTTTGTCTATATATGATGTTTTGAGGCTCCCTCCCTTAAAAAGGTCGGCAGCTCGTTTTGTGTTAGCAGATAAAAGCATTATTACGGTGGCTGGAGTTGCTGAAGATGTTTTGGTGAACATTAAAGGGCTCACATTTCCCACTGATTTTTATATCTTGGAGATGCCCCACAATGATTCAGATAAGCCATCATCAATCCTACTTGGAAGACGATTCTTGAAGACATCAAAATTCAAATTGGATGCTTTTTTCAGGAACATACTCCTTTGAAATAGATGGCCGCATAGTAATCTTCAATCTGAATAGAGTCATTGACAACCCCCCAGAAGATCGTTTTATCTTCCCGTGTGATGTCATTGACGAAAGTGTTGCTGAAGTTCAAAAGGAAGAGTTTGAAGAGAGGCACACTGGACAAGGTCCCAGTGTGGGGACCCTCTTAACTGACAGTGAGGGCACTTCGCCATTTTCACAAGCCCCAGATAATCCAGAGCCTGCCCATGATCAAAAGTTAGAATTGAAACCTCTCCCTCCATATCTCAAATACGCTTATCTTGAGGATGAGCAGAAGCTTTCGGTCATTATCGCAAGGGAACTGACTTCTCAACAAGAAGAGCAGTTACTTGATGTACTGAGGAAGCATAAGAAGGCAATTGGGTGGAGTTTGGCAGACATAGTGGGAATCAACCCTCAAGTATGTGAGCACAGAATATTTTTAGAAGAGGGAGCAAGACCTGTCCGTCAACCCCAAAGAAGATTGAATCCCACCATCTTGGAAGTTGTCAAAAAGAAAGTGACCAGACTATTGGAAGCAGGTATCATATATCCCATTTCAGACAGTGAATGGGTAAGCCCAATACAAGTGGTGCCCAAGAAATCTGGAGTCACTATAGTGAAGAGTGAGCATGGAGAGCTCATAGCAACTAGAGTTCAGAATGCTTGGAGAGTCTACATTGATTATAGGCGTCTCAACCAAGCTACCCGTAAGGATCACTACCCACTTCCATTCATTGATCAAATGCTGGATCGCCTGTCAGGTAAGTCACATTATTGCTTTTTAGATGGTTACACAGGTTATTTCCAGATTCATATAGCTCCTGAGGATCAGGAAAAGACTACTTTTACATGTCCTTTTGGGACTTATGCTTATAAGAGAATGCCTTTTGGCTTGTGCAATGCACCAGCCACCTTCCAAAGGTGCATGATGAGTCTTTTCTCCGATCTTATTAAGGACTGTATGGAAGTTTTTATGGATGATTTTAGCGTTTATGGTGATTCTTTTAGCCTTTGGTTAGATGGATTATCTCGAGTATTAGATAGATGTGTTAATACAAACCTTGTATTGAATTTCGAAAAATGCCACTTTATGGTAAAACAAGGGATTGTATTAGGACATGTGGTATCTAATAATGGCATTTCTGTAGACCCAGCAAAGGTAAATGTTATTTCTAGTTTACCTTACCCCTCTTCTGTGAGGGAAGTCCGTTCGTTTCTTGGCCATGCAGGTTTCTACAGGAGATTTATTAAGGATTTTAGTAAGGTGGCACTTCCCTTATCCAGATTACTGCAGAAGGATATTGAGTTCGAGTTCAGTGAGGATTGCAAACAAGCGTTTGATAAGCTGAAGACTGCTCTAACTCAAGCCCCAATTGTGAGAGGACCAGACTGGAGCCAGCCGTTTGAAATCATGTGCGATGCTTCCAACCATGCAGTAGGAGCAGCGCTGGCTCAGCGTGAAGGTAAGGATCCTTTTGTTATTGCCTATGCGTCTAAGACTTTAGACACTGCCCAGTCCAATTATACTACTACTGAGAAAGAGCTTCTTGCTATTGTTTTTGCTCTGGATAAATTCCGAGCTTATTTACTGGGTACTAGAGTAGTAGTGTATTCAGACCATGCAGCTCTAAAGTATCTATTAGCTAAAAAGGAATCCAAACCAAGACTTATACGTTGGATACTGCTGTTACAAGAATTTGATTTAGAAATAAAGGATAGGAGTGGTAATCAAAATTTAGTAGCAGACCACTTGAGTCGCCTTGAACATATTAAGGATGATTCCACTCCTATAGATGATAATTTTCCTTTTGATAACCTGCAAGCAGTATCTGAGGTAGTCCCTTGGTATGCACCTGTCGCTAATTATTTAGTTAGCCGTACATTTCTTCCACATTTTTCTAAACATCAAAGAGACAAGCTGAAAAGCGAGTCTAAATATTATATATGGGATGACCCATATTTATGAAGGTGTGGCGCTGACCAGATAATTAGACGTTGTGTGCCTCAATCAGAATTCCAGTCCATTTTGGAGGCCTGTCACTCATCTGAGAGTGGAGGACATTTTGTCCCTCAAAGAACAGCTAGAAAGATCTTAGACTGCGGATTCTGGTGGCCTACTCTTTTTAGAGACGCTGCTGAGTTTTGTAAATCCTGCCCTCCATGCCAGAAATTTGGTAATATATCCGGGAGGGATGAGATGCCTCAACAATATATGCTTTTTTGTGAAATTTTTGATGTTTGGGGCATTGATTTCATGGGTCCATTTCCGAATTCTAATGGATATTTTTATATATTGTTAGCTGTGGATTATGTTTCCAAATGGGTGGAAGCAATTCCTACCCGCACTGATGATGCTAACACTGTTGTTTCCTTTGTGAGAAACCATATTATATGTCGCTTTGGATCACCACGAGCGATCGTGAGCGATCAAGGCACCCATTTTTGTAACAGGAGACTAACAGGATTGATGAAGAAGCATGGGATAATTCATAAAGTTGCAACCGCTTACCAACCCCAAACTAATGGGCAAGCCGAGGTGTTAAATAGAGAAATTAAGCGTATCTTGCAAAAGATAGTAAAGCCTCATAGAAAAGATTGGAGCACCAGGCTACAAGATGCACTGTGGGCATATAGAACAGCATACAAGACACCCATTGGGATGAGTCCCTTCTGCTTGGTTTATGGAAAAGCTTGCCATCTCCCAGTTGAAATCGAACACAGAGCCTTCTGGGCAGTTAAGGAGTGCAACATGGGAATTGAGAATGTCGGAGCTTAAAGGAAGTTGCAACTGCAGGAACTGGAGAACCTTCGCCTAGAAGCTTATGAGAACTCCAGAATTTACAACGAAAACATGAAAGCTGTGCATGATCAAAACATCAAGAAAAAAGAGTTGTGATGAGCGGATAATTTATACGCTTTTTGACATTGTTTTTAGTATGTTTTTAGTAGGATCTAGTTACTTTTAGGGATGTTTTCACTAGTTTTTATGTTAAATTCACATTTCTGGACTTTACTATGAGTTTGTGTGTTTTTCTGTGATTTCAGGTATTTTCTGACTGAAATTGAGGGACTTGAGCAAAAATCAGATTCAGAGGTTGAAGAAGGACTGCTGATGCTGTTGGATTCTGACCTCCCTGCACTCAAAGTGGATTTTCTGGAGCTACAGAACTCGAAATGGCGCGCTTCTAATTGCGTTGGAAGGTAGACATCTAGGGCTTTCCAGCAATATATAATAGTCCATACTTTGGCCAAGAATAGACGACGTAAACTGGCATTCAACTCCAGTTTTCTGCCCAAATCTGGCGTCCAGCGCCAGAAAAGGAGCCAAAACCAGAGTTGAACGCCCAAACTGGCACAAAAACTGGCGTTCAACTCCAAGAAGGATCTCTACACGTGCAACACTCAAGCTCAGCCCAAGCACACATCAAGTGGGCCCCGGAAGTGGATTTATGCATCAATTACTTACTCATGTAAACCCTAGTAGCTAGTTTATTATAAATAGGACCTTTCACTATTGTATTAGACATCTGTTTGACCATCTTTGGACGCCTGGTTCTTAGATCAGAGGGGCTGGCCATTCAGCCATGCCTGGACCTTTCACTTATGTAATTTTAACGGTAGAGTTTCTACACTCCATAGATTAAGGTGTGGAGCTCTGCTGTTCCTCAAAGATTAATGCAAAGTACTACTGTTTTCTATTCAATTCATCTTGTTTCGCTTCCAAGATATTCATTCGTACTTCAATCTGAATGTGATGAACATGACAATCATCATCATTCCCTATGAACGCGTGCCTGACAACTACTTCCGTTCTACCTTCGACTGAATGGGTATCTCTTAGATCTCCTAACCAGAATCTTCGTGGTGTAAGCTAGAATGATGGCGACATTCAAGAGAATCCGGAAAGTCTAAACCTTGTCTGTGGTATTCCGAGTAGGATTCAATGAATGAATGACTGTGACGAGCTCCTAACTCGCGATTGCAGGGCGTTAATGACAGATGCAAAAGGATAGTAAATCCTATTCCAGCATGATCGAGAACCGACAGATGAATAGCCGTGCCGTGACAGGGTGCGTTGACCATTTTCACTGAGAGGATAAGATGAACCCATTGACAAGGGTGATGCCTCCAGATGATTAGCCGTGCCGTGACAGGGCATTGGATCATTTTCCCGAGAGATGACCGAAAGTAGCCATTGACAGTGGTGATGTATCACATAAAGCCAACCATGGAAAGGAGTAAGACTGATTGGATGAAGATAGCAGGAAACCAGAGGTTCAGAGGAACGAAAGCATTTCCATTCGCTTATCTGAAATTCTCACCAATGAATTATATAAGTATTTCTATCCCTATTTTATTATATTATTTTCGAAAACTCCATAACCATTTGATATCCGCCTGATTGAGATTTACAAGGTGACCATAGCTTACTTCATACCGACAATCTCCGTGGGATTCGACCCTTACTCACGTAAGGTATTACTTGGACGACCCAGTGCAGTTGCTGGTTAGTTATGCGAAGTTGTGAAGATATGTTTAGACCATGGTTCTGTGCATCCGTTTTTGGTGCCATTGCCAGGGAATCAATTTCGAACAACAATTCACAACCTGAGTAGCAATTTCGCATACCAAGTTTTTGGCGCCGTTGCCGGGGATTGTTTGAGTATGGACAACTGACGGTTCATCCTGTTGCTCAGATTAGGTAATTTTTTTTTTGTTTTCTTTTCAAAAATTTTTCAAAAATATTTCAAAATTTCCTCACCTGTTTTCAAATAAATTTTAGATTCAAAATTTTTAAGAATGAATTCTAGTGTTTCATGAAGCATGTGAAGCCTGGCTGGCTGTAAAGCCATGTCTAAATTTATTTGGACTGAGGCAGCAATTTGTTATCAAGAGCAAGCTAGTTGTTGTTAATCCACCTGCTACTGTTCCTGATTTACATGCTAAAGCTTGGCTGGCCATTGGCCATGTCTAGTGTTTTGGACCGGAGCTTTCATTGAAAGCTTGGCTGGCTAGTGAGCCATGTCTAATTCCTGGACTGAAGCTTTAGACTAACACTGCAAGATTCCTGGAATTCATATAAAAAATTTTGGAATCCTTATTTTCCTTTTTCAATTAATTTTCGAAAAATATAAAAAAAAATTAGAAAATCATCAAAATCAAAAATATTTTTTGTGTTTCTTGTTTGAGTCTTGAGTCATATCATAAGTTTGGTGTCACTTGCATATGCATCTTGCATTTTTCGAAAATATCATGCATTCATAGTGTTCTTTACGATCTTCAAGTTGTTCTTGGTAAGTCTTCTTGTTTGATCTTTGCATTTGCATGTTTTGTGTCTTTTCTTATTTTTCATATGCATTCTTGAATTCTTAGTGTCTAAGCATTAAAGAATTCTAAGTTTGGTGTCTTGCATGTTTTCTTTGCATTAAAAATTTTTCAAAAATATGTTCTTGGTGTTCATCATGATCTTCATAGTGTTCTTGGTGTTCATCTTAACATTCATAGCATTCTTGCATGCATCACATGTTTTGATCTAAAATTCTCATGCATTGCATCATTTTTCTTGTTTCTCTCTCTCATCATTAAAAATTCAAAAATAAAAAAAAATATCTTTCCCTTTTTCTCCTCATCAAATTCAAAAATTTGAATTGACTTTTTCAAAATTTTTAAAATTTAATTGTTTCTTATGAGTCAAATCAAATTTTCAATTTGAAAATCTTATCTTTTTCAAAATCTTTTTCAAAAATCATACCTTTTTCATTATTTTCGAAAAATTCAAAAATCTTTTTCAAAATCTTTTTCAAAAATCTTTTTCTTATCTTTATCAAAATTTTCGAAAATAATATTAACAATTTATGTTTTGATTCAAAAATTTCAAGTTTGTTACTTGCTTGTTAAGAAAGATTCAAACTTTAAGTTCTAGAATCATATCTTGTGATTTCTTGTGAATCAAGTCATTAATTGTGATTTTAAAAATCAAATCTTTTTCAAAACTAATTCCTATCATATCTTTTCAAAAATATCTTCTCATCATACCTTTTTCAAAAAAATTTTCAAAATATCTTTTCTAACTTCCTAACTTCTTATCTTTTCAAATTTGTTTCAACTAACTAACTAACTTTTTGTTTGTTTCTTATCTTTTTCAAAACTACCTAACTAACTCTCTTTCTCTCATTTTCGAAAATCCCTTCCCTCTTTTTCAAAAATTTCTTTTTAATTAACTAATTATTTTTATTTTTGATTTCAAAATTTTTCGAAAATTACTAACCTTTTTCAAAAACTATTTTCGAAAATCACTAACCCTTTTCAAAAATTATTTTCGAAAATTCTCCCTCTCCCATCTTATTCTATTTATTTATTCATCTACTAACATCTCATCTCACATCTATACCCTCCTCACAGTTGTGTTTCTTCCATTACATTACATTCTTTGTCTCCCTCTTTTCTTCCACTCACAAAGGGATCCCTATACTGTGGTATAAAGGAACTCTATTATTATTATTTTTCCTGTGCCCTCTTCTTTGTCATATGAGCAGGAGCAAGGACAAGAACATTCTTATTGAAGCAGATCCAGAACCTGAAAGGACCCTGAAGAGAAAATTAAGAGAAGCTAAATTACAACAATCCAGAGATAACCTTTCAGAAATTTTCGAACAGGAAGAGGAGATGGCAGCCGAAAATAATAATAATGCAAGGAGGATGCTTGGTGAATTTACTGCACCTAATTCCAATTTACATAGAAGAAGCATCTCCATTCCTGCCATTGGAGCAAACAACTTTGAGCTGAAACCTCAATTAGTTTCTCTGATGCAGCAGAACTGCAAGTTTCATGGACTTCCATCTGAAGATCCTTTTCAGTTCTTAACTGAATTCTTGCAGATATGTGATACTGTTAAGACTAATGGAGTCGATCCTGAAGTCTACAGGCTCATGCTTTTCCCTTTTGCTGTAAGAGACAGAGCTAGAATATGGTTGGACTCTCAACCTAAAGATAGCCTGAACTCTTGGGATAAGCTGGTCACGGCTTTCTTAGCCAAGTTCTTTCCTCCTCAAAAGCTGAGCAAGCTTAGAGTGGATGTTCAAACCTTCAGACAGAAAGAAGGTGAATCCCTCTATGAAGCTTGGGAGAGATACAAAGGATTGACCAAAAAGTGTCCTTCTGACATGCTTTCAGAATGGACCATCCTGGATATATTCTATGATGGTTTATCTGAGTTATCAAAGATGTCATTGGATACTTCTGTAGGTGGATCCATTCACCTAAAGAAAGCGCCTGCAGAAGCTCAAGAACTCATCGACATGGTTGCTAATAACCAGTTTATGTACACTTCTGATAGGAATCCTATGAGTAATGGGACGCCTATGAAGAAGGGAGTCCTTGAAGTTGATACTTTGAATGCCATATTGGCTCAGAATAAAATATTGACTCAGCAAGTCAACATGATCTCTCAGAGTCTGAATGGAATGCAAGCTGCATCCAACAGTACTCAAGAGGCTTCTTATGAAGAAGAAGCTTATGATCCTGAGAACCCTGCAATAGCAGAGGTGAATTACTTAGGTGAACCTTATGGTAACACCTATAACTCAAAATGTGGAAATCATCCAAATTTCTCATGGAAGGATCAAAAGCCTCAACAAGGCTTTAATAATAGTGGAAGAAACAGGTTTAACAATAATAAACCTTTTCCATCATCCACTCAGTAACAGACAGAGAACTCTCAACAAAATACTTCTAATTTAGCAAACTTAGTCTCTGATCTGTCTAAGGCCACTGTGAGTTTCATGAATGAAACAAGGTCTTCTATTAGAAATTTGGAAGCACAAGTGGGCCAGCTGAGTAAAAGAATCTCTGAAATCCCTCCTAGTACTCTCCCAAGTAATACAGAAGAGAATCCAAAAGGAGAGTGCAAGGCCATTGACATAAGCACCATGGCCGAACCTGTAAGGGAAGGAGAGGACGTAAATCCCAAGGAGGAAGACCTCCTGGGACGTCCAGTGACCAATAAGGAGCGTCCCTCTGAGGAACCAAAGGACTCTGAGGCTCATCTAGAGACCATAGAGATTCCATTGAACCTCCTTATGCCCTTCATGAGCTCTGATGAGTATTCCTCTTCTGAAGAAAATGAGGATGTTACTGAAGAGCAAGCTGCCAAGTTTCTTGGTGCAATCATGAAGCTGAATGCCAAATTATTTGGTATTGATACTTGGGAAGTTGAACCTCCCCTGTTCATCAATGAACTAAGTGATCTGGATCAACTGACATTGCCTCAGAAGAGACAGGATCCTGGAAAGTTCATAATACCTTGTACCATAGGCACCATGATCTTTAAGGCTCTGTGTGACCTTGGTTCAGGAATAAACCTCATGCCCCTCTCTGTAATAGAGAAACTGGGAATCTATGGGGTGCAAGCTGCTAAAATCTCATTAGAGATGGCAGACAATTCAAGAAAATAGGCATATGGACAAGTAGAGGACATATTAGTAAAGGTTGAAGGCCTTTACATCCCTGCTGATTTCATAGTCCTGGATACTGGAAAGGAAGAGGATGAATTCATCATCCTAGGAAGACCTTTCCTAGCCACAGCAAGAGCTGTGATTGATGTGGACAGAGGTGAACTAGTCCTTCAATGGAATGAGGACTCCCTTGTGTTTAAAACTCAAGGATCTCCCTCTGCAACCATGGAGAGGAAGCATGAAAAGCTTCTCTCAAAGCAGAGTTAACCCAAGCCCCCACAGTCAAACTCTAAGTTTGGTGTTGGAAGGCCACAACCAAACTCTAAGTTTGGTGTTGAACTCCCATATCCAAACTCTAAGTTTGGTGTTGGAGAGTTTCAACAATGCTCTGAACATCTGTGAGGCTCCATGAGAGCCCACTGTCAAGCTATTGACATTAAAGAAGCGCTTGTTGGGAGGCAACCCAATTTTTATTTATCTAACTATATTTTTCTTAGTTATATGTCTTTATAGGTTCATGATCATGAGGAGTCACAAAATAAATATAAAAATTGAAAACGGAATCAAAAACAGCAGAAGAAAAATCACACCCTGGAGGAGCATCTGCCTGGCGTTCAACGCTAGAACAGAGCATGGTTCTGGCGCTGAACGCCCAAAATGGGCAGCATTCTGGCGCTGAACGCCCAGAACAAGCATGGTTCTGGCGTTCAACGCCAGAAATGGCAACAAATGGGCGTTGAACGCCCAAAATGGGCACCAACCTGGCGCTGAACGCCCAGAGTTGTGTGCAAAGGCATTTTACATGCCTAATTGGTGCAGGGATGCAAATCCTTGACACCCCAGGATCTGTGGACCCCACAAGATCACCTCAGAATCTGTGGACCCCACAGGATCCCCACCTACCTCCACTCACTTTTTCTCACCACTCTCTTTCACACAACCCCATAAACACTCTTCCCCAAAAACCCTTCACCAATCACCTCAATCTCTCTTCCCCATCACCTCTTCACCACTCACATCCATCCACTCTCCCCCATAAACCTACCTCATAAACCCCACCTACCTTCAAAATCCAAAACCAATTTCCCACCCAAACCCACCCATATGGCCGAAACCTTTCCCCCCTTCCTTCCCTATATAAGGCCCTCCATTCTTCACCAAATTCACACAATACACCCCTCTACACCCTTCTTGGCCGAAACACTTCCCACTCTCCCTCTCTTCCATTTCTTCTTCTTCTTCATCTATTCTTTCTTTTATTGCTCGAGGACGAGCAAAATTCTAAGTTTGGTGTGGTAAAAGCATAAGCTTTTTGTTTTTCCATTACCATTAATGGCACCTAAGATCGGAGAATCCTCTAGAAAGGGGAAAGGGAAGACAAAAGCTTCCACATCCGAGTCATGGGAGATGGAAAGGTTCATCTCCAAAGCCCATCAAGACCACTTCTATGATGTTGTGGCCAAGAAGAAGGTGATCCCTGAGGTCCCTTTCAAACTCAAAAAAAATGAGTATCCAGAGATCCGACATGAAATTCAAAGAAGAGGTTGGGAAGTTCTAACAAATCCCATCCAACAAGTCGGCATCCTAATGGTTCAAGAGTTCTATGCTAATGCATGGATCACCAAGAACCATGATCAAAGTAAGAACCCGGATCCAAAGAACTATATTACAATGGTTCGGGGGAAATACTTGGATTTTAGTCCGGAAAATGTAAGGTTGGCATTCAACTTGCCAAACATGGAAGAGAACGCACGCCCCTACACAAGGAGAGTCAACTTTGATCAAAGGTTGGACCAAGTCCTTATGGACATATGTGTAGAAGGAGCTCAATGGAAGATTGACTCCAAAGGCAAGCCGGTTCAACTAAGAAGATTGGACCTCAAGCCTGTAGCTAGAGGATGGTTGGAGTTCATTCAATGCTCAATCATTCCCACTAGCAACCGGTCTGAAGTTACTATAGACCGGGCCATCATGATCCATAGCATCATGATTGGAGAAGAGGTGGAAGTTCATGAGATTATACCTCAAGAACTCTACAAGGTGGCTGACAAGTCCTCCAATATGGCGAGGTTAGCCTTTCCTCACCTCATTTGCCACCTATGCAATTCAGCTGGGATTGACATAGAGGGAGATATCCTCATTAAAGAGGACAAGCCCATCACTAAGAAAAAGATGGAGCAAGCAAGAGAGCCCATTCATAGAGCTCAAGAGGCGTATGAAGCTCATCACCATGAGATCCCGGAGATGCCTCAAATGCACTTTCCTCTACAAAACTATTGGGAGCAAATCAATACCTCCCTAGGAGAATTGAGTTCCAATATGGGACAACTAAGGGTGAAACATCAAGAGCACTCCATCATGCTTCATGAAATAAGAGAAGATCAAAAAGCAATGAGGGAGGAGCAACAAAGACAAGGAAGAGACATAGAAGAGCTCAAGGACATCATTGGTTCCTCAAGAAGGAAACGCCACCATCACTAAGGTGGATTCATTCCTTGTTCTTATTTCTTCTGTTTTTCGTTTTCTATGTTATGTGCTTATCTATGTTTGTGTCTTCATTACATGATCATTAGTAGTAGTAACTATGTCTTAAAGTTATGAATGTCCTATGAATCCATCACCTCTCTTAAATGAAAAAAAATGTTTTAATTCAAAAGAACAAGAAGTACATGAGTTTCGAATTTATCCTTGAACTTAGTTTAATTATATTGATGTGGTGACAATGCTTCTCGTTTTCTGAATGTATGCTTGAACAGTGCATATGTCTTTTGAAGTCGTTGTTTAAGAATGTTAAATATGTTGGCTCTTGAAAGAATGATGACTAGGAGACATGTTATTTGATTATCTGAAAAATCATAAAAATGATTCTTGAAGCAAGAAAAAGCAGCAAAGAGCAAAACTTGCAGAAAAAAAAAGAAAAAAAAATAGGCGAAAAAAAAATAGAAAGAAAAAGAAAAAGCAAGCAGAAAAAGCCAAAAGCTCTTAAAACCAAGAGGCAAGAGCAAAAAGCCAATAACCCTTAAAACCAAAAGGCAAGGGCAAATAAAAAGGATCCCAAGGCTTTGAGCATCAGTGGATAGGAGGGCCTAAAGGAATAAAATCCTGGTCTAAGCGGCTAAACCAAGCTGTCCCTAACCATGTGCTTGTGGCGTGTAGGTGTCAAGTGAAAACTTGAGACTGAGTGGTTAAAGTCAAGGTCCAAAGCAAAAAAAAGAGTGTGCTTAAGAACCCTGGACACCTCTAATTGGGGACTTTAGCAAAAGCTAAGTCACAATCTGAAAAGGTTCACCCAATTATGTGTCTGTGGCATTTATGTATCCGGTGGTAATACTGGAAAACAAAGTGCTTAGGGCCACGGCCAAGACTCATAAAGAAGCTGTGTTCAAGAATCATCATACTGAACTAGGAGAATCAATAACACTATATGAACCCTGAGTTCCTATAGATGCTAATCATTCTGAACCTCAATGGATAGAGTGAGATGCCAAAACTATTCAAGAGGCAAAAAGCTATAAGTCCCGCTCATATGATTGAAGCTATGTTTCATTGATAGTTTGGAGTTTATAGTATATTCTCTTCTTTTTATCCTAATTGATTTTCAGTTGCTTGGGGACAAGCAACAATTTAAGTTTGGTGTTGTGATGAGCGGATAATTTATATGCTTTTTGACATTGTTTTTAGTATGTTTTTAGTAGGATCTAGTTACTTTTAGGGATGTTTTCACTAGTTTTTATGTTAAATTCACATTTCTGGACTTTACTATGAGTTTGTATGTTTTTCTGTGATTTCAGGTATTTTCTGACTGAAATTGAGGGACTTGAGCAAAAATCAGATTCAGAGGTTGAAGAAGGACTGCTGATGCTGTTGGATTCTGACCTCCCTGCACTCAAAGTAGATTTTCTGGAGCTACAGAACTCGAAATGGCACACTTCCAATTGCGTTGGAAAGTAGACATCCAGGGCTTTCCAGAAATATATAATAGTCCATACTTTGGCAAAGAATAGACGACGTAAAAGGAGCCAAAACCAGAGTTGAATGCCCAAACTGGCACAAAAACAGGCGTTCAACTCCAAGAAGGACCTCTACACGTGCAACACTCAAGCTCAGCCCAAGCACACACCAAGTGGGCCCCGGAAGTGGATTTATGCATCAATTACTTACTCATGTAAACCCTAGTAGCTAGTTTATTATAAATAGGACATTTCACAATTGTATTAGACGTCTTTTTGACCATCTTTGGACGCCTGGTTCTTAGACCAGAGGGGCTGGCCATTCGGCCATGCCTGGACCTTTCACTTATGTAATTTTAACGGTAGAGTTTCTACACTCCATAGATTAAGGTGTGGAGCTCTGCTGTTCCTCAAAGATTAATGCAAAGTACTACTGTTTTCTATTCAATTCATCTGGTTTCGCTTCCAAGATATTCATTCGTACTTCAATTTGAATGTGATGAACGTGACAATCATCATCATTCCCTATGAACGCGTGTCTGACAACCACTTCTGTTCTACCTTCGACTGAATGGGTATCTCTTAGATCTCCTAACCAGAATCTTCGTGGTGTAAGCTAGAATGATGGCAGCATTCAAGAGAATCCGGAAACTCTAAACCTTGTTTGTGGTATTCCGAGTAGGATTCAATGAATGAATGATTGTGACGAGCTCCTAACTCGCAATTGCAGGGCGTTAGTGACAGACGCAAAAGGATAGTAAAACCTATTCCAGCATGATCGAGAACCGACAGATGAATAGTCGTGCCGTGACAGGGTGCGTTGACCATTTTCACTGAGAGGATAAGATGAAGCCATTGACAAGGGTGATGCCTCCAGACGATTAGTCGTGCCGTGACAAGGCATTGGATCATTTTCCCGAGAGATGACCAAAAGTAGCCATTGACAGTGGTGATGTATCACATAAAGCCAGCCATGGAAAGGAGTAAGACTGATTGGATGAAGATAGCAGGAAAGCAGAGGTTTAGAGGAACGAAAGGATCTCCATTTGCTTATCTGAAATTCTCACCAATGAATTACATAAGTATTTCTATCCCTATTTTATTATATTATTTTCGAAAACTCCATAACCATTTGATATCCGCCTGACTGAGATTTACAAGGTGACCATAGCTTGCTTCATACCGACAATCTCCGTGGGATTCGACCCTTACTCACGTAAGGTATTACTTGGACGACCCAGTGCCCTTGCTGGTTAGTTATGCGAAGTTGTGAAGATATGTTTAGACCATGGTTCTGTGCATCTGTTTTTGGTGCCATTTCCAGGGAATCAATTTCGAACAACAATTCACAACCTGAGTAGCAATTTCGCATACCAAGTTGCAACCTGGAGATTTTGTCCTCCTTTACAAATCTCGACTAAGGCTCATGCCCGGTAAGTTGAGATCAAAATGGGAAGGTCCATACAGAGTAGAGAAGGCTGAACCGTACGGAGTTTATCACCAAAGCCATCCTTCAAGCTCTAAACTTATTAAGGTTAATGGACAACGCCTGAAGCTGTACCATGGTGAGAAGGTGCAGAAAAAATAAGGAGCTTGAGATCTTCCGCCTGGAAGATCCCCACATAGCAGCAGATTGAGTTAGTGGAGCGTCCAACTTACGGACGTTAAAGCAAAGTGCTTGGTGGGAGACAACCCACCATGGTATGATCATTCTTTTCTTTGTTTTTCCTATTCAATAACTCTTTTCTTTATTAGTACTTTCGTGCATTTGCATCTAAATGCCTTTATATTTCTTTTTAAAAAAAAAAAATTTTCGCCACGCGACGCGATCGCATCAGCGACGCGTCCGCATCGCAGACGGGGTGGAGAAAAAAATAAATGAACAGAGAGTCTAGCTGGAGCATGGCTGGAGGCGTGTCAATGGCACAAATCGACCCACGCGACCGCGTCCCTGACGCGTTCGCGTCGCATGGGAATTATGGCCTCCCACGCGACCGCGTGCCCCACGCGGCCGCGTGCCCCACGCGGCCGCGTGCCCTGAGTTTTCAACGTAAAAGGGTGCACAGTAACATTATGTACGAGAGTGATGCTGGATTGGTGCTGGAAGCACAATCCTTGTCACGCGATCGCATCGCCGACGCTACCGCGTCACCCATTTTATAACGCACCCTCACGCGGTCGCGTGACCCACGCGATCGCGTCACCCCAATTTGGCAATTAAATTAAATTGAATAGAGAGTTGTGCTGGAGTGAGGCTGCACTCGCGCCAGCAGCGTAACATGGGTCACGCGACCGCGTGACCGACGCGATCGCGTCCCCTTACCTGACGCGCACCCATGCGAACGCGTGCCCCACGCGGCCGCGTCGCATGCGCCGCACAGCTCAACCTAAATTGCCAAATTATCTTATCTTTCTCTCTTCCAAATCCTAATTTTCCTTTTCTCTCCTTCTTTCTTCCTTCCCCCTTCCCCCTTCTATCTCACCTCTCACTCTCTATCTCTCTCACCACCATTAACAAGGTTTTACCTTCTTCTTCCTTCTTCTCTTTTCCATCATTCTTATTATATTATATACATTTTTATTTTCTTTTTCTTTCCTTTTTCTTTTCACTTTTGTATTTTATTTTCTTCTTTCCCTTTTTACATGGTGCTAGAATATTATTGAGTCATCATCCCTCATTATATGTTTCTGAGTTATTGCAAATTGTTTGACAATTATTTTTCTCCTATTTAAGGGATTGCTTGCATGTTCATCTTCATATTTTCTATACCCTATTCACCATGCATGCTATGTGTTTGTGAAAAAGCTCACGTGGCATTATGCACTTTTCTATGATTGCTATACTATTCAATGCTTGCTTTTCACAACATTCCCTTATTATTTTATTAATTGAATTCAATTGTCAATACAAACGTAATGGTTTGTTATGAAGTAATGCTTGGTCTATGCTACTCATGCCCTTTTCCGGCATGCCAATAAACACCTTGCATTCACTTGACTTTGTATGCACTAGCTATTTTCCATTGATGGCTTTTCATATGTACTCGAGAGCATGTGTTAATGTCATCTACATTTTACTGTGCATCATTCACCCTCTTTTCCGTTTCCTTCCTTGCTGTATATCTCTTTAAATTTAATTTTCTTTCTCTTCCTTTCTTTCAGGATGGCCACCAAGAAAGGAAAGGAGAAAGCAACTTCCAAACCACCAGCAAGAAGAGGAACTAAAAGAACATTAGTGGCAGAGCCTTCTTCAACTGCAGTGAAGCCCTCAATAAAAAGAGTTAAGAGGATAATAAAGGTTGACGAAAAGGAGAAAGCCTTTCCAGCAAAGGACGCTGCGCGATTTTCCAATCGCTACTGTGAGCAGATGTTCTCTATCCTGGCAGAAAGGAACTATAACAATGAATATCTTCTTATCCTCCCGTCCAATATTGCCACCTTTGTTGAGCCGCAAATTGAGCGAAGACAATGGGGTTTCCTACGGAGACAGCCAAGGCAGGTCAATCTTTCTTGGGTAGTTGAGTTCTACTCCAACTTCTACATGCCAACCCTGCAATCTGTTTATGTCCGGCAGAAGCAAGTCCCCATCACAGAAGAGGCCATTCAGCAAGCTCTGAGTCTTCCCCCTATTCCAGCAGGAATGGATGCTTTTCAAGAAGCCGCCCTTCAGCGCCAGAGATACCAATTCGACTGGGACTCCGTTCTCAGAGTCATCGCATTACCTGGCAGCCGTTGGATCTACGGATACCACCGTACCCGCCCTAAGGGAATCTTGGCTTCAGCACTTACCTTGGAGGCTCGCGTATGGGCGCAGCTCATCTCCCATTATGTCTTTCCAAGCACTCATGAGTCCTCCTTCACTGCAGACATGGCTGTTCTACTATGGTACATCCTTACAGACCAACCTCTGAATCTCTCAAGACATATCCGGAATGCTATGGAACACGTACAAATTACGGGCAACTTACCTTTCCCCGCCTTGGTCTCAGATCTTGTCTCAGCAGCCGGAGTCTTCTACAGAGCTGGGGACACCAAAGCCGTGCTTCCACGGGATGATCAGTATGTCCCTAACGGGAAATACCTCAGACTCTCAGCAGCCACTACAAGCCTTCCTACTACTCCAGTTGAAGATAATCCTTTTTCAACACCACAAGCATCTACAACTGAGAAATTGCTCCAGTAGATAATCGAACGGTTGGATCGGCAAGAACAGAAAGCAAAGATGAGAGAGCCCCGTAACGAGCGCCGATTCAAACACCTCAAGGAGCTACTCAAGGGACACTTCAGAAACTCAGACACCCCGGACTCCACTTCCTTTACCAGCACAGGGAGCCATGACGGTCCCGACTGTGGAGATACTACTACCAGCCCACCCCTATTCCTGACAGATGGCACCGAGGACGGTGCAAAGCCTTAAGTGTGGGGAGGTCGATCAGTACCTGACTTCCGGAGGTAATTTCTCTTCTCTAGCACTAATAATTAGGATATTTTAGTTAGATTTTCTTTCCTTTATAGAATAGAATAAATTTCATAGGTTAGGATAGTTACATGCATGTTCTACTTGATTGAAAAGACAATAAGTTTCTTTTAAAAATCTATCTTTGGAACAAAATTTCACTAATTTTTCAAAAATTCTTATGATAAATTTGCTTGAGTTGTATTTGGAACATGATATTCGAGTTAAAGAACACACAACCGGTGAAAGATTTGAGCCTTTAATTCCCATTTGTTCGATATTTTACCACATTACTAACCTTAAGCCAAAAAATAATTGTATACCCCAATTTGAATCTTTGGTTAGCTTAAGATAGAATTGTGAGTGCTAGTTAAGTGTGGGAAATTGTGGGAACAAAAGTTGTTAAGGAAATGTGTCATAAAAATTTGAGGGGAATTTGGATACCTACTCACGTAAAAATATAAGAATGAAAAATCTATGTGCATTGATAAGCTTTATTTATAAAAAAAAATGAAATGAAAAATCAATAAATAAGGGGACAAAATTACCCCAATGTTAAATTCAGAATTCAAAAAATCAGTGCACATATGATAGAATCAAAATACGAAGTTGATACATGAGTATGGATTGAAAAAGGGAACTCTGGGTAGCTAGGTATGAACTTTAAAGACTACATCAAGTGTATACAAGTTAGGTTGGAGCTTGGGTTAATTAAAGATTCAATTTATCAGCTCACTTGACCAAATATACACCCCTACCTATGCCTTAGCCCCATTACAACCTTGAAAAGACCTCATGATGTTTGCATTGGTGTATTAACTATTGTTGATTGGTTAGGAGAAGAACAAAAGTTAGAAAGCATGATTAGAGAAGGATAGAGTGACCACCCTATACACTAGAGATTAGAGCGTACATACATTATCAGTGAGGGTTCAATACTTGAATTTACAAGTTCCCTGCTTTCATGAGCTATCTTCTTGCACTTTTATCTATTTTATTGTGTAATGATAAAATTAGTGGAATTTGATTTGTAATTGTTTTGAAGAGCTTATTTACTTTTGATCAAGTGGACAAGAATCATATAGTTGCATTTATTTAAATATATATATAGGTTTGCATTGCATTTCATGAGTTTCTACATGTTCATACTCATTTTCTTATCTCCTTCAATTAAGCATGAGGACATGCTAATGTTTAAGTATGGGGAGGTTGATAAACCACTATTTTATGATTTATATTGTGTTTAATTGTGTGGTTTTATCATGATCCTTACCCACTTATTCATTAAATTAGCATGCATTTAGATTTCCTTCCTGAATTTATTACATGCTTGAAAACTGCTTCCTAGAGACTTTAATTATTTACTTTTAATTCTCCTTTATTCCATTAGATGCCGTAATCTGTGTGTTGAGTGTTTCAGACTTTACAGGGCATAAATGAGTTAGAGATTGGAAAGGAAGCTAGCAAAAATGGAAGGAACACAAGAATTTGAGGAGATAACCAGCGAGAAGTGACGCGGTCGCATGGCTCACGCGACCACGCGAAAGAGAGCAAATCGCAGTGACGCGGCCGCATGGCTCACACGGCCGCGCGGATTGAAAAAGCTCTGGCGACGCGGTAGCGTGGACGATGTAACACCCTAACTACCAAAGCTCGCACTTCCGGCTGCGCGACTCTGATAGTTCGGACATTTCGAACAATACCACTCCCAAAGATATGAGCCTGTTTAAAACTTTAAATCGCAATACCGCTCCCAAAGATACTTTCGTTCGATAACGTACATCCATAAATACCATACAACTTACAAAAACTCATAAAGAGTACATCCATATATATACATAAATATATATAAATAATATTACAAACATAATACAATACAATTCCTATCCCTCTTACAGATTATATCAAGATAAAGGCGAGGGTGCAGTAAACCATAACTAAAACGATACAGAGCATCACAACAACAATTAAATAAGCTCTTCGTAACTTCTGCGCCCATATCCTGAAAGGGGAAAAAATGTAGGGGGTGAGAACATCATCCTCGAAAGGGTTCTCAGTAGAGGGTTTTTGGGAATTACTGTAATAGGATACATGAAGATAACCGCACCAGTGATTCATAACCGTCTTATGCCTCCTTTCGAAAACAACGGTTTACAATGAAAGTAAAGTCGGAAATCTTTCGGAAAGAAGAACGGTTCAATTCTCAAAAACTCAAAAGCCTTTCAAAACGGTTTATCTATGCGGAACCAAAATAACCTTTCATAATTTTATTCCAAACCAGAAACACAAAAGTGAAATCAACCATTGGTTCACCTCATTCCAACCACGGCCCTAGGCCCAAACAATCCAACCAGCAACCAATCACCACAGTCCAACAGAGTCCCAGTAGCAAACACAAATAGAAGGATGCAAGCACAAACAAACAATTATTGCAAGTAGAACAATTAGCAATTAGTCACATAGGCAAACCAAGTATAATATACACACCCAAACAATGTCACATAAATGCATATGATGCATGCCTGTCCCTAGTGGCTGATGATATCATCTGTCGGTTACCAAGCCAACCCGACGTGTCCGGTAGCTAACCCAGACACAGTCTCTCTGTTGCGCTTTATTATCATTAGAGGGTATCTGCGCCCTGTCGCCATTAGAGGGTATCTGCGCCCTGTCGCCATTAGAGGGTATCGGTGCCCTGTCACCCTTACAACCAGAGAGAAAACACAAGCATACTCACATACAACATTCATCTCAGCCATCCGGCTTAAATTCACAATTCATTCGATTGCATACATGCATTTATACTCAACCATGGATCACCATCCATCTCAGCCATCCGGCTCAAAAAGGTTCAATCCAGAACCAGCCAATTTATCAATAAATACAGCCCTTCGGCTTAAGTTCATAATTCATAATCAGCCATAGTTCAATAGCATACACGGCCATTCCGGCTCACAACAAAGCAACACTTCCACCATTCAACATCATCAAATTCATAAAACCGGCATTTAAGCCATAAATCACTTTTCTCAAGCCATTTCACTTTGAAATCAAATTTCAACTCTTTTTAGCCTTGGCTTTAAAGATCTCATTTCTCAAATCATCTCAGGCTCATAAGCTAAATTTACTCAAAGTGAGTTCCCTTTTTAAAACAAAGCCACTCTCGGCATTCTCTTTCCAAAACTTCCAAAACCATGGAAAGTTAAAGATTCATTTTGGGAACATTCAAAATCACCCATCCCACAATGGGATTTTATAACAAAGTTTCTCGACAGAGTCCCAAGTCTTTAGGGGAGACTAGCATAACTCATTTCGCCGAATTCATTTAAAATCATTAAAACCTTGGCTTTCCGATTTGAGTAATAAAATAGGATCTAAGCCAAACCGAGTCACGTAATCATTTACTTCTTTCAACGTCGTTTCCTTTACTTATGCAAAACCAGCTTCAACCTCCATGATAAATTCTAAAGCGTTTCAACTGTTCAAAATTGTTTTAGTCTTGCAAAAGTTCAGAGTTCAAAGAGTACTTAAGACCTTTCTCAAAACATTTCAAAATAAAACTTGTCAATGGACATTCAGGTTCTTTCAAAGTCATTAAAACTTCTTTAATTGGAACCCCCAAGTCAAATTCAAAGGCATAAACCCTTTTCGCATTCAAACAGCTTTAAAACACAAGTTTCATCTAAATAACTTTCTCTTGAAAGAGATACAATGCCTTTCTTAAGAAGCAAGACTAAATCACAATTTCCTCTTTACTAACTCATTTCGAAAGCATGAATCATCCTTTTCTTGATAATTCAAATAAAATAGCAGAAGTCTTTAACTCATCATTTTCCAGACAACATTTCAATAAAGACTCGGATTTTATAGAAATTTCGGCAGCACCTCCCCTAAAACTTGGACTTTTGCCACCCGGTTCGGGTCCCAACTAAACCATTTCTCATTCCTTTCAACAGCTCAAATCCAGAAATTAATTCAAAAGCAAGCTAAATCCAACAGTCGCCTCAGTGGCATATCTCAAGGAAACCATTTCAAAAATCAACTCAATATCAACCGATTTAACTCATTTCTAAAGCTTTAAAGAATCGGCTCAATAACAAATCATTTGTCCAAAACCAAGTCAATTAAAGTAAACCAGGCTGAATTCAAAAGTGCGTTCGACTTTTCACATTATCAAGATAATTAACTCAATTCAAATCAATCCTCAACGGATCAAACTCAAATTTCAAATCTTTAAAGAATCAACCTCAAAACATTATATTTCACAAGCCGCACAACAATTCAGCCAAACAAGCATCCTTAACCATTCGAGACAATCAAATAACACACAAGGCAGATACAATCACCAAATACCAATTGTCTCATATCAGTATCCATATGTAATAATTACAATACATAAAACATAGTTTTTGGAAAGCGCCCCTACCTCAAAACGCAATTCCATAACCCAGACGTCTCACAGAGTCCTTTCCGCCTCAACCCGAACTGACGGCAACCAAAACCTTAGTTCCAAGCCACTTTCGTAGCAACCCCAGCAACTCTAATCGCGACATATAACAATTGAGATTAACTCTCATAATAATGAATGCCACAACACCTCAACGTATACAGGACAGCGACTAAAGGGGTTACCGGAACGTAAACGCTTACCGCAAATAGGAAGAAGTGACTGAACCATATAGCTGTAGTCCCGGTGGTGGTTCCGGCAACAGCAACACTCTTCCAGTGGCCCCAACTCGCAGCAACTCCAACCACAGAAGGATGAATACTAAAAGTGAAACAGCCACTTTATGACAAACTCCAAATTGATGGTAACAACCCTGGCGGACAGCAAGGCACCAAGAACAGCCATTAAACAGAGAGCAGAACAAAGCAGAACAGGGCAAGAGCAGCAGCAGTGGCGGGTTCTTACCAGGCAAGACGGTGCTAGCCCTAGCCTCTCTCTTTTCGCGAGCTCCAGCCCGTTCCAGTAGTGATGGCAGCGGCTCTAGAAGCCTCAGCAGGGCACAGCAGAGGTAGCAATATAGCGACAAAACCCAGCCTCCACCCCTTCTCTCATCGAGCACGCTCTCTGTTCTTCATGGTGCTCAACGGCGGTGACATGAGCTCCGGCAGCAGCGGACTGTGACGAGATCGACGGTGGCGAGTCAAGGCACGATGGCGGCGCTCCTCGTGTGTGGCAGAACGTGACGGCAATGAAGCCTCATCTCCCTCCTTCGCGTTACTCTCCTCCCCTGGCGACAGCAACGGCGACGACACTCCTCGCCGACACCGCGCCGCCCTTCGTCTCCGATTCCTCTCCCTACTTCCCTCCTTGGCTCGACGATGGCGCGACGGCGGCAGTGAGGTCTAGCACGCCAGCGCAGCCTTCTTCCTCTCTTCGGCCAATAGTACTTCGTGGGTGTGTGTGTTGTGTTTTCTGATTTTCCCCCCTTCTCTGCCTCTTTTCTCTCAATTTCAGTTTCTGAAGCTTTGTGTCAAAGGGGATGAAAGGAACTGTGTGTGCGTATGGTTTGCTGAGGGTGAACGGCGCTGAGAAGAGTGGGGGAGGGGCTAGGGTTTAGGCAAAACTAGGTTTAGGGGCAATTTTGTAATCTCAAATGAAATTGGGAAAAATATAATAATTGAAACCCAATTTAAATCCAACATTATTTGTATATAGAAAAATACTATTTGCTCATGAATTGTACAAATTATTTTCAATAAAATGCACAAATCCAATAACTAGAAATAATATAATTAATTTCTCTATTTTTCAAAATAGCAGTAGTAATATTTTAAAATATTACTTATCTAATCCAAATCATACCAAATCCTTATTATTTCATAACTATCAACTTTATAATTCAAATATAGAAAATAATCCAATAATTATAAAATTGGATAATAATCATAACTCGTCTCAAATTCAATAAATCAAAACTTGCCTTAATTATCTTTAATAAAGTAATTTTCGAAATTAAGGCTATAAATAACAATATGATTTGAGACTTGATCATAATAATACTTTTCAAAAGTTCTGGGTCTTACAGACGACGCAAACGCGTGGCGAGGAAAAGCGCGAATGACGCGTCCGCATGGATGACGCGATCGCGTGACATGTGCGATCTGCATAATCTGCAGAATTCATTGGGGGCGATTTTGGACCCTATTTCGACCCAGTTTCGGCCCGGAACAGCAGACTAGAGTCAAAGAACATGCAGAAACAAATAACACATTCATTCAGAGAAAGTAATAGATCTAGTTTTTACTCTCTTAGGTTTTTCTCTCTAGTTTTTAGAATTTTAATTTTTAATTGGTCTTAGCATTGGAACATTGAGAAGAGTTATTCCCTCATCAAGACTTCATCATTCTAGTTCGTTTTCTCAACTTGGTTTTATTCTTCCATGTTCCTTGTTTTGTTCAATTTTGTTATTTGAATACTTTTATGATTAATTAATGCAAGGATTATTTCTTTTTAATTCAATTTCAATTCCAATAATCATGTCTTCTTTTAATTCCCCTTCATGTGCTGTGAATTTATTATTTACAATGTGAGAGTAGTTTCTTTACTTGATGGGGAGTTGATTAAAAGGAACTCTTGAGTTGGAAGGATTGAAGGAAAAATTTGTAATTGGGTTAAATGTTAGATTGTTATCCTGTCACCAACGCCAATCCCTTTGAACTAAGTGGGTTGCAACTTGTGAACAGATCTGGCATTCCAACTTGTTTGACTTTCCCTTACCTAGTAAAGGATAACCAAACAGAACAACCATTAATTATAAATGAATCTTACAATCACTCCATCAATAGTAGAAATTCCAACCAATCAACTCCCAGTCAAGGCTTTTATTCATATTAATTAAATTTTCTCAATTTAAATTCCAATTTACCCAACTAAACTTCTTCGAACATCTGATTAATAAGATAGCACACTTTTCTGCAACACGTTGGGAGACGACCTGGGACTTAAAACTCCCAGTAATTTTTAATTTAAATTCTCTGTGACATACTTTTAAATTGATAAGCAGATTTTCGGTGAGTTAAGAACTATACTTACAACGTAACCATTTTAATAATTTTTAATTCACCAGTTTCTGCGTCTCATCAATTTTTAAGTGTGGGGAGGTTGATAAACCACTATTTTATGGTTTATCTTGTACTCAATTGAGTGATTTTTATTAACTCTTTACCCACTTATTCATAATATTTGCATGGTTTTATATTTCGTTCCTAATTATGTGTTTTGATTGAAAACATGCTTCTTTGATCTTATATTTGCTCATTATTAATCCTCCCTTATTACCATTAGATGCCTTGATATGTGTGTTAAGTATTTTCAGATATTATAAGGCAGGAATGGCTTGGAGGATGGGAAGAAAGCATGCAAAAGTGGAAGGAATGCAATAAGTTGGAGAAATTGCTAAGCTGTCCAGCCTGACCTCTTTGCACTCAAACGGCTATAACTTTAGCTACAGAGGTCCAAACGATGCGGTTCCAGTTGCGTTGGAAAGCTAACGTCCAGGGCTTCGATTTGATATATAATATGATATAGTTCCTCTGATGCTAGGCGACGCGACCGTGTGATCCATGCGGCCGCGTTGCAGTGACAGAAATCCAGCGTGGCAAAATTCGAAACCAGCGAATTCTGGACTGTTTTTGACCCAGTTTGCGGCCCAGAAAACACAGATTAGAGGCTATAAAGTGGGGGAATGCATCCATTCATGGGAAGGCTCTCACATTCACAATTTTAGGAGTAGATGTAGTTTTTAGAGAGAGAGGTTCTCTCCTCTCTCTTAGGATTAGGATTTAGGATTTCTCTTAGTTTTAGGAGTGACTCTCAATCCCACGTTCTTTATTTTTATTTATTTTCCTAATTTAATTTATGAACTTTTCCATGTTGTGATTTAAAAATTTTATTTAATATAATTTGAGGTATTTCAGACTTATGATTGCTCTCTTTAATTTGTTAATGCTCTGTGTTTATCCAAATTATTTTCATTCAAGTAGAATTTCTCCCCTTTTGGCTTTGGTTAAATAATTGGTGACTCTTGAGTTATCAAACTCATTGTTGATTGAGAATTGGAATTCTTCAAGAATTAATTCATCCACTTAGCTTACCTTCATAGTTAGAGGTTAATAAAGTGGGAGAAAAATCCAATTCTCATTACAATTGATAAGGATAACTGGGATAGGACCTCCAGTCTTCATACCTTGCCAAGAGTTTATTTTATTATTACTATTTTATTTTATTCTTTTTGTGTAACTTACTGCTTCCTTACTTCCAAAACCCCCAATTTACAATCTTCATAGTGATGCCAAGGCATCTTAGGCTAGTTTCACTAGCCTTTTTCTTTTATTTTTAGTTGTTTTATGCATTTTCTTGAGCCTTAAGTAATCATTTGGGCCAAATAGTCATGCTTGTCTTAAATCATCCAAACATGAAGATTTTGATGCAAATTCCATGAGTTTTTAGTTATATTACTTGAATGCTATGAATGGAAGATTTCTCATGAAATTTTGCAAGACTTTGATGCAATTGTTTGGATGATTTCAGGGAAGAAGAGGCTAGGCAAGGAAGCAACAAAATCAATAAAGGAAGCTTGAATATCACATGTGGAGTTTAAGTTCCAGTTTAAGCTTAAACTGAAACTTAAACTACCAAGCCATATAATGCTGGAATTGAAGTTTAACCTCCAGTTTAACCTTAAACTGGAGGTTAAACGCCAGAAGTGAGAATCTCACCAGGGGAGCATTTCCACGTTTAACCTCCAGTTTAACCTTAAACTGGAGGTTAAACGCCAGAAGTAAGAAAGGCACCAGGAGCATTCCACGTTTAAGCTCCAGTTTAACCTTAAACTGGAGCTTAAACGTGTTCGACTATTTTTCTCCTCCAGGGTTGCTTTCTCATTTCCACGTTTAAGCTTCAGTTTAACCTTAAACTGAAGCTTAAACGTGCTCGAGCTTGTGCCTCCAGGGAGTGCCAGCGTTTAAGCTCCAGTTTAAGCTTAAACTGGAGCTTAAACGTGTTATATGGAACAGCTTGACCATGCCTTCTTCAAACATAAATAACTTGAGCTACAAAACTCCAAATGAGGTGATTCAAAATGCATTGGAAAGAAGACATCTAGAGCTTTCCAAGCATATATGGCATGCATGGTGGATACTAAAAATTGAGGGAGAAAACAGCCCCGTAATGTGCATAGAAGAGCATAGTACCAACATGCAATCAGGCCAGCTGACCTCTTCACCTTCCATGGAGTATAACTCGAGTTGTAGAAATCCAATTGAGGTGCTTCCAGTTGCGTTAGAAAGCTGACATCCATATCTTTCCAACGAGGTATAATAGTCTATATTTGGCATCAAATTGGCAAGGTTGACAAGAGAACAAAGTGACGACTCAAGAAAGGGGGGTGCAACGTTTGAGTGTAGTTTAATGGATCATTATCCTTTTTGGATCAATTATGTCACTCTACCCTTCAAGCAAGCAAGGCCCATCAACAACACCAAATCAAGGCCACAAGAATCATCTAGAATAGTTTATTTTCATTTGATTGTGATTTGCTTTGAATTTCATTTTCATTTTGTAATTTAGGGAGCCTATTTAGGGAGCTCTATTGTAATTCAATGAATCAATAATAGTTTTATCTTCTTCTTCAATCTTTTCTCTTGAATTTTGTTAGAAAGCTTCTCGATCTAATTCCATTGGGTAGTTGTCTTGGGAAAGAAACTACCCATAATTGGAATCCTTCAGAACCTTGGGAAAGGAATGGAGGATTCATGCTAGAGAAGCTTTCTCACAGTGAATTGGATTGGGGTTTGGATGGATATTGTGACATGTAATCCTACCAAATTGTGGTTCATGAAACTGTGTGGTATAATCAGTGATCGAGCATCATCTCTTCTTATGAACATTTAAACCAAGGGATTGGGAATTTGTTCGTTTTTAGAGAGAATTGGTGAGCCAAGGGATTGGGATCCAATCATATAACATTGCCAAGCAAAATTCAATGAATGCATTGGTTGAGGAAGGAATAAAAATGTTTTGATTCGGAGATCTCAATATCTCCTAACACCCAATGAATTCCCCATTTCTGATCTACCACTTTCTCTTTACATTCTGCAATTAAATTCATGCAATCACCCCATCCCTTTTAATTTCAGCAATTTAGCTTCTCGCTCTTTAATTCATGCAATTTTACATTCCGCAATTCTCATCTAAATTTTGATTCCGCTCAACTAGAACATACTTCTAATCCGAATTGCTCACTCAACCAATCCTTGTGGGATTCGACCTCACTCTATTGTGAGTTTTTACTTGACGATAACCGGTGCACTTGCCGGAAGGAATTTTGCCGATCGTGCAATTTCCTAAATCGTAGCATAACAAGTTTATGCGCATCAAGTTTATGGCGCCGTTGCCGGGGATTGGTTTTCGATTGACAATTCTCCAATTGGAAGTTAACTAGATTGAGCAATTTTTCTTTTCTTTTGTTAATAGTTTTTGTCTCAGTTTATTACTGCTAATTTCTGCAAATTTTAATTTGTTTTCTTTTCTTATTCACTTGTTAGCATACTAACCACTAGCTGTTTGTGATATTGCCTCACTATGGATTTTCCACTATCTTTGGATGAGTATTGTTTGAGACTGAGCACATTGCAAAAAAGAAAGGAGTATCCATCATCTTTTGGTCAATCAAAATTCATGAGAAACTCTCCACCACCACAGAATGATTCATGTTATTATGCTCATGGTGGGTGGGAGTATCAGGAACAGGAAACGGGGTACTTCCCAGAGCCACAAAATGGTCCATGTTTTGGTGAATTTGATCACTACTCAAGTTGTGGCTGGGAAGATCAAAACCAAAGAGATTTCACTTATTCACACCCCATTCATCAAGAGCCATCACCTCTGAATTATCCAACCTCACCTCCTAGTTTTACATATCCAAATTCTTCATCACTTGAGCATTTCTCAGCACAAAATTCCTTCTCAAATTCATACAATTCATTTCACTATCCACAAGACTCATTCCACTACACACAAGAGTCATACCACTACCAACACTCCAACCAAAGACTCTATCAGCCCACACAAAACACATACTCCCAGCCACCATATCACAGCCAAGATAATCAACCTCATCAACCCAATCCGAACCAACAATTTCAAGATCAATTAAACAGGATAGAAGGAATGATTGCAACTATGGGCAGAGATGTGGCCGATTTGAAAAGCTTTAAGGAAGAAGTGATATCCAACTTACAAAATCATGGTGCTGCCATTCAAAAGCTAGAAGCACAAATTGGATATCTATCAAAGCAAATCCCTACCCACAATTCTTCTAGTGATACCATGGCAAACCCAAGGGAGGAATCAGAAGAACAAGAAAGGGAGAAAGTCAATCAAGGGAAATCACACTCCAATGACACAGAGAGTTACAAAGAGGAAGGGTTCATTGAACCACAAATTCAGGAAGCTTTTGATGAACAGGATACTCCAACTGTCCAACAACAACCAAGTTCTGAGATCAAGGATGTGAAGGCAGTAGAAACAAGCACCAAAATGAGGATTGTGACCGAGAAACAAAGGATCATATCCATGAAGAAGAGAAGGTCGAAGAACAATCCAACTCCTGAGCCAACAAGCAAGTTCACTCAAGCCAATCACAAGGGAAAGCTTGCTGGAAAGAAGCATTCACAACAAGGGGCACTAACTAGCTCCTTTATCCACTTGAAGTCATTCCTCTTAACAAACTGGAAGAAGAGGAAGAAAGTCAGGAACAGCATGTCAAGCTAATGACGTTAAAGAAGCGCTTGTTGGGAGGCAACCCAACCAAAGGTAGTTTTTCTTTTCTAGTTATTTCAATAAAAGAGTTAAGTAGATTTATCTGTATTGCAAGGAGCTAAGTTTGGTGTTGCACACCAAAACAATTCAAGGGTGAATGTGAGATTCTAAGTTTGGTGTTCCACCAAAAAAAACTTCATTAAAAGCACATTTCTACCTCAGCATGACTAGTCACTAGCTCCAACCAATCAGGGAAACTACTTAAACAATAGTTTAATTTCTAGTTCATAGTTTCTTTTTCTAGTTCATAGTTATTTTCTTAATAAAAGCACATGAGGTTTTCTGCATATGATCCCAATTGCTGCATATGGCAAGGAACTAAGTTTCGTGTTCACACACCAATCTAAGTTCAGAGGCCTACAAACATCCATGCATGCTAACCAATTCTCAAAGTGCTTGGGGAACAAGCAACTTCTAATAGCTTTGCAGGAAGACAATCAATCTCATGGAAGGAATATACATCATCATCAAAGAGAACACCAAGGCTAGGAAGGATGATGAACAACAAAGAAGATGCTAAAAGGTTGTATTGTCACTTAATTACTTGTACTTTGAATTGCTGATATTTGAAGTTTGCATGCACCCCTGCTTTAAGTTTGAGTCATTGCAGTTTTTGTTTGTCTGTTTGTTTAATTTTCAAATAAGTGATAGTCTAAGTGTCTGGATAACTTCATCTTCTTAAACAAATGCTTGCCATGCTTGTTCTGTTTCCATAAAATAAAAGAAATGTTTGAACAAAAGTAACTCAATTCCATTTGGTAAGAAATCAAATAAGATTAAGTGTTGGTATGCATGTTTGATTGAATAGTCAGCTCACTAAGAAATAAAGTTAGAATTGTCACTTTTAGTGGAAATTAGGATGCTGTCTATGGATCTTGATGAATAAATGTCTTTGGCCATGAAAAAGAAAGAAAAAGAAGAAGAAAAAGCCACTGAAAAAGGGCAACCAAAAAGCAAAAAAAAAAATTGAGAAAATAAGCTAGGCACCAATGGTTTGAACTTCTGAGACAAATGCCTGTGGTGTTTATGTATTAAGGATATGCTTGGATGAATAGGTTCTGAGGAGTGTTTCAACACTTGGTAACTTGGGTTAACTAACCCGGGATTATCAACCAAAAGTCCATTATCAAGAGCAACCTAAATACAAAACATTTAGTCACACAAAGAGGTGCTGGGCACCAATGTCTCAAGAAGAAATGTGAACTAAAATGCCTGTAGTGGATATGTGTAGTGCACTAATAAGAAAAAGAAAATGCCAAAGGCTTGAGCAACACATGACACTGAGCAACAAGGAGCAAATAAGCTCAAAGAAAAAGAAAAACAAAGAAAAGAAACTTGCCAAGGATATGTGAATAACAAGAGGCCATAAGCAGTGTTTTAGTGGAAACATAAAAAGTGACATTCTTACCTAAGAAACAATAAAGTGATGCTGCAACAACTTTCTGCATGAACACGCCATTAATCAATGTCAATTACTTACTGATATGGCTAATGAATTTACTTTCTGTTTTATTCTTTCTTCTCAATAATTCAGAACTTGCTTGGGGACAAGCAAGGATTAAGTTTGGTGTTGTGATGCCAAGGCATCTTAGGCTAGTTTCACTAGCCTTTTTCTTTTATTTTTAGTTGTTTTATGCATTTTCTTGAGCCTTAAGTAATCATTTGGGCCAAATAGTTATGCTTGTCTTAAATCATCCAAACATGAAGATTTTGATGCAAATTCCATGAGTTTTTAGTTATATTACTTGAATGCTATGAATGGAAGATTTCTCATGAAATTTTGCAAGACTTTGATGCAATTGTTTGGATGATTTCAGGGAAGAAGAGGCTAGGCAAGGAAGCAACAAAATCAATAAAGGAAGCTTGAATATCACATGTGGAGTTTAAGTTCCAGTTTAAGCTTAAACTGGAACTTAAACTACCAAGCCATATAATGCTGGAATTGAAGTTTAACCTCCAGTTTAACCTTAAACTGGAGGTTAAACGCCAGAAGTGAGAATCTCACCAGGGGAGCATTTCCACGTTTAACCTCCAGTTTAACCTTAAACTGGAGGTTAAACGCCAGAAGTAAGAAAGGCACCAGGAGCATTCCACGTTTAAGCTCCAGTTTAACCTTAAACTGGAGCTTAAATGTGTTCGACTATTTTTCTCCTCCAGGGTTGCTTTCTCATTTCCACGTTTAAGCTTCAGTTTAACCTTAAACTGAAGCTTAAACGTGCTCGAGCTTGTGCCTCCAGGGAGTGCCAGCGTTTAAGCTCCAGTTTAAGCTTAAACTGGAGCTTAAACGTGTTATATGGAACAGCTTGACCATGCCTTCTTCAAACATAAATAACTTGAGCTAAAAAACTCCAAATGAGGTGATTCAAAATGCATTGGAAAGAAGACATCTAGAGCTTTCCAAGCATATATGGTATGCATGGTGGATACTAAAAATTGAGGGAGAAAACAGCCCCGTAATGTGCATAGAAGAGCATAGTACCAACATGCAATCAGGCCAGCTGACCTCTTCACCTTCCATGGAGTATAACTCGAGTTGTAGAAATCCAATTGAGGTGCTTCCAGTTGCGTTAGAAAGCTGACATCCATATCTTTCCAACGAGGTATAATAGTCTATATTTGGCATCAAATTGGCAAGGTTGACAAGAGAACAAAGTGACGACTCAAGAAAGGGGGGGTGCAACGTTTGAGTGTAGTTTAATGGATCATTATCCTTTTTGGATCAATTATGTCACTCTACCCTTCAAGCAAGCAAGGCCCATCAACAACACCAAATCAAGGCCACAAGAATCATCTAGAATAGTTTATTTTCATTTGATTGTGATTTGCTTTGAATTTCATTTTCATTTTGTAATTTAGGGAGCCTATTTAAAGGCCTTAGTTCCTGCATTTAAAAAGGACGGGGGGATTGAGGGGGAATCCAGCCCCTGAGGGGGAAGTGTGGACACACGGAGAACTTTGGATCATTTTCTTTTAGTTTTGTAATTGAATTCAGAGCTATGACTCACTAAACCCCTTTCATTGGGTTAGGGAGCTCTATTGTAATTCAATGAATCAATAATAGTTTTATCTTCTTCTTCAATCTTTTCTCTTGAATTTTGTTAGAAAGCTTCTCGATCTAATTCCATTGGGTAGTTGTCTTGGGAAAGAAACTACCCATAATTGGAATCCTTCGGAACCTTGGGAAAGGAATGGAGGATTCATGCTAGAGAAGCTTTCTCACAGTGAATTGGATTGGGGTTTGGATGGATATTGTGACATGTAATCCTACCAAATTGTGGTTCATGAAACTGTGTGGTATAATCAGTGATCGAGCATCATCTCTTCTTATGAACATTTAAACCAAGAGATTGGGAATTTGTTCGTTTTTAGAGAGAATTGGTGAGCCAAGGGATTGGGATCCAATCATATAAGATTGCCAAGAAAAATTCAATGAATGCATTGGTTGAGGAAGGAATAAAAATGTTTTGATTCGGAGATCTCAATATCTCCTAACACCCAATGAATTCCCCATTTCTGATCTACCACTTTCTCTTTACATTCTGCAATTAAATTCATGCAATCACCCCATCCCTTTTAATTTCAGCAATTTAGCTTCTCGCTCTTTAATTCATGCAATTTTACATTCCGCAATTCTCATCTAAATTTTGATTCCGCTCAACTAGAACATACTTCTAATCCGAATTGCTCACTCAACCAATCCTTGTGGGATTCGACCTCACTCTATTGTGAGTTTTTACTTGACGATAACCGGTGCACTTGCCGGAAGGAATTTTGCCGATCGTGCAATTTCCTAAATCGTAGCATAACAAGTTTATGCGCATCACATAACCAATAATAAGAACATACCTCCCTGCAATTCCTTGAGAAGACGACCCGAGGTCTAAATACTCGGTTATCAATATTAAAAAGGGGTTTGTTACTTGTGACAACCAAAACGTTTGTACGAAGGGATTTTTGTCGGTTTAGAGACTATATCTACAATGCAACTGTTTTTATGACATTCTTTACTGGCAAAAATCCTAACGTCAGAGTGTCAGGCTATCACCCTTAGGAGTGGGAAGGAACTGAAGGAAACACCTCAGAAACCACAAGAAGAGGACTCAAATAAAGAAGAAGAAGAGCAGGACGAAGCTCGAGTTCCCACTTTGAGTTTACAAAAAGGGGAAGGAATGCTGAAGCCAGACGCCCCAAGAGTCCCATACCCTCAGCAATTAAAGAAGAAAGGGGATGACAATCAGTTTTCGAGATTTTTGGAAATCTTCAAGAAACTGCAAATCAACATACCCTTTGCTGAAGCAATAGAACAAATGCCACTCTACGCCAAGTTCTTGAAGGAGCTTATGACTAAGAAGAGAAGCTGGAAGAACAACGAGACTGTGATACTAACCGAAGAATGTAGTGCTATCATTCAGCACAAATTGCCCCAGAAATTGAAGGATCCTGGGAGTTTTCAGATCCCTTGCATTATAGGGGAAATCACAGTGGAGAAAGCTCTTTGTGACTTAGGAGCAAGCATCAACTTGATGTCAGTAGCTATGATGAGGAAGATGAAGATAGAGGAGGCTAAACCAACAAAAATGGCCTTACAGTTGGCAGACAGATCGTTCAAGTTCCCTCATGGCATAGTAGAAGATTTGCTGGTGAAAGTGGGAGACTTCATATTCCCGGCAAACTTCGTAGTGATGGACATGCAGGAGGAAGCCAAGACCTCCATTATCTTGGGAAGGCCGTTCTTGGCCACTGCTGGAGCGGTCATTGATGTCCAAAAAGGTGATCTCACCCTGATATTACATAATGAAAAGATGACAATCAATGTGTTCAAGGCCATGAGTTAGCCACAAGAACAACTGGGGGAATGTATGAGGTTGGACTCACTTGAAGAGGAGGTGCAGGAGAGTTTTGAAGAAGAAGAGTCTGAAGAGCCCGAAAGAATAATAGAAGAAGAGTGTACATCAAGTGAAGAGGTTGCAACAACAGAAATTGGCATACCAGGTGCACCAAAGGAAGAGAATGAAAAGTCAGAAGCACCCAAACTTGAACTCAAAGCACTGCCACCCACTCTCAAATATGCATACTTAGGAGAAAATGAAAATTACCCAGTGATCATAAGCTCATGCCTCAACAAAGATCAAGAGGATGAACTGATCAAAGTACTGCAACAGCACAAGGATGCCATTGGTTGGACACTTGCTGACCTAAAGGGGATAAGTTCGGCCATATGCATGCACAAGATACTGCTGGAAGATGATGCCAAACCATCCATTCAATCTCAAAGGAGGTTGAATCCAATCATGAAGGAAGTGGTACAGAAAGAAGTTATGAAGTTATGGCAAGGGGGGTAATTTACCCAATCTCAGACAGCCCCTGGGTTAGCCCAATGCATGTCGTCCCAAAAAAGGGAGGAATTACCGTGGTTCCCAATGAGAAGAACGAACTAATTCCTACAAGGACAGTCACAGGATGGCGGATGTGCATAGACTACAGGAAGCTCAACGAGGCTACACGAAAAGATTATTTCCCCCTTCCATTCATGGATCAGATGTTGGAAAGACTTGCAGAGCACGCATATTATTGTTTTTTCGACGGTTATTCAGGATATAACCAAATAGTAGTTGATCCCAGAGATCAAGAGAAAACCTCATTCACTTGCCCATATGGAGTGTTTGCCTACAGGCGCATGGCATTTGGGCTATGTAATGCACCTGCAACTTTCCAACGCTGCATGCTTTCTATCTTTTCAGATATGATAGAAAAATTCATTGAAGTTTTTATGGATGATTTCTCGGTATTCAGAGTTTCCTTCCCTAGTTGCCTACATCACCTCGCCTTGGTATTGAAAAGATGCCAAAAAACCAATTTGGTCTTGAACTGGGAGAAATGTCACTTTATGGTGACAGGAGGAATAGTCCTTGGTCACAAAGTTTCTAACCAAGGCATTGAGGTTGATAGAGCTAAAGTAGAACTTATTGAAAAACTACCCCCACCCAGTGATGTCAGGGCAATTAGGAGCTTTTTGGGGCACGCTGGTTTTTACAGAAGGTTTATTAAAGATTTTTCAAAGATAGCCAAGCCCTTAAGCAATCTCCCTGTATCTGATACACCATTTATCTTTGATGAAACATGCATGTTAGCCTTAGAAAATTTGAAAATGAGGTTGTCCTCTGCTCCTATCATATCCCCACCTGATTGGAATTTACCGTTTGAATTGATGTGTGATGCATCTGATTTTGCAGTTAGAGCAGTGTTAGGACAGAGGAAAGACAACTTAGTCCATGTGATATACTATGCTAGCAAAGTCCTTAATTACACTCAAAGAAATTATACCACTACTGAAAAGGAGTTACTAGCAATAGTTTTTGTATTCGACAAGTTTAGATCATACCTTGTTAGTGCTAAAGTGATTGTTTTTACAAATCACACAGCAATTAAATATTTATTTGCCAAGCAAGAATCAAAACCAAGACCAATAAGATGGATCTTATTGCTGTAGGAATTCAATATTGAAATCAGAGACAAGAAATGAGTGGAGAACAAGGTAGCAGATCACCTATCCAGGATTCCTCATGATAAAGGTGGAACACCTGATACATGTGTGAACGAGTTCTTCCCTGATGAGCAGTTGATGATAGTTCAAAAAGCACCATGGTTCGCAGACATTGCCAACTTCAAGGTAACTGGGGCATTGCCTCCAGAGATCAATAAACATCAAAAAAGGAAGCTCATAATGATGCAAAGTACTTTGTCTGGGATGAGCCATATCTATTCAAGAAGTGCTCAGATGGAATCCTTAGAAGATGTTTTTCCGAAGAAGAAGGACGAGAGGTCCTATGGAATTGCCACGGCTCATGCTATGGAGGCCACTTTGGAGGGGATAGAACTGCAGCTAAGGTGTTACAAAGTGGATTCTTTTGGCCCACCCTTTTCAAGGATGCCAAAGAACTAGTAAAGAGCTGCAATGAATGCCAAAGATCTGGAAACTTACCCAAAAGAAATGAGATGCCACAAAATTTCATGTTGGAACTGGAATTGTTTGATGTGTGGGAAATCAATTTCATGGGACCATTCCCAACCTCATATGCAAACAAGTACATCTTGGTAGCAGTGGATTATGTTTCCAAGTGGGTAGAGGCTATTGCAACCCCAACAAATGATAACAGGGTAGTCATGAACTTCCTCAGGAAGAATATCTTTAGCCGGTTTGGAGTCCCACGAGCACTTATCAGTGATGGAGGAAGCCATTTTTGTAACAGACCACTAGAAGCTCTTCTCCTACGATATGGGGTAAAACACAAGGTAGCCACACCTTACCATCCCCAAACAAGTAGACAAACTGAGATATCCAATAGAGAGCTAAAGAGGATTCTGGAAAAGACTGTGGGTGCATCAAGAAAGGATTGGTCGAAGAAGCTGGATGATGCTCTTTGGGCATACAGAACAGCATTCAAAATACCACTTGGAATGTCCCCATATCAACTAGTGTATGGGAAAGCTTGTCATTTACCACTGGAGCTGGAACACAAAGCTCTCTGGGCTATCAAGATACTAAATTTTGACAGCATTGCGGCTGGTGCAAAGAGGATCTTGCAGCTGCAAGAGATGGAGGAATTCAGGTCACAAGCCTATGAAAATACCAAGATGTATAAAGAGAAGGCAAAGAGAAGACATGACCTGCATCTTGTACCCAGGAGTTTTGAAAAGGGGCAGCGAGTACTCCTTTACAATTCCAAATTGAGACTATTCCCAGAAAAACTCAAATCAAGGTGGTCCGGACCTTTTCTTGTCACAAAGGTTTCGCCATATGGACACATCAAAATCATGGATGAAGGTTCAGAGAGGACTTTCATAGTGAACGGACAAAGACTCAAGCATTATCTGGGCAACATGGGGGAAAACCCCAGAGTAAATTACCATCTCAAGTAAAAGAGGAACCATCAAGCTAGCGACGATAAAAGAGCGCTCTGTTGGGAGGCAACCCAACCTCAGGTAGTTTCCTTTTCATCTGTATTTTAATAAGGATCACAAGTTGTTTTCCGCTGTATTGCGAGGAGCTAAGTTTGGTGTTCCACACCAAAACAAGTTAAGAGTGAAAGTGTGATTCTAAGTTTGGTGTTCCACCAAAGACATTAGTTAGAATTACACCCCACTCCCAAAACACATTGCTAGCTCCAACCAATCAAGGGAAACCACTTAGATGTAGTTAGACTTTAGTAATAATTGTTGTGTTAACAACAAGATATGAGGTTCTCTGCATATATGCAATGTTTTGTACTGGGCAAGGAACTAAGTTTGGTGTTCACACACCAAATTATGTTCAAAAGCCACAAGCACACATGCAAGCTAACTATGTCTCAAGTGCTTTGGGAACAAGCAACTTCCAATAACTTTGTAGGAATCTTATGAGGAAATAGTGCACCTTCACCCAAAGAAGTGAAGTAGCAAGGACTAGGATGATGACAAGGAAAGAGGGCAACCAGAAATCATCACCCAAAGGTTGTATTGTCACTTAATTCCATTATACTCAGAATTGTTGAAAAATGGAAGTCCGAATGCACTTTTGATTAATAGTTACTCGTAGTTGGAACCTTTTTCAATTTTGTCTTTCAAAGTTTTTTGGTGTTGAAGAAGGTCTATGTTTGCTAGTCTTTATGTTACTACATCATCTCCTTACTTACTTGTATGCCTGTCCCTTTCAATCAAATGAAAAGAGAATGAGTGTTTTTAAGAGACCAGAGTAGAGTTCATACTATGGAATGAGTTCATGAGTTTATGGTATAGTCATAAGTTAGCTAAGTTGGTTCAACCATAAGGTGGGAAGACAACTATCTGTCAGGAATGCTATGCTTGAAACACACCCCATGAGACTAGCTAAATAAGAAGATCCTAATAAGAAAAAGGGAAAGAACAATCAAAGTTGAGGAATAAAAGAAAAAGAACAAGCAATAAGGCTAGGCACCAATGGTTTTTAATCTTGAGGCATGTGTCTGTGGTGCTCCTGTGTGAGGGATCTACTTGGATGAATAAGCTCTTAGGGGTGCCTTATCACTTGGTAACTTGGGTTAACTAACTCAGGATTATCAGCTGAAAGTCCACTATCAAGAGTAACCCTCACTACAGAGCATTTAGTAACCCAAAGAGGTGTTGGACACCAAGGTCTCAAGAAAAGAAAATAAATAAACTATATGCCTGTGGTGTGTATGTATGGGGGAGAGACTTGAGCAAGTAAGTCCTTAGGGGTGCTTCAACACCTAGCACCTTGAACCAACTGGTTCGGGAGTGTTGGCTGAAAGCTTATTTTAAAGAGTTGCCCCCTTACAGAACACTTAGCCTAAGAACACAAATAAGCCCTGAAATAACAACAAAAGGATCAATAAATAAAAGTTTCATGGGATGCAATCACAGTGAGTATTCTAGGACATGATAAAGGTCTGAAAGCCAGGAATGAACCTAAGTTGCTATGCATGAAACCACCATAAAACCAGGGGCATGACTTCCACAAGAATGACACATTTCTCTTGGTATTCCATTCATCATTCTCTTGTTCCAGTACTTGCTTAGGGACAAGCAAGCTTTAAGTTTGGTGTTGTGATGCCAGGGCATTTTGGCTAGTTTCACTAACCTTTTCTTTACTGTTTTAGGGTAGTTTCATGCATTTCCTTAGGAAATAAGCTAGTTTTGGGTAGATATTCACTTACATCTTGATTCAAGCATACATTGTGCACTTTACATGATTTCATGAGGATTTTGCATGAATTTAAAGACAAATTGGATGTTGCATTTCCCATGACTTGGACTAGAACTTTGATGCACTTTATTGCTTGATTTTAGGACAAAGGAAGCAAAGAAGAACCACATTAGTGGCTACGTTAGTTACACTAACGTTAACACTAACGTGGAATGGGAGTAACTTGCAAAGTTAATGAGAAAAGTGATTGCCAATAATGCTCTCGAAGCCATCATTGCCCACGTTAAGAGTCACGTTAACTAAGTTAACGTGAACTCTAACGTGGAAGAAAGGAAATGGAGCCAACGTTAGTGACACTTAACATTATCACTAACGTTGGACCAAGCTCATGAGTGGCCACGTTAACTTAGTTAACATGGCCTCTAACGTTAAGAAGAAAGGGGGGAAGCCAACGTTAGTGATATTCAACATTATCACTAACGTTGGCCAAGTCACACTAGGCCACGTTAACTTCCACGTTAACCTAGTTAACGTGGAAGTTAACGTGAAGAAAGGAGGTGACGCCAACGTTGGTGACACCCAACATTGTCACTAACGTTGGAAGGAACCCACACATGCCACCATGAGCCACGTTAACTCCCACGTTAACTAAGTTAACGTGGAAGCTAACGTGGATAAGGGAATGTTGAGCCAACGTTAGTGACACTCAACTTTGTCAGTAACGTTGGAGATGGCTAGCATGGCCACATTAGAAGCCACGTTAACCTAGTTAACATGGACTCTAATGTGGGAGCTAAGGGGCACATTGGAACGTTAGTGACAATGTTAAGTGTCACTAACATTCTCGAAGGTTGGCAAGCCTACGTTGAAAGAGCCACGTTAACTAAGTTAACGTGGACTCTAACGTAGGGAAGGGGGAGGCTTCTCAACGTTATTGGGAAAGTTGAGTCCCAATAACATGCGCGAAGGACAAAGAGGTAACGTTAGTGGCAACGTTTGTGCCACTAACGTTGAGGTTAACGTGGCTCTTACTTGGGTAAGGAACGTTAGTGAAAAAGTTGAATGTCACTAACGTTCTCGAACCCATATTTTCACTGAACGTTAACACCACTAACGTCCTGAGCAAAAGTCCCTGCCCACTTCACAATTTCTCTCTGCAAGTAAAGCCAAGCCCAATGGAGAAGATAACTGCTTCAAACTCAAGATCCAAAGGCCCAGACCCAAGACTTGAAGAACCAACTAGAAGAGTAGAAGAGTAGTATATATAGGAGTAGCTTTGAATTAATTGAGAATTGGAAAATATAGGGAGCCTCTGGGCATAGAATTACTCTCTGTATTTACTTTCTCTGCACTTCTAGTTTTCATCATGTATTCTCCATCTTTGTTTTCATTTTCCAGAGCTATGAACAACTAAACCCCTTTCATTGGGTTAGGGAGCTCTGTTGTAATTTGATGGATCAATACTAGTTTTCATTATTCTTCTTCTATCTTTTCTCTTGATTTTACTTGAAAGCTTTCGATCTTCATCCAATTGGGTAGTTATCTTGGAAAAGAAGCTATTCATACTTGGATCTCTTCTGAACCTTGAAAGAGGAATGAAGAGATCAAGCTAGAAATGCTTTCTCATGCTGGACCAAATTGGGTTTGGATGGATATGTGACTATAATCCTCTCAACACTTGATTTGGGAAATGCATGTGGTATAATCAGTGACCATACTTCATCTCTTCTCATGAGCAATTGACCAAGGAATTGGCTATTGATCAAGATTCGAGAGATTGAATTACAAGAAATTGTAATTCAATCACTTAAGATTGCCAAGGAGATCAATGAGTGCATTGATTGAGGAAGAGATGAAAATGAAATTGATCCGGAGAATGCAACATCTTCTAAGCCCAATAAACTCCCCATTTCTGATCTTACCCATTTTCTTTAATTTCTGTTATTTACTCTTATGAGCAATTCCCCTATTCCCATTTACAATTCTGCAATTTACTTCAGTAATTTACTTTCAGCTCTTTAATTCTAGCATTTACTTTTTCTGTCATTTACCTTCCCGCCATTTTATTTTCTGCAATTCTAAACTCAAATCCTGGATTCGCTCAACTAGAACATTCCTCTAATTAAAGTTACTTGATCAATCAATCCTTGTGGGATTCGACCTCACTCTATTGTGAGTTTTTACTTGACGAAAAATTCGGTACACTTGCCGAAGGAAATTTATTAAGAGACAAGTTTTTCGTGCATCAGGACCTTGACTGAGCTTTATTCAAGCCTCAGTTTTGAGCATTCTTGCTCAAAATTGCTTTCAAGATAATGTTTGATTCTCTGTCCATTAACAATGAACTTTTTGTCAGAGTCAGTATCCTGAAGCTCAACATATTCATATGGTGACACACTTGTAATCACATATGGTCCCCTCCACCGGGATTTCAATTTCTCGGGGAATAGTCTGAGCCTAGAGTTAAACAGCAGAACCTTCTGTCCTGGTTCAAAGACTCTAGATGACAGTTTCTTGTCATGCCACCTTTTTGCTTTCTCCTTATAAATTTTTGCATTTTCAAAAGTATTGAGTCTGAATTCCTCTAGCTCATTCAGCTGGAGCAATCTTTTCTCTCCAGCTAACTTAGCATCCAGGTTTAGGAATCTGGTTGCCCAGAAGGCCTTATATTCCAGTTCCATAGGCAGATGACAGGCCTTGCCATACACAAGCTGGTATGGAGAGGTTCCTATAGGAGTCTTGAATACTGTTTTGTATGCCTACAGAGCATCATCCAAGCTTTTTGCCCAATCCTTTCTATGGGCAATTACAGTCCATTCCAGGATTCTTTTTAGTTCTTTATTAGAGACTTCAGCCTGCCCATTTGTCTGTAGGTGATATAGAGTTGCTACTTTGTGGCTAATTCCATATCGGACCATAGCAGAGTACAGCTGTTTATTGCAGAAATGAGTGCCCCCGTCACTGATTAGTACTCTGGGAACACCAAATCTGCTGAAGATATGTTTCTGGAGGAATTTCAGCACAGTCTTAGTCTCATTAGTGGGTGTGGCAATTGCTTCTACCTATTTAGATATGTAGTCTACTACCACCAGAATGTAAGTGTTTGAGTATGATGGTGGGAAAAGACCCATGAAGTCAATACCCCATACATCAAATAACTCAATCTCTAAGATCTCTTGTTGAGGCATGGCATAACCATGGGGCAAGTTGCCAGCTCTTTGGCAACTATCACAGTTACGCACAAACTCTCGGGCATCTCTATAGAGAGTAGGCCAGTAGAAGCCACATTGGAGGACCTTAGTGGCTGTTCACTCATCTCCGAAATGTCCTCCATACTGTGATCCATGGCAATGCCGTAGGATCTTCTGTGCCTCCTCTCTAGGTATGCATCTACGGATCATTCCGTCTGCACATCTCTTAAAGAGATATGGTTCATCCCATAAGTAGTACTTTGCATCAGAAATTAGTTTTTTCATTTGCACCCTGCTGTACTCCTTGGGTATGAACCTCACAGCTTTATAATTCGTAATGTCCGCAAACCATGGAGCTTCCTGAATGGCGAAGAGTTGCTCATCCGGAAAGGTCTCAGAGATCTCAGTAGGAGGGAAGGACGCCCCTGCTACTGGTTTTATCCAGAACAGGTGATCAGCTACCTGGTTCTCTGTCCCTTTTCTGTCTCTTATTTCTATATCAAACTCTTGCAGAAGCAATACCCATCTTATAAGCCTGGGTTTTGAATTCTGCTTTGTGAGTAGGTATTTAAGAGCAGCATGGTCAGTGTACACAATCACCTTTGAACCTACTAAACAGGATCTAAACTTGTTAATAGCATAAATCACTGCAAGCAACTCTTTTTCTGTGGTTGTGTAGTTTTTTTGTGCGTCATTTAGAACACGGATGGCATAGTAAATGACGTGCAGAAGCTTGTTATTCCTCTATCCCAGCACTGCACCAATGGTATGATCACTGGCATCACATATTAGTTCGAATGGTAATGTCCAGTCTGGTGCAGAAATAACCGGTATTGTGACTGATGAGTGGATTTCTTGACGGTTTAGAATTTATCTAATGAAGTCTCGTTGTGAAGTATAGTTTCCAAACCAATCAAGAATCCTTTCATGCAAAAATTTTGGTTGTCACAAATAACAATCCCCAATAAGAATTAACCGAAGTATTAAGACTCCGGGTCGTCTCACAAGGAATTGCAATGAAGTGCTCAATTATTGGCTACGGGGATCAAGGAGTTTTGTTGATAAGAGGGCAAGAAAATAAATGTGCAAGAAAAGTAAAGAGAGCAATTAAAGAAAGCAAGTAATAAAGAGAGACATTCATGGCAAGAATTGAGATCATAGGCTTTCTATCCTAGTCATGCAATGATCAATTCATCTTATTTAGTCAACTCCAACAAATAGGGAGAAAGTCAAACAAGACTAATCAATCATACTACAATAATAACAAGAATTTATCTTATTACGTCATCTCCAACATTGGAAGAAGGTATCATATTATCTTCCATGAGAGAAAGTCTAACAAGACTAGCTAATCTCAATCCAAAAGTCCTAATCAACTCACTAATTTAGTTAGCAAAAGATTAGCGTCAATGGAAACAATATTCCAAAAGTCCTAATCAACTCACTAATTAAATTAGCAAAAGATTAGCGTCAATGGAAACAATATTAGCTAACAACTCTAGATCACCAACATAAGTTGGGTTTTCATGACTCAAGATTGCCCAATTACTCTTTCCAAGCCAAGAATGCTCAAAATCTACTCTAACATCCTTCCAAGCATTCTATCAAATACTTGGAAGGCATAAAAGGAAAGCATAGTAAATGTGCAAGAATAATAAAATCTACCAACTACCAATAGCAAGAAAAGTAAAACATGATGAAAACTAAACTATGACTACTTGGTTCATTCTCCCTTCAATCCTTGAGTTCAATAGCATCAGAAATGGGTTAGATTGGGCCCAAAATGAGCTGCAAAATCGCTGGGGGCGATTTCATTAAAGTGGACCCACGGGTAGAATCGGCGCGCACGCGTACATGGCCCGTGCCCGCGCCTGAGCGCGAAGTAACATATGACAAATTTTATATCATTTCGAAGCCCCGGATGTTAGCTTTCCAATGCAATTAGAACCGCCTCATTTGGACCTCTGTAGCTCAAGTTATGGTCATTTGAGTGCAAAGAGGTCAGGCTTGACAGCTTTACGGTTCCTTCATTTCTTCATGAGTTCTCCCACTTTGCTTGCTTTTCTCCTCACTTCTTGATGCGCATAAACGTGTTATGCTACGATTTAGGAAATTGCACGATCGGCAAAATTCCTTCCGGCAAGTGCACCGGTTATCGTCGTCAAGTAAAAACTCACAATAGAGTGAGGTCGAATCCCACAAGGATTGGTTGAGTGAGCAATTCGGATTAGAAGTGTGTTCTAGTTGAGCGGAATCAAGATTTGAGATGAGAATTGCGGAATGTAAAATTGGCGGGAAAAGTAAATGACAAGAAAATTAAATGGCTGAATCTTAAATTGCATGAATTAAAGAGCAGAATGTAAATTGCTGAAATTAAATGGGAATGGGGATGATTGCAAGAATTGAATTGCAGAATGTAAAGAGAAAGTGGAAATCAGAAATGGGGAATTCATTGGGTTTAGGAGATATTGAAATCTCCGAATCAAAACATGTAAATCTCTTCCTCAACCAATGCATTCATTGAATTTTGCTTGGCAATCTTATATGATTGGATCCCAATTCCTTGGCTCACCAATGCTCTCTAAAAACAAACAAATTCCCAATCCCTTGGTTTAAATGTTCATAAGAAGAGATGATGCTTGATCACTGATTATACCACACAATTTCATGAACCACAATTTGGTAGGATTACATGTCACAATATCCATCCAAACCCCAATCCAATCCACTGTGAGAAAGCTTCTCTAGCATGAATCCTCCATTCCTTTCCCAAGGCTCCGAAGGATTCCAAGTATGAGTAGTTTCTTTCCCAAGACAACTACTCAATGGAATTAGATCGAGAAGCTTTCTAACAAAATTCAAGAGAAAAGATTGAAGAAGAAGATAAACTATTATTGATTCATTGAATTACAATAGAGCTCCCTAACCCAATGAAAGGGGGTTTAGTGAGTCATAGCTCTGAATTCAATTACAAGAAAGGAAAACTGGCTAAAAGTGAAAGTAAAAGTCCTCTCTAACTTAACTTCTATCCTATTTATACACTTTCTTTATTGAGCTTCAGTTGTGCTTCTTGGGCTTTGAGGCCTCTCCTTGCTTTCCTTTTGCCTTGGGTTTATGATCCATAATCTTGATGAGGTTGTTGATCCAGATCCTGTAACATTTATTGAGCCAACTTAGTGATAATCAAATAATGACACATGACTCAATAAATTGAGATTTCAAACTCATCAATCCTTCAGGCCCAATCCCATAAACCATGATATTCAATTGGGTTTCATACCAAAGTAAGTTTAAGTTAATAATTGTGCTCAAAGACTAACTTAAATCACAATATTTTTGGCCCAGAAACCCTTTTCAAGAGTGGCGTTTAAGTTGTAGTTTAAGCTTAAACTGCAACTTAAACGCCAGACACTTCCAGTGAGGCCATTTGTAGAAGCACGTTTAAGCTTCAGTTAAGGTTAAACTGAAGCTTAAACGTGGAAATGGAAGAAGGTAGCCCTGGAGAGTCATGTAGTCGAACACGTTTAAGCTTCAGTTTAAGGTTAAACTGAAGCTTAAACGTGGAGATAGGAAGGGCAGCCCTGGAGGTCGAACACGTTTAACCTCCAGTTTGAGGTCAAACTGGAGGTTAAACGTGGAAAAGGGTGGAGGCATACTGGAGGTCGAACACGTTTAACCTCCAGTTTGAGGTCAAACTGGAGGTTAAACGTGGAAGCTTGGAATGGTGGCCCTGGAGGTGTCGAACACGTTTAACCTCCAGTTTGGGGTCAAACTGGAGGTTAAACGTGGAGATGGAGAGAGCAACCCTGGAGTGAAAAAAACTATCGAACACGTTTAAGCTCCAGTTTGAGTCAAACTGGAGCTTAAACGTGGAATGGCCCCTGGTACTCTTCCTGGTTCTGGCGTTTAACCTCCAGTTTGAGGTCAAACTGGAGGTTAAACGTGGAACTCCTCCCTGGGTGGCATACTCATTCTGGCGTTTAACCTCCAGTTTGAGGTCAAACTGGAGGTTAAACGTGGAATGCTCCTTAAGTGAGGCTTTTCATTCTGGCGTTTAACCTCCAGTTTGAGGTCAAACTGGAGGTCAAACTTCAATCCCAGCATTTCTTATCCTTCATGATTTTGGCGTTTAAGCTCCAGTTTAGGCTTAAACTGGAACTTAAACTCCACATGTGATATTCAAGCTTCCTTTATTGATTTTGTTGCTTCCTTGCTTAGCCTCTTCTTCCCTGAAATCATCCAAACAATTGCATCAAAGTCTTGCAAAATTTCATGAGAAATCTTTCATTCATAGCATTTAAGTAATACAACTAAAACTCATGGAATTTGCATCAAAATCATATTGTTTGGATGGTTCATTACTTTGTTCTTCATTTAACCATTTTTGGTTACTTTAAGCTCAAGAAAATGCATAAAACAACTAAAACTAACAGAAAAATGCTAGTGAAACTAGCCTATGATGCCTTGGCATCACAACACCAAACTTAATACTTGCTTGTCCCTAAGCAAGTCCTGAGTTATTTGAGAAGAAAGTATGAACAGAAAGTAATTACATTGGCTATATTAGCAAGCATTTGAAGTTCATCAGAAGGGTTTTATGCAGAAAGTTGCAGCATCACTTTTTCATACTTATCAGGTAGGATTATCACTTTTTCATTGCATCCATCAAAAATTGCTATGGACTCCTGTTATTCTTATGTCTTTGGCACTTTTCTCTTTTTTGTTTTTCTTTTCTTTTTCTTGGAGCTTCTTTTGCTCCTTGTTTGCTTAGTGTCATGTGTTGCACAAGCCTTTGGCATTTTCTTTTTCTTAACAGTGCACTACACATATCCACTTTAGGCATTTTAGTTCACATTTCTTCTTGAGACATTGGTGCCCAGCACCTCTTTGTGTGACTAAATGTTTTGTATTTAGGTTGCTCTTGATAATGGACTTTTGGTTGATAATCCCGGGTTAGTTAACCCAAGTTACCAAGTGTTGAAACACTCCTCAGAACCTATTCATCCAAGCATATCCTTAATACATAAACACCACAGGCATTTGTCTCAGAAGTTCAAACCATTGGTGCCTAGCTTATTTTCTCAATTTTTTTGCTTTTTGGTTGCCTTTTTCCGTGGCTTTTTCTTTTCCTTTTTCTTTCTTTTTCATGGCCAAAGACATTTATTCATCAAGATCCATAGACAATTTTTACTTCTACATAAAAAATGATAATTCTACACTCTAATTTTAGTGATGTGACTAAACAATCAAGCATGCATACCACCACTTAATTCTACTTGATTTGTCACTAATTTAGCCAAGTTACTTTTGTTCAAACTTTTCTTTTATTTTTGAAACAGAACAAGCATGGCAGGCACTTGTTTAAGAAGGTGAAGTTATATCCAAACATCTAGGCATTCACTTTATTCAAAGCACTTAACAAACACACATACTAAAAAAAAACGACTCATAAAAAAGGGACTCCTCCTAACACTTAAATGACTTATGATGAAAACACGTTCATAAAGACAATTCACCAATTATCATTTGATTATTAAGGAACGAGACCACCTCTTATTTATTGCTTGGTTCTTCTTAATTCTTGGGATCCTGCTTCTTCTTGCTTCCTGCCTCTTTTTGACCACTTGTGCTTCCTTTGTCTTTTCTTATGAGCTTTTTCCAGAATCCAGCCTTTTTCATCGTTTCTTCCACTCCTTTTTCAAGGATCATTGCCTTGTTTATTTCTCCTTCTTTCCTCCCTTTGAAATACTCATCATAAGCTGGGAATGCTGGGTCCATCTTGTGTAGATGTTCCCCTATGTAGTTAAGCTTGATTTGCGAACTGATGTTGTAGTCAGCTTGGACTGAGTATCTTGCATTCTGTAAAGTGGTGGCTTCCTTGATTGCCAAGACATTGGCATCTTGGTGTTGGCATATGTGGCTGAAGGATTCCTGTAAGTGTAGATTTTGTTCCCTTTGCAGATCAAAGAATCTTGATTCAAAGTTCCTTTGCATATCCATCATTTTTAGATGAAAGTCTTCTTGTCTTTCCTGAGACCTCATGTATTGTTGAGACATTCCTTCCATGATTTCCTGCATTCTGCTCATATCCATGGGGTCTCTGGGAATTCGTTGTCTTCTTTCAGGAGTTGCTTGCTCTTCTTGCTCTTCTTCTCTGTCTTCTCCTTCCTGTCTTTCTTGTTCTGCTTCTTGCTCGGCTTCCACTTGTTGCCCTTCTTCATTTCTTCTTCTTGTATGTCTTGGAGGAGTTGGGCCAAGAGTCATTCTGTGTGCAGTTATGGCCAGCCCAGGATATAGCCAATTAGGTCTTTCATCCTCAAGTGGTACTTGGGCATCGATGCATAGTCTAATGATGGTGCTAGGGAAATGAAGCCAGGATTCAGGGTCACTTTTCTCACTAAACTCTTGTATCTGTTCAGCAATGAGTTTATGAACTTTGATCTCTCCTCCAACCATAATGCAATGTAGCAAGATGGCTCTTTTAGGGACTATTTCTGAAGAGTTTGCAGTGGGTAGGATGGATCTCCTAACTATTGCATACCACCCTTTAGCTTCAGGTGTTAGGTCTCCCCTTCTCAAGACTCTTGGAGCCCCTCTTGTTTTTCTCACCCATTCAGCTCTGATGGCACAAAGGTCTTCAGCAATAGTTGTATAGTCAGGTTCTCCTCTCATCCTTTCTTCATAACTTGCTTGGCTGAAATGTATGTTTTTCAGGCCAAGAGTTTTCATGATTGCTTTGGGACTGAAGTCAACTTCCACCCCTCTCACATAGCTTTTGTATGTGGGGTTCTTGGTTTGATCCTCCCTTACTGCATTTGCATAAAACTCCTTCACCAAGTTGATGTTGATTCTAGTGATTGGCTTAGTTAGGAGCTCCCACTTCCTCTTTTTGATCTTTTCCCAAACACCTGGGAACTCATCCTTTTCAAGTTCAAAGGGGACCTCAGCTAGTACCGTTTTAGGTCTCATCCATTCGGCTTGAATCTCATGGAACACTGATCTGTATCTCCATGCATCGAATCCCCTGTTTTCCTCCATTGGCTGCTTGTCTTTTCTTCTTTTGTGGCTAGATGAAGCTGCCATTGGTTTTTTTTTTTTAGTTTTGGTAAGTGACAACTAAAGTTGACAAGGTGAAGCAAGAAGTGTTGTTGGAGGTGTGGTGAGATTGTTTTCGGCAAGAGATGGTTATGCTATGATGAAGGAAAAAGTGTATGAAGGAGGATTGATGGTGTGGGACTCGTTCCCCAAGTGGTTCTTTATAGTGCCCATGAGTGAAAAATGAACGGCTAGGGTGGTTTGTGAAGGGTGGCTTGATGGTAAATATATGAATTGTAGATAAGGACGATTGGCTTTTCATTTTCTTGGAAGTATTCTGGATGCATTAGGTTGTACATGTAGCTTTCTTTTCTTGCAGAACTTCCTTTTCCCATGTGTTAGTTTCAAAGCTTTATGAATTTTCTTTTTGACTAAGCACGTACCTCCCTTTGTCTTTTTCCTCCATTTTTGTCTTTTCTTTTGTACCTGCACAAACAAACAAATTTGCTATCATTTTTCGGTCCATGTGAATTATGAATAGTATTTGCACATGTAAATCAATGCTTGTCTTTATGAGCTTATAGCCGTGACTTCTACATGTATGCACACTTATTATTTGGACACCAAACTTAGTTTTTGGTTAAGTCTCCTGATGACATGACATCCATATTGGTTGTCCTTAATGAGTGTGCATATTTCTAATAAATCATAGTCACCTTGGCTCTTTGATTCTAAACAAAGTGACTACCCTAAGTAATTGAAACTAAAGCATTAAAACATATGAATGGTATACTTGTCATGAATTTTGAAATCCAGAGGAACTTCTTGCTTTTCATAAACTGTGTTCAAAAAGAACACCAAACTTAATGTTTGGTTGTGCACCTTGAATGAAAGATGGAATTCAATTTGAGTAAGATTTGGGAGTGCCATCAGGCACACCAAACTTAGAGACCAATTGTAATTTACATGCACGGTTTAGTGCACTTAATCAATAGTTGTCCTGAGGATTCAAGTTCATGCATAAGAAACCATACTTTATTAGATGTAAAGCAAAGCACTAAAGATTAAGGATACTAAAAACATGGGTTGCCTCCCATGAAGCGCTTCTTTAACGTCACTAGCTTGACGGTTGTCCCTTGCTAGGGTGGATTGTAGTGCTTGACGTCCTCTCCTCTCACTATGAAAACGTCCCCTCTTGATTCATTCATGACCTCTAAATGTTCCATAGAAAGAACTTTCTTGATTGTGAACACTTGAGGGAGCTGGGAAGGAATGGTCTTGAGGCCAGGTGGGATTGGCAGATAATGACTTGAGACCACTTTATCTCCCGGAGAAAAACCTTCAGTGGGAATTTTCTTGTTTCTCCATCCTCTTGGCAATCTCCCTATCACTCTTCCCTTTCTCTTGAGGATTTCTTCATTGACCTTTATGTCAGGAGGATCCTTCTGATCTGTTTCCACTGATTCTTGTGGCTCTAACTCTTGCAACTCTTGTTTGCCTTCCAATGACTGTTTTAGAGTCTCAGCTGCTGGATTACTTTCCTCCAAACACGGATGGCTACTATCATCTTTAGGCTTTTCAGATTCTGGTTCAGGCTCAGATGCAGGTTTGAAGACTTTGAAAATGAGCTGTTCATCATGTATTCTCAGAATTAGCTCTCCTTGTTCTACATCTATGAGTGCTCTAGTAGTGGCTAGAAATGGTCTGCCCAGAATGATAGGGTGTAAATAGCTTTCCTCCATGTCCACAATGACAAAGTCTGTGGGGAAATAATAATCTCCCACTTTCACCAGCACATTTTCAACTACCCCTTCAGCTTGCTTCTGAGTTTTGTCAGCCAGTTGTATGATTACATCAGTGGATCTCACCTCGTTCAGTTGTAGCCTCTTCATAAGAGTTAGAGGCATCACATTTATGCTAGCTCCTAGATCACAGAATCCTCTGTCAATTTTTGTTTCCCCTATGATGCAAGGGATATGAAAACTTCCTGGGTCCGTTTTCTTAGAGAGTGTGTCCTTCTTGATGAGAGCACTGCATTCTTTGTTCATTGTTACCGTTTGTCCTCCCTTCAAAACTCTTTTCTTGCTTAACAATTCCTTTAAATACTTGATGTGTGTGGGCATTTGATGAAGAATCTCAAGAAAGGGAATATTGACATGCAGAGAATTAAATGTCTCTAGAAACCTTGAATAGGTTTTCCTTTTTTCACCTCCTCCTAACCTCTCAGGAAATGGTGCTTTTGGTTGGTATACTTCCATCATGCCTTTTTGCAGATCCTTGGCTTGCTCAGTTCCACCTTCCTGCTTAACTTCTTCCACATCTTCTTTCAAGATTTCTGGTTCATGCTGTGAGGACCTGATTCCTCCTTCTTCTGAGACTTCCTTCAATATGGTGATGGCCTTGCACTCTTCCCATCTTACTCTCTTTTGTTCCCCCTTAGGATTCTTTTCTGTGTCACTAGGGAACACTGCAGTTGATTTGGGTGCCTGTTGAGATAGCTCTCCTACTTGAGATTCCAACCTTTTGAGTTTTTCACCATGGTTTCTTAAGGTAGTTCTCACATCATCCCTGAAGCTCTTCAATTCAATTATGTCTTGGCTCATGGTTGCCATCATTCCTTCCATCCGGTTTAATTGATCTTGAAATTGTTGGTTCGGATTAGGTTGGGTATGTTGATTATTTTGGCCATGATATGATGATTGGGGGTAAGTGTTTTGTGTGGCTTGGTATGATCTTTGGTTGGAGTTTTGGTATGTGGAATTGTTTTGTTGGTTGTGGTTGTAAGGTTTGTGGTTTTGTGGTTGGGTTTGTTGGTTTCCCCACCCAAAGTTTGGGTGGTTTCTCCAGCCTGGGTTGTAAGTGTTGGAGTGTGGATCATATGATTGCCTTTGTTGGTTTCCCACATAGTTAACCTCATCCCAATCACCTCCTTCAATGCCTACTTCCTCTTGATCTTGTGTGTGTATTGCAGCCACTTGCTTTGTTTCTAATTGCCTGGTAAGCTCTGCTAGTTGTTTGGCAAACACCTTGTTTTGGGCTAGAATTGTATCAACATGGTTCAGCTCCATGACTCCCTTAGTGTTGTGCCTTTCTGATGCATAATAGTACTCATTCTCAGCCACTGTCTCGATCACTTCAATGGCTTCTTCCACAGTCTTTTTCTTGTTCAATGAACCTCCTGATGAATGGTCTACAGCCTTCCTTGATTCATAAGAGAGCCCATCATAGAAGATGTGCAATTGCACCCAATCATGGAACATGTTTGGTGGGCATTTCCTTGTCAAGTCCTTGAATCTCTCCCATGCCTCGTAGAGAGTTTCACCATCTTGTTGTCTAAAAGTCTGGACCTCAGATCGAAGCCTATTGACCTTTTGTGGAGGGTAGAAACGTGCCAGAAACTTGCCTTCCACCTCATCCCATGTGGTTAGACTCCCCCTTGGGAATGATTCCAGCCACTTAGCTGCTTTGTCCCTAAGTGAAAATGGGAACAAAAGCAGTTTATAGGCATCTTCCTGGACTCCATTGGACTTCACAGTGTCACAAATTCTCAGGAATTTTGTGAGATGTTGGTTTGGGTCTTCATTAGCACTTCCTCCAAAGGAACAATGATTTTCCACCAATGATATTAGCTGTGGCTTGAGCTCAAAATTGTTGGCCTGAATGGGTGGTTTCTGGATGCTACTACCACAATTCCCAGAGGTTGGGTTTATGTATGAACTAAGAACCCTCCTCTCAGGAATGGCATTGTTTCCATCAGCTCTCTCATGGTTGTGAACTTCTCTATCCATGTTGAGATCTAGAGCTTCCTCAAAATTGTCCTCAGATTCTCCTTCAGATTCCTCTTCTCCCACTACTCTCTTCCCTCTTGCTTCCCTTCTAAGTCTATGAAGGGTCCTTTCCGGTTCGGTATATGGAGGAGTTGATGTCTCTCCTCTCCTACCTGTCATACAAGAACACAGCTCAAACACAAACAAGTAAAATACTCTTGGTTAATGGAAGAGTATGGTTAGCTCAATTGAGGAATTAATTCAAACAGTTAGTGAGTCAGTGAGTTAGTTGCATGAATTTAAAGGCATAAAGAAGGAAAGCATGTAACCAAGTGCAGAAATTAAAAATTCAACAAGCATCTAGAACAGAATTAACAAAGCAAGAGAAAATTGCTCAATCTAGTTAGCTTCCAATTTGAGAATTGTCAATCGAAAACCAATCCCCGGCAACGGCGCCATAAACTTGATGCGCATAAACGTGTTATGCTACGATTTAGGAAATTGCACGATCGGCAAAATTCCTTCCGGCAAGTGCACCGGTTATCGTCGTCAAGTAAAAACTCACAATAGAGTGAGGTCGAATCCCATAAGGATTGGTTGAGTGAGCAATTCGGATTAGAAGTGTGTTCTAGTTGAGCGGAATCAAGATTTGAGATGAGAATTGCGGAATGTAAAATTGGCGGGAAAAGTAAATGACAAGAAAATTAAATGGCTGAATCTTAAATTGCATGAATTAAAGAGCAGAATGTAAATTGCTGAAATTAAATGGGAATGGGGATGATTGCAAGAATTGAATTGCAGAATGTAAAGAGAAAGTGGAAATCAGAAATGGGGAATTCATTGGGTTTAGGAGATATTGAAATCTCCGAATCAAAACATGTAAATCTCTTCCTCAACCAATGCATTCATTGAATTTTGCTTGGCAATCTTATATGATTGGATCCCAATTCCTTGGCTCACCAATGCTCTCTAAAAACAAACAAATTCCCAATCCCTTGGTTTAAATGTTCATAAGAAGAGATGATGCTTGATCACTGATTATACCACACAATTTCATGAACCACAATTTGGTAGGATTACATGTCACAATATCCATCCAAACCCCAATCCAATCCACTGTGAGAAAGCTTCTCTAGCATGAATCCTCCATTCCTTTCCCAAGGCTCCGAAGGATTCCAAGTATGAGTAGTTTCTTTCCCAAGACAACTACTCAATGGAATTAGATCGAGAAGCTTTCTAACAAAATTCAAGAGAAAAGATTGAAGAAGAAGATAAACTATTATTGATTCATTGAATTACAATAGAGCTCCCTAACCCAATGAAAGGGGGTTTAGTGAGTCATAGCTCTGAATTCAATTACAAGAAAGGAAAACTGGCTAAAAGTGAAAGTAAAAGTCCTCTCTAACTTAACTTCTATCCTATTTATACACTTTCTTTATTGAGCTTCAGTTGTGCTTCTTGGGCTTTGAGGCCTCTCCTTGCTTTCCTTTTGCCTTGGGTTTATGATCCATAATCTTGATGAGGTTGTTGATCCAGATCCTGTAACATTTATTGAGCCAACTTAGTGATAATCAAATAATGACACATGACTCAATAAATTGAGATTTCAAACTCATCAATCCTTCAGGCCCAATCCCATAAACCATGATATTCAATTGGGTTTCATACCAAAGTAAGTTTAAGTTAATAATTGTGCTCAAAGACTAACTTAAATCACAATATTTTTGGCCCAGAAACCCTTTTCAAGAGTGGCGTTTAAGTTGTAGTTTAAGCTTAAACTGCAACTTAAACGCCAGACACTTCCAGTGAGGCCATTTGTAGAAGCACGTTTAAGCTTCAGTTAAGGTTAAACTGAAGCTTAAACGTGGAAATGGAAGAAGGTAGCCCTGGAGAGTCATGTAGTCGAACACGTTTAAGCTTCAGTTTAAGGTTAAACTGAAGCTTAAACGTGGAGATAGGAAGGGCAGCCCTGGAGGTCGAACACGTTTAACCTCCAGTTTGAGGTCAAACTGGAGGTTAAACGTGGAAAAGGGTGGAGGCATACTGGAGGTCGAACACGTTTAACCTCCAGTTTGAGGTCAAACTGGAGGTTAAACGTGGAAGCTTGGAATGGTGGCCCTGGAGGTGTCGAACACGTTTAACCTCCAGTTTGGGGTCAAACTGGAGGTTAAACGTGGAGATGGAGAGAGCAACCCTGGAGTGAAAAAAACTATCGAACACGTTTAAGCTCCAGTTTGAGTCAAACTGGAGCTTAAACGTGGAATGGCCCCTGGTACTCTTCCTGGTTCTGGCGTTTAACCTCCAGTTTGAGGTCAAACTGGAGGTTAAACGTGGAACTCCTCCCTGGGTGGCATACTCATTCTGGCGTTTAACCTCCAGTTTGAGGTCAAACTGGAGGTTAAACGTGGAATGCTCCTTAAGTGAGGCTTTTCATTCTGGCGTTTAACCTCCAGTTTGAGGTCAAACTGGAGGTTAAACTTCAATCCCAGCATTTCTTATCCTTCATGATTTTGGCGTTTAAGCTCCAGTTTAGGCTTAAACTGGAACTTAAACTCCACATGTGATATTCAAGCTTCCTTTATTGATTTTGTTGCTTCCTTGCTTAGCCTCTTCTTCCCTGAAATCATCCAAACAATTGCATCAAAGTCTTGCAAAATTTCATGAGAAATCTTTCATTCATAGCATTTAAGTAATACAACTAAAACTCATGGAATTTGCATCAAAATCATATTGTTTGGATGGTTCATTACTTTGTTCTTCATTTAACCATTTTTGGTTACTTTAAGCTCAAGAAAATGCATAAAACAACTAAAACTAACAGAAAAATGCTAGTGAAACTAGCCTATGATGCCTTGGCATCACTTCTTCCATCCAATATTTGCCTTATGAACCTGAAATTACTCAACAACAATATCAAGGCATCGAATGGAATTAAAGTGGATTAAAATCACTAATTTTAGGGCCTAAAAAGCATGTTTTCACATTTAAGCACAAATCAAGGGAGAATTGCAAAACCATGCTATTTCATTGAATAAATGTGAGAAAAGTTGATAAAACCACCCAAATTAAGCACAAGATAAACCACAAAATCGGGGTTTATCAGTGACCAGCTTAGCTTTCAAAGTTTTAAACGCCTGTAGGCACTCTGTGTCAAACACAAATGGCGTGTCAGTAGCTAGCAGATTGCTCAGAGGTTTTGCAATTTTCGAAAAATCCTTTATAAACTTCTTATAGAATCCTGCATGCCCTAGAAAGCTTCTAATTGCTTTAACATTGGCAGGTGGTGGTAATTTTTCAATTACCTCCACTTTAGCTTGATCCACCTCTATTCCTTTGTTCGAAATTTTATGCCCAAGGACAATTCTTTCAGTCACCATAAAGTGACATTTTTCCCAGTTTAAAACCAGGTTAGTCTCTTGGCACCTTTTCAGAACAAGTGCTAGATGATCAAGACAGGAGCTGAATGAGTCTCCAACTACAAAGAAGTCATCCATGAAGACTTCCAGAAATTTTTCCACCATATCAGAGAAAATAGAAAGCATGCATCTCTGAAAGGTTGCAGGTGCATTGCACAGACCAAAAGGCATCCTTCTGTATGTGAATACTCTAGATGGACATGTGAATGCTATTTTCTCTTGATCCTGAGGATCTTCTGCAATTTGGTTATAGCTTGAATAGCCATCCAAAAAGTAGTAATAGTCATGACCTGCTAGTCTCTCTAGCATCTGGTCTATGAATGGTAAAGGAAAAAGATCCTTTCTGGTGCCTGTATTGAGCTTTCTGTAGTCAATACACATACGCCACCCTGTAACTGTTCTTGTAGGAACCAGTTCATTCTTTTCATTGTGAACCACTATCATGCCTCCCTTTTTGGGTACAACTTGGACAGGGCTTACCCAGGGGCTATCAGAAATAGGATAAATAATCCCAGCCTCTAGTAACTTAGTGACCTCTTTCTGCACCACCTCCTTCATGGCTGGATTTAGCCGCCTCTGTGGTTGAACCACTGGCTTAGCATCATCCTCCAATAGGATCTTGTGCATGCATCTTGCTGGGCTAATGCCCTTAAGATCACTTATGGAGCACTCAAGAGCTGTCCTGTGTGTCCTTAGCACTTGAATTAGTGCTTTCTCTTCCTATGGATTTAAAGCAGAGCTTATCATCACTGGAAAAGTGTCACCCTCTCCCAGAAATGCATATTTCAGGGATGGTGGTAGTGGTTTGAGCTCGGGTTTAGGAGGTTTTTCCTCTTCCTGAGGAGTTTTTAGAGGTTCTTTTATTTCCTCTGATTCCTCCAGATCAGGCTGAACATCTTTAAAGATGTCCTCTAGCTCTGATTCGAGACTTTTAGTCATATTGATCTCTTCCACCAAGGAGTCAATAATATCAACGCTAATGCAGTCATTTGATGTGTTTGGATGCTGCATAGCTTTGACAACATCTAACTTGAACTCATCCTCATTGACTCTCAGGGTCACTTCCCCTTTTTGGACATCAATGAGAGTTCGTCTAGTTGCTAGGAAGGGTCTTCCTAGAATGAGAGTTGCACTCTTGTGCTCCTCCATTTCCAGCACTACAAAGTCAGTGGGAAAGGCAAATGGCCCAACCTTGACAATCATGTCCTCAATTATGCCTGATGGGTATTTAATGGAGCCATCAGCAAGTTAAAGACATATCCGGGTTGGTTTGACCTCTTCAGTCAAGCCAAGCTTTCTGATAGTGGATGCAGGGATTAGATTGATACTTGCCCCAAGGTCACATAGAGCTGTCTTGGTACAAGTGCCCTCTAATGTGCACAGTATCATAAAGCTTCCTGGATCTTTAAGCTTCTTTGGTAAGCTTTTTCAAAATGACTCCACTGCATTCTTCAGTGAGAAAAACTTTTTCAGTTTCTCTCCAATCCTTCTTATGACTTAAGATCTCTTTCATGAACTTAGCATAAGAGGGTATTTGCTCAAGTACCTCTGTAAACGAGATCTTTATCTCAAGAGTTCTGAGATAATCTGCAAAGCGGGCAAATTGTTTATCCTGTTTCGCTTGGCAGAGTTTCTAAGGATAAGGCATTTTGGCTTTATATTCTTCAACCTTAGTTGCTGCAGGTTTATTCCCTACAGACGTGGTTGGAGAGGCCTTCTTAGAGGGGTTACTATCAGCACTTGCAGGTGTCTGATCCCTCATTAGCATTTGAACGCCAGGATTGGGTGCTGAATGGGCGTTTAACGCCAACTTTTCTCCCTTTTCTGGCGTTTGAACGCCAGAAGTGGGCATCCACTGGGTGTTTGACGCCAATCCTTCACCCTTTTCTGGTGTTTGAATGCCAGAATTATTCCTCTCTGGGCTCTTGCTGTCCTCAGAGGGATTTTGGACAGTGGTTTGGTCATCCTTTGTTAGTTGTTCCTTTCTTGGCTTTTTGCTACTTTGAGTTGAATTATTCAATGTCTTTCGAATCCTTAGTTGAATAGCTTGGCATTCTTCTTTTATCTATTTAGATAGCTGCTGTCTTGTCTGATTCTATTGTGTTTCTATATTCTTGTTAGCATTTTTAGTGTCTTGGAGCATCTCTTTAAATTTTGCTAATTATTTTGTCATAAGGAGTAATTGCTGATTAAGTTCAACAATCTGTTCTTGAGGATTAGAATCAGTAGTTACTGCCCTAGCCTCTTCTTTTATGGAGGACTCACTGCTTGAGTACAGGTGTTGATTTCTAGCAACTGTATCTATGAGTTCTTGAGCCTCTTCAATCATCTTTCTCATGTGTATAGATCCACCAGCTGAGTAGTCTAGAGACATTTGAGCTCTTTCTGTAAGCCCATAGTAGAAGATGTCTAACTGTACCCACTCTGAGAACATTTCAGAGGGGCACTTCCTTAGCATCCCTCTGTACCTCTCCCAGGCATCATAAAGGGATTCATCATCCTCTTGTTTAAACCCTTGGATGTCCAGCCTTAGCTGTGTCATTCTTTTTGGAGGGTAATATTGATTCAGGAATTTGTCTGATAACTGTTTTCATGTTCTTATGCTTGCTGTGGGTTGGTTATTTAACCACCTCTTAGCTTGATCTCTTACAGCAAATGGAAACAGTAATAATCTGTAGACATTCTGATCCACTTCTTTATCACGTACTGTGCCAGCAATTTGTAAGAACTGTGCCAGAAACTCAGTAGGTTCTTCCTGTGGAAGACCAGAATACTGGCAATTTTGCTGCACCATGATAATGAGCTAAGGATTTAGCTCAAAACTGCTTGCTTTGATGGGAGGTATACAGATGCTACTCCCATATGCAGCTGTAATGGGGTTAGCATATGGCCCCAGAGTCCTTCTGGACTGCTCATTTCCACTTATGTCCATGATGGAGAAAAGGGAATTGATATGAATTGCAATTAAATTATATTTTTAATTTTTTATTTTATTTAATTAAAAGTAACCGAAAAAAATAAAGCCAAATAAATGGAAAATAAAATAAAACTTTCGAAAATTAGAAGAAAGTGAAATAAAAGCAAATTGAAAATTAAATTAATTAATTAATTAAAAAGATTTTGGAAAAAGAATGCTTACTAAATTAATTAATTAGTTAAGTGATATATATATATATATATATATATATATATATATATATTTAAAAAAGATTTTGAAATTATCAATCAAAAAGATTTGATTGAAAATTATTTTGAAAAAGATATGATTGAGAAGATATGATTGCAATTTATAAAAAAATATGACTGAAAAGATATGATTGAAGAAATTAAAAAGATTTGATTTTTGAAAAAGATTTTGAAAAGATCAATTTTTGAAATTAGAATTTTGACTTGACTAAAAAAAAAGATATGATTTTGAAAATCTTTGACTAATTTAATGCAAAATTTCGAAATTTATGAGAAAAATAAGGAAAAGATATTTTTTTATTTTTTGATTTTTAATGAGGAAAGAGAAAAATAACAAAATGACACTAAACTTAGAAATTTTAGATCAAAACAAAGAGAACAAACAAGAAACCTTTGAATGTCAAGATAAACACCAAAAACACGTTGAAGATCAAGATGAACACGAAGAACAAATTTTTGAAAAATTTTTAAGTAAATAAAAGCACAAGGGACACCAAACTTAAAATTTTTAGAAGATCAAACACAAATTTTTGAAAATTTAAAGGAAAACACAAAGAAGACACCAAACTTAGAAGTTTTAAAGATCAAGAAAGAACTAAGAACATGCAAATTCGAAAAATTGAAAGAAAATAAAAGCATGCAATTGACACCAAACTTAAAATATGTAACTAAACTCAAATAAAAGACTCAAATTTAGTGACTCTAAACCAACAAAAATAAATTATTCCTAATCTAAGCAATAAGATAAACCGTCAGTTGTCCAAACTCGAACAATCTTCGGCAACGGTGCCAAAAACTTGGTGCACGAAATCACAATCAAACTTTTGCAATTCCACACAACTAACCAGCAAGTGCACTGGGTCGTCCAAGTAATACCTTACGTGAGTAAGGGTCGATCCCACGGAGATTGTCAGCTTGAAGCAAGCTATGGTTATTTTGTAACTCTTAGTCATGATATCAATAATTCTCAGATTTAATTGTAAAAAGTAAAAGAACATGAAATAAATACTTGTTTTGCAGTAATGGAGAACAGGTTGAGGTTTTGGAGATGCTTTATCTTCTGAATCTCTGCTTTTCTACTGTCTTCTTCTTCATGCACGCAAGGCTCCTTCTATGGCAAGTTGTATGTTGGTGGATCACCGTTGTCAATGGCTACCATCCGTCCTCTCAGTGAAAATGGTCCAAATGCGCTGTCACCGCACGGCTAATCATCTGTCGATTCTCACTCATGTTGGAATAGGATCCATTGATCCTTTTGCGTTTCTCACTACGCCCAGCACTCGTGAGTTTGAAGCTCGTCACAGTCATCCCTTCCCAGATCCTAGTCGGAATACCATAGACAAGGTTTATACTTTCCAAATCTCAGGAATGGTAGCCAATAATTCTAGCCTATACCACGAAGGTTCTAATCTTAGATTAGAAACCCAAGAGATATGCACTCAAGCTATTGCAGATAGAACGGAGGTGGTTGTCAGGCACGCGTTCATAGGTGAGAATAATGATGAGTGTCACGGATCATCACATTCATCAAGTTGAAGTACGAGTGAATATCTTAGAATAGAAACAAGCGTGATAGAACGGAAAACAGTAGTAATTGCATTAATTCATCGAGACACAGCAGAGCTCCTCACCCCCAACCATGGGGTTTAGAGACTCATGCCGTCAGAAATACAATATGAAATGTGTAAAGTGTCATGAGGTGTGTAAATACAATAGCAAAAGGTCCTATTTATAGAAAACGAGTAGCCTAGGGTTTACAGAAATGAGTAAATGATGCAGAATCCACTTCCGGGCCCACTTGGTGTGTGCTTGGGCTGAGCATTAAAGCTTTCATGTGTAGAGACTTTTCTTGGAGTTAAACGCTAGTTTTTGTGCCAGTTTGGGCGTTTAACTCCAGCTTTTATTCCAGTTCTGGCGTTTTGACGCCACAATTTTTATGCTGACTTGGAACGCCTGTTTGGGCCATCAAATCTCAGGCAAAGTATGGACTATTATATATTGCTGGAAAACCCAGGATGTCTAATTTCCAACGCAATTGAGAGAGCACCAATTGGGCTTCTCTAGCTCCAGAAAATCCTCTTCGAGTGCAGGGAGGTCAGAATCCAACAGCATCTGCAGTCCTTTTTCAATCTCTAAATTAGATTTTTGCTCAGGTCCCTCAATTTTAGCCAGAAAATACCTGAAATCACAGAAAAACACACAAACTCATAGTAAAGTCCATAAATGTGATTTTTGAATAAAAACTAATAAAAATATAATAAAAACTAACTAAAATATACTAAAAACATACTAAAAACAATGCCAAAAAGCGTATAAATTATCCGCTCATCACAACGCTTTGGTTAATTGGGGTGTTACAATTGGTGGTATCAGAGCGGTTTGTCCTCGTGAGCCTGAGGAATGGATCGATTGTACTTTGTTGCATACTCTGTGTGTCTTTTTCTTTGATGCTATTAGGTTATCTACTTGATATTGTATAGCATGCTTGTTTGTGAGTGCCTGTTTGGGATAATGGAAGCACTAGGCTTTTGATATTGAGATTGATCACCTTGATATCGATTGTTTGGTGTAGACAGGAACCCTAATGGCTGCTCGCGGACGAGATCGTACACGTTCACGAAGAGAGAGTAGGAACGAGCAACCGGCCGGTAACCATGCCGAATTCATGGCGGCAATGGCAAATCTTGTGAACACCATGGAAGCGAATGCCGCTACGACTCTGCAAGCTACGCAGAGGTTAAGCCAACCGGCGGGGAATGGAGACAAAAATGGCGATGACTTGGGAAGTGTTCCGAAGACCCTGGCTACGTTCCTGAAAGTTTACCCACCAACTTTCAGAGGATCGACCAATTCCACGAAAGCGGATAACTGGTTCCAAGCTATGGAGTGCACACTGCAAGCACAGCATGTCTCGAACAACCAATACGTGGAGTTTGCTGCTTATCACCTTCTGGAAGAGGCCCAACATTGGTGGCAGGCGGAATGCCACTTGCTCCAACTTCAGAACGCCGATGTTCCTTGGGATGTATTCCAGACGGCCTTCTACAAGAAGTATTTTCCTGAGTCTACAAGGGAAGCGAAGGAGATGGAACTAATGCAGCTGAAGCAAGGTTCCACGTCTGTGGCAGATTATACGAGCAAGTTTGAGGAGCTTTGTAGGTTTGCACGGGTGTGTCAGGGTACTCCGGAGACCTATGAATTCGGAAGTGTATCACGTATCAAAGGGCTTAAAGGACAACATCATGACTGCTGTGGCTCCTATGGAGATTCGCATTTTCTCCGATCTGCTGAACAAGGCAAGAGTGGTTGAAGAATACACAAAAATGGTAGCCTCGTCAAGGGACACTCATGGAGGAAACACTAGTAAAGAACGCAATGATTACCTTGGACCAAGGGGACAAAACTTCAAGAAATATGGTGAAGGGAAGCGGTCAAGAGCTTACTCCTCTGATATGAAATGTCAGGAGTGTGGAAACTACCATCCAAATAAGCCATGCCAGTTGGGTAAGAAACTATGTTACAAGTGTGGCTCACCGGGACATTTGGTTAGAGATTGTCCACACCAAGGAACACATGGGACGGATGGATCACCACAACAGGGTTGAGGTAATTATGAAGCCGATGACCAAATCTTAACTTATCTTCATAATATAGATTATCATCGTTCGTATTGAAAAAGTTTTAAAGCTTAGACTGATTTTTAATCTTGGTTTGGAACTTTGATTTGATTGATTTGGTTTTGAAACTAGGACTGGAACTTTTGGTCAAATGATATTATTTAAAAGGGGAAAGTGAGTGCTAAGATTTTGTTAACTCGTGATTTTGGTTTGAAAATTTGATTTATTAAAGAGGGATTCAAATTGAAAGGTTCCGATTTAAGGATTTTAATGAATTTAAGAAAAATCGTATTTCAAAGTGATTGATTTACAAATGGAAGGTTTTGACTGTTGATAGGGTTTTAACAATGGACTCATTTAGACTGAACTTGTTTTAAAGGTTTTGAAAAATGTTACAAAATCGGTATTTGATTTAAAGAAAATTTTCGGAATCCTAGTGATGATAATCAGAGTAACGCAGCGGAAGACGAGAGAGAACGTCGACGCGTTGGGTTGGTAGTTCGGATTTTCGAGGGCAAAAATCTTTTTAAGGAGGGGAGGATGTAAGAATCGGAGTTTTCACGAATAAAATAATTTAAATACCCAAATTAGGTTCCGGAAAGTTGGGATGAGAATTTGGGTATTTAAATATGATTTTTGGACTCAGTAGGTCTTTTCGAGTCAGAAAATGTATTTTTTACGAAAAATGGTGAAAAACTGCGAACCGGCAGTTGAACCGGTCAAACAGGTTTATGTCTGCCCGGTTCTGTGCGAGAAAAAGTGAGAACAGTCGAAGACCTTAGAAAAATATTAGAAATGGAAAACCGGGTGTTAGCATTAAAGGTTTGGCCCAAATTTGGGCCAAACGGGCTAAAAACGATAACGGGTTGGACCGGGCCCAAGTTGGACCCAAGTCCAACATATATAAGGGTTCATTAATGAACTCTCATCTCATAAACACACTCACACATCAGATTGAGAGGGGAGAAGAGGAAGAAGAAAACACTATTCACTCCCCACTTCAACTCGCGATAACTTGAGCTATGGACCTTTGATTGACGAGCCATTTGCGGCCACGCGAAGCTCTCGACAAGCTCTTGCTTTCTATCTAAAGAAATCTGGTAAGATCTCTCTCTTCACGCTCCAGTTTTGTGCCCTAGGTTCTGTTCGTTTTTGGGTTTAGTTTTTGAGTAGATTTTGTGGTTTTGCTTGTTTAGGTGATCTCTAGTAGCGGGTAATTGATGGATTTTACCCCCACTCACGTTGGATAAGGTAAGGTTTCACTAAACCCTTATATTTAGTTGTTTTATGTATCTTAGGTTTTGATTTTGGTGATATATGTGTTGTTAGTTTGAGCCTTGGTGTTTGTTGGAGTTGGTTGAGGCTTTGGATCAAGTTTGGTGGTTTCATTTTGGTGTTTAGAGCATTTGAAAATTGGCCAAGTTATGGTTTTGGTTTTCTTGATGTAATATGTAATGTTTCTGGACACTTAGGCTAGTTGACCCTAAGATAGGATTGAATGATATTGGTGCATAAATAATTATATGTGAATTGATGTAATTGTTGGTTATATTGGATTGGTGTGGTTGATGGTGATTGTTGGGAATTATGGGCATTGATGAGTATTTATGGTGATTAGTTATATTGGTGGATAATGAGGATTATGAAAATTTAAGGTAAAGAGTTAATGTAAAATGTTGTGATGGTTTGGAATAAAGAATATTAATGATTATATGATTTGATGATGATTATTGGTATTTTAATTATTAAGAAGGTTGATGATGAATGTGATAGTTATTGTTGTCGATGGAGGTTTGTGATATGGTTGATGATTATGAATGCATATTGATGTTGTTGGTAAGTGGAGATGATTGTTTAGAGTTGATAAATTGAGATATTGAATAATGAGATTGTTATGGTGATTGAGGATTAAAATGGTGGTATTAAGGAAATTGGATGTGATGATAGATTGAATTTAGAGTCGGATGAGGTGAGTATTAAATGGTTTATATGCTTGAAGGGTTGAAGTGGTTGAGAAAGATTTGGTATGGACCTTGATGTTGTTTTGGTATTGTTTGAGGTATGATTGGTTTGGCTTTGAATTGTGAATTTTGGATCATGGTTGAGTTGTGGTGAAAATGTTGGGTGAATTAAGTGTGGAATTGATGGAAGTGTAATGGAATGTTAAGATGTTGTATGTGGTAGTGGTTTGGTGATTGGACAGGTTTGGTTTGGTTTTGATTTGAGAATTGGTTGAATTTGAGTTTGTGAACTTTTGGTTAAAAATGGATTTTTTGGTGAACTTGGTTTGATCATAACTTTTGCCTCAGTTTTTGAAATTGATTGAAAATTGCTTAGAATTAAAGATCTTTGAAAACCCTTTAAATCGATATAAAGTTTGTTAAAATTGGAATTTTATAGAGGAAGTTATGATCATTCAAAGTTGGTGTTGAAAATCTAAAATTCTGCAAAGTTGCAGAATTTCAGGATTTTCTGATATGTGCGCATGCACAACCCTGCAAGAATGTTATTCTGTGCAGACGCACAGACCTGTGCATACGCACAGGCAAGGGAAAGGGCTCTGGTGGCAGCGCTAGCATAGGTTGTGCGCGCGCACATCAATGAAGGATTACGACTTGGAAGGACGCATAGCCCTGTGCGCACGCACAAGTCGGGAAGGGTCATCTGTTGGGGGTGCTCGCACAGCTTGTGCGAGTGAACAGCCTTGTATATTTTAGTACCTGTGCGTACGCACACCCCTATGCGTACGCACACTTTCAAAATCCTCCTGGGTGTGCGCACGCACACCCCTGTGCGGACGCACACGTCTTGTTTCATAATTTTAAACTTTGTTTTCAACTGTTTCACCTTCCCGACAAGGTTGTAAGATTCTATAACACCATTTTAAGATTCTTGGGAAAGGTGAATCATGGGAAAGGTCTTAGGAGAATTTATTTGGGTTTTACTTTGAAAAGTTAGCAAACGGAGGTTTAGGTTTCTGGTGTTGTGAGGAGGAGTTGGTTGAGAGAGAAGGAAGATTGGTGAATATGGCGATTGCTGATAACGAATTTGAGAAATTGATAAACTAAGAGTTCGGAATGGAATTTATGACTTGATGTTGGTTGTGAGGAGTATGAGTGGAAACGTTCAGAGGAGTGGCCTATGAGATTGAATATGTGATTACAATTTGTATTGTTCTCCATCGTAGGGGCTGTGGCAGTATCCCGCCTTCGTTCGGATGTGAGAGTTGAAGCTAGGCTTCTCACTCATACTTTATGCAACCAGAGGAAGGTGGTAGGGCACGCTCCCTCGGAATGTTTCCCTCTGAAAGGAGAAGGTGGTAGGGCACTTATCCCTCGGAATTATTCCTCCTGAAAATGCGACTTCTCTCTGATTTCAAGGTGGTAGGGCACTAACCCACGAAATCATGCGACAACCAAAGGAAGGTGGTAGGGCACGTTCCCTCGGAATATTTCCCTCTGAAAGGAGAAGGTGGTAGGGCACTCTCCCTCGGAAGTTTCCTCCTTATGCGCAATAGAGAGACTAATCCGGGAGTTGTCGACCGGATTTACTGTCGGGTTTGGCACAATAACCGACATGTGATATCACAACCAATAGGGCAGACATTCATCATGTGCATTTTCTATATGCTTGCTTGCTTTGTTTACTTGAGTTTGCCTAATTGTATAACATGCCTATCTGCTTCTTGAACTACTTGTTGTGTATGAATATTATCTGTCTTTTACTTGATTGCATTAATTGTGATTATTTGATGCTGAGGAGGTTAGGTAGGCGGTGGCGATGGGATCGCATGGAGGTTAGGTTGGCAAGGGCTGTGGGATACAGCCGTGTGATTAATGTTAGTTAGAAATCCCCTAAGTTTAGTTAACCCGATTTATGGTTTAAGTTCTTTATCTATTTACTTTTTTTATTTTGTCCTAAGCTTGAATATCTGTATGAGATGTGAAGTTCTAGGATTGCCTTCGACATCCCGGAGCCTTACATATTACATCATTGGGCACTGTTACCATACTGAGAATTTTCGGTTCTCATTCCAACGTTGTTGTTATTTTTCAGATGCAGGTCGCAACCCACCGCAGTGAGTTGGGTGATGGTAGCAGAGCAGAAAATCTTATCCTATTTTGTTGTCATCTTGGTTGTTTATAACTTGTACTCTCACTTTTGTATTTTGTTGTCGTCTTGGTTGTTTATAACTTGTACTCTCACTTTTGTATTTTGTTTAGCCTAGAGGCATGTATTGAGAGAACAAAACATGTATAAGCTGTTTTACTGTCTTGCTTCATGTATGCTCTGTATATGGCTAGCCGGCTCAAACTCCGCGACTCGTGGCTAGATTCTTATGATATTATACTATTATATTTTGATACATCTTATCTGTACCTTGTGTTTTAAGGTAGTAGCTTCGCTAGTACGTTATGAGGTTTTCAAATCCTGTTTTTGAGCTATATTCTTCATCAGGCTTCTAGATTATATTATTTCTTTCTATAAAATATATATGATCTTTAGAATTGTTGTAACCTTTGGTTAACCTTTGCTTTACGGCTAGAGGTAAGGCTTTGGTTAATTGGGGTATTACAGCCACCGCATGGTTGCTGCCACCATCGCAGCCCCTTTGCCTCATCTCGCATTTCCTGCGTGTCTCCATCACTGCATCGTTGCCCTCTATCTATGGCTCGCCTGTATTGCCTCATCACCTGAATGTCTTTCGTCCTCGTTGTTGCTATTTTCCCCTTCGCCAGTCTCTGCTTCGCCATGCTTGGACAACTTGATTTTTCTCTTTTCTACTTGCATTCTGCAAAAAAAGTATGTTTTTTTTAGTTATTCAGTTGTTGGGTTATAATTTGATTAACTGAGTAACTGATTAATGATGTTGATTATGAATCTATTTATTTTTTATTATTGTTGATTACAACTTGTTGCTGATTATAACAAGTTGATTATAATTTGTTAATTTTTGGCAGTGTAATATATATAGATTTAATGATGGATTGATGTTTTTTTCTTCTTATTGGTATTTATGTTTGTTTTTGTTGCTGTACTATATTGTTGGGTTTCTATAAATTTATAATTTTATATTATTGGATAGGGAATAGATTTTGTGAATTTTGGATAGCTACTATTTTTATATTGTTGTTGTTACATATTGTTTTAGGATGGATTCATCAAAAACACCATCAGAAATACCATCCTAGTAAGAACAAGGATCAACTCCTGATGCAACAATTAGAACCCAGGAAAATAACAATAGAGAAAAACATGATCCTGCATGGGGCCATCGTAAACAAGTTGTGGAATCTGAAAAACCATTTTGTTATGTGTATATTATGAGAAACTTATTAGGGGCGGAGGAATTCATCGATTTAAGTTTCATTTGGCTGGAAAAAGGAGGAGATATTGAGTCATGTCAAAAGGTGTCAACACTAATGAGACACAAATTCGATCAAAACTTCGAAGATCTTCGAAGCAAAAAAAGAAAAAATCAAGAATAATATGCAGAAAGTTATAATGCTTGTGATGAATTTGAAAGAGAATTTGATGAGATCGAACGTAATGAGATGCGACAACAACAAAAATCAAGCCTTCCAACACCTAGCTCTAGAAAAGGAAAACAAGTCAATGCATTAGAATCTTTTTTCCATTGGCAACAACACATGGAGCTCAACTAACTATCAAAAGTGTCCTCCAAAGTAAATAAATTATGGAGAAGTGTGACATTGCTATTGCGAAATGGATGATGGATGCCTCTGTGCCATTTAATGCGGTTAATTCATCTTATTATCAGCCAATGATTGATGTTATTGCAATCATGGTTGCAGGGTATATAGGGTCAAATTATGCAAGAGTTCTTGGGTATTTGTTGAGAAAATTGGTTGAAGATGTGAGGAAAATGATTGAAGGTCATCGTAAGATTTGGAAACAAACTAGATGTACTATCATGGCCAATGGATAGACTGATCATTGTAGGCACACTTTAATTGATTTCTTGGTTTATTGTCCTTAAGGAACTGTTTTTCTAAACTTAGTTAATGCTTTGTTTAAACTGTTTAGGGATGTTGTATTATTTTTTTATCTTGAGAATATTGTGCATATCGTGATGGATAAGGCTGCAAATTATGTTGCTACTTGAAGGATGTTGGAATCTGAGTTTTCTAAATTGTATTGATCTCTTTGTGTAACTCATTGTGGTAATTTGATGCTTTAGGATATTGGGAAGTTGGAGGAAGTGAGTGAAACTGTGTCACAAGCTTGAATGATTACAGAATATATCTATATTCATTGCTATCCACTGTATTTGATGAGAAAATTTACAGTCAGACGGGAATAACTTCGTCCAACTCCAACTCGGTTTGCCACCAATTTCATTACTTTACAAAATATTTTAGTTCAAAAGGATACTTTGAGAGCTATGGTGACCTCTAGAGAATGGACAAGCTTAGCTAACTTAAAAGACAAAGGCAAAAAGTTTGTGGATCAAGTCTTGGATTCTAAATTTTGGATTTAATGCATTTATATTGTTAAGCTTACTGAGCCACTTGTTCATGTATTGCGTATTATGGATACTGAAGATAGAGCTGTGGTGCGCATGAATCCCCACACTTCGTACACTGAACTAGCAAGTGCATTGGGTCGTCCAAGAATACCTGAGTGAGTCAGGGTCGATCCCATGAGGATTGTGATTCGAAGCAAGCTATGATTATCTTACAGATCTTAGTTAGGCGGATAGAAGAGTTGTTGGATTTGGTTAAAAGCATAAAAGGAATAAAGATGGAATTACTAGATTTGATTATAATCAGTGATACGAAGATGGTTAAGGCTTGGAGATGCTTTGTTCTTTTGGATTAATTCTAGTCTTAATGTCTTCTTCAACTGTGAATGATTTCTTCTATAGCAGGCTGTATGTGATCAACGCCGGTTGAGAGGTCGCTAATGCTCCTCCAGATCTGAACCCCAGGGTTAGTGTGGATCCATTCTGATTGAGGGTGAAGCTCTTGCAGTCCATTCTCCTAAATGATCCTACTCAAAATGCCACAGACAAGGTCGAATCTTCCGAATCAGAGAATGCTGCGCCTTTGGGTTCTAGCCTCTACCACAAAGACTCTAATCTCCCCATACCTCGGATGAACTGATGTTTCGAGAAGTCCCCAACGAAGTCCTGGATTAGCCGTCTAAGAGATGTATAATCAAGCTAGTGGTTCAATGCTTTCTAGTTACGTAGTCATATGAACCCAAGAAGAACACGGGTGGTTGTCAGGCACGCGGTCTTAGAATGTAGAACGAAGATACATCTTAGAATAGAGAATCAAACATGGATTGAAATAGAACAGTAATACTTTTATTAATCCATAAAACTCAGCAAGGCTCCTCCCCTCAACCTAGGAGGTTTAGAAACTCATACTGAGAGAAAATACAATGATAAATGTGTAAAGTGTGTGTCCTCCCTCTTAATGAAAGGTGGAAAAGTCTTTAAATACTAAACTAATGTCTAAGGATTACATTAAGAAGGGTAAAACAATCTTTTAGAGCTAAAATATACTTCTGGGGCCCACTTGGTAAGTGTTTGGGCTGAGATTGATTGAAATCCACGTGCTAGAAGGCCTCTAGGGTGTTGAACATTGGCTAGGGGGTTCTTTATGGGCGTTTGGACGCTGGTCTCTTCTCCTTTGGGTGTTGGACACTAGAATAAGGCAGGAGACTGGCGCTGGACGCCAGTTTTGGGCCTTCAACTCTGAAGCAAAGTATGAACTATTATATATTGATGGAAAGCTCTGAATGTTAACTTTCCATAGCCGTTTAGAATGCTCTAGTTTGACTTCTGTAGCTCCAGAAAAGCTCTTTTAAGTGCAAGGAGGTCAGATCCAGACAACATCTGCAGTGCTTTCTCTGTCTCTGAATAAGACTTTTGCTCCAGCTCCTTAATTTTAGCCAGAAACTACATGAAATTGCATAAAAACACACAAAATCAAAGTCAAATCCAAAAATATTAATTTTACACTAAAACCTATGAAAACTTAATAAAAATTAAACAAAACATGCTAAAACTATATGAAAATAATGCCAAAAAGCGTATAAAATATCCGCTTATCAAGCTGTAATGAGTTTTCTTTAACAAGATATTTATAAGGCTAGAGAAGAGATGATGAAGAGGTTTTAAAAAATAAAGAAGGTTGTTGATCCTTATTTAAAGATTTTAGATACACATTGGGATTTACAACTTCAGAAAAATCTTCATGCTACTAGTTGTTGGTTAAATTCAGCTTTTTGATTTAATGCTGAAGAATTTGAAAAGCACAAACAAATGACTTCTGACCTACTAAATGTCATTGAGAAATATGTTTACGGGGATCTAAACTAATAAGTGAGATGAGAATCTTTAAGAATGTTGAACAAGATTTTGGAAGATAATTTGCAATACATGAATGAAACACAATGATGCCAGGTGAATTTCTTTATAAAATTAGTCTTTTATGATTGTAAATATTTATGATTCGATATTTATGATTGTGATATATTATTCCTTTTTTATGTTAAGATCAATTATGGGAATCTTATGGATGTGTAGCGCCAACTTTGCAAAACTTGGCGATTCGTGTTTTAAGCCAAACTTGTAGTTCTTCATATTATGAGCGTAAGTGGAGTCTTTTTTTAACACATTTACTCAAAGAAGAAGAATCGATTAGAATATCAAAAACTTAATGATATTGTTTATGTTCATTACAACTTAAGGTTACAACAAGGGTACTTTCATAATTATTGTTTTTTGAAAGCATTATTTTTAAATTTTAGTCATCATAAGGGTAATAAATTAAATTGATAATATAAGAATCAGATGAAAAAGCAAAGTTATGGTTCAATTTATCTTGATGCATTTAAGGATTATTCGGAATGGATATTGAAAGATTCACTTCTATTTTTAACTCCTGAAGAAGTTAATGCTTTATGAAATGATCTTGCAAATATGTCTTTTTAATCAGCTGTAGATGATTTAGGTATTTTTTTATTTATTTAAACATCTTGTTGTAAGTCAGATTATGAATTGTGATCAATTATGAGTTTAATATACTTTATAAAATATTTTATATTATTATTGATACTGATTTGTGAAATTATTCAAATGCTAAATCAATTGAATTTGAAAGATAATTGAGATGATAATGGAGTTAATAATAATTTTATGAAAAATGCAAATCAAAATGAAACTAATCATAATGTAGCTCCATATTTTTTAGATGAATAAAGATGCTCATACTTTGAAATTACTTTTCGGATATAGTTCATGGATTGTTATTCTTATTTTGTTAAATTAAGATACTATTGTAGTAATACTGACTAATTTTATGTCTATCTCTGTATTAGTTATTTTTAGAATTAGAGACTTTATTGTTCTTAATATATTAATGAAGATACGTATTTCAAGTTTTAATTTTAGGTTTTGACTATTCTATATTTTTTATTTACATGGGATCGGTTCTAGCGGTTCAACCAGTAACTTATTAGTCGAACTAGTGAACCAATAGCCTGATCGGTTTGATTTTGACAACTATGATTAGATGTCTTGCGTTTTAAACATTGAAATTTTTTTTGTATTTTCAATTTGTCAAAGACTTATTTATCTTCGAGTTAAAAAATCATAGATCTATTTGTCTTTTTTCTCCCTTCAATTTATGCAGAATATATACATGGCCTACAGAGCCACTAACACCTTTAAGTAATATACGTATTTACATTTTTATAAAAAGAAAACAAAAGCCAAAAGTATTGTGGGATGAACTCGTGTTGGGATTTTCAACTTGTTTTGGAGGGTGGGTTGCCCTGAGAAACAGTGATTTGAAGCTTTTGGCCTGCCTCACAGTGCTTACCTACAGAACAAAAGAAAAAATATTCGCCAGGATGGTCCAAAGTGATACTGGAATTCCCTCTGAAGTAGGTTTGCATCACATTTCTCGTTGTGCAGTGATCGTAATCATCCTTGTTTACATGCACCACTGTGCTTAGCCCAGGGTTGTACTGGAATACTGCCATTTAATCATGATGCAAAATTAAGGTCAATACTTTATTTTCTAATAATATTTAATTTACTCACTAATCAAACGCTCTTCCTCAAATTACCTACAATTTTTTCAAAGATATATATATATATGGTTATGTTTCATTTATATCATAAATATAAACAAGTCATCTAACAAGTAACACCTGGTTTTTAATTTTGTATATTCGAAAATGAGGGGGCAAGAAACATACGAAGTACGTCTCCAACATTGAAGGTTACGTTTTTGCTCCAATTTTCGTAAAAGCTATTGTAACCGGGCGAAGCCCAACCCACACGATCTCCGACAATGTGAGTTGCTTTGGAACTCACACATACAAATGTAAGGTAGCTAATCATGGCAGACATTAACAAACTAAGGTGTACTTTCTCATAATCCATTGTGGTTTTCAATTTTTCCAAAATTGTGTGTATATGTTGTCTAAAGGTGAAACTGAATTGAAGGTGGCCGTTTTAAAGTTCAAAAGTAGTGTCTAAAATTGGCATTAAAATTGTGTTTGATGACCAAGTCTAATTATTTCTCAATCTCAAGTTTTGGATGTACCTATATTCCGGTCGAATTAAAGGATAGGAGTGCTTTCAGTGACGCCCATTAACACAATAAATCAACTCAGATATTACGCGTATTTCGGTGCTTCCCTTCCATTTTGCTGATTTTTCTGTTTTAGAATTAATATAATACAATATACATCATATACTCCATATTTATATTTCAGAAATCTTAGGTGTATGTCTAATATTTTTATGATCATACTACATGATTAAATAATTTTATAATCAAATTTAAATAAATTGGTCGAATCTAACAAAAATAATTCACATAGCGTATATATAAATTACAAATTTCTCTTCTTAAAATTTAAGATTTAGAGTTATTCTACGTATTCTTCCTCTTCTTTTTCTCTTACTAATATTGTTACTATATCTTTTTATTTCTTTTTTTTTTTGTTTATTTTTTTTGTTTTACTTTCTTGATGGGATAAAAAAAGAAAAGAAATTTAAAAAAGAAATACATAAATTTTTGTTGACACCTATAAATATTTTAATTAAAAAATATAGATACTTTAGTTACATAATATATAAATTATCTTGAATTGTGTAGATATTTTAGTTAAATATCAAAAAACTATATACAAAAATTTTAGCTACATAAGACAGAAAATTTAGTTATTTAATATAAAAAGTGTTTTGAATTATGTAGTTTTTTAGGTTGAAAACATGTATTTGATCTTTTTGTTAAAGATGAGCTTACGAATAGTTGCATAGAATCTACTCCAATTAAGCCAATGCTCCCTTTACTACTAGAGACGAGAGTGTTTTGGACAATCCAACTCTGTACATGCAAATGGTTTAGTAGTCTTGTCTACTTAATTATTACACGTCTTGATATTTCATGTCCTGATCATGTTGTTATCTAGTTTTTATCAACCCCTCGTGGTACTTATTATGCCGTTGTTTTTCAGAATTTTGGCTATATTAAAAACATTATGTTTCATGTTTTTATTTTTCTATTCATTCTTCTCTTATTCTTCAAACATATTCTGATGCTGATTGGGCCAATGACCCTAATAATTGTCGTTCTACTTATGGATACTATTTATTTTTTGGTGACTCTCTTATCTCATGACGTGTCAAAAAATAGAGTTTTACTACTTGATCAAGCACCAAAGCTGAGTATCATGCTCACCAAACCTATGAATTAATCTTGATTCATTGACTTGTTAAACACATGAGGACTTTTCTGTCTTCGCAATTGATTGTTATTGTGACAACTGAATTACCATTTATATTGCTCATCATAATACTAGATTTTGAAATCTTGTGGCCAAATTTAACATAATTTCGTTAGCTTCCACTTAAGTTTAACGGGAGAATGTTAGGATATATCAGGACATTTGTATATTAATTATATTGATATTAATTGATATTCTTGTTAATAATAGGATACTAGGTATTATTATTTGATGACAAATAATTTAAAGTCTTGGTTTATCCTCGTAATTATCCTCTTAGTTTCTAAATAAAAAAAGTTGTTAACTTTTTTACATGTTTTATGCTTTTAAAAAATAACATTTATATTTGATTTTTTTAAAACTCTTTTAAGCTATGAAGTACGGACATTTTGCTGAGTTGTCATGTCTGCATGTTGGACACATTTCAGTTACGAAACTCATCAACATTCGTCCAACACACGTGTCTGCTATGTCCAATTGTGTCTTAATAAAAAAATTTTCTCCGGAAATATTTAGACACACCTAAATACCATCACGTACCAACGTGTCCAGCCTTATTCTTAACATGTATTCTTGAAATAAATTTAGAAATAGTATATATTATTATTTATTAAAATAAATATATTTTAAATATTTTATATAATTAAAATAAGATATTAAAAAATTAAAAAATTAATTTATGTTTTAATATCAATAAAATATCAAAACATCATTACGATTTATCTAAAAATTATCTTATATTTTATATATATGCGTATTCCCGTGTCTTATAAGATTTTAAAATTTGTATGTCAGTGTGTCTCATATCATGTTGTGTCCCCTATCCGTGTCTATATTAATGTCCATACATCATAAGCTTTTAAGCATTAGGAGCACAATTAAAAGCATAAATTAGAATTTTTTATCATTACCCTTATTTGATTATTTTTTATTTATTTATCACCTTTAATTAATAGCTGGTACAAAATCTTTTATTTAATATTCTCTCTTGAGTTTTAATAGTGTAGTTGAATTTATAGTCTAATAATTACATTTTTTTGCAAATTACTAAATAAATCAAATGGAGTTAAATATTATCCAATTGTAACTTTTGTAAAAAAATTATATTTCAGTCCTCTTTCATTTCTATGTAATTTGTTAAAGATTTCTATAAATTACATATTACATATTTCAACATAATTTGTGGTAACCTAGAACGAATTACCACATTTAAGTATTTAAGTGTTTGAAAATGATCCATGTGAGGGTAGCATGAATTGGGTGGCTCGAATTAAAGTAGTTCATTGTTTTTTGCCACAAATTACATGTATACAGAAAACAGTAGGAGGCAGCCATAAATTATGTAAAACTGGGGAGAGATACCGATGCAGGCTACCATAGATTACCTTAAGCAAAACCTATAAGTTCGTTTGATTCAACGATAAACCATCCATTTCCATCTCCTTCCAAAACATTACTCGAGAGATTTCAGAGTATACGATGCAAGTATCACATACAGGTAGGGCCATAGACGAAGCAGATATAATCATCTTCATAATTCGTTGGAGAGACTTTTGAATTAAATTTACATGTAATTCATGATAGTCTGTCGGCCACACTACTAAGTGTTGGTTTGGATTGTTTTTCTTTTAGTTCAAAAGTACTCTTTTCAAAAATAAAGTACTTCTATTAATTTTAAATTTATTTGGATATATATTTTTTTGAAAAAATATTTTTATTTAAAAAATAAATTATTTGTTTCTTCTAAAGGCTAACAATACATTATTTTAAAAAAATTAAAAATAAAAGATGATTTTAATACTTGAAATTTTTTTTTTGGAAAAAATGTCTATCCAAATGTGAAATGGGTTTTGTCTATTAAAAAAATCTTTTTAAAAAAATAAAAAAATAAATATTTTTTTCAAAAGCCAACCCAAACTAATCTTAAGCTCCATAGTAATCCCTAGTAATCCGTTTTACCCTCCCATAATATGTGTTTAGTTACTTCTCATATAATTTGTTTTAGTTTAAAGTATATTTTTTGTCTCTGAAGTTTGAAAAAAATTTTAAAAATACTTATAATTGAAGTGTAATTTATTTAGATGTAATAGAAAAATAATTGAATACTATGTATAGTAAAAATTAATATTATTGAAAGATAAAATTAAATTAAAATTTATTTTTATGTATCGTTTTTGTCCCTAATGTTTTCGTCCTATTTAAGTCCCTAACGTTTCAAAATCGTCTCAATTTTGTCCTGCCATCAATTCTGTTAACGGATCCCTAACGGCAGGACAACATTGAGTCAATTTTGAAACGTTAGGGACTTAAATAGGACGATTGAAACGTTAGGGACAACTTTGGGACTTACCCCAAATGTTAGGGACAAAAACGATACTTTACTCTAAATTTTATTTTATTTTAATTGTATCCCAAAAGTTTTCGATTTGCATCAAATATACCCCTGACGACTAATTTTTCAAAAAATTTAAGACCAATTTAACAATAATTTCATAAAATCAACCCTCAATACAACTAAATCAAGCATAATTTTCATACATTAATGTTAAATCGATTTTAAATTTTTTAAAAATTTAGTTGTCAGAAGTATATTTGATGCTAATAAAAAAATTTTTAAGACAAAATTAAAATAAAAAAAACTTATAAATATTTTAAAACTTTTTACAAATTTTAAAAACAAAAAACATATTTATCCGTATTTTATTTTACAGTGAATTATGTACTTGTAGCAAATTATATAAAAGTCATTCAAGACAAAAATGTTTGTAATTTATGATTAGGACAATCGGATAAGTTGATCTCAAATTATTTTATTCATGTAGTTTTTTTTATATTTATTTAAATTTAATATTATATTATGTTATACTTTTTAGATAATACAAAAGATACATGAATTTTCATTTTTTGAGATAAAAATTTGTGTGTCTGAGTCTATAATTATTTTTTTTTTATATTTGGCATCGTTATATTTTTTAAAAAGTTTAATTACTCTATTGGTCCATATAGTTTCGCGAAATTTTTAATTAGGTCCCTATCTTCGTTTTTATCCTACTTTGTTTTTGGTTGCTTGGGGACAAGCAACAGTTTAAGTTTGGTATTCTTATGAGCGGATACTGTATACGCTTTTTGGCATCATTTTCGTATTGTTTTAGTTATGTTTTGTTTAAGTTTTATTATATTTTCATAGGTTTTGATGCACGAAAATCTATATCACTACAAATTTTCCTCGGCAAGTATACCGAATTGTCGTTAAGTAAAAACTCACAATAGAGTGAGGTCAAATCCCACAGGGATTGATTGGTTGAGCAAATTTAATTAGAGGAATGTTCCAGTTGAACTAAGCAAAGTTGGGTTGAGAATCGCAGAAAGTAAAAATGGCGGGAAAGTAAATAACAAGAAATGTAAATGACGGAAAGTAAATTGTAGAATATAAATTGCATGAAAGTAAAATTGCAGGAATTTAAATGGGAATGGGGATGATGAGCATAAATGTAAATAGCAGAATTAAAGAGAATGGGTAAGATCAGAAGTGGGGGAGTTCATTGGGCTTAGGAGATATTGCATTCTCCGGATCAAGTTCATTCTCATCTCTTCCTCAATCAAAGCATTCATTGATCTCTTGGCAATCTTAGGTGATTGAATCCCAATTTCTTGGCAATCTAATCTCTTTAAGCTTGAACAATTGCCCAATTCCTTGATCTAATTGCTCATGGGAAGAGATGAAGTACGATCACTAATTAAACCACATATTTTTCTAGATCAAACCATTGGTAGGATTCTATGTCACTGTATCCATCCAACCCCCAATCCAGTCCAACATGAGAAAGCATTTCTAGCATGATTTCCTCATTCCTCTTCCAAGGTTCTAAGAAAATCCAAGTATGAGCAATTTCTCTTCCGAGACAATTGCTCAATTGGATGAAGGTCGAAACCTTTCAAGTAAATCAAGATAAAAGAAAGAAGAAGAAGAATGAAAACTACAATTGATCCATTGAATTACAACAGAGCTCCCTAACCTAATGAAGAGGGGTTTAGTTGTTCATAGCTCTGGAAATTGAAACTGAGAATGGAAAGTGCATTAAAAAGTAACTGAATTACAGAGAAAGTAGAAATACAGAGTATTTACAATCCTGGATCCATCAGGTGCTCCCTTTTTTCTAGTTCTAAACTCCCCCTATATATACTACTCTTCTGATCTTCAGTTAGCTCTGCAAGTCTCTGGATGTGGGCCTTTAAGCATATTTGAAGCAGTTACAATCTTAGTGGGCTTAACTCAGCTTGCAGGAAGAGTTTGAGTCAGGTGCTTTCACGTTAGTCAGGTCGTTAGTGTGGTTAACGTCAAGTGTAAATCCTAGTTCAAAGACATTAGTGACACTAACTTTGTCACTAACGTTCCCAAACCCTTTTGAAGTCACGTTAATGATGTGCGGAAAACGATCCGACACAAAACTCACCGGCAAGTGTACCGGGTCGCATCAAGTAATAATAACTCACGGGAGTGAGGTCGATCCCACAGGGATTGAAGGATTGAGCAATTTTAGTTTAGTGGTTGATTTAGACAAGCGAATCAAGATTTGGTTGAGAGATTTGTGATTTGCAGAATTTAAATTGCATGGAAAATAAAGGGAATGGGTAATTTGCATGAAATTAAAGAGAACTAAAATTTAAAGTGCTAAATCTTAAAGGGCAAGAAATTAAATGGCAGAAACTTAGAACGCAAGAAATATAAATTGCAGAATCTTAAAGTGCAAGAAATGTAAATGGCTTGAATTGTAAAGGGAATTGGGAATTGGATTTGTAGAAATTAAACAAGGAAGAGTAAAATTCAACACACAGAAGAGTAGAAGATGCCTTGGGTTGAATCGGATCTAAAACAGAAATATAAAAGAGCTCGAAAAGCAGTAAACAGAGAAATTGAGAATGGGAATCCAGATCTCAGGACTCAAGAGACTAGATAATCAAGTCTAGATCTCAATGCCTTCCTAGATCCAACAAGAGCAATTGCAAAGGAAATGTAAATTGCAGAGAAAGTAGAAGAAGAAGCAATAAACAGAAACTGAAATTCAATTGTGCAGTAAGTAAACAGAGAGATCTCAGGATGAGATTGAACCAGAATTCCTTCAATTCTCCAACCCAAGATCAAAGCAAATGTAATTGAAATTGAAAGCAAGAAAACTAAGAGGAAGGGAATTCAATTCTCCTTCCCCGAGACTTAGAAACTCAAAATCACTCAACACCAAAAGCTCTCCGAAAACTCCCTACGAAAACTAAAGGAAAAGCTCTCTACAAAACTACCTAATCAAAACCGAAAAGAAAAAGCTCCGCTAAAACTTAAATCTTAAGCTATTTATACACTTTCTTCAAATGGTCTTCAAGCCTTGAATTGGGCCTTTGCTCTTGATGGAATTGGGTTGATAGAGGCCTTGGTTGATTGCTCTTGGAGTTGGAGAGAGAACCAAAGTGAACCGGGTTGGGAATTATAAAAGCTTGAGTAAAAGTTTGAGTAAAAGTTTGAGGCAAACTTTTACTCAAACTTTTTACACCAGCTGCCCCATTCTTGCTGCTACCAACGTTTGAGCTAAAGTTTGGGGTCAAAATTTTGCTCAAATGTTGGCCCCCTTATGCACACTCATGGCGCCAACGTTTGCCAAAAAGTTTGAGGCAAACGTTGGCGCAAACTTTTGTCCTCCAGGGTATTGATTTGTGATGCCAACGTTTGCCAAAAAGTTTGAGGCAAACGTTGGCTCAAGCTTTTCTCCCAAAAGTTTGAGCTAAAGTTTGAGGCAAACTTTTGCTCAAGCTTTTTGTTCCCTGGTGTGTTTTCACTTATTCCGAAAATTTGAGCTAAAGTTTGAGGCAAACTTTTGCTCAAACTTTTTGTTCTCTCTTGCTCCTAGCTATTCCTTCTTGCTTTAACCTTTCTCCAAGCTTTCTTCACCTATCATCAATCAACCAAACACATCAAAGCTATGCTCAAAATCATGAGTTTGTCATTCTTTCATAATATGTGGCAATTATAGCATAAATCCTCATGAAATTGCATTAATTCATCTATGGTTGATTAAATCAAAGGAAACATGGAAATCTACCCAATTGGCTTGCTTATGGCTCAAGAAAGTGCATAAATCAATCGAAAACAAAAGAAAAAGGCTAGTGAAACTAGGCTAAGATGACTTGTCATCACAACACCAAACTTAAAGCTTGCTTGTCCCCAAGCAAGAAAAGAATTATTGAGAAGAAAGAATGAAATGGAAGAGGATGTTCATGCTAGCAGAGTATTATTGGTAGTTCATGGAGTTTTATGTGGATAAGTAAACACTCACTTCTTATTGACTTTTAGGCCTAGAAAGTCTCCTTCAAGCATCAAGCAACACACTGCTATGACCCCTCATTATTCCTTTGTCCTTGACTATTGTTTTTCTCTATAAGCTTTAGTTCAGTGTCATGTGTAACAAGTTCTTTTCTTTCTTTATACTTGACACATTATTCACTATAGACACTTGGCTCACATTCCTTCTTAGAACATTGATGCCCAGCACCTCTTTGGGTTACTAAATGCCTTGTAGTTAGGTTGCTCTTGATAGTGGACTTTCAGCTGATGATCCCGGGTTAGTTAACCCAAGTCACCGAGTGTTGATGCACTCCAAAGAACTTAATAATCCAAGCAGATCCTAGTACAAAGACACCACATGCATATATTCTAAGGTTCAAGCTATTGGTGTCTAGCTTTGTTTCTTTTTATTTTCTTTTGTTCTGTTGCCACTCTTTGGCTATTTCTTTTCTCTTTTTTTTTTGTTTTTCTTTTTAACCAAGGACTTTTATTTGATTGAGATTCATAGACAGTAGGCCAATTTCTACTTAGAAGGAGACATCCTAGTTCTCTTATTCACTAAAAGTGAGCTATTATACAATCACACATACATACCACCACTTACTTTTATTGTACTTCTATCCAACAGAGAACTATCTTACTTCACATTCAAACATTTCTTTTATTAAATTAAAGATGTAGGGGACAAAGCATGCTTTTTGTTAAGTGAAAGTAAACACACAAGCACACACTTAGACTAGCTTACTTATTTTAAGAAAATTGATTCTACTTGTACTAGATGAACACTTTAGCAAGATATAAATCATGGCATCTCTCAACAGCTGAAGTTAAGTATAGATACAACCTATTGGTTTGCAGTTCTTTTGTCCTTCTTTTTGTTGATCCCCTTTTGAGTCATGGTGCATTATGTCTTCAATTGGTGGTTAGTTCCCTGCATAATTCTCAAAAGTTGCTTGCTTCTCAAGCCCTTAGGTGACTGGTTATTATGCATGAATTGAATGTGGCTTTTGGATTTAATTTGGTGTGGGAACACAAAACTTAATTCCTTGCCACTGTCTCTAATGCAACAGGTTGTACATTTATGAATTCTTTTGGCCTTGCTAAAGGTTATGGAACCAAAACAAAAAAAAGGCAATTAACTGGTTGAATAATTTGTCTGATTGCTTGGAGCTAGCATTATGCAGGAGGTGAGAGTATGCTTTTAAATGAGATTTTGGTGGAACACCAAACTTAGAATCCTTCATTCTCCCTTAAATTGTTTTGGTGTGCAACACCAAACTTAGCTCCTTGCAATACATACTTAATTATTCAACATTTTTATTGAAAAATCTATGAAAAGAAGATTACCTCAGGTTGGGTTGCCTCCCAACAAGCGCTCTTTTAATGTCACTAGCTTGACATCTTCTTCTTTTGATCATGGAGGTTGAAAATCATAGTGCCTCAGCTTTTCTCCTCTTACTGTGAACTTTCTTCCGGTCTCCTCTTTGATGATCTCTAGGTGTTCAAGTGAAAGGATCCGGTTCACAGTATAGCATTCAGATGATTGTGGGGACACCTTCATTGGTTGGGTGTTTAACACTACTTTATCCCCTGGTGAAAATCCTTCAGTGGGGATTTTCTTGTTTTTCCACCCTTTTGGCCTCTTCTTCTTCTCTTCTTTCTTAGGAGATGATTCATGCCTTGGTGGTTCTTTATCTGGAATGTTGAGGTTCTCATCTAGGGGTTTTAGATCTAGTTCCTCCTTGATTTCTTTGGTCTGTTGCACCATCTCTACTTCTTTCAAGCATGGATGTAGAAGTCTTGGAGTTAACTCATTGAATGCCTCCTTCAAGCTTTGATCCTTGGCCTTATCCTTCATACAATCTTCTTCTTGAGTGGGCTCATGCAGGATTTTAAAAACATGGAATGCTAGGTGCTCATCATGCACTCTTAACAACAATTCTCCTTTTTCAACATCTATCAATGCTCTGCCCGTAGCCAGGAAAGGCCTCCCCAGGATGATGGGAGTGTTAGGGTCTTCATCCATATCCAGGATGACAAAATCAGCTGGGAGAAAGAATTTTCCCACTTTTACCAACACATTCTCCACAACTCCCAGTGCTTGCTTAATGGATTTGTCAGCCATTTGGAGAACTATTCGTGTGGACTTCAGCTCAGAAATTTGAAGTTTCCTCATTAGAGACAAAGGCATCAAGTTTATACCTGCACCGAGGTCACAAAATGACTTCTCAATTGTTATATTTCCTATGGTGCAAGGTATGTAAAAACTCCCAGGATCATCTTTCTTCTCTGGTAACTCTCTTTGGAGGATAGCACTACATTCCTTTGTCATCTCAACAATCTGTCCTTCCTTTAGGGATCTTTTCTTTGTGAGTACTTCTTTCATAAATTTGGCATATAATGGCATCTGTTCAAGTGCTTCTAAGAAAGGAATATTGATGCTGAGAGTCTTGAATATATCCAGGAATTTTGAGTATTGCTTATCCTCGTTTTCTTTTTTGAACCTCTGAGGGTACGGAAGTTTGGGGATATCTGGCTTCACCCCTTCCTTCTTCTGTTGTAGTTTTGTTTCAAGGATGTCCTCATCCTTCGTTGAGCTTTTTGCATTCTTGGTCTTTCTCTCGTCTTCACTTCTCTCTTCTGTCTCTTCTTGTGGAACTTCTCTATTGTGTTCTTCTTGATTGATGGCTTCCTTCTCCCTAGTCTTTTCACTTCCCACTATGATTGCTTTGCACTCCTCCCACTTTGTAGCTTTTCCTTTGTCTCTTTTAGTGACATTGGGGGAGGTAATTGCTCTCTTCTCACCCCTTTCTGAAATTTGCTTAGCCATTTGCTCCATATGCCTCTCAAGGTTTCTGATTGATGCTTCTTGGTTTTTCATGAGTTTCTCCATCATCATCTCCAGATTAGAGATTCTTTGAGAGTCTGGATTTGGTTGTGGTTGTGTAATGTGAGATGGTTGTGGCTGGAAGTTGTTTGAACTATTTGTGGAGTTATTTTGTGGGTGGAATGTGGATGTGGAAGGTGGATGATGGTTGTTTTGGGGTTTTTTGTGTGGATTATTATTAGTGTTTTGCTGGTCGTAGTTTGAGTAAGTTGTGTTTCTTGAGTTGTTTTGGTTTGAGTTTTTCTGCCACGGTTGCTGGCTGTGGGTGTGGTTATCTCCCCATCTGAGATTTGGATGGTTCTTCCAGGATGGATTGTAGGTGTCACCATAAACCTCATTTTGGCCTGAGCTTTGGTTGTGCACATATTGAGGTTGTTCCTGCTGCTGATTTTCTTGGTTTTCTTCATTTTGTCCCCATGTGGTTGATGGTTGGCTTGTATTCACTGCTGCAACTTGCAAACTATCAATCTTTTTAGCCATCTGCTCAAATTGTTCTTGAATCTGCTGCTGAATTATCTTGTTTTGAGCTAGGATGGTGTCCACCCCTTTTATTTCTAACACTCCTTTCCTTAGTGATGGTTGGCGTTGTCTCTGATGAGCAAAGAAGTATTGATTGTTTGCCACCATATCAATGAGGTTCTGGGCCTCTTCAGCTGTCTTCATGAGTTGCATTGAGCCTCCTGCTGAATAGTCAAGTGCCTCTTGAGCTTTCATTGTCAGTCCTTCATAGAAATTTTGGAGTTTATCCCATTCATTAAACATCTCAGGAGGGCACTTCCTGATTAGAGCTTTGTATCGTTCCCATGCCTCATACAAGGGTTCAGCATCCATTTGTGTGAATGTTTGTACTTCAGTCTTCAATCTAATAACTCTTTGAGGTGGGTAAAACTTGGCAAGGAACTTGGTTACTAGATCATCCCAGTTGTTGATGCTGTCTCTTGGGAAGGATTCCAACCATTGAGTGGCTTTGTCTTTGAGGGAAAATGGAAATAGCAGCAATTTGTAACTGTCAGGATGCACACCATTGGTCTTCACTATGTTACATATCCTCAGGAAGGTGGATAGGTGCTGGTTTGGATCTTCCAAGGGGCCTCCTCCATAGGAACAGTTGTTCTGCACCAAGGTGATGAGTTGGGGCTTTAATTCAAAGTTATTTGCATCGACATTTGGGTTAAGGATGCTACTCCCACAATGCCTTGGATTAGCAAGTGTATATGAAGCCAAGACTCTCCTCTGGGGTTGACCATTGTTGTTGGCCATTCTCACTGGTGGATTTGTTGGATTTGTTGAGTGTTCCTCCAATTCATGATATTCTTCATCTGATTCTTCCTCTCCAGCAATATTTTTTTCTCTTGCTTCTCTTCTAAGCCTTCGGAGGATTCTTTCGTCAGTTTCATGAAAGGTAGGGATCTCTCTTCTTGTATCTGACATACAAGCAAAACACAAGAAACACACAAAAACTAGTGACACTTCAATCTATTGCTAGAATGAAGTTTGAGTTAGCTTAAGCAAAAATTCAAACAGTTAGTGGGTTAGTCAAAAATTAAAGAAACAGAAAAGAAAAAATGCTTGATCTAGATTTCCACTTCACTTAATCATTGTCAATCTAAATCAATCCCCGGCAACGGCGCCAAAAACTTGATGTGCGGAAAACGATCCGACACAAAACTCACCGGCAAGTGCACCGGGTCGCATCAAGTAATAATAACTCACGGGAGTGAGGTCGATCCCACAGGGATTGAAGGATTGAGCAATTTTAGTTTTGTGGTTGATTTAGTCAAGCGAATCAAGATTTGGTTGAGAGATTTATGATTTGCAGAATTTAAATTGCATGGAAAATAAAAGGGAATGGGTAATTTGCATGAAATTAATGAGAACTGAAATTTAAAGTGCTAAATCTTAAAGGGCAAGAAATTAAATGGCAGAAACTTAAAACGCAAGAAATGTAAATTGCAGAATCTTAAAGTGCAAGAAATGTAAATGGCTTGAATTGTAAAGGGAATTGGGAATTGGATTTGCAGAAATTAAACAAGGAAGAGTAAAATTCAACACACAGAAGAGTAGAAGATGCCTTGGGTTGAATCGGATCTAAAACAGAAATATAAAAGAGCTTGAAAAGCAGTAAACAGAGAAATTGAGAATGGGAATCCAGATCTCAGGACTCAAGAGACTAGATAACTAAGTCTAGATCTCAATGCCTTCCTAGATCCAACAAGAGCAATTGCAAAGGAAATGTAAATTGCAGAGAAAGTAGAAGAAGAAGCAATTAACAGAAACTGAAATTCAATTGTGCAGTAAGTAAACAGAGAGATCTCAGGATGAGATTGAAACAGAATTCCTTCAATTCTCCAACCCAAGATCAAAGCAAATGTAATTGAAATTGAAAGCAAGAAAACTAAGAGGAAGGGAATTCAATTCTCCTTCCCCGAGACTTAGAAACTCAAAATCACTCAACACCAAAAGCTCTCCGAAAACTCCCTACGAAAACTAAAGGAAAAGCTCTCTACAAAACTACCTAATCAAAACCGAAAAGAAAAAGCTCCGCTAAAACTTAAATCTTAAGCTATTTATACACTTTCTTCAAATGGTCTTCAAGCCTTGAATTGGGCCTTTGCTCTTGATGGAATTGGGTTGATAGAGGCCTTGGTTGATTGCTCTTGGAGTTGGAGAGAGAACCGAAGTGAACCGGGTTGGGAATTATAAAAGCTTGAGTAAAAGTTTGAGTAAAAGTTTGAGGCAAACTTTTACTCAAACTTTTTACACCAGCTGCCCCATTCTTGCTGCTACCAACGTTTGAGCTAAAGTTTGGGGTCAAACTTTTGCTCAAACATTGGCCCCCTTATGCACACTCATGGCGCCAACGTTTGCCAAAAAGTTTGAGGCAAATGTTGGCGCAAACTTTTTCTCTCCAGGGTGTGTTGCTGATGGCGCCAACGTTTGCCAAAAAGTTTGAGGCAAACGTTGGCGCAAACTTTTGTCCTCCAGGGTATTGATTTGTGATGCCAACATTTGCCAAAAAGTTTGAGGCAAACGTTGGCTCAAGCTTTTTGTTCCCTGGTGTGTTTTCACTTATTCCGAAAGTTTGAGCTAAAGTTTGAGGCAAACTTTTGCTCAAACTTTTTGTTCTCTCTTGCTCCTAGCTATTCCTTCTTGCTTCAACCTTTCTCCAAGCTTTCTTCACCTATCATCAATCAACCAAACACATCAAAGCTATGCTCAAAATCATGAGTTTGTCATTCTTTCATAATATGTGGCAATTATAGCATAAATCCTCATGAAATTGCATTAATTCATCTATGGTTGATTAAATCAAAGGAAACATGGAAATCTACACAATTGGCTTGCTTATGGCTCAAGAAAGTGCATAAATCAATCGAAAACAAAAGAAAAAGGCTAGTGAAACTAGGCTAAGATGACTTGTCATCAGTTAACCCCACCGTTAGTGGCACTAACGTGGCCACTAACATAGCCTTTCCTAACCTTGATTTTGTTAATTGTGTTAACTACACCATTAACGTCAAATTCACTTCTTCCTCCACGTTAATGGCCCACGTTAGGCTCGAAGACGTTAGTGGTTTTAACTATACCACTAATGTTGCAAAGTTCTTCCTCTTCCACGTTAGTGCCCACGTTAGTGGCACTAACGGGGCCACTAACGTGGGCTTTTCTAGACATTCCTAACGTTAGTGGCATTAACTATGCCACTAACGTTGCCAAGCTCCTTTTCTTCCACTGTAGTGCCCACGTTAGTGGCACTAACGGGGCCAGTAACATGGGCTTATATATCCTTCGAAGACGTTAGTGGCATTAACTATGCCACTAACGTTGCCAAGCTCCTTTTCTTCCACATTAGTGCCCACGTTAGTGGCACTAACGGGGCCACTAACGTGGGCTTGGATGTCCTTCAAAGATGTTAGTGGCATTAACTATGCTATTAACGTTGGAAGCCTTTCCCTTTTCTACGTTATTGGCCATGTTAGTGGCACTAACGTGGCTCTTCACTGCTTCTTGTTACCTAAAACCAAACAAACAAAGTGCATCAAAGTCTTGCTCTTAATCATGAGATGATGCATCATGCATTATATCATTCAATTCTTGCATTATTCTCATGAATTTGTTCAGAATTCACAATGTTTGCTTGAGTCAAGGTATGGATGCATATTCAACCAATTACTTGCTTATTTCCTAAGAAAATGCATGAAACTAACCTAAAACATACAAAAAATGGCTAGTAAACCTAGCCAAGATGCCCTGGCATCAGGTTTTAGTGCTAAATTCATATTTTTTTATTCTACTTTGAGTTGTTGTGTTTTCTGATGATTTTAGGTAATTTCTGGCTGAAATTAAAGAGTTTTGGCAAAGTCCGATTCAGAGGCAAGGAAAGCGTAGCAGATGTTGTTAGATTTTGACCTTTATGCATTCAAATAAGAATTTTTAGAGCTACAGAGATCCAAATGATGCGCTCTCAACAGCGTTGGAAAGCTAACTTCCATAGCTTTCCATCTATATATAATGGTCTAGACTTTTTTTGAAGGAGCCTACCCATATTGGGCGTTAAACGCCAAGGAGTCACCCCCTTTCTGGCGTTCAACCCCCCAAAGGGACCTAAGCCAGCGTTGAACGCCACTTTCCACCCCATTACTGGCGTTCAACACTACCAAGAGGCACAAAGCAGTGCCAATCACCCCCTAATTGGTGTTCAATGCCCATCCCTCAAGATGGACGCCAAGCTCATGCTAAGTACTCAACCAAAGTGGGTCCAAGAGTGGACTTTCGCACCTTTAGTCTAGTCTATCATACTTTTGTACTTCTTAGTTATTAGATTAGTATAAATAGAACAAAGATCACTTTTTTTAAGGACTTTTGACTTTTGATCTTTGCCCTTTTGCACATTTTACTATTACTTTCTGTAAGCTATGAGCTACTAAACCTCCTAAGTTAGGGTTAGGAGTTCTGCTGATTCTCATGGATTAATAATATTATTGTTTCTATTTCACTACTCGTTTGATTCTACTCTCTTGTGCACTTTCGTTCTTCATCTCATGAATTGAGGATGAACCGTGACATTCATCCTTGTTCTACATGGGTTCCGTGTGAGTCCTAACTCGGATAGCATTGAACCATAGCTACAGAATGCACTGTAGATTCAAAGAGAGTGCCTGGGCGACTTTGGATAAGTGACATAAAATTCTGTTGACCGTGGGATGCTGAGGCTTCTGTTCCGTTTAGGCTAGAGTCAGAGAAGTAGCATTCCCTGATTCGGAAGATCCGATCTTGTCTATGGCATTTTGAGTAGGATCGTGAAGGGGAGTGGATTGCTTAGGTCTTTGCCTTCAACTATAGCGGGAAGCCATGAGTTAACTTAATGAGGATGCTACATGAGTTGCTCAGATATGGTGGACTGCTATGGTTTAGAAGAGGCTAACTTGATGAGGATGCTACATGAGTTAGTCAATTTTGGCTGCCATTGAATGAATCATTCGTTATTAAAGTAGACAGTAAGAAAAGTTAATCCGGAAAGAATACGCATCTCCAAAGGCTTAACTGAATCTATATCACTGTTTTCACATCAATATGGTATTTCGTTCTTTACTATTTTGTTTATGCTTTCAAACAAACAACCATCTTTTCTAATCGCCTAACTAAAATTTACAAGATAGCCATTGCTTGCTCAATCCAGCAATCTCCGTGGGATTCGACCCTTATTCACCTGAGGTATTACTTGGACGACCCGGTGCACTTGCCGGTTCAGTTGTGCGGAGTTCAATTTCACGCACCAAGTTTTTAGCGTCGTTCCTAGGGATTCTTCAAGATTGACAAACTACTAGACTATCTTATTGCTTAGATTAGGTATTCTTTACAGTTTAGTTACTCTTTTAATTGTGTCTTTTGTTTTCTTTTTCAAAAATTTTTGAAAACCCTCTCTTTTCTTTAGTAATCTTTATCTTTTGTTTGAGTTTTGTGTCAGTTTTTAAGTTTGGTGTCCTGTCTGATTTTATCTTTTTCTTTAAATTTTCGAAATTGTTCTTAAGTATTGATCTTGATATTTGAATTTTTCTTGCTAATTTTTCTTGTTTGATTTTAACAATTTTAAGTTTGGTGTCTTTTAGTTGTTTTTCTTTTAATTTTTGAAAAATTAGTATCATTTGATCTTAAATTTTTAAGTTTGGTGTTTTTAGTTGTTTTTCTTTTTCCTTAATAATTCAAAAAATAAAAAATTATCTCTTTTATCTTTATTCAAATTTTTGAAATCTTTACTATCTTTTCTTATCTTGATTTAAAAATTTTAAGTTTGGTGTTTCTTGTTAGTAAAGTTTAAATTTTAAATTTTAAATCTTAACTTTTCAAATCTTTTTCAAATCTTTATCTTACCTTTTTTATCTTTCTTTAAATTTCAAAAATCCTATCTTATCTTATTTTAAATTCAAATTTTAAAATTCAGTTTCAAAATTTAAAATTCAATTTTCAAATTTCAAAATAAAATCTTTTTCAAAATTCTGATTTCAAATCTTATCTTTCTTGACCTTTTTCAAATCTTTATCTTATCTTTCCTTTTAAATTTTAAAACTTACTTATCTTATCTTCTTTTTAAATTTAAAACTTTTAATTTTCAATTCTCTACTTTCTTTTTAAAATTTAATTTCAAAATCAAATCTTTTATTTTTAATTCTTGTTGGTTGGTTAGTTACTTGTTTTATCTTTTATCTTCCTTTCTATTTCTTCTTTTTGAAAACCTCCAAACTACTTTCTCTCTCTTCTATTTCGAAAATTTCATCTCTCTTCCTCTCTCTATTTTCGAAAATATCTATTCTTCTCTCTCTATTAATTTTCAAAAACTATCCTTATTAAAGGACATCTTCTTTTCTTTTCTTCTTGACCTATCTCTCTCTAACAAAAGGATCTCTATACTCTGACATAGAGAATCCTCTCTTCTCCTCTTCTTGCATTCTTTCTTTTTGTTTATGAGTAGGAAAAAGGATAAAGAACCTCTCTTTGATCCTGATCCTGAACCTGAGAGGACTCTAAGGAGACGGCTACAAAAAGCTAGAGAACAACACTCCAGAGGAAACCATATAGAGCTTTTCGAATAAGAAGCTGAGAATACAGACTTGGCAGCCAATCCCAATGATAGAGGAGACACAAGGAAGGTCCTAGGTGACTTTACTACACCCACTTCTGACTTTTATGGAGGAAGCATCTCTATACCTGCCACTGGTGCAAATAACTTTGAGCTGAAGCCTCAACTAGTCACTTTAGTTCAACAAAATTGCCAGTTTCATGGACTTCCACAGGAAGATCCCAACAGATTCATCTCTGATTTCTTGCAGATCTGTGATACTGTCAAGACTAACGGAGTGGATCCAGAGATTTAGAAGCTTATGCTTTTCCCTTTTGCTGTAAGGGACAGAGCTAGGTTATTGCTGGATTCTCAGCCAAAGGAAAGCCTAAACTCTTAGGAAAAGGTGGTCAATGCATTTTGACTAAGTTCTTTCCAACTCAGAAGCTGAGCAAGCTTAGGGTAGAAGTTCAAACCTTCAGACAGAAAGATGGTGAATTCCTTTATGAAGCCTGGGAGAGGTACAAGCAACTGATCAAAAAGTGCCCTCCTAACATGATTTTAGACTGGACCATGCTAGATATCTTCTATGATGGCCTTTCTGAGATGTTGGTGCACGAAATTGTGATCTCTGGTAATGGCTCCAAAAACTTGGTGCTCTAATCTCAATTCATAATTTGTCACAACTTCGATACAACTAACCAGCAAGTGCACTAGGTCGTCCAAGTAATAAACCTTACGGGAGTAAGGGTCGATCCCACGGAGATTGTCGGCTTGAAGCAAGCTATGGTCACCTTGTAAATCTCAGTCAGGAAGATATAAAACAGTTATAGGGTTTTCGAAAATAATTAATAAAAGAAGGATAGGAATACTTATGTAATTCATTGGTGAGAATTTCAGATAAACGCATAGAGATGCTTTCGTTCCTCTGAACCTCTGCTTTCCTGCTGTCTTTATCCAATCAGTCTTACTCCTTTCCATGGCTGGCTTTATGCAAGGGCATCACCATTGTCAATGGTTACATCCCCTCCTCTTGTGAAAATGGTCCAAATGCTCTGTCACAGCACGGCTAATCATCTGAGGTTCCCGATCATGCTGGAATAGGATTCACCCTCCTTTTGAGTCTGTCACTACGCCCAGCAATCGCGAGTTTGAAGCTCGTCATAGTCATTCAATCCCTGAAGCCTACTCGGAATACCACAGACAAGGTTTAGACTTTCCGGATTCTCATGAATGCCGCCATCAATCTAGCTTACACCACGAAGATTCTGATTAAGAGATCCAAGAGATACTCATTCAATCTAAGGTAGAACGAAAGTGGTTGTCAGGCACGCGTTCATAGGGAAAGATGATGATTGTCACGTTCATCATATTCAGGTTGAAGTGCGAATGAATATCTTAGAAGCGGAATAAGTTGAGTTGAATAGAAAAATAGTAGTACTTTGCATTAATCTTTGAGGAACAGCAGAGCTCCACACCTTAATCTATGGAGTGTAGAAACTCTACCATTTTGAGTTCTGTAGCTCCAGAAAATCCACTTTGAGTGCAGGGAGGTCAGAATCCAATAGCATCAGCAGTCCTTCTTCAACCTCTGAATCTGATTTTTGCTCAAGTCCCTCAATTTTAGCTAGAAAATACCTGAAATCACAGAAAAACACACAAACTCATAGTAAAGTCCAGAAATGTGAATTTAACATAAAAACTAATAAAAATATCCCTAAAAGTAACTAGATTCTACTAAAAACATACTAAAAACAATGCCAAAAAGCGTATAAATTATCCGCTCATCACAACACCAAACTTAAATTGTTGCTTGTCCCCAAGCAACTGAAAATCAAATAGGATAAAAAGAAGAGAATATACTATAAATTCCAAACTATCAATGAAACATAGCTTCAATCAGATGAGCGGGACTTGTAGCTTTTTGCCTCTTGAATAGTTTTGGCATCTCACTTTATCCATTGAAGTTCAGAATGATTGGCATCTATAGGAACTCAGAGTTCAGATAGTGTTATTGATTCTCCTAGTTCAGTATGATGATTCTTGAACATAGCTATTTTATGAGTCTTGGCCGTGGCCCTAAGCACTTTGTTTTCCAGTATTACCACCAGATACATAAATGCCACAGACACATAACTGGGTGAACCTTTTTAGATTGTGACTCAGCTTTGCTAAAGTCCCCAATTAGAGGTGTCCAAGGTTCTTAAGCACACTCTTTTTTTGCTTTGGACCTTGACTTTAACCGCTCAGTCTCAAGTTTTCACTTGATACCTTCACGCCACAAGCACATGGTTAGGGACAGCTTGGTTTAGCCGCTTAGGCCAGGATTTTATTCCTTTAGGCCCTCCTATCCACTGATGCTCAAAGCCTTGGGATCCTTTTTATTTACCCTTGCCTTTTGGTTTTAAGGGTTATTGGCTTTTTGCTTTTTCCTCTTGGTTTTAAGAGCTTTTGGCTTTTTCTGCTTGCTTTTTCTTTTTCTTTCTATTTTTTTTCGCCTATTTTTTTTTCTGCAAGCATTGTTCTTTGCTGCTTTTTCTTGCTTCAAGAATCATTTTTATGATTTTTCAGATTCTCAAATAACATGTCTCCTTGTCATCATTCTTTCAAGAGCCAACATATTTAACATTCTTAAACAACAACTTCAAAAGACATATGCACTGTTCAAGCATTCATTCAGAAAACAAGAAGTATTGTCACCACATCAATATAATTAAACTAAGTTCAAGGATAAATTCGAAACTCATGTACTTCTTGTTCTTTTTGAATTAAAACATTTTTCATTTAAGAGAGGTGATTGATTCATAGGACATTCATAACTTTAAGACAAAGTTACTAAATACTAATGATCATGTAATGAAGACACAAACATAGATAAGCACTTAACATAGAAAACGAAAAACAGAGAAAGTAAGAACAAGGAATGAGTCCACCTTAGTGATGGTGGTGTTTTCTTCTTGAGGAACCAATGATGTCCTTGAGCTCTTCTATGTCTCTTCCTTGTCTTTGTTGCTCCTCCCTCATTGCTTTTCGATCTTATCTTATTTCATGAAGGATGATGGAGTGCTTTTGATGTTCCACCCTTAGTTGTCCCATGTTGGAACTTAATTCTCCTAGGGAGGTGTTGATTTGCTCCCAATAGTTTTGTGGAGGAAAATGCATTTGAGGCATCTCCGGGATCTCATGGTGATGAGCTTCCTGCGCCTCTTGAGCTCCATGAATGGGCTCTCTTGCTTGCTCCATCCTTTTCTTAGTGATGGGCTTCTCTTCCTCAATGTAAATCTCTCCTTCTATGAAAGCTCCAGCTGAGTAACATAGATGGCAAATAAGATGAGGAAAAGCTAGCCTTGCCCCAGGGGAGGGTTTTTCGGCTATTTTGTAGAGTTCAAGGGAGATGACTTCATGAACTTCTACTTCCTCTCCAATCATGATGCTTTGGATCATGATGGCCCGATCCACAGTAACTTCAGATCGGTTGCTAGTGGGGATGATGGAGCGTTGGATGAACTCCAACCATCCTCTAGCTACAGGCTTGAGGTCCAGTCTTCTTAATTGAACCGGCTTGCCTTTGGAGTCAATCTTCCATTGGGCTCCTGTCACACATATGTCCATGAGGACTTGGTCCAATCTTTGATTAAAGTTGACCCTTCTAGTGTAGGGGCGCTCATCTCCTTGCATCATAGGCAAGTTAAACGCCAACCTCACATTCTCCGGACTAAAATCTAAGTATTTCCCCCGAACCATTGTAACATAATTCTTTGGATTCGGGTTCTTACTTTGATCATGGTTCCTAATGATCCATGCATTGGCATAGAACTCTTGAACCATTAGGATGCCGACTTGTTGGATGGGGTTTGTTAGGACTTCCCAACCTCTTCTTTGGATTTCTTGTCGGATCTCCGGATACTCATTTCTCTTGAGTTTGAAAGGGACCTCGGGGATCACCTTCTTCTTGGCCACAACATCATAGAAGTAGTCTTGATGAGCTTTGGAGATGAACCTTTCCATCTCCCATGACTCGGAGGTGGAAGCTTTTGTCTTCCCTTTTCCTTTTCTAGAGGATTCTCTGGTCTTGGATGCCATCAATGGTAATGGAAAAACAAAAAGCTTATGCTTTTACCACACGAAACTTAGAATTTCGCTCGCCCTCGAGTAGGAGAAGAAAGAATAGATGAAGAAGAAGAAGAAAATATGGAGAGGAGGGGGGAGGTGTGTTTCGGCCAAGAAGAGAAAAGAGGGTTGTGTTGTGTGAAAATGAGGAAGAATGGAGGGTTATATATAGGGAAGGGAAGGGGGGTAAGTTTGGCCAATTAGGGTGGGTTTGGGTGGAAAATTGATTTTTAATTTTGAAGGTAGGTGGAGTTTATGAGGTAGGTTTATGGGGAAGAGTGGATGGATGTGCGGGTGAAGAGGTGATGGGGAAGAGAGATTGAGGTGAAAGAAGGGTGAGAAGAAGTAAGTGGAGGTAGGTGGGGATCCTGTGGGGTCCACAGATCCTGAGGTGTTCAAGGATTTACAACCTTGCACCAAGTTAGGCATGCAAAATGCCCTTGCACACAACTCTGGGCGTTCAGCGCCAGATTGGTGCTTGTTCTAGGCGTTGAACGCCCATTTGTTGCCCATTTCTGGCGTTGAACGCCAGAACCATGCTTGTTCTGGGCGTTCAGCGCCAGCTCTTCTCCAGGGTGCATTTCTGGCGTTCAGCGCCAGAACCATGCTCTGTTCTGGCGTTGAACGCCCAAAACATGCTTCTTACTGGCGTTTAAACGCCAGTAAGGTCTTCCTCCAGGGTGTGATTTTTCTTCTGCTGTTTTTGATTCTGTTTTAAATTTTTATATTTATTTTGTGACTCCACATGATCATGAACCTAATAAAACATGAAAGAACAATAAAAATAAAATTAGATAAATAAAAATTGGGTTGCCTCCCAACAAGCGCTTCTTTAATGTCAATAGCTTGACAGTAGGCTCTCATGGAGCCTCACAGATGTTCAGAGCATTGTTGAGACTCCCCAACACTAAACTTAGAGTTTGGATATGGGAGTTCAACACCAAACTTAAAATTTGGTTGTGGCCTCCCAACACCAAACTTAGAGTTTGACTGTGGGGGCTCTGGTTGACTCTGTTTTGAGAGAAGCTTTTTATGCTTCCTCTCCATGTTTACAGAAGGATAACCTTGAGTTGTAAACACAAGGGAGTCCCCATTCGATTGAAGGCCTAATTCACCTCTGTCAACATCAATCACAGCTCTTGCTGTGGCTAGGAAGGGTCTTCCAAGGATGATGAATTCATCCTCATCCTTCCCAGTATCTAGGACTATGAAATCAGCAGGGATGTAAAGGCCTTCAACCTTTACTAACACGTCCTCTACTTGTTCATAAGCCTGTTTTCTTGAACTGTCTGACATTTCTAATGAGATTTTAGTGGCTTGCACCCCAAAGATTCCCAGTTTCTCTATTACAGAGAGCGGCATGAGGTTTATTCCTGAACCAAGGTCACACAGAGCCTTAAAGATCATGGTGCCTATGGTACAAGGTATTAAGAACTTTCCAGGATCCTATTTCTTCTGAGGCAATGTCAGTTGATCCAGATCACCTAGTTAATTGGTGAACAAGGGAGGTTCATCTTCCCAAGTTTCAATGCCAAATAATTTGGCATTCAGCTTCATGATTGCACCAAGAAACTTGGCAGCTTGCTCTTCAGTAACATCCTCATTCTCTTTAGAAGAGGAATACTCATCAGAGCTCATGAATGGCATAAGGAGATTCAATGGAATCTCTATGGTCTCTAGATGAGTCTCAGATTCCTTTGGTTCCTAAAAGGGAAGCTCCTTATTGATCACTGGACGTCCTAGGAGGTCTTCCTCCTTGGGATTCACGTCCTCTCCTTCCTTCACAGGTTCGGCCATGGTGATTAATTCAATGGCCTTGCACTCTCCTTTTGGATTTTCTTCTGTATTGCTTGGGAGAGTACTAGTGATAAACCCCATTTTGAGGGTTTATCTTGTATCGATTTCAGGGGTTTTATCAATGATTCCACACGCTTTTCATATGAAAATACAAGACTTTGTGTTCCTTTCCTAACTTTTGCCTCATGGATGAAAACGTGCTTATTTTGCACTAAATTATATGCATTTCTAATCTTCTCTTGATGCCGTTCGATGCCGTGACCTGTGTGTTAAGTGGTTTCAGAATATAGGGCAGGGATGAACCGGAAGAGAGAAGGAGAATGGGCGCAAAGGAAAGGTGCATGAGAAATTGAGCTTTGGAAACTTCAGCAAGGGCGCGTGCGCGTACTTGGCGCGCCCGCGTGGATTACGCAGCTAGAAGTCAAAGCCAGAAGCCAAGCCACGAGCCGGCTTGTGTAGTGGCTACGCCATAACCCCCATGGGCGCGCACGCGTATGCTGCGCCTCCGCTCACATTGCAAGATGCCCCAGTGGCGCGCACGCGTGCTTTGCGCGTACGCGCCGATGCTCGAACATGATTTTTTTAGAAGTCACGTGACCTGGGCGTGGAGACAGTTGGAGATCTCATCTTGGGGGAAGTGCCTTGGCGGGAAAAGCTTAAGAAGACCAAGGGTTGAAGGGTTAAGGACTTTTGGCTCATTTTTAGATGGTTCTAGATTTTTTGGCTATTGTTAGTTACATTCTTGGGTAGAGAAAGAGAGGGAGATTCCAAGCTCTCATTAGGGTTCATCTTCATCCATTTTCTGAATTTCCAATCACACTTTGGTGAGATCCATTGCAATTCTCAATTCACTTATTCATGTTATAGATCTTCTTCTCCAATCTCAATTAGTGCTTGTAATTACTCAATCTTCATAGATCCTAGATTCAACTTTGTAGTTTTGGATTTTTTTCAATTTCTTGAGAAGTTCATTTCCATTGTTGTTCTTTGTTAATTGTTATTAGTTCCTTGTGTTGAAGCACTTTCAATTCTACTTCCTTCTCATTTTTTTTACTATGCCTTTTTCCCTTGCTCATCAATTGTTTGATAAAATTCCAACATTAGTTATGGAGTAAAAGTTTCTTACTTGGCATAGGGTTTGAGTCATTAGAAATAGTTGAATAGTTTATGTCAATTGTTGATTTGGAATTAGAAATTGCTAATTGACTTGGAGTGCACTAAAGCTAGATTTCCCTAAGGTGAAAACTAGGACTTGTGACTCAAGTTAGTTACTCTCATTTGACTTTCCTCTATACCTAGGGGTTAACTAAATGAAGCAAGGCCTAATTGTTGTCATCATTGACGGGACTATAAGGATAGAATTTCTAATGCCAACCCTAGGCCGAGTCTTCTAAAAATTGATTGCTTGTTTGCCATTTATTTTGCTAAACCTTCAAAAGAACCACAACAAGGCTTCCTAATCGATAAGATGCATGCTCTAGCAATTCCAAGGGAGGACGACTCGGGGGACTAGTACTCTCGGTTATAGATTGTAGGATTGTTTGATGCGAAGTTTGAATGTCGATTAGACTATACTCACGATTATATCCATTATTGAATTCTATATCGGCATGATAAATTTCGTTTATCAACTAGGAGGAATTTTAGTAACCCTTTTACTCAGCTGGCCCACTTGTGCTTCCAAATTTCTAATGGAAGACCTTGTTTCATTCATGAAACTTACAGTGGCCTTGGACAGATCAGAGACTAAGTTTGCTAAATTAGAGGTATTTTGTTTAGAATTCTCTGTCTGTTGCTGAGTGGATGATGGGAAAGGTTTATTATTGTTAAACCTGTTTCTTCCACCATTATTAAAGCCTTGTTGAGGCTTTTGATCCTTCCATGAGAAATTTGGATGATTTCTCCATGATGGGTTATAGGTGTTTCCAGAAGGTTCACCCATATAATTTACCTCTGCTATTGTAGGGTTTTCAGGATCATAAGCTTCTTCTTCAGAAGATGCCTCTTGAGTACTGTTGGATGCAGCTTGCATTCCATTCAGACTCTGAGAAATCATATTGACTTGCTGAGTCAATATTTTGTTCTGAGCCAATATGGCATTCAGAGTATCAATTTCAAGAACTCCCTTCTTCATAGGCGTCCCATTATTCACAGGATTCCTTTCAGAAGTGTACATGAACTGGTTATTAGCAACCATGTCAATGAGTTCTTGAGCTTCTGCAGGCGTTTTCTTTAGGTGAATGGATCCACCTGAAGAAGTATCCAATGACATCTTTGATAGCTCAGATAAACCATCATAGAATATATCCAGGATGGTCCATTCTGAAAGCATGTCAGAAGGACACTTTTTGGTCAGCTGCTTGTATCTTTCCCAAGCTTCATAGAGGGATTCACCATCTTTTTGTTTGAAGGTTTGAACATCCACTCTAAGCTTGCTCAGCTTTTGAGGAGGAAAGAACTTGTAGACTTCAAGATCTACTCCATTAGTCTTAACAGTATCACAGATCTGCAAAAATTCAGTTAAGAACTGAAAAGGATCTTCAGATGGAAGTCCATGAAACTTACAATTCTGTTGCATCAGAGAAACTAGCTGAGGTTTCAGCTCAAAGTTGTTTGCTCCAATGGCAAGAATGGAGATGCTTCTTCCATGTAAATTGGAATTTGGTGCAGTAAAGTCACCAAGCATCCTCCTTGCATTATTATTATTTTCGGCTGCCATCTCCTCTTCCTGTTCAAAAATTTCTGAAAGGTTCTCTCTGGATTGTTGTAATTTAGCTTCTCTTAGTTTCCTCTTCAGAGTCCTTTCAGGTTCTGGATCTGCTTCAACAAGAATATTCTTGTCCTTGCTCCTGCTCATATGACAAAGAAGAGGGCACAGAAAAAATAATAATAATAATAATAGGGATCCTTTATACCACAGTATAGAGGTCCCTGTGTGAGTAGAAGAAAAGAAGAAGAAAATTTGAACTCAGAAAGAGAGAGGGAGTTCGGATTTTTGGTGAGTGATGTGAGGAGGAGATGTTAGTGCATGAATAAATAAATAGAATAAGATGAGAGAGGGAAAATTTCGAAAATAATTTTTTTTTTGAAAAAGGGTTAGTGATTTTCGAAAATAGTTTTTGAAAAAGGTTAGTAATTTTCGAAAATTAAAATCAAAAATTAAAATAATTAGTTAATTAAAAAGAATTTTTGAAAAAGAGGAGAGATATTTTCGAAAATTAGAGAGAGAGTTAGTTAGGTAGTTGAAACAAATTTTGAAAAGATAAGAGGTTAGGAAGTTAGAAAAGATATTTTGAAATCAAATTTTTGAAAAAGATAAGATAAGATATTTTTAAAAATATATGATTGAGATTAGTTTTTGGAAAAGATTTGATTTTTTTTTAAAATCACAATTAATGACTTGATTCACAAGAAATCACAAGATATGATTCTAGAACTCAAAGTTTGAATCTTTCTTAACAAGCAAGTAACAAACTTGAAATTTTTGAATCAAAACATTAATTGATGATGTTATTTTCGAAAATTAGGAGATAAAGATAAGAAAAAGATTTTTAAAAAATATTTTTAAAATTTCTGAAAATAACTAAGAAAATTGAAAAAGATTTGATTTTTGAAAAAGATTTTGAAAAAGATAAGATTTTTAAATTGAAAATTTGATTTAACTCATAAAAACAACTAGATTTTAAAAAGTTTTGAAAAAGTCAACTCAAATTTTCGAAATTTATGAGTGAAAAAGGGAAAGATATTTTTTTGATTTTTTTTGAATTTTTATGATGAGAGAGAAAAACACTAAAAATGCTCAATGCATGGAAATTTTAGATCAAAACAATGAATGCATGCAAGAATGCTATGAATGTCAAGATGAACACCAAGAACACTTAGAATGTTACGATGAACATCAAGACTTATTTTTGAAAATTTTTATATGCAAAGAAAACATGCAAGATACCAAACTTAGAAATCTTTCATGTTTAGACTCTATGGATGCAAGAATGCACATGTAAAACAAGAAAAGATGCAAAACAAGAAAATATCAAGATCAAACAAGAAGACATACCAAGAACAACTTGAAGATCATGAAGAACACTATGAATGCATGAATTTTCGAAAAATGCAAGATGAATATGCAATTGACACCAAACTTTCAACTTGACTCAAGACTCAAACAAGAAACATGAAATATTTTTGATTTTTGTGATTTTATGATTTTTTTGTATTTTCTTTTAATTTTTTCAAAAATCATTTTGAAAAAAAGAAAAATAAGGATTCCAAAATTTTTAATATGAATTCCAGGAATCTTATGCTCTTTAGTCTAAAGCTCCAATCAAAGGGTCAGGCATGGCTTAATAGCCAGCCAAGCTTTAGTATGTAACTCAGACATGACAAGCCTAACATGCCCTACAGAGGAATTAGACATGGCTTTACAGCCAGCCAGGCTTCAACATGCTTCATGAAACAATAGAATTCATTCTTAAAAATTTTGAAGAAAAATATATTTTTGAAAACATTTTTATTTTAAAATTTTTTTTCGAAAACAAAGGAGAAATTTTTGAAAGATTTTTTTTTTTGAAAAATTTTTGAAAACTTTTTGAAAAGAAAACGAAAAGAAAGTTACCCAATCTGAGCAACAAGATGAACCGTCAGTTGTCCAAACTCGAACAATCCCCGGCAACGGCGCCAAAAACTTGGTGCACGAAATTGTGATCTCTGGTAATGGCTCCAAAAACTTGGTGCTCTAATCTCAATTCATAATTTGTCACAACTTCGATACAACTAACCAGCAAGTGCACTGGGTCGTCCAAGTAATAAACCTGACGTGAGTAAGGGTCGATCCCACGGAGATTGTCGGCTTGAAGCAAGCTATGGTCACCTTGTAAATCTCAGTCAGGCGGATATAAAACAGTTATAGGGTTTTCAAAAATAATTAATAAAAGAAGGATAGGAATACTTATGTAATTCATTGGTGAGAATTTCAGATAAACGCACAGAGATGCTTTCGTTCCTCTGAACCTCTGCTTTCCTGCTGTCTTCATCCAATCAGTCTTACTCCTTTCCATGGCTGGCTTTATGCAAGGGCATCACCGTTGTTAATGGTTACATCCCCTCCTCTTGTGAAAATGGTCCAAATGCTCTGTCACAGCACGGCTAATCATCTGAGGTTCCCGATCATGCTGGAATAGGATTCACCCTCCTTTTGCGTTTGTCACTACGCCCAGCAATCGCGAGTTTGAAGCTCGTCACAATCATTCAATCCCTGAATCCTACTCGGAATACCACAGACAAGGTTTAGACTTTCCGGATTCTCATGAATGCCGCCATCAATCTAGCTTACACCACGAAGATTCTGATTAAGAGATCCAAGAGATACTCATTCAATCTAAGGTAGAACGGAAGTGGTTGTCAGGCACGCGTTCAAAGGGAATGATGATGATTGTCACGTTCATCACATTCAGGTTGAAGTGCGAATGAATATCTTAGAAGCGGAATAAGTTGAGTTGAATAGAAAAATAGTAGTACTTTGCATTAATCTTTGAGGAACATGAGAGCTCCACACCTTAATCTATGGAGTGTAGAAACTCTACTGTTGAAAATACATAAGTGAAAGGTCCAGGCATGGCCGAGAGGCCAGCCCCCAAACGTGACCAATAGATCAAAATATAATCCAAAAATGATCAAAACATGTCTAATACAATAGTAAAAAGTCCTATTTATAATAAACTAGCTACTAGGGTTTACAGAAGTAAGTAATTGATGCATAAATCCACTTCCGGGGCCCACTTGGTGTGTGCTTGGGCTGAGCTTGAAGTCTACACGTGGAGAGGTCATTCTTGGAGTTGAACGCCAGCTTTTGTGCCAGTTTGGGCGTTGAACTCCACTTTGCAACTTGTTTCTGGCGCTGGACGCCAGAATTGGGCAGAGAGCTGGCGTTGAACGCCAGTTTTCGTCGTCTAAAATTGGGCAAAGTATAGACTATTATATATTGCTGGAAAGCCCTAGATGTTAGAATCCAACAGCATCAGCAGTCCTTCTTCAACCTCTGAATCTGATTTTTGCTCAAGTCCCTCAATTTCAGCCAGAAAATACCTGAAATCACAGAAAAACACACAAACTCATAGTAAAGTCCAGAAATATAAATTTAACATAAAAACTAATAAAAACATCCCTAAAAGTAACTAGATTCTACTAAAAACATACTAAAAACAATGCCAAAAAGCGTATAAATTATCCGCTCATCAGATGTCCAAGATGGCATTGGACCACTCTGCTCGTGGTTCACTCCACTTGAAGAAAATGCCTGAAGAGGCACAGGAACTCATTGACATGGTTGCAAACAACCAATTCATGTACACTTCTGAGAGGAACCCTGTGAACAATGGAGTAGCTCAGAAGAGAGGATCTTGGAGGTTGACAATCAGAATGCCATATTGGTTCAGAACAGGATCCTGACCCAACATGTCAACATGATCTCTCAGCATTTGACTGGAATGCAAGCTGCATCTGGAAGCACCCAGGACGCCTCCTATGAAGGAGACGCCTATGATCTAGATCAACCCATGATGGATGAGGTTAACTATTTGGGAAATTCCTTAGGACATCCCAACAATGAGCCTTATGGAAACACCTACAACTCATCATGGAGGAATCATCCCAACTTTTCATGGAGGGATCAACAGAAGCCTCAACAAGGCTTCAACAACAATCAAGGTGGAAGGAACCAGAATAGGTTCAATAACAGACCATTCCCACCTTCTCAGCAACAGATGGAGACGTCTAAGCAGAGCCTCTCTAACTTAGCTACTATAGTCTCAAATCTCTCTAAGACCACTCACAATTTCATTACTGAAACAAGATCCTCTATTAGGAATCTGGAGGTACAGATTGGTCATTTGAGTAAAAGGATCCCTGAGACCCCTTTTAACACTCTTCCAAGTAACACTTAAGTAAACCCAAGAGAAGAGTGCAAGGCCCTCAGTATAGGAGCTGAGGCCGAATCTGAAGAGGAAGTTCTGGTGTTAAACACCAGCCAGGGAGTAGAGGTTGGGCGTTCAACGCCCAAAGAGGAGCAAGTTTTGGCGTTGAACGCCATAATGGGAGCAGCTGGGTGTTCAACGCTCACTAAGGACCCCTTTTTGGAAGAATTAAAGGAAACCAGAACTCATGAGGAAACCATATAGGTTCCATTGAATACTAGGTTATAGATTATAGACTCTGAAGAATATTCCGCCTTTGATGAGGAAGAGGAAACTAGGGAAGAGCAAGTTGCTCGGTACTTAGGAATTTTGATGAAGCTGAATGCCAAATTATTTGGCATAGAGACATTGGAGGAAGAACCTCCAGTGCTCACCAAGGAGCTCAATACCTTGGTTCAGAAGAAACTACCTCAAAAGCTGCCGGATCCCGGACGCTTCCTAATTCCCTGCACCATCGGGACAATTACCTTTGAGAAGGCTTTATGTGACCTAGGGTCAAGAATAAACCTCATGTCTCTTTGTGTAATGGAAAGGCTAGGACTTTTTAAGGTGCAAGCTGCCAAGATCTCTTTAGATATGGGAGACAAGTCACTAAAAAAGGCATATGGTCTAGTAGAGAATGTCTTAGTAAAGGTTGAGAACTATTACATCCCTCCAGATTTTATAACCTTAGATACTAGAGAGGACGAGGATAAATCCCTCATCTGTGGAAAACCTTTCCTAGCCACTGCCAATGCCATAATTAATGTGGCAAAGGGAGAGCTCGTTTTGTAGTTATGGGAAGACCACATCTTGTTCAAGATGCGTAAACCTAACTCCCTCCCAAAAGGAGAGACAACTGTGCAACACTTAGTGTTCCAACCATCTCTCTGTGTGCGGAGCTTTAAAGAGCCCCCAAACACCAAATCTAAGTTTGGTGTTGAAAAACCATCATCAAGCAATGAAAATGAAGTTACCAAGAAAATGATACCTAAGGGCTGGAGGGATAAGAAAATTCCCACTGAAGGCCTCTCACCTGGCATGAGAGTTGTCTTCACAGACAGCCCAATCATTCTGCATACTGTGAATAAGATCCTATCTCTAGAACACGTGGAGCTCATCCATGAGAGCACAGGGAAGAAGTTAACTGTAAGGGGAAAAATTTTGATCCCCTATCCATCCCCGTAAAGAGGCTAACCGTCAAGCTAGTGATGTTAAAGAAGTGCTTGTGGGAGGCAACCCAACCATAACTAGAGTATTTATGTTTTTTTAAGTTTATTTATCTAATATTGGTTTATTCTCATAATTGTTTCTTTAAATTTGTGATCATGTGCATAGAATAGAGACAGAGACATTCCGAGATGGAAACAAAACACCTTGGAGTAGACGCCTTGCTGGCATTGAATACCAGACAGGGAGGTAGGAGGGGCGTTCAACGCCCCACATGGATAAGAAAGCTGGCGTTGAAAGCCACTGGTGCACGAAATTACAATCACACTTTTGCAACTCCGCACAACTAACCAGCAAGTGCACTGGGTCGTCCAAGTAATACCTTACGTGAGTAAGGGTCGATCCCATGGAGATTGTCGGCTTGAAGCAAGCTATGGTTATCTTGTAACTCTTAGTCAGGATATCAATAATTCTCAAATTTAATTGTACAAAGTAAAAGAAAATGAAATAAATACTTGTTATGCAGTAATGAAGAACAGGTTGAGGCTTTGGAGATGCTTTGTCTTCTGAATCTCTGCTTTCCTACTATCTTCTTCTTCATGCACGCAAGGCTCCTTCCATGGCAAGCTTTATGTTGGGCATCACCGTTGTCAATGGCTACTTCCCGTCCTCTCAGTGAAAACGTTCCAAATGCGCTGTCACCGCACGGCTAATCATCTGTCGGTTCTCGATATGCTGGAATAGGATCCATTGATTCTTTTGCGTCTGTCACACGCCCAACAATCGCGAGTTTGAAGCTCATCACAGCCATCCCTTCCTAGATCCTACTCAGAATACCACAGACAAGGTTTAGACATTCCGGATCTCAGGAATGGCTGCCAATAATTCTAGCATATACCACGAAGGTTCCAATCTTAGATTAGAAACCCAAGAGATACACATTCAAGCTTGATTACATGTAGAACAGAGGTGGTTATCAGGCACACATTCATAGGTGAGAATGATGATGAGTGTCATGGATCATCACATTCATCGAGTTGAAGTGCGAATGAATATCTTAGAATGGAAGCAAGCGTAATAGAATGGAAAACAGTAGTAATTGCATTAATTCATGAAGAACAGCAGAGCTCCTCACCTCCAACAATGGGGTTTAGAGACTCATGCCGTAGAAAATACAATAAGAAACGTGTAGAATGTCATGAGGTACAATATGAATCACTGAGAGTAGTATTTATAGTAAACTAGTAACCTAGGGTTACAGAAAATGAGTAAGCTAGGGTGTTTATTGTAAAATTCCACTTCCGGGCCCCACTTGGTGTGTGCTTGGGCTGAGCATTGAAGCTTTCATGTGTAGAGACATTTCTTGGAGTTAAACGCCAGCTTTTATGCCAGTTTGGGCGTTTAACTCCAGCTTTTGTGCCAGTTCTGGAGTTAAACGCCAGAATTCTTGAGCCGACTTGGAACGCCTGTTTGGGCCATCAAACCTCGGGCAAAGTATGGACTATTATATATTGGTGGAAAGCTGATGAGCGGATAATTTATGCGCTTTTTGGCATTGTTTTTAGTATGTTTTTAGTAGGATCTAGTTACTTTTAGAGATGTTTTCATTAGTTTTTCTGTTAAATTCACATTTCTGGACTTTACTATGAGTTTGTGTGTTTTTCTGTGATTTCAGGTATTTTCTGGCTGAAATTGAGGGACCTGAGCAAAAATCAGATTCAGAGGTTGAAGAAGGACTGCTGATGTTGTTGGATTCTGACCTCCCTTCACTCAAAGTGGATTTTCTGGAGCTACAGAACTAGAAATGGCGCGCTTCCAAGTGCATCGGAAAGTAGACATCCAGGGCTTTCCAGAAATATATAATAGTCCATACTTTGGCCAAGAATAAACAACATAAACTGGCGTTCAACGCCAGATTTCTGCCCAAATCTGGTGTCCAGCGCCAGAAAAGGAGCCAAAACCAGAGTTGAACGCCCAAACTGGCACAAAAGCTGGCGTTCAACTCCAACAAGGACCTCTACACGTGCAACACTCAAGCTCAGCCCAAGCACACACCAAGTGGGCCCCGGAAGTGGATTTATGCATCAATTACTTACTTCTGTAAACCCTAGTAGCTAGTTTATTATAAATAGGACCTTTCACTATTGTATTAGACGTCTTTTTGACCATCTTTGATCAGTTGTATGCTATCTTAGATCACGTTTGAGGGCTGGCCTCTCGGCCATGCCTGGACTTTTACTTATGTATTTTAAACGGTAGAGTTTCTACACTCCATAGATTAAGGTGTGGAGCTCTGCTGTTCCTCAAAGATTAATGCAAAGTACTACTGTTTTCTATTCAATTCATCTTGTTTCGCTTCTAAGATATTCATTCGTACTTCAATCTGAATGTGATGAACGTGACAATCATCATCATTCCCTATGAACGTGTGCCTGACAACCACTTCCGTTCTACCTTAGACTGAATGATTATCTCTTAGATCTCTTAATCGGAATCTTCGTGGTGTAAGCTAGAATGATGGCGGCATTCAAGAGAATCCGGAAGGTCTAAACCTCGTCTGTGGTATTCCGAGTAGGATTCAATGAATGAATGACTGTGACGAGCTCCAAACTCGTGATTGCGGGGCGTTAGTGACAGACGCAAAAGGATAGTAAATCCTATTCCAGCATGATCGAGAACCGACAGATGAATAGCCGTGCCGTGACAGGGTGCGTTGACCATTTTCACTGAGAGGATAAGATGAAGCCATTGACAAGGGTGATGCCTCCAAACGATTAGCCGTGCCGTGACAGGGCATTTGGATCATTTTCCCGAGAGAAGACCGAAAGTAGCCATTGACAATGGTGATGTATCACATAAAGCCAGCCATGGAAAGGAGTAAGACTGACTGGATGAAGATAGCAGGAAAGCAGAGGTTCAGAGGAACGAAAGCATTTCCATTCGCTTATCTGAAATTCTCACCAATGAATTACATAAGTATTTCTATCCCTATTCTATTAATTATTATTCGAAAACACCATTATCAATTTATATCTGCCTAACTGAGATTTGCAAGGTGACCATAGCTTGCTTCATACCAACAATCTCCGTGGGATTCGACCCTTACTCACGTAAGGTATTACTTGGACGACCCAGTGCACTTGTTGGTCAGTTACACAGAGTTGTGAACCGTGGTTTTGGCATCATGTTTTTGGTGCCATTTCCAGGGAAAGAAAGAGCAATGAACTTTACATAATTAAAGTGTAATCACAATTCCGCGTACCAATTTTTTGGCGCCGTTGCCGGGGATTGTTCGAGTTTGGACAACTGACGGTTCATCTTGTTGCTCAGATTAGGTAATTTTCTTTTTGTTTTCTTTTCAAAAAATTTTTCAAAAATATTTCAAAATTTTCTCCTTTGTTTTCGAAAAAAAAATAATATAAAAATGTTTTCAAAAATTTTATTCAAAATTTTTAAGAATGAATTCTAGTGTTTCATGAAGCATGTGAAGCCTGGCTAGCTGTAAAGCCATGTCTAAATTTATTTGGACTGAGGCAGCAATTCGTTATCAAGAGCAAGCTAGTTGTTGCTAATCCACCTGCTGCTATTCCTGATTCACCTGCTGAAGCTTGGCTGGCCATTGGCCATGTCTAGTGTTTTGGACCCGAGCTTTCATTGAAAGCTTGGCTGGCTAGTGAGCCATGTCTAATTCCTGGACTGAAGCTTTAGACTAAGAATGCAAGATTCCTGTAATTCATGTTAAAAATTTTGGAATCCTTATTTTTTCTTTTTCATATAATTTTCGAAAAAAATCCAAAAAAAAATTAGAAAATCATAAAAATCAAAAACATTTTTTGTGTTTCTTGTTTGAGTCATGAGTCATGTCATAAGTTTGGTGTCATTTGCATGTGCATCTTGCATTTTTCGAAAATTTCATGCATTCATAGTGTTCTTCATAATCTTCAAGTGTTCTTGGTAAGTCTTCTTGTTTGATCTTGATGATTTTTTGTTTTGTGTTGTATGGTGTTTTTCATATGCATTCTTGAATTCTTAGTGCGTAAGCATTAAAGAATTCTAAGTTTGGTGTCTTGCATGTTTTCTTTGCATTAAAAATTTTTCAAAATTGTGTCTATGATGTTCATCCTGACATTCAAAGTGTTCTTGGTGTTCATCTTGACATTCATATCATTCGTGCATGCATTCATTGTTTTGATTCAAAATTTTCATGCATTGAGTCTTTTTGTTGTTTTTCTCTCTCATCATAAAAATTTAAAAAAAAAACAAAAAAATACCTTTCCCTTTGTCTCTCATCAAATTCGAAAATTTGAGTTGACTTTTTCAAAAATTTTTAAAATCAAGTTGTTTCTTATGAGTCAAATCAAATTTTCAATTTGAAAATCTTATCTTTTTCAAAAATCAAATCTTTTTCAAAATTCTTAGTTATTTTCGAAAATTCCAAAAATATTTTTCAAAAATCTTTTTCTTATTTTTATATCAAATTTTCGAAAATAACATAATCAATTAATGTTTTGATTCAAAAATTTGAAGTTTGTTACTTGCTTGTTAAGAAAGTTTCAAACTTTAAGTTCTAGAATCATATCTTATGATTTCTTGAGAATCAAGTCATTAATTGAGATTTTAAAAATCAAATCTTTTTCAAAACTAATTTCTAAAATATCTTCTTATCTTACCTTTTTCAAAAAGTTGGTTTCAAAATATCTTTTCTAACCTCCTAACTTCTTATCTTTTCAAAATTTGTTTCAACTAACTAACTAACTTTTTGTTTGTTTCTTAACTTTTTCAAAACTACCTAACTAACTCTCTCTCTCTAATTTTCGAAAATATCTTCCCTCTTTTTCAAAAATTTCTTTTTAATTAACTAATTATTCTTATTTTTATTTTTGATTTTAAAAATTTTCGAAAAATACTAACATTTTTCAAAAAACCATTTTCGAAAATCACTAACTCTTTTTCAAAAATATTTTTTGAAAATTCTCCCTCTCCCATCTTATTCTATTTATTTATTCATTTACTAACATCTCATCTCACATCTCAACCCTCCTCACAGTTGTGTTTCTTCTATTACATTACATTCTTTGTCTCCCCCTCTTCTTCTACTCACACAGGGATCCCTATACTGTAGTATAAAGGATCTCTATTATTATTATTATTTTTCTGTGCCCTCTTCTTTGTCATATGAGCAGGAGCAAGGATAAGAACATTCTTGTGGAAGCAAACCCAGAACCTGAAAGGACTCTGAAGAGAAAATTAAGAGAAGCTAAATTACAACAATCCAGAGATAACCTTTCAGAAATTTTCGAACAGGAAGAGGAGATGGCAGCCGAAAATAATAATAATGCAAGGAAGATGCTTGGTGACTTTACTGCACCTAATTCCAATTTACATGGAAGAAGCATCTCCATTCCTGCCATTGGAGCAAACAACTTTGAGCTAAAACCTCAATTAGTTTCTCTGATGCAGCAGAACTGCAAGTTTCATGGACTTCCATCTGAAGATCCTTTTCAGTTCTTAACTGAATTCTTGCAGATATGTGATACTGTTAAGACTAATGGAGTAGATCCTAAAGTCTACAGGCTCATGGTTTTCCCATTTGCTGTAAGAGACAGAGCTAGAATATGGTTGGATTCTCAACCCAAAGACAGCCTGAACTCTTGGGATAAGCTGGTCACGGCTTTCTTAGCCAAGTACTTTCCTCCTCAAAAGCTGAGCAAGCTTAGAGCTGATGTTCAGACCTTCAGACAGAAAGAAGGTGAATCCCTCTATGAAGCTTGGGAAAGATACAAACAGTTGACCAAAAAGTGTCCTTCTGACATGCTTTCAGAATGGACCATCCTGGATATATTCTATGATGGTCTGTCTGAGCTATGAAAGATGTCATTGGATACCTCTGCAGGTGGATCCATTCACCTAAAGAAAACGCATGCAGAAGCTCAAGAACTCATTGACATGGTTGCTAATAACCAGTTCATGTACACTTCTGAAAGGAATCCTGTGAATAATGGGACGCCTATGAAGAAGGGAGTTCTTGAAGTTGATACTCTGAATGCCATATTGGCTCAGAACAAATTATTGACTCAGCAAGTCAATATGATTTCTCAGAGTCTGAATGGAATGCAAGCTGCATCCAACAGTACTCAAGAGGCTTCTTATGCAGAAGAAGCTTATGATCCTGAGAACCCTGCAATAGCAGAGGTAAATTACTTAGGTGAACCTTATGGAAACACCTATAACTCATCATGGAGAAATCACCCCAATTTCTCATGGAAGGATCAAAAGTCTCAACAAGGCTTTAATAATGGTGGAAGAAACAGGTTTAACAATAATAAACCTTTTCCATCATCCACTCAGCAACAGACAGAGAACTCTGAACAAAATGCTTCTAATTTAGCAAATCTAGTCTCTGATCTATCTAAGGCCACTGTGAGTTTCATGAATGAAACCAGGTCTTCCATTAGAAATTTGGAAGCACAAGTGGGCCAGCTGAGTAAAAGGATCACTGAAATCCCTCCAAGTACTCTCCCAAGCAATACAGAAGAGAATCCAAAAGGAGAGTGCAAGGCCATTGATATAAGCACCATGGCCGAACCCAAAGAGGGAGAGGAAGATGCAAATCCCAAGGAGGAAGACCTCCTGGGATGTCCAGTGATCAATAAGGAGCTTCCCTCTGAGGAACCAAAGGAATCTGAGACTCATCTAGAGACCATAGAGATTCCATTGAACCTCCTTATGCCCTTCATGAGCTCTGATGAGTATTCCTCTTCTGAAGAGAATGAGGATGTTACTGAAGAGCAAACTGCCAAGTTTCTTGGTGCAATCATGAAGCTAAATGCCAAATTATTTGGCATTGATACTTGGGAAGTTGGACCTCCCTTGTTCATCAATGAACTAAGTGATCTGGATCAACTGACATTGCCTCAGAAGAGACAGGATCCTGGGAAGTTCATAATACCTTATACCATAGGCACCATGATCTTTAAGGCTCTGTGTGACCTTGGTTCAGGAATAAACCTCATGCCCCTCTCTGTAATAGAGAAACTGGGAATCTATGGGGTGCAAGCTGCTAAAATCTCATTAGAAATGGCAGACTATTCAAGAAAACAGGCATATGGACAAGTAGAGGACTTGTTAGTAAAGGTTAAAGGCCTTTACATCCCTGCTGATTTCATAGTCCTGGATACTGGAAAGGAAGAGGATGAATCCATCATCCTAGGAAGACCTTTCCTGGCCACAGCAAGAGCTGTGATTGATGTTGACAGAGGTGAAATAGTCCTTCAATGGAATGAGGACTCCCTTGTGTTTAAAACTCAAGGATCTCCCTCTGCAACCATGGAGAGGAAGCATGAAAAGCTTCTCTCAAAGCAGAGTCAACCCAAGCCCCCACAGTCAAACTCTAAGTTTGGTGTTGGGAGGCCACAACCAAACTCTAAGTTTGGTGTTGAACTCCCATATCCAAACTCTAAGTTTGGTGTTGGAGAGTTTCAACAATGCTCTGCATATCTGTGAGGCTCCATGAGAGCCCACTGTCAAGCTATTGACATTAAAGAAGCGCTTGTTGGGAGGCAACCCAATGTTTATTTATCTAATTTTTATTTTCATTGTTTTTCATGTCTTTATAGGTTCATGATCATGTGGAGTCATAAAATAAATAGAAAAATTGAAAACAGAATAAAAAACAGCAGAAGAAAAATCACACCCTGGAGGAGCATCTGTCTGGCGTTCAGCGCCAGAACAGAGCATGGTTCTGGCGCTGAACGCCCAAAATGGGCAGCTTCTGGGCGCTGAATGCCAGAACAGGCATTGTTCTGGCGTTCAACGCCAGAAATGGCACACAAATGGGCGTTGAACGCCCAAAATGGCCACCAACCTGACGCTGAATGCCCAGAGTTGTGTGCAAAGGCATTTTTACATGCCTAATGGGTGCAGGGATGTAAATCCTTGAACACCTCAGGATCTGTGGACCCCACAGGATCCACTCAGGATCTATGGACCCCACAGGATCCCCACCTACCTCCACTCACTTCTTCTCACCACTCTCTTTCACACAACCCCATAAACACTCTTCCCCAAAAATCCCTTCACCAATCACCTCAATCTCTCTTCCCCATCACCTCTTCACCATTCACATCCATCCACTCTTCCCCATAAACCTACCTCATAAACCCCACCTACCTTCAAAATTCAAAACCAATTTCCCACCCAAACCCTCCCATATGGCCGAAACCTTCCCCCCTCCCTTCCCTATATAAAGCCCTCCATTCTTCATCAAATTCATACAACACACCCTTCTACACCTTCTTGGCCGAAACACTTCCCATTCTTCCTCTCCTCCATTTCTTATTCTTCTTCATCTTCATCTATTCTTTCTTTTATTGCTCGAGGGCGAGCAAAATTCTAAGTTTGGTGTGGTAAAAGCATAAGCTTGTTTTTCCATTACCATTGATGGCACCTAAGACCGGAGAATCCTCTAGAAAGGGGAAAGGGAAGACAAAAGCTTCCACATCCGAGTCATGGGAGATGGAAAGGTTCATCTCCAAAGCCCATCAAGACCACTTCTATGATGTTGTGGCCAAGAAGAAGGTGATCCCTGAGGTCCCCTTCAAACTCAAAAGAAATGAGTATCCGGAGATCCGACATGAAATTCAAAGAAGAGGTTGGGAAGTTCTAACAAATCCCATCCAACAAGTCGGCATCCTAATGGTTCAAGAGTTCTATGCTAATGCATGGATCACCAAGAACCATGATCAAAGTAAGAACCCGGATCCAAAGAACTATGTTACAATGGTTCGGGGGAAATACTTAGATTTTAGTCCGGAAAATGTGAGGTTGGTGTTCAACTTGCCAAACATGGAAGAGAACGCATGCCCCTACACAAGGAGAGTCAACTTTGATCAAAGGTTGGACCAAGTCCTTATGGACATATGTGTAGAAGGAGCTCAATGGAAGATTGACTCCAAAGGCAAGCCGGTTCAACTAAGAAGATTGGACCTCAAGCCTGTATCTAGAGGATGGTTGGAGTTCATTCAATGCTCAATCATTCCCACTAGCAACCGGTCTGAAGTTACTATAGACCGGGCCATCATGATCCATAGCATCATGATTGGAGAAGAGGTGGAAGTTCATGAGATTATACCTCAAGAACTCTACAAGGTGGCTGACAAGTCCTCCACTATGGCAAGGTTAGCCTTTCCTCACCTCATCTGCCACCTATGCAACTCGGCTGGGATTGACATAGAGGGAGATATCCTCATCAAAGAGGACAAGCCCATCACTAAGAAAAAGATGGAGCAAGCAAGAGAGCCCATTCATGGAGCTCAAGAGGCGTATGAAGCTCATCACCATGAGATCCCGGAGATGCCTCAAATGCACTTTCCTCCACAAAACTATTGGGAGCAAATCAACACCTCCCTAGGTGAATTGAGTTCCAATATGGGACAACTAAGGGTGGAACATCAAGAGCACTCCATATTCCTTCATAAAATAAGAGAAGATCAAAGAGCAATGAGGGAGGAGCAACAAAGACAAGGAAGAGACATAGAAGAGCTCAAGGACATCATTGGTTCCTCAAGAAGGAAACGCCACCATCACTAAGGTGGATTCATTCCTTGTTCTTATTTCTTCTATTTTTTGTTTACTATGATATGTGCTTATCCATGTTTGTGTCTTCATTACATGATCATTAGTAGTTAGTAACTTTGTCTTAAAGTTATAAATGTCCTATGAATCCATCACCTCTCTTAAATGAAAAATGTTTTAATTCAAAAGAACAAGAAGTACATGAGTTTCGAATTTATCCTTGAACTTAGCTTAATTATATTGATGTGGTGACAATGCTTCTTGTTTTTTGAATTTATGCTTGAACAGTGCATATGTCTTTTGAAGTTGTTGTTTAAGAATGTTAAATATGTTGGCTTTTGAAAGAATGATGACTAGGAGATATGTTATTTGATAATCTGAAAAATCATAAAAATGATTCTTGAAGCAAGAAAAAGCAGCAAAAAACAAAGTTTGTAGAAAAAAAAATAGGCGAAAAAAAAAATAGTCGAAAGAAAAAGAAAAAAAAGCAAGCAGAAAAAGCCAAAAGCTCTTAAAACCAAAAGGCAAGAGCAAAAAGCCAATAACCCTTAAAACCAAAAGGCAAGGGTAAATAAAAAGGATCCCAAGGCTTTGAGCATCAGTGGATAGGAGGGCCTAAAGGAATAAAATCCTGGTCTAAGCGGCTAAACCAAGCTGTCCCTAACCATGTGCTTGTGGCGTGTAGGTGTCAAGTGAAAACTTGAGACTGAGCGGTTAAAGTCAAGGTCCAAAGCAAAAAAAGAGTGTGCTTAAGAACCCTGGACACCTCTAATTGGGGACTTTAGCAAAGCTGAGTCACAATCTGAAAAGGTTCACCCAATTATGTGTCTGTGGAATTTATGTATCCGGTGGTAATACTGGAAAACAAAGTGCTTAGGGCCACGGCCAAGACTCATAAAGAAGCTGTGTTCAAGAATCATTATACTGAACTAGGAGAATCAATAACACTATCTGAACTCTGAGTTCCTGTAGATGCCAATCATTCTGAACCTCAATGGATAGAGTGAGATGCCAAAACTATTCAAGAGGCAAAAAGCTATAAGTCCCGCTCATTTGATTGGAGCTATGTTTCATTGATAGTTTAGAATTTATAGTATATTCTCTTCTTTTTATCCTATTTGATTTTCAGTTGCTTGGGGACAAGCAACAATTTAAGTTTGGTGTTGTGATGAGTGGATAATTTATATGCTTTTTGGCATTATTTTTAGTATGTTTTTAGTAGGATCTAGTTACTTTTAGGGATGTTTTCATTAGTTTTTATGTTAAATTCACATTTCTGGACTTTACTATGAGTTTGTGTGTTTTTCTGTGATTTCAGGTATTTTCTGGCTGAAATTGAGGGACTTGAGCAAAAATCAGATTCAGAGGTTGAAGAAGGACTGCTGATGCTGTTGGATTCTGACCTCCCTGCACTCAAAGTGGATTTTCTGGAGCTACAGAGCTCGAAATGGCGCGCTTCCAATTGCGTTGGAAAGTAGCCATCCAGGGCTTTCCGGAAATATATAATAGTCCATACTTTGGCCAAGAATAGACAACGTAAACTGGCGTTCAACGCCAGCTTTCTGCCCAAATCTGGCGTCCAGCGCCAGAAAAGGAGCCAAAACCAGAGTTGAACGCCCAAACTGGCACAAAAGCTGGCGTTCAACTCCAAGAAGGACCTCTACACGTGCAACACTCAAGCTCAGCCCAAGCACACACCAAGTGGGCCCCGGAAGTGGATTTAGCATCAATTACTTACTTCTGTAAACCCTAGTAGCTAGTTTATTATAAATAGGACCTTTCACTATTGTATTAGACGTCTTTTTGACCATCTTTGATCAGTTGTATGCTATCTTAGATCACGTTTGAGGGCTGGCCTCTCGGCCATGCCTGGACTTTTACTTATGTATTTTTAACGGTAGAGTTTCTACACTCCATAGATTAAGGTGTGGAGCTCTGCTGTTCCTCAAAGATTAATGCAAAGTACTTCTGTTTTCTATTCAATTCATCTTATTTCGCTTCTAAGATATTCATTCGCACTTCAACCTGAAGGTGATGAACGTGACAATCATCATCATTCCCTATGAACGCGTGCCTGACAACCACTTCCGTTCTACATTAGATTGAATGAGTATCTCTTAGATCTCTTAATCAGAATCTTCGTGGTGTAAGCTAGAATGATGGCGGCATTCAAGAGAATCCGGAAGGTCTAAACCTTGTCTGTGGTATTCCGAGTAGGATTCAATGAATGAATGACTGTGACGAGCTCCAAACTCGCGATTGCTGGGCGTTAGTGACAGACGCAAAAGGATAGTAAATCCTATTCCAGCATGATCGAGAACCGACAGATGAATAGCCGTGCCATGACAGGGTGCGTTGACCATTTTCACTGAGAGGATAAGATGAAGCCATTGACAAGGGTGATGCCTCCAGACGATTAGCCGTGCCGTGACAGGGCATTGGATCATTTTTCCGAGAGATGACCGAAAGTAGCCATTGACAGTGGTGATGTATCACATAAAGCCAGCCATGGAAAGGAGTAAGACTGATTGGATGAAGATAGCAGGAAAGCAGAGGTTCAGAGGAACGAAAGCATCTCCATTCGCTTATCTGAAATTCTCACCAATGAATTACATAAGTATTTCTATCCCTATTCTATTAATTATTATTCGAAAACACCATTATCAATTTATATCTGCCTAACTGAGATTTGCAAGGTGACCATAGCTTGCTTCATACCAACAATCTCCGTGGGATTCGACCCTTACTCACGTAAGGTATTACTTGGACGACCCAGTGCACTTGCTGGTCAGTTACACGGAGTTGTGAACCATGGTCTTGGCATCATATTTTTGGCGCCATTACCAGGGAAAGAAAGAGCGATGAATTTTACATAATTAAAGTGTAATCACGATTCCGCGTACCAAAAACCCAGGATGTCTACTTTCCAACGCAATTGAGAGCGCGCGAATTGGGCTTCTGTAGCTCCAGAAAATCCACTTCGAGTACAGGGAGGTCAGAATCCAACAGCATCTGCAGTCCTTTTTTAGCCTCTGAATCAGATTTTTGCTCAGGTCCCTCAATTTCAGCCAGAAAATACCTGAAATCACAGAAAAATACACAAACTCATAGTAAAGCCCAGAAAAGTGATTTTTATTTAAAAACTAATAAAAACATAATAAAAGTTAACTAAAATGTACTAAAAATATACTAAAAACAATGCCAAAAAGCGTATAAATTATCTGCTCATCATAACACCAAACTTAAATTGTTGCTTGTCCCCAAGCAACTAAAAATCAAATAGGATAAAAATAAGAGAATATACAATGAATTCCAAAAACATCTATGAAGATCAGTATTAATTAGATGAGCGGGGCTTTTAGCTTTTTGCCTCTGAACAGTTTTGGCATCTCACTTTATCCTTTGAAGTTCAGAATGATTGGCTTCTATAGGAACTCAGAATCTAGATAGTGTTATTGATTCTCCTAGTTAAGTGTGTTCATTCTTGAACACAGCTACTTTATGAGTCTTGGCCGTGACCCTAAGCACTTTGTTTTCCAGTATTACCACCGGATACATAAATGCCACAAACACATAACTGGGTGAAACCTTTTCAGATTGTGACTCAGCTTTGCTAGAGTCCCCAATTAGAGGTGTCCAGAGCTCTTAAGCACACTCTTTTTGCTTTGAACCACGACTTTAACTGCTCAGTCTCAAGTTCTCACTTGACACCTTCACGCCACAAGCACATGGTTAGGGACAGCTTGGTTTAGCCGCTTAGGCCAGGATTTTATTCCTGTGGGTCCTCCTATCCACTGATGCTCAAAGCCTTGGATCCTTTTTATCACCCTTGCCTTTTGGTTTAAAGGGGTATTGGCTTTTTCTGCTTGCTTTTCTCTTTCTCTTTTTTTTTTTGCAAGCTTTCTATTCATTGCTTTTTCTTGCTTCAAGAATCAATTTTATGATTTTTCAGATTATCAAATAACATTTCTCCTTTTTTTTCATTCTTTCAAGAGCCAACAATTTTAACATTCATAAACAATCAAATTCAAAAATATGCACTGTTCTGAATGAATGCTTGAACATTTTCCTTTTAAGAAAGGTGATGGATTCATAGGACATTCATAGCTTTAAGACATAAACTTCAATTTTATTGATTATGGAATAAAAATAAGACTCAAAAATAAATATAAAGGCAGACCCATAATAATAGAAGACAGAAAATTAAAAGCAGAAAAATAAATGACTCTTAAAATAGACTCTTAATAATAAAGGTTATCACAGAGTTAGGACTCAACAACCTTGATTTTGAGAAGTGGATGCTCCCTCTTTTTGTGGGGTGCTTGGTCCTTCGAGGGAGAGCTTCTGGCGCTTCAGCTCCTGTAGCTCACACCCCTGCTTCTCCTGTTCCTTCAGCAGCTTGCAGAGCATGCAGTTTTGATTCTGCTGTTCTTCCTTAAGTTGTTCCATAGCTTCCTGCAGCTTGGTAACAGATGTTTCTAAGCGGGTCCAGTAGTTAATTTCAGGAATTTCTGGGAGAAACTCCTGCGCCCTCTTTTTGATGGAGTTGTCTTGCACTTGTCCTTCCATTGACTTCTTGGTGATTGGGTGTTCAATTGGGATGAATTCATCTACTCACATCCTCACCCCAGCATCTTTACATAGCAGAGAAATTAAGCTTGGGTAGGCCAGTTTGGCTTCAGTGGTGTTCTTGTTTGCAATTGTGTAAATCTCACAAGAAATCAGATGATGAATCTCCACTTCTTTTCCAAGCATAATACAATGAATCATCACTGCTCTTTTGACAGTGACCTCAGAGCGGTTGCTAGTAGGCAATATAAAACGCCCAATGAAGTCCAGCCAGCCTCTTGCAACTGGTTTGAGATCTCCTCTCTTGAGTTGGTTTGGAACACCTTTGGAATTGGTTATCCACTTAGTTCCAGGGAGGCATATGTCCTCTAGAACTTGATCCAACCCCTTATCTACTCTCACCATTCTCCTATTAGAGGATTCAGGATCATCTTGTAGTTGAGGTAGTTTGAAGACCTCTCTTATTTTGTCCAGATGGAAGTAAATAATTCTTCCTCTGACCATGGTTCTGTAGGTATGAAAGGTGGTTCCAATCATTCTCTGCTTATCTGTCAGCCACAGATTTGAGTAGAATTCCTGAACCATGTTTCTTCCAACCTTTGTCTCAGGATTAGCTAGAATTTCCCATCCTCTGTTTCGAATTTGCTCTTGGATCTCCGGATATTCATCTTCTTTTAGATTGAATTTAACTTCTGGGATCACTGACCTCAGACCCATTATTTTGTAGTAACAGTCTGCATGTTCTTTGGTTAGGAACCTCTCTTGATTCCAAAGACTCTTTGGAGTATTCTCTTTCTTGCCTCTTGATTTGGTTTGTTTTCCCTTAGGTGCCATGATCTTGATGAGTCTTAGCTTAGTGATCACGGAAAAGCACACCAAACTTAGAGGTTTGCTTGCCCTCAAGCAAAAGAAAGGAAGGGGAGAGAGAGGAAAAGATGTAAATTCGAATGGTGTAGAGGAGCGGATGGCCGAAACTATTTTTATAGGAGGAGGGGATGGCTTTCGAAAAATTTGAGAGAGATATGAAAAGATATGAAAAGAATTTGAGAAGATATTTGAGTTTTTGAAGAAGATTTGGAAAGGATTTGAAAGAAATTTGAAAAATAATTTAGAAAATTATTGAATGATGAAAATTGAGGGTGAATGATGAAAGTTTGAAACATGTTTATGCAGAAAATTATGAGTCAAAACATGAAAATTTGAAAAAATTTGAAGTTGGAAACAAAATCTCCTCCCCCTGCCTTTCTGGCGTTAAACGCCAAGAATGGTATCCATTCTGGCATTTAACACCCAGTTGTTTGCCATTATGGGCGTTTAACGCCCAGCCAGGTACCCTGGCTGGCATTAAACGCCAGAAACTCCTTTATCACTGGGCGTTTTGTTGAACGCCCAGGATACTGCAATTCTGGAGTTAAACGCCCAGAAAGGTACCCATTCTGGCGTTTAACGCCCAAAATGGTACCTTTACGGGCGTTAAACGCCCAGAATGATACCCATTCTGGCGTTTAACGCCCAAAATGCCCCTTACTGGCGTTTTCTTGCCAGCAAGCTCCTTTTCTCTGCTTTTTGCACTGAATCCTTCTGTAACTCTGTGAATTCCTTCATTTTTGATGATTAACCTTTAATGAAGATGTATATCAAGCCTCTACAAGTATTAATTTAAAATAAATAACTTGCTAATGGCTGGGTTACCTCCCAGCAAGCGCTTCTTTATTGTCTTTAGCTGGACCTTTACTGAGCTTCATTCAAGCCTCAGTTTTGAGCATTCTTGCTCAAAATTACTTTCAAGATAATATTTGATTCTCTGTCCATTGACAATGAACTTTTTGCCAGAATCAATATCTTGAAGCTCAACATATCCATATGGTGACACTCTTGTAATCACATATGGTCCCCTCCACCGGGATTTTAACTTCCCAGGGAATAATCTGAGCCTAGAGTTAAATAGTAGAACTTTTTGTCCTGGCTCAAAGACTATGGATGACAGTTTCTTGTTATGCCATTTTTTTGCTTTTTCCTTTTAAATTTTTGCATTTTCAAATGCATTGAGTTTGAACTCTTCCAGCTCATTTAGCTGGAGCAATCTTTTCTCACCAGCTAACTTAGCATCCATGTTTAGGAATCTGGTTGCCCAGTAGGCTTTATGTTCCAGTTCCACAGGCAGATGACAAGCCTTGCCATACATAAGTTGGTATGGAGAGGTTCCTATAGGAGTCTTGAATGCTGTTCTGTGTGCCCACAGAGCATCATCCAAGCTCTTTGCCCAATCCTTTCTACGGGCAATTATAGTCCGTTCCAGGATTCTCTTTAGTTTTTTATTAGAGACTTCAGCCTGCCCATTTGTCTGTAGATGATACGGAGTTGCTACTTTGTGGCTAATTCCATATCGAACCATAGCAGAGTAAAGCTGTTTATTGCAGAAATGGGTTCCCCCATCACTGATTAGTACTCTGGAAACACCAAATCTGCTAAAAATATGTTTTTGGAGGAACTTCAGCACAGTCTTGGTATCATTAGTGGGTGTGGCAATCGCTTCTACCCATTTAGATACGTAGTTTACTGCCACCAGAATGTAAGTGTTTGAGTATGATGGTGGGAAAGGACCCATGAAGTCAATACCCCATACATCAAACAACTCAATCTCTAAGATCCCTTGTTGAGGCATGGCATAACCATGAGGCAAGTTACCAGCTCTTTGGTAACTGTCACAGTTACACACAAACTCTCGGGCATCTCTATAGAGAGTAGGCCAATAGAAGCCACATTGGAGGACTTTAGTGGCTGTTCGCTCACTTCCGAAATGTCCTCCATACTGTGATCCATGGCAATACCACAGGATCTTCTGTGCCTCCTCTCTAGGACGCATCTGCGGATCATTCCGTCAGCGCATCTCTTAAAGAGATATGGTTCATCCTATAAGTAGTACTTTGCATCAGAAATTAGTTTTTTCTTTTGCATCTTGCTGTACTCCTAGGGTATGAACCTTACAGCTTTATAATTTGCAATGTTTGCAAACCATGGTGCCTTCTGAATGGCAAAGAGTTGCTCATCCGGAAAGGTCTCAGAGATCTCGGTGGAAGGGAGGGACGCCCCAGCCACTGGTTCTAACCGGGACAGGTGATCAGCTACCTGGTTCTCTGTCCCATTTCTGTCTCTTATTTCTATATCAAACTCTTGTAGAAGCAACACCCATCTTATGAGCCTAGGTTTTGAATCCTGCTTTGTGAGTAGATATTTAAGAGCAGCATGGTCAGTGTACACAATCACTTTTGATCCTACTAAATAGGATCTAAACTTGTCAATGGCATAAACCACTACAAGCAGCTCTTTTTCTGTGGTTTTGTAATTCTTCTATGCGTCATTTAGAACACGACTGGCATAGTAAATGACATGCAGAAGCTTGTTATGCCTTTGTCCCAACACTGCACCAATGGCATGGTCACTGGCATAACACATTAATTCGAATGGTAATGTCCAGTCAGGTGTAGAGATGATTAGTGCTGTGACCAGCTTGGCTTTCAGGGTTTCAAACGCCTGCAGACACTCTGTGTCAAACACAAATGGCGTGTCAGCAGCTAGCAGGTTGCTCAGAGGTTTTGCAATTTTTGAAAAATCCTTTATGAACCTCGTATAGAATCCTGCATGCCCCAGAAAGCTTCTGATTGCCTTTACATTGGCAGGTGGCGGTAATTTTTCAATTACCTCTACCATCGCTTGATCTACCTCTATTTCCTTGCTTGAAATTTTGTGCCCAAGGACAATTCCTTCAGTCACCATAAAGTGACATTTTTCTCAGTTTAGGACCAGGTTAGTTTCTTGGCACCTTTTCAGGACAAGTGCTAGATGATCAAGACAGGAGCTGAATGAGTCTCCAAATACTGAGAAGTCATCCATGAAGACTTCCAGGAATTTCTCTACCATATCAGAGAAAATAGCGAGCATGCACCTCTGAAAAGTTGCAGGTGCATTGCAGAGACCAAAAGGCATTCTTCTGTATGCAAATACTCCAGATGAACATGTGAATGCTGTTTTCTCTTGGTCTTGAGGATCCACTGCAATTTGGTTGTAGCCTGAATAGCCACCCAAAAAGCAGTAGTATTCATGACCTGCTAGTCTTTCTAGCATTTGGTCTATGAATGGTAAAGGAAAATGATCCTTTCTGGTGGATGTATTGAGCCTTCTGTAATCAATACACATACGCCACCCTGTAACTGTTCTTGTGGGAACCAGTTCATTCTTTTCATTATGAACCACTGTCATGCCTCTCTTCTTGGGGACAACTTAGATAGGGCTCACCCAGGGGCTATCAGAAATAGGATAAATAATCCCAGCCTCTAGTAACTTAGTAACCTCTTTCTGCACCACTTCCTTCATGGCTGGATTTAGCTGCCTCTGTGGTTGAACCACTGGCTTAGCATCATCCTCTAATAGGATCTTGTGCATACATCTTGCTGGGCTAATGCCCTTAAGATCACTTATGGACCACCCAAGAGCTGTCTTGTGTGTCCTTAGCACTTGAATTAGTGCTTTCTCTTCCTGTGAATTTAAAGCAGAGCTTATAATCACTGGAAAAGTATCATCTTCTCCCAGAAATGCACATTTCAGGGATGGTGGTAATGGTTTGAGCTCGGGTTTAGGAGGTTTCTCCTCTTCCTGAGGGATTTTTAGAGGTTCTTTTATCTCCTCCGGTTCCTCCAAACCAGGCTGGACATCTTTAAAGATGTCCTCTAGCTCTGATTCAAGACTCTCAGTCATATTGATCTTTTCCACCAAAGTGTCAATAATATTAGTGCTTATGCAGTCATTTGATGTGTCTGGATGCTGCATAGCTTTGACAGCATTTAACTTGAACTCATCCTCATTGACTCTCAGGGTCACTTCCCCTTTTTGTACATCAATAAGAGTTTGTCCAGTTGATAGGAAAGGTCTTCCTAGAATGAGAGTTGCACTCTTGTGCTCCTCCATTTCCAGCACTACAAAATCAGTGGGAAAGAAAAATGGCCCAGCCTTGACAATCATGTCCTCAATGATGCCTGATGGATATTTAATGGAGCCATCAGCAAGTTGAAGACATATCCGGGTTGGTTTGACTTCTTCAGTCAAGCCAAGCTTTCTAATAGTAGATGCAGGTATTAGGTTAATACTTGCTCCAAGGTCACATAGGGCTGTCTTGGTACAAGCATCCTCTAATGTGCATGGTATCATAAAGCTTCCTGGATCTTGAAGCTTCTCTGGTAAGCTTTTCAGAATGACTGCACTGCATTCTTCAGTGAGAAACACTTTTTCAGTTTCTCTCCAATCCTTCTTATGACTTAAGATCTCTTTCATGAAGTTAGCATAAGAGGGTATTTGCTCAAGTGCCTCTGCAAACGGAATCTTTATTTCAAGAGTCCTGAGATAGTCTGCAAAGCGGGCAAATTGTTTATCCTGTTCCGCTTGGCAGAGTTTCTGAGGATAAGGTATCTTGGCTTTATATTCTTCAACCTTAGTTGCTGCAGGTTTTTTTCCTACAGAGGTGATTGGAGAAGCCTTCTTAGAGGGGTTATCATCAGCACTTGCAGGTGTCTGATCCCTCATTGGCGTTTGAACACCAGGAGTGGGTTCGGAATGGGCGTTTAACGCCAACTTTTCCCCTTTTTATGGCGTTTGAACGCTAGAATTATTCCTCTCTGGGATCTTGATGTCCTCAGACGGATTTTGGGCAGTGGTTTGGTCATCCTCTGTCATTTGTTCCTTTTTTGACTTTCTGCTATTTTGAACTGAGTTTTTCAATGTCTTTCCGCTCTTTAGTTGGACAGCTTGGCATTCTTCTGTTATCTGTTTAGATAGCTACTGTTTTGTCTGATTCAATTGTGCTTCTATATTCTTGTTAGCATTTTTAGTGTCTTGGATCATCTCTTTGAATTCTTCTAATTGTTTTGTCATAAGGAGTAATTGCTGATTAAGTCAACAATCTGTTCTTGAGGATTAGGATCAGTAGTTACTACCATAGCCTTTTCTTTTCTGGAGGACTCACTGTTTGAGTACATATGTTGATTTCTAGCAACTGTATCTATGAGCTCTTGAGCTTCTTTAATTGTTTTTCTCATGTGTATAGATCCACCAGCTGAGTGGTCTAGGAACATCTGAGCTTTTTCTGTAAGCCCATAGTAGAAGATGTCTAACTGTACCCACTCTGAAAATATTTCAGAGGGGCATTTTCTCAGCATCCCTCTGTACCTTTCCCAGGCATTATAAAGGGATTCATGATCCTCTTGTTTAAAGCCTTGGATGTCCAGCCTTAGCTGTGTCATCCTTCTTGGAGGGTAAAATTGATTCAGGAATTTGTCTGTTAATTGTCTCCATGTTTTTATGCTTGATGTGGGTTGGTTATTTAACCACCTCTTAGCTTGATCTTTTACAGCAAATGGAAACAATAATAATCTGTAGACATCCTGATCCACTTCTTTATCACGTACTGTGTCAGCAATTTGTAAGAACATTGCCAGAAACTCAGTAGGTTCTTCCTGTGGAAGACTGGAATACTGGCAATTTTGCTGCACTATGATAATGAGCTGAGGATTTAGCTCAAAGCTGCTTGCTTTGATGGGAGGTATACAGATGCTACTCCCATATGCAGCTGTAATGGGGTTAGCATATGACCCCAGAGTCCTTCTGGACTGTTCACTTCCACTTATGTCCATGATGGAGAAAAGGGAATTGGTATGAATTATATATTTTTTTTTGTTTAAGAGTAACCGAAAAAAATAATAAGTAAAATAAATGGAAAATAAAATAAAATTTCGAAAACAAAAATAAAATAAAATAAAATAAAAGCAAATTGAAAACTAAATTAATTAATTAATTAAAAAGATTTTGAAATTAGCAATTAAAAAGATATGATTGAGAATATATGATTGCAAATTAAAAAAAAAAAGATATGATTGAAAAGATATGATTGAAGAAATTAAAAAGATTTGATTTTTTTGAAAAAGATGTGAAAAGATCAATTTTTGAAATTAGAATATTGACTTGACTAAAAAAAAAAGATATGATTTTGAAAATATTTGACTAAGTTAATGCAAAATTTCGAAATTTATGAGTAAAATAAGGAAAGGATATTTTTTTGATTTTTGAATTTTAATGCGGAAAGAGAAAAACAACAAAATGACACTAAACTTAGAAATTTTAGATCAAAACACAGAGAACAAACAAGAAAACTTTGAATGTCAAGATGAACACCAAGAACACTTTGAAGATCAAGATGAACACCAAGAACAAATTTTTGAAAAATTTTTAAGTAAATAAAAGCACAAAAATACACCAAACTTAAAATTTTTTAGAGAATCAAACAAAAATTTTCGAAAAATTAAAGGAAAACACAAAAAAGACACCAAACTTAGAATTTTTAAAAATCAAGAAAGAACTGAGGACATGTAATTTCGAAAAATTAAAAGAAAATAAAAGCATGCAATTGACACCAAACTTAAAATATAAAACTAAACTCAAATAAAAGACTCTAAACCAACAAAAATAAAATATTCCTAATCTAAGCAACAAGATAAACTGTCAGTTGTCCAAACTCGAACAATCCCCGGCAACGGTGCCAAAAACTTGGTGCACGAAATTACAATCACACTTTTGTAACTCCGCAAAACTAACCAGCAAGTGCACTGGGTCGTCCAAGTAATACCTTACGTGAGTAAGGGTCGATCCCATGGAGATTGTCGGCTTGAAGCAAGCTATGGTTATCTTGTAACTCCTAGTCAGGATATCAATAATTCTCAGATTTAATTGTAAAAAGTAAAAGAAAATAAAATAAATACTTGTTATGCAGTAATGAAGAACAGGTTGAGGCTTTGGAGATGCTTTGTCTTCTGAATCTCTGCTTTCCTACTATCTTCTTCTTTATGCACGCAAGGCTCCTTCCATGGCAAGCTTTATGTTGGGCATCACCGTTGTCAATGGCTATATCCCGTCCTCTCAGTGAAAATGTTCCAAATGCGCTGTCACCGCACGGCTAATCATCTGTTGGTTCTCGATCATGTCGGAATAGGATCCATTGATCCTTTTGCATCTGTCACTACGCCCAACACTCGCGAGTTTGAAGCTCGTCACAGTCATCCCTTCCCAGATTCTACTCAGAATACCACAGACAAGGTTTAGACGTTCCGGATCTCAGGAATGACCGCCAATGATTCTAGCTTATACCACGAAGACTCTGATTTGAATCATGAGGCTAAGAGATATGCATTCAATCTAAGGTAGAACGGAGGTGGTTGTCAGGAATGCGTTCATAGGTGAGAATGATGATGAGTGTCACGGATCATCACATTCATCGAGTTGAACTCCGAATGAATATCTTAGAATGGAAGCAAGCGTAATAGAATAGAAAACAGTAGTAATTGCATTAATTCATGAAGAATAGTAGAGCTCCTCACCCCAACAATGGGGTTTAGAGACTCATGCCATAGAAAATACAATAAGAAACGTGTAGAATGTCATGAGGTACAATATGAATCACTGAGAGTAGTATTTATAGTAAACTAGTGACCAAGGGTTACAGAAAATGAGTAAGCTAGGGTGTTTATTGTAAAATTCCACTTTCGGGGCCCACTTGGTGTGTGCTTGGGCTGAGCATTGAAGCTTTCATGTGTAGAGATATTTCTTGGAGTTAAATGCCAGCTTTTATGCCAGTTTAGGCGTTTAACTCCAGCTTTTGTGCCTGTTCTGGAGTTAAACGCCAGAATTCTTAAGCTGAATTGGAACGCCTATTTGGGCCATAAATCTCGGCAAAGTATGGACTATTATATATTGCTGGAAAGCCCAGAATGTCTACTTTCCAACGCAATTGAGAGCGCACCAATTGGGCTTCTATAGCACCAGAAAAGCCACTTCGAGTGCAGGGAGGTCAGAATCCAACAGCATCTGCAGTCCTTTTTCAGCCTCTGAATCAGATTTTTGCTCAGGTCCCTCAATTTCAGCCAGAAAATACCTGAAATCACAAAAAAACACACAAACTCATAGTAAATCCCAGAAAAGTGATTTTTATTTAAAAACTAATAAAAACATAATAAAAATTAACTAAAATGTACTAAAAACATACTAAAAACAATGCCAAAAAGCGTATAAATTATCCGCTCATCAAGGGGAATCAGCACATTACATCACATTAGTTTAGTTTAGTTTAATTTTGGAGGGAAAGTTAGTTCCTAGAGAGAGAAGCTCTCTCTTCTCTCTAGAATTAGGATTAGGTTTAGGTTAATTTCTTAGATCTAGATCTACTTCTTCTCTTGCTTCAATTTTCCTTTTACTTTATGAATTCTTATGTAGATCTCTATTTCTTTTTCAATGCAATTTATGATTTCCATGTCTTTTCATGTTGCTTTGATTTTCTATTATGGATCTATTGCCTTTGTAGTTAGATCTCTCTTTAATTCTTGCAATTCATGTTGTTTACCTTTATTGCCTTCTATGTGTTTGTTGAAATGCCTGTTTTAGTTATGAGTTAGAATTTGTTCCTCTTGGCCTAGGTAGAGTAATTGGTAACTCTTGAGTTATCAAACTCCTTTGTTGATTGATAATTAGAAGTTGCTAATTAACTTGAATGCCACTAAAGCTAGTCTTTCATCATGATTAGGTTAGGACTTATGGAATCAAGTTAATTCATCCACTTGACTTTCCTTCATAGTTAGAGGTTAACTAAGTGGGAGCAATGGACAATTGTTGTCACAATTGAGGAGGATAATGAGGATAGGACTTCTAGTTCTCATACCTTGCCAAGAGCTTTGTTAGTTATTAGTTTACTTTCTTTGCCATTTATATTTCTTGTCTATTACTTCAAAAACCCCAAACATGCTTCATAACCAATAACAAGAACACTTTATTGCAATTCCTCGGGAGAACGACCCGAGGTTTGAATACTTCGGTTATTATTTTTAGGGGTTTGTACTTGTGACAAACAAATTTTTGTATGAAAAGATTATTGTTGGTTTAGAAACTATACTTGCAACGAGATTTCATTTGTGAAATTCTATACCATCAATTTACCATTCATCAGTTCTCTGTCTCAAGGATTACTTGACACATTCACCACAAGCATATGGTTAGGAAAACCACTCTTTTGAGCTTTCTGACCAATTTTGACCTTTCTAACCATTGATACTCAGAGTTTTGGACCATACTTTTTATTTTATTTTTTTCTTTTTCCTGTTTGTTTTGCTTCAAGGATCATTGTCTTACTTAGTTTAGAGACTCCATAATACTTTTCTAAGTTCTTATGCCTCAAGAACCGACATTCTTAACCTCAATATCAACTATGCACTGTTTATTCATACATTCAGAATCAGAGATAGTGCAATCACATCAAAGAAACTCAAAAAGCTCATAATATATAACCCAAGCTCAAAAAGCTCAAAAAGCCCATAATACATGAGACATCTGTCCAAAATAAACATAAAATAAAAAAGTAAACAACTAAACTAGAAAGCAATAAAATACTACTAGTGATCATGCAAAAGCTTCAAATCGAAAATAGGAAATAAGATAAAACACTGGAAAACAGAAAAATAGATCAAGCAAGAGATAATGAAATTCAACCACCTCAGTCATGGTGGCTGCTGCTCCTTCCTGGGAATCCTCTCTAGCGCTTCAGCTCATCTAGGTCACGCCTCTGCCTTAGCTGCTCCTCCACTAGCTGATGGAGGAAGGTTGAGTGGTCTTAATACTCAATCCTCAACTGATCAACAGATGATGTCAACTCCCCAAGGGATGTGGTCAACTGGTCCCAATAGTCACGGAGAGAGAAATAGAATCCCTGGTGCATCTCTGGAAGCTCGTACTGAGCAGGAGAAACTGGCTCCTGTGGTGGTGCATGGCCATGCTCTCTAGCATACTCCATACCCCTCCTAGTGATAGGTCAGTCAATGTCAATAGGTGTATCGCCATCAATGCGGACTTGGACCTCAGTACATAGGCAGAAGATAAGGTGAGAAAAAGCCAATCTTGCAGAGGTGGAGGCCTTCTCGGCTATGTGGCACAGCTCATGAGGAATCACACAGTGTACCTCCACCTTATTACCGAGCATGATGCAATGAATCATCATGGCTCGGTCCACTATAAGCTTAAATCAATTACTCGTAGGGATGATGGAGGGCTGAATAAACTCCAACCACCCCCGAGCAATTGGCCTCTGATGAGAGGACTTTTGACGGTTTAGAATTCACTAATAAAATTTCGTTGTAAAGTATAGTTTCTAAGCCAACAATAATCCTTTCATGCGAAAAATTGTTTGTCACTAAAACAAACCCCTAAAATCCATAAACCGAAGTATTGAACCTCGGGTCGTTCTCCCTAGGAATTGCAAACAAGTATTCTTGTTATTGGTTATGAGTTGTATATTTTGGGGTTTTGGATAAGAAACATGAAAAGTAAATGGAAATAAAATTCAAATAACAAAAGGTCTTGGCAAGGTTTGGTGGTCAAGAATCTCTATCCCTATCAATAACCACAACATGAGAATTGGCAAGGATCAACCCCATTAAATCATCCTCTAACTAATAAAGGAAAGTCAAATGAGCTATGTCAATCCAAGTTCATAAGTCATAGTTCTCCACCAATTCAATTAGTGAGATCTAGAGTTAATGGCTCCCAATCGTCAATCACTTGGACATTAGTAACTCAAGAGTTCCTAAGTTACCTCCCCAAGCCAAGAGCATTAAAATCTACTCTAACATCTTCTCAAGCATGTTAAGAAACACTTGGAAGGCAAAAGAATAAAGCATAGTAAATCAACAACTAGAGTAAAATCTAACAACAACTAATTGCAAAGAATTAACAACAACAACTAAAAGAAGCACAATTATTATGAATTACCTCAACTTAAATTGAAATAAAAGAGAAGGAACAAGAGTAGATCTACAACAAAATATAGAAGCAACATAAAGGAAATTACAACAAAAGAATAGAAGAAGATGATTGCAACAACAAAGAATTAAGAAGCAAAAGTAGAGGAAAGCATGAATGAAAACCTAGATCTAAGAACTAATCCTAATCCTAATTCCTAATCCTAGAGAGAAGTGAGAGCTTCTCTCTCTAAAAACTAACTTTCCCTCCAAAACTAATCTAAACTAAACTAATGATCAAAAGTGTATCAATTCCCCTTCAATCCTTAGCTTAAATAGCATAAAAAATGAGTTGGATTGGGCCCACAAGGCTTCTAAAATTGCTAGCCACGAGTTGCATTAAGTGAAGCATGTGCACCCATCGGCGCATCCACGTACCGTGCATGTGCGCGCCTCTATGCGCAATGAAACTATGGAAGCCCCGGATGTTAGCTTTCCAACGCAACTGAAACCGCATCATTTGGACCTCTGTAGCTCAAGTTATGGTCGATTGAGTGCGAAGAGGTCGGCTTGACAGCTTTTGCGATTCCTTCATTTCTTCATGAGTTCTCCATTTTTACATGCTTTTCCTTCATTTTCTTGATCCAATCTTTGCCTCCTAAATTTGAGATCACTTAACAAATATATCAAGGCATCTAATAGAATCAAGGTGAATTAGATTTAGCTATTTTACGACCTAAAAAGCATGTTTTCACTCTTAAGCACAATTAAAGGAGAATTTACAAAACCATGCTATTTCATTGAATAAATGTGGGTAAAAGGTTATAAAATCCCCTAAATCAAGCACAAGATAAACCCTACAAATAGCTGGTACGACTGACCTCTGGCATCCTTCCTCTACTGTGCTACAGGGAGGCAAATATCAGCAAGGACCTGGTCCAGCCTCTGGTTAGTGTTGACCCTCTATGTGTAGGAGTGAGGGTCATCTCGGGATGGTGGCAGGTGAAGTATCTCCCTCACCCTCTCTGGACAAATCTCCATAATCGCCCCTCGGACCATGGTGCGCTAGTTTTTCAGATCGGATTAATGCTCATGGCATGCTTGTAGGTCACCCAGGCGTTGGCATAGAACTCCCTGACCATAAGCACGCACACGTCAGTCAGAGGGTTGGTCAGAACTTCCCAACACCTCCTCAAAATTTGTTCCCGGATCTCCAGGTACTCCTTCAGCTGGAGATCAAAGCGGACCTCGGGAATCACTTTCTTTTTGCTCACTATCTCATGGAAGTGATCCTCGTGGGTATTGGAAAAAAATTGGGTGAAATCATAAGGACCGGAGACAGGTGCCTTCTCTTTCCTCTTTCTTGAAGAGGATTCACCCGTTTTAGGTGCCATAGGGATAGTAAAAATGTAGAAAAAGTGGAGCACCCAACACCAAACTTAAAATATTTGCTCATCCTCGAGCAAAGTAAGAGAGAAAATAGAAAACATATAGAAAAAGGGAATGTGGTAAAAGGGAAAAATAGAAGAAATAGATGAAGGAGAGAGGGTGGGGGACGGTGCTGAGATGGGTAAGGAAAGGGAAAGAGGGCATTGTATGTAAGGCAAGAAAAAGTGAGAATGAAAATGGGAATTTTAGGCGTGATGAAAGGAGTTGAAGAAGGGAGTATTTATAAGTGGGGGGGTTCGGTTATAGGGGAAAGGGTGGGAGGGAAACGAGTTTGAATTGTGGTAAATTGGGTAATGGGTAGTGAATTTGGGGAAGGTAAAAATGGAGAGATTGAAGGGATGTGATTGATGAATGGAGAGGTGATAGGTGTATGGAGAAGTGGATGGAATAGTGGGTAGGGAAGAGAGAGAAGGAGTGGGTTGAATGGTCAAAGTGGGTGGGAGTTGGGGTTTTAACCATTGGTTAAACTCCCTCCTTCATATTCAAAACTAACGTGCCTGGCGCTAAACGCCAGGCTCGGTGTCTAGCACCAGTAATGGCACATCCTTTTTTTTTGAACGAGTCTTTGGTGCTAAACGCGCAGCTGGCATTTAGCGCCCTTGAAGGTTTTACAAAGGGATCCTTTGTGGGCGTTAAATGCCCACTTGGTGTTTAACGCCAGCTCCTGCTTCTTTTTTTGGCGTTAAACACCCTCCCTGGCATTTGCGCCCAAGCACTTCAAGTCAACTTGCTCCAGGGTATTCTATTCTTCTTTCTGAGTCCTCCTATCCCTGTTCTAAGCACTGTGCATGATCAAAGACAAAATTAAACCAAGGAAACTATGAAAAATAGTGAAAACTAAATGAAACTCAACGGGATAGCTCGACGGTGGTTGGGCGTGGTACTTGGCTTCGACGGCGGTAGCCCAGCGACAGCGGCGACCGCAATGCTGCCCTTCCCTCGCGTGCGCACCCTCTCTTCTCTCTTCTTCCTCGGCTCAAAGCACAGGTTTGCTTCCATTCTTCCCTATCTTTCTTTCATTTTCGGTGGCTATGTGTGTGTGTGTTTAGTGTGCTTCCATTGAGAGAGAGAGTGAGGAAAGGGTGGGTTGGGTTTCGAAGGAGGTGAGTGAAGTAAGTGAGTATGAGTGGCGGTGAATAGTTAAGGTTAGTAGGTTCCAATTTGGGAATTTAGGATTAATAAATGAGGGTAATTTTAATAAAGTTAGGGTATAATATACAAATTTAAAATATAATTTAATCCCTTAAACTTATTTTTAAAATATTACTTAATTATCAATTTGCTAATTGACTTTTAATCAAGTATTCTAATTTAAAATTAGAGATATCATAATTAATTTTTTTGTTTATAAAAATTAAAGTATTAAATTTCAAAATCTCAATTATTTAAACTAAATCTTATAAAATTCTTATTCTTTTACAACTATTAAGTTTTATAATTAAAATATAGAAAAGTATTCAATATTATAAGGTTATGTAAAATTTCTAATTTAATTTTCAAAACTTGATTTAATTACTTTTAATAAAATAATTTCTGAAAATAAAATCTCTAATGAATAAATAAAGAAATTAACTCATAATAAGATTTTGCAAAAATTCTGGGTCTTATATCCTACCCACCTTATAAAAATTTTCATCCTCAAAAATTAGAATAATACATAAGATATTACATAATTTTAATATTTTTCTATTGAATACTTTAGAAAAAAAAAGTTTTGGCATATATATAAATTTGTAAATACCAGATAAGCTATAAAACTTAGATATAGGGAAGAGTGTGGTGTAAAGCAGAAGTTACAAGATAGGTTCAAATCAAAGAGATTACATAGTTTCAACATCAAGGGCTTTAACATAGCTCACTATCATAACTCCCAACTGTACTTTATCAAACGAATCATCTAAAAATTCTCAACCTCAAAAAAAATTCGAAGGATGATTGTGGAATAGAATTAGGCAGCAAAATAGTCAATTCTAAACTTTTTTCAGTCTAAAATAAGAACTCTAGAAATAGACTATAAGGAATAATGCATCACACTAAACAAGATCAGTTTACGTCAAGGAGTTACACAGATCACATAGAGGAGTTCAAGGTTAGGAACTATGATGTAAAAATTTAAGAGATGTTCAAGAATATGGTTAAATTAAGATATACATTAGACATGAAGTAAAAGAATCAAATTACATAGTTAGCTTAATTCGAATCGTAACTTTTAGGGTTCAAACTGCTCAAGATTTAAAGATCATGCATCACGCTAAATCAGGTTCAAGATTAGTTCAATAAGCACAGGATTCATGAAGAAGAGTATAATAAATGATAAAGATGGCTATCTTTGAAAGACTCAAGCAAACGCAGAAATACAATCAATCAAGGTTATGGACGAATAATAAAATATGAGCTAAGAATGGTCGAATCGTAGTTCAAGGAAGAAAACCGAGTCAAGGAACTCCAATGAGGATAGTAAAGAAGAAACGATATGCCAACCTAAGCGATGTAAACAAAAATCATAAGTCGAAACCAAGCTCAAAAAGTGAACTCTAGCATCCCTGAACCATGTGACTCGCATTACCCATTACTTATCAATTCCAATTCGCCTATAATAACCTATTAACTTCCCCATACACATAAGCCATCAATATTAAGTTGGCTAGACTTAACATCAATAGATATATAACGGTAAGCTAACAGCGTTAATCAATAAGCAGTCATATGCATAAAGCTCTAATTCTTGTTATCTGGATAAGACATACAACATGACAGACACTCAGAGTATGCAATGAAGCATAGTCTGTCCATTCCCAAGGCTCTAATCAGGATGAACTGCTCTGAAATCATAATGTAACACCCTTACTTTTAATACCTCATGATCGTACTAAAAGTTCAGGCGTTACTTACCTCTAAGTTGTTAATTTAATATTATAATTATTAAATATTGAGCCTTCACGAATATAAATAGAATCCTTTGTTATGAAATCGAAAAATCTTTACTTTAATTCACTTAATCACATAATTATATTCACATAATCATAATTACATAATCTTATTCAAAACTTTTCAAATACAAGTCCTTCCCCCTCTAAAATTTCAAAATGACAATTGACGAGGGATAAAGTCTCATCTAAACCAACAAACAGAAAATGAAAACATCTATATACATAAAGCTCCGTATTTCGATCGCGGCTTTGTGCCAAAGCTTCCTGAACTTGTTACTGAAAAAGAAATTCTATAGGAGAGTGAGAACATCGTCCTCGAAAGGGTTCTCAGTAGAGGGTTTCAGAATTGTTATAAGAAGATACGTATAAAGAGAAAAATTAATTTCAAGACAGTGATTATTGTTCGTCCTATGAATCTTTCTAAAAAAACAACGGCTAATCGTCCAAAACCTTTTCAAAGAAACAATATTTAATTTTCCAGAAATCCAAAACCTTTCTTTTCTTATAAGAAAATCTTAATTAGTCTCCTAAACTATATGAATGACCAACCTGTTCCAAGCATAGGTTCATTAAGTCTATGCTGAACCAGCTTGATTTTTCAAACTTTACTAAAACGTCAATCAGAAACCAATCGCAGCCCCCAGCTCAAGCAACTGAAACAAATCAACAATTAAATCATCATCTCATCAATAATTCCCAATCTCAAAGGTACCACAATAGAAACGAACACAGACAAAACAGACAAGGAAAACACAGGTATATATAGCAGTTACAGTAAATAGCTCAGATAGCAGTTATTAACAGTTAAGCAATTAGGCAAACCCAAACAAATTCAAACTCATGCAAAGTATACAAATGCATATGATGAATGTCTGTCCTATGGCTAATAAGCTCATTTGTCGGTTATATAGCCAAACCCGACATATCCGGTAGCTAACCCAGACACTGTCTCTCTGTTGCACATTAATACCATTAGAGGGATTATGTGCCCTGTCACCATTAGAGGGATTATGTGCCCTGTTACCATTAAAGGGAATAGGTGCCTTGTCACCTTTACAACCAGAGAGAAAACACAGACATACTCATCATCAACCAACCATAATTAAGATTCGTTTATCATATTCATTTAATTTCATAATTCAAACTCAGTTTTCATCATTCTTCTTCCTCATCTCTTTCCCGGAGCAAGTGGACAACGCCACTACTCCTTACCCGGGGTCACATGTCTCATTCATTTACAATTCATCTTTTTCGCACTTCATCAACCACAATTCATTTCTTTGTTAAAAAATAAATCTCAATCATAATTCTCTTCTCAATAATTCAATTCAAATCATGATTCATTATTTCCTTAAATAATCAAGTAAAATAATATAATTCAAAACATATAAATACACATGATGCATGCCTGTCCTACTGGCTATGAGCTCACGTGTTGGTTATTTTTCCAGAACTTGATACACCCAGTAGCTAACTCGTATATCATCTCTCTGACATGTATCCATTTTTTGGAATATAGTGCCTGTCACACTCTTGGAATATAGTGTCCGCTACACTCTTGGGATGTAGTGTCTGCCGCATTTTAGAGATAAAGTATTCCTACTCTCTTGGGGTATAGTGCCCACTACACTCTTGGGATATAGTGTTTGACACACTTTCCAGGGTAAAGTGTTCCCACACTATTGGATATAGTGCCAGCCACACTCTTGGGATATAGTTCCTGCCATACTATTAGGCAATAGTGCCCGACACACTTTACAAATGGAGAGAATATGATGCAACATGATAAACCCTATTTTTAGGGTTTATCTTATGTTGAATTTAGAGGACTTTATCAGCTTTTCTCACATTTATTCAATGAAATAGCGTGGTCTTGTGAATTTCTCCTAATTTATACTTAAGAGTGAAAACATGCTTTTTAGCACCCTTAATTTGCTAAATTTAATTTACTTTGATTCCATTCGATGCTTTGATATGTTTGTTGAGCGATTCCAGGTTTATAAGGCAAGGATTAGATTAAAAAAAGTGAAGAAAAAGCATGCAAAGTGGAGAATTCATGAAGAAATGAGGATTTGTGAAAAGCATAGCGCGTGACCAAGAAACTTCACCAAGTAACGCGAACACGTCACCCACGCATACGCGTGATAAGCAGCACGTGACCTCATTAAAGGAACACGCATGGGCAATTTCTGAGCTGCTTCAGGCCCAAATTCAACTCATTTCTGAAGTATTTAAAGCCAAAATCAAGAATGGACAAAGGGGAGAGCAATTAGGATAGATTAGTAACATGTTTTAGGTCATATTCTAGGTAGATTCGGTTAATTCTCTCCTAGATTAGGTTTTAATTCTTGTCTTGATTTAGTTTTCTTTGCTATTTCTTGTCGTTGCATCTTTGTTCTCTTAGTTCTTCTTGTTAATTTCTTATTTTGGTCACTTTTATGTTTATGAGTGATGGATGAAAAAATGTCGGTAAAGATTTTTCACAAAAATATCGCAATGTAAGTATAGTCTAAACTGACAATTAAACCTCAATCAAAATTTAATTTGTTTGTCACTAAAGCAAACCCAATAAAAAATAGACCGAAGTATTTAAACCCCGGGTCATCTCTCAAGGAATTGCAGGGAAGTGTATTTATTATTGGTTATGGAAAGGTATATTTTTGGGTTTTGAAATAAAGAACAAGTAATGTAAATAACAAGGAAATAAAATAACAACTAAGAAAAGTCCTAGCAAGGATTGAGAATTGGAATTCCTATCCCCATTATCATAGTCACTTGTGATGGTAATTGCCTTTTGTTCTCACTTAGTTAACCTCTAACAATTGAAGGTAAGTCAAGTGAGTAATTCAACTTGAGTTCAAGCCAACTAGCAAGTCTCAATCACCAATCAACAAATGAATTTTGATAATTCAAGAGTCTCTAATTGATCAATCCAAGTTAAGAATATAAAAAATCTAATTTAAAATCCAACCAAGCATTTTATCAAACACTCGGTGGGCACAAATTAAAAACATAGAAAATTAACAAGGAATAATAAAACCTAAGACTAATAATTGCAAGAAATAAACAATTAACAATTAAATAAAGAAACCATAAACATGAAACATAAAATTGCATTAAAAAGGGGATTGAGAGTAACATAAAAGTTCGTAAACTAAATGGGAAAAACAAAGGATTCAATAAGAGTAATAGATAACAAAAGTGCTATAACAAGTAAGAGTGGAAGAAAACTAAATTAAAACAAAGTAGAAATCTAAAATTGAGAAAAGCTAAACCTAAAAACCCTAAAACCTAGAGAGAGGGGAAAGCCTCTCTCTCTAGAAAACTACATCTAAAACTAACTAATGTGTGAATGAGAAGTGAATGATTGATCCCCCTTCCAGCTCCACTCTGCAGCCTCTAATAAGTGTTTTTGGGCCCGAAACTGCGTCAAAAAGAGCCCAGAAATCGCCTCCAGCATTTTCTGCAAATTGCAGCACATGACGTGATAAACCACTATTTTATGGTTTATCTTGTGCTTAATTGAGTGGTTTTTATCAAGTCTTTGCACACTTATTCATACAAATTGCATGATTTTACAAATCCTTCCTAATTCTGTGATATAGTTAAAAACTTGCTTCCTAATCCTTTAAATTGTGTATTTTAATACCCCTTTTTACCATTCGATGACGTGATCTATGTGTTAAGTGTTTTCAGGCTATATAGGGCAGAAATAGCTTAGAGGATGGGGAGGAAGCTTACAAAAATGGAAGGAGCACAAGAAATAAAAGAGATAACTAGCGACGATCGATGCGCACGCATGGCTCACGCGTGCGCGTACCTGACGCATACGCGTGACACACGAAGATGACCATTGACGCGTACGCGTGACATGCGCCACGTGCAGAAAACGCAGAAGATGATGGAGGCAATTTTGGGCTGAGTTTGGACCCAGTTTTTGGCCCAGAAACGCAGACTAGAGCCAGGGGACAAGCGAAGACACAACACACATTCTCATTCGCATAGTTTTTGGTTTAAGATTGGAATCTTAGAAAAAAACACTGCTTCCTCTAGGTTTTCTTCACATTCATAGTTTAGAGTTTATTGCTTTTGATTTGGATATTGAGAAGAGTTACTACCTCCGTTGAAGTTTCTACTATTCTAGTTTGTTTCCTTATTCCCTTACTCTTTTAATTGCCCATTAACCCTGTTCAGATACATATGTTTATGATTTTGGGGTTTATTAATGCAAAGAATTATTTTTACTTTTAGTTAATTTTTAGTTATTATTTTATTTAGTTCATCATGTCTTCTTTTTATTCCCTTTATATGTCTGTGAAAGTGGTATTCATGTCAATAGAGTAGACTCCCAACTTGACTTGGGAGTTGATTAAAAGGAGACCCTTGAGTTGGAAAACTCAAGTGTAATTGGGAATTGGAAGTTGTTGGCTGGCTCTCTAGTCACTAATGCTAATCCTTCCATAGGAGGGGATTAGGACTTCTGAATTGGAGCTGGTTCAGTTACTTGACTTTCCTTTATTCGGTAGGGATAACTAAGTGGAGACAACAACCTATTACCATTACACTTGGGAGAATCCAACAAGGATAGAACTTACAATTAATCTTCTCCCAGTCAAGGCTTTTTATTTTAATACATAAAACCTCTTGTTAATTTCTAGTACTTTAATTTATTATTATTTTAATTTCCCGTTCTCCAACTCTAAAATTTCTCAGAAAATTCCTGACTAATAAAATAGCACTCTTTTGTCAACTCGTTGGGAGACGACTTGCGAATTCTACTCCCAGTATCTTTATTCTAAATTTGTGACAACCCTTTTAAATTGATAAGCGGAATTTTCGTCAGTTAAGAACTGTACTTGCAACGCTGTTCTATATTAAAATTCTTAATTGGCAAATATCTGCCACGTCAATTTTTGGCGCCGTTGCCGGGGAGTTGTAATAGTATGCTAAATTATTGGTTGGTGTAAATATTTTTAATTTTACATATTTGTGTATTTTATTTTATTTTATTACCATGAGCTGTATGTTTCTTTCATTGAATGACGCGTACATTGCCTGATCCGAGCTTAGCCGCGTTTGATCCCGAAATTGAAAGAACTATTTCACGTATCAGGCGAGCTCAGCGTCGGTTAGCCTCTGAGGGTGGTGAAGTGGTTACTACCAATTCACCAGTCTCTTCTGAAGGTGAATCTGAATTGCCATCTGAGGAAGAAACAAGCTCCTCTTCTACTGATTCTATTGATTTACGTGCAGGTAATATGGCGGAGCCCAGAATGATTACTCTCTAGGAGGCAGGAGCTCCAGACTTTACACTGCAACCGTATCAAGCGCGTCACCCAAATTTGGCTGCAGATTTTGAACTGAAGACTGCGCTAATCAACTTACTGCCCAAGTTTCATGGCTTACCTGCTCAAGAGCCTATCAAGCACCTTAGAGATTTTTAGACAGCCTGCTCAACTACTAGGCGTCATGGTGCAGACGAGACTACTATTTGGCTATATGCCTTCCCATTTTCTCTTGAGGGAAAGGCAAGGGAGTGGTTCTACACCAACCTGAAGAAGTTATTACCAATTGGGATCTGCTTAGAAGGGAGTTCCTGGAAAAATACTTTCCAGCTGAAGTTACAGATAGACTGAGAAAAGAAATTTCCTGCATTCTCCAAGGTGAGTCAAAGACTCTTTATGAGTATTGGAAACGCTTTGGGAATCTCCTAGACTCATGTCCCCACCACAAGATTGACCAATTGGTGTTGATTAGCTATTTCACACAAGGCATGAAGCCTCAAGACAAGACTACACTAGATGCTGCGAGTAATGGCTCTCTGAAGAAGTACAAGACGGCGACAGAAGCTTGGCAATTGATCACCAACCTAGCAGAGTCTACCCGGAATGTAAAGCACAGGAACAACCATCCCAAGGCTAATACGGAGGTTTCTTCTAGTAGTAAGACTGCTGCTCTCACACAGACTCTAGGAGAGATGACCAACATACTGAAGCAGCTATAGCTAAATCAACAACAACCTCAGCCTCCCCCACAACAACAGTGTCAACAGTTGGTTCCTTAGAGAGTGTGCAGAATATGTGCCTGCTATACTCATTACACTGATGAGTGTCTGCAGCTCCAACAAGAAGACAACACTTTGGCAGCTATTCATAATTTCTATAACCGCCCGAATCATGGATACTATCAACAAGGCAGTAATTATAACCAAGGTGGAAACTACAATCAAGGTTGGTAAGATAACTCCAACCAAGGCTAGAGAGACAATTCCAACTAGGGGTGGAGAGATAATTCAAACCAAGGATGGAGGGACACTTATAATCGAGGAGGCAGAGACAACAGTGGGAATCAGAGGTGGAACAACAACAACAGACAGCAGAACCAAAACCAGCCTTATAGAGCACCTCACCAAGGGCAGTCCCAAGTGCCTCAGAACAACCAATAGCAGGCCCCTCAAATCACTTACCCCCCATATTCTTCTAATGACGAGATGCTTCGCTCTCTTGAGCAAGGACAACAAGACATTCAGAATACACTTACCTCTACCATAAACGGTCTGAATGCTACCCCACAAGCACTTGTCTACCGAATGGAATCATTATCTACCCCCCAACAATCAACCTTCAAGCTCCAGTGCAATTCCTTTTCAACCTTTACCTAACCCCAAATGTGGAATCAATGCCATCACTTTGAGGTCTGAAACCACACTGCAAGAGAGGAGTCATGAGGAGCCAAGCTCAAAGGAAGACATTCAAGTTGAGGACATTGTTGAGGTAGAAGATGTTGAAGAAGAAGAGGAAGTGCAGGACATGGTTGAAGAAGAAGCAACTCAACCAGGGAATGAAGCACCAAAGGAAGATAAAGTTACAAGAGAAGCCATTCCCATTGCATTTCCACACCTTGCTAGGAAACCAAGGAAGCAGATGGAGCTAGACCCCAAGATGGTGGAGATCTTCAAAAAGGTTGAGGTAACCATTCCCCTTTTTGATGCCATTCGTCAGGTACTTAAATATGCAAAGTTTCTAAAAGATTTATGCATGAATAAAGATAAAATACAAGATTTAGAAACTATTCCTCTAGGTAGCTCTATTTCTACTTTAATGGGTGATATACCAGAAAAATGTAGTGATCTAGGTCCATGCATGGTTACTATTACTATAGAAGGTGTAAAATTTTCTGACTGCATGTGTGATTTAGGCGTGTGTGTGAGTATCATGCCATTATCTGTATATGATGCCTTGAGACTCTCTCCCTTAAAAAGGTCGATAGCACGTCTTGTTTTGGCAGATAAAAGTATAATCTCGGTGGTAGGAATTGCTGAGGACGTGCTGGTGAGCATTAAGGGGCTAACATTCCCTATTGATTTCTATATTTTGGAGATGCCCCCTAATGACTTAGGAAGACCATCATCCATCCTCCTTGGAAGGCCATCTCTAAAGACTTCAAGGTTCAAATTGGATGCATTCTCAGGAACCTACTCCTTTGAAATAGATGGCAGAGCAGTGAGCTTCAACCTGGATGAAGCCATGAAGCATCCTCCGGAAGATCATTCCATCTTCCAGTGCGACATCATTGATGAAACTGTAGCCACAGTTCACCAAAAAGAAGTAGAAGAGATGCATATGGGGCAAGGTGCAAGTGTGGGGAAGCCCTCTGAACAAGATGAAGACACTTTGCCACCATCACTAGCTCCAGATGATCAAGTGCCTAGCCATGAGCAGCTAATGGAGTTGAAGCCTCTTCCACCCCACCTCAAGTGTGCTTACCTTGAGGATCATCATAAGCTACCAGTTATTATTGCAAAGGATCTCACTTCCAACAGGAAGAGCAGCTGCTTAGTGTGCTGAGAAGACACAAAAAAGTAATTGGGTGGAGCTTGGTGGATATTGTAGGCATCAGCCCTCAAGTTTGTGAGCACCAGATATTTTTAGAAGAAGGAGCAAGGCCTTGTCCATCAACCTCAAAGGTGGTTGAACCCCACCATCTTAGAAGTTGTCAAGAAGGAAGTGACCAGATTGCTTGAAGCTGATATCATCTATCCAATCTCAGAAAGCGAATGGGTCAACCCAGTACAAGTGGTGCCCAGGAAGTTTGGAGTCACAACAGTGAAGAATGAGCATAGAGAGCTCCTGACAACTAGAGTGCAGAATTCTTGGAGGCTGTACATTGATTATAAACGCCTCAACCAGGCTACTCGCAAGGATCACTACCCACTGCCCTTCATCGATTAGATGCTTGATCGCTTGTTAGGTAAATCATACTATTGCTTTCTAGATGGTTACACTAGGTATTTTCAAATTCATATAGCTCTTGAAGATTAGGAGAAGACTACTTTTACATGTCCCTTTGGAACGTATGCATACAAAAGGATGCATTTTGGCTTATGTAATGCACCGGCTACTTTCCAAAGATGCATGATGAGTATTTTCTCAGATCTTATTGAGAGCTGTATGGAAGTTTTCATGGATGAATTTAGTGTGTTTGGTGATTCATTTGACCATTGCTTGGATAGTTTAGCTAGAGTATTAGACAGGTGTGCTAGTTCAAACCTTGTATTAAATTTTGAAAAATGTCATTTTATGGTAAAATAAGGTATTGTGCTAGGACATGTTGTTTCTAATACTGGTATTTCTGTGGATCCAGCAAAGGTATATGTGATTTCTAGTTTATCTTACCCCTCCTCGGTAAGGGAAGTCCGTTCGTTCCTTGGTCATGCAGGTTTCTACCGGAGATTTATCAAGGACTTCAGTAAGGTAGCATTGCCTTTATCCAGACTACTGCTGAAGGATGTTGAGTTCGAGCTGAGTGAGGACTGCATGAAAGCGTTTGATAAGTTGAAGATCGCCTTGACTCAAGCTCTGATTGTGAGAGGACCAGACTGGAGCCAGCCTTTTGAGATTATGTGTGATGCCTCCAACCATGCAGTGGGAGCGATGCTGGCTCAGCGCGAAGGTAAGGACCCTTTTATAATTGCTTATGCTTCTAAGACCTTAGATGCTGCTCAGTTTAATTATACTACCACTAAAAAAGAGCTTCTGGCTATTGTTTTTGCTCTGGATAAATTCTGAGCCTACTTGCTTGGTACTAAGGTGGTAGTATACTCAGACCATGCACCTCTAAAATATTTGTTAGCTAAAAAAGAGTCCAAACCAAGGTTAATACGTCGGACATTGTTGATGCAAGAATTTGATTTAGAAATCAAAGATAGGAGTGGTTTTCAGAATTTAGTGGTGGACCATTTGAGTCGCCTAGAGCACATTAAGATTGACTCTACTCCTATCAATGATGCTTTTCCATTTGATAGCTTGCATGGAATATCTGAAGTAGCTCCTTGGTATGCTCCAATAGCTAATTATCTAGTTAGTCATACCTTCCCTCCTAATTTTACTAAGCACCAAAGGGACAAGCTGAAAAGCGAGTCCAAATATTATATATGGGATGACCCATATTTATGGAGGTATGGTATTGACCAGATAATTAGAAGGTGTGTACCTCAATCATAATTCCAGTCAATTTTAGAGGCCTGCCACTCTTCTGAGAGTAGAGGACATTTTAGCCCTCAAAGAACAGCTAGAAAAATTTTAGACTATGGATTATGGTGGCCCATTCTTTTTAAGGATGCTACTGCCTTCTGTAAATCTTGTTTCCCATGACAGAGGTTTGGGAATATATCCAAGAGGGATGAGATGCTCTAACAGCTTATGCTATTCTATGAAATTTTTTATGTTTGGGGCATTGACTTCATGGGTCCATTTCCAAACTCTAGTGGTTTCTTATATATATTGTTAGTTGTAGATTATGTTTCTAAATGGGTGGAAGCAATTCCTACCCGTACTGATAATGCTAATGTTGTTGTCTCCTTTGTTAGAAACCATGTTATCTGTCACTTTAGATCACCATGAGTAATCGTGAGTGATCAAGGCACTCATTTCTATAACAGGAGATTAACAAGTCTACTGAAGAAACATGGCATTGTGCACAAGGTAGCAACAGCTTACCATCCCCAGACCAATGGGCAAGCCAAGGTGTCTAACAGAAAGATAAAGAGCATATTGGAGAAGATAGTCAAGCCTCATAGGAAGGAGTGGAGCACCAGACTTGTAGATGCGCTCTGGGCTTATCGGACAGCGTATAAGACACCCATAGGAATGAGCCCCTTCCGCATAGTGATGACATGTCATCATGTCATGTTTTTCTATGCTTTTTCAGATAAGAAATTGATGATTAGTGCTTAAATATTGCATTCTTTTGTACTTAAATGATATATTTCTTTGATCTTTTGATTTCATAAACTTTGTAGGAAATAAGAAGAAAAAGAAGCAAAAAAAGCACAAAATAAGCTAAAAAGAAGAAAAGAGAAATTTTGGGCATGTTTTGAAGATTGAGCACGCTTTGGAACCTTAGGTCACGCTTTTTAAAGCGTGGCCCATGACCATGGAGCCTTGGCATTAACATCATGAACTATCATGCATTAATGCTTATGCATGCATGCATTTAATTATTAAGTGATCAAATGAATGAAATGAATGCATGCATGAAACATTTAATTAATAATGCCAAATGAATGAAATAAATGAATGCTATGTTAAGTAATTGGAATTACTAATTAAATGTAATAATATAATGAAAGCATGCATGCATGGAACAATTAATTACTAATGCTAATGACCGAAGGCGTTAAATGAATGAATGCTTTAACGTTAAAGCATTAGCATTATTAATTAAAGCCACACATTTCTAATGCAATTGGCAAATCAAGCTTTATGTTAATGCATTAATAAAAGCATGCATGTAATACATTAATAAGAAAGCCAATGAATGAAAGAAACAAAGGCTAGCGCTCATTAAAGGGAGCGCTACATTAAATTTTGTTCACTTTTTCGGGCTTTTCTTTAAGCCTTGTGACAGCATGACCATGCCTCTTTCAAAGGGCCATAACTTGAGCTACAGATGTCCAATTGATGCGCTTCTAGTTGTGTTGGAAAGCTGACATTTAGAGCTTTCCAACGATATATAGAAATCTATATTTGGCATGAAATTGAAGTACAAGTGATAGGCATCTTTAAGGCCCAAGAAAAACACTCAACCAAGGGAGCAAAGGCCAGCACCAAGGCTCGAAGGGGGAACCAAGCAAGGCTGGGCGCATCAATGACAAGGAGGAGTAGCGCTCAAAACTTCAAGCGTAGCGCTTCCTCTTGCTACCTTTTTCGTGTCTCCAAGCCAAGCAAAGCATGCGCACCAAGACGCACAAAGCGAAGGCCAAGGAAGGAGCGCTAAAAAATTCAAGCGTAGCGCTCCCTTTCCTTCACTTTTTTGTGCCTTTCATGAAGAGCTAGCCAAGGAAAGCAAAGCTCACCCACTCACCAAGGAAGCAAGCATCATGTAGCGCTCAAAGATTGAGCGGAATGCTCACTTAGTGAACGCTATGGGCAAGGACCAATTGAACCAGGCAACCCTGACCCATGCCACTTGAACCAAGCCATCCAGATTCACTCTCATTCAAGTCCAAAGCAAGCAAAGCCCATTAAACATGATTCAAAGGCACACAGAGAAGCTAGATTAGGAATTTTATTTGTAATTTTTTTCAATTTCAATTTTACTTTCATTTTGTAAAGCATATATAAAGGACTCAATTTCATTTCATTAAGGAGGCTGGCTCTGCTAGAGAGCAATGGGAGTATGAGCAGAATAGAGAGCTCTTTGTTTAAATTTTCCTTTGTGAACTTGAGAATTGGAACTGAGATTTAGGATTTCTTTTCTTTTCTGTTTCATTTTCCTTCCTCTGCAATTTCCTTTCTGTTTTGATCGAGAGAGCGTTGAGCTTTTGGCTTTCTTTCTGTTTATGCTATTTCATTGAAATTGTTAATTTCTCTTTGAGATTTCAGAATTGATCTAAGTCTTCTTGCTGATTTACTTTTCTGCTACAATTTCCTTCTCTGTGATTTTTACTTTCTGTTCCTATTGCTCCCAATTTATTTTCCTGCACTTTTGTTCCTCTGCACTTTACATTTGAGCTACTGTGATCTGAATTTAATTTTTCTGCACTTTAAATTTCCTGTCACTTGTTCTCAAGATCTCTTCAATTGTTTGCTTTACTGCTTTCCTTTAATTTTCCAGCACCCAGCCCCCTTTACATTTCATGCAATTTACCTTTCTTGTCATTCAAGATTCTGCCAATTTACATTCCTTGCTCTTTACGTTTCTACTCATTTACTTTCTGCAACTTTAAATTTCTTGTCATTTACATTTTGTTGGTCACTTTTCACCCAATTCACCAATGTTAGCTTGACTAGACTAATCACCTCACTAAAGTTACTTGATCCATCAATCCCTGTGGGATTGACCTCACTCTTGTGAGTTATTACTACTTGATGCGACCCGGTACACTTGCCGGTGAGTTTGTGTGGAATCGTCTTTCCACCCATCAAGTTTTTGGCACCGTTGCCGGGGATTGATTTAGATCAACAATGATTAAGTGCGTGAGAAGCCTAGATTAAGCATCTTTGTTTTTGTTCTCAGTTTTAAGTTGATAGCAAGGTGTTTGAGTTATTGCCTCACTAAGAAATTTTTCTTTGTGACATGAATTTCAATTTTCAATGGTGTTGTGTTTTATAAAATTTAATTGGAGTTCAACTCATCTTGTGATCAAACAAATTTTATGGGATATTACCCACCATCACCAATCTCTAATGATGGCTGGGGATATCACCAACAAATTACAGATCCTGAGCACTCCAATCCATGGAGATATGTCTCAGAACCAAGAGAATCATATGGGATACTTCCCACCACCACAAAATGATTCAAGTCATTATTCTAATGGTGGTTGGGAGTATCACCAAGAATTAAAAGAGTAAGAACACCTCCCAAAACCATAAGATGACTCGTACTGCTATAACAACCACTCATATTGTGGCTCGGAAAGTGAAAATCAAAGGAATCTTGATGATCCATACTTTGTTCATCAAGAAACATCATCACTGGAGTGTGCTTTCAATAAATTCATGCAAAATTATCCACCAATGTTACAAGAAGATCCATACTGTGATGAATTCAACAATTCTTCAAGTTGTGCTTGGGAGGACCAAAACTAGAAAGCATATCACAGTTCATACTCCACTTATTAAGAGCCATCATCACTTGAGCAAACCTTCAATTCATTTGTGCAAACTTGTCCAACCTCACCTCCTTGCTCCCCATTTGAAAGTTCTTCATTACTTGATTTTGCCTCAACACAAAGTCTCCTCCAAGATCCATACAACTCATTCTACCAACCACAAAACTTATTCCACAATCCACAAAATTCATTCCATACCACTCAAAATAACATCACCACAACACATCCATATCCTCAAGATTGCTCTCAACCTTCTTCTCTTGAGCTAGCAGTTGAGGATTACCTTCAATGGTCCAAAGAATCCTTAGAAAGCCGATGTCAAGTCATTGAAAGACAAGGACAACTCTTGGAAAAACAAAAACAATCATGGAAAGAAATCCTTTTCAAGAAGATGGATGGGCATTTAGAGCAAAGCAGGAGAAACTCAGGAGAACCAAGAATTGAGGATAAAGAACAATCTGTGAGTGAGGAAGTGGAAGACAAGAACAAAAGGTCCCTGTGTCAAGTGAAATTGCAATGAAGGATGAAGAACATGAGCCAAGGATTTTATATTCATAGAGGCTAATTGAAGTGACAATGGAACATGATGACTCCCTCCCAAAGGACTTAATGGAAGATCAAGCAGAAGAAGGGGAGGAAGCCAATCAAGAAGATTCACGCTCAATTGAAGCTGAGGATTACATAGATGAAGGGCTCATTGAGCCAGCAATTCAAAAGGCTCTGGATGAAGATAAAACTCCAATAATCACACAGCAACCAAGTCTTAAATCCAAAGAAGTGAAGGCAACTAACAAGAGCACCAATCCTGTCCCTGATCCAGCAGGCAAGCTCAATCAAGCCATTTACAAAAGGAAGCTTGCTGAGGAGAGGCCAAGACAAGGGACAATAGCTGAGTCTTCTCCCCCCTTGAGGTCATTCCTCTTAACAAACTGGACGAAGAGAAAGAAAGTGAAGAACAACATGTCAAGTTAATGACACTAAAAGAGCGCTTGTTGGGAGGCAACCCAACCTTAGGTAACATTTCATTCCTTTGCTTTGTTCATTTTCTCTGTCTGTTTTGTTTAAATTTCAATAAATTGGTATATGATTACATTCTAAGTTTGGTGTTGCCCTGCAACAATTTGTTTTCAATCTTTTTGGATGATTGCATCAAAAATGAAAGTGTCACACTAAGATTCTAAGTTTGGTGTGCCACTTAATTCTCTATGCAATTCATTAAGCAACACCACTTGCCTGCATAATCATAATGCCCTTTGCAGTGTTATCTTTCTTTTAGTTAGACAATTTTAGTTTTCTCTTTGTTTTAGTCATTTACGTATTTTTAATGCTTTCTTCTATTAACTATTTTTGTTAATACATCACTAAGAGATCCTTATTCATGACAGATTCTTGGCTTGGTGATTGTACTTAACATACAACAGTTTCATTTGCTTAGTTTTAATTCAAATAAATTGACATATGATTGCATTCTAAGTTTGGTATTGCTATGCAACAAAATTTGGTTCCAATCCTTACTAGATACTTGCATCAATTCCAAGTGAAAGTGTCACACTAAGTTTGGTGTGCCACTTATCTTTTATGCCATGTATCATGCACACCCTCTTATGTTTGCAATCACAATGTCTTTGTTTCTTGTGCCTTGATTGTTATCCTTAATTTTTCTTGCTTAGAACACATGTACTACTAACGTTTCATTGTGTAAGACACTCATGATCCATGTTAGCCCCATAGCCATTGTTCTAATTATTGCTTGAGGATGAGCAAGCATTCGGAGTTTGGCAAGGGAAAGGGAAGAATAGAAGGAAAAGGATAATAGTAGAGAAGGTAAATTACAAGGTTGTAAAGTTCCTCTTCCTCTCATTTGTTTCCAGCACTTTAAATTGCATGATTGTCTTTATCTTCTCTGTATGCATGTGTGGTATGAATAAGCATAGCCTGAATTTTGATTTACAACATGTTGCTATGACATTATGACTACCAACTTAAGTTTTGTCAATTCAAAAGCAATAAAGCATCATGATCATAAACAAACAAGGAATTAAGAAAACTTAGCATGTGCATACAAGTATTGGAAGGCTATTATGGTTAACTGTTGCTCAAATGCATTAGATTTTATTTAATTGAAGTTTTCATCTAGGAAATTTTGTGAAATCTTTTGAAATCATGAAAACCTTGAAGAAGCAATTGCAAATTGAGGCAAGAAAGAAAAGGGGAAAGAATGAGAAAGATGAAGGCTCTGAGTACCAATGACAATTCAATTGTTAAGTACTTGTGGTGTTTATGTATCAAGCAAAAAGCTTGAAAATAAAACACTTAGAGTCAAGGTTAGGCTCAAGTGCAAATGCACTCCCTTAAAGCTCAAGGCTCTGAGCATCAATGATTAAAGAGTTAAGAAAAGAAACAAATGAGCTTAAAGAAGTCCTCTAATTAAATTCTTGTGGTGCTTATATATCAAGTGGTAATACTTGAAAACAAAGCATTTAGAAGTCGTAGCTTTGTTATTAACTCATGGGGCAAAGCACCCAAAAGGAGAAGCTAATAAGAAAATGAAAAGCTTGTTTCAAGGAAGAAATATAAGGAAAAGATTTCATAAAATGAGCTAGATAGAAGCATCAATCATTTAAATTTCCTTTGTGATTGTAGCATGCATAGAAAACTAGCCGACCATGAACATTGAGTTGCTATTCTTCTTACCTTGGTTTGTTAAAATGTACTACATGATTCTTTTCTTGCTTGGGGACAAGCAAGGTTTAAGTTTGGTGTTGTGATGACATGTCATCATGTCATATTTTCTATGCTTTTTCATACAAGAAATTGATGATTAGTGCTTAAATATTGCATTCGTTTGTGCTTAAATGGTATATTTCTTTAATCTTTTGATTTTAGAAACTTTGTAGGAAATAAGAAGAAAAAGAAGCAAAAAAAGCACAAAATAAGCTAAAAAGAAGAAAAGAGGAATTTTGGGCACGCTTTGAAGATTGAGCACGCTTTGGAACCTTAGGCCACGCTTTTTAAAGTGTGGCCCATGACCATGGAGCCTTGGCATTAGCATCATGAACTATCATGCATTAATGCTTATGCATGCATGCATTTAATTATTAAGTGACTGAATGAATGAAATGAATGCATGCATAAAACATTTAATTAATAATGCCAAATGAATGAAATAAATGAAAGCTATGTTAAATAATTGGCATTACTGATTAAATGTAATAATATAATGAAAGCATGCATGGAATAATTAATTACTAATGCTAATGAATGAAGGCGTTAAATGAATGAATGCTTTAACGTTAAAGCACTAGCATTATTAATTAAAGCCATACATTTCTAATGCAATTGGCAAATCAAGCTTTATGTTAATGCATTAATAAAAGCATGCATGTAATACATTAATAAGAAAGCCAATGAATGAAAGAAACAAAGGCTAGCGCTCATTAAAAGGAGCGCTACGTTAAATTTTGTTCACTTTTTCCGGCTTTTCTTTAAGCCTTGTGACAGCATGACCATTCCTCCTTCAAAGGGCCATAACTTGAGCTACAGATATCCAATTGATGCGCTTTTAGTTGGGTTGGAAAGCTGACATTCAGAGCTTTCCAACGATATATATAAATCTATATTTGGAATAAAATTGAAGTACAAGTGATGGGAATCTTTAAGGCCCAAGAAAAACACTCAACCAAGGGAGCAAAGGCCAGCACCAAGGCTCGAAGGGGCAACCAAGCAAGGCTGGGAGCATCAATGACAAGGAGGAGTAGCGCTCAAAATTTCAAGCGTAGTGCTCCCTCTTGCTACCTTTTTCGTGCCTCCAAGCAAAGCAAAGCATGCACACCAAGACGCACCAGGCAAAGGCCAAGGAAGGAGCGCTAAAAAATTCAAGCATAACGCTCCCTTTCCTTCACTTTTTCGTGCCTTTCATGAAGAGCTAGCCAAGGAAAGCAAAGCTCACCCACTCACCCAAGGAACACTACAAGATTCAAGTTGATTTGTGGTGGTTTTTTTTCTTGTTTGTGGGGGTTTGAAACCCCTACCAAAAGGTTAGTAGGAGTTCCTTAAACCTCCAAAATTTGAGGTGTCACGAGCTGATTTGTGGCGGTTTTGTAAAACCCCCAAAATATAAGTTAGTGGCGGTTCTTTGTCTGCTTTGTGGGGGGTTTTGAGTTTAATTTTTGGCAGTTTTTTGAAATTTTTGTGGCGGTTTAAAACCTCCACAAAAACTGAAATTCCAAAAAAAAAAATTATATCAAACTGAACTGTTGCAAACAATTTAAAAGAAAGCTAAACATATTTGAAAGCTATAAACTACTATTATTGATTGAAAAAATTACATCAATCAAGCTAAAGATTATTTAACTTTAAAGAAATTGGTAATTAGTATGGAATGAACAAAAATTTAAACAAATTACATCAATCAAATTGGTATGAAATGAACAACTTAGATCAATTAAATTTACATATTTTATATGACCTAACAATATATAAAATGATATCAGATAGTAACCCACCACTGCAACAAGAAATGCGGCCTTAAGATTGCCACAGGCCTCACAGTAAGCTCTATTTGTCAGGAAAGGGAACTATCTGCTCAGGTAAGAAACAAATAATATCAATAAGCAAAAAATAAGCATTAACTTCAAGTAAAACCTATACAAAATATAAATATGGTAAAAAAACATGCTTCTGTAAAAGATAGAATCCTCATTCTTCTGAGAAACCCTTCACAAGGTGTTCTACGCCATCCTAAGGATCCCTTCTCCTATAATAACTCTTCAGCATAAAAATGTAAAACAAATTATTGTAACTTGTTTCAAACAAATTGATCTCATAGAAAATCTGCTAGATGGCTTTAATTGCTAGAGTTACATGCCATGACTAGTGACCTTTGCATGAATAAGGGGGCTTATCTCTACATTTCATCATTGACAAAATGCCATTTTTAAAGAATCATGAGCAATGAGTTTTATATAGTTAGCACTATAAAATATTAGCAAGGCCTCACCTGTTCCACTTTCCACTAGCACCAGCAGAATATCCCAGGATATTGCCAACTGCCATCCATGAACAAAATATAGCATTTACTACATTGTGTTGATCAGGACCTAATAATAGGAAAATTATTGTATCATGATGTTTCATCAATATTAAGAAGGTATTTAATACAAGATGAAAATCACGAATCCACATTGTGATTGTTGAGAACGTGAATAAAGAAAGCATGTAAAATAAGCAAATTCTACTTGAAAGGTCAGCCAAAAGTGCCCGAGCTGGTCCCTACAAATTAAAATTTGAAAACATAAAATGAAAACTTACTTTCTTTCATCAATATAAAGATAACAAAAAGAAGCACATTCTAATTCTTTGACCTTACCTGCACAGTGTTGTTGGCAAGATCCAGCATCCAGAACCCAAAAATAAATACAAGAGTAGCTCTTGTTCGGGTAACTTTAAATGTGCTAGAATTTCAAAAATATAAAATTTATTAGTATTTAAGTAGGTTAATAGACGTGAAATTTTAAAAGCAGAAGTGTGGTAAAACTAAAGAGTAAACAAGAATGAATAGATGGCAAGAAAAACCTACAATGCTCACTTGTATCTCCGAATAAATATCCAATGGTCTGCAAAAAATTCAATTAATATCACCAACATTACAAGACATAATTTAGCTAATATAAAATTAAGTGTCAAAGTAACCCAGATGTAAACAATAAGGACCACTAATGCTTACAGCCAAGGAAATCATAAGGGATCCTGCCAGAATTAATGGACCCTGTTATTTGTATGTTTAAATCAATCTAATAATGAATCATAAATTTGTCCAGACCAACACCCATATTCCATAGATAGATATATGTTATAAAGTTAATAAACATTCAGTGAAAAGGCATTGACGCTTGAATATAATTTAATCGAGCAATAGAAAAAAATAGGCATGAGAAGAAATTTAAAAAATTAATATAAAAATTAAAAATAAAGCAAGACTATATCACCTATCACAAGGCCAGTAATAGGGCCACAAAGCCAGATAAATGAAGAAAATGCATATCCTATACCCAACGTCGAACATCTGCACCAAAAATGAGTATACAGTTAATTGGAAAGCTGAATATAATTCTATAAAGACATACATTAAACATTGACAACAAATTAGTTAATACCAAAAGCATATATTAAAAAAAGGATAATCGCCCAAAACAAGTCAAGCAGAAAACCATGCAAGCAGATACACCTCTTATGCAACTAAAATAATTAAATAATAGAAATACTCCTCTGAGGCCAATTGCAATTGATCAACTTAGAGCTCAAGAGAATCTGCGCTCAACAGCTTGTGAAGTGACAACTTTGAAATACCAATTCTGTGGCGACTGGTGAATGCCAAATAGTGTCGAACAAAATTTCTGCGGACAGATAAACATTCTGTTCATGAAATCCACATAAAAGGTGGAAAAATAGCAATCTGGAATCATTGAAATCATAGAAGCAAGTGAGAAAGTATTCGCATGAAGCTGAACTAGGCACAAATTGGAGTTAATAGAGATCTCAAATTCAATTCATCTTTCTCACAGACATGGAGATTGTCTAAAAAAATTCTGGACGGAAGTGAGTGAGAAATTTAAGTCTCGAACTAAACAAGAATAAATTAGGAAGAAATTCTCATCGCAATAACTTGGAACATGAGAATCAGTTCCACGAGATCTGATAGCTTCGAACGCAGCTTCAATCAAAGCTTCCAGAGACTCCCGCTCGCACGCCTTCCAGATCTCCTCAGCTAGTGTTACCGCATCCGCGCCGAAACCGCGCTATGAGTCCTTCAAGCCATCGGAGCAAAAGCAGAACCAGCAGAAGAACCCGTCGTGGAAGATGACGCGGAAGCAGATCTAAGCATTACCTCAACGATTTGAATGCAATCATCACTGACTTGGAACGAAGGAGACAATGACGGCAACACCGGCAAGAAGATGAATGGCGGTGGCGGTGGCGGTGGCGGTGGCAATGACAATGACATTGAGATTCTAGAGTTTCAGAGAGATCTCACTCTCCTTCGTCCTTTCTCTCGAAGCCCTATTTTGAAGTTTTAATTTTTTTTTTGTTGGTATGGGCTGAGTGAATGAATAATTGGTTGGATTGGATTTTTTTTATAATTAATTGGATTGGGAGTATTATAACAATGAGAGTTTTTGTTAAAGGAGGTTTTATAATTTGCCACAAATAAAATATATTATGGAGGTTTTTAGTAACTCCCATTAAAAAAACTATCACAAACAAATAAAAATTTTGAAGTGGAAGCAAGCATCATGTAGTGCTCAAAGAGTGAGCGGAACGCTCACTTAGTGAACGCTATGGGCAAGGACCAATTGAACCAAGCAACCCTGACCCATGCCACTTGAACCAAGCCATCTGGATTCACTCTCATTCAAGTCCAAAGCAAGCAAATCCCATTAAACATGACTCAAAGGCACACAGAGAAGCTAGAATAGGAATTTCATTTTTAATTTGTTTTCAATTTCAATTTCATTTTCATTTTGTAAAGCCTATATAAAGGGCTCAATTTCATTTCATTAAGGAGGCTGGCTCTACTAGAGAGCAATAGGAGTAGGAATAGAATAGAGAGCTCTTTGTTTAAATTTTCCTTTGTGAAATTGATAATTGGAACTGAGATTTGGGATTTCTTTTCCTTTCTGTTTCATTTCCTATCCTCTGCAATTTGCTTTCGGTTTTGATCGAGAGAGCATTGAGCTTTTGGCTTTCTTTATGTTTTTTCTATTTCATTGAAATTGTTAATTTCTCTTTAAGATTTCAAAATTGATCTAAGTCTTCTTGCTGATTTACTTTTCTGCTACAATTTCCTTCTCTGTGATTTTTACTTTCTGTTCCTATTGATCCCAATTTATTTTCCTGCACTTTTATTCCTCTGCACTTTACATTTGAGCTATTGTGATCTGAATTTAATTTTCCTGCACTTTAAATTTCCTATCACTTGTTCTCAAGATCTCTTCAATTGCTTACTTTACTACTTTCCTTTAATTTTCCAGCACCCAGACCCCTTTACATTTCATGCAATTTACCTTTCTTGTCATTCAAGATTCTGCCAATTTACATTCCTTGCTCTTTACGTTTCTGCTCATTTACTTTCTGCAACTTTAAATTTCTTGTCATTTACATTCTGTTGGTCACTTTTCACTCAATTCACCAATGTTAGCTTGACTAGACTAATCACCTCACTAAAGTTGCTTGATCCATCAATCCCTATGTGATCGACCTCACTCTTGTGAGTTATTACTACTTGATGCGACCCGGTACACTTGCCGGTGAGTTTGTGTGGAATCGTCTTTCCACCCATCACCTAGTTTGTGGCAAGGCTTGTCACCTCCTAGTGGAGGTGGAACACAAGGCTTTCTGGGCTGTAAGGGAATGCGACATGGGATTTGACAAGGTTGGTACTGAAAGGAAGCTGCAACTAGCAGAACTAGAGACCCTTCAACTCGAAGCATATGACAACTCCAGGCTATACAAAGAAAAGGTGAAGGCTGTTCATGACAAGCATATCAAGAGAAGAGAGTTAAGACTTAGGGAGCTAGTTCTCCTTTACAACTCAAGCCTGAGGCTCTGAACGGGTGGAAAATTGCCGATAAAGAATTTATAGAGTAAACAGCGTTGCAAGTATAGTTCTTAACCGATGAAAATCTGCTTATCAATTTAGAAGGGTTGTCACAAAATTAGAATAAAAATACTAGGAGTATGAATTCCAGGTCATCTCCCAACGAGTTGACAAAAGAGTGCTATTTTATTAGTCAGGAATTTTTCGAGAAATTTTAAGAGTGGAGAACAAGAAAGAAAATAATTATAAATTAAGGAAATGAAAATTAATGAGAGATTTTATATAATTAAAATAAAAGCCTTGACTGGAAGAAGATTAATTGGAATTTCTATCCTTGTTAGATTTCCCAAGTGCAATAGTAAGAGGTTATTGTTCTACTTAGTTATCCTTTACTGAATAAAGGAAAGTCAAGTAACTAACTAACCAACTCTAAATCCCAGGTCCTAATCCTCTCCTAAGGAAGGATTAGAGTCAGAGACTAGAGAGTTAGCCAACAACTTCTGATTCTCAATTGAGACTTGAGTATTCCAACTCAAGGGTTTCCTTTTAATCAACTCCCAAGTCAAGTTGGAAGTCTACTCCATTGACATGAATACAATGTTCACAGGCATATAATGAGAATAAAAAGAAGACATGATAAATTAATTAAAATAATAACTGAAAATCAATTAAAGGTAAAAATAGTTCTTTGCATTAATTAATCCCAAAATCATAAACATACTTATTTGAACAGGGTTAATGGGCAATTAAAAAGTAAAGGAATAAGGAAACAAACTATAATAATGAAACTTCAATGGAGGTAGTGACTCTTCTCAATATCCAAATCAAAAGCATAAACTCTAAAACTATGAATGTGAAGAAAACCTAGAGGAAGTATTGATTTCTCTCTAAGATTCTAATCTAAAACTAAAAACTATGCGAATGAGAATGTGTACAGTCTCTGCTTATCCCCTGGCTCTAGTCTGTGTTTCTGGCTCAAAAACTGGGTCGAAACTCAGCCCAAAATTGCCCCTAGCATTTTCTGTGATTTCTACAGGTAGCGCACGTCACGCGTACGTGTCGCTGGTCATCTTCGCGTCTCACGCGTACGCGTCAGGCACGCGCACGCGTGATCCATGTGTGTGCGTCGCCCCTCGCTGGTTATCTCCTTTATTTCTTGTGCTCCTTCTATTTATGCAAGCTTCCTCTCCATCGTCTAAGCCATTCCTGCCCTATAAAGCCTGAAAATACTTAACACACAGATCATGACATCGAATGGTATAAAAGAGATTAAAAGTATACAATTTAAGGGCTTAGGAAGCAAGTTTTCAATCATAGAACAAAATTGGAAAGGAATTGTAAAATCATGCAATTTATATGAATAAATGTGCTTAGACTTGATAAAAACCACTCAATTGAGCACAAGATAAACCATAAAATAGTGGTTTATCAATCTCTCTACATTTAAACATTAGCATGTCCTCATGCTAAGCTCAAGAGAAGCTATAAAGGGTGAATGGGGGACAGTAAGACTCATGAAATGCAACCTATATATGCAACTATTTGCTAAGATGTTTCTGTCCACTTGGTTAAAAAGTAAATAAGTTCCCAAGAAAAAAGCAAATCAGATTCCACTAATTTAAATCACACAGTAAAAGACAAGTAAACTTGTAGGAAGACAGCTCATGAAAGTAGGGAACATAGAATCAAGCATTGAACCCTCACTGGTAGTGTATATGCACTCTAATCTCTCAAGTGTCTAGGGTTGATCACTCTACTCTTCTCTAGTCATGCTTTCTAAAACTTTGTTCTTTATCTAACCAATCAACAAATATTTAGTACACCAATGCAAACATTATGAGGTCTTTTCAAGGTTGTAATGGGGCTAAGGTGAGGGTGAGGATATATGTATGGCCAAGTGAGCTATAATATGAATCTTTGACTAACATAAGCTCTCACCTAACATACACACACCTATATATATGAAATTATTCCTAGCTACCCATAATTCCCACTTTTTCATGTTTCACATACTCATATATCAAATTTTCTTTAATTCCATCACATATGCATTGATCTTTTATTAAACTTAACACTAGGGTAATTTTGTCCCCTATTTATCTATTTATATTATAATATTTTTTCTTTTTATTTTATTTTTTTGATGAACATAAAAGCAAACATAACATATCAATGCACATGGTTTTTCTGATCTCATATGAGTATGCACTCAAATTCCCAATATTTAGATAAAGTAGAAACACAACACATTCCCATTAACCCAGGTTTCCCACAATTCCCTACACTTAGTTAACACACTATCTTAAGCTAACCAAAGATTCAATTGGGATAATTAATTATTTTTCCGCTTAAGCCTAGTGATGTGGTAAAATATAGAACAAAAGGGGATTAAAAGGCTCAAAGTGGCAAACAAATGTAATCGAAATGGTAGGCTATTTGGGATAAGTGAGCTAATAACAAATGATGGCCTCAGTCACATATAAGCATGAATATACTAAATAATGGACATATAGAATGGAATAAAGTAGAGATTGCAATCATAGAGAAGAAAACACACAAGAATAAAAATTCATGGTTAAATAATGTAACCATATAATTAAGCTCAAATATCACAGGTGGTGTGTTCTTAGCTATAATTCATGTTCCAAATTACAATCGTCAGACAAGTTTAACACAAAAGTTTTAATTTAAATTAGTGAAATGCTATAAAATAGGTCTTGAAAAGAAACTCCTTACTTTAACCAAGCAAAACATACATGCAAGCAATTATTATCATGCAATCTATCCTATCTAACAAAAGAAAAAATCAAATGTTGGTGTTAAGAGAGAGAATTTACCTCCAGAAGGTAGGGACTGACCTCCCCACACTTAAGGCTTAGCACGGTCCTCCGTGCCATCAGTAAGGAGCAAGGGAGGGCTAGAAGCATCACCTCCGGTGTCTGGTTCGTCCTGGCTTCCTGTACTACTGGATGAAGGGGAGTTCGGGGTGTCCTTCTATTCTGGAGGTGGGTGTATACCAACTATGAGTTCCTTCAGATAGGTGTATCAGCACTTGTTACAGCACTCTATTTGCGCCATTCGCCGGTCTTGTCGGTCCTCCAGGGTGAGTGACTGGGCTGAGATGCTCTTGGGTTTTGAACGATGCTGCCCGTAGATCCAGGTGCTGCTAGGTTGGGCTATAACTCCAAGTACGCTATCCCAGTTGAACTGATACATCTGGCATTTACTAGATACCTCTTGATATGCATCCTAGCCCTCTGGACTAGGTGGAAGATCCAATGCTCTCTGTATGGCACTCTCGGAGACAGGGACTTGCTGCTGACGGACGTAGACAGTCTGCAGAGTAGGCGAGTGGAAGTTAGAGTAGAATTCAACTACCCATGATAAGTTGGCCTCTCGCGGCTGCTTCCTCGAGAATCCCCACTGTCTCCTCTCTATGCAGGGCTCCACAAAATCAACAAAGTGTGTTGGAATAATGAGTAGATGCTCATTGTTGTAGTTTCTCTCAGCTAGGATGGGGAACATCTGTTTGCAATAACGGTTAGCAAACCTTGTAGAGTCTCGGACGGGAAAATCTTTCTCTAATTCATCAACCTTAATGATTCTCTTCACCCGCTTTGTTGGTGGCTTTACACTGGTAGAGGGAAGTGCTTTTGCTAGTGTTCCCTTGGTTCCTCTCCTTGCCGGTGTCTTGTCAGTGGCCTTCTCTTTTTCTTTCTTGGTACCCATGCCTAAGAATGAAAGAAAGAGGAAAAATGTGAAACATAGATAACTAAAACCGGAGGGAAGAAAATTCCAAGTGATAGTTAATGCCAAAGGAAAAATGATAGCTCAAATACATGGTAGCTACAACAAGTAAGTGAGACATCAATGAGGAACAAGAAGGCAATTCATAATAATTAGATGCAAGAGAGTAAAAGCATGCAAGTAATAGGCATGAGAAGCATAACTCAAGCATTAATAATAAAATGTGACAATTTAGAGAGTATGTGTATGATGACAATTGTGAATGATAATCCCAAATACATGTGGAGTGCAAGTGTTGTGAAAAAGAGGCATTCAAGTAAAAGAGTGAAATAAAATAAAGTTCAAGATTCCATAAGTGCTTTTTCACAAACACTTGGTGAGCAAGTTGGAATAGGAATAAAAATAACATAATCCAAATGTATATGAGAGCCAATTTAATATTTCAATTGTCAAATCACTCCAGATAGTATCCACAAGCATTAGTATAGTAAGATAATACCCAAATAAAACTCCAATACCAACATAAAATGCATGAAAAAAAGAAAGAAAAAGAAACCATCAATAATTGAAACTAAAAGAAAAATAGAGAAGAAAGAAACATAAATTAATGTAATAATAAAAGGGTAAATGAGAGGAAGAAAAGAAACCTGATGAAGAAGATGAAGAAGGGGAGAAGAAAGTAATAGATATGAACAAAGAATAAGGAAGAATGGAGGAAGAAGAAAGAAAGAAGAAAGAAAGAAGAAAGAAGAATTAATTAGGATAGGAAAAGAATTAGGATTGGGGGGTGGATGAATTGAAATCAGACGCTGAGGTGGTTTAATTGTGCGTCGCGTGCGACGCGTACGCGTAGGGCATGCGTACGCGTGGGTCGCACGATTTCTAAGCGACGCGTATGCGTGATATGGGTTGTGCAATTGGCGCGAAGGCAGCCCCACGCACGCACAACTCTCTATTTGATACGCACGAGAGCCAAAAATGCACATGACGCGTGCGCGTCAGGGACGCGCACGCGTGGATGACCATTCTGGGAAAACGACGCGGACGCGTCAGGGATACGTACGCGTGATGGGGGTTGTGCTCCCAGCATAGTTCCATCCCACACTATCATAACTCTCTGGCCAAACACCAAGTACGCCAATTTTACATGGTCACGCGTGCGCGTCAGGGACGCGTACGCGTGATGGGCTGAAATCGCAAGCAATGCATACGCGTGAGGGACGCGTACGCATGGTTTTGTTTGTGCGCAAGGCACGCTTCCAGCCCCACTCCCATGCAGCTCTCTGTTCAATTCTTCTTTGTCTCGCTCACTCATATGACGCGTACGCGTCAATGACGCTCGCGCGTCAAGTGCTCGTTTTTTTTTATGCAGTATGCAGATGAATATGCAGAAATTATGAAGGACTACTATAAAAAACAAAAGAAAATAAAACTAGGAATGAAAAGGAATGACAATAGCATGGTGGGTTGTCTCCCACCTAGCACTTTGCTTTTGCGTCCTTAAGTTGGACGGTCCACAAGCTCAATCTTCCGCTGCTGGTGGATCCTCCAAGAGGAAGATCTTGAGCTCCTTATTGTTCTTTATCTTCTCACCATGATACAGCTTTAAGCGATGTCCATTGAACTTGATGCATTTGGAACTTGAAGGATGGCTCAGGCGAAAGACTCCATATGGCTCTGCCTTCTCTACTCTATAGGGGCCTTCCCACCTAGATCTCAGCTTGCCTGGCATGAGCCTCAGCCTTGAGTTATAAAGGAGAACTAGCTCCCCAGGTCTGAACTCTCTTCCCTTGATATGCTTGTCATGCACAGCCTTCGCCTTTTCTTTGTATAGCCTGGAGTTGTCATATGCTTCGGGGCGAATGGTCTCCAGTTCTTCTAGTTGCAGCTTTCTTTCAGCACCAGCCTTCCCAAATCCCATGTTGCCTTTCTTCACAGCCCAGAAAGCCTTGTGTTCCACCTCCACTGGGAGGTGGCAAGCCTTTCCATATACTAGGCGGAAGGGGCTTATCCCTATTGGCGTCTTGTATGCTGTCTGATAGGCCCAGAGCACGTCTACAAGCCTGGTGCTCCAGTCCTTCCTATGAGGCTTGACTATCTTCTCCAGTATGTGCTTTATCTCCCTGTTAGACACCTCGGCTTGTCCATTGGTCTGAGGATGGTAGGCTGTTGATACCTTGTGCAGAATGTCGTGTCTCTTCAGTAGACCTGCTAATCTCCTGTTACAAAAGTGAGTGCCTTGATCACTCACAATTTCTCGTGGTGATTGATAAACCACTATTTTATGGTTTATCTTGTGTTCAATTGAATGGTTTCATCAAGTCTTCACCCACTTATTCATACTAATTGCATGATTTTATAATCCCTTCCTAGTATTATTCTATGGTTGAAAACTTGCTTCCTAGGGACCTTTAATTAGTATATTTTAATTCTCCTTTATACCATTCGATGCCGTGATCCATATGTTAAGTGTTTCAGGCTCTATAGGGCAGGAATGGCTTAGAGAATGAAGAGGAAGCTTGCAAAAATGGAAGGAACACAAGAAACTAAGGAGATGACCAGCGAACACCAACGCGGGCGCATGGCTCACGTATATCCTCTTTGGGAGATTGGGAGATGTTGTCTCTTTGGATTAATCTAGCGTATATCCTCTTCAATCATGCAACTCATTGACCTCTTGGCAATCATGATTGATTGAGCCCCAATCCCTTGGTGACTCAATCTCTCAAATCTTGATCAATAGCCAATTCCTTGGTCTAATTGCTCATGAAGAGAGATATGCTTGGTCCCTGATTATACCACACACTATTATAGGTCCAAGTAGATGGAAACTTATATGTCACATATCCAAACACTAAAACCCAGATTCTACTCTAGTGTGAGAAGGGATTTCAAGCATGATTTCATGTTTCCTTTCCCAAGGTTCCCATGAAACACAATTGCATTCAATCTCTTTTCCAAGATGATTGAACACTAAGCATTAAGAACAAAATTCCTTCTAGCAAATCAAAGAAAAGATGAAGAGAAGAAGAAATTCACTATTATCAATCCATCAAGTACAACAGAGCTCCCTCTCTCAATGAGAGGGAAGTTAGCTACTCATAGCTCAAAAAGTACTCAAAAGTGAAGTGTAAAAGTGGATCCAAAACAGACTGCTTAACCCCCTTCTTCAGTACTCCTTGGGGGTATTTATACTACTCCTAGTAAAATAAAAGAATTAAAAAAGTGAAAAAAGAAAATTCCATCTTGGAGGGAAAAGAAAACACTCAATAAGCGTCACTTCTCAGTTGGCGCGTGGCTGGCGCTTCTCTGGCGTGTCACGTGCCCTTCATTTCCAGCTTGGCATGCCCAATCCTTCAAGTGGCACGTTTGTCCCTCTAACAACCTTGGCATGCCACGCCTTCGAACTCAAGTGGCACGCCATAGTGGAATTCTTGTGTTGGCGTGCCACGCCTTCGAACTCAAGTGGCATGCCCCTTGCCTTTCTCACTTCTCTTTGCCACTGGAAACTTGAACTGGAGTGCCACGCCCAAGGTCTGGCGTGCCACGCCCTTGCTCTATGCTTGGCTAGGCTTCTCTGGAAAGTTGAATGTGCCACTGCACGCCCAGGGTCTGGCGTGCCACTGCACGCCCCTTTTGTGAGTGAGTGGTTCCTCTGTTTGGCGTGCCACGCCACAAACTCAAGTGGCACGCCCCAATGCTTCTTGCTCTCTGAATGACACTGGCGTGCCACGCCTGGTTGCTCAAGTGGCACGCCTAAATGAAGAATAGTGAGTGGCATGCCACGCCTTCGATACCAAGTGACACACCCCATGTAATCGGCCTCCTTCATCCTCTTTGGAAACTTATACCAGCGTGCCACGCCTAAAGGCTGGCGTGCCACGCCCATGATCTTATCTTGGTTCCAGTAGTTGGTGTGCCACGCCTTCGATACCAAGTGGCACGCCCAGTTTTCAATTGCCTTCAGCCCCTTCTCTGGATTGTTGTACTAGCGTGCCATGCCGTGCTACTCAAGTAGCACGCGCATGGATTTGTGAACTCTTCAAGCTCGGCGTGCCACGCCTGGGTTCTCAAGTGGCACGCCCAAGTGACTTCCTGGGGCTGGCGTGCCACGCCTTCGATACCAAGTGGCACGCCATAGTGGAGGTTCTTCTTGGAATGGTGAGTTGGCGTGCCACGCCTATTTGCTCAAGTGGCACGCCCATAGTAGTTGATGGATCAGGCGTGCCACGCCCAACCTGGCGTGCCACGCCCCTTTTGTGTCCTCCATTTTGCTCTCTGGAATTTTGTACTAGTGTGCCACGTCCAGTTCCTGGCGTGTCATGCCCATATGCATGCTTGGACTTCTTCTCTGGACTTTAGTACTGGCGTGCCACGCCCAGCCCCTAGCGTGCCACGCCAGTGCATTTTGTGGCGTTTGCTTTAAGTGGCACGCCAGTTTCACATGCCCAGCTTCTTGTTTGTCTTCTACCCATTTTTTGATGCTTTTCTCACCTGAAATTCAGCACAACTCATCTCAAAGCAGTGTACCATAATATTCATAAAATAATGCATGAATTGTACTGATCAAATGAGATTTATGCTCTTTTATGGTCTTCTTTATGCAAGAAAGAAGGGTAGATGATGCAAGTCATCACAACAACAAACTTAAGCTTTGCTTGTCCCAAGCAAATCAATGTGAGTAAGCCTTTATAACTTGAGGCCTTGGCTTTGAGTGATTGCAATACAACTAAGAGTAAGACTAAGTGTTCAACACATTTATGAATGTTTTAATGTCATGAAAAGCTCTTGGATCCTTAAGGGTTCTTTCAGGTATAGGCTTTAGGGGTCCTTTCTATTTATTGTCACCTTGAAGTAGTAAGGGTTGTTTTGCTTTCTTGACCACGACTCTAAGTGTTTTGTCTCAAGACAACCCTTTAATTAAGCTTTCAATTAGCACTCCCAAACCAGTTGGTTTTAGGGTACAAGGTGTTGAGACATCTAACGTTAGGATTTTTGCCAGTAAAGAATTTCATAAGAACAGTCGCGTTGTAGATATAGTCTCTAAACCGACAGAACTCCCTTTGTACAAATGTTTTGGTTGTCACAAGTAACAAACCCCTTTTAAAATTGATAACCGAGTATTTAAACCTCGGGTCGTCTTCTCAAGGAATTGCAGGGAGGTGTTCTTATTATTGATTATGAAAAAGTGTGTTTTTGGGGAATGTTGAGTTTGGGCAATGGGCACAAATATATTTAAATGACAAGTAAAATAAATAAATAACTGTAAACTAAACTCTTGACAAGGTAAGAGAAATTGGAAGTCCAGACCAAGTTATCCTTATCAATGATAATGAAAAATGAATCTTAATTCCACTTAGTCAACCTTTACTAAAGTAAAGGAAAGTCAAGGGACTAATTAGTTTGATCTTCGAATCCTATTTATTTCCTAAGAAAAGATTGAGATTATTGAAGTTCAATTCAATTGGCAAGATAACAATTAACAATTATGCTGTTGAGTTGGATAACTCCTGAGTTACTGATTTCCTAACCAAAACCAAAAGGGAAAAAGTAAATCTACTGGAATAAAAATGCCTTCAGATGTAAAGCAACAATAACAGCAATCATAAATTTAAATACCTCAAATAACATTAATTAAGAAAATTATATGTAACATGGAAGAGTTCATAAATTAAATAAAAATAAAGAACCTGGGATTGAGAGTCATTCCTAAAACTAAGAGAAGTCCTAAATCCTAATCCTAAGAAAGAGGAGAGAACCCCTCTCTCTAAAAACTACATCTACTCCTAAAATTGTGAATGTGAAAGCCTCTCCATGAATGGATGCATTCTCCCACTTTATAGCCTCTAATATGTGTGTTTTGGGCTGAAAACTGGGTCAAAAGCAGCCCAGAAATCGCCCCCTGCGATTTCTGTTATGTTTAGGTCGCGGAAAGGTGACGCGGCCGCGTCGTCCATGCGGCCGCGTGGATTGGGTATTGGCCAGGTCACGCATCCGCGTGACCCACGTGTTCGCGTCGCCTGGCATCAGAGAAACTATGACAAATTATATATCAAATCGAAGCTCCGGACGTTAGCTTTCCACCGCAACTAGAACCGCATCATTTAGACCTCTGTAGCTAAAGTTATAGCCGTTTGAGTGCGAAGAGGTCAGGCTGGACAGCTTAGCAATTTCTCCAACTTATTGTATTCCTTCCACTTTTGCATGCTTCCTTTCCATCCTCTGAGCCATTCCTACCCTATAATCTCTGAAAACACTTAACACACATATCAAGACATCTAATGGTAATAAGAGAGGATTAATATTAGCAAATATAAGTCCAAAGAAACATGTTTTCAATCAAAGCACATAATTAGGAAGGCAAATGTAAAACCATGCAAATAATATGAATAAGTGGGTAAAGAGTTGATGAAAACCACTCAATTGAGCACAGGATAAACCATAAAATAGTGGTTTGTCAACCTCCCCACACTTAAACACTAGCATGTCCTCATGCTAAGCTTAAGAGAAACTATAAAGATGAAGAGGAATGATAGAGAGTATGCAATGCAACCTATGAATGTAACTACATGCTAAGATGTTTCTACCTACTTGGTTAAAAATAAACAAATCTTTCAAGAACAAATATGAACTGGATTTCACTAATTCAAATCATAAAAATGAAGCACAGATAGACTTGCAATAAGAAAATAGCTTATGAAAGTAGGGAACAAGGAATTGAGCATCGAACCCTTACTAGTAGTGTATACACTCTAATCACTCAGGTGTTTAAGGTTCGATCTCTCAATTCTCTACTAACCTTGCTTTCTAAGGCTTGTTCTTCATCTAACAATCAACATAAATTTAATGCACAAATACACAAATCAAGAGGTCTTTTAAGGGTTGTAATGGGGTTAGGGTCATGGTAGGATTGTATTTGGCCAAGTGGACTAAAATCTGAATCCTTAATTAACTTAAACTTGCCACCTAACTTTAGACAATCCATGTAATCATAATATAATATCTAACTATCCATTAACCATGTTTTCCACATATTCATTCATTCCAATTTCAAGTACAGTACATATGTATTGCTTTCACTTACTTTGGGGCATTTTGTCCCCTTTTTGCTTAATTGCTCTTTTTTTTCTTTTCTTTTTCTCTTTTTCTTCTTCTTCTTCTTATATATATATATATATTTTTTTTTTCTTTTTTTTTTCTCAATGCATATGATTAAATTATTGAATGCATGAACATGTCCTAAACGTTTCTTTCACATTTTCATAAAGATATACAACACCCAATTCTTAAACCAAATATTTCCAAACCCACTTTTCCCCATACTTAATTCATGAGCACTCTGACTAGTCTAAGCTAACCATGGATTCAAATTAAGGACAATATTATTTTCCGCTTAGAGTTAATGATGTGCTAAAGTAAAGAACAAAGGGGTAAAATAGGCTCAAATTGGTTTGCAAGGATAATGAAAGGTAAGGCCATATGGGTATGTAAGCTCAGTGAAATAAAGGCCTCAATCATATAAGTGCATGTATACATCAAACAATGGAAATATAGAATTAAGCAAGACAAAGATCACAATTTTAGAGAGAAAAATACACACTAAAACAGAATTTTGGTTGATAAAATGTAACCAATTCAAATAGGCTCAAAAATCTCACAGGTTTTGTGTGTTCGAGTTCTAAACCATGTTCCAGTATAATATCTCTTCAAACAAGTGTAACATTAAATTTTATTCAAATTAGTGAAATTCTCTAAATATTTTCTTGAAAAAGAAAATATTACTTTAACCAAGTGGTAAAATATGCAAAAAAATCAAATAAATATGCAATCAAACATGCAAATGCAACAATCAAACAAATAAAATAAAAAATTTGGTGTTGAGTCGAGAAATAGCTAACCTATGGAGATCAGTATCGACCTCCCCACACTTAAAGATTGCACCGTTGATGAGCGGATAATTTATAGGCTTTTTGGCATTGTTTTTAGTATGTTTTTAGTAGAATCTATTTACTTTTAGGGATGTTTTCATTAGTTTTTATGTTAAATTCACATTTCTGGACTTTACTATGAGTTTGTGTGTTTTTCTATGATTTCAGGTATTTTCTGGCTGAAATTGAGGGACTTGAGCAAAAATCAGATTCAGAGGTTGAAGAAGGACTGCTGATGCTGTTGGATTCTGACCTCCCTGCACTCAAAATGGATTTTCTTGAGCTACAGAACTCGAAATGTTGCGCTTCCAATTGCGTTGGAAAGTAGACATCCAGGGCTTTCCAGAAATATATAATACTCCATACTTTTCCCAAGTTTAGATGACACAAACTGGCGTTCAACGCCAGCTCTCTGTCCAATTCTGGCGTCCAGCGCCAGAAACAAGTTGCAAAGTAGAGTTCAACGCCCAAATTGGCACAAAAGCTGGCGTTCAACTCCAAGAATGACCTCTCCACGTGTAGACTTCAAGCTCAGCCCAAGCACACACCAAGTGGGCCCCTGAAGTGAATTTATGCATCAATTACTTACTTCTGTAAACCCTAGTAGCTAGTTTATTATAAATAGGACTTTTTACTATTGTATTAGACATCTTTTGATCATCTTTGGATTATATTTTGATCTATTGGTCACGTTTGGGGGCTGGCCTCTCGGCCATGCCTGGACCTTTCACTTATGTATTTTCAACGGTAGAGTTTCTACACTCCATAGATTAAGGTGTGGAGCTCTGCTGTTCCTCAAAGATTAATGCAAAGTACTACTGTTTTTCTATTCAACTCAACTTATTCCACTTCTAAGATATTCATTCGCACTTCAACCTGAATGTGATGAACGTGACAATCATCATCATTCCCTATGAACGCGTGCCTGACAACCACTTCCGTTCTACCTTAGATTGAATGAGTATCTCTTGGATCTCTTAATCAGAATCTTTGTGGTGTAAGCTAGATTGATGGCGGCATTCATGAGAATCTGGAAAGTCTAAACCTTGTCTGTGGTATTCCGAGTAGGATTCAGGGATTGAATGACTATGACGAGCTTCAAACTCGCGATTGCTGGGCGTAGTGACTGACGCAAAAGGAGGGTGAATCCTATTCCAGCATGATCGGGAACCTCAGATGATTAGCCGTGCTGTGACAGAGCATTTGGACCATTTTCACAAGAGGAGGGGATGTAACCATTGACAACGGTGATGCCCTTGCATAAAGCCAGCCATGGAAAGGAGTAAGACTGATTGGATGAAGACAGCAGGAAAGCAGAGGTTCAGAGGAACGAAAGCATCTCTGTGCGCTTATCTGAAATTTTCACCAATGAATTACATAAGTATTCCTATCCTTCTTTTATTAATTATTTTCGAAAACCCTATAACTGTTTTATATCCGCCTGACTGAGATTTACAAGGTGACCATAGCTTGCTTCAAGCCGACAATCTCCGTGGGATCGACCCTTACTCACGTAAGGTTTATTACTTGGACGACCCAGTGCACTTGCTGGTTAGTTGTATCGAAGTTGTGACAATTTATGAATTGAGATTAGAGCACCAAGTTTTTGGAGCCATTACCAGAGATCACAATTTCGTGCACCAACCATCCTCGGTGCATGCTGAGATTTGCAAGTGGACGGGGGTTGTGGTTCCTCAGCTGGGGCTCTTTTTGTTCCTTTCCTTGCCGGTAGTTTGGGAGTAGCTTTCTCTTTACCCTTCTTGGTGGCCATCCTGAAAAGGGAAAAAGAAAGTGACTTATAAAGCTAAGGGTTAGAGCAAGGAAGAGAGCGGGAAAGGTGGTAATCAATGCACAATAAAGAAGAATGACGTTAACACACGCTCATGAGTACATGTGAAAAGTCATCAATGGAAAATAGCTAGTGCATATGATAACAATTGAATGCAAGGTGTTTATTGGCATGCAGGCAAAGGCATGAGTAGCATAGATCGAGCATTCAATGTCCAAGTTAGATTACCAAGTCTGTCAAACTAGCAACATGTTTGTAATGACAATTATATTGAATGAATATGATATGAAAAAGGGTTTTGTGAAAAGCAGGCATTCAGAGTACTAGGATAAAAGATACTGAAAAGCAGTGCACAATGCCATACGGGCATTTTCACAAACATATAGCATGCATGGTAAATAATCTAATGAAAATAATAAATTGAACATGCAAGCAACCCTTTAAAAATAAAAATATATATAATTGTCAAATAATTTCTCTAATAATCCACAAGTAAAATATAGAAATAATGACCCAAAGAAATTTCTAACACCAATGAAAATAATTCAATGAATAAAAGTATGCAAATAAATTAAAATAAAATAAAAAGGAAAATAAGAAGAATGAGAAGGAAAAGAAGATAAGAAAGGAAGAAGAAAGAAATAAGAAAAGATAAGAAAAATAGGGATTAGAGAAGAAAAGATAAGAGAATTGGCTGATCTGGATATTCTGTGCGCCGCTTGTGACGCGGACGCGTGAGTGGCGCGGTCGTGTGGTGCGTGATAAGGTCAGGTGATGCGGACGCGTGGGTCACGTGATCGCGTGGCCTGTTTTGTGCGATTGGCGCGAGTGCAGCCTCGCGGTCGCGCAACTCTCTGTTCGAAACTCTTTTTCCAAAAAAATCTGGGTGACGTGCTCGCGTGGGGCATGCGATCGCGTGAATGGCCATCTTTTAAAAACGACATAGATGCGTGGGGCACGCATTCGCGTGGTGAGGCTTGGGCTTCCAGCACGAGTCCAGCCCAACTCCAGCTCAACTTTCTGCCATACATCCTTTTTACGCCGATTTCAGGTCACGCGGCCGCGTGGGTGACGCGGTCGCGTGGGAGGCCAGTATTCCCATATGACGCGGTCACGTGGGGTGATTTGTGCCATTGGCACGCCTCCAGCGCTGCTCCTGTGAAACTCTCTGTTCATATTAATATTGTCTCCCATCTCCTTGCGACGCGGACGCGTCGCTGATGCGGTCGCGTCGCGTGCTCGCTTTTTTTTTTTTTGATAATCTAAAAAAAAATGCAAAATGCAGTGTTAATATGAATGTGATGCAAAACTCGAGGTTCAATATAATAAAATAAAATGAAACTCAAAAACAAATAAAACTAAATAAAAATGAAAAAGGACGATCATACCATGGTGGGTTGTCTCCCACCTAGCACTTTTAGTCAGAGTCCTTAAGTTGGACATTTGGTGAGCTCCCTGTTATGGTGGCTTATGCTTGTATTCATCCCGGAATCCCCACCATTGTTTGTAGCTTTAGTAACCTCCGGGATCCCAAACTAGGTGCAGAAAGCCTTCAAGTAAGTTAAAGCAAGTGACCAGGCCCCAAGAGTGGTTATTGATAGAATGGATTCTGGGGTCCCAGACCTTGCCCTTGCACCCGTCTTTTGGTTGAGTAATATTGTTCCATCCGGGTGGCAAGCAGTCTGAATTCTCACGTAAGCGGCCAAACAACTTCCTAGACCCATTCAGTTGAGCTTTACATCAACCTTTGCATTTAAACCTAAAGCTTCCAACAATGATGAACCTTGCAGGACAATTCTTACCACTGACCATCTTCCTCTTACTCTTAATGCCACAAAGAGCTCTAAGTTGACCATCCGTCTCCAGAAGCCCATATTCAAGTGGGATTAGAAAGCTAAGAGATATGAAATTTACCCACTTGAATGTTGTGAAGGATGATGGCAACTTAGGGGGAGGTAATTTCAATGAAATTGCAAGCTCCACTCCCTTGTGCTCTTCTCTGATAATTACCACCTCTTTGCAAACTTCTTCAATTTCATCCTCTTCCTCTTGGTAGCTTTCTTCCAATTCAATCTCCTCTTCATTGCTTTCCAAGGGCATGGGAGGTTGTGCTTCTTCTTCTTGAATCTCCATCTCTTGATCAACCTCTTCCAAGTCTTTAACTGTGATATGCTTTGGAGGTTGTACACCCTCCTCAGCATCAATTTCAAACGCCTTGGAAGGGGGTTCTATAACTGGACTTTCCCATGGAGGTTCTGCATCTCCTAAGTCTTCAACCACTTCTTCTTCTTCAATAATTCTGGCTTCCTCTACTTGTTCCAGTACAAAGTCATGCTCCGTACTGTTCACTGGAGTTTCTAGTATCTCCTTCATGCTACGTTCTTCATTAGATTGTCCACATGAAGCCATGGGGGTTTCTTGAGTGTCCGAATGTCGGGAAGCTAATTGACTCATTATTACTTGCTCCAATTGACGAATGGTTGCATGACATCGATCCACTGTTTCTTTGAAACGATCCTTTGTCTCTTGATGCACTCGGCTTTCATAATTAGGATCATAGTGCTCTTGGATTGATGGATATGGAGATGGTGAATATTGAAGTGGTGGTTCCTGTGAGTAATTGGGTTGGAATTGGGGTGGTTCTATATATGGTTCATATGGCTCATAGGGTGGTTGGTATGGTGGTTGAGGGTTAGGGTCATATGGAGGTGAATGGCGGAAATGGGCTTGTGAGTATGGTAGTCCAAAGTCATGTTGAGGAGAGGGTTCATAGGCATATGGTGGTGGTTGTTGATAGTCCATTGGAGGTGGTTGTTGCCATGAGGGTTGATCAAATCCTTGTGGCTCCTCCCATCTTTGATTGTTCCAACCTTGATGCTTGTTCTCATTGTAATTTCTTCTTCCTGCAACATAATTGTAACCAGACTCATAGCCAAAGGGGTGAGAGTTCATAGTAGCAAAATAAGAATTAAAAATGAAAATAAAAACAAATTTAAATTAAAAGGTTATTTAAATTTTAAATTTGAAAATTAAATATTGAAATTTGAAATTTGAAATTTTAAAATTTGAATTTTGAAATTTGAATTTTAAATTTTTGAAATTTGAATATTTGAAATTTGAAATTTGAAATTTGAAAATTTTTAAATTTAAATTTTGAAAATTTTTAAATTTGAATTTTGAAATGTGATTTTTGAAATAAGATAACATAAGATAAAAATTTTAAAAATAAAAATCTAAAATTTTTTTTTTCGAAAAAAAATTAATTAAAAATATTTTTGAATTTAATGAGGAAAGAGAAAAATAATAAAATGACACCAAATTTCAAATTTTTAGATCAAAACGAAGAAAACAACTAAGAACAGCTTGAAGGTCAAGATGAACGCGAAGAACAACTTAAAGATCAAGTTGAACATTAAGAACAAATTTTTGAAAAAAAATTTTTAATAACTAAATAAAAACCAATAACCTCTTAATTTACGAAAAAGCAAAAATAAAAACAAATAAACAAGCAGAAAGCAAATATTTACAATAACCAATAATAAGGCACACGTTTGCGATTCCCCGGCAACGACACCATTTTTGACGTTGAGATTTTTGCCAGTAAAGAATTTCATAAGAACAGTCGCGTTGTAGATATAGTCTCTAAACCGACAGAAATCCCTTCGTACAAACGTTTTGGTTGTCACAAGTAACAAACCCCTTTTAAAATTGATAATCGAGTATTTAAACATCGGGTCGTCTTCTCAAGGAATTGCAGGGAGGTGTTCTTATTATTGATTATGAAAAAGTGTGTTTTTGGGGAATGTTGAGTTTGGGCAATGGGCACAGATATATTTAAATGATAAGTAAAATAAATAAATAACTGTAAACTAAACTCTTGGCAAGGTAAGAGAAATTGGAAGTCCAGACCAAGTTATCCTTATCAATGATAATGAAAATTGAATCTTAATTCCACTTAGTCAACCTTTACTAAAGTAAAGGAAAGTCAAGGGACTAATTAGTTGGATCTTCGAATCCTATTTATTTCCTAAGAAAAGATTGGGATTATTGAAGTTCAATTTAATTGGCAAGATAACAATTAACAATTATGCTGTTGAGTTGGATAACTCCTGAGTTACTAATTTCCTAACCAAAACCAAAAGGGAAAAAGTAAATCTACTGGAATAAAAATGCCTTCAGATGTAAAGCAACAATAACAGCAATCATAAATTGAAATACCTCAAAAAACATTAATTAAGAAAATTATATGTAACATGGAAGAGTTCATAAATTAAATAAAAATAAAGAACCTGGAATTGAGAGTCACTCCTAAAACTAAGAGAAGTCCTAAATCCTAATCCTAAGAGAGAGGAGAGAACCCCTCTCTCTAAAAACTACATCTACTCCTAAAATTGTGAATGTGAAAGCCTCTCCATGAATGGATGCATTCCCCCACTTTATAGCCTCTAATCTGTGTGTTCTGGGCTAAAAACTGGGTCAAAAGCAGCCTAGAAATCGCCCCCTGCGATTTCTGTTACGTTCAGGTCGTTGAAAGGTGACGCGGCCGCGTCGTCCATGCGGTCGCGCGGATTGGGTGTTGACCAGGTCACGCATCCGCGTGACCCACGCGTTTGCGTCATTTGGCGTCGAGGTAACTATGGCAGATTATATATCAAATCGAAGCTCCGGACGTTAGCTTTCCAACGCAATTGGAACCGCGTCATTTGGACCTCTGTAGCTAAAGTTATAGCTGTTTGAGTGCGAAGAGGTCAGGCTGGACAGCTTAGCAATTTCTCCAACTTATTGTATTCCTTCCACTTTTGCATGCTTCCTTTCCATCCTCTGAGCCATTCCTACCCTATAATCTCTGAAAACACTTAAAACACATATCAAGGCATCTAATGGTAATAAGAGAGGATTAATATTAGCAAATATAAGTCCAAAGAAATATATTTTCAATCAAAGCACATAATTAGGAAGGCAAATGTAAAACCATGCAAATAGTATGAATAAGTGGGTAAAAAGTTGATGAAAACCACTCAATTGAGCACAAGATAAACCATAAAATAGTGGTTTATCAACATCCCTTAGAATTTACTTGCCCAGGTCTCTTCTTGACACATCTTCACCACAAGCATCTACTAAGATATTTTAGTTCTTTTTCTATCCCAGTAGTTGATGCTCAGAGCCTTGGGTCTTTATTGCTTACTACTTCTTGGTTCTATGGATATTCAAGGAACACCCTTTGGCCTTCCCTGGTTATACCTTCTAGGACTAGTTGTTCTTTCATGACTCATTTTCTTTTTTAGTTCATCCAAGATTCTACACTTAGTTTCTTATTTCTTAGTTTGTTTGATGATCTCTCTTGGCCTTGGTCTCTCTCATTATTTTTGCACAACTCACAGTGACTCTTATGGAGACAAACTCTACTTTTATTTATGTTGAAACGAAGACTTGAAATACATGGCATTTTCTTTCTTGAAAAAAAACTCATAAAGACTTCAAACAGGAATTTAAAACTAAGCATAAAGCATAAACTATCCTAGCATGATTATTTATTCAAAAAGTAAATAAAGCAAAAACTTAAACAAGATTTTAGAAATTAGAAAGTGTCAACCATGGGACTCAACAACCTTGAGCAACTTCGTCTTTAGTTCATTGGCCCCTTCCCTTTGTCCTTTTTCTTGGAGGGGGAGGAGCCACCTTCATCTGGCTTGGAGGAACCTTCTTGTGCTTTGGCATCCTTAGGCTTCCAAAATCCTGCCCTCCTCATATAATTCCTTTCATCCTCCTTGTGTTTGGCTAGGATTTCCTCTTGTCTTACACTTAGCTCTTCCATTCCTTGCATGAAGGTTGGGTATCCTGGGTTTAGAGCGGCTACGGCGTTACACAAGTGATTCAGCTTCGCTTGTATGTTGATGTCATACTGCCTCTTGGATATGGTTCTGGCATCATAGGGATGTCTGAATTCGGCCAAGTTCCTCTGTCGCCATTTGCCTTGCTCTACTATTTTGTCTAGTGCACTTCGCACCTCTTCCCAGTCAAATTGTTCTTGCTACTCCTTCCTCATATGCTCCCAATTCCCTTGGAGTTGTTGAATGTTTTGGTTGACTTGGCTCCATCGTTTTTGTTGAGTTTCTTTGAGTTGATTGACATCTTCCCTCAAGTGGTGTAGATCTCCCTTCATTTGGTGTACATCTCCTTGCAATTGCTCCCAGTTGAATCCCTCTGGAAATTGCTGATATTGGTATTGTGGTGGTGGTTGAAGTGCCAGGAATTGAGGTTGCTCTTCTGCCTCTTCTTCTTCTTGTTGTTGTTGTGGTTCATGGGCATGAGCTCTTCGTTCTCTGGCCCTGTGGAGTGGGTGAACGGCTACCACCTTGGTCATCTTTTTGGTAGTTATGAACTTGTCTTGCTTCACAAGCACTTCATCAATGATCTTTTCAACTCCAGCCTCATCACATAGCCTCTGTATAATGCTGGGGAATGCCCACCTTGTGTTGTCACTGGTGCTTTTCAGCACTTTGTTGATGTTGTTGGCAATCATCTCCCCCACGTTGATGTTCTTTCCTTTCATGATGCTGTAGATGAGTACAGCTCTCTCCTTAATCACCTCTGAAGTGTTGGATGTGGGGATTAGGGACCTCCTCACAAATTCTAGCCACCCTCTAGCTTGGGGGCTTAAATCTCTTCTCCTCAATTGATTTGGTATCCCATCCTTATCATTTATCCAACGCACATGCATCACACAAATTTCATTCAGGATTTCATCAAACCCAGGGTCTTGCTGCTTCATTCTTTCTTCATAGCTCCGAATGGAGCTTGTTCTCTTCACCATTAGCATTCTTTCTATGCTAGAGGGACTGTAGTCAATGGATTTCCCCTTTACATAGCTAATGTAGCCATGGTGTTGCCCTGGTTGAGGCATTGCGTTGGCATAGACATCCCTCACCAAGCTCTCTACCACTTTCCTTGGAGGGTTGCATAGAAGTGACCAACCTCTATTGTTGATCTCAATGTTGATTTCAATGTGCTCATTCCTCCCTAGTTGAAACCCAACTTCTGGAATGATCTCTCTCTCACTCACCCAACCATAGAATTGATTTTGGTTGAATGCGGAGAGGAACTTGTATTCATTGAAGGAGCTTAAGGATCCAGAGGTTGGTTCCTTGATTTTTCTTTTCTTTGAGGCTGAGCTTTTTGGTGGTTCCATGAGGTTGAGAGAGTGTGTTTGAGAGTGAAAAAAATGGGGGTTGCAAGAAAGAGCAAGCAAAACAAGGTTTTGCTCCAACACCAAACTTAGGACTTGATTGTCCCAATCAAGAAAAAGAAAGAAAGAAAGTAGGGGAAGAGATGCTAAAAGATGAAAAGAGAAAGGAAGGTGAGGGGTGTATATTTTTCGTGTGTGATTGGGGGTTGTTGAAGTCAGATAGGAGATGGGGAAGTGAGGCTTTTATAGTGTGTGAATGTTGTGGTGGGAATTAAAAAGAGTTAAATATTTTCCCACTTGGGGAGTGGCGCCTAGCGTAGGAAGAGGCGCCAACTCTTTTCTCACTTTGTCTTCTGCATATGTTGAGTTCCAAAGTGCAAGTACACTTTGACTTCTGATGCACGGAAACTTATCTCTTAACAAATCTCCCTCGGCAAGTATACCGAATTGTCGTCAAGTAAAAACTCACAATAGAGTGAGGTCGAATCCCACAGGGATTGATTGGTCAAGCAACTTTAATTGGAGGAATGTTCTAGTTGAGCTAAGCAGAATTTGGTTTGAGAGTTGCAGGAAATTAAATGGCAGGAAAGTAAATAGCAGAAAATGTAAATGCTGAAAATAAAGAGCTGAAAATAGATGACGGAAAATAAATTGCAGAATCTTAAATGGAAATGGGGAAGATGATCATAAAAGTAATTGGCAGAAATTAAAGAGAATGGGTAAGATCAGAAATGGGGAGTTAATTGGGCTTAGGAGATGTTGCATCCTCCGGATCAAGTTCATGTTCATCTCTTCCTCAATCAATACATTCATTGATCTCCTTGGCAATCTTAAGTGATTGAATTCCAATTCTTTGGTAATTCAATCTCTCAAATCTTGATCAATAGCCAATTCCTTAGTCCAATTGCTCATGAGAAGAGATGAGGTATGGTCACTAACTATACCACATATATTTCTAAATCAAAGTGTTGGTAGGATTATATGTCACTATATCCATCCAAACCCCAATTTGGTCCAACATGAGAAAGCATTTCTAGCATGATCTCTTCATTCCTCTTCCAAGGTTCCAAAGAGATCCAAGCATGAATAGCTTCTTTTCCAAGATAACTACCCAATTGGATGAAGATTGAAAGCTTTCTAGTAAAATCAAGAGAAAAGAAAGAAGAAGAATAATGAAAACTATTACTGATCCATCAAATTACAACAGAGCTCCCTAACCCAATGAAAGGGGTTTAGTTGTTCATAGTTCTGGGAATGGAAAACAAAGATGGAGAATGCATTCTAAAAAGTTAAACTAGAAGTTGCAGAGAAAGTAAAAAATACAGAGAGTAATTCTAATAATGCCAAAAAGCTCTCTTCTAGTTCAAAGTTATCCCTATTTATACTATTCTTCTGATCTTCTAGTTGCTTCTTCAAGTCTTGGATATGGGCCTTTGGATCTTCAGTTGAAGCAGTTATCTTCTTTAGTGGGCTCAGCTTTACTTGCAGAGAAAGTGTGCAGTAGGTATGGACTTTAGCTTGGGGCGTTAGTGGTGTTAACGTTAAGTAAAACTGTGGGGTCGAGAACGTTAGTGACAATCACCTTTTTCACTAACGTTCCTAGCCCAAAAATGGTCCACGTTAACTTCAACGTTAGTGGCACTAACGTGACCACTAACGTTGCTTCTTGGCCCTTCACAAACGTTACTGGGGTTTACCTTTTCCAATAACGTTGAGAGTACCCCTTTCTCCCTACGTTAGAGTTCACGTTAGTATAGTTAACGTGTCCTTTAATGTAGGCTTGCCAAATCTTCGAGAGCATTAGTGACACTTACCTTTGTCACTAACGCTTCAAAACGCCCCTTCTTCCCACGTTAGAGTTCACGTTAACTAGGTTAACGTGACTTCTAACGTGGTATTGATAGCCATCTCCAACGTTAGTGACAAAGGTGAGTGTCACTAACGTTGGCTCATCATTCCTCTTCTCCACATTAGCTTCCACGTTAATGTAATTAACGTGGCAACTAACGTGGCTCATAGTGGCTTAATCCAACGTTAGTGACAAAGGTGAGTGTCACTAACGTTGGTGATTCCTTGCTCCCTCCATGTTAGAGTCCACGTTAACTAGGTTAACGTGACTCTTAACGTGGCAAATATGAGCTTAGTCCAACGTTAGTGACAAAGGTGAGTGTCACTAACGTTGGCATTATCTTCCTCATCCACGTTAGAGTTCACGTTAACTGAGTTAACGTGACTCTTAACATGGCCAGCTGCCACTTTGGAATGTTAGTGGCACTTACTTTTACCACTAATGTTGGAGTTCTACTTCTCTTCCACGTTAGCTTCCACGTTAACATAGTTAACATGGCAACTAACGTGGGCTATGATGGCTCACGAAGGCGTTAATGGCAATCACTTTTCTCATTAACATTGCAAGCTAGCCTCCATTCCACGTTAGTGGTCACGTTAGCTAGACTAACGTGGCTACTAACATGGTTCTTCCTTGCTTCCTTTGTCCTGAAATCAAGCAATAAAGTGCATCAAAGCTCTAATCCAAGTTATGAGACATGCATCATTCAATTTTGTCATTTAATTCATGCATAATTCTCATGAAATCATGTAAAATTCACAATGTTTGCTTGAATCAAGATGTAAGTGATTATTTACCCAAAACTTGCTTATTTCCTAAGAAAGTGCATGAAACTACCCTAAAACCATAAAGAAAAGGTCAGTGAAACTGGCCAAAATGCCCTGGCATCACAATACCAAACTTAAAGCTTGCTTGTCCCTAAGCAAGTACTGGAACAAGAGAATGATGAATGAAATGACAAGATGAATGAATCATTCTTGTGGAAGTCATGTCCTTTGTTTTATGGGGTTTCATGCATAGCAACTTAGGTTCATTCCTTTACTGGCTTTCAGACCTTTATCATGCCTTGGAATACTCACTTGATGGCACCCTTTGAGACTGTTATTTATTGATCCCTTTGTCTTTCCAAGGTTTATTGCATCCTTAGGCTAAGTGTTCTGTGAGAGGGCGACTCTTTAAGATAAGTTTTCAGCCAACACTCACGAACCAGTTGGTTCAAGGTGCTAGGTGTTGAAACACCCCTAAGGACTTACTCCCTCAAGTCTCTCTCCCCCATACATGCACACCACAGGCACATGGTTTGTTATTTTCTTTCCTTGAGGTCTTGGTGTCCAGCACCTCTTTGGGTTACTAAATGTTCTGTAGCAAGGTTGCTCTTGATAGTGGATTTTCAGTTGATAATCCCGGGTTAGTTAACCCAAGTTACCAAGTGATGAAGCACTCCTAAAAACTTATTCATCCAAGCAGATCCTTGGTACAAGAGCACCACAGACACATCCCTCAAGGTTCAAGCCCTTGGTGCCTAGCCTTATTCTTTATTACCTTTCTTTCTTTTTCAACTCTTAGTGTTCTTTTCCTTTTTCTTACTGGGATCTTATTATTTAGCTAGTCTCATGGGGTGTGTTTCAAGCATATGATTCAGGACAGATAGTTGCCTTCCCACCTTGTTGGTGAACCAACTTAGCTAAGTGATTACTACACCACAAATTTAAGGACTTACTCTACAAATTGAACTCCACTCTGGTCTTTCATAACATCTCTTTTTATTTAGCTTAAAAGGACAAACATACAATAAGCAAGATGCAGATGAAGATAGGTAACTTGAACCAGCACACATATGAAAAAGGCACGAAAAATACTAAAGACAGCATTGAAAATCCTAAACTACCATGGAAGCATGTTCTATTTCATACATGATTTTTCTTATTTAATACTTGAAAAAGATGGGACAATGAGGGAACTCCACCACCTTTTACTCATGAGGTTGTTCGCGCTCTCCTTCTTGTTTGTGTTTTTCTTGAGTGCTTGCATTCCCACTTCCCTTTCTTTTTCCAATCAACTTTTTCCAGAAGCCAGCATCTTCCATCTTCTTTTTCAATGTTTCCTTCTGCTGTTTCACCTTCCTTTCCTCTTGTTCTGTGAGATCTTTTTGGACCTCATCATACCTAGGGATTGCAGAGTGTAGATTATGCATATGACCAGACATATAGTTTAACTTGGCTTGAGTGTTTATGTTGAACTCCTCCCTATGTAGTTGCCGTTCTTCATTAAGTACGCTGAACTCATTGAATGCCTTTGTCTGAGCTAGCTGACGTTGGTTGAGTTCTTGAAGGTGTTTATCTTGACGCTCTTGCCTTTCAGTCACTTGATTGATGGCTTGAGTGAGCTGGGAGTAGTGTTCCATTTGCTGTTTCTGCCACTCCCCTTGTTGATTCATCCAATTAGAAAGGAGTTCTTCTTGACGATCCATCCTTTGGGATTGAATGTGTAGTTGTTGCTCTTGCCCTTCCATATATCTCCTTTCCAAGTCCTCAATGGCTCCTTGAATGTGGCCTAGATTTATATTGGTTGGATCATAATGCTCTTCTTGCTAGTATTCTTCCTGATAAGGTTCTTCTTGGTGAGGTTCTTCTTGTGATGTTTTTTTCCCTATTTGAGGCCTTCTTTGTTGTTGGGCGGGTGCCACATAAGTTATTCACTGTAACGTGACTGACCTTCCAGGGTTTACCTAACTTGGATTGTTGTCCTCGAAGACTACCTTGGCTTTCGTACATAGTCTAAGGATGGTGCTGGGGTACCAAAGTCTAGCACCTGGATTATTCTTCTCGGCTGACTCTTGAATCCCCTCAGCTATAATCTCGTGCACATTGATGCCTCCACCCTTTATTAGGCAATGTACCATAGTAGCTCGAGTAGTGTTAACCTCCGAATTGTTTGCAGCTGGGAGGATAGATCTCCTCACGAGCTCAAACCATCCCTTGGCTTCCGGGATGAGGTCTCCTCTCCTGATGAACCGATGTCTTCTATCTGAATACCTTTCCCAGTCAGATCCTATAACACACATATCATTCACAATTTCTTCAAGTTCATCATTGTCGGGGCCATTACTTATTCTCACGTGATAACTGGGCTCATCAAAATGTGGCGATTTCAGCTGAAGAACCCTTGTTATGGCATTGGGGCTGAAGTCCACCTCTGTTCCTCTCACATAACTTTTGAAGGTGGGGGCCTTAGTTTTGTCTTCTCTGACCACATTTGCATAGAATTCTTTGATGAGGTTTGCATTTATCTTTGCTTCTGGGTTCGTGAGCCTTTGCTAACCCCTTTGTTCAATCTTCTCTCGAATCTGTGGGCATTCATCCTCGTTGAACTGGAATGTTAACTCAGACAATATCTTTTTGAGCTTTATCCGTTCAAATTCAAGTTCATGGAATGCAGTTTTGAATTTTCCTTCATCAAAAGGGCTGCCCTCAACCGGTTCCATTCTCTTTTGCCTCTTGGAGCTCGATGATGCCATGAGTAAGAGTTGATGTGTGAAAGTATTGAGGGGTTGTGGATAAATGGTGGAATTCGGTTGGGTTTGGATAGGGTGAGATGAAGGGATTTGGGTTCCGAAGGTGTGAAGTATAAAGAATGGGAATTGGAATGTGAAGCGGAGTACGGAATAGGAATCACTTATATAGGAAAGTGATGAGTGAATGAAAAGTGTTGATTGATGGGGTGGTTGTGTGATGGACGGATGGGGTTTAGCAATGGATGAGCACAAGGATCATCAACTTTATGATGGGGTTGGTTCAGTTTCCAAGCTTGTTCTTCTTTCAATGTTGCATGGCAACAATTCCCAATGCAATCCCATTGAAGACACGTGTATAGTCCTCTCTTTTTGTGGTGGCCGAATCTTCCTTCAATTGTCCCATAAATTCTCCTTCAAAATAAAAGAAATATGATTAATAAAATTGTGGAAAGTGGCAGAAAAATTTAAAAAAAAAAAAAGAAGAGAAAGAGTAACTACTTTTTAAAATTTTTGTTTCTAGTTACTAATTGCTATTCACGAGTGCAAACCAACTAACCAACTAAATGTCCATGTATGCAGCATTGGTGACACCAAACTTAGTTTGTGGCACTGTGGTGTAAGAAGATTTGTTCAAGGTGCTAAGAGTGACATGGTATGAGTTGCATTCATGTTCTCTTAGTGTACCTTGAACACCAAACTTGTTCTTCACTATATGTTGCATTCAAGGATATGTCAAAGTTGATTTGAATTTCATGAACCTTGCTTTATTAACTAATTTAAAAGCATGTAAAACATGGGTTGCCTCCCATGAAGCGCTTCTTTAGCGTCACTAGCTTGACGTTCTGCCTTTTGTCAGGGTGGCTGGTAGTGCTTCAGATCTTCTCCTCTTGTAGTAAACCTATATCCATTGGCTTCATCAAAGATCTCTACATGTTCTAGGGAGAGAACTTTGTTGATGGTGAAAACCTTGGGTAGCTGAGATGGGATTGTGGGGAGATGAGGTGGGATATTTGGGAAGTAAGCTGAGATCACTTTATCCCCTGGAGAGAAATCTTCTGTAGGGATCTTCTTGTTCCTCCATTTCCTTGGTGCCTTCTTCTTTGTTTCTTTTGCTGTTATCCTGCTCTTTGTGGTCTCTTTTCCTAGGGAGATTTTATTGCTGGTCTCATATGATTCTGGTGGTTTTGGCTCCACTTGAGTTTCCTTTAGCTGTGACACCTTCTGGCTGTTTTGCTTATCAACCAAGGGGATTCCCAGGTGTACATTTTGTGCTTCAGTGCTTGTTTCTTCCACCAGTGCTTTGTTGTGATTTTACCTTGGTTCCTTATTTTCCTGGTCTGCTTCTTGTGAGGGTTTAAAGACATTGAATGCGAGTTGTTCATCATGTATCCTCAGTATTAGCTCTCCTCGCTCCACATTTATGAGTGCTTTGGCTGTAGCTAAGAACGGTCTTCCCAATATGATTGGGTGGATGGGACTCTCTTCCATTTCCAATATGACAAAATCTGTGGGGAGGAAATAGTTTCCCACTTTCACCAACACATTTTCAACCACTTCCACTGCTTGTTTTTGAGTTTTGTCAGCCAACCTGATGACTACGTCTGTGGGCATTAGCTCATTGATCTGCAGCTTCTTCATTAGAGATAGAGGCATTAAGTTGATGCTTGCTCCCAGGTCACAGAGTCCCTTATCAATCCGTGTTTCTCTTATTCATCACTATTATTTGTCCTCCCTTGAGTGAGCTTTTCCTGGTTAGCAGCTCCTTCATATACTTAATGTATGAGGGCATTTGTTGGAGGGCCTTGATGAATGGTATGTTTACATGGAGAGATGCAAACATGTCAAGAAACCTTGAGTATATTCTCTTCTCTACACCACCATTGAGTATTTGGGGAAAGGGTGCATAAAGTCTCAGCATCTCCTTCTGTGTGATTGTGGTTTCTTGATGATTATCTTCCTGCTTTCCTGCTGATGTATCTTCAGGTTGTTCTAATGGTTTGTTCGGCTCTTCCTCAGTCTCCTTATCACTTATAGTAACCATCTTGCAATATTCCCATCTGACCTTCTTTGCTTCACCTCTTGGATTTTTCTCTGTGTCATTTAGGAAGCTATCAGTAGGTTTGGGGATCTTCTCAGAAAGGTATCCCACTTGAAACTCCAGCCTCTTGATAGTGTCTCCTTGGTTCTTGATATTGGCTCGCACCTCCTCCTTGAACACCTTGTTATCTTGGATTTCCTTACATATGCCCTCAAGTAGAGTCTCAATCCTTGATAGTCTTTCTTCCGATGATGGAGAGTTGAGATTGGAAGGATGAGAAGGGCCATTTTGACTTTGGTATGGATGTTGAGAGGTGTTGTTAGGTGGGTATTGATATTACCTCTGTGTGGAGTGTTGGTGAGCTGCATTGTTGTTGGGGTTGTGGCGTCTCTGATCTTGACCTTGATCCTGTTGGTTTCCCCACCTAAAGTTTGGATGGTTCCTCCAACCGGGATTATATGTTTTGGAGTATGGGTCATGGTGCTGCCTAGGTGAATTTCCAATGTAGTTGGCTTGTTCCTGATCACCATCTGCTTCTTCATTCACTCCTTCTTGAGCTGCTGCTGAGGTGGTAATTGCTGCCACTTGATTCCTCTCCATCTTTTTGGTAAGGTCAGCCAACTACTTGTTAATAAGCTTGTTTTGAGCTAGCAGTGCATCCACATTGTTCAGCTCCATCACTCCTCTAGTGTTGCCTCTTTCAGAAGCATAGAAGTAGTGATTCTCTGCTACAGTCTCAATGACATCTATGGCTTCTTCAATGGTCTTCTTCTTGCCAAGAATTTGTTCACCACGTCTTCCCAGGTTGCTAAACTCTCCTTTGGAAAGGATTCCAGCCATTTAGATGCTTTGTACTTGAGTGAGAAGGGAAACAGAAGTAGTCTATAGGTGTCAGGGTGAACACCATTAGACTTCACAGTATCGCATATCCTCAGGAAGGTGGTTAGATATTGATTGGGGTATTCTTGGACACTTCCTCCGAATGAACAATTGTTCTGAACAAGGGTGATGAGCTGTGGCTTTAGTTCAAAGTTGTTGGCACGTATGGTTGGCCTTTGGATGCTACTTCCACAGTTTCCTAGATTTGGGTTGATGTAAGAACCCAGAACTCTTCTCTCTTGTCCAGCCTGATGCGCTGGACCTTCTCTGCCATGGTTGTGAGCCTCTTCTTCTTAATGGTTCTCCATATTCTCATCCATGTCTGGTTCAAAGTACTCCTCCTCTTCCTCAGCACCAACTATTCTCTTCCCTCTTGCTTCCCTCCTTAATCTAAGGAAGGTCCTCTCACGTTCAGAATCAAAGGAAGTTGAAGCCCTGCTTCTTCTACCTGTCATACACACAATAAGGCACAAGCAAGAAAGATAGATGCAGACAATATTTTCTGCAGAAATGCTGTTAGTGTGAGTGATGCAATATATCAAACAGTTAGTGGGTCAGTGAACCAAATATTAAAACAAAATGCAGGTAACACCACTAATGGGTGAAAGGTAAAGGAAAAGAAAAAACTAAAACTGAAAGTAAATTACTCAGATGAAACTAAATCTAACAAAAGGAAAATGCTCAATCTAGTTATCCACCAATTTAATCATTGTTGATACAAAATTAATCCCCGGCAATGGCGCTATAAACTTGATGCACGGAAACTTGTCTCTTAACAAATCTCCCTCGGCAAGTATACCGAATTGTCGTCAAGTAAAAACTCACAATAGAGTGGTCGAATCCCACAGGGATTGATTGGTCAAGCAACTTTAATTGGAGGAATGTTCTAGTTGAGCTAAGCAGAATTTGGTTTGAGAGTTGCAGGAAATTAAATGGCGGGAAAGTAAATAGCAGAAAATGTAAATGTTGGAAATAAAGAGCTGAAAATAGATGACGAAAAATAAATTACAGAATCTTAAATGGGAATGGGAAAGATGATCATAAAAGTAATTGGCAGGAATTAAAGAGAATGGGTAAGATCAGAAATGGGGAGTTCATTGGGCTTAGGAGATGTTGCATCCACCGGATCAAGTTCATGTTCATCTCTTCCTCAATCAATGCATTCGTTGATCTCCTTGGCAATCTTAAGTGATTGAATTCCAATTCCTTTGTAATTCAATCTCTTAAATCTTGATCAATAGCCAATTCCTTGGTCCAATTGCTCATGAGAAGAGATGAGGTATGGTCACTGACTATACCACATGTATTTCCAAATCAAAGTGTTGGTAGGATTATATGTCACTATATCCATCCAAACCCCAATTTGGTCCAACATGAGAAAGCATTTCTAGCATGATCTCTTCATTCCTCTTCTAAGGTTCCGAAGAAATCCAAGTATGAATAGCTTCTTTTCCAAGATAACTACCCAATTGGATGAAGATTGAAAGCTTTCTAGTAAAATCAAGAGAAAAGAAAGAAGAAGAATAATTAAAACTATTATTGATCCATCGAATTACAACAGAGCTCCCTAACCTAATGAAAGGGGTTTAGTTGTTCATAGCTCTGGGAATGGAAAATAAAGATGGAGAATGCATTTTGAAAAGTTAAACTAGAAGTTGCAGAGAAAGTAAAAAATACAGAGAGTAATTCTAATAATGCCAAAAAGCTCTCTTCTAGTTCAAAGTTCTCCCTATTTATACTATTCTTCTAATCTTCTAGTTGCTTCTTCAAGTCTTGGATATGGGCCTTTGGATCTTCAGTTGAAGCAGTTATCTTCTTCAGTGGGCTCAGCTTTACTTGCAGAGAAAGTGTGCAGTAGGTATGGACTTTAGCTTGGGGCGTTAGTGGTGTTAACGTTAAGTGAAACTGTGGGGTCGAGAACGTTAGTGACAATCACCTTTTTCACTAACGTTCCTAACCCAAAAATGGTCCACGTTAACTTCAACGTTTGTGGCACTAACATTGCTTCTTGGCCCTTCACAAATGTTACTGGGGTTTACGTTTTCCAATAACGTTGAGAGTACCCCTTTGTCCCTACATTAGAGTTCACGTTAGTATAGTTAACGTGGCCTTTAACGTAGGCTTGCCAAATCTTCGAGAGCGTTAGTGACACTTACCTTTGTCACTAACGCTTCAAAACGCCCCTTCTTCCCACGTTAGAGTTCACGTTAACTAGGTTAACGTGACTTCTAACATGGTATTGATAGGCATCTCCAATGTTAGTGACAAAGGTGAGCGTCACTAACGTTGGCTCACCATTCCTCTTCTCCACGTTAGCTTCCACGTTAATGTAATTAACGTGGCAACTAATGTGGCTCATAGTGGCTTTATCCAACGTTAGTGACAAAGGTGAGTGTCACTAATGTTGGTGATTCCTTGCTCCCTCCACGTTAGAGTCCACGTTAACTAGGTTAACGTGACTCTTAACGTGGCAAATATGAGCTTAGTCCAACGTTAGTGACAAAGGTGAGTGTCACTAACGTTGGCATTATCTTCCTCATCCACGTTAGAGTTCACGTTAACTGAGTTAACATGACTCTTAACATGGCCAGCTGCCACTTTGGAATGTTAGTGGCACTTACTTTTACCACTAATGTTGGAGTTCTACTTCTCTTCCACGTTAGCTTCCACGTTAACATAGTTAACGTGGCAACTAACGTGGGATATGATGGCTCACGAAGGCGTTAATGGCGATCACTTTTCTCATTAGCGTTGCAAGCTAGCCTCCATTCCACATTAGTGGTCACGTTAGCTAGACTAACGTGGCTACTAACATGGTTCTTCCTTGCTTCCTTTGTCCTAAAATCAAGCAATAAAGTGCATCAAAGCTCTAATCCAAGTTATGAGACATGCATCATTCAATTTTGTCATTTAATTCATGCATAATTCTCATGAAATCATGTAAAATTCACAATGTTTGCTTGAATCAAGATGTAAGTGATTATTTACCCAAAACTAGCTTATTTCCTAAGAAAGTGCATGAAACTACCCTAAAACCATAAAGAAAAGGTCAGTGAAACTGGCCAAAATGCTCTGCCATCAACTTCCTTGCTTTGTGAGTTATTTACCATGTGGGCCCCATCTTCTCTCCTGAAATGAAACTGAACCCATTTGTAATGACAAAATAATCCCTTCACATTCCTCCTCATCAAGAGTGAATTGGATTGCAACTGATGGGTGTCCTTTGGGATACCAAACTTAATTCTTTGGCATCTTAATAAATTGGTTTCATCATTGTGTATAATGTGTTCATAAGAGTGGAATAACATCAATCTTTTGATTTTCTTTTGATTCCAATTCCTCTGAACCCATTAAACCACATTCATGTTCTTACCCAAAGCATTAAGTACTTTCAAATTGGGTGACTTGGGTTGCTAGATGATTCTTGGTGGTGGCCACACCAAACTTAATCTTTGGGCTTACTCTTCAAAATCAAAATATTAATTATTTGTAAGCCTAGATTAAGTTGGTGAGAGGCCACACCAAACTTAGCAATTTAGCTAGTCCTCAGCCCATTCACTCATCATGATCTATGCCTTCATCAGGTTGCAATTCCGGAATAAAAAAATGTAAAGAAAATCTAGCTACCAAAGCTAAAATCAAACCTTCTAATATGCAATTGTAAACCAATCCTAATATGGTAACGTAAGATGAATGTGAGACTGAAAATTAAACTACCTAATGCAATAAATTTTAAACTACTTCTAAGAAAAGTAACTGAATCAAAAAGGATAAAGTGTTGTGGTGCCTCCCAACTATTGCTTCTTTATTGTCATTAGCTTGACATTCCTTCATCTTCAGTTGAGCTTGTAGCTCACTCTCTGCTCCTCTAAGGGGCCTCCCAAGTAGTGTTTGAGTCTATGGCCATTGACAGTAAAAGTTCTATGAGTCTTGTCCTCCATGAGCTCCACATGACCATAGGGAAACACCTTGAGTATGGTGAAAGGTCCTGACCATCTAGACTTCAGTTTTCCAAGGAAGAACTTGAGTCTTGAGTTGTAGAGTAACACCTTCTGTCCTTCAGTGAACTCCCTTCTTGCTATCTTTTGGTCATGCCACCTTTTTGTGTTCTCTTTATAGATTTTTGCATTCTCATATGCTTGATTTCTAAACTCCTCCAGCTCATTGAGTTGCATTAATCTCTTTTCTCCAGCAGCTTGCTCATCATAGTTTAACATCTTTAGAGCCCAAAATGCATTATGCTCAAGTTCAACTAGTAAGTTACAAGCCTTGCCATATACCAGTTGGCCCATAGTGCATCATCCAGCTTCTTAGACCAATCCTTTCTTGAGCTTCCAACAATTTTTTCAAGGATTCTTTTCAGTTCCCTGTTGGAAATTTCAGCTTGCCCGTTGGTATGTGGGTGGTATGGAGTTATCACCTTATGCTTTACTCCATATCTGAGAAGGAGTGTCTCGAGTTGTTTGTTGCAGAAGTGTGTCCCTCCATCACTAATGAGAGCTCTGGGAACTCCAAATCTGTTGAAGATGTTCCTTCTCAAGAAGCTTATCACAACCTTGTTATCATTCGTTACAGTGGTTATGGCTTCTACCCATCTTGAGACATAATCAACAGCCACTAATATATAATTATTTGAGTAGGAGGTTGGGAAGGGTCCCATTAAATCAATCCCCCATACATCGAATAGCTCCAACTCTAGTATGAATTGCTGTGGCATCTCATTTCTTTTGGTTTGATTACCAGCTCTTTGGCATTCATCACACCTTGACACCATTTCCTTGGCATCCTTAATCATTGTTGGCCAGTAAAATCCGGATTGAAGCACTTTTGCTGCTGTTCTTTCTCCACTGAAGTGACCTCCATATGCGGATCCATGGCACTGCCATAATACTTCATGCCCTTCTTCATGGGATATACACCTTCTTAGGATTCCATCAGCACACTTTTTGAACAAATAAGGGTCATCCCAGATATAGTGTTTGGCATCCTTAATTAGCTTCCTCCTCATGTGCCTATTGATGTTGGTTGGTAGTTCCCCAATAGCCTTGAAGTTGGCTATGTCTGCAAACCAAGGGGCTACTCGAATCATCATCAATTGTTCATCAGGAAAGCTTTCATTGACTGCTACTTGCTGCATCTCTTCTTCTTGTGGGATCCTTGAGAGGTGGTCAGCTACTTTGTTCTCTGCTCCGCTCCTATCTTTAATCTCAATATCAAATTCTTGGAGCAGCAGGATCCACCTTATTAGTCTGAGCTTAGATTCTTGTTTGGTAAGCAAGTATTTGAGTGCTGCATGATCAGTGAACACATTTACTTTTGAGCCAATGAGATATGATCTAAACTTGTCAAAAGCAAAAGCTATGGCTAAAAGTTCTTTCTCCGTGGTGGTATAGTTCCTTTGATTCTCATTAAGAACCTTGCTAGCATAGTAAATAACATATACTAGCTTGTCTTTCCTCTGTCCTAAAACAGCACCAATAGCAAAATAAGATACATCACACATTAGTTCAAAGGGAAGATCCCAGCTTGGTGGTGCTATAATAGGTGTAGAGGAGAGTTTCCTCTTAAGTTCATCAAAGGCTACGATGCACTCTCTATCAAAAACAAAGGGAGTATTTGAGACAAGTAAGTTACTAAGGGGTTTTGCAATCTTTGAAAAATCTTTGATAAACCTCCTATAGAACCTAGCGTGTCCCAAAAAACATCTGATTGCTTTGACATTGCAAGGTGGAGGTAAGTTTTCAATTACTTCCACCTTTGCCTTGTCCACTTCTATACCATCTTTTGAGATCTTGTGACCAAGAACCACCCCTTCAGTCACCATAAAATGGCACTTCTTCCAGTTTAAAACTAGGTTAGTTTCTTGACACCTTTTTAGCACAAGAGCAAGATGGTATAGGCAATCAGAATATGAGTTCCCAAATACAGAGAAGTCATCCATGAATACTTCTATGAACTTCTCAATCATGTCTGAAAAAATGGAGAGCATGCATCTTTGGAATATTACAGGTGCATTGCACAATCCAAAGGGCATTCTCCTATAAGCAAAGACACCATATGGACAAGTAAATGAAGTTTTTTCCTGATCCTTGGGGTCTACAACAACTTGATTGTAGCCTGAATACCCATCTAGAAAGAAATAGTACTCATGTCCTGCCAATCTTTCAAGCATCTGGTCCATGAAAGGTAGGGGGAAGTGATCTTTCCGGGTGGCTTCATTAAGTTTTCGGTAATCAATGAACATACGCCATCCGGTCACTATCCTTGTGGGTATCAATTCATTCTTCTCATTTGCCACAACAGTGATCCCTCCCTTCTTAGGGACTACTTGCACCGGGCTTACCTAAGGGCTGTCTGAGATAGGGTAGATCCCCCCTGCTTGCCATAGTTTCAACACTTCCTTCTGAACCACTTCATTCATAGTTGGGTTCAGCCTCCTTTGTTGTTGTCTTGAAGGTTTGGCATCTTCTTCAAGTAAGATCTTATGCATACACATTGAAGGACTGATCCCTTTTTGATCTGTAAGTGTCCAGCCTATGGCATCCTTGTGTTGTCTCAGCACTTGGATGAGCTCCTCTTCTTGTTCCTTACTCAGACTTGAATTTATGATCACTGGTTGGGTGTTGTTAGCACCCAGATATGCATATTTCAAGCTGGGTGGTAATGCTTTCAGCTCTAGTTTTGGTGACTCTGCATCTTTGCTGCTTGTAGTGGTTGTCAAGATTGAGTTTCCCATGGTTGCTTGTGGTGATTCTCCATCTGGTACTTGTTCCAGCTCTATGGTTCCTCCACATTGTTCTTCTTCCAAGACTTCTTGAACTAATTATTCCATGGTGTTTACCAGCATGCATTATCCTATGGACTCCTTGGGGTAACTCATTGCTTTGAAGACATTGAAGACCATTTTTTCTTCATGCAACCTCAAGACTAGTTCTCCTTTTTGCACATCGATGATGGCTCCAGCAGTAGCTAGGAATGGTCTTCCTAGGATAATTGACGTGTTGGCCTCTTCTTCCATGTCTAGCATAATGAAATCAGCAGGGAAAATGAACTCTCCTACTTTCACTAGCAAGTCTTCCACCACCCTGTGGAAACTTAAATGTTCTGTAGCCAATTGGAGTGCCATTCTTGTTGGCTTGGCTTCCTCAATCTTCATCATTCTCATCAAGGTCAGTAACATAAGATTTATGCTAGCTCCCAAATCACATAAAGCTTTCTTAATGGTGATGTCTCCTATGATGCAGGGAATTTGGAATCTCCCTGGGTCTTTTAGCTTTTGAGGCAGCTTCTTCTGTATGATGGCGCTACATTCTTCAATCAATATTATGGTTTCTTTTGCTTCCCAGTTCCTCTTTTTGGTTATAAGCTCCTTCAAAAATTTAGCATAGAGTGGCATTTATTCTAATGCCTCAGCAAATGGTATGTTGATTTGGAGCCTTTTGAAGATCTCTAGGAACTTAGAAAACTGGCCATCCTTCCTATCTTTTTTCAGTCTTTGTGGGTATGGTGCCTTTGGCACATAAGGCTTCAAGACTGGTTTTGGTGGAGGTGGAGCAGGGATTTCTTCTTCATCCTTGTTCCCATGCTTTGCTGCAGCTTCTTCATGCTTGTCTTTGCTTGGGATTCCTTCCTCTATAACCTTCCCACTTATCAGAGTAATAGCCTTGCATTCCCCTCTTGGGTTAGCCATGGTATCACTAGGAAATGTGTGTGTGGGAAGTGGAATTTTCTTGGATAAAATCCCCACTTGTGCTTCCAACTTTGAGATTGCTGCGCCTTGATTTTTCAGATTTGACCTGTATTCTTCTTGATTAGTGGCTATCCTTCTTTCAGTTTGTGCTTGTCTGTCCATGAGGGTGGAGACTGCTCCTGTAATTTGTGAGGACAGTTGTGCTAGTGCAGCTTCCATTCTCTCAAAGTTGCTCTTGATTTCACATGGTTGCATAGTTGAGGATGGTGTATCTTGATTGAGGTTGTTGTGTATGGATTGGTTACTATGGTATGATGTATTTTGTGAGTTGTGGTAGGGTCTATGATTTCCTGTTTGATGGTTGGGGTTGTGGTTGAAATGCTGATTTGATGAATAAGGCTTGTTGTGGTCCTGGTTGTGGTTTTGTTGATTTCCCCACCCAAAGTTTGGGTGGTTCTTCCAACCTGGGTTGTATGTCTTAGAGTGTGGATCATATGGTGGTCTGGATGAATTGTTCACATAATTGGCTTGTTCCCAGTCACCTTCAGATTCTGGTGCATTCCCTTCTTGTTGAGGAGTTTGGTCTTAAATGACTGAGGCTTGGTTGGCCTCCATCCTTTTGGTTAGAGCTGCTATTTGAGCTGTAATTGCTTTGTTCTGAGCTAACAAAGCATCTACAGAGTTAAGCTCTAGCACTCCCTTCTTCTGAGTCCTTTCTGAAGCATAGAAATATTCACTTTCAGCTACAGTCTCAATGACATCTATGGCCTCTTCAATGGTTTTCTTCTTGTTGAGTGAGCCTTCTAAAGAATGATCCACAGCCTTCTTTGCTTCATAGGATAGTCCCTCATAAAAGATGTGTAGTTGGTGCACGAAAATTACTTCACACTATGTAATTCCACACAACTAACCAACAAGTGCACTGGGTCGTCCAAGTAATACCTTACGTGAGTAAGGGTCGAATCCCACGGAGATTGTTGGCTTGAAGCAATCTATGGTTATCTTGTAACTCTTAGTCAGGAAAACAATTCACTTATCAAATTGAATTACGAAAAATAAGAGAGTATGAAATAAATACATATTATGCAATAATGGAGAATATGTTGGGGTTTTGGAGATGCTTTGTCTTCTGAATTTCAGCTTTTCTCTTGTATTCCTCTTCCCTCATGCATGCAAAAGTGCAAAGTTCCTTCCATGGCAAGCTCTATGTAAGGTGTCACCGTTGTCAATGGCTACTTTCCATCTCCTCAGTGAAAATGGTCCAAATGCTCTGTCACAGCAAGGCTAATCATCTAGAGGTTCTCAATCATACTGGAATAGGATTTACTATCCTTTTGCGTCTGTCACTATACCTAGCACTCGCGAGTTTGAAGCCCGTCACAGTCATCCAATCCCAGAATCCTACTCGGAATACCACAGACAAGGTTTAGACTTTCCGGATTCTCCTGAATGACGCCATCAATTCTAGCTTATACCACGAAGATTCTAATTATGGAATCTAAGAGATACTCATTCAATCTAATATAGAACGGAAGTGGTTGTCATGCACACGTTCATGGGTTGAGGAAGGTGATGAGTGTCACAGATCATCACCTTCTCCATAATTAAGCGCGAATGAATATCTTAGATAGGAACACGCATGTTTGAATGGAAAATAGAAGTACTTGCATTAATTCATCGAGACGCTGCAGAGCTCCTCACCCCCAACAATGGGGTTTAGAGACTCATGCTACCAAAAGGTACAAATTTCAGATCTAAAATGTCATCAGATACAAAATAAATCTCTAAAAGTTGTTTAAATACTAAACTAGTAACCTAGGTTTATAGAAAATGAGTAAACTATGATAGATAGTGCAGAAATCCACTTCTAGGGCCCACTTGGTGTGTGCTGGGGCTGAGACTAAAGCTTCTCACGTGCCTGGGCTGTTTTGGGCGTTCAACACCAGGTTGTAACCTGTTTCTGGCGTTGAACTCCAACTTGTAACGTGTTTCTGGCGCTGGACGCCATACTGCAACATGGAACTGGCGTTGAACGCCAGTTTACGTCGTCTATCCTTGAGCAAAGTATGAACTATTATATATTTCTGGAAAGCCCTGGATGTCTACTTTCCAACGCAAATGGATGCACGCCAATTGGACTCCTGTAGCTCCAGAAAATCAATTCCGAGTGCAGAGAGGTCAGAATCCAACAGCATCAGCAATCCTTTTTCAGCCCGAATAAGACTTTTGCTGAGCTCCCTCAATTTCAGTCAGAAAATACCTGAAATTACAGAAAAGCACACAAACTCATAGTAAAGTCCAGAAATATGAATTTTTCCTAGAAACTAATGAAAATATACAAAAAACTTAACTAAAATATCCTAAAAACTACATGAAATTAACCCCAAAAAGCGTATAAAATATCCGCTCATCACAACACCAAACTTAAACTGTTGCTGTCCCCAAGCAACTAGACAAATAAAATAGAATACAAATAAGTCACGAAGCAATAATATCTCAGAGTTTTTGAGTGAAGCTCAGATTCTAATTAAATGAGTGGGACTAGTAGCTTTTTGCTTCCGAATAGTTTTGGCATCTCACTTTATCCATTGAAGCTCATAATGATTGGCATCTATAGGAACTTAGAATTCAGATAGTGTTATTGATTCTCCTAGTTTAGTATGTTGATTCTTGAATACAGCTACTTTTATGAGTCTTGGCCGTGACCCTAAGCACTTTGTTTTCTAGTATTACCACCAGATACATAAATGCCACAGACACATAATTGGGTGAACCTTTTCAGATTGTGACTCAGCTTTGCTAAAGTCCCCAATTAGAGGTGTCCAGGGTTCTTAAGCACACTCTTCTTTTTGCTTTGGACCTTGACTTTAACCGCTCAGTCTCAAGTTTCCACTTGACACCTTCATGCCACAAGCACATGGTTAGGGATTGCTTGGTTTAGCCGCTTAGACCAGGATTTGATTCCCTTAGGCCCTCCTATCCACTGATGCTCAAAGCCTTGGATCCTTTTTATTATCCTTGCCTTTTGGTTTTAAGGGCTATTGGCTTTTTCTGCTTGCTTTTTTTTTTGCAAGCTTTGTATTCACTGCTTTTTCTTGCTTCAAGAATCATTTTTATGATTTTTTAGATTATCAATAACATGTCTCATGTTCATTATTCTTTCAAGAGCCAACATATTTAACATTCAAGAACATCAAATTCCAAAGACATATGCTCTGTTCAGGCATTCATTCAGAAGGCAGAAAGCATTGCCACCACATGTAAACAATTAGAATTTGTTTTATTAAAAATTCGAAAAATATTGCCTCCTTATTCTAAAGGAAATCTTCTATTTCATTCATGTTTAATGATGATGAGAAAAATAAATTATAGCTTAATTGGAGATAAAATAACTACTAATTACTACTATAACTTCTAAGGTAAAACTCAAATAAGAACAATTATCACAGAGTTGAGGTTAAGATTAGAGCTCAACAACCTTGAGTTTGGGATGTGGATGTTCCTCTAGTCTGTGGAGTGCTTGGTCCTTCAAGAGATAACTTCTGACGCTTCAGTTCCTTTAAGTCACGCCCTTGCTCTTCTTGTTCCCTGAGCAGTTTGCAGAGCATACTGTTTTGATTTTGCTGTTCTTCCTTTATTTGGTCTATAGATTCTTGCAACTTGGTGACAGATGCTTCAAGCTATTCCCAATATTCAAATTGAGGGACTTCTGGGAGGAATTCTTGCGCCCTCCTCTTGATGGGGTTATCCTGCATTTGTTATTTTTCCATTGTGGCTTTAGTGATTGGTTGCTCCACTGAGATGTACTCCGTTATTCCCATCCTTACTCCAGCATCTTTGCAGAGCATAGAAATTAGGCTTGGATAAGCCAACCTGGCATCTTTAGAGTTCTTGTTTGCAAGTATGTAAAATTCATATGGAATCAGTTGATGAACTTCCACTTCTTTTCCCAACATAATGCAATGGATCATCACTGCTCTTTTGATGGTGACTTCAGAACGGTTGCTAGTGGGCAATATAGAACACCCAATGAAGTCCAGCCATCCTCTGGCGACTGGTTTGAGATCTTCTCTCTTGAGTAGATTTGGGACACCCTTGCTGCTGGTGGTCCACCTGGCTCCAGGGATGCATATATCCTCTAGAATCTTATCCAGGCCCTTGTTTGTTCTCATCATTCTTCTATTGAAGGAGTCTGGATCATATTTTAGCTGAGGTAGCTTAAAGATCTCCCTGATTTTGTCAGGGTGGATGTGAACAATATTTCCTCTGACCATAGTCCGATAGTCATAGAGGGTAGTTCCAGATATTCTCTGCCTGTCTGTTTGCCACAGATTAGCGTAGAACTCCTGAACCATATTCCTTCCCACTTTTTTTCAGGATTAGCTAGGACTTCCCAGTTCCTGTTTCGAATCTGCTCTTGGATCTCCGGATATTCATCTTCCTTCAGATCGAACTTGACTTCCGGGATCACTGTTCTTAGACCCATTATTTTGTAGTAATAGTCTGAATGTTCTTTGGTTAAGAACTTCGCTTGATTCCAAAGTGGTTTTGGAATACTCTCTTTCTTGCCTCTTGGAGTGGTTTGTTTTCCTTTAGGAGCCATGATCTTAGTGGGTATAATTTAGTGATCACGGATAAACACACCAAACTTAGAGGTTTGCTTGTCCTCAAGCAAAAGAAAAGAAAGGAGAGGGATAGAAGGAGAGCTAGTGTCGAATGGTGGATGAGAGGAGGGAGGCCGAATGTGGATTTAAAAAGGGGGGGTGGGTTTTCGAAAATTTTAAAAAAGATAAGATAGAAGATATGATTTATAAAAAAATAAGTATGATATGAAAAGATGTGATTTAAAATTGAAAAGATATAAAAGATATTTAAAAAAGATAAATTTGGATTTTGAAAAAGATAATGTGGAGATTTGAAAAAGATATTGACGAGTTGAAAGGATTTTAGAAGGAAAAGAGATAGATTTGTTTTGGAAAATTTGAAAAAGAGTTGGATTAGATTGAAAAAGAATTTGTGTTTATGGATTAAGATACATTTGATATTTTTAAAGTAGGGTTTTTAGAAATTAGGGATTTTAGAAATCAGGGTTTGTAACCTGTTTATGCAAGAAATCATGAATTGAAACATGAAAATTAAAATTAAAATGAAAAATATGAAGTAAAAACGAATTTACCTCATTCCCACCATCCTGGCGTTAAACGCCCAAACGCTGCATGTTTTGGGCGTTTAACGCCCGATTGCTGCTTCTCCTGGGCGTTCAACGCCCAACTGTTGCTTCTTTCTGGCGTTGAACGCCAGGAACTCCTATGTCACTGGGCGTTTTTCTGAATGCCCAGGACGCTGTAAATCTGGCATTAAAACGCCCAGAAGGTGCTTTTTTTTTGCGTTCAACGCCCAGAAGATGCTTCTTTCTGGCGTTTAACGCCCAGATAGCTATCCTTGCTGGCGTTCAACGCCCAGTGGATGCTTCTTTTGGGCGTTGAACGCCCAAAACAGACTTTTACTGGCGTTTTCTTGCCAGTGAGCTCTCTTTCTCTGTTTTGTGTGCTGAATCCTTCTGTAACCCTGTGAACTTATACAATTGACTCTTTACCTTAGTAGCAATGAACTTTATATAAACAAATAAAATCAAGAATAGGGCAAAATAACAGAAAAAGTCTTCCCAATGGCTGGGTTGCCTCCCAGCAAGCGCTTCTTTATTGTCTTTAGTTGGACCTTGCTGAGCTTTTAATCTAACTTCAGCCTTGAGCACTCTTGCTCAACATTGCCTTCAAGATAGTGCTTGATTCTCTATCCATTAACAATGAACTTCTTATCAGAATCAATGTCTTGAAGCTCCACATAACCATATGGTGATACACTTGTAGTCATATATGGTCCCCTCCACCGGGATTTCAGTTTCCCGGGGAATAGCCTGAGCCTAGAGTTAAACAACAGAACCTTTTGTCCTGGTTCAAAGATTCTAGATGACAGCTTTCTGTCATGCCACCTTTTAGATTTCTCTTTATAAAGCTTGGCATTTTCGAAAGCAGTGAATCTGAATTCCTCTAGCTCATTCAGCTGGAGCAATCTTTTTTCTCTAGCTAGTTTGGCATCAAAGTTTAGGAATATGGTTGCCCAGTAGGCCTTATGTTCCAGTTCCACGGGCAAGTGACAAGCCTTACCATACACAAGTTGGTACGGAGAGGTCCCTATAGGAGTCTTGAATGCTGTTCTGTAAGCCCACAAAGCATCATCCAAGCTTCGTGCCCAATCCTTTCTACGGGTACTTACAGTCTGTTCAAGGATTCTTTTTAGTTCTCTGTTAGAAACTTCAGCTTGCCCATTTGTCTGTGGATGATATGGGGTCGCCACCTTGTGGCGAATCCCATACCGGACCATGACAGAGTAAAGCTGTTTGTTGCAGAAGTGAGTGCCCCCATCACTGATTAGTACCCTAGGGACACCAAACCTGCTGAATATATGTTTCTGGAGGAACTTCAGCACTATTTTAGTATCATTGGTGGGTGTGGCAATGGCCTCTACCCATTTTGATACATAGTCAACTGCCACCAGAGTATGATGGTGGGAAAGGCCCCATGAAATCAATTCCCCATACATCAAACAACTCAATCTCCAAGATTCCTTGTTGAGGCATGGCGTAACTCTGAGGCAAATTACCAGCTCTCTGGCAACTGTCACAGTTACGTACAAACTCTCGAAAATCTCTGTAGAGTGTAGGCCAGTAGAATCCACATTGGAGGACCTTGGTGGCTGTTCGCTTACCTCCGAAATGACCTCCATATTGTGACCCATGGCAATGCCATAAGATGCTTTGTGCTTCTTCTCTAGGCACACACCTACAGATTATTCCGTCTGCACATCTCTTAAAGAGATAGGGTTCATCCCACAAGTAGTACTTTGCATCAGAAATTAATTTTTTCTTTTGTTGCCTGCTGTACGCCTTGGGTATGAACCTTGCAGCTTTATAGTTTGCAATGTCTGCAAACTATGGTATTTCTTGAATGGCGAACAAATACTCATCCGAAAAGGTTTCAGAGATCCCAATAGAGGGAGAGGGCGCCCCTTCTACTGGCTCTATTCGGGACAGATGATCTGCCACTTGGTTTTCTGTCCCTTTTCTGTCTCTTATTTCTATATCAAACTCTTGCAGAAGCAATACCCATCTTATAAGCCTGAGTTTTGAATCCTGCTTTGTAAGTAGATATTTAAGAGCAGCATGGTCAGTGTACACAATCACTTTTGATCCTACTAAGTATGATCTAAACTTGTCAATGGCATAGACCACTGCAAGCAAATCCTTTTCTGTGGTTGTGTAATTTTTCTGGGCATCATTTAAAACACGGCTAGCATAATAAATGACATGCAGAAGTTTGTCATGCCTCTGCCCCAGTACTGCACCAATGGCGTGATCACTGGCATCACACATTAATTCGAATGGTAATGTCCAGTCTGGTGCAAAGATAACTGGTGCTGTGACCAGCTTAGCTTTCAGAGTTTCAAACGCCTGCAGGCACTCTGTGTCAAACAAAAATGGCGTGTCAGCAGCTAGCAGGTTGCTTAGAGGTTTTGCAATTTTTGAAAAATCCTTTATAAACCTCCTATAGAATCCTGCATGCCCCAGAAAGCTTCTGATTGCCTTAACATTGGCAGGTGGTGGTAATTTTTCAATTACCTCTATTTTAGCTTGATCCACCTCTATTCCCTTGTTTGAAATCTTATGCCCAACGACAATCCCTTCAGTCACCATAAAGTGACAATTTTCCCAGTTTAAAACCAGGTTGGTCTCTTGGCATCTTTTCAAAACCAGTGTCAGGTGATCAAGACAGGAGCTGAATAAGTCTCCATATACTGAGAAGTCATCCATGAAGACTTCCAGAAATTTTTCCACCATATCAGAAAAAATAGAGAGCATGCATCTCTGAAAGGTTGCAGGTGCATTACACAGCCCAAATGGCATCCTTCTGTAAGCAAATACTCTAGATGGACATGTGAATGCTGTTTTCTCTTGATCCTGGGGATCTACTGCAATTTGGTTGTAGCCTGAATAGCTATCCAAAAAGCAGTAATAATCATGACCTGCTAGTCTCTCTAGCATCTGATCTATGAATGGTAAAGGAAAATGATCCTTCCTGGTGGCTGTATTGAGTCTTCTGTAGTCAATACACATGCGTCACCCTGTAACTGTTCTTGTAGGAACCAGTTCATTTTTTTCATTATGAACCACTGTCATGCCTCCCTTTTTGGGGACAACTTGAACAGGGCTCACCCAGGGGCTATCAGAAATAGGATAAATAATCCCAGCCTCCAGTAATTTGGTGACCTCTTTCTGCACCACTTCCTTCATTGCAGGATTTAGCCGCCTCTGTGGTTGAACCACTGGCTTAGCGTTGTCCTCCAATAAGATCTTGTGCATGCATCTAGCTGGGTTTATGCCCTTAAGGTCACTTATGGACCACCCAAGAGCTGTCTTGTGTGTCCTTAGCACTTGAATTAGTGCTTCCGCTTCCTGTGGATTTAAAGCAGAGCTTATGATCACTGTAAAAGTATCACCTTCTCCCAGAAATGCATATTTCAGGGATGGTGGTAATGGTTTGAGCTCGGGTTTAGGAGGTTTTTCCTCTTCCTGAGGAAATTTCAGAGACTCTTTCAATTCCTCTGAATCCTCTAGATCAGGCGGAACATCTTTAAAGATGTTTTCCAGCTCTGATTCGAGACTCTCAGCCATGTTGATCTCCTCCACCAAAGAGTCAATAAGATCAACTTTCATACAGTCTTTTGGTGTGTCTGGATGCTGCATGGCATTGACAGCATTCAACTTAAACTCATCCTCATTGACTCTCAGGGTGACTTCCCCCTTTTGGACATCAATGAGAATTCGTCCAGTTGCTAGGAAAGGTCTTCCTAGAATGAGAGTAGCACTCTTGTGCTCCTCCATCTCCAGTACTACGAAGTCAGTGGAAAAGGTGAATAGCCCAACCCTGACAATCATGTCCTCAATCACGCCTGATGGGTATTTAATGGAGCCATTAGCAAGTTGGAGACATATCCAGGTTGGTTTAACTTCTTCAGTTAAACCAAGCTTTCTGATAGTGGATGCAGGTATTAGGTTGATGCTTGCCCCAAGATCACATAAGGCTGTCTTGGTGCAATTACCCTCTAATATGCATGGTATCAAAAAGCTTCCGGGATCTTTAAGCTTTTCAGGGAAGCTTTTCAGAATGACTGCACTGCATTCTTCAGTGAGGAGAACTTTTTCAGTTTCTCTCCAATCCTTCTTATGGCTTAAGATCTCTTTCATGAACTTGGCATAAGAAGGTATTTGCTCAAGTGCTTCTACAAACGGAATCTTTATTTCAAGAGTCCTGAGATAATCTGCAAAGCGAGCAAATTGCTTATCCTTCTCCTCTTGGCGGAGTTTTTGAGGATAAGGTATCTTGGCTTTATATTCCTCAACTTTGGTTGCTACAGGTTTATTTCCTACAGAAGTGGTTGAAGAAGCCCTTTTAGAGGGGTTGTCATCAGCACTTGTGTATGTCTGATCCCTCACTGGCAATTGAGTGCCAGGGTTGGAAGCTGGAGTGACGTTAGACGCCAACTCCTCATCTGTTCCTGGCATCTGAATGCCAGAACTATGTTTCCTTTGGGCGTTCAACGCCAGTTCCTTGCTTGTTTCTGGCGTTGAACGCCAGTCCTGAGCGTGGTTTGGGCGTTCAGCGCCAGCCTTCCACCCAATTTCTGGCGTTTTAGCACCAGAATTATTTTTCCCTGGGCTCTTACTGTCCTCAGATGGAAGTTGGGTAGTTTGCTCATTTCTTGGCTTCCTGCTGCCTTGAGGTGGGGTATTTAACTTTTTCCCATTTCTTAATTGAACTGCTTGGCATTCTTCTGTTATTTATTTTGATAGCTGCAGCTTTGTTTGCTTTAATTGTTCTTCCATATTTATATTAGCCATCCTTGTTTCTTGTAGTCTCTCCTTGAATTCAGCTAACTATTTTGTTAGAAAATCCAATTGCTGATTGAATTCAGTAGCTTGTTCAGCAGGACTGAGTTCAGTAGTCACTGTTTTAGCCTCTTCTTTCATGGAAGGTTCGCTGCTTAAGTACAGATGCTGATTTCTGGCAACTGTATCAATGAGCTCTTGAGCTTCTTTAATTGTCTTCCTCATGTGGATAGATCCACCAGCTGAGTAGTCTAGAGACATCTGAGCTCTTTCTGTAAGCCCATAATAGAAGATGTCTAGCTGAACCCACTCTGAAAACATTTCAGAGGGGCATTTTCTTAGCATCTCTCTGTATCTCTCCCAGGCATCATAAAGAGATTCATTATCTCCTTGTTTAAGGCCTTGGATGTCCAGCCTTAGCTGTGTCATCCGTTTTGGAGGAAAGTATTGATTTAGGAATTTTTCTGTCAGCTATTTTCATGTCTTTATGCTAGCCTTAGGTTGGTTATTTAACCACCTCTTAGCTTGGTCTTTTACAGCAAATGGGAATAGTCTCCTGATCTACTTTCTTATCATGTACTGTGTCAGCAATTTGTAAAAACTGTGCCAGAAACTCTGTAGGTTCTTCCTGTGGAAGACCAGAATATTGGCAACTTTGCTGCACCATGATAATGACCTGAGGATTCAACTCAAAGCTACTGACTCCAATGGAGGGCATACTGATACAACTCCCATATGAAGCAGTGGTGGGGTTAGCATATGACCCCAAAGTCCTTCTGGACTGTTCATTTCCACTTAGATCCATGATGAAGAAAGGGAGATGATGTAAAATAGAGAAAGAATATTTTTATTTATTTATTTATTTATTTATTTCTAAAATAAAATAAATTAAAATAAAATAAATAAAAATGGGTGAAGATTTCCGAAAAATGGAGAGAGAGAAAGAAAAAATAGTTAGGAAGTTTTAAAAAAGATATGATTGAAAGGATTTGATTGGAAAAGATATGATTTGAAAAAGATATGATTTTTAAATTTGATGACTAATTTAATGCTATTTTTTCGAAAATTATGAGTAGAATAAAGAAAAGATATTATTTTTTTTTTGAATTTTATGATGAAAGAGAAAAACACACAAAAGACACACAACTTAAAATTTTTAGATCTAATACTCCTTGTTTTCGAAAATTTTGGAGGGAAAACACCAAGGAACACCAAACTTAAAAATTTTAAGATCAAAATACAAGGAAGACTCAAGAACACTTTGAAGAATCACAAGAACAACAAGAACATGAAGGAGGAACACCAAACTTAAAATTTTTAGAAAACCAAACTAAAATTTTCGAAAATTATAAAAAGATTAACAAGAAAACACCAAACTTAAAGTTTGGCACAAGATTTAATCAAAGAAAAATTATTTTTGAAAAGAAAGATTTTAAAAAGAAGATACCCAATTACCAAGAACATAGACCAACGCTCTAGCCAATTGGGCAGTAAATGTAACACTTGTTTTGAAGAAGTATTTTTAATAACTAAGAATAAAACTTTTTTGAAAACTAATGTTTTGAAAAGGCACAAGAAAAACAAGAAAAGATGCAGATCAAGAAAAACTAAAGATCAAACAAGAAAAATAAACAAGAACAACTTGAAGATGAAGAAAGAACAAAGAACACAAATTTCGAAAAAAAGAGAAAATAAGGATTAAAAAAAAGAAAATTTCAACCAAAAACAATAATAGAAGACTCTAAACCAAAAAAAAAAAAATATTTTCCTAATCTAAGCAACAAAATAAACCGTTAGTTGTCCAAACTCGAACAATCCCCGGCAACGGCGCCAAAAACTTGGTGCACGAAAATTACTTCACACTGTGTAATTCCGCACAACTAACCAGCAAGTGCACTGTGTCGTCAAAGTAATACCTTACATGAGTAAGGGTCGAATCCCACGGAGATTGTTGGCTTGAAGCAATCTATGGTTATCTTGTAACTCTTAGTCAGGAAAACAATTCACTTATCAAATTGAATTACGAAAAATAAGAGAGTATGAAATAAATACTTATTATGCAGTAATGGAGAATATGTTGGGGTTTTGGAGATGCTTTGTCTTCTGAATTTCAGCTTTTCTTTTGTATTCCTCTTCCCTCATGCATGCAAAAGTGGAAAGTTCCTTCCATGGCAAGCTCTATGTAAGGTGTCACCGTTGTCAATGGCTACTTCCCATCTCCTCAATGAAAATGGTCCAAATGCTCTGTCACAGCACGGCTAATCATCTAGAGGTTCTCGATCATACTGGAATAGGATTTACTATCCTTTTGCGTCTGTCACTACGCCCAGCACTCGCGAGTTTGAAGCCTGTCACAGTCATCCAATCCCAGAATCCTACTCGGAATACCACAGACAAGGTTTAGACTTTTCCGGATTCTCCTGAATGACGCCATCAATTCTAGCTTATACCACGAAGATTCTGATTATGGAATCTAAGAGATACTCATTCAATCTAATATAGAACGGATGTGGTTGTCATGCACACGTTCATGGGTTGGGGAAGGTGATGAGTGTCACGGATCATCACCTTCTCCATAATTAAGCGCGAATGAATATCTTAGATAGGAACACGCATGTTTGAATGGAAAATAGAAGTACTTGCATTAATTCATCGAGACGCTGCAGAGCTCCTCACCCCCAACAATGGGGTTTAGAGACTCATGCTACCAAAAGGTACAAATTTCAGATCTAAAATGTCATCAGATACAAAATAAATCTCTAAAAGTTGTTTAAATACTAAACTAGTAACCTAGGTTTACAGAAAATGAGTAAACTATGATAGATAGTGCAGAAATCCACTTCTGGGGCCCACTTGGTGTGTGCTGGGGCTGAGACTAAAGCTTCTCATGTCCCTGGGCTGTTTTGGGCGTTCAACGCCAGGTTGTAACCTGTTTCTGGCATTGAACTCCAACTTGTAACCTGTTTCTGGCGCTGGACGCCAGACTGCAACATGGAACTGGCGTTGAACGCCAGTTTACATCGTCTATCCTTGAGCAAAGTATATACTATTATAAATTACTGGAAAGCTCTGGATGTCTACTTTCCAACGCAATTGGAAGCGCGCCAATTAAACTCCTGTAGCTCCAGAAAATTCATTCCGAGTGCAGAGAGGTTAGATTCCAACAACATCAGCAATCCTTTTTCTGCCCGAATCAGATTTTTGCTCAGCTCCCTCAATTTCAGTCAGAAAATACCTGAAATTATAGAAAAGCACACAAACTCATAGTAAAGTCCAGAAATATGAATTTTTCCTAGAAACTAATGAAAATATACTAAAAACTTAACTAAAACATCCTAAAAACTACATGAAATTAACCCCAAAAAGCGTATAAAATATCCGCTCATCAGTAGTTGTACCCATTCATTGAACATTTCTGGTGGGCATCTTCTTGTCAGATCTCTTAATTTTCCCAGGCCTCATAGAGTGTTTCTCCATCTTGTTGTCTGAAAGTTTGTAACTCAGCTCTCAGCCTATTGATTCTTTGTGGAGGGTAAAATCTTGCAAGGAATCTGTTCACGACCTCCTCCCATGTAGTTAGGCTATCCTTGAGGAATGATTCCAACCACTTTGCCGCCATATCTCTGAGTGAGAAAGGGAACAAGAGTAGTTTGCAGATGTCGGGGTGTACCCCGTTGTACTTTACAGTATCACATATCCTCAAGAATGTGCTGAGATGTTGATTAAGGTCTTCTTGGGCACTCCCCCATATGAGCAATTATTCTAAACAAGTGTGATGACTTGAGGTTTCAGCTCAAAATTGTTGGCATGAATTGTTGGCTTTAGGATGCTGCTGCCACAATTTCCTGAGTTTAGGTTGATGTAGGAGCCTAAGACTCTCCTTTCTTGCCCATCATGATTTACTGGGCCTTCTCTGGTATGGTTGTGAGCTTGTTCTTCATGGTGGTTCTGTAACGACCCAACTCCTAGCATGTCTAGATCATACTAGAAGTCGAATGTTACCAGCTTGTTTTTTTCTTTTTGTATTATTAATTAATAAATATAAGCCTGTACGTTGTTAAAACCCCGCGAATTTTACAAGTAAATTTTTTTTAACAAGAATAATTTAGAGTCGCATACCTTCCATATATCAAGGGATAATTAAACATTCACATACATAAGATAAAAGATAACAGAATATGGAACAACACACTATAACATACATCATGTTACAGAAGTGGCTCAGTTATATAAACATAGAGCTATAGTACAGCACCCTTAAGTCAGTGACTCATATAGTATATACATATATGTACTTAAGATGCCCCAGGGCCTGGCCTGACCAAAATCCCCTATGCTGGCACCCAGGCTAGCCTAACTGTATGATATGCCTATTCCCTCTAATCATGCTAACAAAAGTGAGGGAGACACTCTAATGTACTGAAGTTAGACTAGGCATCTCAAAAAGTCTCCTCAATCCTGGTCCAGAGTACCTCACGGAAAATCACCGGGCGAATGGTGATGCTCGCCTGCTGGCGCCTCGCCTGGCTCATCGTCATCGCTGTCAGAGGAGATAACTATAAAGTTAGGATCTTCCTCTGGATCTTCTTCTTCCTCATCCTCTTCTTCTGCTGGAGTGATAGCAGAGGAACCACTACTGGCCACAGGAACCATAAAAGGATAGCTACCAAACAAAATACAGTCGGGAGAAGGAGGTGGCGCCTCCATGATCTGATCATACTCATGTCCCTGCTGCTCATCAAAGACAGGAGGCTCGATCGGCTCAGGTAAAGGATCAAGCTCGGGTGGCAACACAGGAACACCCCACTCATCAAGGACGAAAGGTGCAGGAGGTGCCTCATGGATATGCTAGGCAGCTATAGGCTCATCAGGTAGAGGAGGTTCAGGTGGAGGTGGCATCTGCTCCTCAGGATGAGGTATCCCAGGTCCGCCGGGGTGTAACCAAGATAAAGGAAAGTCATAGGGTGCATCAGGATTTAAGTATGCCGTCCTAATAGGGTACTGGAAAGGTCTACCACGAACTACATAACTACGGATACGAGGTACCGCACAGTAGATGTAATACTCGCCACACACCGGGTCCTCGTGGATGTACGGTGGATCAATCTCGTAGAATAGGACTCCCGTGTCCATCTGTAGAGGTGTAAGGGGTAAGAACTGGGGAGTTCTTAGTAAGGTCGGGGTTTATAGTTAAGTTCGTTTATAATGTTCGTGGTCATAGAAGTATAAATAAATATAGAGTAATATGTACATAACAGCAACATAAACTAACACATGAACAAGAGAGAAAATAGGAAGTAAATGCACATTCACACATTAATATGCAATCACACAGTTATGCTCAAACAAACAAGGAATAGAACAAGAACACAAGAAGATAAGCAATAAATAACGCACAAACAAGTATGATGCATGTCTGTCCCTACTGCAGGTAATGAGCTCATTTGTCGGTTTCGACCCGCACCCGACGCAATCCGACCCTCCAAGTTAGATAAGGCCTTCCCAGAACTTAATCCCAGATTAAGTACCGCATACCCTCTACCAAGTGCTCTCGACTTGCAGGGCTGGTATTTGCTCAGGTCTCAATATACCGCAGGTATGCAAGTCAGGCCTCTACCAAGCATTCCGCTTGCAGGGCTGGTACTACTCTACCGTAGCCTGTCTGGGAAGCAACATCACAATACGGGCGTCCCCGCACAACATTCACAAGCATTGCCCGAAGGCTCATAATTCACATATAACCATACTCTCCATCACTTAGCAATCATCATAAATCAAGCTTTACAACATCACAAAAAGCTCATTTTACAATTCTCTGTTTACTATGTAAGGTCAGGTACACAGCTATATCACTTTTAACTCCTTTTCTTTTAACTTAAACACAGGTTTCAAAATCGTGTTTCTTTACCTCATATACCTCTATATCTTCTCTTATACCTCTTCTTAGGTGTTTAGTAAAGGAAATTAGAGAATTCTGGACTCAAATCTGCCTTCCTGAGGCTTTCAGGGAAAACTGTCCTTTTATCAATATTTTATTATTATTAATAAAATAATATTATTATTAAAATAATAATATTTTATTTAACTTTCAAAAATTATATTTTGACCCCCGGACTTCTTGGAAATTGTACTTTGACCCTTATAACTTTTAATATTTGCACTTTAGTCCCTCAATAACTTTTGATTAATTAATTTTCAACCCCAAACTTTTTAATAATTGCATTTTGACCCCAAAACTCCTTGAATACACGTTTTCATGTTTTTCCAAAAACCAAAAACACTTTTTTTCTCCAAAAGTTCATCAGATTTCTGCTTGATTTTCAGCTAGTTTTTTAATCTTTTCGGAAACCGATTTGAACCTGATTTTTTCCAAACCAAAGAGAAACTTTTCAGCCATGAAATACACATCAAATAAGCATAAAAAATCATGATTTTCATGGCTGAATGTCACGTTCTCCAGTAGCACCAACAGCCACTTCAAAACCATCATACACATGATTTTCAAGCATTAAACAACAAGTTTCCATGATCAAACCATCACACAAACACCCAAAATCAAATCTCAAGCAACAAGATCTGGTTTAACACTTCAAGAACACAGCCAATCATTGATTAATTTACCAAACCTTACCTCCTTTGCTGCTGTCCAAGATTGCACTAAAAACAAGCTTCCAGAAGCACTTTTACGCCTATTTTAACATCAAAAACAACTTTAGAATCTTATGAACCATGAAGGCTGAAGCTTCATGATGATGAAAAGAAGGTTTTCCTCACCTTAAGGTAACTAGAAATCACGTTTTCTTGGAGCTTTTGGTGATTGAATAAGAGATCCTAAGAGAAAACATGAAGAAAACATCATTAACTTAAGGAACCACCATGGCCGAATCTTCAAGGAGGAGGAGCAGCCTTCATACCTTGATTTACTCCATGAAAAGTGACATAGAAATGAAGAGGAGGAAGAGGTGACACTTTGGTAAGATTAGATTTTTGATAGGGGTTTCGGTTTGAGAAAGAACGGAGAAAGTAGCTCAGGTGTTCATGGAAGCTTCATGGTTTTCTTTCATGGTGTTCTAAGCTTTTCCAAGAACAAAAATGATAGCCAAGCTGTCTAAGGGAGGCCGTGGCTTTTGGATGATGATTATCCAAAAATTACTTGTCAAAATATCTCAGAAAAGGATAATTACTAAAGCTAGATGTATTAGAACTTAAGTAATTACACTACTAATGGATAAACATTAAGTTACTTAGTGTAAATGACACTAGTAACTGGATAATCATAAGAATAAAAGATATATGATGAAGCATTAGCAGTGCTAAGTTCATCTAAGAATGCCGGTATTATCCGTTACCGGTAGATTTCAAGCTCAGTTATTATATTACTAAACATAGATCAACATTAATCACAGTAGAGAAGATAATAATATAATATTCTGAATAAAATAATAATATATGAATATTATATTAATATAATTTTTCTCTCGAAATTCGTGACCGGCTCATCACATAGAGACTAACCACGAAAATCAGAATTTTGAAATTCGGGCCCGAAGTGGCTAAAAAACGCAACTCTTCGCGACGTGCCTACTTAGATTAGGAGAGGTGTCCTGTGCAATCAAGCTGCTGACTCAGCAGCTTGATGACGCAGCACCTGTGCAGTGGAGGTGCTTATATGCATAGAAATTCCTAAAAATTCTGTAAAAATTCCGTTTGATTCCAAAAAAGCGCCGTTTCTTCGGGGCTAGGCCGTTACATTCTACCCTCCTAAAAGAAAATTTTGTCCTCAAAATTTCAATTACCTGAAAAGAGAAACGGGTAGTCTGTTCTCATCTTGTCTTCCAGCTCCCATGTGTACTCTTCAGTTCCAGTTTGTCCCCATGCTACCTTAACCAATGATATTGTCTTTTTCTCTAAGCTGTTTGTCACTTTGCTCCACAATCCCGACTGGTAGGGTTTGATATGTCAAGTCGGCTCGCAGCTGTACTGTCTCTGGTTGTAAAACGTGGCTTTCGTCGGGATTATACTTTTTGAGTTGTGAAACATGAAAAACATCATGAAGGTTTGACAAATAAGGGGGGAGAGCTACTTGGTATGCTACTGGACCGACTCTTTTAAGAATTTGAAAAGGACCTAAGTATCGTGGATTCAATTTCTTAGTCCTAAGAGCTCTACCTATTCCAGTCGTAGGTGTCACTCTTAAGAAAATATGGTCACCTTCGTTAAATTCTAAGGGCCTACGCCTAATATTTGCATAGCTCTTTTGTCGACTTTGGGCAGTTTGAATCTTCTCTCGAATGTGCTTAATCCTTTCAGTAGTTTCTTGTACCAAGTCCGGCCCCAAAATCCTGCCTTCCTCCTTGTCATACCAGCATAATGGTGATTGACACTTTCTTCCGTAGAGGGCCTCATATGGTGCCATTCCGATACTCTGTTGATAACTGTTGTTATAAGCAAACTCAATCAATGGCAAGTATTTGTCCCAGTTACCCTGTTGGTCCATTACACAAGATCTCAACATATCTTCCAAGGTACGAATTGTTCGTTCTGTCTGTCCATCAGTCTCTGGGTGATATGCTGTACTTAAGTACAACTTCATCCCAAAAGCTTTCTGTAGAGCTCCCCAAAATCTAGAAGTAAACCTTGGATCTCTGTCTGACACAATTGATGAAGGTATTCCATGCAATCATATTATCTCCTGAATGTATAACCGGGCGAGTTTCTCCAAGCTGTGACCAATTTGAATTGGTAGAAAATGCGCTGATTTTGTCAATCGATCTACAATTACCCAAATTGCATCATGCCCGGCAGAGGTTCTTGGTAACCCAGTAACAAAATCCATCGTAATCTCTTCCCATTTCCATTGCAGTATCCCCAATGGTTGCAGGGTTCCAGGTGGTTTTTGATGTTCCACCTTAATCTTCTGGCAAGTGAGACACTTTGAAACATACGTTGCTATATCTTTCTTTATTCCCGGCCACCAGAACATCTTCTTCAGATCTTGGTACATTTTAGTCGTTCCGGGATGGATAGAAAATCTACTTTCATGAGCTTCGGTCAGAATATTCTTTCTCAAATCCTCCTGAGCAGGTACACAATTTCTGTTCATATATCTCCATATTCCCTCTTTATCTTGGCGTACCTCTTCCGGCTGATCTGCCTTCATCCGTGTTAACAATGTCAGCATTCCTGAATTCTAGGCTTGAGCTTGCTGAATAGCTATCTTAAAGTCAGATGTTAATTGTAGTCGCGCCGTAACAACTCCTCTTGATGTCTCTCTCATTCCTAATTTTAAGTTTTCAAAGGCTGAGATCATTTTTTTCTTCCTTGATCATCATCCAGGATATGCCCAAACTCTTCCGACTCAAAGCATCTGCGACTACATTTGCCTTCCCAGGATGATAGCTCAACTTAAAATCATAAGCTTTTAAGAATTCCATCCATCGTCTCTGCCTCATATTAAGGTCTTTCTGATCAAAGATATACTTCAAACTCTTATGATCAGAGAAGACTTCAAATTGGGCTCCGTACAAATAGTGCCTCAAAATCTTAAGTGCAAAGACCACTACTGCTAATTCCAAATCATGTGTCGGATAGTTCCTTTCGTGAGGTCTTAGTTGTCTCGAAGCATAAGCTACCACATTCCTATGCTGCATCAATAAACATCCAAGTCCCTTGAAAGAAGCATCACAATACACCTCAAAAGGTTCCTGTGGGTCTGGTAACACCAAAACTGGCACCGTCGTCAACTTTTCCTTTAAAGTTTCAAAGCTTTCTTCACACTTCTCTGTCCACTCAAACGGAACTTCCTTCCTAGTAAGGCGAGTCAAAGGTAAAGCTATCTGTGAAAAACCCTTGATAAACCGCCGATAGTATCCTGCTAATCCCAAGAAACTACGAACTTCTGTAACTGTCTTGGGTTGCTTCCATTGTACTACGGCCTCGATCTTTAAAGGATCTACAGTTATTCCATCTCGTGTGATCACATGTCCCAAGAATGCCACTTCTGTCACCCAAAACTCACATTTCGACAACTTCGCATATAGCTTCCGTGCTCTTAATATTTGCAACACAATCCTCAAATACTCTCCATGTTCTTCTTCTGTCTTTGAATAGATGAGGATATCATCTATAAAGACTACCACAAACTGATCTAGATACGGACGAAAAATGCGATTCATATAATCCATGAATACAGCAGGAGCATTAGTCAGTCCAAAGGATATAACCGTATACTCATAGTGACCGTACCTAGTTCGAAAGGCAGTCTTAGGTATATCTGATTCCTTCACCCGGATTTGATGGTAACCTGACCGCAAATCAATCTTCGAGAATAATGTCGCACCTCTCAGCTGGTCCATCAGATCATTTATCATTGGGAGTGGATACTTGTTCTTGATTGTGATCTTGTTCAATTGCCGATAATCCACACATAACCTCATTCCACCATCCTTCTTCTTTACTAGTAACACTGGAGCTCCCCATGGTGATACACTCGGACAAATAAACTTCTTCCCCAGCAATTCATTCAACTGCTTCTTTAACTCTACTAGTTCCAACGGTGACATCCGATACGGTGCTATAGAAATTGGTCCGGCTCCAGGAACCAGATCAATACTAAACTCTATCTCTCTCTGAGGTAGAAACTCAGGTATATCATCCGGAAAAATATCAGGAAACTCCTTCACCACTCGGATTTGCTCCAAGTCTTGTTCATTAGTTTCTGAGCTAGCCGATAGTAGAACGTAACCCTCTAACCCACTATTACTAGAAATAACTCTTAGGGAATTCAAATAGAAAGTACAAGACTCAACTAGTTCAGTGTGCATTTCAGATGATGGAAATGTAGCAATTCGTTTAAAACAATCAAGGAAAACATGATGCTTGGACAACCAATCTAGACCTAAGATAATATCTAAACCACACAAAGGCAAACAAACCAAATCATGTATAAAAGTCCTAGCCTCAATAACAAAAGGCACCTGTTGACATACTTGACTAGTCAAGGCATTTTGAGATGTGGGTGTACGAATAATTAGATTATAATCTAACATGGTGAAATCTAATCCCAACTCATGCGCAACAGTCTCAGAAATAAATGAATGTGATGCACCAGAGTCATATAGTACAGTTAAGAGTCGAGATTTAACATAACACTGACCTTGAATTAGGGAGTCTGATTTCATTATGTCATCAGCAATCATAGCAAACACACGTCCTTGCTGTCGTGGCCTATCTATTCCTTATACTGGCTTCTTCGGATAGTCCTTAGCCATATGTCCAGGCTGACCACAAGAAAAACAGATAACACCTGTAAGCTGACAAGGTCTACCTCCATGCTCCTTTCCGCACTGCCTACATACTGGTCGCATCTGCGCCTGCTGAGGTCGCTTGCCCATATCCTGTCTCATTCTTCCTCCATTCCCTCCTATAGGATGTGCATGAACATTTCTATTCTGATTGTACCTTCGTGAAGGCATTGCTCCCTGCTTAAAATTCCTTCCCTGAGAGCATACACCTTTGAAATGTGGCAGGGGCGTTGCAGAGCCCAAAAGGCATCCTCCTATATGCAAAAACTCCAAATGGACATGTGAAGGCAGTTTTCTCTTGGTCCTTGGGGTCCACCACGATTTGATTATACCCAGAATATCCGTCCAAAAAACAGTAATAGGCATGGCCGGCTAACCTTTCCAGCATCTGATCAATGAATGGGAGAGGGAAATGATCCTTCCTGGTGGCATCATTCAATCTTCTATAGTCTATGCACATTCTCCACCCAGTGACTGTTCTAGTAGGGATCAACTCATTCTTCTCATTAGTGATGACCGTCATCCCTCCCTTCTTTGGTACAACTTGAACCGGGCTTACCCATGGGCTGTCAGATATTGGGAAGATTATCCCTGCATTCCACAACTTCATTACTTCCTTCTGGACAACTTCCTTCATTATAGGATTTAGCCTTCTTTGCGGTTGAACCACTGGTTTGGAATTATCTTCCAAGAGGATCTTATGCATACATACTGCAGGGCTGATTCCCTTCAGATCATCAATGGTCCATCCTAAAGCATCTTTGTGAGCCTTGAGTACATCAAGAAGTTCTCCTTCTTCCTTCTTTGTTAGGGATGAATTAATGATTACTGGGAAGCTCTCCGATGTGCCAAGGAATGCATATTTGAGATGGGTGGGTAAAGGTTTCAGTTCTTGTCTTCGTACATCTTCTTTCTTATCTTGCCTTTTATCTTGCTCCGTAGAGGTCTCAGCCACTTGTTCCTCTCTTGCTCCTTTATTTCCTTCTTGCTCTTGAAAATTTTCTTCCAATGTTTCTTCCACCAAACTGTCTATCATATCCACTCTCACGTAATCCTCTTGCTCAGGAGCGTTTTGCATTGATTTGAACACATTTATGATCATTTGTTCATTATGGACCCTGAAGGTCATTTCTCCTTTTTCTACATCAATGATGGCCCTTGCTGTGTGTAGAAATGGCCTTCCCAGAATGATTGAGTCGTTTCCTTCTTCTTCAGTGTCCAAAATTACAAAATCTGCTGGGAAAATAAACTCCCCAATCTTCACTAACAGGTTCTCCACAATTCCATTAGGTGTCTTGATTGATCTGTCAGCCATGACTAGTGACATCCTGGTGGGTTTAAATTCTTCTATGGCAAGTTTTCTCATCATTGAGAGAGGCATTAAATTGATGCTGGCACCCAGGTCACAGAGAGCCTTGTTGAGAATTATCTTACCAATAGTGCATGAGACTACAAAGCTTCCTGGATCCTTAAGTTTTGGTGGAATACCCCGTTGAATCACCGCACTGTATTCCTCGGTGAGTAATATGGTTTCCCTTTCAAGCCAACTTCTTTTCTTGTTGATAAGATCCTTCAGAAACTTGGAATATAGAGGCATTTGCTCAAGTGCTTTAGCCAAGGGAATGTTGATTTCCAGCTTCTTAAAAATCTCAAGGAATTTGTGGAACTGCTTGTCTTTCATCTCTTTGTTGAACCTCTGAGGGTAAGGCATTGGAGGTGTGATGCTTTTTCCTACTTGCTGCTGCCCCTGAGCTACCTCCCTTGAGCTGTGTGGCTGGTTGTTCTTCTCTTTGAGTTTCTCAGTGTCTTTGTTTGGCATCACATCTTGCTCCTTAGCCTCATCTGCCTTTGTTTGATTCTCATCCTCTGTTGGTTCTTTGATGTTCTCTGCTTGCTTCCTTGTAGTGTCATTGTTGCTTATCAATGTTCTCCCACTCCTCAATTGTATTGCCTTGCATTCTTCCTTGGGATTTGGAATTGTGTCACTGGGCAGTGAGTTTGAAGATCTCTCAACAGATACTTGCTTGGAGATTTGCCCCATCTGTCTCTCTAGGCTCTTTATAGAGGCTTCCTGATTCTTTGCTACCATTTCTTGGTGTTTCAACATTTTGTCTATCATGGCTTCCAAGTGGGTGATTCTTTGGGCTTCAGGTGATACTTGAGGTGGGTTATGAGATGTGGGTGGTGGATGGTAGGCATTTTGGTTGGTAGATTGGTTATTAGATTGGTATTGGTTGATGTTGGGGTAGTTGTTTTGAGGTTTTCTGAAGGGGTTTTGGTTAGTCTGCTGCTGGTTGTGATTTTGGTTGTTTCTTGGATTGTGTTGGTTTGAGTTCCTCTGCCATGGTTGTTGGTTTTGGGTATGGTTATCTCCCCATCCGAGGTTTGGGTGGTTCTTCCAGGATGGATTGTATGTATCACCATACACTTCATTTGGTCCTTGGTTGTGCATATACTGAACTTGCTCTTGTTGTTGTTCTTCTTGAGTTTCTTCACTCTGTCCCCATGTGGTTGATGGTTGCTAGTGTTGACTGCTGCAACTTGGAGACTATCAATCCTCTTGGCCATTTGCTCAAATTGTTGTTGAATTTGCTGATGCATCATCTTGTTTTGAGCTAGGATTGAATCCACTCCTTCTAGTTCCATTACTCCTCTTCTTTGTGATGGTTGGCGGCTTCTTTGATGAGCAAAGAAATATTGGTTGTTGGCCACCATATCCACAAGATTCTGAGCCTCTTCAGCAGTTTTCATTAGTTGTAGTGAACCTCCAGCAGAATGATCTAATGCCTCCTGAGATTTTAATGTCAGGCCTTCATAGAAATTTTGCAACACGTCCCATTTATTGAACATCTCTGGAGGACACTTTCTGATTAAGGCTTTGTACCTCTCCCATGCTTCATACAAGGATTCGGCATCTAATTGTGTGAATGTCTGCACCTCGGTTTTCAGCCTGATGACTCTTTGGGGTGGATAGAATTTGGCTAGAAATTTAGTCACCAAGTCATCCCAACTAGTGATACTTCCTTGGGGAAAAGTTTCAAGCCATTGTGCAGCCTTATCCCTTAATGAGAATGGGAACAATAGAAGCTTGTAAGTTTCAGGATTCACGCCATTGGATTTGACAGTGTCACAGATCCTTAAGAAGGTAGATAGATGTTGATTTGGATCCTCCAATGGTCCTCCCCCAAATGAGCAATTGTTCTGGACCAATGTGATGAGTTGTGGCTTCAGTTCAAAGTTATTTGCATTGACATTAGGGGTGAGAATGCTACTTCCACAATGTCTAGCATTTGCAAAGGTATAGGAAGCCAATACTCTCCTCTGTTGTGGTTGATTATTGACTCCTCCTTCTGGATTAGATGTATCTCCTTCCATCTCGTGGAATTCTTCGTCTGATTCCTCTTCTCCAACAATACTTTTCCCTCTTTCAGCTCTTCTTAACCTCCTGAGAGTTCTTTCGTCTTGTTCATGAAAATTGGGTATGGCTCTTCTTGTACCTGACATACAAGCAGAACATAAGAGCACACAAACCAGTTACACTTCAATCTACTGCTAGAATGAAGTTTTAGTTAGCTTAAGCAAAAATTCAAACAGTTAGTGGGTTAGTCAAAAATAAAGAAAAAGTGCTTGATCTAGACCACCACCTCACTTAATCATTGTCAATCTAATCAATCCCTAGCAACGGCGCCAAAAACTTGATGAGATATTTTGTTGAGAAACGAATCTCTCACAAAACATCACAAAACTAACTGGCAAGTGTACCGGGTCGTATCAAGTAATAAAAACTCACGGGAGTGAGGTCGATCCCACAGGGATTGAAGGATTGAGCAATTTTAGTTTAGTGGTTGATTTAGTCAAGCGAATCAAGTGTTGGTTGAGTGATTTGTGACTTGCAGAATGTAAATTGCATGAAATTAAAGAGAGCAGGGAATTAAATTGCTGAATCTTAAAGAACAAGAAATTAAATGGCAGAAACTTAGAGTGCAAGAAATGTAAATTGCTGAATCTTAAAGTGCAAGGAATGTAAATTGCTTGAAATGTAAAGGGGATTGGGATGTGGATTTGCAGAATTTAAACAAAGAAAAACTAAATTGCATCAAACAGAAGAGGGAAAGGGAATTAGGATCGAACCGGATCTTGAAGCGATAAAGTAAATTAACAGAAAAAGCAATAAACAGGGAATTGAAATAAGAAATTCAGATCTCAGGACCTAGAGACTAGAAAACCAAGTCTAGATCTCAATGCCTTCCTAGATCCAACAAGACAATTGCAAGGGAATTGTAAATTGCAAAGAAAAGAGATGAAGAACAATGAACCGGAAATGAAATTCAATTAACAGTAAAGAAAGCAGAGAGATCCAAGATTGAGATTGAAACAGAATTTCTTCAATTCTCCAATCCAAGATCCAAGACAAAAGTAAATGGAAAATGAAAGCAATGAAAGCAAAGAAATTAAAGTTCACTCAAGTTCAAAAGCTCTCCCAAAAACTATTATGAAAATTCCAAAAGGAAAAGCTCTCTTAATAACTTGAATTCTATCCTATTTATACACTTTCCAAAATGATCTTCAAGCCTTGAGTTGGGCCTTTGTTCTTGGTGGAATTGGGTTGAAAGAGGCCTTGGTTGATTGCTCTTGAAGATTGAAGAAGAACCGAAGTGAACCAATTGAACCGGTTTTGAAGTTTAGCCAAAGCTGGACTTAACGTTAGGGCCAAAGTTAGGGGTCTAACTTTGACCCCAACTTTTCATAGCAGCAAGCCACATCCTTCTGGTTTGGACGTTGGTGCCAATGTTAGGGGTCTAACTTTGACCCTAACGTTGGCAATGCTTAGTGCTAGTGGCGCCAACGTTAGCCTCCAAGTTAGGGGGCTAACGTTGGCGCAAACGTTGGCCTTCCTCCTTTGTAATTTAAGTGCCAACGTTAGCCTCCAAGTTAGGGGGCTAACGTTGGCGCAAACGTTGGTGCCCTGGGGAGAAACTCTCAAGTTCCAACGTTAGCCTCCAAGTTAGGGGGCTAACGTTGGAGCCAACGTTGGCCACTTCCTTTCAATGTCATGTGCCAACGTTAGCCTCCAAGTTAGGGGGCTAACGTTGGCTCAAACGTGGGGAGCCCAGGGAGTGATTTTCATGCCCAACGTTAGCCTCCAAGTTAGGGGGCTAACGTTGGGGCTAACTTCATGCATCCCGGTTCAATTTCACTTATTCCATTGTCCTCTCTTCACTCCTAGCCATTCCTCTTTGCTTCAACCTTTCTCCAAGCTTTCTTCACCTATCATTGATCAACCAAACTAATCAAAGCTATGCTCAAAATCATGAGATATTCAATCTTTCATAATATGCAACAAATATAGCACAAAACCTCATGAAATGGCATGAATTCATATATGGTTGGTTCAATCAAGGGAAACATGAAAATCTACTCAATTGGCTTGCTTGTAGCTCAAGAAAGTGCATAATTCTAATGAAAACTAAAGAAAAATACTAGCTAAAATAGGCTAGGATGACTTGTCATCAGTTGCTTCCAATAATTGTGTGGAAGAAAATGTATCCCCTGAGGTATCTCAGGGATCTCTTAATTTATAGTCAAATGTTCTACCACTGAGCTATAGACCCTTGATGGAAGCTTTTGTCTTCCCTTTCCTCTTTCTAGAGGTTTCTCTGGCCTTAGGTGCCATCAATGGTAATGGAAAAACAAAAAGCTTATGCTTTTACCACACCAAACTTAGAATTTTGCTCGCCCTCGAGCAAGAGAAGAAAGAATAAATGAAGAAGAAGAAAAAATGGAGGAGAGGGAGAAGGGGTTGTGTTTCAGCCAAGAAGAGAAGAGAGGGTTGTGTTGTGTGAAAATGAGGAAGAATGGAAGGCTTTATATAGGGGAGGGAGGGGGGATTAGGTTTTGGCCATGTAGGGTGGGTTTGGGTGGGAAATTGATTTTGAATTTTGAAGGTAGGTGGAGTTTATGAGGTAGGTTTATGGGGAAGAGTGGATGGCTGTGAGTGGTGAAGAGGTGATGGGGAAGAGGGATTGAGGTGATTGGTGAAAGGTTTTGGGGAAGAGTGTTTATGGGATTGTGTGAAAGAGAGGTGAGAAGAAGTGAGTGGAGGTAGGTGGGGATCCTATGGGGTCCACAGATCCTGAGGTGATCCTGTGGGGTCCACAGATCCTGAGGTGTTCAAGGATTTACAACCTTGCACCAAATTAGGCATGTAAAATGCCCTTGCACACAACTCTGGGCGTTCAGCGCCAGGTTGGTGCCCATTTTGGGCGTTCAACGCCCATTTGTTGCCCATTTCTGGCGTTGAACGCCAGAACCATGCTTGTTCTGGGCGTTCAGCGCTAGCTCCTCTTCAGGGTGCATTTCTGGCGTTCAGCGCCCAGATGATGCCCATTTTGGGCGTTCAGCGCCCAGACACTGCCCATTTTGGGCGTTCAGCGCCAGAACCATGCTCTGTTCTGGCGTTGAACGCCAGACAGGTGCTTCCTCCAGGGTATGATTTTTCTTCTGCTGTTTTTGATTCCGTTTTCAATTTTTATTTTTATTTTGTGACTCCACATGATCATGAACCTACAAAGACATACAACTAATAGAAATATAATTAAATAAAGATTGGGTTGCCTCCCAACAAGTGCTTCTTTAATGTCAATAGCTTGACAGTGGGCTCTCATGGAGCCTCACAGAATAGCAGAGCTTTGTTGAGACCTCCCAACACCAAACTTAGAGTTTGGATATGGGGGTTTGACACCAAACTTAGAGTTTGGTTGTGGCCTCCCAACACCAAACTTAGAGTTTGGCTGTGGGGGCTTTGGTTGACTCTGCTTTGAGAGAAGCTTTTTATGCTTCCTCTCCATGGATGCAGAAAGAGATCCTTGAGTTGCAAACATAAGGTTGTCCTCATTCAATTGAAGGACTAGTTCTCCTCTGTCTACATCAGTCACAGCTCTTGCTGTGGCTAGGAAAGGTCTTCCTAGGATGATGGATTCATCCTCTTCCTTTCCAGTATCCAGGACTATGAAATCAGCAGGGATGTAAAGGCCTTCAACCTTTACTAACACGTCCTCTACCTATCCATAAGCCTGTTTTCTTGAATTGTCTGCCATCTCTAATGAGATTTTAGCAGCTTGCACCCCATAGATTCCTAGTTTCTCTATTACAGAGAGGGGCATGAGGTTTATACCTGAACCCAGGTCACACAGAGCTTTAAAGATCATGGTGCCTATGGTGCAAGGTATTAAGAACTTTCCAGGATCCTGTTTCTTCTGAGGCAATGTCAGTTGATCCAGATCACTTAGTTCATTAGTGAACAAGGGAGGTTCATCTTCCCAAGTCTCATTACCAAATAATTTGGCATTCAGCTTCATGATTGCACCAAGAAACTTGGCAGCTTACTCTTCAGTAACATCCTCATTCTCTTCAGAAGAGGAATACTCATCAGAGCTCATGAATGGCATAAGGAGGTTCAATGGAATCTCTATGGTCTCTATATGAGCCTCAGAGTCCTTTGGTTCCTCAGAGGGAAACTCTTTATTGATCACTGGGCGTCCCAGGAGGTCTTCCTCCTTGGGATTCACGTCCTCTCCTTCCCTTACAGGTTTGTCCATGGTGCTTATGTCAATGGCCTTGCACTCTCCTTTTGGATTCTCTTCTGTATTGCTTGGGAGAGTACTAGGAGGGATTTCAGTGATCCTTTTACTCAGCTGGCCCACTTGTGCTTCCAAATTTCTAATGGAAGACCTTGTTTTATTCATGAAACTTACAGTGCCCTTGGATAGATCAGAGACTAAGTTTGCTAAGCTAGATGGATTCTGCTCAGAATTCTCTGTCTGTTGCTGAGTAGATGATGGAAAAGTCTTGCTATTGCTAAACCTGTTCCTTTCACCATTATTAAAGCCTTGTTGAGGCCTTTGATCCTTCCATGAGAGATTTGGATGATTTCTCCATGATGGATTATAGGTGTTTCCATAAGGTTCACCTAAGTAATTCACCTCTGCTATTGTAGGGTTTTCAAGATCATAAGCTTCTTCTTCATAAGAAGCCTCTTGAGTACTGTTGGATGCAGCTTGCATTCCAGTCAGACTCTGAGAAATCATATTGACTTGCTGAGTCAATATTTTGTTCTGAGCCAATATGGCATTCAGAGTATCAACTTCAAGAACTCCCTTCTTCATAGGCGTCCCATTACTCACAGGATTCCTCTCAGAAGTGTACATGAACTGGTTATTAGCAACCATGTCAATGAGCTCTTGAGCTTCTGCAGGCGTTTTCTTTAGGTGAATTGATCTACCTGCAGAAGTATCCAATGACATCTTTGATAACTCAGACAGACCATCATAGAATATATCCAGGATGGTCCATTCTGAAAGCATGTTAGAAGGACACTTTTTGGTCAACTGTTTGTATCTTTCCCAAGCTTCATAGAGGGATTCACCTTCTTTCTGTCTGAAGGTTTGAACATCAGCTCTAAGCTTGCTCAGCTTTTGAGGAGGAAAGAACTTGGCTAAGAAAGCCTTGACCAGCTTATCCCAAGAGTTCAGGCTATCTTTGGGTTGAGAGTCCAACCAGATTCTAGCTCTGTCTCTTATAGCAAATGGGAAAAGCATGAGCCTGTAGACTTCAGGATCTACTCCATTAGTCTTAACAGTATCACAGATCTGCAAGAATTCAGTTAAGAACTGGAGAGGATCTTCAGATGGAAGTCCATGAAACTTGCAGTTCTGCTGCATCAGAGAAACTAATTGAGGTTTCAGCTCAAAATTGTTTGCTCCAATGGCAGGAATGGAGATGCTTCTTCCATGTAAATTGGAATTAGGTGCAGTAAAGTCACCAAGAATCCTCCTTGCATTATTATTATTTTCGGCTGCCATCTCCTCTTCCTGTTTGAAAATTTCTGAAAGGTGTTTGCTGGATTGTTGTAATTTAGCTTCTCTTAATTTTTTCTTCAGAGTCCTTTCAGGTTCTGAATCTGCTTCGACAAGAATATTCTTGTCCTTGCTCCTGCTCATATGACAAAGAAGAGGGCACAGAAAAATAATAATAATAGGGATCTTTTTTACCACAGTATAGAGGTCCCTGTGTGATTAGAAGAATAAATAAATAGAAGGAGAAAAGAGAGAGAGAGAATTTTCGAAAATTATTTTTGAAAAAGAGTTAGTGATTTTCGAAAATAGTTTTTGAAAAAGGTTAGTAGTTTTTCGAAAATTCAAATATAAAATAAAATAATTAGTTAATTAAAAAGAAATTTTTGAAAAAGAAGGAAGATATTTTCGAAAATTAGAGAGAGAGAGTTAGTTAGGTAGTTTTGAAAAAGGTTAGAAACAAACAAAAAGTTAGTTAGTTAGTTGAAACAAATTTTGAAAAGATAAGAAGTTAGGAAGTTAGAAAAGATATTTTGAAATCAAATTTTTGAAAAGGATAAGATAAGAAGATATTTTTTTTGAAAAGATATGATTTAAATTAGTTTTTGAAAAAGATTTAATTTTTAAAATCACAATTAACGACTTGATTCATAAGAAATCACAAGATATGATTCTAGAACTTAAAGTTTGAATCTTTCTTAACAAGCAAGTAACAAACTTGAAATTTTTGAATCAAAACATTAATTGTTATTGTTATTTTCGAAAATATGATGTAAAATTAAGAAAAAGATTTTTGAAAAATATTTTTGAAATTTTCAAAAATAACTGAAAAAAAAATAAAAAAAAAGATTTGATTTTTGAAAAAGATTTTTTTTTTAATTCGAAAATTTGATTTGACTCATAAAAACAACTAGATTTTAAAAATTTTTGAAAAAGTCAAATCTAATTTTCGAAATTTTAAGAGAGAAAAAGGGAAAGATATTTTTTTTATTTTTGAATTTTTATGATGAGAGAGAAAAACAAGAAAAATGATGCAATGCATGAAAGTTATGGATCAAAACAATGAATGCATGCAAGAATGCTATGAATGTCAAGATGAACACCAAGAACATTATGAAGATCATGATGAACATCAAGAACACATCTTTGAAAAATTATTAATGCAAAGGAAACATGCAAGACACCAAACTTAGAATTCTTTAATGCTTAGACACTAAGAATTCAAGAATACATATGAAAAACAAGAAAATACACAAAACATGCAAATGCAAAGATCAAACAAGAAGACTTACCAAGAACAACTTGAAGATCATGAAGAACACTATGAATGCATGAGAATTTTCGAAAAATGCAAGATGTACATGCAATTGACACCAAACTTATAACATGACTCATGACTCAAACAAGAAACACAAAATATTTTTGATTTTTATGATTTTATAATTTTTTTGTATTTTTTTTTCGAAAATTATATTGAAAAAGAAAAAAATAAGGATTCCAAAATTTTTAATATGAATTCCAGGAATCTTATGCTCTTTAGTCTAAAGCTCCAATCAAAGGGTCAGGCATGGCTTAATAGCCAGCCAAGCTTTAGCATGTAACAGGTAGATCATGAACAGTAGTAGGTGGATTAGCACCAACTAGCTTGCTCTTGATAACAAATTGGAAGCCTTAGTCCAAATGAATTTAGACATGGCTTTACAGCCAGCCAAGCTTCAACATGCTTTATGAAACACTAGAATTCATTCTTAAAAATTCTGAAGAAAAATATATTTTTGAAAACATTTTTTATTTTTTTAGAAAACATATGATTAAATTTTTGAAAGATTTTTGAAAATTTTTTGAAAAGAAAATAAAAAGAAAATTACCTAATCTGAGCAACAGGATGAACCGTCAGTTGTCCATACTCGAACAATCCCCGGCAACGGCGCCAAAAACGTGGTGCGCAGAAATTGTGATTACACTTTAATTATGTAAAATTCATCGCTCTTTCTTTCCCTGGTAATGGCGCCAAAAACATGATGCCAATACCATGGTTCACAACTTCGCACAACTAACCAGCAAGTGCACTGGGTCGTCCAAGTAATACCTTACGTGAGTAAGGGTCGAATCCCACGGAGATTGTTGGTATGAAGCAAGCTATGGTCACCTTGTAAATCTCAGTCAGGCGGGTATAAAATAGTAATGGGGTTTTCGAAAATAATTAATAAAACAGGGATAGAAATACTTATGTAATTCATTGGTGAGAATTTCAGATAAGCGAATAGAGATGCTTTCGTTCCTCTGAACCTCTGCTTTCCTGCTATCTTCATCCAATCAGTCTTACTCCTTTCCATGGCTGGCTTTATGTAATACATCACCATTGTCAATGGCTACTTTCGGTCTTCTCTCGGGAAAATGATCCAAATGCCCTGTCACGGCACGGCTAATCGTCTGGAGGCATCACCCTTGTCAATGGTTTCATCCTATCCTCTCAGTGAAAATGGTCAACACACCCTGTCACGGTACGGCTATTCATCTGTCGGTTCTCGATCATGCTGGAATAGGATTTACTATCCTTTTGCGTCTGTCACTACGCCCAGCAATCGCGAGTTTGAAGCTCGTCACAGTCATTCAATCATTGAATCCTACTCGGAATACCACAGACAAGGTTTAGACTTTCCGGATTCTCTTGAATGCCGCCATCATTCTAGCTTACACCACGAAGATTCTGATTAAGAGATCTAAGAGATACTCATTCAATCTAATGTAGAACGGAAGTGGTTGTCAGGCACGCATTCATAGGGAATGATGATGATTGTCACGTTCATCACATTCAGGTTGAAGTGCGAATGAATATATTAGAAGCGAAATAAGATGAGTTGAATAGAAAACAGTAGTACTTTGCATTAATCTTTGAGGAACAGCAAAGCTCCACACCTTAATCTATGGAGTGTAGAAACTCTACCGTTGAAAATACATAAGTGAAAGGTCCAGGCATGGCCGAATGGCCAGCCCCTCTGATCTAAGAACCAGGCGTCCAAAGATGTCTAATACAATAGTAAAAGGTCCTATTTATAATAAACTAGTCACTAGGGTTTACATAAGTAAGTAATTGATGCATAAATCCACTTCCGGGGCCCACTTGGTGTGTGCTTGGGCTGAGCCTTAACTTTCCACGTGCAGAGGCCATTTGTGGAGTTGAATGCCAGGTGTTGATCCATTTCTGGCGTTCAACTCTGGTTTTTGATCCATTTCTAGCGCTGAACTCTAGAATTGGGCAGAGAGCTGGCGTTGAATGCCAGTTTGCGTCCTTTAAACTTGGGCAAAGTATAGACTATTATATATTTCTGAAAAGCCCTGGATGTATACTTTCCAACGCAATTAAAAGCGCGCCATTTTGAGTTCTGTAGCTCCAGAAAATCCACTTTGAGTGCAGGGAGGTCAGAATCCAACAGCATCAGCAGTCCTTCTTCAACCTCTGAATCTGATTTTTGCTCAAGTCCCTCAATTTCAGTCAGAAAATACCTGAAATCACAGAAAAACACAAAAACTCATAGTAAAGTCCAGAAATGTGAATTTAACATAAAAACTAATGAAAACGTCCCTAAAAGTAACTAGATCCTACTAAAAGCATACTAAAAAAAATGCCAAAAAGCGTATAAATTATCCGCTCATCACACAGCCAAATCATACAACATTCACACAACTCAAACAAAAATAATCAAGATTAATTTCATTACACCCTACCTGGTTTTGCTGCTCCTAATTCAGTTAGACTTTCAGGTGGTCCTTTAGCACTTTTTCCTCCTAAATCACATCAAGAACAACTTTAAATCCACAAACTCTCAACTGACCAAATCTCTCTCAGCACGTTAGGAAGAGATATCTCACCTCAGACTTGCTGGAAATTAACGTTTCTTGGCCCTCAAGTCAAGTTAAGCACGGTTCCTAAGGAAGAACATCAAGAAAACACATGTTTTGCATGGTTTTCCTTGAAAACTGAATTGAAGATGGAGGGAGACAGCCATCTAACCTTATTTCCAGCCATGATAAGTCACATGGTTATGTAGAGGAAAAAGAGAGGATCATTTTGGTGAAATCAGAGTTTTGATTTGAGTTTTAGTTTAGAAGAAATCAAGCTTTGAAGATTAAGTGTTCATGAAAGTTTCTCTCTTTTCTCTCTTGTTATTTTCGTCCAAAATGAAGAAATGAGACAGCCTTGGAGTGTCTTGGGGGTGTAAGGTGAGTTGTGATTGGTTGGCTTGGAGGTGGGTTAAAATAATATTAAAATATCTTAGGTGTATAACTACTAAAACTAGATGTATCGGAACACTTGTGAAAACATCTCTAAAAATTATTTTCTGAGCTACTAGAATAAATGACACTAGTAACATATTTATTATGAGAATAAAACATGTATGATGAGGCCTTAGCATTGCTAAAGTCGTCAGAGAGTGCTGGTGCTAAGCTGCACCAATAAACCGTAAACCCAGTTAAACCGATTTTCCTGTTTTTAACTAAAACAGACCAAGTAACCTTATAATATCATTCAAGAATTTTCTAATACTAATATAATGATAATATTATAATATTATCTCTCTCCTCTCATGAATCAAGTCCGGTTCATCAAACAGAGACTATTTACGAAAATCAGAATCAAAACTGCCAACCGATACAGTTCAAAAACTAGGTTCTTCGTGACCGCGTTATCGAGCTTGCCTCAGAAAAGGTTCTAGCTTAAGGATGACATAATGACAATGAGTATCAAGATACTTGTTGATATAGAAGAGGTGTTCTCTTTACTGATCTTCCGGAGAAATCCGTGCCTTTAGAAAATATCTCGCGTACTCGAAAATCAGGGTTGTTACATTCTACCCTCCTAAAAGAAAATTTTGCCCTCAAAATTTCTGCCACGTGAAGAATCCATCTTCAAGTGATCTACTTTCTTCAAGCCATCCTGACGAAGAGGTAGGTCCGTTCCATACAGCATCCAAATCTAACATAGTCATTGCCATGTATATCATAACAGCTATTAGGATAGCTGGTCTTACATCGATTCGTCGTTCGGATCTCGATTAAACCATGCCTATTCACAGTCATTGAGGTTTTATTCGCACCAAACAATCAACCTTAAGGTGATCAGTCTTAATATCTCAAGTTAGGCACGAACATTCCCAAAATGAGCACTCATAGACATTCATGCCAAATGTATCTTGAAGATACCCTAACAGCATGAGACACACAAGCAGAGTATGCAATGAAGCATAGTCAGTCCACTCCCCAGGCTCTACTGGGAACGAACTGCTCTGATACCAAATTGTAACGACCCAATTTTCAGTACGCCTAGGACATACCAGAAACTGAGTGCTACCAATTTGTCATCCTAATTATTATCTATTATTTATTATATGAGCCTGATTCGTTGTTAAAAGCATAGTTAGTTAGCGAGGTACTTTTTTTTTTAAAACATTTGAATTAATAAACAGAATCATTTATAATCAATTCACAAATAAAAACAGATAAAATAGGTATAAACAATCACACATAAATACATCACAAGCAGCTAACAACATTCAGTGATCCAGCCTTTATTAAAGTATAGACTTTTAGTTAGAACACCCCTAGATATAGCTAGATAATAACTATATACATATACATACATACAACATCCCAGGTCCTGACCTGTTCAAGAGGTCCCTAAGCTGGCACCTAGGCTAGCCTAGACTCTTTACTCGCCTAGTCCCTCTAAACTACTAAAGCGAGGGAAAGTGCGTTCTAAATCTTCAAAACTCCAGTCAGGTGGAACGTCACCAAAAGATGGAACATCATCTACTATTCCTCTGCACGATCAGACGTTGCCATATGACGTCTCTCTGGTACCTCATCAGGTAGCCACACAACAGGAGTCTCGTACACAAGATTTAAGTTGAAGTTCAAGAACAAACGGGGTGTAGACATTGGCTGGTCTCACAGTATATACATATAAACAGAGAACGATATTCACCCTAGACTCAGAAGACTACCTAGAGAGGAATCCTCTTTGCAGAACAGTCATCAGCAAACTACAGAAGGGTACTCATGCTTCCATCTGAAGGGGAAAGGGAGAGAGAAGGGGTAAGAACTGGGGAGTTCTTAGTAGGGCCGGGGTTATTAGTTAAGTTCATTAATTTGTGTCGCTTAGCAGATATATAGTAGAATACTGAGAAGTAGTGAATAGAAGATACAGATAAATAGAGAAAATAGAGAAAACAGAAAGCAAAACACAAACAAAAGAATACAAGAAAACAAAACACAGACACAGTGAATAGAATACAAACAAAGAAAGCATACATTCGTTCAACAATCATAACAGAGGAAATGCACAACCAAGTATGATGTATGTCTGTCCTATGCAGGCCATGAGCTCACGTGTCAGTTTACACCCTGTAACCCGACATTACCCAGGAACTAGTCCTAGATATGGCTTTATTCTCTGTAGGTGAACTTCGGCCTACAGAAATAGCACTCCCATAAGTGAACTTCGGCTTACAGGAATAGTTCAATCACAACATAACAACTTTCTATAGGTGAACTTTGGCCTATAGAAATGGCACCTCTGTAAGTGAACTTCGGCTTACAGAAAAAGTCTAATTACAGCACAATAACTTTTTGTAGGTGAACTTTGGCCTACAGAAATGACACCTCTGTAAGTGAACTTCGGCTTACAGGAATCACAACTCTCTGTAGGTGAACTTCGGCCTACAGGAGCAACACCCTGAGATACACAATTGATATTCACTGTAGGTGAACTTCGGCCTACAGGAATAACAACTCACTGTAGGTGAACTTGGGCCTACAGGATCTCCAGGGCCAACAGAAAAGCAGCAGATGAATATACAAATATCTCTGGAGTTGCCTTAATGCAAATGACCTTTCAACAGGCCCTCTGCTTGTTCTCTATTCTCTTTATCATATTACTCTTTTCACTTTGTCTTTTTACTCTGCTCTGATTACTCTGTTCTCTGTATCTCTTTACTTTTTTCTTATTACTCTTTCCTCTGTATCTATATTACTCTTTTTCTCTTTATCTCTTTACTTTACTCTGGTTTCCCTGTTCTCTGTGTTTCTCTACTCTGCTATGATTTCTCTGTTTAACGTATGTATTTAAAGCTTATGTAAATTTCGGTATGAATAGTTAGTCTGTCCCAAGTATAGGTTCATTAAGTCTATAGTGAAATAGTTTAACTTTTCATATAATACCTAATCCTAGTCGCAACTCAAGGACTAACTATGTTGCCCTAGTTTGTTCACTAATTTCTGTCTGTTTTTCTGTCATTAAAACCTTACAGACTTTTTCTTTGATTTTTATCTCTTCTTTAACTTTTTATCTTTTATTTATCTTTGCCTCACTAATATGTTTTTACCACTCCCTAAGTGTTTTATGAAGGTAATTATGAGATTCTGCGCTTAAAGTTGTCTTTCTAAAGCTTTTACAGAAAACTGCCTTTTTTGCATTATTTTATTATTTTTATTAAAATATTATTTTTAATTAAATATTATTATTTAATATTTTATTATTATTTATTATTTTATCATTAAATTTTCGAAAATTACCTTGCCTTTACCTTTTAACCTTTAAAATTAACTTTTTACCCTGGTAACTTTTAATATTTTTACTTTAACCACCCTAACTTTCAGAAATTACAAAATAACCCCCAAACACCAAAATATTTACTTCCTTGCCCTTTTATGGATCGAAAAGGTGTTCTTCATTGTTCTTCATCACACTCAAAGTTTTCTTCGTGTTCTTCATATATTCTTCAAATTCTTTCTCTGTTTTTACCCGTTTTTCAGTCTTTTCAGCAACCGATTTTTACTATAATACATAATAAATTAGCAGCCACTAAAGCCCCATCTTTTCTACATGATTTTAACACAAATTGAACCTCAATTTAAGCTCTAGGGTTCATTTTTCCAGCAGCCACAAGAAAACACATTCATAGCTTGAATTTCATCAAATTTCATCAAAATTTCACCAAATTTTCACCAAGAATCAATCATATATGCAACCAATTTTTAGCACAGCCAAATCATACAACATTCACACAACTCAAAAACAAATAATCAAGATTAATTTCGTTACACCCTACCTGGTTTTGCTGCTCCTAATTCAGTTAGACTTTCAGGTGGTCCTTTAGCACTTTTTCCTCCTAAATCACATCAAGAACAACTTTAAATCCACAAACTCTCAACTGACCAAATATCCCTCAGCACGTTAGAAGAGATATCTCACCTTATACTTGCTGGAAATTAACGTTTCTTGGCCCTCAAGTCAAGTTAAGCATGGTTCCTAAGGAAGAACATCAAGAAAACACATGTTTTGCATGGTTTTCCTTGAAAACCGAATTGAAGAGGGAGGGAGACAGCCATCTAACCTTATTTTCAGCCATGATAAGTCACATGGTTATGTAGAGGAAGAAGAGAGGATCATTTTGGTGAAATCATAGTTTTGATTTGAGTTTTAGTTTAGAAGAAATCAAGCTTTGAAGATTAAGTGTTCATGAAAGTTTCTCTCTTTTCTCTCTTGTTATTTTCGTCCAAAATGAAGAAATGAGACAGCCTTGGAGTGTATTAGAGGTGTAAGGTGAGTTGTGATTTTTTGGCTTGGAGGTGGGTTAAAATAATATTAAAATATCTCAGGTGTATAACTACTAAAACTAGATGTATCGGAACACTTGTGAAAACATCTCTAAAAATTATTTTCTGAGCTACTAGAATAAATGACACTAGTAACATATTTATTATGAGAATAAAACATGTATGATGAGGCCTTAGCATTGCTAAAGTCATCAGAGAGTGTTGGTGCTAAGCTGCACTAGTAAACCGTAAACCCGGTTAAACCGATTTTCCTGTTTTTAACTAAAACAGACCAAGTAACCTTATAATATCATTCAAGAATTTTCTAATACTAATATAATGATAATATTATACTATTATCTCTCTCCTCTCATGAATCAAGTCCGGTTCGTCAAACAGAGACTATGTACAAAAATCAGAATCAAAACTGCCAACCGATACAGTTCAAAAACTAGGTTCTTCGTGACTGCGTTATCGAGCTTGCCTCAGAAAAGGTTCTAGCTTAAGGATGACATAATGACAATGAGTATCGAGATACTTGTTGATATAGAAGAGGTGTTCTCTTTACTGATCTTCCAGAGAAATCCGTGCCTTTAGAAAAGATCTCACGTACTCGAAAATCAGGGTTGTTACAGGTTCTCCATGTTTTCCTTCATGTTTGTTTCAAAATACTCTTCCTCTTCCTCAGCACCAACGACTCCTTTCCCTCTTGCTTCCCTCCTTAATCTAAGGAAGGTCCTCTCAGGTTCAGAATAAAAAAAAGTTGAAGCACCGCTTCTTCTACCTGTCAGACAACCAACAAGGCAAAAAAAAGCAAGAAAGAAGATAAATGAAAAAATTACTCTTGTTAGAGTGGTTGTTAGTGTGAGTGGTGCAATTAGTCAAACAGTTTGAAGAGTGGAAATATGGATGATAAAAATAATCAAAGAAGAAAGAAATAGAACTCAAAATAAAAGAAAATAAAAAGGTGCTAAATAAAATAAAATAACAAGGAATTTAAATTGCTTAATCTAGCTCTCCAATCGATTTAATCACTATCAAATTTAAGCCAATCCCCGACAACAATGCCATAAAACTTGATGAGTCTAATTCACACCCCATTCAAAATTGGTGAATTAGTTCTTTTGGCAAGCGCACCAAAATTATCGTCAAGTAATAACCCCCGGTGGAGTGGGATCGTATCCACAAAGATTGGCAAATTCGAGCAGTTTTAATCAATTGATGAATTAGTCAAGCGGATCAATAGGATTGTGAAGTGCGGAATTGTAAATGACACAAATGTAAAGGACTAGAATATAAAGAAAAGCAATAAAGTGCAGGAATATAAATGGCAGAATATAAAGTGCAGAATCATAAATGACTTGAATGTAAATGGGAATGGGGAATTGCTGAATGTAAAAGTAAGCTATAAAGAAATGGATAGATAAGAATGGGGAAATTGATTGAGATTGGGAGATGTTGTATCTTTGGATTAATCTAGCGTATATCCTCTTCAATCATGCAACTCATTGACCTCTTGGCAATCATGATTGATTGAGCCCCAATCCCTTGGTGACTCAATCTATCAGATCTTGATCAATAGCCAATTCCTTAGTCTAATTGCTCATGAAGAGAGATATGCTTGGTCCCTGATTATACCACACACCATTATAGGTCCAAGTAGAGGGAGGATTATATGTCACATATCCAAACACCAAAACCCAGATTCTACTCTAGTGTGAGAAGGGATTTCAAGCATGATTTCATGTTTCCTTTCCCAAGGTTCCCATGAAACCCAATTGCATTCAATCTCTTTTCCAAGATGATTGAACACTAAGCATTAAGAATGAAATTCCTTCTAGCAAATTAAAGAGAAGATGAAGAGAAGAAGAAATTCACTATTATCAATCCATCAAGTACAACAGAGCTCCCTCTCTCAATGAGAGGGAAGTTAGCTACTCATAGCTTAAAAAGTACTCAAAAGTGATGTGTAAAAGTGGATCCAAAACTGACTACTTAACCCCCTTCTTCAGTACTCATTGGGGGTATTTATACTACTCCTAGTAAAATAAAAGAATTACAAAAGTGAAAAAAGAAAATTCCATTTTGGAGGGAAAAGAAAACACTCAATAAGCGTGACTTCTCAGCTGGCGTGTGGCTGGCGCTTCTCTGGCGTGTCACGTGCCCTTCATTTCCAGCTTGGCGTGCCACACCTAATCCTTCAAGTGGCACGCTCGTCCCTCTAACAACCTTGGCGTGCCACACCTTCGAACTCAAGTGGCACGCCATAGTGGAATTCTTGTGTTGGCGTGCCACGCCTTCAAACTCAAGTGGCACGCCCCTTTCCTTTCTCACTTCTCTTTTCCTCTGGAAACTTGAACTGGCGTGCCACGCCCAAGGTCTGGCGTGCCACGCCATTGCTCTATGCTTGGATAGGCTTCTCTGGAAAGTTGAACTAGCGTGGCACGCCCAGGGTCTGGCGTGCCACGTCCCTTTTGTGAGTGAGTGGTTCCTCTTTTTTGGCATGCCACGCCACGAACTCAATTGGCACGCCCCAATGCTTCTTGCTCTCTGAATGACACTGGCGTGCCATGCTTGGTTGCTCAAGTGGCACGCCTAAATGAAGAATAGTGAGTGGCGTGCCACGCCTTCGATACCAAGTGGCACGCCCCATGTAATTGGCCTCCTTCATCTTCTCTGGAAACTTATACCAGCGTGCCACGCCTAAAGGCTGGCGTGCCACGCCCATGATCTTATCTTGGTTCCAGTAGTTGGCGTGCCACACCTCAGCCTTCAAGTGGCATGCCGTAGTGAAATACTAAGGTTGGCGTGCCACGCCTTCGATACCAAGTGGCACGCCCAGTCTTCAATTGCCTTCAGCCCCTTCTCTGGATTGTTGTACCAGCGTGCCATGCCATGCTGCTCAAGTGGGACACCCATGGATTTGTGAACTCTTCAAGCTTGGCGTGCCATGCTTGGGTTCTTAAGAGGCACGCCCAAGTGACTTCATGGGGCTGGCGTGCCATGCCTTCGATACCAAGTGGCACGCCATAGTGGAGGTTCTTCTTGGAATGGTGAGTTGGCGTGCCACGCCCATTTGCTCAAGTGGCACGCCCATAGTAGTTGATGGATCAGGCGTGCCACGCCCAACCTGGCGTGCCACGCCCCTTTTGTGTCCTCTATTTTGCTCTCTGGAATTTTGTACTAGCGTGCCACGCCCAGTTCCTGGCGTGTCACACCCATATGCATGCTTGGACTTCTTCTCTGGACTTTAGTACTGGCGTGCCACGTCCAGCCCCTGGCGTGCCACGCCAGTGCATTTTGTGGCGTTTGCTTCAAGTGGCACGCCAGTTTCACATGCCCAGCTTCTTGTTTGTCTTCTACCCATTTTTTGATGCTTTTCTCACCTGAAATTCAGCACAACTCATCTCAAAGTAGTGTACCATAATATTCATCAAATAATGCATGAATTGTACTGATCAAATGAGATTTATGCACTTTTATGATCTTCTTTATGCAAGAAAGAAGGGTAGATTATGCAAGTCATCAGACAGCATAATCAGAACCAGCCTTACAGAGCACCTCACCTAAGACAATCTCAAGGATCCCAGCATAACCAATAACAAGTTCCTTAGATCACCTATCCTAATTCCTCATCAAATGACAAGATGCTTCGTTCTCTTGCACAAGGACAACAAGACATGCAGACACAGCTGAACTCTACTTTAAATAGTCTGAATGCCGCTTTACAAGCTCTCGCCTCCAGGATAGATTCATTACCTAATTCCACTAACCAATCTTTAAGCTCTAGTGGAATTCCTTCTCAACCCCTACCTAATCCCAAAGGTGACATCAATGCCATCACTTTGAGGTCTGAAACCACACTGCCAGAGAGCAATCAGGAGGAGCCAAGCCCAATAGTACTCGCCCCAGCTGAGGATATGATAGAAGTAGAAGATGCTGAAATGGAAGATGCTGAAGAAGAAGATAAGGTACAAGACAAGGTTGAAAAAGAAGTAGCTCTGTAAGGGAATGGACCACCAAAGGATACAGAAGTTGTACAAGACACCGTTCCTATCCCTTTTTCATACCTTGCAAAGAAATCCAGAAAGCAGATGGAACTTGATCGCAAAATGGTAGAAATATTCAAAAAGGTTGAGGTAATTGTTCCCCTTTTTGATGTCATTTAGCAGGTACGTAAATACGCAAAGTTTCTAAAGGATTTATGAATCCATAAAGATAAAATTAATGAGTTAGAAACTATTCCTTTAGGTAGTTCTATATCTGCTTTAATGGGAGGTATACCTGAAAAATGTAGTGATCTAGGTCCATGCATGGTTAACTGTACCATTGGAGGTGTAATATTTTCTGATTGCATGTGTGACTTAGGAGCATGTGTTAATATAATGCCATTGTCTATATATGATACCTTAAGGCTCCCCCCTTAAAAAGGTCGGCAGCTCATTTTGTGTTAGCAAATAAAAGCATTATTACAGTAGTTGGAATTGCTGAAGATGTGTTAGTGAGCATTAAGGGGCTCACATTTCCCATTGACTTCTATATCCTGGAAATGCCCCCTAATGACTCAGGAAAACCATCATCAATCCTGCTTGGAAGACCATTCCTGAAGACTTCAAAGTCCAGCCTTCAAAGTTCAAGCTGGATGCATTCTCAGGAACTTACTCCTTTGAGATAGATGGCAGAGCAGTGAGTTTCAGTTTAAATGAAGCTATGAAGCATCCTCCGGAAGATCATTCTATCTTCCAATGCGACATCATTGATGAAACTGTAGCTGAAGTTCACCAAGAAGAAATAGAAGAGAAACACATGGAGCAAGGTCTAAGTGTGGGGACACCCTCTGAACACAATAAGGACCCTTTACCATTATCATTAGCTCAAGATGATCCAGAGCCTAGCCAAGAGCCTAAATCAGAATTAAAAACCCTTCCTCCACACCTTAAGTATGCTTACCATAAGGATAATAAGAAGTTTCCAGTTATCATTGCAAGGGAACTCACTTCTCAACAAGAAGAGCAACTGTTCAGTGTGCTGAGAAAACATAAGAAAGCAATTGGATGGAGCTTGGCGGATATAGTAGGCATCAGTCCTCAAGTTTGTGAACACAAAATATATTTAGAAGAGGAATCGAAGCCTGTCCGTCAACCTCAAAGAAGATTGAATCCCACCATCTTAGAAGTTGTCAAGAAAGAAGTAACCAGGCTACTTGAAGCAGATATCATTTACCCTATCTCAGACAGTGAATGGGTTAGTCTAGTACAAGTGGTGTCTAAGAAGTCTGGAGTCACAACAATAAAGAATGAGCATGGAGAGCTCCTAACAACTAGAGTGTAGAATTCATGGAGGGTCTGCATTGACTATAGGTGTCTCAACCAAGCTACTCACAAGGATCATTACCCCTTGCCATTTATTGATCAGCTGCTCGATCGCCTGTTAGGTAAATCACATTATTGCTTTTTAGATGGTTATACAGGTTACTTTCAAATTCATATAGCTCCTGAAGATTAGGAGAAGACCACTTTTACATGTCCCTTTGGAACATATGCTTACAAAAGGATGCCCTTTGGCTTATGTAATGCACCTGCTACCTTCCAAATATGCATGATGAGCATCTTTTCAGATCTTATTGAGAATTGTATAGAAGTTTTTATGGATGATTTTAGCGTATATGGTGATTCATTTAGCCTTTGCTTGGATAGTTTGTCTACAGTATTAGACACGTGTGTTAGTACAAACCTTGTATTGAATTTTGAAAAATGTCATTTTATGGTAAAACAAGGAATTGTACTAGGACATGTTGTATCTAATACTGGTATTTCTGTAGATCCAGCAAAGGTAGATGTCATTTCTAGTTTACCTTACCCCTCCTCCGTGAGGGAAGTCCGTTCGTTCCTTAGCCATGCAGGTTTTTACAGGAGATTCATTAAGGACTTCAGTAAGGTAGCATTGCCTTTATCCAGATTACTGCAGAAAGATATTGAGTTTGAGTTCAGTGAGGATTGCATGCAAGCGTTTGATAAGCTGAAGATCTCCCTGACTCAAGCCCTGATTGTGAGAAGACCAGATTGGAGCCAGCCATTTGAAATTATGTGTGATGCCTCCAACCATGCAGTAGGAGCGGCACTGGCTCAGCACGAAGGTAAGGATCCTTTCGTAATTGCTTATGCATCTAAAACATTAGATGCTGCTCAGTCTAATTACACTACTACTAAAAAAGAGCTTCTTGCTATTATTTTTGCTCTGGATAAATTCTGAGCCTATTTACTTAGTACTAAGGTAGTAGTATACTCAGACCATGTAGCTCTAAAATATTTACTAGCTAAAAAAGAGTCTAAATCAAGATTGATACGTTGGATACTGTTGCTGCAAGAATTTGATTTAGAAATTAAGGATAGGAGTAGTAACTAGAATTTAGTGGCAGACCACTTGAGTCGACTTGAGCACATTACGCATGACTCCACCCCTATCAATGATAGTTTCCCATTTGATAGTTTGCAAGCAGTATCTGAAGTAGTTCCTTGGTATGCACCTGTAGCTAATTATTTAGTTAGCCACACTTTTCCTCAAAATTTTACTAAGCATCAAAGGGACAAGCTGAAAAGCGAATCTAAATATTTTATATGAGATGACCCATATCTAAGGAGGTGTGGTGCTGACCAGGTAATTAGAAGATGTGTACCACAATCAGAATTCCAGTCTATTTTAGAGGCATGCCACTCTTCTGAGAGTGGAGGACATTTTGGCCCTCAAAGAACAGCTAGAAAAATCTTGGACTGTGGATTCTGGTGGCCTACTCTTTTTAAAGATGCTGTTGAATTTTGTAAATCTTGTTCCCCATGCCAAAGATTTGGTAATATATCCAAGAGGGATGAGATGCCTCAACAGATTATGCATTTCTGTGAAATTTTTTATGTTTGGGGCATTGACTTCATGGGTCCATTTCCAAACTCTAATGGTTACCTTTATATATTGTTAGCTATAGATTATATTTCTAAATGGGTGGAAGCAATTTCTACCCGTACTGATGATGCTAACACTGTTGTTTCCTTTGTTAGTAACCATATTATTTGTCACTTTAGATCACCACGAGCAATCGTGAGCGATCAAGGCACTAACTTTTGTAACAGGAGACTAACAGGACTACTGAAAAAGCATGGGATAGTTCACAAATTAGCAACAGCTTATCATCCCCAAACCAATGGATAAGCAGAAGTGTCTAACAGAGAGATTAAATGTATTTTGGAGAAGATAGTAAAACCTCATAGGAAAGACTGGAGTGCCAGGCTGCAAGATACACTCTGGGCATATAGAACAGCGTACAAGACACCCATTGGGATGAGCCCCTTCTGCTTGGTATACAAAAAGGCTTGCCACCATCCAGTGGAGGTGGAACACAAGGCTTTCTGGGCTGTGAGGGAGTGCAATATGAATTTTGAAGAATCTGGTGCTGAAAGAAAGCTGCAACTAGCAGAACTGGAGAACCTTCGCTTAGAAGCATATGACAACTCCAGGCGTTACAAGGAGAAGATGAAGGCTATCCAGGACAAGCACATAAAAATGAGAGAATTCAGACCAGGGGAGTTAGTTCTTCTATATAACTCCAGGCTGAGGCTCATGCCAAGTAAACTGAGATCAAGATGGGAAGGTCCCTATAGAGTAGAGAAGGCAGAGCCATACGTAGTTTTTCACCTGCGTCACCCTTCTAGCTCCAAATTCCTAAAGTTCAATGGACATCGCCTAAAGCTTTATCATGGTGAAAAGATGAAGGATCACAAAGAACTAGACATTTTCCTTTTGGAAGACCCACCAACAAAAGCAGAATGAGCCTGAAGACGTCCAACTTGAGGACGTAAAAGCAAAGTGCTAGGTGGGAGACAACCTACCATGGTATGATCGTTCAGTTTCAGTCTTAGTTTTATTTTTGTTTTTGTTAATAACTCTTCTTATAACCTCTGCATATAGCTGCATATAGCCTGTATTTGCATTTGCATACTGCATATATATAAAAAAAATGCACGCGACGCGCAAGCGTCGTTGACGCGTCCGCGTCATAGGTGCCTTAGAAACGAGGAGAAGAGAAGAAGAGAGTCACGCGAAAACGTGGCTGGAGGCGTGCTTTAGGTAGAAACATGTCCATGCGACCGCGTCACTGACGCGGTTGCGTCATTTTGAAAATAGCCTCCCACGCGTCCGCGTCACCCACGCGAATGCGTGGCCCTGCAAAATCGACGTAAAGAGGTGTATGGCAGAGAGTTATGATGGAACTGGGCTGGAATGGTGCTAGAAGCATAAACCTTACCACGCGATCGCGTGCCCCACGCGGCCGCGTTGTTTTACAAAATCAGGCCATTCACGCGATCGCGTCAACCACGCGAACGCGTCACCCAAAAATTTGGCAAAATGAATATAAAACAGAAAGTTGTGTGTACGCGAGGCTGCACTCGCGCCAATAGCACACATCAGGCCACGCGATCGTGTGACCCACGTGTCCGCATCACATGCGACACACAGCTTATCCAGATCAGCCAAATATCTTATCTTTTCTTTTCCAAATCTAAATCTTTTCTTTTCCTTCTTATTTCTTTCTTCTACATTCTTCCCTCTTTATTCTTTCTCACTTTTTACTTTCTCCTCCCTTATTTTTCACATCCTTTATCAAGGTTCTTTTCTTTCTTTCTTTACTTTTTACTTTTCCTTTATTAATGTTTTCTTCTTATTTTTCTTTTTACCTTCATTATTTATATTTTCTTTTTCTTTCTTTTTCTTTTTTTTATTCCTTTAATTGGTGTTAGAAATTTAATTGGGTGATTATTTTCTTTTACATTTTGTTTGACAATTAATATTACTTCTTAAAGGGTTGCTAGCATGTTCAATTTAATACTTTCAATAACATATTCACCATGCATGCTATGTGTTTGTGAAAAAGCCCGTATGGCATTGTGCATTATTTTTATATTACTCTATTCTACTACTCTAATGCCTGTTTTCACAAAACTCCTTTTATATTTTATTGATTAAATATAATTGTCAATACAAACAGGTTGTTAGTTTGAAAGGGTTGATAATCTAACTTGGACATTTAATGCTTGATCTATGCTACTCATGCCTTTGTCGGCATGCCAATAAACATCTTGCATTTAATAGCCATCACATGCACTTGCTATATTTCTATTGATGAATTTTTCACATGGATTCGTGACCATGTGTTAACGACATCCTTCTTTACCGTGTATTGATTATCACCTGTACCCTTTTCTTCCTTGCTCTAAACCTTAAGCTTTTAAAGTTATTTTCCTTTTTCCTTTTTCAGGATGGCCACCAGGAAAGGTAAAGAGAAAGCTAATTCCAAACAACCAGCAAGGAAAGGAACTAAAATAGCACTAGTGGCAGAACCATCTTCAACCGCAGTAAAGCCCTCAACAAAACGAATCAAGAGGATCATCAAGGTCGATGAAAAAGAGAAAGCTTTCCCAGCAAAGGACACTGCGCGGTTCCCTAACCGCTACTGTGAGCAGATGTTCCCTATCCTGGCAGATAGGAATTATAACAATGAGTATCTTCTCATCCTCCCGACCAACATTGTTGAATTTGTTGAGCCGCAAATTGAACGAAGACAATGGGGATTCTTACGAAGACAGTCACAACAGGTTAATCCTTCAGGGGTAGTTGAGTTTTACTCCAATTTTCACATGCCAACCATGCAGTCTGTCTATGTCCGTCAGAAACAAGTCCCCATAACAGAAGAGGCCATTCAACGAGCTTTAGATCTTCCCCCTGCTCTAGAAGGATTGGACGCATTCCAAGAAGCCTCATTCAAACGCCAGACATATCAATTTGACTGGGATGCCGTTCTCAGGGTTATAGCACAATCTAGCAGCAGATGGATCTATGGATACCATCGATCTCGACCTAAGAGCATATTGGCTTTAGCAATCACCTTGGAAGCTCGAGTATGGGAACAGATTATGTCCCATTACGTCTTTCCAAGCACTCACGAGTCCTCCTTCACTGCAGACATGGCTGTTTTATTTTAGTGTATCCTTACAGACCAGCACCTCAATCTACCAAGACACATTCGGCATGCTATGGGACATGTACAGATAGCGGGCAACCTACCTTTTCCCGCCTTGATTTCCGATCTATTCTCAGCAGCCGGAGTCTCCTACAGAGCTGGGGACACCAAGGCCATGATTCCACGAAATGATCAGATCGTCCCTAACGGGAAATATATCAGACCTCCAGCAGCCACAACTAGCCGGCCCGCAGAACCAGCCGAAGATATTCCGACTCCTTCCACATCACAAGCACCTTCAACAACCAACTGCTCCATCAGATAATTGAGAGACTAGACCGGAAAGGAAAGCAAAGAGAGCGCCGTAACAAGCGCCAATTTACATACCTCAAGGAGTTGATTATTGGTCACCACCCACCTAAAGAAGACTCAGACACCCCGGACTCCACTTCATTTACCAGCACAGGGAGCCATGACGGTCCCGATTGTGGAGATGCTGCTACCAGGCCCCTTTTGTTCCTGACAGATGGCACTGAAGACGGTGCAAAGCTTTAAGTGTGGGGAGGTCAGTCAGTACCTGACTTCCGGAGATAATTTCTTTTTCTTAACACCAATAAAATAGGATATTTATTTATTTTTCTTTTATTAGGAAATGATAAATTGCATAGTAATAGGTTAATTACATGCATGTTCTATTTGGTTAGAAAATAATAAGTTTCTTTTTAAGACCCGAATTTTGAAAAATTTCACTGATTTAAACCAAAATTTTTGTGTTAAACTTCTTTAGAAGTTGTATTTAGAACATAGTTTAAAAAGCAAGAACACACAACCTGTGAGACTTGAGCTTAATGAAATGGTTACACTATTTAACCATAAATATTTTATTCTTGTGTGTTTGCTTCTCTATGATTGTGATCTATATTTTGTTCCATCAAATATATCCAATGTTTAATGTATTATACATGCGTATGATTGAGGCCATTATTTGTTTTAAGCTCACTTATCCCAAAATAGCCTACCCTTCCAATTACCTTTGTTAGCCACTTTGAGCCTCTTAAATCCCATTTGTTCTATATTTTACCACATTACTAGCCTTAAGCAGAAAAACAATTAAATATCCCAATTGAATCTTTGGTTAGCTTAACATAGAAACTGTGTGTCAATTGAGTTTGGGAAGATTGTGGGAACATGGGTTAATAAAGGAATGTGTCATGATAAAATAATGGGAATTTGGGTACCTACTCATGTGGAACTAGAAAAATTAAAAATCCATATGCATTGGCAATGTTATGTTTATACTTCAAAAAAAAATTTCAAGTAATTAAGTAATTAAATAAGGGGACAAAATTACCCCAATGCTAAGTTAAGTTAATGGACGGATCAATGCATATGTGATACAAGTTAAGAGAAAAGTTGATACATGAGTATGTAATACAAAAGTGGGAAAATTTTGGGTAGTTAAGGATGATTCAAAAAGAAAATAGAGTATGTATGTTAGATGAAAGCTTAGGTTAAATGCTTAATTCTATGTTCCCTGCTTTCATGAGCTGTCTTCTTACAAGTTTACTTGTCTTTACTGTATAGTTTGAATTAGTGAAGTTTGAGTTATTTTTGTCTAGAAGAACTTATTTATTTTAACCAAGTAGATAGAATTATATAATTGCATTCATATACATAGGTTGTATTGCATTGCATGAGTCTTACTTTTCCCTACTCATTTTTTTTTATCTCCTTAAGCTAAGCATGAGGACATGATAATGTTTAAGTGTGGGGAGATTGATAAACCACTATTTTATGGTTTATCTTGTGTTCAATTGAATGGTTTCATCAAGTCTTCACCCACTTATTCATACTAATTGCATGATTTTATAATCCCTTCCTAGTATTATTCTATGGTTGAAAACTTGCTTCCTAGAGACCTTTAATTAGTATATTTTAACTCTCCTTTATACCATTCGATGCCATAATCCATGTGTTAACTGTTTCAGACTCTATAGGGCAGGAATGGCTTAGAGAATGAAGAGAAAGCTTGCAAAAATAGAAGGAACACAAGAAACTAAGGAGATGACCAGCGAACACCGACGCGGGTGCATGGCTCACGCGAGCGCGCGGAATGGAGAAAATCGCAGCGACGCGAACGCGTGCCTAACGCGTACGCGTGGATTCGAGTCTGCACGAATGACGCGAATGTGTGGACGACGCGTACGCGTGACTTGCGCGATCTGCAGAAATAACAGAAAATGCTGGGGGCGATTTCGGGCCGCGTTTTGACCCAATTTTTGGTCCAAAAACATAGAATAAAGCCAGGGAACATGCATAGACTCAACACACATCTTAGACACAACTCACATATTCTCATTAGGATAGTTTTAGAATTTTAGATCTGAATTTAGAGAGGATTACTTCCCCTCTAGGTTCTCTTTACATTCATAGTTAATTAGTTTTATGCTTTTGGATATTGAAGAAGTCATTACCTCCGTTGAAGACATTATCTTAGTTTGTTTCCTATTTCCTTACTCTGTTAAATTCCATTTATTTTAATTAGTTTGTCACTTACTCTTCCATGTTCTTATTTACTTTATTTAGAATTACAATTGGATTATTCTTATGGATTGTTGATGCAAAGGATCACCTTAACTTTTAATTAATTTTAAGTCTGTATTTTCTTATTAATTAATTTATTATGTCTTCTTATATTTTTCTAAGTATTATATCCATGTCAATGGAGTAGAATTCCCAACATGACATGGGGGTTGATTAAGAGGAGACACTTGAGTTGGAAGGCTTAAGTGTTAGTTAAATTGGAAGTTGTTGGCTAGTTATGTATTTACTAACGTTAGACCTTCCCAAGGGAGAGGACTAGGATTTGCGAATAAGGATTAGCTCAATCACTTGACTTTCCTTTATTTAGTAAGGGTTAACTAAGTGAAAACAACAACCTTTTTGATACTACACTTAAGAGATCCCAACAAGGATAGAACTTCCAATTAATCATTCCCCCAATCAAGGCTTTTTATTAAAATATTAATAATCATTCTTAATTTTATTGCTTTAATTTATAATTATTTAAATTTCTCATTATCCAAACTCAAACTCTCTCGGAAAATTCCTAATTAATAAATTAGCACCTTTTCCTGCAATTCGTTGGGAGACGACCTGGGATTCATACTCCCAGTATTTTTATTCTAAATTTTTGTGACACCATTTTTAAATTGGTGAGGCGGATTTTAGCTGGTTAAGGGCTATACTTGCAACGCTGTTCTCTTATTAAAAATCTCTTAATTGGTCTAACTTCTGCACGCTCACCAGTGGTGATCCAAAGCGACAGATAATATGTTTTCTAACAAAGGAGACAACAGTGTTAGCATCATCAGTACGGGTAGGAATTGCTTTCACCCATTTAGAAATGGACCCATTAAGTCAATGCCCCAAACATAAAAAATTTCACAGAATAGCATAAGCTGTTGGGGCATCTTATCCCTCTTGGATATATTCCCAAAATTTTGGCATGGAGGACAGGATTTACAGAAGGCAGCAGCATCTTTAAAAAGAGTTGGCCACCAGAATCCACAGTCTAAAATTTTTATAGCTGTTCTTTGAGGGCCAAAATGTCCACCACTCTCAGAAGAATGGCAGGCCTCTAAAATAGACTGGAATTCTAATTGAGGCACACACCTTCTAATTATCTGGTCAGCACCATACTTCCATAAATATGGGTTATCCCATATATAGTATTTGGACTCACTTTTCAGCTTGTCCCTTTGATGCTTAGTAAAATTAGGAGGGAATGTATGACTAACTAGATAATTAGCTATAGGTGCATACCAAGGAACTACTTCAGATATTGCGTGCAAGCTGTCAAATGGAAAAGCATCATTGATAGGAGTGGAGTCACCCGTAATGTGCTCAAGGTGACTCAAGTGGTCTGCCACTAAATTTTGGGAACCACTCCTATCCTTAATTTCTAAACCAAATTCTTGCAGCAACAATATCCAACGTATCAACCTTGGTTTGAACTTTTTTTTAGCTAATAAATATTTTAGAGCTGCATGGTCTGAGTACACTACCACCTTAGTACCAAGTAAATAGGCTCAGAATTTATCCAGAGTAAAAACAATAGCCAGAAGCTCTTTTTCAGTGGTAGTATAGTTAGACTGAGCAGCGTCTAAGGTCTTGGACGCATAAGCTATTACAAAAGGATCCTTACCTTCGCGCTAGGCCAGCACCGCGCCTACGGCATGGTTGGAGGCGTCACACATAATCTCAAATGGCTGGCTCTAGTCTGATTGATAAACCAATATTTTATGGTTTATCTTGTGTTTAACTGAGTGGTTTCATCAAGTCTTTATCCACTTATTCATATGATTTGCATGATTTTACAATCCCTTCCTAGTTTTGTTCTATGGTTGAAAACTTGCTTCCTAGAGACCTTTAATCTGTATATTTTAATTCTCCTTTATACCATTCGATGCCGTGATCCGTGTGTTAAGTGTTTCAGGCTTCATAGGGTAGGAATGGCTTAGAGAATGCAGAGAAAGCTTGCAAAAAAGGAAGGAACACAAGAAACTAAGGAGATAACCAGCGAGAATCAATGCGCGCGCATGGCTCACGCGAGCGTGCGATATGAAGAAATTTGCAGCGACGCGTGCGCGTGCCTGATACGTACGCGTGGATTGGAGTTTGCACAAAGACGCGTGCGCGTAACTGACGCGTACGCGTGACACGCCAAAATGACCCGCGACGTGTACGCGTGACTGACGCGTACTCGTGACATGCGCGATCTGTAGAAATAACAGAAAATGCTGGGGGCAATTTCTGGGCTGTTTCTGACCCAGTTTTTTACCCAGAAAACACAGATTAGAGGCTATAAAGTGGGGGAATCCATCCATTCATTCACACAACTTTCATACACATAATTTTAGGCTTTAGATGTAGTTTCTAGAGAGAAAGGCTCTCTCCTCTCTCTAGGTTTTAGGATTTAGGATTTCTCTTAGTTTTAGGTTCATTCCTTCTCCAATTCCAGGTTCAATGTTCCTTTAATTTAGTTTCTCTTCTACTTTTATTTGTTCTAATACTTTCGTTTCTCTATTTCACTTACTAATTACTTATGTTGCTAATTTGGCTTATGAACTCTTCATGTTAGATTTGAATTTCTATTTAATGTAATTTGAGGTATTTCAGATTTATGATTTTAATTTAGCTTTTTACATTCTTAGCTTGAGTTGATTAATTGGTGACACTTGAGTTATCAAACTCTTTGTTGATTGATAATTGGAATTTGCTAATTAATTTGGATCCCTCTAAAGCTAGTCTTTCCTTAGGAGTTGACTAGGACTTGAGGAATCAAATTAATTAGTCCACTTGACTTTTCTTTATTTAGTAAGGGTTAACTAAGTGGGAGTAATGAACAATTTTCATCACAATTGATAAGGGTAACTAGGATAGGATTTCCAGTTTTCATACCTTGCAAAGAGCTTTATTAGTTATTACTTTAATTCTTGCAATTTACTTTTCCTATTCATTATTCAAAAACCCCAAAAAGATAATCTTCCATAACCAATAATAAATCACACCTCCCTGCAATTCCTTGAGAGATGACCCGAGGTTTAAATACTTCGGTTATCAATTTTATTAGGGGTTTGTTACTTGTGACAACCAAATTTTTGTACGAAAGGATTATTGTTAGTTAGAAACTATACTTGCAACGAGATATTATTTGTGGATTTCTTTACTAGCAAAAGTCCGTTCGTCATTGGTCCTCTCACAATCGGAGCTTAAGTCAAGGCAACTTCAGCTTATCAAACGCTTCCATGCAATCCTCACTCAGCTCGAACTCAACATCTTTCTACAGCATTCTGGATAAAGGCAATGCTACCTTACTGAAGGCCTTAATAGATCTCCAGTAGAAACTTGCATGACCAAGGAACGAACGGATTTCCCTCACAGAGGAGGGGTAAGGTAAACTAGAAATCACATCTACCTTTGCTGGATCTACAGAAATACCAGTATTAGAAACAACATGTCCTAGAACAATACCTTGTTTTATCATAAAATGACATTTTTCAAAATTTAAAACAAGGGTTTAACTAACACACATGTCTAATACTCTAACTAAACTATCCAAGCAAAGGTTAAACGAATCACCATATATGCTAAAGTCATCCATGAAAACTTACATACAGTTCTCAATAAGATCTGAGAAAATACTCATCATGCACCTTTGGAAAGTAGCCGGTGCATTACATAAGCCAAAAGGCATCCTCTTGTATGCATACGTTCCAAAAGGACATGTAAAATTAGTCTTCTCCTGATCTTCAGGAGCTATATGAATTTGAAAGTAGCCTGTATAACCATCTAAAAAGCAGTAGTGTGATTTACCTGATAGGCGATCAAGCATCTGATCGATGAATGGCAAGCGGTAGTGATCATTGCGGGTAGCCTGGTTGAGGTGCCTGTAATCAATGCAAACTCTCCAGCAATTCTGCACTCTAGTTGCTATGAGCTCCCCATGCTCATTCTTCACTGTTGTGACTCCAGACTTTTTGGGCGCTACTTGTACTGGGCTAACCCATTCGCTATTTGAGATTGTATAAATGATATCAGCTTCAAGCAGTTTGGTCACTTCTTTCTTGACAACTTCTAAGATGATGGGATTCAACCGCCTTTGAAGTTGACGGACAAGCCTTGCTCCCTCTTCTAAAAATATCTTGTGCTCACAAACTTGAGGGATGATACCTACTATATCTGCCAAGCTCCACCCAATTGCTTTCTTGTGTCTTCTCAGCACACTAAGCAACTGCTCCTCCTATTGGGAAGTGAGTTCCCTTGCAATGATAATTGGAAGCTTCTGATTGTCCTCAAGGTAAGCATACTTGAGGTGGGGTGGAAGGGGCTTTAGCTCTATTTTCTGCTCATGGCTAGGCACTTGATCATCTGGAGCTAGTGATGATGGCAAAGTGTCCCCATTGTGTTCAGAGGGTTTCTCCACACTTGGACCTTGCTCCATATGCATCTCTTCTATTTCTTCTTGGTGAACTGCAGCCACAGTCTCATCAATGATGTCGCACTGGAAGATGGAATGATCTTCTGGGGGATGCTTTATGGCTTCATCCAAGTTGAAACTGACTGCTCTGCCATCTATCTCAAAAGAGTAAGTTTCTGAAAAGGCATCTAATTTGAACTTTGAAATCTTCAGGAATGGCCTTCCAAGCAGGATGGATGATGGTCTTCCTGAGTCATTAGCAGGCATCTCCAAAATATAGAAGTCAATAGGAAATGTGAGACCCTTAATGCTCACCAGCACGTCCTCAGCAATTCCAACCACTGTGATTATGCTTTTATCTGCCAAAACAAAATGAGCTACCGACCTTTTAAAGGGAGGGAGCCTCAAAGCATCATATACAGACAATGGAATAATACTAACACACGCTCCTAAATCACACATGTAGTAAGAAAATGTTACACCCTCAATGGCACAACTAACCATGCATGGACCCGGATCCCCACATTTTTTCTGGTATGGCACCCATTAAAGCAGATATTGAGCTACCTAAGGGAATGGTTTCTAAATCCTATATTCTATCCTTATGCATGCATAAATCATTTAGAAATTTCACATATTTAGGTACATGGCTAATAACCTCAAAAAGGGGAATGGTTACCTCAAACTTTTTGAAGACCTCCACCATCTTTGGGTCGAGCTCCATTTGCTTTCTGAACATCCTAGCAAGGTGTGGAAAGGGGATAGTGATGGCGTCTTTTGTTGCTTCAGCTTTCTTTGGTGCACTAATCTCTGGTTGAGCTGCTTCTTCTTCAACCATGTCTTGTACTTCATCCTCCTCTTTGTTATCCTCCACTTCAACAATATCTTCAACTTGAATGTTCTCCTTTGAGCTTGGCTCCTCATGATTCCTCCCTTGTAGTGTGGTTTCGGACCTCAAAGTGATGGCATTAATTCCACCTTTGGGGTTGGGTAAAGGTTGAGAAGGAATTGCACTGGAGCTTGAAGGCTGATTGTTGGGGGTAGATAATGAATCCATTCGGGAGACGAGAGCTTGTAAAGTGGCTGACAAACGAAACTCTCGCGCGATCTAGAATTTTCACAAATGAATTTCCGTTGCAAGTATAGCTTCTAGACCGACAAGAATTCCTTTCGTACAAATGTTTGGTTGTCACAAGTAATAAACCCAATAAAATTTATAAACTGAAGTATCCAACCCTCGGGTCGTCTTCTCAAGAAATTTCAGGGAAGTATGATTTATTATTGGTTATGGAAAACAGTGTTTTTGGGTTTTTTTTAAAAAGGTTTGAACAGAAAAAATAAATCGCAGGAATTAATAAATTAATAAATAATAAAACTCTTGGCAATGTATGAAAACTGGAAGTCCTATCCTAGTTATCCTTATCAACGGTGATGAGAATTATATTTTTGCTCCCACTAAGTCAACCTCTAACTATGAAGGTAAGTCAAGTGGATAAATCAATTTAACACCTAAAGTCCTAGTCAACTCCTAAGGAAAGACTAGAGTTATAGGAATTTAAATCAATCAGCAAAGATAACAATTATCAATCACGATGAGTTTGACAACTCAATAGTCACCAATTAATCAACCAAAGCCAAAAGGGAAAAATCTAAATTACTTATATAAATAAAGGAAAGCAATCATAATTCTGAAATACCTCAAATTGCATTAATAAAAGAAAATCAATCCAAACATAAAGAGTTCATAAACTAAATTGAGAAAATAAATAAAAAGAATATTAAACCTGGAACTTGAGAAGAACAAATCCTAAATCCTAAGAGAGAGGAGAGAGCCTCTCTCTCTAAAAACTACATCTAGATTATGAAAAGTGAATAATCGAAGTCCCCCCCAATGAATGGATGCATTCCCCCACTTTATAGCCTCTAATATGTGTTTTCTGGACTTAGATCTGGGCCAAAAGGGTTTCAGAAATTGCTGGGGGCATTTTTTGCAGTTTCTGCACGTGGCATCTATCACGCGTACGCGTGGGTCATGCGTTCGCGTCATCTGGAGTTTTTCCTGGTCACGCATACGCGTCAGATACGCGTCCGCGTCGTATGTGTTTCGCTCAAGTCTCGCGTTCGCGTCACCCATGCATTCGCGTCGCTTGTTTTTTGCGCCAGGCACGTGGTCGCGTCGTCCACACGTTCGCGTCGCTGGCTTTTCTTCAAAACTCTATTTTTATGCTTTCCTTCCATTTTTGTATGTTTTCTTTCTGTCCTCTACGCCATTCTTGCCCTATGAAACCTGAAAATACTCAACACACAAATCACGGCATCGAATGGTAATAAAGGGTAATTAATTTTAATATTTCTAAAGTATAGGAAACATGTTTTCACTTATTTCATATCACAAGGAGGGAATTGCAAAACCATGCAAATTCATATGAATAAGTCGGTGAAGACTTGATAAAAACACTTAATTTCAGTACAAGTTAAATCACAAAATAGTGGTTTATCAACCTCCCCGCACTTAAACATTAGCATATCCTCATGCTAAATCCAAGAGAAAGAGTAAGGTAAAGTGGTGGAATTTTCATGCAATGCAATCTATTCTAAATGCAACTACCTAAATGAATCATGCAATTCTAATTATTATCCATCTATGTATACATAAAGCTTACATAAGGTTAGTTTATTTCATATTTTCAAGGAATCATATATGTACAAGTAAGGCTAAACCAAATTAAAACATGTTCACAATTGAGTTGGGTTAAAATATTTCACAAACTTGTAAGACAATTAATAATTTAAACATGGATATATGGGAATGAGCTATTGAACCCTCACTGGATTTTGTGTTTACTCTCTAGTCACTCAGTGCTTATTGGGTTAATCACTCTATTCTTTTCTATTCTTGCTTTCTAAAACTTTGTTCTTCATCTAACCAATCAACAAATATTGAATATAGACATACAAAAATCATGAGGTCTTTTTGAAGGTTGTAATGGGGCCAAGGTAAAGGTAAGGGTATACGTATAAAGCTAAGTGAGCTAACAAAGTGAATCCTTGATTAGTCTAAGATTTCACCTAACATATACATACTTTATATAATTTTAAAGTGCTTTACCTAGCTACCCAAACTTCTTCCCACTTTTGTGTTACATGCTCATGTATCAAATTTACTTCTAAATTTTGTCCTATGTGCATTGATTCTTTTATTTTGCATTGGGGGTAATTTTGTATCCCCTTATTTAATTACTTAAAAGTTTTTTTTTATGCACATGGTATTTTAATTAATTTGGTTTCACATGAGCATGCTTTCCAAATATTCAAATAACTTATTCAATTCCAATTTCCTACTTTTTCTATCATCCCATGTTCCTATAATATTCCCCATACTTAAATTATACACAATATCTATCTTAAGCTAATCAAGGGTTCAACTTGGGATTTTTATTTGTTTTTCTGCTTAAGGCTAGTAATGTGGTTAGAGAACAAGAGGGGATAAAAAAGGCTCAAGGGGGCTAGCAAGGGTGATGTAAAAGGTAAACTTATTTGGGATAAGTGAGCAATTTAAATAATGGCCTCAACTATATCTTGGTATGTATCTATATTCTATATTGGACATATAGATTAAAACAAAGTAAAGAACACCAGAATAAAAAAGAAGGGCGAACACACAAGAATAAAAATAATTATGGTTAGACAATGTAACCATACAATTGATGCCAGGGCATTTCGGCCAGTTTCACTGACCTTTTCTTTACTGTTTTAGGGTAGTTTCATGCATTTTCTTAGGAAATAAGCAAGTTTTGGGTAGAATTTCACTTACATCTTGATTCAAGCAAACATTGTGAATTTTATATGATTTCATGAGAATTATGCATGAATTTAATGACAAATTGGATGATGCATGACTCATAACTTGGATTAGAGCTTTGATGCACTTTATTTGCTTGATTTCAGGACAAAGGAAGCAAGAAAAAGCCACGTTAGTAGCCACGTTAGTCTAACTAACGTGACCACTAACGTGGAATGGGAGCTAGCTTACAACGTTAATGAGAAAAGTGATCGCCAATAACGTCTTCGAAGCCATCATAGCCCACGTTAATTACCACGTTAACTACATTAAAGTGGTAGTTAACGTGGAGGAAAAGGAAGCTCCAAGCGTTAGTGGTAAAAGTGAGTGCCACTAACGCTCCAAAAGGGTAATTGGCCACGTTAAGAGTCACGTTAACTCAGTTAACGTGAACTCTAATGTGAAAGAGGAAGACAATGCCAACGTTAGTGACACTCACCTTCGTCACTAACGTTGGACTAAGCCCATATTGGCTACGTTAAGAGCCACGTTAACTTAGTTAACGTGAACTCTAATGTGGAAGGAGCAAGGATGAGCCAACGTTAGTGACACTCACCTTTGTCACTAACGTTGGAGATGGCAATCAACACCACGTTAGTGGTCACGTTAATGTAATTAACGTGAGGCAGTAACGTGGGAAAGGGGCGTTTTGGAGCGTTAGTGAAAAAGGTAGGTGTCACTAACACTCTCGAAGATTTGGCAAGCCTACGTTAAAGGTCACGTTAACTATATTAACGTGAACTCTAACCTAAGGAGAAAGGGGTACTCTCAACGTTATTGGGAAAGGTAAACCCCAGTTACGTTTGCGAAGGGCCAAGAGGCAACATTAGTGGTCACGTTAGTTCCACTAACGTTGAAGTTAACGTGGACCATTTTGGGTTAGGAACGTTAGTGAAAAAGGTGATTGTCACTAACATTCTCGACCCCACATTTTCACTTATCGTTAACACCACTAACGCCCTAAGCTAAAGTCCATGCCTACTGCACACTTTCTCTGCAAGTGAAGTTGAGCCCACTAAAGATGCTAACTGCTTCAACTCAAGATGCGAAGGCCCATATCCAAGACTTGAAGAGCCAACTAGAAGATCAAAAGAGTAGTATAAATAGGAGTACTTTTGAACTAGAAAAGGGCTTTTGGATTGAGAGGACTACTCTCTGTATAATTTTACTTTCTCTACAATTTCTAGTTTTACTTTGAGAATGCATTCTCCATCGTTGTTTTCCATTCCCAGAGCCATGAACAACTAAACCCCTTTCATTGGGTTAGAGAGCTCTATTGTGATTCAATGGATCAATTGTAGTTTTTATTCTTCTTCTTCTTTCTTTTCTCTTGATTTTACTAGAGGGCTTTCGATCTTCATCTAATTGGGTAATTGTCTCGGAAGAGAAATTGCTCATACTTGGATTTCCTCTGAACCTTGGAAGAGGAATGATGAAATCATGCTAGAAATGCTCTTTCACATTGGATTAGGTTGGGGGTTGGATGGATATTGTGACATTTAATCCTACCAATACTTTGATCTATGAATGTGTGTGGTATAATCAGTGACCAAACTTCATCTCTTCCCATGAGCAATTAAATCAAGGAATTGGGAAATTGTTCAAGCTTAGAGAGATTGGATTGCCAAGGAATTGGGATCCAATCACTTAAGATTGCCAAGGAGATCAATGAATGCATTGATTGAGGAAGAGATGAGAATGAACTTGATCCGGAGGATTGCAATATCTCTTGATCCCAATGTTCATTTTATTTTTAGTTCTTACATTTACTTTTCTTGCCATTTTACTTTTCATCACTTTATTAATTTTCCTTTTTTTTCTGTCAATTTACAATTCCCTATTGCTCATCATCCAAATATGAACCGTCTAACTAGGATAATTAATCAACTATTGATTGCTTAATCCGTTAATCTCTGTGGGATTCGACGTCACTCTTTTGTGAGTTATTACTTGACGACAATTCGGTATACTTTCCGAGGGAGATTTGTTGAGAGACAAGTTTCCGTGCATCAAGTTTATGGCGCCGTTTCCGGGGATTGATTTTGCATAAAAAATGATTAAATTGGTGGATAACCAGATTGAGCATTTTTTTTTCTTTTGTTTGATTTAATTTCAGTTGAGTAATTTACTTTCAGTCTTAGTTATTTCCTTCCCTTTACCCCTTACCCGTTTTTAGTGTTATCTGCATATTTTTTTACTATTTAGTTCACCGACCCACTAACTGTTTGATATATTGCATCACTCACACTAACAGCATTTCTGCAAAGAATACTGTCTGCATCTATCTTTCTTGCTTGTGACTTGTGGGTTGTATGACAGGTAGAAAAAGTGGGGCTTCAACTTCCTTTGATTCTGAACCTGAGAGGACCTTCCTTAGATTGAGGAGGGAAGCAAGAGGAAAGAGAGTCGTTAGTGCTGAGGAAGAGGAGGAGTATTTTGAACCAGACATGGATGAGAATATGGAAAACCATCATGAAGAAAAGGCTCACAACCATGGCAGAGAAGGCCCAGTGCATCATGCTGGGCAAGAGAGAAGAGTTCTGGGATCTTACATCAATCCAAACCCAGGAAACTGTGGAAGTAGCATCCAAAAGCCAACCATACATGCCAACAACTTTGAACTAAAGCCACAGCTCATCACCCTTGTTCAAAATAACTGTTCATTCAGAGGAAGTGTCTAAGAAGATCCCAATCAACATCTGACCACCTTTCTGAGGATATGTGATACTGTGAAGTCTAATGGTGTTCATCCTGACACCTACAGACTGCTTCTATTCCCCTTCTCACTCAAGGACAAGGCATCTAAATGGCTGGAATCCTTCCCGAAGGAGAGCTTAACAACCTAGGAAGATGTGGTGAACAAGTTCTTGGCAAAATTCTATCCACCTCAAAGAATCAACGGGTTGAGAGCTGAAGTTCAAACTTTCAGGCAACAGGATGGTGAGACTCTCTACGAAGCATGGAAGAGATTTAAAGACTTGACAAGAAAGTGCCTGCCAGATATGTTCAATGAATGGGTGCAGTTATACATTTTCTATGAAGGTCTTTCTTATGAATCAAAGAAAGCAGTAGACCACTCATCCGGGGGTCTCTGAACAAGAAGAAGACCATTGAAGAAGCCATAGATGTCATTGAGACTGTAGCTGAGAATGACTACTTCTATGCTTCTGAAAGAGGCAACACTAGAGAAGTGATGGAGCTGAACAATGTGGATGCACTGCTAGCTCAAAATAAGATGATCACCAAGCAGCTGGCTGACCTTACCAAGAAGATGGAGAGGAATCAAGTAGCAGTAATCACCACCTCAACAGCAGCTCAAGAAGAAGTGAATGAAGAAGCAAAAGGTGACCAGGAACAAGCCAACTACATTGGAAATCCACCTAGGCAGAACCATGACCCATACTCCAAAACCTATAATCCGGGTTGGAGGAACCACCCAAACTTTGGGTGGGGAAATCAATAAGACCAAGGCCAAGATCAGAGACGCCACAACCCCAACAACAATGCAGCTCACCAACATTCTACATAGAGGTCATATCAACACCCACCTAATAACACACCTCAACATCCATACCAAAGCCAAAATGGCCCTTCTCATCCCTCCAATCTCAACTCACCATCATCGGAAGAAAGACTATCAAGGATTGAGACTCTACTTGAAGGCATATGTAAGGAAATCCAAGATAACAAAGTATTCAAGGAGGAGGTGCAAGCCAATATCAAGAACCAGGGAGACACCATCAAGAGGCTGGAGTTTCAAGTGGGATACCTCTCTAAGAAGATTCCCAAACCTACTGATAGCTTCCCAAGTGACACAGAGAAGAACCCGAGAGGTGAAGCAAAGAAAGTCAGATGGGAAGATTGCAAGATGGTCACTATAAGTGATAAGGGAACTGAAGTAGAGCCGAACAAACCATTAGAACAACCTGGAGATACATCAGCACAGAAACAGGAGGAGGATCACCAAGAAACCAAAATTTCACAGAAGGAGCTGCTGAGACTCTATGCACCTTTTCCCCAAAGACTCAAGGGTGGTGTAGAAAAGAAAATATACTCAAGGTTTCTTGACATGTTTGCATCTCTCCATATAAACATACCATTCATCAAGGCCCTCCAACAAATGCCCTCATACATTAAGTATATGAAGGAGCTGCTGACTAGGAAAAGCTCACTCAAAGGAGGGCAAACAATAGTGATGAATAAGGAGTGCAGTGCTCTCATTCAACCAGAGATGCCTACAAAAAGGAAGGACCCAGGGAGATTTCACATCCCCTGTGCCATAGGAGAAATAATGTTTGATAAGGGTTCTGTGATCTGGGAGCACGCATTAACTTAATGCCTTTATCCCTTATGAAGAAGCTGCAGATCAATGAGCTAATGCCCACATATGTAGTCATCAGGCTGGCTGACAAAACTGAAAAATAAGCAGTGGGAGTTGTTGAAAATGTGTTGGTGAAAGTGGGAACTTACTTCCTTCCCACAGATTTTGTAATATTGGAAATGAAAGAGAGTCACATCCACCCAATCATATTGGGAAGACCGTTGCTAGCTACAGTCAGAGCACTTATAGATGTGGAGCGAGGAGAGCTAATACTGAGGATATATGATGAACAACTCGCCTTCAATGTCTTCAAACCCTCACAAGAAGCAGATCAGGAAAATAAGGAACTAAGGGAAGATCACAACAAAGCACTGGTGGAAGAAACAAGCACTGAAGCACAAAATGTACACCTGGGAATCCCTTTGGTTGTTAAGCAAAACAGCCAGAAGGTGTCACAGCTAAAGAAAACTTAAGTGGAGCCAAAACCACCAGAATCATATGAGACCAGCAACAAAATCTCCCTAGGAAAAGAGACCACAAAAAGTAGGGCAACAGCAAAAGAAACAAAGAAGAAGGCACCAAGGAGATGGAGGAATAAGAAGATCCCTACAGAGGATTTCTCACCAGGGGATAAAGTGATCTCAGCTTACTTCCTAGATATTCCACCTTATCTCCCCACCATCCCATCTCAGCTACCTAAGGTTTTCACCATCAACAAAGTTCTCTCCCTAGAACATGTAGAGATCCTTGATGAAGCCAATGGATATAGGTTTACTGCAAGAGGGGAAGATCTGAAGCATTACCAACCACCCTGACAAAAGGGCAAAACGTCAAGCTAGTGACGCTAAAGAAGCGCTTCATGGGAGGCAACCCATGTTTTATATGCTTTTAAAAAGTAGTTAATAATGCAAGGTTCATGAAGTCCAAATCAACTTTGACATACACTTGACCGAATCCTTCCTGTTTGCAACACAGTGAAGAACAAGTTTGGTGTTCAAGGCACACTAAGAGAACATGAATGCAATTCATATCATGTCACTCTTAGAACCTTGAACAAGTCCTTTTACTCTACATGGCCACAAACTAAGTTTGGTGTCACCAATGTTGCATACATGGACAATCAATTAGTCAGTTGGTTTGTACTCATGAATAGCACTTAGTTAGTTAACAACAAAAATTTTAAAAAGTAGTTACTCTTTCTTTTCTTTTAAATTTTGCCACCACTTTCCACAAATTCATTAATCACATCCCTTTATTTGTAGGGGAATTGATGGGACAATTGAAGAAGGAGGATTCAGCCACCACAAAAGGAGAGTACTATACACATGTCTCAAAGGGGAATGCATTGGGAAATGTTGCCATGCAACATTGGAAGAAGAACACGCTTGGAAACTGAACCAACCCCATCATAAAGATGATGATCCTTGTGCTCATCCCATGCTAAACCCCATCCGTTCATCATACACCCACTCCCTCAATCCACACCTTTCATTCATTCACCACCTCCCTATATAAATAGTTCCTAGTCCGTACTCCCTTTCACATCCCAATTTCCATCCTTTACACTTCCCACTTTTGACACCCAACTCTTCTTACCCCATCAGAAACACTCTCACTCACTCCCTTCAATACACCCCATCTTAACCGGCCGAAGCCCATTATCTACACCCTTTACACCTTCACATATCAAAAATCACTTATGGCATCATCAAGCTCTAAGAGAAGAAAAGGGAAGGAGCCTATGGAGCAATGCCCTTTCGATGAGAAGAAATTCAAAACCTTTCACCATGCATTGCAATATGGATGGATGGTTGATAAGGAGATCATATATGAGCTAGGCTTTCAAGTCAGAAAAACTGAGTGCCCCGAAATCACAGAAAAGGTGGAAAAGAGAAGATGGGAGCTCCTTACTGATCCAGTCATAAAAGTAAACACAACTCTTGTAAGAGAGTTTTATGCAAATACAGTCAGGTATGATAAGGCAGATGACTCCTATTCAAGCTTCGTGAGAGGGGTAACCGTGGACTTCAGCCCCATGAGCATCGTGAGGGCATTAAAGCTACGAGCCATACCGTTTGCAGAAGAAAGCTATCACTCCAGAATAGATGGCAGCCCCAATCATGACCAGATTGTACAAGATATTTGTGTGCAAGGAGTTGATTGGGTACGAGATCCTCAAGGGAAACCCAAGTTCATCAAGAGAGGGGACCTCACCCCTGAAGCAAAGGGGTGGTTTGAAATTGTAAGGAGATCCATCCTTCCTGCCGAGAATAACTCAGAGGTGAATCTTAAGAGAGCAACAATGGTGCAATGTATACTTAAAGGGGGAGAGATCAAGGTCCATGAACTTATAGCTCAAGGTATTAGGAAGATGGCTGAAAAGAGCGATTCTAGAGGAAGGTTAGGCCACCCCAGCACTATTTTTCGTCTGTGTGACAGGGCTGGGGTGGTGTTCGAGGATGAGGACCCTAAGTGGATAAAAGTGGGTATCCCAATTACTGTTCGACGGATGCATGCAGTTGTATCTCCCCTACCTCAACGAAAGCCAAGAAAGAGGCCAGCCCATCAAGTAGTAGAAGGAAAAAACTAGAAGAGCAAGCCCCTTTAGACATGCACCAGCTACAGGAAGCCATTGATGGCTTGTCTAGACAATACTTGGAAAATCAAGGGACACAGAAAAGCTTACCGATGCCTCAGATGCCGTTCGCTTCAAAGCTTTTCCAACAACTCTCACGAAAACGGCGATCAGATGGTTCGACAACTTACCTCCGAAGTCCATCTCAAACTTCGACGACCTGGCCAAAAAGTTCCTGGCCAGATTCTCCATCCAGAAAGATAAGGCCAAGCACGCACCCAGCTTACTAGGGATCAAGCAAGGAGATCGGGAGAGCCTCCGCAACTACATGGAAAGATTCAACAAAACATGCATGGACATACAAACTTTACCAACAGAGGCCGCCATCATGGGGCTTATCAATGGCTTACGAGAGGGACCTTTCAGCCAATCTATATCAAAAAAGTATCATACCTCCTTAGACGAAGTCCAGGAGCGATCAGAAAAATACATCAACATGGAAGAGAACGCTCGGCTGGGAGAAATCTCAAAATCTGGGGCCTCCTACCGAGATAAAGACAAGGACTCCGAAAGGAAAGAAGATCGACAGGGTGAGAAAATCAAAAAATACCACAACTACACTCCTTTCAAAGCATCCCTGGTCGACGTGTATAAAGAAGTATGCCATACAGAAAAAATTCCCCCAGCGCGGCCACTCAAAGGCAAAAGGGGAGGAGGAAACCGGAAGGAATATTTTGAATACCATCGAATTCGAGGGCACTCTATCAACGAGTGCTTCGACTTGAAAAATATCATAGAAAAATTGGTAAGAGAAGGAAAATTAGATCGATTTCTGGCCACCCGGGATGATGACCAAAGAAAAAGACGGAGAGACGAAGATGATGGACGAGTTGAATGGTCACCTCGGACACCAGAAAGACACATCCACATGATACACGGCGGATTCGCAAGAGGTGGGATCTCCAAATCATCCCGAAAGAGATATCTCAAAGAAGTATATCATGTTGAGGGAAAGGAGGAAGCACCCGGCATCCCGGCGATAACATTTACTAAAGAGGACGCATCCGGCATCATCTCGGGACACGACGATCCCATGGTCATTACTATTATACTGGCAAACACCAATCTACACCGCACACTAGTAGACCAAGGGAGTTCTGCCGACATCTTATTCAAAACAGCCTTCGACAAGCTCGGTTTAGACAAAAAGGAACTTATAGCATACCCGAACAATCTGTTTGGACTAGGAGACACTCCGATACAACCGCTGGGATACGTATCGCTACACACTACCTTTGGAAAAGGGAACCAGTCTAGGACCCTCAAAATAGACTACATTGTGGTTGACGTAAGTTCGGCCTACAACGCTCTCATAGGTCGGACAACACTCAATCAACTCGGCGCAATAGTCTCGACTCCGCATCTATGCATGAAATTCCCAACTGTAGAGGGGATAGCCACGATAAAAGCAGATCAAAAGATGGCACGTCGCTGTTATAACGAGAGCTTAAACCTCAAAGGCAGAGGAGAAGAGTTTCATACAATTGAGCTTGGCGGAGCTCAGCGTCGAGAAGAACTCCGTCCGCACCCAGAAGGTGAGGTAGAGAAGGTTCAAATTGGAGACACCTCGGACAAAACGACTAATATCGGCACGGTCCTAAGAAGAGATTCAAAGGAATTACTGCGCAACCTCCAAGGCATAGTATGAATGATGAAAGATTAGAAGAGGGTGATCAAGAGGCAAGCTCCACCAATGAAGAATGTGTGGAAGAAGTTGGTGGGCATAGAGTTGAAGTTGAAAAAGCTTGCCAAGAGGTGGAGGTAGTCAAAGAAGAGCACAATGGAATGGAACTTACAAGACCATTGGAGATGTCCCTTCCTAAGTTTGATGCCAGGGAATTTTGGCCAGTTTCACTGACCTTTTCTTTATTGTTATTAGGGTAGTTTCAAGCATTTCCTTAGGAAATAAGCTAGTTTTGGGTAGATATTCACTTACATCTTGATTCAAGCATACATTGTGTACTTTACATGATTTCATGAGGATTTTGCATGAATTTAATGACAAATTGGATGTTGCATTTCCCATGACTTGGATTAGAACTTTGATGCACTTTACTGCTTGATTTCAGGACAAAGGAAGCAAAGAAGAACCACATTAGTGGCTACGTTAGTTACACTAACGTTAACACTAACGTGGAATGGGAGTAACTTGCAAAGTTAATGAGAAAAGTAATTGCCAATAACGCTCTTGAAGCCATCATTGCCCATGTTAAGAGTCACGTTAACTAAGTTAACGTGAACTCTAACGTGGAAGAAAGGAAATGGAGCCAACGTTAGTGACACTTAACATTATCACTAACGTTGGACCAAGCTCATAAGTGGCCACATTAGTTGCCACGTTAACTTAGTTAACGTGACCTCTAACGTTGAGAAGTAAAGGGGAAGCCAATGTTAGTAACATTTAACTTTATCACTAACGTTGGCCAAGTCACAATCAGCCACGTTAACTCCCAAGTTAACCTAGTTAACGTGGAAGCTAACGTGAAGAAACAAGGTGGTCGACAACGTTAGTGACACCAAACATTGTCACTAACGTTGGAAGGAACCCACACAAGCCCCAATAAGCCACGTTAACTCTTACGTTAACTTTGTTAACGTGGAAGTTAACGTGAAGAAGGGAGGTGATCGCCAACGTTAGTGACACCCAACATTGTCACTAACGTTGGAATGAGCCCACACAAGCCACTATGAGCCACGTTAACTCCCACATTAACTTAGTTAACGTGGAAGCTAACGTGGATAAGGGAATGATGAGCCAACGTTAGTGATACTCAACTTTGTCACTAACGTTGGAGATGGCTAGCATGGCCACGTTAGAAGCCATGTTAACCTAGTTAACGTGGACTCAAACGTGAGAAATAGGGGCACATTAGAACGTTAGTGACAATGGTAAGTGTCACTAACGTTCTCAAAGGTTGGCAAGCCTACGTTAAAAGAGCCACGTTAACTAAGTTAACGTGGACTCTAACGTAGGGAAGGGGGAGACTTCTCAACATTACTGGGAAAGGCAAGTCCCAGTAACGTGTGCGAAGGACATAGAGGCAACGTTAGTGGCAACGTTTGTGCCACTAACGTTGAAGTTAACGTGGCTCTTACTTTGGTAAGGAACGTTAGTGAAAAAGGTGATTGTCACTAACGTTCTCGAACCCATATTTTCACTGAATGTTAACACCACTAACGTCCTGAGCTAAAGTCTGTGCCCACTTCAAACTTTCTCTCTGCAAGTAAAGCCAAGCCCAATGAAGAAGAGAACTGCTTCAAACTCAAGATCCAAAGGCCCATACCCAAGACTTGAAGAGCCAACTAGAAGAACAGAAGAGTAGTATATATAGGAGTAGCTTTGAATTAAATGGGGAGTTGGAAATTATAGGGAGCCTCTTGGCATAGAACTACTCTCTGTATTTTACTTCCTCTGCACTTCTAGTTTCATAATGTATTCTCCATCTTGGTTTTCATTTTCCAGAGCTATGAACAACTAAACCCCTTTCATTGGGTTAGGGAGCTCTGTTGTAATTTGATGGATCAATACTAGTTTTCATTATTCTTCTTCTATCTTTTCTCTTGATTTTACTTGAAAGCTTTCGATCTTCATCCAATTGGGTAGTTATCTTGGAAAAGAAGCTATTCAAACTTGGATCTCTTCTGAACCTTGAAAGAGGAATGAAGAGATCATGCTAGAAATGCTTTCTCATGCTGGATCAAATTGGGTTTGGATGGATATGTGACTATAATCCTCTCAACACTTGATTTGGGAAATGCATATGGTATAATCAGTGGCCATACTTCATCTCTTCTCATGAGCAATTGACCAAGGAATTGGCTATTGATCAAGATTTGATTACAAGGAATTGTAATTTGATCACTTAAGATTGCCAAGGAGATCAATGAGTGTATTGATTGAAGAAGAGATAAAAATGAAATTGATCCGGAGAATGCAACATCTCCTGAGCCCAATGAACTCCCCATTTCTGATCTTACCCATTCTCTTTAATTTCTGTCATTTACTTTTATGAGCAATTACCCCATTCCCATTTAAGATTCTGCAATTTACTTTCCGTCATTTACATTCAGCTCTTTATTTCTAGCATTTACTTTTCTGTTATTTACTTTCCCACCATTTAATTTTCTGCAATTCTCAACTCAAATTCTGATTCGCTCAACTAGAACATTCCTCTAGTTAAAGTTGCTTGATCAATCAATCCCTGTGGGATTCGACCTCACTCTATTGTGAGTTTTTACTTGACGAAAAATTCGGTACACTTGTCGAAGGAAATTTGTTATGAGACAAGTTTTCCGTGCATCAAGTTTATGGCGCCGTTGCCGAGGATTGATTGTGCATCAACAATGATTAATTGGAGGATAACTAGATTGAGCATTTTATTTTTGTTTGATTTAATTTTCTGTTTGAGTCATTTACTTTCTGTTTTAGTTAATTTCTTCCCTTCCCCCTACTTTTTCTTTGTTATTTACCATTCATTTCACTAACCCACTAACTGTTTGATATATTGCATCACTCACACTAACAGTAATTCTGACAGATATACTTTCTGCACCTATTCTCTTTGCTTGTACTTGTTGGTTGTATGACAGGGAGAAGAAGCGGGGCTTCAACGTCCTTTGATTCTGAACCTGAGAGAACCTTCCTTAGACTAAGGAGGGAGGCAAGAGAAAAACGTGTAGTTGGTGCTGAAGAAGAGGAGGAATACTTTGAGGAATACTTTGAACCAAACATGAAAGAAAACATGGAAAACCATCGTGAAGAAGAAGCTCACAACTATGGCGGAGGAGGACGAGCAAATCATGCTGGGGAGGATAGAAGAGTTTTAGGCTCTTACATCAATCCAAACCCAGAAAACTGTGGAAGTAGCATTCAAAAGCCAACCATCCATGCCAACAATTTTGAACTAAAACCACAGCTCATCACCCTTGTTCAGAACAACTGTTCGTTCGGAAGAGGTGTCCAAGAAGACCCCAATCAACATCTAACCACCTTCCTGAGAATATGTGACACAGTGAAGTCTAATGGTGTTCATCCGGACGCCTATAGGCTGCTCTTATTTCCGTTCTCACTCAAGGATAAGGCAGCCAAGTGGCTGGAGTCTTTCCCAAAGGAGAGCTTGACAACTTGGGAAGATGTGGTGAACAAATTCTTAGCAAGATTTTACCCCCCTCAACGAATCAATAGGCTGAGATCTGAGGTCAAAACTTTCAGGCAACAAGATGGTGAGACTCTATATGAAGCATGGGAGAGGATTAAAGACCTAACAAGGAGGTGCCCACCAGATATGTTCAATGAATGGGTGCAACTGCACATTTTCTATGAAGGGCTCTCCTATGAGTCAAAGAAGGCAGTAGACCTTTCATCTGGAGGATCCTTGAATAAGAAGAAGGCCATTGAGGAGGCCATAGATGTCATTGAAACTGTAGCAGAGAATGACTACTTCTATGCTTCCGAAAGAGGGAACACGAGAGGAGTAATGGAGCTAAACAATGTAGATGCTCTGCTGGCCTAAAACAAGCTCATTACCCAGCAGCTGGCTGACCTCACAAAGAAGATGGAGAGGAACCAAGTAGCAGCAATCACCACTTCATCAACAACCCAAGAAGGAGTGAATGAAGAAGCAGAGGGTAGTCAGGAGCAAGCCAACTACATTGGGAATTCACCAAGGCAAAACCATGATCCATACTCCAAGACCTACAACCCTGGATGGAAGAATCACCCAAACTTTGGGTGGGGAAATCAACAAGACCAAAGCCTTGATCAAAGACGGCCAAATCCCAACAATGCAGCCCACCAACATTTCACATCTAGACCATATCAACACCCTCATAACAACACCTCTCCACATTCATATCAAAACCAAAATAACTTACCTCATCCTTCCACCTCTGATCCCAATCTACAATCATTGGATGACAGACTCTCAAGGATTGAGAATCTACTTGAAGGCATAGGCAAAGAGATTCAAGATAGTAAAGCCTTCCGAGAAGAAGTGATGTCCAATATGCAGAATCAGAATGCCGCCATCAAGAAACTTGAGACACAAATTGGCTACTTATTCAAGCAAATTTCCAGCCACAACCTTCGCAGCAATATTAGCTCAACACAAAGGGAGGAGTGTCAGGCTATCACCCTTCAGAGTGGGAAGGAACTGAAGGAAACCTCCCAAAGACCACAAGAAAAGGACTCAGATAAAGAGGAAGAAGAGCAGGATGGAGCTCAAGTTCCTAATTTGAGTTCACAAAAAAGGGAAGGAGTACTGAAGCCAGACGTACCAAGAGTCCCATATCCTCAGCAATTAAAGAAGAAGGGGGATGACAACCAGTTTTCGAGATTTTTGAAAATCTTCAAGAAACTACAAATCAACATACCCTTTGCTGAGGCAATAGAACAAATGCCACTCTACGCCAAGTTTTTAAAGGAGCTAATGACTAAGAAAAGAAGCTAGAAGAACAACGAGACTGCGATATTAACCAAAGAATGTAGTGCTATCATTCACAGTGGAAAAGGCTCTTTGTGACTTAGGAGCCAGCATCAATTTGATGTCGGTAGCTATGATGAGAAAGATGAAGATTGAGGAAGCTAAACCAACAAAGATGGCCTTACAATTGGCAGACCGATCGTTCAAGTTCCCGCATGGCGTCGTAGAAGATTTGCTGGTGAAAGTGGGAGATTTTATCTTCCCAGCAGACTTTGTAGTGCTGGATATGTAGGAGGAAGCCAAGGCTTCCATCATCCTGGGAAGGCCATTCTTGGCCACTGCTGGAGCTGTCATTGATATACAAAAAGGAGATCTCACCCTGAGATTACACAATGAAAAGATGAAGATCAATGTGTTCAAGGCCATGAGTTACCCACCAGAGCAATTGGAAGAGTGTATGAGGTTGGACTCACTTGAAGATGCAGTGCAGGAAAGTTTTGAAGAAGAAGAACCTGAAGGTATAATAGAGGAGGAGTCTACGTTTAGAGAAGAGGTTGCAATAGCAGAGATTCAAATATAAGGTGTACCAAAGGAAGAGAACGAAAAGTCAGAAGCACCCAAACTTGAACTCAAAGCATTGTCACCCTCTCTCAAATATGCATACTTAGGAGAAGATGAAAATTACCCAGTAATCATAAGCTCATGCCTCAGCCAAGATCAAGAGGATGAACTGCTCAAAGTACTGCGAAACCACAAAGATGCCATTGGTTGGACTCTTGCTGACCTGAAAGGGATAAGTTCGGCCATATGCATGCACAAGATACTACTAGAAGATGATGCCAAACCATCCATTCAATCCCAAAGGAGGTTGAACCCAATCATGAAGGAAGTGGTACAGAAAGAAGTTATGAAGTTATGGTAGGGAGGGGTAATCTACCCGATCTCAGACAGCCCCTGGGTTAGCCCCGTGCATGTCGTCCCAAAAAAGGGAGGAATTACTGTGGTTCCCAATGAGAAGAATGAACTAATTCCTACAAGGACCATCACAGGATGGCGGATGTGCATAGACTACAGAAAACTCAATGAGGCTACACGAAAGGATCATTTCCCCCTCCCCTTCATGGATCAGATGTTGGAAAGGCTTGCAGGACACGCATATTATTGTTTTCTCGATGGGTATTCAGGATATAACTAAATAGTGGTTGATCCCAGAGACCAAGAGAAAACCTAATTTACTTGCCCATATGGAGTGTTTGCCTATAGGCGCATGCCATTTGGGCTATGTAATGCACCTGCAACGTTCTAACGCTGCATGCTTTCTGTCTTTTCAGATATGATAGACAAATTCATTGAAGTTTTTATGGATGATTTCTCGGTATTCGGAGATTCCTTTCCCAGTTGCCTACATCACCTCACCTTGGTATTGAAAAGATGCCAAGAGACCAATCTGGTTTTGAATTGGGAGAAATGTCACCTTATGGTGGCAGGAGGAATAGTCCTGGGTCACAAGGTTTCTAACCAAGGCATTGAGGTTGACAGAGCTAAAGTGAAACTTATTGAAAAACTGCCTCCACCCAGTGATGTCAAGGCAATTAGGAGTTTTTTAGGGCATGCTGGTTTTTACAGAAGGTTCATTAAAGATTTTTCAAAGATAGCCAAGCCCT